>NC_080540.1:16482726-17682726 GCF_028640845.1 Ahaetulla prasina
CGACAACAAAATGACATGGGGACAAAAGAAAACTGGGTTCCGCAAAAAAACAAAACAAAAAACAAACAAAAAAAAAACCCCCAGAAAACAAACACAGATGAAAAAGAACATCAGTTGAGGTAAAAATTTCTCTATCAGATTGTCTATGGAGTTTCTCAGTCATTCAAGTCATGGTTGTCCCAAAGGTGTTTATTTCAAGAGGCAACTGGACTTTCTGTTGTTGTTTTTCTTTGAAGACGTTCCGCTTCTCATCCAAGAAGCTTCTTCAGCTCTGACTGGATAGTGGGGAATGGATATCTATCAGATAATTATTCTAACAGAATTTGATCCATGGGAATGAGAATTTATTGCAAAATAAAATACATAGGCAGAGAGACTGGCAGGCAGAATGGAAAGATTAAAAAAATATTCTGGGGTGGGGTTTTTTTTCCCTCCAGGCACGTTATCTTAAGAAAAGCATTTATCTGATACAATATGCACTTCCTTTTCTTAAAAATCATTTGGGGAAAAATAGTCTTCAAATTCTCCATGTTATTATTAAGCTACAGTATTTCTCTAGGGCTGGGAAATACAATCTGCGATTTCTAAAATTCTTTTAAAATGACTGAAACGGGTAAATATTAAGTACAGGTAGTCCTTGTCTTATGACCACAGAATTTCTGTTGCTAAGTGAAAGTTGCCCCATTTTACAAGCTTTCTTGCCACTGTTGTTAAGTGAATCACTGCAGTTGTTAAGTTAGTAACATGGTTACTAACTAACTTGTGATCATAAATTGAGGACTATCCGTATTGTCCCAATCCTTGGGTGGGGTGTGTGTGGAAACAATTCCTTTGTCTCTGCTGCAGAAAATTAAAAAAAAAAAAGCACTTCGTCTAATTTCCTTCCCATATGATAATACACAACCTTGCTGACTTGGGAATTCTGGGAAATGAAGTCCACACAACTTCAAGCTGCCAAGGTGGAGAAATGCTAATTTAGCAAGTAGAGCGGAATCTCTACCCAGCACGGCTGCTTTGCTGAGAAGGCAATGTATTTCAAGCCCAAAAGTTGCATGCGACCTACCTACTCACACACAGCTAAAGTGTTTTGAGTCTGACTTTTATGTGGATGCAGGCAGGGGTAGGCTGCTGGGGGTTCGGGAGAACCTCTAGCTAAGATTCTGTGCAGTTCGGAGAACCTCCAAATCCCACTCCTGGCTGGCCCTGCCCATCCTGCCCTGCCCCTCCCAGGAGTCCCCACACGGCACGTTTTGGATGCAGGGTGCATGTGGAGACTCGGGGAGGGTGAAAACCAGGCCTACCGGAAGTTCAGGGAGTTCGGAAAGGCCAGAAATGGGTCCCAGAGGGCCTCTGGAGCCTGGGGAGGCTGTTTTCGCCCTCCTGGAGGCTTGATGAAAGTTTCCAGAGCCCGGGGAGGGCAAAATAACACACACACACACCCCACCATGGTGCAGGAGGCAGACTAGGCCACGCCCACCCAGCAACCGGGCAGAGAATCCCTTGCTAAAAATTTTGAAGCCCACCCCTGGATGCAGGCCTACTGAATTCTCTTCTCCTTCTATCTACAATGCCTACCTCTCCCTGTTGCTGCAGATTCTTTTCCTTCTTCTGAAGAAACTTCTCCATTTTTTCTTTCTTTTTGGCCTCTTTCTTCAGCTGCGACGCGCTTTTGGGAGGGGGTTCTTCTATCTCCTTGGTCTCCGGCAACTCAGCATCAGAGGAAACTGGTTGGTTTGCAGGGCAAGGAGGAGGATAAATACAAATGAATGAACTCAGAGCTGCCCGCTATTCAGTGAATCTAAGGCAGGCGACATGGCAAAAGTCCTCGGTAACCTACAAACCTGGTTTGTTTTCAGCAAGGTGCCATTGTATAGTGTTTCCTACTTGGGCAGGGGGCTGGACTAGAAGACCTCCAAGGTCCTTTCCAACTCTGCCATAAAGTTATTCCTCACACTGTATGAAGACTCTGTTTTAGGCTGGTATGCCAGTCACAGCCCTACTTACACAGAGATAGATCAGAGTGCAGAGAAGAGTAACAAAGATGGTTAGGGGACTGGAGGCTAAAACATATGAAGAGCGGTTGCAGGAACTGGGTATGTCTAGTTTAATGAAAAGAAGGACTAGGGGAGACATGATAGCAGTCTTCCAATATCTCAGGGGCTGCCACAAAGAAGAGGGAGTCAAGCTATTCTCCAAAGTACCTGAGGGTAGAACAAGAAGCAATGGGTGGACACTGATCAAGGAGAGAAGCAACTTAGAACTAAGGCGAAATTTTCCGACAGAACAATTAACCAGTGGAACAACTTGCCTCCAGAAGTTGTGAATGCTCTAACACTGGAAATTTTTAAGATGTTGGATAATCATTTGTCTGAAATGTTGTAGGGTTTCCTGCCTAAGCAGGGGGTTGGACTAGAAGACCTCCAAGGTCCCTCCCAACTCTGTTATTCTAGTCTATTCTATTCAGTGGGAGCTGGGTCCATGGGTCCTCCATGGTTGGGTACAATGATTTGCAAAATACAGGCCGTTCTCATTTAGCGTCAACAATTGGGACTGGCAACTCGGCAGTTAGATGAAACGATTGCTTAATGAAACTGCTTCACTTAAGCTGGAGCCTGATTGTGACTCTGCCAACTAACGAGGATTTGAAAAGAGGCCATGCACTGGCAAGGCTTACATGTAAAGTCCATTTCTAGAACACCTCCTCCTGAGACCTCTTCAAACAACCTCACGGTGCCCAAAACAGCCTGGAATTCTGGTTGGTTGATACATGTCAGGAACCATCGAGTAAGGTTGATAAAATAAGTGCGAAGGATTAGGTTGAGGACCTAGAAGAGAAGGAAGTTAATTATTCATGCTATTTTATTTATTCCATTGGTTAGCTGCCGCAGTTACCCAAGGGACTCTATATCAGGGGTCTCCAACCTTGGTCTCTTTAAGATTTGTGGGCTTCAACTCCCAGAGTTCCTCAGCCAGCTTTGCTGGCTGAGGGATTCTGGGAGTTGAAGTCCACGAGTCTTAAAGGGACCAAGGTTGGAGACCCCTGCTCTATATAATATACAGGTAGTCCTCAACTTAGGACTGGTTGCTTAACAACTGCTCAAAAGCTGAAGGGAAAATAGATTCTACAAATTTGGAATTAACAGAATCAGTGAGTGATGAAGTAGATTTTCTATAGAAGATTGATGGCAATTGGGGAATGGACTTAGTAGATCTAACTGCAAATCAATTTGGACTGGACTTTTTTGGGAAAACAAATCGACAAAAGAGGTGTATAATTTTGGGGAATAAGACAAAATTGCTGGGAAAGTTTTCAACCAAAGCCTTAAGGAGAAGTTTTATTATTAAGAATCAAAGGAGGGTATTTGATCCTGGATGGGACAGAGAAAATAACTGTGGTGATTTATGGTAGATAAAAAAACGTTACAGACTTTCTAAGAAATACAATAATAGATTGTTAACAGAAGGCTTTAAAGTTTAACTTTGCTATTAGTTCGTCTGTTAAATATTTTGCCTTTATATATAGTAGATAGATGACAGGTCAAATTGGTTATAAATAGAAGTAGACATTTACATATTTGGGTTTGCTTTGGAAACGGGAAAATTAATATTGTTCCAATATTTGAAATAGTGGTGAATATTTGTAGCTTGAGTGAAGATGAAGTTTTATTCTCTGAGCTTGTGGATTGGTTTCCGAACTTTTCGGTACCAAGCTAGATAACAAAATATTCGGAAACCAACCCACAAGCTCAGAGAACGAACCTTTACCCTCCTTGTTCCAATATATTTATCGGTATTCAACTGAGAGCAATAATATATGCAATATATTATGTAGGAAATATGGTGGTGCAGTGGCATTGCAGACAAACTCTGCTAACTCCCAGGAGTTTGATCTTGACCAGCTCAAAAGTTGACTCAGCCTTCCATCTTTCTGAGATCGGTAAAATGAGGGCCCGGATTGTTGAAGGCAATATGCAACCTCTGTAAACTCCTTAGAGAGTGCTGTAAAGCATTATGAAGTGGTATATACAAGTCTAAGTCTATATATATATATATATATATATATAAGTCTGTAAAAATATTTACAGACCCCTCACATCCTGGACCTAAACTGTTTCAACTCCCACCCTCAAAACGACGCTATAGAGCACTGCACACCAGAACAAGTAGACACAAGAACAGTTTCTTCCCCGAATGCCATCACTCTACTAAACAAATAATTCCCTCAACACTGTCAAACTATTCACTAAATCTGCACTACTATTAATCTTCTCATTGTTCCCATTACCCATCTCCTTCCACTTATGACTGTATGACTGTAACTTTGTTGCTTGAATCCTTACTATTTATATTGATATTGTTTCCTGATTGCTTATATGTACCCTATGACTAGTATTAAGTGTTGTACTTTAGAATTCTTGATGAATGTACCTTTTCTTTATGTACACTGAGAGAATATGCACCAAGACAAATTCCTTGTGTGTCCAATCACACTTGGCCAATAAAAAATTCTACTCTATTCTGTTCTGTTGTTATATGTATATGTGGTTTTGTCCTCTGTCTTTTTCAATACACATTTTTTCCTTTTCTAATGTTTTGCCTTCAAAGCATTCCGCCTTTATCCTGCAGTGGCTAGACAAAGGCTAGAATGATGAATTGTTTTGTCTATCTTCGTTTTGTTTTGGTAAAACTTCTTTTTCCTTTATTTTGAGTTTGCATTTTACCCAAATAAAATTAAAATGTATTCAAAAAAGAATGAATGAATGAGAGGATTGAGAAGAAGTCGTCTAAGAAAACCACGGCTGAATAAATTAGGCGAAAACTTGAACAAGAGAAAAAAGAACAATAAAAAAGAAAGAAAGAAAGAAAGAAAGAAAGAAAGAAAAAAGCAATGTATAAAGTGAGCTGGAATCAAGAGCTGATTGCCAAGGACAGAAAGATATGATGTTGGCATAAACTAAATTCTGTTAAAAGGTGGAAAGTGAAAAAGTCGCCCACGATTGTGTAAATGACCTTACTACAGATGTTGATTTTTCTTCCCTTCGTGGAAAAAGAAGAGGTCACTTTACATAAAGGGTACAAAATGTACTGCCAAATTATCAAAAGAACAAAAAAAGAAGAAAAGAACAATGATGCAGGAAAACTCACATATTTATACGGCAACAAAAGACAACAAGCGACTGTCACATCGGCCAGAGTTATGGCTTCCCCCACCAGATACGTCCGAACCTTCAGGTGACTGTCCAGCACCCCAAGGAGATGCTGCAATTCGGCTACAGCACGATCCAGCCCCTGAGTAGGAGAAGAGAGTAAGGTGTCATCTGAAAGCAGTTCCTAAGAGATTCCCCGATAGGATTAAAAATACATTTTTCTCCCTATTTATATTTATTTATATAGGTATGTAGGTCTTGGTGTATTCGGGTCTTTCCCCGTGTAAGGTTGAGAGTCTCAACGTTTCGACGAGGTCTCACTCATCATCATAAGCACCAGCCTGAAGACGATAAGTGAGACCTCGTCGAAACATCGCCAAAATACTCTCAACCTTACACAGGAAAAGACCCGAAAGTTGACCCCGTCTTCCATCCTTCCGAAGTCGGTAAAATGAGAACCCAGATGGTTGGGGGGCAATATGCTGACTCTAAATTGCTTAGAGGGCTGTGAAGCGGTATAGAAGTCTAAGGGCTACTGTTAATCGTTATTATTGGCTCCAAGAGACAAGAAAACATCTTCACTCATCCTCCCATGCACACAACATCGTTTTAAGGTGTAATGTAGTACAGGTAGTCCTCAATTTACAACCCCAATGGAGCTAAAATTTCTTTTGCTAAGCAAGACAGTTGTTAAGTGAATTTTGCCCCAATAGGGTTCCAACTATTCAGGGTCTTTGAATTGATTAATGCACCTCAATCACGAACGACTATAAATGAATCATAAAATTTACGGATATATGTATGCTTGTGAATATGTATGTTTTTATTTTTATTTTATTTTTTCAGATTTCCCTCCTTATTTTATTATTGCGTACATTTTTCTTCTTTTTTGTATTTAGTCGAAGAAAAGAACATTAGAAACAGGATGGCCATTTTAGGACATCCAAGGGTACCAGGTTGAAGAAAACTGGCTTACTCTATCCAGTCTGTTGTAGAGATTATATAGGACAATAGCAATAGCACTTAGACTTATAGACCGCTTCATAGTGCTTTACAGCCCTCTCTAAGCGGTTTACAGAGTCAGCCTATTGCCCCCAACAATCTGGGTCCTCATTTTACCCACCTCGGAAGGATGGAAGGCTGAGTCAACCTTGAGCCTGATGAGATTCGAACTGCCAAACTGCTGGCAGCCAGTGATCAGCAGCAGCAGCAGCAGCCTGCAGTACTGCACTCTAACCACTGCACCACCGCGGCTCTTAAACTAACAACCATGTTAGTTTATGGCAGCCAAAAATCAGAAAGAGTCTGGGTACTCCTTGACTTACAACCATTTATTTAATGACCGTTCAAAGTTAGAACATCCTTTTAAAAAGTGACTTAGGATTGTTTTTCACACTTACGGCCACTGCAGCACCCCCACGAACAAACTGGTACGTATTTAAGATGGCTGCAGCGTCCCAGGGCCCCAGAAAATTTGGCGACTTTCTAAGAGGGAAGTCCGTTTATCGGTGGTTCTCCTCCTATCTCTCTGATCGGTCGCAGACGGTGTTGACGGGAGGGCAGAGGTCGACCCCGAGGCGCCTCACTTGTGGGGTGCCTCAGAGGTCGATTCTCTCACCCCTCCTGTTCAACATCTATATGAAGCCGCTGGGTGAGATCATCAGTGGTTTCGGTGTGAGGTACCAACTGTACGCTGATGATACTCAGCTGTACTTTTCCACACCGGGCCACCCCAACGGTTATCAAGTGCTGTCCCGGTGTCTGGAGGCCGAAGGGGTCTGGAGGGGGAGAAACAGGCCCAAGCACAATCCCTCCAAGACAGAGTGGCTGTGGATGCCGGCACCCCGGTACAGTCAGCTGCAGCCGCAGCTGACTGTTGGGGGCGAGTCATTGGCCCCAATGGAGAGGGTGCGCAACTTGGGCGTTCTCCTGGATGGACGGCTGTCTTTTGAAGACCATTTGACAGCCGTCTCCAGGAGAGCTTTTTATCAGGTTCGCCTGGTTCGCCAGTTGCGCCACTTTCTAGACCGGGATGCCCTATGCACGGTCACTCATGCTCTCGTGACATCTTGTCTGGATTACTGCAATGCTCTCTACATGGGGCTCCCCTTGAAGAGCACCCGGAGGCTCCAGTTGGTCCAGAATGCGGCTGCGCGGGTGATAAAGGGAGCCCCTCGTGGCTCCCATGTGACACCTCTCCTGCGCAGACTGCACTGGCTACCTGTGGCCTTTCGGGTGCGCTTCAAGGTTTTGGTAATTATCTTCAAAGCGCTCCATGGCATAGGGCCGGGTTACCTACGGGACCGTCTGCTGCCACCGATTGCCTCCCACCGACCCGTGCGCTCTCACAGGGAGGGACTCCTCAGGGTGCCATCAGCCAGGCAGTGCCGACTGGCGACACCCAGGGGAAGGGCCTTTTCTGTGGGGGCTCCCACCCTCTGGAACGAACTTCCCCCAGGACTTTGTCAACTTCCTGACCTTCGAATCTTTCGCCGCAAGCTTAAGACACATCTATTTATTTGCGCAGGACTGGACTAGAATTTTAAATTTTAAATTTGGTTTTAACGGGGTTTTATTATTTTTATCGCAATTTTTTAATATTCGGCCTTATTTAATAAGTTTTTTAATTGGTGTTTTATTTTGTATTTATATGTATGTTTTTATTAGGCTGTAAACCGCCCTGAGTCCCTCGAGAGATAGGGCGGTATAAAAATGCGATTAAATAAATAAATAAATAAATAAATAAGTCAGATTTGCTTAACAACCCGCATTCCTAACTTAACAACTGCAGTGATTCACATAACAACTGCAGCAAGAAAGGTTGTAAAACAGGGGAACGTTCTCTTAATTGTCTTCTTTGGCAATGGAAATTTTGGGCTCAATTGTGGTCGTAATTTGAGGACTGCCTGTAGCAGGGGTCTCCAACCTTGGCAACTTTAAGACTTGTGGACTTCAACTCCACATGTCTTAAAGACATTAAGACATGTTGAAGTCCACATGTCTTAAAGTTGCCAAGGTTGGAGACCCCTGGCCTGTAGCACATTTCCTCAAAAGACACAAGTTTTCACGCTACCAGATACTTTCTGATTTGGGCTTATCAACCCCAGCACAGTCACCGAACCTCACCTGTTTTTTCTGGCCGGAAATATGCAGCGCAGAGAATGTGACAGAACAGGCAGCGGGAGCTATTTCCATGTCCGCGAGGCTGATCCATTGCCGCACCAAAGCTCTTGTTTCGGGATTGTGCCCTCTCATAACATCTGGAGACAGCAGGTAAGACACAGCTGTAGCACCAGATACGTAGACACCCACTCTGGTTTCCAGAGCTGGGAGTTTGGGCAGAGAAAAAAAACGGTGCTTGAATTCGGCATTGGGAGGCAGTTCAACTATCGTGAGCTGCTGCTGGCTGTAACGGGCTGCGATCAACACACGGGCGTTCTGGAAATTATCCGGATGGGGAGAGATGTAGAGGGTAGGCATGATGATGATGAGAAGGCAGAGAGACCTGGGAATCAAGAACAAGAAGGAAGGTGAAGACAAACAGTCTGCTAACACGATGCATCTCTACAACAATGGTTTAGTAATAAACTTTGAACAGAGTTGGAAGAGAAATGGCATTTCTAGTGGCCTTGAGGCCAGATGAACAGCAAAGGGAGGGAGGAAGGAGAGGGGAGGGAGGGAGGAAAGGGCAGGATGAGAGGAAGGGAGGAACGAAGGAAAGGAGGGAAGGAGGGAGGAAGGAAGAGGGAGGGAGGGGGTTTGAGGGAGGAGAGGGCAGGGTGACAGGAAGGAAAGAACGAATGAACAAAGGAAAGGAGGGAAGGAAGGAAGGAAGGAGAGGGAGAGAAGGCTTACAACTATGTTTCTCAACCTTGGCAACTTTAAGAGCTGCAGACTTTTTTTTAATGAATGGTTAAGTCGAGAACTAACTGTGATTCCATTTAAATTATATTTAAATCTAAACTCAGGTAATTAAAAGTATCATTTACTTTTATCCAGTTCAATTTTTGAGGTACACCATGCAATTCACAGTCCAAAACTTGGGGAGGGGGGAAATTGAAGTAAAACAAACAAATCCATCATATATAACATTGTCACCTTTCATAGCAATATCTGATGTTACGCCTATCTACATTACTCATTAATAGCTTAGCAACAGCCTGGCCACTTCAAAAAAAAAAAAGAATCAATTTTCTTTCAGTTTGCAATAGTTTCCTTGCACAAATATCTAAAAATTATTTTGCTCAAGGCAGAAAAGAGAAGAAATGCTTTTTTTACAAAATAGATAATCAAACGCCACACTCAAACTAACCTGTTAGCGACAAGACGTCTAAACACGGGACTCACTTGCTTTATAATGGAGCAACGACAGGTAAAAGAATTTCCTAATTTTAGAATGCCCTTGATAGTTCTACGAATTCATTTACATGATGCAATCCACTGCAAACTTTCAATGTTTCATCAGCTTTTTTTTGGATGGGTACAGCTTTCAATGACCCAGGTCAGGTCAAATGATTTCTGATATATTTCCTTCCATACAGACCCATACATTCAAAGCCACGTACCATTTATTTGGCTTTAATGAATGTAAAACTCCCTCAGAACTTCTGGTCAGTCATTCCTTGAATTCACTTTTTTTTAAATAGAAGATCAAGGTTACATGTCTCATCCAAGGTTTCTGAAGGCAGGAAAAGAAGCAATGGATGTAAACTAACCAAGGAGAGAAGCAACCTAGAACTAAGAAGAAATTTTCTTACAGTGAGAACAATTAATCAGTGGAAGGACTTGCTTCCAGAAGTTGTGAATGCTCCAACACTGGAAGTTTTTAAGAAAAGACTGGACAACCCACCTGCCTGGAATGGTAGGGTCTCCTACTTGAGCGAGGGTCAACTAGAAGACCTCCAAGTCCCTTCCAACTTTGTTATTCATCCCTTTTTTCCCTTTTTGAAGCATCAACCCTGTGGGGTAGGGTTGGGCTGAGAGAGAAAAATGGCTCATAGGATAGCAAGTAAATAGGTATTGGATTATGCAACGCTTAACAAATATTGCAACTTCTTTTAAAGCACTGTACCACAATATCTGCTACTATTCTATCCAAGTTACAACAATATCTTGAAATATCATCCTTATGTGGAAATTGCCTTTCTTTCCTATAAAGGAGCCCAACAGTGTATATCAGTGTTTTTTAAACTTAACAACTTTAAGATATGTGGACAGCATGCCAGTTGGAAAATGTCTGGGAGCTGTATTTTAAAATTGCCAAGTTTGAAAAAGTATTGGTGTGAATAAAACTGGTGTATATACAAGGGCATCAAATCCTGGGCGATACACAGCTAGTCCTCTAGGTAAGATGGGGCATATAATTTTTACTAAAGAAATAAATAAATTCACCTCCTTGTAAGAACCCAAAACAGGAGGCAACAACAGAACATGTGAAGCAACCTATAAGAATACTACAAGTTTTGGGGGTGCAACGAAGGGGGGGGAATGAGATGCCCCAAATCGAAGCAGCAGGTCAAATTTTGGCATAGTTTAAATTCTTTAAGGATTTCTTTCAATTATTTAAGAACAGTTCTTTAAATTTCGTTCAATTCTTTAAGAACAGGAGTTCTGTCCGGGGGGGGAGGGGCGGGTTACAGAACTTGCGAACCAACTTATAAGAATCCTGCAACTTTTTGGGGTGCAACTAAGGGCGGGGAATGGGATGCCCCAAATCTAAGACGGGGGGTGGGGAATCTTCAACAAGCAGCAGATCCAATGTCGGCATAGTTTAAATTCTTTTAAGCTGAGCCCAAACGAAAAGGAGACGTTCGGAAATGCTCCTCCTGGGTCCCCCCACCAATAAAGCACCGAGCTGCATCCCAGTTTGAAAATCGCTGCTTTTTTTAGGGGACAGGAAAATCTACCCCCCCATAAGCACAAAAGCTTTCTGGAAGAGGAAAGGAATAAGGGGCTTTGGGGGCTGGCTGACCCGGGACTCCAGTACCCCGGGGGAGAAAGGGGAGGAGAGTCTCCCCGCCCTACCTGCCACTCCAGCTGGCTGCAGCCGCCGCCTCTGCCGAAGCTGCCGCTTCTCCCCACGTGCTACTTTCACATTCGCGAAGGACCCACCCCGACAGGCGTCCGCGGCAGAGCCTGCTCCGAACTGACCAATCCCCAGGAGTTAGCCTAACAGAATTGGAAGGGACCTTGTAGGTCATCTAATCCACCCCCGCACCCAAGCAGGAGACCCTACACCAGGGGTGAAATCCAGCAGGTTCTGACAGGTTCTGGAGAGCCGGTAGTGGAAATTTTGAGCAGTTCAGAGAACCAGCAAATACCACCTCTGGCTGGCCCCAGGAGTGGGGTGGGAATGGAGATTTTGCAATATCCTTCCCCTGGAATGGGGAGGATATGGGGATTTTGCAGTATCCTTCCCCTGGAGTGGGGAGGGAATGGGGATTTTGCAGTATCCTTCCCCTGGAGTGGAGAGGGAATGGAGATTTTGCAATATCCTTCCTCCAGCAGTGGGGAGGGAATGGGGATTTTGCAGTATCTTTCCCCTGGAGTGGAGAGGGAATGGAGATTTTGCAATATCCTTCCTCCAGCAGTGGGGAGGGAATGGGGATTTTGCAGTATCTTTCCCCTGGAGTGGGGAGGGAATGGGGATTTTGCAGTATCTTTCCCCTGGAGTGGAGAGGGAATGGAGATTTTGCAATATCCTTCCTCCAGCAGTGGGGAGGGAATGAGGATTTTGCAGTATCTTTCCCCTGGAGTGGGGAGGGAATGGGGATTTTGCAGTATCTTTCCCCTGGAGTGGGGAGGGAATGGGGATTTTGCAGTATCCTTCCCCTGGAGTGAGGAAGGAATGGGGATTTTGCAATATCCTTCCTCCAGGAGTGGGAAGGGAATGGGGATTTTGCAGTATCCTTCCCCTGCCAAGCCACACCACGCCCTATACCATTTCTGACAGATGGCAGTCCAGTCTCTTCTTAAAAGCCTCCAATGATGAAGCTACCACAATTTCCGAAAGCAAAACTGTCCCATTGGTTGATTGTTCTCACTGTCAGAAAACTTCTCCTTATTTCCAGATTGAATCTCTCCTTGTTCACTTTCCATCCATTTAGTGTAGTTAAGTACATTACGGCCAAGCCAAATAATCAAATGTTCTCTTATTCGGTAAAGATAATTTTGGAAAGTCTTGACTTCTCTAAATATCGGCCAACCATTGATTAGAAAAAATAAACTAAAAATCTTATTGGCAAATAAGATTTAAGAACTCAAAAGATTCATAAGAGCAATAAAAGATTCCAAGAGTCAGGTTGTGATGAAGTATTAAAGATATTAATTTTAAAAAATTGCCGATTTAAAAAAAATGCTTATGTGCATTAGACCCAAATAATGACAACATTGTGTGAATGCAGTAACAGGATTATAACCAGAGTTTGTTATTCTGTTTCCAACTACTTGACAGATACCTACAAAAGACAGCAAACAGGAGGATATTTGGAGGGTAAAGTTCTTCCAAAGCAAATTTAATTTATGCAGGAGATCTGGGACTTCTATGAATGAGTCAGGACCGTATCCCACATACTACACAATCTTGTTAAAAATATCCTACTTATTTCTTTCCTCCTTATTCACCCATCTCTTTTTAAATCACATCTTCCCACCTGCATCTAAAGAATTGCTATTGATTGTATTAGGGTTTTTTTTTTTAAATGGGTTTTATACATCATATCATGTTCTGGCTGAGGATGTTTTATATTTTTTGGTTGCAGTGAGCCTCCCAGAGTCATGGTAACTATATCAACTGAAATAATAAATGCATAAATAAATACTCTTCCTGCACAAAGTTACCATCAACATGCTTCAGAGCGTTCACCACAGGCAGTTTAACCAAGTTTACACAGGCACTTGATTAGGCAAACCCCAAAAGGGTCCTCTTTCTTAAATCGAGCAACCCTCTCGAATGATCATAGAGAGCATCAAAAGCCGCTTCGACGTCAATAGAAGGTTTCGCACTTGAACTTCCGGTAAGCCGAGAAACTCGATAGGACTTCCGGCGAAGTCCTTCTTTGGAGGTCCATTCAGATTTAAATTACAGTACGGAGTTGCGATTGCGATGCATAACTCCACAGTTGTGGGTCCATATATTGGACAGCAGAAAGCACAACTGCTTGCAGCTGCGTTTTGGCAACCGAGTTAACACTCCCGCCTGTGACCGAGGACATTCCCTGCACAGGGAACAGTCGACTGCCTTCTAGTGGTGGGAGTAAAGTATTGCAACTCTTGAATCGAAGAACTGAACAAGTGAGTTGATCTGTAGGTGCAATTCCCATCATCCTGAATCTGATGGTGTCGAGCGGCTCTGGACTACAGCTACTATCATCCGCGGAGCTAGTGCTCCATGGTTGTGTTAGACTATAAGTCTCATCCTCGAGAAAAACTTTCAGACATGATAAAGTACAACTCCCAATTATGGTGCAAAGTGAACTAGCCCACCTTTGGCTGGTTGTATCCTGGTTGGCAATACTGAAAATGTTGGCTATTTTAAAGAAGCATAATCGTTAGCAGAATGAAGAGGAATAAACTAATTGAGAAAACCCAGTATTGGAGTTGGAAATTAAAACGATATTCATGATGACAGAGAATCCTTTGTAATGCTGCAATGCCGTATCTCTATGGAGAAAAATTCTTATGGGGAACTATTGTCTTTGATTCACGGAAATGAGAAATCCTGAAAGTAGAAAACAAAAACCCATAGAGTTGTGGGAACTGAAGAATTGTTGATTATTGAAAAGAGGAGCTGGACAGTAATCAATCTGTCAATCTGAACTGAAAGAAAGATATTTTTATCCCACTTTTTTTGTACACAGTTCAAGGCAGCGAGCATACCTAATTGTACCTCTTATTTTTCCCATAACAACAATCCTGGGAGGAGAATTGAGTTGAGAAAATGTGACTGGGCCAAAACCACTCCAGCTGGCTTGAATGCCTGAGAGGCCTAAAATTCAGTCTCTTGGTTTTTAGTTAGCTACACTAAACTGGCTCTCAAAACTCCTTGAGGTAGCAGAAATCTTCAGAGTGCTAACATGAAATGTTTTAACCCAGTGTTTTTGCAGACATCAATTCCCAGAATTCTCCCAGCCAACCCGCCTTGCTAGCTGGAGGAATTCTGGGAGTTGAAGTCTACACGGTTTAACAGTGAAGAGGTGAAGACACATTACTTTAACCAGAGATTACGTCATCCAACATGAGTGGAGTTATACAACGCATAAGTATTTAAACTCTAGGAAATGCTCAGCCATCATTTAAAACATGATTTGTACAAAACTAAAACCCAGAATCTCTTCTGGCTGCAGAGCTTACTTAGGGTGTCAATTGTACATCCTTGTGCACAAACAAATTCCTGCAAGCTGGAGATGATAGATTGTGGAAAAGCCATCAATGAAAAGTTAGCCCACTTTGCATGCATAAACTCCTACAAGACAGCATGTTCCGAGTGGGGAAGAGATTTCTATCAGTAATGCAGGGGTCTCCAACCTTAGTAACTTTAAGGTTTGTGGACTTCAACTCCCAGAGTTCCTCAGCCAGCAAAGCTGGCTGAGGAACTCTGGGAGTTGAAGTCCACAAGCCTTAAAGTTACTAAGGTTGGAGACCCCTGCAGTAATGCACTTAAATTGCCGGGAAAGGATCCATGCAATCAAATATGACTTTAACTGTTCAGAAAGGGCTTTTTATAGCAATCTGCTCATTCCCAAGACATCCTGATGGGAGACCATAAAATGGCTCTGAGTGTTGAAACAGCACCACCCACAGCTCACTCATTTGACCAAAGACGGCTTGCAGAGAGAAAGAAATAATAAGACAGTACGCCAGCTTTAGTTTGCCCCTTCCTAGGCTTTTATTAGTAAGCCGTTCACATTTCGATTTGAGTTTTAGAAATATTTCTTTTTCTGTTGTTCGGTCAAAAAATCCTCAAGGCTTCTTATGACTCTTTCGAAGATTAACTTTGTGCTGCCATCTGCAAAGAAATATGGGTGTATGCCAGCTTCCACTGAAAAATCATTTTTATTAAAGATGTTTTAACTCAAATTCCTATAAAGACTAAGGGCTCTAGGGGAGGAGTGTCAAACCTGATTTCATTGAGGGCCATATTAGGGTTGTGTTTGACCTGGGGGAGGGGGGGCTGGAGTGGGCGTGGCCAGCATGACGTCACTCATGCTGGGGGCACCTGTGGTGGCCCAAGCACTCTGCCAGAGAAAACAAGCTCACAAGCTCCATTTTTGGCTGCGACAGCCTCCTGCAACCCCCTGCTAGCAAAAATGGACCTTGGGGGGGCCGTGTGCAGCTGTCCCTAGCTCCATTTTCACTGGCAGAGGCACCGCGGGCTAGTCCGTTGTTTCCAGGGTGGCCCCATGGGCCAGATCTAGGCACCCCATGGGCCAGATCTGGCCCCCGAACCTTGAGTTTGACACCCCTGTTCAGGTGAAGGGAAGATGGGTGGCCTATCAATTTTATTAATAAATAAATATACTCCTTCCAGCATCCCTTCATTTCATTTTCACCCCAAGTTATTTTACCATTTATTTTTAACACTGTCCTTGGCTAAAGGCTCCTGGTTTAGACTTTTATCTACCTTATTTCCTACAAAATTGCAAAAAAAATATGTTTCTTTGAATCTTAACCATTTCTTACTCTCAAATTATATTCTTTGCAGCTCTCCATGCATACACACATATACATACACATATACATATATATGTATATATGTATGTATGTATTTGTTTTCTGAGGTTTTCGCGGGTGTTTGTATGTAGGTCTCTGGTTATTCGGGTTTTCTCCCGTTTTCTCCTCTTCGTGCTTCTGGGAGCAATCACACATTGCTCCCAGAAGCACGAAGCTGAAGCCTGAAGATGACGATTGAGACTTCGTCGAAATGTTGCCAAGACACTTCCAATTTTACGCAGGAGAAAACCCGAATAACCAAAGACCTACATACAAACACCCGCGAAAACCTCAGAAAACATACATATACATATCCATGTATTTTTCCTATCCTCATTATTTGCAACCCTCTTGGCTCCTCCTTCACTAGAAACAGACTGTTTTGACAATTCAACCCCAGCATAAAACTGCTTGATTTTATTTTATCTTACTTATTTGCAGGGGTTACAGGGAGAGAGAGCTTTTACGTCAATGGTTCCCTGAACAAGTCCTTGCAGTTTTCTTGGCAAGATTTCAGAAGCGGTTTGCCTTGGCTTCTTCCTTCCTAGAGCTAAGAGGGAGGGACTGGCCCAAGGACACCCCAGCTGGCTTTGCCTCCTGCAGGATAAGAAATCACGGGTCTCCTGAACCTTGACCTTAACCACTGCACCAAACTGGCTCTCGTAAAGCTGCATTGTCCTCCCTTGTCCCCACTTGTCCCCTGTTGACCAGGATTCTGCTAAACATCTTCCCAAGCACTTGTCAAACTAATTGCTATGTAATGACTTGTTGCTACCTTTCCCTTTGCAAAGAAAATTCTTCCTAAAGCCAGCAACAATTGGGTCTTCATGCCCACATGAAAGAAATTTAATGTCCTCGGGGAAACAACAACTGAATATAAAACTGCTGACAACCTTCTGCTGTTGCACCATAAAGAGTGTTTTAACTTACTGCACCTGTGTGTGGTTTGCCAATTGCACAGTGGCAGATAGGACAGCACTCCAGAGGGTCAACATTATTGTCCAGAGGATCATTGGTTGCCCTCTCCCCTCTTTGGAAGAGCTTTATAGCTCCCGCTGCCTTAAGAAAGTTCAAAATATCCTTAAAGATCCATCTCATTCTGGGCACCCTTTTTTTGAACTATTACCATCTGGCAGACGGTTCAGGATAATAAAAACAAGGACAATATAGGCTGAAAAACAGGGCAGTATCCCAGGGCAGTAACCATAATTGAATCCAGAATGTTAGTCCAGAACCATAATTGAATCCAGTTAGTCCAGAATGCAGCTGCGCAAGTGGTAATGGGAGCCGCTCGTGGCTCCCATGTAACACCACTGCTCCGTAGTCTGCACTGGCTTCCTGTAGTCTTTCGGGTGCGCTTCAAGATCCTGGTTACCACCTTTAAAGCACTCCATGGCTTAGGACCCGGGTACTTACGAGACCGCCTGCTGTTACCTTATGCCTCCCATCGACACGTACGCTCCCACAGAGAGGGCCTTCTCAGGGTGCCGTCCGCCAAACAATGTCGGCTGGCGGCCCCCAGGAGTAGGGCCTTCTCTGTGGGAGCACCGACGCTCTGGAACGAACTCCCCCCTGGCTTATGTCAAGTGCCTGATCTTCGGACCTTTCGTCGTGAGCTAAAAACATATTTATTCATTCAAGCAGGACTGGCATAAATAGTGGTTTTTAAATTGGGGTTTTAATAATATTTTAAATTTTTAAATCTTTTAATTATCGGCCATTTAGTAATAGTTTATTTTAATTTCTTTTAATTGTATATACTCTGTATTTTATTTCGGCTGTACACCGCCCTGAGTCCTTCGGGAGAAGGGCGGTATAAAAATTTAATAAAATAAAATAAATAAAATAAATTCTACTGTATAGTGCAATATTAATGCAATATTAGGGGTTTTCAATTCAATTGTATAGAACAGGGGTCTCCAACCGTGGCAACTTTAAGACTTGTGGACTTCAACTCCCAGAATTCCTCAGCCAGCTTTGCTGGCTGAGGAACTCTGGGAGTTGAAGTCCACAAGTCTTAAAGTTGCCAAGGTTGGAGACCCCTGGTATAAGAATGTGAAGGAAGTATGTTTGTGTTTTATTATTATACTTATAATGTACGTGCCATGAAGATGGCATTTAATTTTGTTGTACGAGGTGCAATGACAATAAACTAAAATTGTACCCTTCTCATTTTGCAAACCGCACCCATTTTAACATTTCCCCAGTCATATCCTCCAGTTTTCACCATTCTCACATTTGTGACTTCCAATATTTTCTTCCCTGGGGCACTAGCTTTTGTAGGAACCGTTTTAATCCCATTTCTTTGACATATTGCTATTATTCCCATATCAATATCAAAATATTGTTATGATTGTAAGCTGCCTAGAGTTACCTTAAGGGAAAATGGGCGGCCTATAAATTTTATCAATAAATATACTCCTTCCAGCATCCCTTCATTTCATTTTCACCCCAAGTTATTTCACCATTTATTTTTAACACGGTTCACTTGGCTAAAGGCTCCTGGTTTAGACTTTATCTACCTTATGTCCTACAAAATTGCAAAAAAAAATATAGGTTTCTTTGAATCTTAACCATTTCTTACTCTCAAATTATATTCTTTGCAGCTCTTATATATATCCATGTATTTTTCCTATCTTCGTTATTTGCAGCACTCTTGGCTCCTCCACCAAGCATCCCTGGAGTTCTAACACAATTCTTTCCCTGTTTCAACCAGTTTTGTCCTCTTCCTTCCTGTCTGCTCTCCATTCAGTTTGGAGGAAGAGACTATTTTCTCCAATTATTTCATCTTCTCAATTTTTTTCTTCTGTCATTTATTTCTTGCAAAATACAACATTCTAGTTTTCATTTATTCATTCATTGAAACATCTTGTCATTTACCGTATATACTCGAGTATAAGCCGAGTTTTTCGGCACGTTTTTTGTGCTGAAAAACGCCCCCTCGGCTTATACTCGAGTCTACCCTTGCAGAGCCGACCCAGGGAGAGGGTTTTTTGCCCTCGGGAACAGCTGGGCCGGCAGGACGAGCCCAAATGCTGCCGGCATGCTTTGCCAGCTCGGCCGGCTCGTTTTAGGCGGCTGGCCTCCGGCGTTTTCTTCCGCCGCTTTTGATGGCGGCGGCGGTGGTCGGCGGAGGGGCGGGGCGGAGGGCGTTCGACATTTCGCCCCCTCTCACTCGTCCTCCTCTTGCCCGCGGTGGGGGCGGAGGGCGTTGTCACCTCGCCCTCCTCTCCAGCGAAATTGAGTGCGGCGGCAGTGGGGGTGGGTGGGTGGGGAGGCCGCCGTGAAGTGCCGGCTGGGGGAGCCCGGGAGCCAATCCCGGGCTCCCCCAGCCGGCACTTCACGGCGGCCTCCCCCCCCCCCTGCCGCTTCGCACTCAATTTCGGCTTTTCGGAGAGGAGGGCGAGGGTGACAAACGCCCCCTCCGCGGGCGAGAGTGACAAACAAATAGAGTTCTTCTCGCCCCTTGGCGTTTGTCACCCCCGCCCTCCTCTCCAGCGAAATTGAGTGCGGCGGCAGTGGGGGTGGGGAGGCCGCCGTGAAGTGCCGGCTGGGGGAGCCCGGGATTGGCTCCTGGGCTCCCCCAGCCGGCACTTCACGGCGGCCTCCCCCCCCCTGCCGCTTCGCACTCAATTTCGGCTTTTCGGAGAGGAGGGCGAGGGTGACAACGCCCTCCGCCCACCGCGGGCAAGAGGAGGCAGTGAGAGGGGCGAAATGTCGAACGCCCCTCCGCCTCCGCCGACCACCGCCGCCATCAAAAGCGGCGGAAGAAAACGCCGAGGCCAGCCGCCGCCAAAACGAGCCGGCCGAGCTGGCAAAGCATGCCGGCACTTCAATCCCGGGCTCCCCCAGCCGGCACTTCACGGCGGGCTCCCCCCCCCCCCCCCCCCACCCCCACTGCCGCCGCACTCAATTTCGGAGAGGACGGCGAGTGTGTCAAACGCCAAGGCGAGAAGAACTCTCTTTATTTGTTTGTCACTCTCGCCCTCCTCTTGCCCGCGGTGGGCGGAGGGGCGTTGTCACCTCGCCTCAAAAGCGAAATTGAGTGCGGCGGCAGTGGGGGTGGGGAGGCCGCCGTGAAGTGCCGGCTGGGGAGCCCGGGAGCCAATCCCGGCCCCCAGCCGCACTTCACGGCGGCCTGCCGCCGCACTCAATTTCGCCGGAGAGGAGGGCGAGGTGACAACGCCTCCGCTGGGCGAGAGTGACAAACAAATAGAGTTCTTCGCTTGGCGTTTGTCACTCGCCTCCTCTCCAGCCGAAATTGAGTGCGGCGGCAGTGGGGGTGGGGAGGCCGCCGTGAAGTGCCGGCTGGGGAGCCCGGGATTGGCCCTGGCCCCCAGCCGGCACTTCACGGCGGCCTCCCCACCCACCCCCACTGCCGCCGCACTCAATTTCGGAGAGGAGGGCGAGGTGACAACGCCCTCCGCCCCCACCGCGGGCAAGAGGAGGACGAGTGAGAGGCGAAATGTCAACGCCCTCCGCCTCCGCCGACCACCGCCGCCGCCATCAAAAGCGGCGGAAGAAAACGCCGGAGGCCAGCCGCCGCCAAAACGAGCCGGCCGAGCTGGCAAAGCATGCCGGCACTTCAATCCCGGCTCCCCAGCCGGCACTTCACGGCGGCCTCCCCACCCACCCACCCACCCCCACTGCCGCCGCACTCAATTTCGCCGGAGAGAGGACGGCGAGTGTGTCAAACGCCAAGGCGAGAAGAACTCTCTTTATTTGTTTGTCACTCGCCTCCTCTTACTGCCTCCTCTCGCCTCGGAGGGGCGGAGGGGCGTTGTCACTGAATACATCCCAATAAAATGCAAAGGTTTCAAAGCATGTTTTGGAAAAGCAGCGAGGATGGGGGAGAATGCTGCCTTGAATGTGAAAAGAAACGTGGAAAACTCCAACTACAGTATAAAAAAAACATTTGCACTCAGTACTTTTTATTTTATTTTATTTTTGCCAAGTTTTCCTAGGGTTTTTTTTCCCCCCTATGGAAATTGGGGAGGTGGGGAGAAAGAGGTGAAAAAGAAAAGCCTCTTGGAAAGCGGAGAAATACGGCAAGAACAAACAATTTCTCCCCCCGAGAGGGGGGCAGGAGGAGGAGGAGGAGGAGAGATGGGGGCATTGCAAGCTAGGGTGGGAAGAAGGAGGAGGAAGAAGAAGGGAGGCAAAAGAAACCGACCTCGCAGATCAGCAAATTAGCTTTCCTTCTCCAAACCAATTTTTTTTTAAAAAAAAACCCGTTCTACCCAGAGCAAATGGCAAATAAGCAGCCCGTTTTGAGTCTGATTATTGTTTCGCGGTGGTTGCCCTCTCTGATCTCCTTGTACATGACAAGGCACCTCTAACCCAGCGCTTTGTGTTTGTTATTGGTAATTCTCCTCTCCCTTCTTCCATTGGAGTCCTCTCCCCTTCCTTTCCGAACGGGGCGGGCGATTTACCTTCTCTGCCTTTTTTATTTTCCTGGAGGTGGAGGTGTATTCCTAAGGATGCCTTCAGTGCTGGGGAAGGAGCCGATCCATGGAGGGGAGGGGGGCGACGCTGCCGAGAAGCCGCTGCTTACAGAGAGCGAAAGAGCCAGGGAGACCTTGGCATAGGTGGGCGGCTGGTGTAAGGCAGGGCAGAACCTTCGACCCGCAAGGATCCCGGGAGGTGGGGGACGAAAGAGAGGCAGAGAAGGAGGGAGGAAGGAAAAGAAAGAAAAGGGGGAGTGAAAATAAGAGCAGTCCGAGCAATAAATAAATATTGCTGGGCTGCTTTCCAAAAATCCTCAGCACGGAACTAAAAGTTGCAAGTGTTTTGTGAGTTCAAACAGTCCCTTCCAGACTAACACGTTTCATTAAAAGATACAAAGTTTGGTAAACTGAAGCTCGCTCTGTCCAATGCAAAAAAATCATCATCATCATATAATAATAATAATAATAATGATAATAATAATAATAATGATGATGATAATGATAATAATGATAATGATAATAATAATAATAATAATAATAATAATAATAATGATAATGATAATGATAATGATAATGATAATGATAATGATGATGATGATAATGATAATGATAATAATATAATAATAATAATGATGATGATGATAATAATGATAATAATGATAATGATAATAATAATAATAATAATAATAATGATGATGATGATGATGATAATGATAATGATAATAATAATAATAATAATAATAATAATAATAATAATAATAATAATAATAATAATAATAATAATAATATTCAGCCGTGCTTCGCTTTGATGGCAGCCTGACGAAATGGGGGCAGGGGATACATACACGGTTAGGGAAAATAACAAAACAATGTTTTGGGCTCAATTGCAGTCTTAAATTGAGGACTACCGGTACTTGCAATTTGAACCTTATTGGACACTTCATTCCTGGAGGGTTTTTAAAGAACAGACTGGACAATCCTTTGTCTGAAACAGTATAGGATCTCTTGCTTGAGGAGTGGGGACTGGACTAGAAGATCACTGTTAGTTTGGGATATGTTCAGAGCCCACACATCTGATGACATAAAAAAATTGGCAAAGTCATCTCAAGTCACTTTGGCCGTTATTCCAGGTGGGCTTACATCTGTATTGCAGCCCCTAGATGTCAGTTTAAATAAACCTTTCAAGGACCATGTGCGAAGGATGTGGCATGAATGGATGACATCTGGTCAAGCTCGTCTGACAAAAGTTGGAAATCTGAGAAAGCCAGACATAGAACTAATAGCACAGTGGGTTCGTGATGCATGGGAAGATATTCCAGAGGACATGGTGCAACGTGCCTTCAAGAAATGTGGCATTAGTAATGCTATGGATGGCAGTGAAGACAGCGCATTGTATGAGAGTGACAGCAGTGATGATGACGACTGTGAACTCAGTGATGACGACAACGTATATGCGGATAACATCACAGAAGCTGAAGTAGCTGAAGCTCTGTTTGGACAAACAGATGATGAGGAGGAGAACTCCAGTTTTGAGGGATTTTAGCTCTCGTTAGCTTGGTTGCTGTTACTTTTAAAGATACTGTATTTTTGATACCATATTCTTTTTGGGGACCCCCTTTTGCACTTTTATTGTTTTTCGTTCAAATAAATATTCATGTTATTTTACTTGGCTCTATCTTTATTTTTTACATTGACCAGTAGCTGCCTCATTTCCCACCCTCGGCTTATACTCGAGTCAATAGTTTTTCCCAGTTTTTGTGGTAAAATTAGGTACCTCGGCTTATATTCGGATCGGCTTATACTCGAGTATATACGGTAATCCTTTTTTACATTCCACATTGTAGGCTTCCATATGTCATAGTCTTTACCAACTCAGCCCAAAATTATGCCTCTGAGCTGCCCACCATGATTTTGGTCCCTCAAGGTTTTCAGATAATGCTTTTAAACAAAGCCTTTGTTTTCGGCCTTAGTCATTCCCATGCCTTATGTAACATTCCTTGCTAGTGTTAAAGTGGCTAAGACTGAGCTTGTTGATCGAAAGGTCGGCAGTTCAGCGGTTCAAATCCCTAGTGCCGTGTAATGGGGTGAGCTCCCGTTACTATTGTGCCTCGTCCGCTTTCCCCGCAGCCGGGGCCTTCTTATCTGCTTCCGAACGCTGAGGAATGTCCTAGCATACCTCTGGCCCCAGCCCTGGCTCCATGCCCAGACAGGCTGAGGAAGAAGCGCCTCCAGCCCCCAGCCCTGGCTCCATGCCCAGGCAAACGGAGCAACTAGACCCCTCCCCCTCCCCCACAGCATGTGAGCCTAAGGAAGGTCAATTACCAACAGCTGCAGACTGGAGTGACCCTCGCTTCAGGAGAATTGATAAGCGGCGTCAACAGAAGGGAGGGGCAGGCTGGGATAAGTGCTGAGTCATGGAGCCACACCCCATGGCCTATATAAAGGATCTGCTTTCTGGCATTCTCTGAGTCAGGCAAAGTCTACCTTATCTTTCTGAAATCACTTTCTGGTCTCCTGCCTGCCTTGAGAACTTTGCTAGGACTTTGGCAGAGCTGCAGAGGCACGCCTGATTTGGATTTCCCTGACCCGGCCGTCAGCGGAGGAGTGGGACACGACAGTTACTTGTCTCAGCTTCTGCCAACCTAGCAGTTCGAAAGCACGTAAAAAATGCAAGTAGAAAAATAGGGACCACCTTTGGTGGGAAGGTAACAGCGTTCTGTGTGCCTCTGGCGTTGAGTCATGCTGGCCACATGACCACGGAGACATCTTCGGACAATGCTGGCTCTTCGGATTTGAAACGGAGATAAGCACTGCCCCCTAGAGTCGCGAACGACTAGCAACTATGTGCGAGGGGAACATTTACCTTTTATATGTAAAAGTGAAAACCACTCACGCATTAATCATGAAATCTCCAGAACCATAAAGCCTACAAACTTGAAATTTGCCATGTATGTTCCTCTTGGCTTCTAGGTGCCCACTAAGAAAGGATTTTTTGAAATGACCATCAGAGCATTAGTATTTCCTATATTATTATAACATGCTCTGATGCTAATTAGTTAGATGTTCTACTCCCCCTCCCAACTTGAAAATAACTCTGGAGAGAATGGGATAGCATAGGACAGGCTTCTGTGAGGCAAGCCTCATGGAGAGAAGGGGCTAGAAAGCCTGAGAGAGAGAAGGGGATAATATAGGAGATGTTTCTGTGGGGTAAGGCTGAGGGAGAGAAGGGGAGAAGAGAGGCTTCTGTGGAGCCAGCCTGAGGGAGAGAAGGGGAGAAGAGAGGATCTATGGGGCAAGCCTGAGGGAGAGGATAGAGAGGAGAGGCTTCTGTGGGGCAAGCCTGAGAAAGAGAAGGGGATAGAGTGGAGATGCTTCTGTGGGGGCAGCCTGAGGGAGAGAAGGGGGTAGGAAAGGATCTATGGGGCCAGCCTGAGAAAGAGAAGGGGATAGAGAGGAGAGGCTTCTGTGGGGCAAGCCTGAGGGAGACAAGGGGAGAGGAGAGGCCGATGGTAACCACTCATTAATTTTCAAACTCTTAAGTGTCGATTTATCAAGCCCGATCCCTTAGTTTCGTAGCAGAGCACAGGTATTCAGCTAGTATGGCCTTTGTTGCCATAAAAGCAACAAAGCTAATGTTACCCAATATGCCCATTCTACTCTATTTAAGCTAGGGACTCTAATCTAGAGAATACAGATAGTCCTCGACTTATAACCATTCATTTAGTGACCATCTAAAGTTACAACGGCACTGGAAAAAGTGACACGACCGTTTTCCGCACTGTCGTCGCAGCATTACTGTGTCACGTGATCGATATTTGGAAGCTTGGCAACTGGCAAGTATTTATGGCAGTTGTAATGTACCAGGGTCATGTGATCCCCTTTTGTGACCTTCTGCCAAGCAAAGTCAATGGGGAAGTCAGATTCACTTAACAACCGTGTTACTAACTGAACTGCAGTGACTCACTTAACAACTGTGGCAAGAAAGGTTATAAAACAGGGCAAAACTCACTTGTCTTGCTTAGCAATAGAAGTTTTGGCTTCGATTGTGGTTGTAAGTCGAGGACTTTAAAAGCCAAGTGCTGTTGCCCACCCATGTAGAGACACAAGCAAGACACTGTTGTTTTTAAATAAATAACATGGCAGCCCACAACCAATTCTGTCTTTCAAATCAAACTTTTAATTGTCCACTTTCTGTTTAACAAATCATTTATGCTTTCAAAAAGTCTTCCTAAAAAACGTGCAAATCCCATAAAACGTAAGAATAACAATACAAAAGGCAACAACAAAACCAGTGAAATGTTTAAAAAAAAACTCAAAAATGGCAGGATTCGACCTGCAACTTTTTTCTAATGGCCAGGGAAAACACAGCTGCCATTTTATATTGCAACGAAGAAAGCCTGGATTGACACTTAATAGGATATTATCGTGTGTGTACAACAAAAATAAAATGGACACCCTCCATACTTGGGGAGTTTGCAGGTCTCCTTTCCAACCTGCCGGAATTCCAAAGAAAAAGCATCACTTCAAATCCTATAAATAGGAAATACACCGACATGGGGAAAAAAAATCACATTAGCATTAGCTGTGCTGCATTGGGAGAGAAGGAAATTAAAGAAATTAGAATGGGCTGGTAATACATGAAGAAAACCCATGTTTAGGACACTCTGCAGGGCAAGCAAGCTACAGAAATAATTATATTTTCATGGTTGAGTATCAATCCTTGACCAAAAGTGGAGTTTCCTGCTACATAGCAGTGCCATTCACTGAATGCTGAAGAGAGCAAGGAAGAGCAATGGAAGGATTTTATTACTGGCTTTACATTGGAAAGAGGAGACCTAAGATTTCTTCTTCAATTTAGTGCTCACCGTCCTTCATCTCCAGCAGTCCTAGGAGACGGAGGAGGTTGGCGCGAACATCTGTAACCACTACGGATGCAGCATTCAGAAGGAACAAAACATTAGCAAGTGGAAGCATCGTCTGTATCCCAAGAACGTACTGCAGATGGCCGTATTTACAATGCTAACTTTGCTGGTACTTCCCAGAGAAAAAGATAACATGACCTTCCACCATTCTGCAGCTGTTCTTCAGGGAAGGTCAAGTCACACAGGGAGAATTAAAAAAAAATAATAATAAAAATTCATCACTGCTTCTGCTGGAGGGCTTCCTTACGAGCCGCATCTTGCAAGAGTTGGGTGTCCACCTCGTCAGCCGGAAGCTGGACGTACCGGACCACAGAGCCCCGAATGAAGCAATTCTTGACCGACAACTGAAGAGAAATGGAGAAGAGCGTTGGAGGGCATCGTTAAGGATCAATGTGTCTAAAGTCAGGCCAGGTACAGGCAGTCCTCAAACTCATAGGACCACAAATGAGACCAAAATTTATGCTGCTAGGTGAGAAATTTGTTAAGTGAGTTTTGCCCCATTTTATGACTTTTCTTGCCACATTTGTTTAGTGAATCACTGCCGTTATTAAATTAGTAACACGGTTGTTAAGTGAATCTGGCTTCCCCCATTGACTTTGTCAGAAGGTCGCAAAAGGGGATCTTCAGGACACTGCTCCAACTGTCAAAAATGTGAGTCAGTTGTCAAGCATCTGAATATAAATCACATGACCGTAAGGCAGGGATGCTATTCAGCAGGTTCTGGAGAACTGGTAGCGGAAATTTTGAGTGGTTCGTAGAACCGGCAAATACCACCTCTGGCTGGCCCCAGAGTGGGGAGGGAATGGGGATTTTGCAATATCCTTCTCCCAGGAGTAGGGAGGGAATGGAGATTTTGCAATATCCTTCCCCCCAGGAGTGGGGAGGGAATGGGGATTTTGCAATATCCTTTCCCCAGGAGTGGGGAGGGAATGGGGATTTTGCAATATCCTTTCCCCAGGAGTGGGGTGGGAATGGAGATTTTGCAGTATCCTCCCCTTGAAGTGGGGAGGGAATGGGGATTTTGCAGTATCCTTCACCCAGGAGTGAGGTAGGAATGGGGATTTTGCAGTATCTTTCCCCCAGGAGTGGGGTAGGAATGGGGATTTTGCAGTATCTTTCCCCCAGGAGTGGGGTAGGAATGGAGATTTTGCAGTATCCTTCCCCCAGGAGTGGGGCGGGAATGGAGATTTTGCAATATCCTTTCCCCAGGAGTGCGGAGGGAATGGGGATTTTGCAATATCCTTCCCCCAGGAGTGGGGCGGGAATGGAGATTTTGCAATATCCTTTCCCCAGGAGTGCGGAGGGAATGGGGATTTTGCAGTATCCTTCCCCCCAGGAGTAGGGTGGGAATGGAGATTTTTTTAATACCCTTTCCCCAGGAGTGGGGAGGGAATGGAGATTTTGCAATATCCTTTCCCCAGGAGTGGGGAGGGACTGGAGATTTTGCAGTATCCTTCCCCTGAAGTGGGGTGGGAATGGAGATTTTGCAGTATCCTTTCCCTGCCACGCCCACCAAGCCACGCCCACAGAACCGGTAGTAAAAAAAATCGAGTTCTACTATTGCCTTGGGGATGCCGCAATGGTCATAAGTGTGAAAAATGGTCATGTCACTTTTTTCAGTGCTGTTGAACTGACTTTGAATGGTCACTAAGTGAACTGTTGTAAGTAGAGGACTACCTGTATAATTCAGCTGCAATAAAAATTATGTTAGCCTGTTGCATTTTGAAAAGCACGGGTTACGAGTGCCTACTTTTGTTTCCTGTGCTAAACTATTTTCCTAATTCTGTCAGCTACTGTTAAGCGAACCATTTAATGCCACGCAATTAATAAAACCCCACATCTCCAGGGCATAGGGGACAGGAGGTTAATACCTGACCATCGGACATTCCGTCGCGAACTGAAGACACATCTCTTTATCCGCGCGGGGCTGGCTTAAATTGGAATTTTAATGTTAAATTTATTAATTTTTAAATGGGGTTTTTAGTGTATGGTAAATTTTAATCTCCGGGCTAATTTAAATAAGTTTTTTAAATTGTATTTTAACCTGTATATTGTATTGTTGGTTTTATCTTGCCTGTACACCGCCCTGAGTCCTTCGGGAGAAGGGCGGTATAAAAATCAAATAAATAAATAAATAAATAAATAAATGGCCTGGGAAATGTTGTACAGGTAATCCTTGACTTAGGACCCCCACCGAGCCCCAAATTTATGTTGCTAAGCGAGACATTTGTGAAGTGAGCTGTTGTGTCTTGCCCGCCCTCAGAGCAGCCAGGGCCTTCTTACCTGCTCCCGAACACTGAGGAATGTATGCCTCCCGGCCCAAGTCCTGGCTCCATGCCCACACAAACTGCAGAAGAAGGAGAATCTCCCTGCCCCAGCCCTGACTCCATGCCCAGGCAAACGGAGCAGCTAGACCCCTCCCCCTCCTCCACAGCAGGTGAGCCTGAGGAGGGTTTATTCCCAACAGTTGCTGATTGGAGTGACCCTCGCATCAGAAGGCTGGATAGGCGAAGGCAACAGAGGGAAGGGAGGGGCAGGCCTTAATGAGTGCTGAGTCATGGAGCCACACCCCATGGCCTATATAAAGGATCTCCTTTCTGGCAGTCTCTGAGTCAGGCAAAAGTCGAACTTATCTTGCTGAAGTCACTTACTGGTCTCCTGCCTGCTCTGAGGACTTTGCTAGGACTTTGGGCAGAGCTGCAGAGGCAAGCCTGATTCGGATTTCCCTGACCCGGCCGTCAGCGGAGGAGTGGGACACGACATGAGCTTTCCCTCATTTTACAACCTTTCTTGCCACAGTTGCTAAGTGAATCTGGCTTCCCCAGTGACTTTGCTTGTCGCAAAAGGTGAACACATAACCCCGGGACACTGCAACCGTCATAAATAGGAGGCAGTTGCCAAGCGTCCAAATTTTGATCACGTGACCACGGGGAATGCTGCAATGGTCATGTGAAAAACAGTCATTTTTTTTCAGTGCTGTTGTTACTTCAGTCACTAAAGCAATGGTTGTAAGTCAAGGGCTACCTATAATTTGTGAGTTTGTTCTTGACCATTGTCGATTTTTTTAATGTTACATTGAATATTTCTGCATTGTTTGTAATGTGCTGTCATCAAGGATCAACATCTGTTAAGATGGGCGTCATGTAAGTTGACTAAACAAAAAATCAATAATATAAGCAGGAACAGCTAATTTCAGTAAACTACCTCAAGCTTGCTCCCACCCCAATATTCATGCAATGGTCATGCATATTATATGTTGCTCTTTTAATTTTACACTCCAAATTGCTGAATATAAGGTTGAAAACAGGATATGGTATTTTTCAGAGTATAAGACGCACCTTTTTCCCCCCAAAAAGAGAGTGAAAATCTGGATGAGTCTTATACTCCGAATGTAGCCCCGCCCAGCTTCTTAAACGGAGGTTTCAGAGGCTGAAAAAAGCATCAGAAAAGAAGTTTCAGAAAAGAAGCCCCCAAACAGAGCTTCAGAGGCTTTTTTTCTGAAGTTTTCAGAGGCTTTCAGAGGCAGGAAAAAAAAGCCAAAAAAAAAGCAAGGCACAGAGCTCACAACCAAGAAACCTGTTGCTAAAATTCACCTCTGGGAACATCTGGTTGGGGGTATTCTGGGAGACCAATCCACCTGCCAATCAGTTTTCTTATTTTCCTTCCCAAAAACTAAGGTGCGTCTCATACTCCGAAAAATACGGTAGTTAAAATAGATCAAGAAAAGCTACGGTTAAAAACATTCAAAAATAAATACATCCAGTCACAGTTTTTGTTCCATGCAGCATCAACCTTGTGAACTCTCAAGTTTCCTCTTTCCAGTGCATATTCAAAATGGACAGTGATTAACATACGTATATATGTGTGTATATATTTATGTATGTATATAGCATGTGTTATGTAGGAGTTTGGGTAGATAGACACTTTCTCTTGAAGTGCAGAATTTCACTTTTAAGGTGGGCCATGTACTCACAGTAAAAAAATGACAATAAAAGCTATCTTATTTTATCTTATCTCTTAATAGATATGTTGTAAGGCCTTCTTGGTTAAAATAAACAGTCAATAACCTTCAAATCCTGCCAGTCACTTACCATATGAGGATATTTTTCTGGATCTGTCACACTAATGTCTGTCAGCTTAATATTCAGGTACTATGGAATCAGGGAAGAAAAAAACAATAGTTCAGCAATCATTGGCATCCTTCAGTCTCAAAAGACTATGGTATCGTGCTCTGGAAAGAGATCCTAAAACAGCATCTAGTGTGGCTAAAAAGGCCAATTCGAGAGCGACAATCCCTTCCATACTGAGGGCAGATACATTCTGTCCCCTGCCCAGCCCCCAGATTTCCTTGGTTCTGGGACTGCCTCTTTGCCTCAGCCTGCCGAACAAATGTCTCTTCAAATTAGAGAATGCCATGCTGCGTCTTTAGCCTCCAAGCTGAACGATCGGAAGTTAAGGTTTCCCAGTTGTTAATGTCCATTCCCAGGGCCTTTAGGTCCCTCTTGTGGTCTCCCTCTGAGGCACTTTCCCTGCACTAATTCTTCATACAGATCTTTCAGAATCCGACCATCAGCCATTCTCACGACATGCCCAAGCCAGCGTAGACGTCGCTGTTTCAGTAGTGTATACATGCTAGAAATTCCAGCACGTTCCAAGACTGCGCTATTTGGAACTTTGTCCTGCCAGGTGATGCCAAAAAAATATATTGGAGACAGCGCATATGAAAGGTGTTCAACTTTCTCTCCTGCCGTGCGTGAAGGGTCCAAGACTCACTGTGCTCAGAACACAGGCTCTATAGACCTGGATCTTTGTATGTTCCATCAGCTTCTTATTAAGCCATACTCTCTTTGTAAGTCTGGAAAATGTGGTTCCAGTTCAGCAAACAAGCAAGACACTTTGTATATCCCGAGGTTTATCTCCAAGTCATTCAAGACTGCCTATCCAAAATCATCACTGATTTTTTTTCACCTCTGTGGGGATTACACCCACCTTTTGACAATCTCAGAGGTTTTCCACATCCAAGTTCATTGTTTGTGGCATTGTCCACAAAATTGTGACCTCCGAGAGGAGCAAAAGTAGAGGTCGTTGCCCTGATTTCTTTTTAATGTGAGTGGGGATAAAACAGATTTGTTTACTGCCCTAAGCTACTGCAAAGACAGAATACAAAATGAAATATGCTGAAGGATGACTGTAGGTATAGCAGAGGCGTAGAAATATTTCAGATATAGGAAAGTAGTGCTTTCAACACTGACCTACTTAGGCAAAATGCAAAACAAGTACGTTCTTTAAAAGGGCTGCAAAAAAGTTTAGGATAATTCGTACCTGATCTACAGAATGTAAGGTCCCACAGATGCTACAAAAAAAAAAGAAAGAAAGAAAGACAATTCAGAATTAAGGTGACAAGGGTTCTTTAAAAACAAAACAGTATCTTGTGAATTAAATAAAGAGGGAATGAAAGCTAAAATGTGTGGGTTTACTAAGCAGCCAGAAACTAGAAGGCTAGGGTCATAAAAAAACCAGGATTCATTTGCAGCCCAACAGCTGTGAATAAAAACATACCTCAAGTCATTCTTCAATTCCACTACTACGTCCTTCCCTACTAGGGATTTGAAGAAGGAATAGAAAAGCTGAGGACAAAGGGGAAAAAAAGTGAACATAAAGCAAGCTTTAAGAAAAGCTTTCAAATTTCACAATCTAGTACATGGCATATATACAGACATACCTGTTTATCACATACACAAAAATAGTATAAGACAAAGACCCAAGGGAGGAGTTTGGGAGGCAAGCCAAAAAACAAATAAGAATTGAAATACTAAAGTGGGCAAGAGATGATGGATAGAAAGGGAATACTGTTTAATGCAAGACTGACTTTATTGAGAACTAGAATAGAGGTAGAAACAAGATCAAGGGGGAATATTATTATACATATGTTTATATAATATACTAAAAGTAATAGCTAGATGTAAAGTTTACATGTTGAAAGATGGTATCACTGTGTACGTTTAAATAATATTGATTGCTATTAAAATGTCGCACAAAAACATTGAACTAAATAATGAAGGAACACACTAATACAAATATGCACAATTACATACATGATGAATGTAATAAATATTACTATTATTTGTATTTAAATGAATGATACCCCCAGATGCCCCACTGTTCATATATTGATGTATATCCAAAAATAAATAAAAATAGTATAATCTTACACTACTCTAAAGCCCAATAAATACTACAGTAGTATTGAGCAGAAACTACATATATGCCCAAACACTTGCAAATCCTCATTAAAATAAAGAGCACATTCATAATTAGCATTCAGCTTGTTGTGCATTTCAGCAGTCACTCCCAACTGCAGCAATTTTTTAAGATGTATGGATTTCAACTCCCGGAATTCCCATGCTGGTTGGGGAATTCCGGGAGTTGAAATCCACACCTCTCAAAAGCTGAAAAACAATGCCCTAGCAAGTCATCCAGGTCATGGTTGCCCCAAAGATGTGTTTTTTTTCCCAAAAGGCAAATTGGACCTTCTTTTTTTGTCCCACTTTGGGGGGAAAAACAAACCTAGCATAAGAACCCCCCCTTCTCTCAGCACCCAGTAAGCAGTTCCCAAGGGAACTAAGCTTAACTCACAGAATCATCTATTGTAATGTCCTTCCTGTTAAAGACTACTTCAGCTTTAATTGCAATAATACTAGAGCAACTAATAGATTTAAACTTAATGTCAACCGCTTTAATCTAGATTGCAGAAAATATGACTTCTGTAACAGAATCATCAGTGCTTGGAACACTTTACCTGACTCTGTGGTCTCTTCCCATAATCCTAAAAGTTTTATCCAAAAACTTTCTACTATTGACCTCACCCCATTCCTAAGAGGACCATAAGGGGCGTGCATAAGCGCACAAACGTGCCTACCGTTCCTGTCCTATTGTTTTTCTTTTCTTCTTCCTACATATATATGCTTATACCTCCTTATATTTACCCATATATGTGTTTATTTACTATATAATCTTTTTGTATGATACCTACATATATTGTTGTGACAAAATAAAATAAATAAATAAATAAAAGGGACTATATTCTTGGTTTGCATCAGGAAGAGACAGTATTAAGATTAAATTTTTAATGCATGCCCTACATATGCACACCCACGTGTTACATATGCACGCAGTATACACGACCTATCTTTCATCTTAAAAAAAGCAGTTCCTTTTTAAAAGCAGACATTCAATAAACATTTTCGGTTTTTATGGCCTCAAGAAACCAAAAAGCACTGGCGCTTTGAGCTTCTGCGGATATATACGTCCTCATTCAGGATTTGGCGCTACGAGCCCCTGTTGTTACGATCCCAGCTAACAATGCCTAACACGAGTTTAACCGGGGCTGCAAAATCGGATTCACACGTGATTTCTAAGTGCAAAGACGGACTCACCCAGGCATCTCCAAAGCAAACGATTAAAATGCCCCGTCCCTCCCCACCACGACAGAACAAAGCTATTAACCCCGCACAAAACCACCGCTGCGCTCACCATATTTCACGCCGCCCGCTGCAGAAGGAAAGACCCCGCGTGGATCAGCTCGCAGAACTAGAGGTGAGAAGGGGGAAAAAAATTAGAAAGAAAGAACTTCCCGGGCTGCGCATGCGTGATGAGAACGTCGGTCTTACGGAAGGCGACAGAAATAGTGACTTCAGGAGGAACCGGAAGCGAACCGGAAACAGGAAGCTTTTCTTAAAGGAGCCGCCAACATATGTGTATATATGTGTGTGTATGAGTGTATTATATATATATATGTAGGTCTTGGCATATTCGGGTCTTTTCCGGTGTAAGGTTTCCCGTGTAACTGTCAATGACTTTTTTAGTTTCAATAACAATATCACAAGAGCTACCAATAGATTTGGGAATTGAGAGTGTGATTAAGTGTGGAGAGACTAGAGATTATAATTTAGGAATTATTTTAGATTATGATTGTTAGTTTTGATACCCTGCATTTTGTTCTGGGAAGTCGGGGTGGGGGCGGGGTATGGGGAGGGAATTGGGGGTTGAGGCTAAGAGATGGAGTGATGGTGAATGTACAGGGATTATTGAAGATGTATAAATATAATTAATGTAGGGTCGGGTCTGCCCAGTTACCATTTTAGAACGGTGGGGAGGTAGAAAGAGGAGAAGAGGAAGGAAGAGGGGTAGAAGAGGGAGAAGGAAGGTGGAGGGTGGAGGGAGGAGAGGATGTAGATAAGAGAAGGAGAGGAAGGTTTGGATAGTAAAAGAAGGTAGAAGAGGGGAGTGTTAAAAAGGGGGGTGGTGACTGGGCAGGCCCGACTAAATGTATATAACTGTACATTGAATGAATTGTTTGACATGATTGTAAAAATAAAACTTTTTTACTAAAAAAAAAAAAGAGCTACCAATAGATTTAAACTCAATGTCAACCGCTCCAGTTTAGATTGCAGAAAACACGATTTCTGTAACAGAATATTGTATATACTTGGAATGCATTACCTGACTCTGTAGTTTCTTCTCATAACCCCAAAGGCTTTATTCAAAAATTGTCCACGGTTGACCTCACCACTTTCCTAAGAGGACTCTAAGGGGCGTGCATAAGAGCACATACGTGCCTACCGTTCCTGTCCTACTGTTTCTTCCCCTATGTATATATATGTTTTTAGTAGTACCTCGTTTCTCCTCATATATACGTTCATATATAACCCTTTATGCAACGCTTGTATATATATATTGTTATATTGTTATGACGAATAAATAAATAAATAAAAATAAATAAATAAATAAAAAGACCCGAATATGCCAAGACATACATACATGCATCATACATACATTAATTACACACACACACACACACGTATATATATATAATTTTTTTGGTGCCTCTGTGCAAGGAAGAGTTGCATTTACTTTTTAAGAGCTATTACTTTTAAGAGCTGTCGGATTTGTTGTGTGTGCTGCGGTGAAAAAAATGCCTGCAGTTTGTCAGCCTTCTTCTTCTTTTTATAAATAACTGGAAAAAGTGCAAAAGACGAGCAGCTAAGATGATGAAAGGCATGGAGACTAAAACATATGAAGAACTGTTGCAGGATTTGGGTTTGGGTAGTCTAGAGAAAAGAAGGACTGGGGGATGGAGGGACAATGACGTGATAGCAGTATTCCAGTATTTGAGAGGGGCTGCCACAAAGAAAAGGGGGTCAACTTATTTTCCAAAGCCTCAGAAGGCCAGGCAAAGAACAATGGATGGAAACTAATCAAGGAGAGAAGCAACCTGGAATTAAGGAGAAACTTCCTAACAGGGAGGACAATTAACCAGTGGGACAGCTTTGCCTTCAGAAGTTGTGGGTGCTTCATCACTGGGGTTTTTTAACAAGAGACTGGACAGTCACTTGTCTGAAATGGTATAGGATCTCCTGCTTGAACAAGGGGCTGGACAAGAAACCTCCAAGATCCCTTCCAGGGGTGAAATGCTCCCGGTTCGGATCAGCCGATCCAGTAGCGACAGCGGCAGGTGGTTCAGAGAACTGGTAGCAAAAATCCCTGCCCCCGCCCCCCCACTGTTGCCCATGCCCACCCAATCGCCCGCTTGCCGCTTCTTTTTAAAAATCCTTTTAAAAGGTTAAAAAAAGGGCTCTGGAGATCACAGCTGAGCTGTGCAATCATCAGAGCCTTTTTTTTTACTTTTAAAAGCATTTTTTACAACCTATTCGACCGAATAGGTTGTAAAAAAACTGCTTTTAAAAGTAAAAAAAGATTGCGTGACACAGCTAATCACACCCCCCCGCATGCGCTGTTTTACTTACCCCATGCCTCCTTTTGGCATGCACTGTGTGCACACATAGCACGCATGTGCAGCCAGTGAACCAGTAGTAAACCGGTTCAGATTTCACCACTGGTCCCTTCCAACTCTATTCCGATTCTGATTCTGAAACTTAAGACATGAAACATACCTGATACGCCTTCCTCCTCCTATTTTCCTCACAACCACCACCTTCTGAGGTGGTTTGAGTTGAGAGAGAGAGTGACTGGGCCAAAGTCATCTAGCCGGCTCTCATGCCAAGATGGGACTAGATCTCATAGTTTCCTGGTTTCTAACCTGGAGCCTTAACCACTACGCCAAATTGGTTCTCTAACATGGCGAAAACAGAGGTTGTCAGGAATGCTTGAGCTACGGTTACAAACATGTAAATCGAGCTGAAGACATGTCAACTCAACTCCAGAGCCAAGAGTTTCCAGCAAAAGCAGAAGAAATTTCAGGATCTCTAAAATTGGCATTGAGGATATGCGAAGTTGGATGAGGTTAAAAGAGCCCGTTTCCTTTTATTTTGTACTGACTGGATAAGGATGTTTCATAACTCCTTCTAACAGTATTTAGAGAAAATGATTTTGAGTGATTCAAGCCAATGAGTCATCTTGTTGGTAGAGAAAAGATCCTCAACTCCTTTCATCATCCATCAGGCATTTTTACATAAGGTGGCAGGTGATTTCAAGAGGTGATGTGTTGCAAGATCTGGCTGTTGGATCAAAACGTGCTGAAAGAGGAGAGCCTTAATCACAGTAAGAACCCAGGTTTAGTAGGAAAAGCACCTGAACCAAGGTTACTTTGGTTGTGTGAACCAGCAGAGGATTACCTTGGAGAGAATCCTTTCCTCTTACTTTCAGACATAACAGAATAACAGAGTTGGCTGGGACCTTGGAGGTCTTCTAATCCAAACCCCTGCTCAGAGAAAAAACCCTATACCTGTTATGGTCCGCCAGCAGCCTGCGGAGCTGGCAGCGGAGTCGGACAGCGATGAGGTTGAGGAAGAACATGAGCCAGTCCTGGAGGCTGGGGAAGGCCCAGATGAGGGCTCTGTGTCGGAGGCAAAGGTGGGGCCAGGACCATCTGGGAGTGATGTGCGGACTTCAGAACCTCCAGAGGCTGACAGTAGTGAGGCAGAGGAACAGGAGGAGCCTGTTCCTAATGCACACATGAGAAGAGGTTAAAGTTTTGGGGGTTTGAAAATGTAACAACAGGGTCAGGTAGTGCATTCCAGGCATTGACCATTCTGCTGCTGAAGTGGTTTTTTTCTGCAATTGAGTTTAGAGCGGTTTACCTTGAGTTTGTATCTATTGTGTGCTTGTGTATTATTGCGGTTGAAGCTGAAGTAGTCATTGATAGGTAATACGTTGTAAGAGTTAATTTTTTGTACTACACTTAGGTCGCACTGTAGGCGACGTAGTTCTAGGTTGTCCAAGCCTAACATTTTAAGTCTGGAGGACTGCAACCATTCTTCATGTGTTTTAGCCTCCAGCCCCCTACTCATCTTTGAATAGAATAGAATTCTTTATTGGCCAAGCGTGATTGGACACACAAGGAATTTGTCTTGGTGCATATGGTCTCAGTATACATCAAAGAAAAGATACGTTCAACAAGAATCATAAGGTACAACACTTAATGATAGTCATAGGGTACAAATAAGCAATCAGGAAACAATATCAATATCGTATCGTACAATATTGTATCATAAGGATACAAGCAACAAAATTACAGTCATACAGTCATAAGTGGAAGGAGATGGGTGTTGGGAATAATGAGAAGATTAATAATAGTGCAGACTTAGTAAATAGTTTGACAGTGTTGAGGGGATTATTTGTTTAGCAGAGTGATGGTGTTTGGGAACAAACTGTTCTTGTGTCTAGTTGTTCTGGTGTGCAGTGCTCTATAGCGAGTTGAAACAGTTTATGTCCAGGATGCGAGGGGTCTGTAAATATTTTCACAGCCCTCTTTTTGGCTTGTGCAGTATACAGGTCCTCAATGGAAGGCAGGTTGGTAGCAATTATTTTTTCTGCAGTTCTAATTATCCTCTAAAGTCTGTGTCTGTCTTGTTGGGTTGCAGAACCAAACCAGACAGTTATAGAGGTGCAGTCAACAGACTCAATAATTCCTCTGTAGAACTGGATCAGCAGCTCCTTGGGCAGTTTGAGCTTCCTGAGTTGTTGCTCTTCTCTGTACTCTTTCTGGAGTCTCAACATCTTTTTTATATTGTGGCAACCGAAACTGGATGCAATATTCCCAGTGTGGCCGTACCAAACATTATAAATAAATGGAAATTAACGCTACAATGTTGAGAGATGTGATTGCAAAATACATTGCCTATTTATAAAATAGCCAGCATAGAGGCCACAACATCAAGGAATGTTGACCTAGCACTCCTTTTAATCCTTTGGGTTCTCTTTCATCCCAGCTGCCAGCCCTTTGAAATAGATCAAATCAGGAAACCAATACCACAAGAAATCCTCGAACTCTACCTTATCGATATATAATAAAAGGACTTTGAAAAGGATTTCTCCTTCCCTCAAGGAGGAACCATCTTGCATTTCTTTCTCACACTTTCCTGTTTTCCTGAGCTAAGTTTGTTTCTTTCCAGCAGTTACCAACTGTTTTCTTCTATACACCTCACCTTCTATACACCTCTAGACAAGCATAGTTCCTTCCTTCCTATCTTCTTTTTGGACAGAGGAAAATAGGCTAGGATTCCCATACAGGTAGTCCTCAACTTACGAACACAATTGAGCCCAAAATTTCTGTTGCTAAGCAAGACAGTTGTTAAGTGAGTTTTGCCCCATTTTACGTATATAATTTTTTTTTTTGCTACACTTGTGAAGTGAATCATAGCAATTGTTAAATTACTGTAGTGACACAGTTGTTAAGTGAATCTGACTTCTCCATTGATTTTGCTTGTCAGGAGGTCGTAAAAGGGGATCACATGACTCGAGGATACTGCAACTGTCATAAATACTGCTAAGATCTTGATTACAGGACCATGGGGATGCTGCAGCGGCTGTTTGTGTGAAAAATGGACATGTCACTTTTTTCAAGAGCTGTTGTGCTTTTGAACAGTCACTAAATGAACTAAGTTGAAGACTACCTGTAAAGCATTACTTTACATTCCTGCTTAAGCAGTGGGTTGGACTAGAACAATGGTAGTCAGCCTGGTCCCTACCGCCCACTAGTGGGCGTTCCAGCTTTCATGGTGGGTGGTAGGGGTTTTGTCCGATACTGAAGCACTTTCCTTTTTTTTAATTTAATTGACTTTTAAAAAAAAATTCATAGCATTATTTAAAAACATTTTCATTAGGTTTTCATAAAATTCCCTGTGACAATTTAAATTTCTGAAAATATACTATTTGTATCGCCCGTGCATAATTTAGTTCACGTTATATAAGTGAAACTAAATGGCGGTATAGTGCGACCACAAACAAAATAGCCTCGTCCCAGAATAGCTCGTGCATCTTCCCCCCACACCACCCAGCTGTAACAGACAAGCAAAGCTGGTAGCCGGTGCCCCCCCAACCCAATCCACAATGTGCGAGAGGCACGCGCAGACGACGATACATGGTGCGTTACTGTGGAACCGGTGGGCGGTTAGAAAATTTTACTACTAACAGAGATACAAAAGTGGGCGGTAGGTATAAAAAGGTTGACTACCCCTGGACTAGAACCTCTCCAAGGTCCCTTACAACTCTGTTATTCTACCTAATCACTTTACCTCTGACTATTTTTATTTTTTAATACCTATGTGGGATCCAGAGGCATTATTGTAAATAAAGATGATGCTAGAGATAGTTTCTTTGCTCTACAACATGTCTCTTTCCCCATTCATTCATTCATTCATTCATTCACTCTTTAATAACTGAAAAATCTAGAGGGGGAAAAAAAAAGTCAGATTGTGCATACAGACTGCTGGCCACCAAGAAGCCATTGGTGTAGTGGTGAAATGTAAAATTTGTTACTACCAGTTCTTTGGGCATGGCTTGGTTGGGGAGTGTGTGTAATGTGACTGGGTGGGCGTGGCCAACTTTTTTTTTTTTAACTTTTAAAAGCATTTTTTCTACAACCTCTTCGGCCGAAGAAATTGTAGAAAAAATGCTTTTAAAAGCCTTTGACGATCCCACCTGAGCCGTGCAATCATGAGAGGCTTTTTTTTAATTTTTAAAAGCATTTTTTTAGCTGAAGAAAAAATGCTTTTAAAAGTAAAAAAAAAAACAACCCTCTGATGACCGCGTGGCTCAGCTGGCCATGCGGGGGAGGGGGGCAGGGATTTTTGCTACCGGTTCTATGAACCACCTGCCGCCATTGCTACCAGATCAGGCGATCCGGTCCGAACCGGGAGTATTTCACTCCTGCATTGGTGGATTGTGAATTATCAATCTCTTTTTCTCTTTCACTCTCTCTCTCCTTCATACCACTTCCCCATTCCTCCCACCATGAGATTTCCTCCATATACTTAGTCATCTATACACCCATTCATTATGAAACTGCTACTGCTGTGGAACGTCGACAATGGAAGATTACATTCCAGTGCAATTATGTGAACAGATGCAATCAAATGGCATGAACCTGGAGTAGGTGGATGGTTGCGTGGTTTGCAACTCATTGTTGGATATATTAGCAGGTTTACATTGCTGGATTTATTTCTCCATTTCCAACAGCTAGAAATCACTAAAACCTAATTGAGTTGACACAAAAATACTTATCCCTTGAGACTGCTTTTTTTTTTTAATGACTTAAATGACTGCATTCTACCACCGAGTCAAGAGAACCTCTGACCTACCAGTTTTGTTGAATTATAACTTCTACCAGCCTTAATGAAGAGAGTCAATAGGAAAAGATGCTAGAAAATGTTGTTCAATGATAATAATAAAAAAAAGTCCAGAGGATCCAATCTGGGTTGGTCACCGGGTCCAGATGTTTAGTCTTCTGAGCTTTCGGACTCATACTGGAGCCCATCTTCAGGGAACTTCTTTCTATCAGAATCTGTGCTTTGGGTTGTTGTACGCATAGTAACATTGGAACGCGGTTGCTCAGAGGCTAAGACGCTGAGCTTGTCGATCGAAAGGTTGGCAGTTCAGCGGTTCAAATCCCTAGTGTAACGGGGTGAGCTCCCGTTACTTGTCCCAGCTTCTGCCAACCTAGCAGTTTTGATAGCACGTAAAAATGCAGGTAGAAAAATAGGGACCACCTTTGGTGGGAAGGTAACAGCGTTCCGTGCACCTTTGGCATTGAGTCATGCCGGCCACATGACCACGGAGACGTCTTCAGACAGTGCTGGCTCTTCGGCTTTGAAACGGAGATGAGCACCGCTCCCTAGAGTCGGCAACGACTAGCACGTATGTGCGAGGGGAACCTTTACCTTTACTTTTTATGAATAGTAACACAGATTCTGGTAGAGAGAAGTTCCCTGAGGAATGGGCTCCATCACAAGCAATCAACCCAGACTCCATCTGCAACATTATCCTGGGACGATGTGTATATTTGCCTTGATTCATAAAAGTCCACAGGTTCCTTATCCCTTTGAAAATAAATGTGTGTGTTTTGTATTTGTAAAAAAAAAAATCTCATACAAATGATTAAAACTAAGAGAAAAGCAGAATCTTTTTCTCAAGACTGGTTATGTGCCATCAAGTCAGGGGTGCCATTCAGCAGGTTCTGACAGGTTCTGGAGAACCAGTAACAGAAATTTTGAGTACCGGTAGTTCGGAGAACCAGCAAATACCACCTCTGGCTGGCCCCAGCATGGGGTGGGAATGGGGATTTTGTAATATCCTTCCCCCAGGAGTGGAGAGGGAATGGGGATTTTGCAGTATCCTTCCCCCAGGAGTGGGGAGGGAATGGGGATTTTGCAGTATCCTTCCCCTGGAGTGGGGTGGGGATGAAGATTTTGCAATATCCTTCCCCCAGGAGTGGGGAGGGAATGGAGATTTTGCAATATCCTTCCCCCAGGAGTGGGGAGGGAATGGAGATTTTGCAATATCCTTCCCCAGGAGTGGGATGGGAATGGATATTTTGCAGTATCCTTTCCCCAGGAGAGGGGAGGGAATGGAGATTTTGCAAAATCCTTCCCCTGGAGTCGGGTGGGAATGGAGATTTTGGGTAGGAATGGAGATTTTGCCACACACACCAAGCCATACCCACGGAACCGGTAGTAAAAAAAATTGAATTCCACCACTTCATCAATTCGTTCTCAACTCCTAGCGACCACATAGATTTTTTCCCCCCATAACAATCCTCTCTTTGTTCTTTCAAGCCTCCCAACTAAATCCATCCACCTTGCTACACCTTTCTTCAAGGGTCTCCAAAGGTTGAAAGTGAACACTGAAGCCTACCATATCCGAATTGCAAAAAAAATCCAGGGGGTATCTATTATTAGATATTTTTATAACTCTTTGTTGACATCTAAGGTTTGTTTAGAATTTGAATAGGAGCTTAGATGCGACAGATCGAACATAATACAGCTGTCCATGCCTTTCTATGCTCTATAACTAGAAGTCCCAAGGTGATTTTTTCAAAAGGACTTTCTTCGTTTTTCTTTGAAGACATTTCACGTCTCGTCCAAGAAGCTTCTTCAGTTCTTCAAGAACTGTAAGAACTTTATCATTCTTCAATGAGAAGCGAAACGCCTTGCAGGAAAAACCAAGAGAGTCCAGTTGCCTCTTTATAAAAGCGCCTCTGAGACAACTGTGACCTGGATAACGGTGAATCTCCATAGACATTTACATGCCTAGAACTTCATTAACTTCTGCCAGAATGATTCACAAAGATAATGGGTTGACCTTAGGACATCATGAGATTTATTTTGACATTTTGGCATCAACATAGTTGGGACGACTGCATGTGGTTGAAGTTAATATATCTGCATATGGCTGTAGCTGAAATACATTGGGAAAGGTATCCTAATCTCTTTGATGACCTTGTCTTTTTAAAATGTCTTATAGAGGGTTACTTAAGTCACAGATAACTGTTTGGGTTCAGATATCATGATAAACCATGATCTGTTTATCCAGGATGAATTAATTTCTTGGACTTCTCAGCCTGGCAAACATGGCCATGAATATAGAGGAAGTAGATGAAAAAACAATATCCAGTTTGTCCATTTGTGGCTAGGATCAGATTGTTTTTTACCAGAATTTGAAGTAATTCCAAGTTCTTATCTACTGGATGCATACATTTGAAATTATATATCTGTTTATCTGTCTAATCTTACTCACGCCCTATATTTTTAGGGTAAACCTAAAGAATTTGGGGGTTGATTATAAAAAACATACTGCAGAGTTGTATCCACTGATGGAATCTATCCGCTCAAATAATGTAGATCATAAAAACATTTTTCCCAGATATAGTTCTTAGCCTTTTTTTTTTTTGCATTTAAATCTCACCCTTCTCCGAAGACTCAGGGCGGCTTACACTATGTCAAGCAATAGTCTTCATCCATTTGTATATTATATACAAAGTCAACTTAATTGCCCCCAACAATCTGGGTCCTCATTTTACCTACCTTATAAAGGATGGAAGGCTGAGTCAACCTTGGGTCTGGTGGGACTTGAACCTGCAGTAATTGCAAGCAGCTGCTGTTAATAACAGACTGTCTTAGCAGTCTGAGCCACTCAAGGAGCTTTGGGACTGTTAGTGTGGCTGCCTCCTTTACACCTGTTGTATAAACACTTTCAATAAACTTTATTAGAGTTCCGATGAGTGTTTCTCAATTTTGGCAACTTTAAGAGGTGTGGACTTCAACTCCACAGAATTCTGGGAGTTGAAGTCTATATATCCTACAGTTGTCAAGGTTGAGAAACACTAGATCAGGGGTATCAAACTCAATTTCATGGAGGGCTGCACCAAGTTGTTTTTGACCTTGGGGTACTGGAGTGGGCGTGGCCAAAGTGGACCTGGCCAGTTCAACATCACTCGTCTTGGGGGTGTCTGTGGTGTCTCCTGAGTTCCATTTTCAGCTGCGACGGCCTCTTGCAACCCTCTGCCAGCAAAAACAGAGCTCGGGAGGGCCGCATAAGGCTGCGGGCCAGTCTTCCGTTGTTTCCAGGGCAGCCCCGCAAGCCATATCCAAGTACCCAGTGGGCCGGATCCAGCCTCAGGCCCTTGAGTTTGACACCCTGCACTAGATGTTTGCTTTAATGGAGATTATGTTTATCAATTCATTTGCTCCTTTGGCTCTACTTACTACTCTCCTTATGATTTATATTGATATTGATTGTTCCTGACTGCTTACTTGTACCATATGATTATCATTAAGTGTTGTATCATTAAGTGTTAAATTTGTACCCTATGACCATCATTTGTGTTGTAAATGTTGTACCTTGATGAAGGTATCTTTTCTCTTCTTCTTTTATGTACACTGAGAGCATATGCACCAAGACAAATTCCTCGTCTGTCCAATCACACTTGGCCAATAAAAAATTCTATTCTATTCTATTACTGAGAAGTTGAAAAAAACATTTTACACATAATTGCCAAGAAAACCATATGAATATTTCTATGTAAAGTCATAGGGGATTGTCTTAAGAACACATTTACCTACCTTACTTACTCATATTATACTGCAACAGTGTTTCTTTTTTAAGGAAGGTTATGATTTTTTTTAAAAAAAAGATGTTTTCAAACAGAAATTGAATGGTCAATCAATAGCTGGGCTTATAGAACAGCATTCCTTTGAGGTATATGTCTCGGCCACATTGAGTTTTCATAAACAGAATAGAATAGAAATTTTTATTGGCCAAGTGTGATTGGACACACAAGGAATTTGTCTTGGTGCATATGCTCTCTGTGTACATAAAAGAAAAGATATATTCATCAAGAATTCTAAGGCACAACACTTAATGATAGTCATAGGGTACAAATAAACAATCAGGAAACAATCAATATCAATATAAATTGTAAGGATACAAGCAACAAAGTTATAGTTGTAATGTATCTTTAAAAGTTTTGGCGGGAAAAAAGCACGTTGCTGATTGGTTGAAGCCACCGGCTAAACTGTATATAAGGAGAGGTTTTTCCGGGCACTGGTTGCTGGGTTCACCATATAGTAAAGAGCTGTTGTCACTATCCTGGTCTCCTGCCTCGTTATTGCCCGAATCTAACACTGGCGACGAGGATTGGATCTCGAGGCTAAGAGCGCCAGGAAAAGAGCTGAACTCACCAGGAAGACGCGAACCCAGCAAACAAGGGGCGGAAAGCAGCGATGTCCGGCTACACACCGCCAGCGCCATTCGACCCAGCTAAGGAAAAATGGGGGTCATACATGGCTCGTTTCGAGTGTTTCCTCGAGGCGAACGAACTTCAAGGAGTTTCAGACAACAGGAAACGAGCGTATTTCCTGAGCCACTGCGGTCCAGAAGTTTTCGACACCGCAGAATCCCTGGCGGAGCCAATGCCGGTACAGTCGGTACCGTGGCAAACTCTGCAGACTTTATTGAAAGCCCATTTTGCACCAACGCCGTCCAAGTATGTGCAACGGTTCGAATTCAGGGAGCGCAGACAGCAAGAGGGCGAGTCCATCAGCGCATACATGGCCGCCCTGAGGAAAGCCTCAAAACATTGCGAGTACCGAGACTTGGATGAGGCATTGCTGGAGCAACTCATCCGCGGGGTCAGGGACATCCGTTTGCGGAGGCGGCTGCTGTCTAAAAGCAACCTAACGCTGGCAAACGCCTTGGACGAAGCCAGGGCTCACGAGATGTCTACCCAAGCGGCGGAAACCCTACAAAAGCAGGTCGCACCAACGGCTGGTGCGAAATCAACCCCGGTCCACAATGAAGAGGTCCAGGCCGAATCGGACGGTGAGGAGGAGGAAGGAGTCTTCCACACCGGGAGGCCGGAGAAAGAAGACCGGGTGACTGCGCGAGTTGCGGAGGGCAACACCAACGACAACAATGCAGATTTAAGGATGCAACTTGTCGGCGATGCGAAGGAAGGGCACCTAGCACAGGTCTGTTGAGCTCCCCAACCTTCCCGCCAAAAATTCAAACCGCCAATCAGAGCGTGGAACGCGGCGGCCCGCGAGTGGTCAGTTTAAAAAAGGCGCGAAGTTGAATCAGACTGTCGTGAGAGTGGGTCACGCATCAACACGCCTAGAGAAAAAAATCTTTACAAAAGCAAAGATTGAGGGGGTGCCGTGCCGATTGGAGGTGGACACCGGCTCATCGATCACGATCATGTCCTGGGACACTCTCGTGAGAGCCTTACCCGCCATCGCAAAGCGCAAGCTGCAACCACAGAAATTAAAGGTACAAGACTACCAAGGGAATCGCATCCCTGTTCGAGGGGTAACGTCCGTCCACGTCGAGTATGGACAGTACAAGAAAACTCTGCCCATCACCATCGTCGATGGGACCCTGCCAAGCTTGTTGGGACTGGACTGGTTCCGAGCATTGGGCATGGGAGTGACTGGAATCTTCAGAAACGAAGTCGACCTCAAAGACGCACTCGTGAAAGAATTTGGGGACGTTTTCAGAGACTGCCTGGGCAAGTACACGGGGACCCCTATCTCGTTTAACCTAGACCCCCAAGTTGCCCCTATCCGTCTAAAGGCTAGAAGGGTCCCGTTCGCCCTAAAGCCCAGGATTGAGCTAGTAAACCAGGGAATTCTAGTGCCAGTTGACCATGCTAAGTGGGAGACCCCTATAGTCACCCCAGTCAAACCGGACGGGTCGGTCCGGATTTGCGCTGACTACAAGGCAACGCTTAACAAAGCGTTGCAAAAGAGTGCTTACCCCGTTCCGGTGGTACAGCACTTACTGCACTCAATGGGGCAAGGGCAAGTTTTTGCCAAGCTAGACTTGGCCCAAGCCTATCAACAGCTGCCCGTAGATAGCAGCACAGCCAAGCGCAGACAATTGTGACGCACAGAGGGCTTTTAAGTGTACCCGTTACAGTTTGGGGTTAGTGTGGCTCCAGGGTTATTTCAGAACCTAATGGAGCGGCTATTGCAGGGCCTACCAGGGTGGTACCATACTTTGACGATGTACTGGTATCCGCTGAGAATCTAGAGGAATTAGGGTAAGGCTGCGAAAAGTTTTGGGCATTTTCCGTCTGTCGGTCTCACGGTTAAACTGAACAAATGCCAGATCGGGGTTGAGTCTGTGGAATTCCTGGGCTACCGGATAGACAGGAAGGATTCACCCCACTGAGAGCAAGGTACGGGCCATCAGGAAGGCCCCGGTTCCAAAGAACAAAACGGAGTTACAGGCATTCTTAGGTCTGGTCAACTTCTACGCAGTATTCTTAAGAATAAGGCAACAGTAGCCGAGCCGCTGCATAAATTACTAGCAAAGACGGCTGCATGGTCTTGGGGAAAGGCGGAAGCTAGGGCATTCAAGGGGTAAAGAATCTCCTAACGAGTGATAGCCTCCTTATCCAATACAATGGCACGCTGCCATTAGTGTTAAGCTGCGATGCATCTCCCTATGGGGTGGGGCTGTGCTCAGCCACCGGTTACCCAACGGCACAGAAGCCCCTATTGCATACTACTCCCGAACCATGTCATCAACTGAAAGGAATTATAGCCAACTTGATAAGGAAGCCTTGGCTATAGTTTCAGGAGTAAAGAAATTCCATGAATATGTATTTGGTCGTGATTTTGAAATCATCACGGACCATAGACCCTTGCTAGGTCTGTTGGCAGGCGACCGCCCAACGCCCGTGGCACTTTCGCCCAGACTGACCCGATGGACTATCTTCCTGGCAGCGTATTCTTACAAATTACTACACCGGCCAGGAAAGGAATTAGGGCATGCAGACGCCCTGAGCAGATGCCCGTTACCAGAGACTATCGAAGACCCCACTCCGGGGATACCAGTTCTGCTAATTGACTCTTTGGACTCTGGCCCAGTCACATCCAAAGAGGTGGCTCGGGCTTCGTATAAGGACATTACAATAAGAACTGTAATTGGTTGGGTACAAAGAGGTTGGCCTGCTGCGCCGGGCGAGCGTTTTAAAGAGTTTGTAAAAAAACGTGGGGAACTCTCGGCTCAAGGGGGGTGCCTGCTATGGGGGGATCGAGTGGTGATCCCGGAGAAATTGAGGAAAAAGGTATTGGATCTCCTTCACGAAGGCGCGGTTGAATCAGACTGTCGTGAGAGTGGGTCACGCATCAACACGCCTAGAGAAAAAAATCTTTACAAAAGCAAAGATTGAGGGGGTGCCGTGCCGATTGGAGGTGGACACCGGCTCATTGATCACGATCATGTCCTGGGACACTCTCGTGAGAGCCTTACCCGCCATCGCAAAGCGCAAGCTGCAACCACAGAAATTAAAGGTACAAGACTACCAAGGGAATCGCATCCCCGTCCGAGGGGTAACGTCCGTCCACGTCGAGTATGGACAATACAAGAAAACTCTGCCCATCACCATCGTCGATGGGACCCTGCCAAGCTTGTTGGGACTGGACTGGTTCCGAGCATTGGGCATGGGAGTGACTGGAATCTTCAGAAACGAAGTCGACCTCAAAGACGCACTCGTGAAAGAATTTGGGGACGTTTTCAGAGACTGCCTGGGCAAGTACACGGGGACCCCTATCTCGTTTAACCTAGACCCCCAAGTTGGCCCTATACGTCTAAAGGCTAGAAGGGTCCGCCCTAAAGCCCAGGATTGACCGAACTGGACAAGCTAGTAAACCAGGGAATTCTAGTGCCAGTTGACCATGCTAAGTGGGAGACCCTATAGTCACCCCAGTCAAACCGGACGGGTCGGTCCGGATTTGCGCTGACTACAAGGCAACGCTTAACAAAGCGTTGCAAAGAGTGCTTACCCGTTCGGTGGTACAGCACTTACTGCACTCAATGGGGCAAGGGCAAGTTTTGCCAAGCTAGACTTGGCCCAAGCCTATCAACAGCTGCCCGTAGATAGCAGCACAGCCAAGCGCAGACAATTGTGACGCACAGAGGGCTTTTAAGTGTACCCGTTACAGTTTGGGGTTAGTGTGGCTCCAGGGTTATTTCAGAACCTAATGGAGCGGCTATTGCAGGGCCTACCAGGGGTGGTACCATACTTTGACGATGTACTGGTATCCACTGAAAACCTAGAGGAGTTAGGGGTACGGCTGCAAAAAGTTTTGGGCATTTTCCCGTCTGCCGGTCTCACGGTTAAACTGAACAAATGCCAGATCGGGGTTGAGTCTGTGGAATTCCTGGGCTACCGGATAGACAGGCAAGGGAGTCACCCCACTGAGAGCAAGGTACGGGCCATCAGGAAGGCCCCGGTTCCAAAGAACAAAACGGAGTTACAGGCATTCTTAGGTCTGGTCAACTTCTACGCAGTATTCTTAAGGAATAAGGCAACAGTAGCCGAGCCGCTGCATAAATTACTAGCAAAGACGGCTGCATGGTCTTGGGGAAAGGCAGAAGCTAGGGCATTCGAAGGGGTAAAGAATCTCCTAATGAGTGATAGCCTCCTTATCCAATACAATGGCACGCTGCCTCTAGTGTTAAGCTGTGATGCATCCCTATGGGGTGGGGGCTGTGCTCAGTCACAGGTTACCAAATGGCACAGAAGCCCCTATTGCATACTACTCCAGAACCATGTCATCAACTGAAAGGAATTATAGCCAGCTTGATAAGGAAGCCTTGGCTATAGTTTCAGGAGTAAAGAAATTCCATGAATATGTATTTGGTCGTGATTTTGAAATCATCACGGACCATAGACCTTTGCTAGGTCTGTTGGCAGGCGACCGCCCAACGCCCGTGGCACTTTCGCCCAGACTGACCCGATGGACTATCTTCCTGGCAGCGTATTCTTACAAATTACTACACCGGCCAGGAAAGGAATTAGGGCATGCAGACGCACTGAGCAGATGCCCGTTACCAGAGACTAGCAAAGACCCCACTCCGGGGATACCAGTTCTGCTAATTGACTCTTTGGACTCTGGCCCAGTCACATCCAAAGAGGTGGCTCGGGCTTCGTATAAGGACATTACAATAAGAACTGTGATTGGTTGGGTACAAAGAGGTTGGCCCGCTGCGCCGGGCGAGCGTTTTAAAGAGTTTGTAAAAAAACGTGGGGAACTCTCGGCTCAAGGGGGGTGCCTGCTATGGGGGGATCGAGTGGTGATCCCGGAGAAATTGAGGAAAAAGGTATTGGATCTCCTTCACGAAGGCCACCCAGGGATCGTGAGAATGAAGGGTCTAGCGAGAAGCTATGTGTGGTGGCCCTTAATGGACTCGGAAATTGCTGAAAGGGTAGGGAAATGCCAGGCCTGCCAGGAGTCCAGACCGCTACCCCCAACGGCCCCGATTCGGGAATGGGAGAGACCCCAGGGCCCCTGGTCTAGGATCCATATCGATTTTGCCGGCCCCTTCCACGGCCAAACCTTTCTGGTAGTAGTCGATGCCTACTCCAAATGGCTGGAAATCATTCTCATGAGATCCATGACAGCCGAGGCCGTGATTTCAGTCCTACGGCACCTATTTGTAACCCACGGGTTGCCCGACACTTTAGTCTCCGATAACGGCCCGCAATTCACGGCAACCCAGTTTGAGGGGTACTTGGCAGAGGAGGGCATCCGACATGTCCTCTCGGCGCCTTTCCACCCTGCGACGAACGGCCTTGCAGAACGTTTCGTTCGGAGCGCAAAGGAAGCATTGTCCAGAATCAGGCCGGGGGATTGGCAAACAAAAATCGATACAATTCTAGCAGTCCAACACAGAACCCCCTGTGTAACAACTGGCCGCAGCCCGGCCGAACTATTAATGGGTCGGAAGCTTAGGTGCCCACTAGACCGTTTAAACCCAAACTACACACCAGACGGTTACAAAGGGGCACACGGAAAAACAAGAGGGATGGCAATAGGCGACCTAGTGTGGGCACACAACTACAGCGAGGGCCCGACCTGGTTAGCAGGAAAGATCCTAGAAATAACAGGACCAAAATCATATCTAGTAGAGATAGAGGATGGCCGGGTATGGAAACGCCACATAGATTAAATAAGGAAACGCATAACCGATAAAACAGACCCTGACTATTCAATGTATGAATACACAGCCGACTCAAACCCGGGGCAAACGCGGGACTTATCTGAGTTCCAGGAGGTCCAGCGACGCCAACCGGTTCCTCCAGAAGACAGCAGGGACGACTCTGCAAATAATCCAGGGCCGGATGGCCTAGAGGAGGAGCTGAGAGGAACAAACAGTCCCTCCGGTCAGCTCGACTCACTCCCAGAGAATGAATTGCGCAGGTCTGAAAGAGTCAGGAGACGCCCAGTCTACTTGCGTGATTACGTCGAAAAATAAGATGTAAAAATTATGTAAATATTGGTAAAGTGTTTTCTGGGAGGGAAGGAGTGTAATGTATCTTTAAAAGTTTTGGCGGGAAAAAAGCACGTTGCTGATTGGTTGAAGCCACCGGCTAAACTGTATATAAGGAGAGGTTTTTCCGGGCACTGGTTGCTGGGTTCACCATATAGTAAAGAGCTGTTGTCACCATCCTGGTCTCCTGCCTCGTTATTGCCCGAATCTAACAATAGTCATATAGTCATAAGTGGAAGCCATAAAATCTAACTATCCGAAAGGAATAAGTGCTTGTAGGTGTCCTTTCTTGGTGTTTTCTCGTGTTTTTTGTCATTTGGTGCCTTTTATTTGCTATTTTTCATTTAAATATTTTAATCCTATTGGGTTAGCTGTCCAGAGATGGGTTAGGGTTGGTCAATGAAAACCTAATTCTACCAGAGAGTAATTCCTCCATTAAGCAGAAGTTTGGACCAGATATCCCCTTCCAAATCCATGAATCTGTTTTATATGTCACACTGGCCCTTCTTGATAATTGAATGACTGACAAATTGATAAAATAAAAATAAATAAATAAATCCTGCTTGGGTTGGACTAGAAGACCTCCAAGGTCCCTTCCAACTCTGTTATTCTGTATTCTGTGTTCTGTATGGAACGTTTATGTTCGTTTGCTTGTTTGTGCAATTTCTATAGCTGCTCAGAGTCACTTGGTTGGGCAGCTATAGAAATAAATTGTCAGCTGCTTCCTTCTGCTTGCATGTGCTTCACAGCTCTGCAATGCAAGACTGCCATGAACTGTAAGGAGGGGGAATGAAGTGAGGAAACGAAAGTAACTGCTGTATCTCCTCAAGATGATGATGCCTCAAGGTCACCCAGCTGGAAGAAGGAGAGGGCTTCATACCAGACCATGTTTGGACTGACCATTATGAAAACACTTGCCTGAACCTGATTGGTTACACTGGGGTGGGCAGTGAGAGACAGTTAAGGGAGGGAAAAGTGGAACTTAGGGATTTTGGCCTGCGATTCTCAGTTCTGGCTATGCATTACTGCAACACACTCGATTTCTTAAAAAATATACTTCCCTCAACAAATTGAGCCAAGGATCATTTCTCTTTAGAGGAACGGAACGGAACAGAACAGAACAGAACAGAATAGAATAGACCTTGGAGGTCTTCTAGTCCAACCCCCTGCCCAGGCAGAAAACCCTACACCACTTCAGACAAATGGTTGTCCAATCTCTTCTTTAAAACTTCCATTTTTAGAACATCTACAACTTCTGGAAGCAAATTTCTCCTCAGTTCTAAGTTGCTTCTTTCCTTGATCAGTTTCCACCCATTGCTTCTTGTTCTACCCTCAGGTGCTTTGGAGAACAGCCCGACTCCCTCTTCTTTGTGGCAACCCCTGAGATATTGGAACACTGCTATCATGTCTCCCCTTAGTCCTTCTTTTTATTAAACTAGACATACCCAGTTCCTGCAACCGTTCTTCATATGTTTTAGCCTCCAGTCCCCTAATCATCTTTGTTGCTCTTCTCTGCACTCTTTCTAGAGTCTCCACATCTTTTTCACATCGTGGTGACCTAAACTGGATGCAATTTAAGGTGTGGGGTTTAAGTTGTGGCGGGTCTGACATAAATAAATAAAAATTAAAAATTAATACAATCACTTTTTAATTTTCTCTTCCCCCCCCCCCAAACTCTGGATCCGGTGCTTTAAAAAAAATAATCCTAGGCCCCCAGTTGAATGTGAAGGGAAGGTACATGGACTTAGCGTCCCACCTAGCTAAAATTGGTTCTTCATAAGTATAGAGTTGAGCATCTCCCTGATGGAAAATATTTTGGGAAGAGATAGTCACGCTTGGATAGAACATCTTCTGTTCACGTAGAACATTCTAGGATCAATCTCTATCATTTGTAGGTCATCAAACAACACCCTATTCTTATTGTGAAATGGAGAATAAGGTTTGCTAACAAGTATGAACATAACCAACTGGGATGGACCAATGGTTTGGCATAATAGATGGCACCTCCAATTTATTGAACAGGAGATCATCTCTACACCTGGAGAATCAGGTATCTCTTTAATTAATTTATAATAGATCCCTCTTTCCCACCTGGATTATTCCTGACCTTATTTTGATACAGTCTTAACAGTTGTGATGAATGGTCCTACAGGAGCAGAGAACCATTTCAGAATGATTTGCAAATACAATGTGCCACCCTACCAGTTCGGAAGTAGGGTGGCACCCTCTGCGCATGCACAAACCCTTCTGCGCATGTGCAGAGGGTAAAAAACAGGTTACTGGGTGGGTGGGCGGAGCCTCACGCCGCCACCGCTACTGGTTCTCCAAACCACCCGCCACCATCGCTACCAGATCAGCTGAACTGGTAGCATTTCACCCCTGCAACATGCCACATGGATGCTTGCTTACTCCAGGCTCTTTTGTATAGAGTTGCTAATTTTTGACAGTGATGTGGCTTCAATAAATTTCTTCCCTGTTTGTCATTATGGAACTCAACCAGCGACCTTCTTCTCAGGATGTTCACCAGTCAAGAAATACAGGCTTTCCCATGTTAGTCAACCACCACTTCTAGCGCGCTAAAAATATTGCTGACAAAAATTGGATGGCTGTTTGGTGACCTCCCATCCAGGCTCTGTGGAGTTTGTAGCAGAATTGTATGGTTGTCTCTGGCAGCGCTCCCCTCCTTGCTTTTATTTTTATTTATTTCTTTATAGGAATTTGTCCCGACAAAAACGAGAACAAGAATAAGAGAATAAAAATGCAATGACAGGGACAATAGGCATGTTAGTGCACTTATGCATGCCGCCTCTAGTGACCATTTAAGGATGAAATAAGGTCCACGGAAGTCAATTTGTGACTGAAACCGTGAACAGTTTTTTAATTGTTTTAACAGAATAACAGAATTGGAAAGGACCTTGGAAGTCTTTTAGTCCAACTCCTTGACTCAAGCAGGAAACCCTACACCATTTCGGACAAATGGTTGTCCAATGTCTTCTTATAAAACTCCAGTGTTGAAGTCTCTACAACTTCTGGAGGCAAGTCGTTCCACTGATTAATTGTTTTAACTGTCAGGAAATTTCTCTTTATTTCTAAGTTGCTTCTCTCCTTGGTTAGTTTCCACCCATTGCTTCTTGTTCTACCCTCAGGTGCTTTGGAGAATAGCTTGACTCCCTCTTCTTCGTGGCAGTCCCTGAGATATTGGAACACTGCTATCATGTCTCCCCTAGTCCTTCTTTTCATTAAACTAGACATACCCAGTTCTTGCAACCGTTCTTCATATGTTTTAGCTTCCAATCCCCTAATCATCTTTGTTGCTCTTGTCTGTATGCTGGACTCTTGTGATGTTCTCCTCTGTAATGGTATGTGACAATGGCCTTGGGAGACAGGCGGAAGAGTGGCAGATTAGACAACGGTCAGACAAGCAGTTGCTGAGTCTGCAGGAGGAATGGAGTGTGTGGCAAACATTTCAGAAGGGACCTTCCTTAGCTTCTTGGACTGTAAAAGCAAGGTGGGGAAAGAGATGTACCTTCAGACTTGCAAGATTATGTGAATGTAACCTTACAATTAGGTTTGATCGATTGAAAGGTCGGCAGTTCAGCGGTTTGAATCCCTAGTGCTGCGTAACGGGGTGAGCTCCCATTACTTGCCCCAGCTTCTGCCAACCTAGCAGTTCGAAAGCACGTAAAAAGTGCAAGTAGAAAAATAGGGACCACCTTTGGTGGGAAGGTAACAGCGTTCCGTGCGCCTTTGGCATTTAGTCATGCCAGCCACATGACCACGGAGACTTCTTTGGACAGCGCTGGCTCTTCCGCTTTGAAATGGAGATGAGTACCACCCCCTAGAGTCGGGAACGACTAGCACATATGTGTGAGGGAAAACTTTACTTTTACCTACCTTACAATAAAGTTAGAGCTAATCTTTCTAGGTGTGTTTCTTGTCCGGATAAGACTGACATCAATCTTGCAAGGCTGAAACCATAACCACAAACATGTTTAATTTTAGTCCTTTTAGTCCTTCTTAGCATATCAAGCATGCTCTAATCTAGAAGAAGGGTGAAACTCTTTCCCTTGTTTCTTCTTCTCGCTAATTATATCTTTGTTGTTGGTATCTATCTAAAGCTTGGGATCAGCCCATGGGTTCACCCACACAGTCATCTTTGTGAATTTATAGGTTACTTCGTCCTACCCCGTGGAGCATTGGAACTCCATTTGGGCAGCATGAAGTAAGGTTTAATGCTCAAGCCAGAAACTCACACTGGGTTTGGAACTTTAGTATTGGAGAAGATTCCTGGCAGGGACAGCCAAGAAAACAAACCAATGGATGATAGAAAATCAACCTAGCATTCTCCCTTAAGGCACAGTGGACTAGGCTCAAATTATCCTACTTCAGATACATTATGCAAGGACCCAGCTCTCTGGAGAAGGCCCTAAAAGGTGGAAGGAGGGAGAAGAAGAGGATGGCCAAGGGAGATGGATTCAGTTACGATGGTGATGGGTGCCTTGTTGGATGACCTGAAGGAACAGATTAGGAATATCTGTTGTGACCCAGGCCCAAGTAGGTAGCAGTAGACGCAATCAGTTCAAAAACAAACAGACTTTATTAGAACAGCTGAGAATTAACTCATTCTCAGCACAGTCCAAACTAAATCAAAGCAAATTCTTCATAACACAATTCTTCAGTCTTATCACCAACCTTGGTCTAATTAGGCAAACTGCCAAAGGCTTTTCTTGGCAAAAGTTCAAAAGCAGAAGATGCCGACAAGAAATAAATGCAGCAAGACAAGGAGCAAGGCTATCAACGTTGTTTTCCGGCAAAGAGCCCAAACGCTGGTCTTTTAAGCCTTATGGGAGGGGCCAATCATCTTTTGGCCTTACTCCCGAGTCGTCCTCTTTGCTTTATCTGCTCTTGCCTTCTGGCAGCTCTTCTCATGCGTGCGTTAGGAACAGGCACCTCCTGTTCCTTTGCCTCACTACTATCCTCCTCTGGAGGTTCTGGAGTCCGCACATCACTCCCAGATGGTCCTGGCCCCACCTCTGCCTCCGATGCAGAGCCCTCATCTGGGCCTTCCCCAGCCTCCAGGACCAGCCCATGTTCTTCCTCAGCCTCATTGCTGTCCGACTCTGTAGCCAGCTCTGCAGGCTGCTGGTGGACCACAACAATATCATAGATCAATATCTATGATCTATGATCTGTGGTCACTCAGAGTCAACACCAACCTGAAGGCATGTAATCAATCAATCAAAATACTATTATCCTTGCGTGATTTGGTTTGAACCATGGAGAAGTAAGTGAAAGGATCTAATTCAGCAATAGTCTGTAATTCAGCATCTGACATTGAAGAAATATAAGTTCTTCTCTGATATATGAACATAAGGATTTTTATGTCAATATGTCTATAAACAGATTGTCCTCAACTTACAACAAATCCGTTAGTGACCGTTTGGTACCAAAAATAGGGACTTACGACTGGTTTTCACACTTACGACCATTGCAGCATCCCCATGGTCACATGATCAAAATTCAGACACTTGGCCACTGACTCATATTTATGACGGTTGCAGTGTCCTGTGGTCATGTGATTTCCTTTTGCAACCTTCTGACAAGGAAAATCAATGGGGAAACCATTTAACAAATGTGTTACTAACTTAATGGCTGCATGGATTCACTTAACAACTGTTGCAAGAAAGGTCGTAAATGTGGCAAAAATCACTGAACAACTATCTCACTTAGCAAGAAAAATCTTGGCCTCAATTATGGTCGTAAGTCGAGATCCCAAAGAAGTTCCCTGCAGAAATAAGACCACAGAAGCCCTTGCACCGGATAAACTGTATTAAACATTTTTAAGGCAAAAATTTTACAAGTACAGAGCAGAACTGAGGGATCTACTGAAGGCCTCTTGAACAAATTCAAATTTGTTTTCCAAGATGCATCAAACACACCAGCCTTTGCAATCAGATCTACCCTATATGAAGTTATTCTAAAACAAAAACTTTGTTGTCAAGAGGATTTTTGAATCCTGACAGGTAATATTTTAGGTAATGCCTGGATAAAACATCAGTAGAATAGAATAGGATTTTATTGGCCAAGTGTGATTGGACACACAAGGAATTTGTCTTGGTGCATATGCTCTCAGTGTACATAAAAGAAAAGATACGTTCATCAAGGTACAACATTTACAACACAATTGATGATCAATATATCAATATAAATCATAAGGATTGCCAGCAACAATTATAGTCATACAGTCATAAGTGGAAAGAGATTGGTGATGGGAACTATGAAACGATTAATAGTAGTGCAGATTCAGTAAATAGTCTGACAGTGTTGAGGGAATTATTTGTTTAGCAGAGTGATGGCCTTGGAAAAACTGTTCTTGTGTCTAGTTGTTCTGGTGTGCAGTGCTCTATAGCGTCGTTTTGAGGGTAGGAGTTGAAACAGTTTATGTCCAGGATGCGAGGGATCTGCAAATATTTTCACGGCCCTCTTCTTGATTCGTGCAGTATACAGGTCCTCAATGGAAGGCAAGTTGGTAGCAATTATTTTTTCTGCAGTTCTAATTATCCTCTGAAGTCTGTGTTTTTCTTGTTGGGTTGCAGAACCGAACCAGACTGTTATAGAGGTGCAAATGACAGACTCAATAATTCCTCTGTAGAATTGGATCAGTATGTCTCAGTCATGTGGATAAACCAGCTTATCAAAGTTATTTCACAGGATGGTTTATCAATTCAGTATGTACTGAATGGCTGGCTAGGGAATTCTGGGAATTGAAGTCCACAAGTCTTCACATTGCCAATATTTGGAGGCCTCTGATTTACCACATGAATTCTGTTTTCTGACTGGGATACCTCTCTCACTTCTCTAACAATCCCTCATATTGTCTCCTCTTCGGGGCTGCTGCTCCAAGAGGAAACCACAACTTCTTCCATCTCTCCTTGTCCCAAGTTTCAGCTCTGTCCGGTAGTAACTCAACGTCACACACCACACACTTCAGCTGAGCTCCAGACCTGATTCCAGACCAAGACAAATTCCTTGTGTGTCCAATCACACTTGGCCAATAAAGAATTCTATTTTATTCTATTCTACTCTACTCTACTCTATTCGACACATCGTTTTCTTCCCTTTTATCACCCAGTGTTCCACCATTCACCCATCACTTTCTAAATCCAATTTCCAAGTGCAGCATCCATCGTATCTTGTAAGGGACAGCTCCTTCTTAATCCTTAATCTTCTTTCTACTAGGACACGAATGTCCTTGACTGTCCTACATCTCTCTCCTAGTTCACAAAAGCCTCCTTACAAAATCTTCCCTCAAACAAAACAAAACAAAAACCCACAAACTCTGCACAAGTTAAAACATGCCTTCCTAGGTGGGTGCCATTTTTGTACGAATATTATGTAAACACGCATGGTAATAAACTGCAGTGAGCAAGTGTTTTTGCCCTGTAGCTTTTGCAATGAACACAGTGACAGTATTTTATGGTTTCCTTTCTCTCTAATTCAGAGCAGGCCATTTTATTTTCTGAAATGAGTCAAATCACTGAACCGATCAGTTATTCTTCCAAATGACTCAGCAATAAATTGCAGTACGTTTTGCCCACGCAAATGATTCAGCAACACTCGCAACCATTATGGATTAAAAGGGTTCTGGGTCAGAACACAATAATTAAAAAAAAAATCCTTCAAACTGAGTTGAGGGCTCTTTTACAATAAAAAAAAATTGTTCGAATTTTTGGAATCCTAGATTTATGAGTCTGGATTGATTGAGTAACACTATCAACTCGGCAATCATTAATTACAAGGGCTAATTGATTACCTGAGCCAGGGCTTACTTGCATATTATGAGATTTCCCAGGTGCCTTCCCACCAATGGAATTAATGAGGAAAAAGATACTCATCACATAAAAAAAAAAAGATTTTCCATCACCTCATGCCTATTGTCACTTTTTGTGCCTATTGTGAAGATGTGGGTGCTTTGTCACTGGAGATTTTTAAGAAGAATTTGGACAATCATTTGTCTGAAATGGTACAGGGTCTCCTGCTTGAGTAGGGGGTTGGACTAGAAGACCTCCAAGGTCCCTTCCAACTCTGTTATTCTGTCTCGTTCAAGATTGATTATGTGCCTTTGAGTCGGTGTTGACTCTTAAAGACCACATATATTGATTTTTTTTTCCTGAGGATCTGTCCCTAACCAGGACTTCCAATGGTGCACACACTGCCATCCCATTCTCCATAATTTAAGTCCATCCCCGGCTGTCCCCTTCTTGTTGTTCCTTCCCTGCATCTGAGTCTTTTCCAGAGCCCTAGATCTTCTCATCATGTGGCCAAAATAGGATAATTTGAACCTGGTCATTTGTACCTTCAGTCAGAACTCTGGTTGAATTGTTCGCCTACTGGTTCTCTTTGATCCTTAGATCCTTAGAGTCAATGAATTACGGATTGAAAGGGACCTCATGGATCTTCCTGAAGAAAATTTCATTTCATGACATTTGCTGGTCCTATTGTCAAAATCCATTCCTCTGTTGACATGTCCGAAGGTGCTGCCCGGTCACATTGTACTTTCCACATTAGGAGAAGCCATTACGTGCAACTCTAATTAAGTTTTCATTGTCAAATTCCTGGGCACGCCTTTCTGTGGTGTGAAACTTGGTGGAGGGGATAAGACTGTTGTTCTGGAGATCTTTCAGTCCACTTGTCTCAGGCAAGTGTATTCAGTTTTCTTATTATCTCCCAAATGGCCGTGGGTGGCTCAGGCTGTAAGACAGCCTGTTATTAAACACAGCTGCTTGCAATTACTGCAGGCTCGAGTCCCACCAGGCCCAAGGTTGACTCAGCCTTCCATCCTTTATAAGGTAGGTAAAATGAGGACCCAGATTGTTGGGGGGACAATAAGTTGACTTTGTATATAAATATACAAATAGGATGAGACTATTGCCTTACACAATGTAAGCCGCCCTGAGTCTTTGGAGAAGGGCGGGATATTAATGTAAATTTTTTAAAAATGCACATGTTCTACTTCAAAGTGGACTTGGTAAAGACAAAGGGTAGCACCAACTCTCGATTTTTGACTTATGTTGTAGGAGCAGTGACAGAGCCTGGGGCAGAGTCAAAAGAGGAATCAGCCTAGAATCTCCATGTAGCCACAAACAAACTACATCCAACTCCTCTTCAGTTTTGTTGACCCTTATCTAATGCCAAGAGAGTGCTAACCATTAGTTAAGTAGATTCCAGTGCATAAGCATGATTAGTAATAAATCTGTTTAACTTCAGGTGTGGTCCTGATCTTTCACACCCAACCTATGTTAATTCAGTGGCCCCCCAACCTCTTGAGCATTGGGGAGCGATCAGAGATGCTATTCGGCTGGTTCGGACCGGTTCGCCCGAACCGGTAGTGGAAATGGTGGGTGGGTCTGCCCAGCTCTATGCCATCCTATTTAGGCATGTTTTTTAGGCCGGGGACATGCCCAGAAGGCACGTGCACAAGCAAAGTGGATGTACAGAAGACCGGGTGCATGTGTGGAAGGCAGGCACGCGAACTGGGGTCACGCACGCAAGAAACGAGCATGCATGCGCAGGGCGAACCGGTAATAACATAATGTGAAACCCATTGCTGGGACTGATTCTGTGGAAACAGGCTTTACTGCAGACCGGAAGGGGCATGGTTTCATGTGCTGCCTGCATCCTGCGGATGGGCCTTCGCTTGTTTGTGCAGCCCGGTTTCTGGCATGCCATGGACCTGTGCAGGTCCAGGACCAGGGGTCGTGGACCTCTATGTTAACATAATCCTCCAAGGTTTGATTTCTCAGTCTTGGTACAATACTTCAGTCTATCTGGATAGGTGATGAGGAGAATATGTTGGTTTCAGGGGTATCTGGACATTACAAGACATTCCCCTGAAATTAACTTAATTAGAAAGGGGATACATTTATAAGGAGAAAAAAATAGAGTTCAGGAAGTCTTCAATTTACAGAAGTTCATTTAGTGATCATTCAAAGTTACAACTGGACTGAAAAGGGTGTCTTACAGTATGACTGTTTTTCACGCTTACGACCATTGCAGCATCCCCATGGTCACGTAATCAAAATTTGGACGCTTGGCAACGGGCTCATATTTATGACGGTTGCAATTATCCTGGGGGGGTCATGTGATCAGTTTTTGTGACCTTCTGACAAGCGGTCACTGGGGAAGCCAGGTTCATTTAACAGCTGTGTGGCTAACTTAACAACTGCAGTGATTCACTTAACAACTGTGGCAAGAAAGGTTGCAAAATGTGGCAAGCAAACTCACCTAACAACTGTCTCACTTAGCCACAGAAATGTTGGGATCAGTTGTGGTCGTATATTGAGGGCTACCTGAAGTTGCTTTGAAATTATTCTGCTTCTGAATTAGCAACTTATTCTGCCTTCATAAAAAAGGTGAATGCAGGATAATCCATCAGCAGCTCACCCAGCAACTTTCTAAACTACTTCTTTCCTCATGGCAGAAAAGGAAACTCTGCAAAACTTGTATCTTTATTTTTATCAATCAGAACATCTATTTCCACACTACAATTATGATACATTAAAAACACATCCCTTATCAATCCCACTTTTAATAAATATAGTCTGCCATATGATAATCAACATTCTCTTCAACAACTCAGCTGCTGGTTGAGCCATGGAGATGTATATAATTATTTTTTGCTGCTCTATTGTAGATACAGAGCAAGATCGTGGTACATATATATAGATCCCATAGAAGTATTGTAAACTGTAGCAATACAGTTTTTTAAACTCTTTCCTGCAATTAATTTTCCTATCAAATTTCGCTGGAACTGAGAATTTTGTTTCCCAACACTATTCTTAGCAGCTAAGTATTGCTATCTATTTCAGACAGAAAACCAATTTGGTGCAGTGGTTAAAAGCACCAGGGTAGAAACAGGGAGACTGTGAGTTCTAGCATGAGGCATGAAGCCAGGTGGACTAGAAGACCTCCAGGGTCCCTTCCAACTCTGTTTTTCTGTCACTCTGGGCGACTTTGTGTCAATCCCTTTGGGAAGCAGGCAATGGCAAACCACTGTTGAAATCTTGTTAAGAAATCTCTAGGGACTAGTTGAGGCAGTTGCCAAAAGTAAGCAATGAGTTGAAGGCACACACAGAGACCTTCAAATTCATTTTTTTATTTTTTTATTTTTGTCAAGCATGTATTTTATGACAGATACAAGTGTAAACATAATTACAAACACATGGAAAGGGTATGAATAAAAGAAAACATTAGGACAGGGATGGTAGGCACACTGGTGCACTTATGCACGCCCCTTACAGACTTCTTAGGAATGGGGTGAGGTCTACAGTAGACAGTCTAAGGTTAAAGTTTTGGGGATTTGGGGAAGAGACCACAGAGTCAGGTAGTGCATTCCAGGCGTTGACAACTTTATTACTGAAGTCATATTTTCTGCAGTCTAGTATGGATCGGTTTACCATGAGTTTGTGTGCTCTTGTATTGTTTTGGTTGAAGTTGAAGTATTCATTGGCTGGTAGGACATTGCAGCAGATGATTTTATGTACTATGCATAGGTCAGACCGAAGACGGCGAAGTTCTAAGTTGTGTAAGCCCAAAATTTCGAGTCTGGTGGCATAAGATATTTTGTTGTGGGCAGAGGAGTGGAGGACTCGTTCAATTGCACCTTAGCATTAACGTCCAATGTCCACTTCTGAGTTGTTGCCAAGAAAACAACATGGGAGTGTGAGGTAATTGTAGGAAGAGAGCTTGAGGGCATTTGTACCTTTTTATTCAAATGTTTATTGATCTAGTTTATTGAACTAGAGCAAGGATGGGGAACTGTGGCTCTTTTATGATCCATGAACTTCAACTCCCAGAATTCCTGAGTCAACAGGGATGTCCACAGATCATAAAAGGGCCATAGATCCCCACCCCTGGATTAGAGGGTGATAGTGTGGGTGTGGGTGTGTGTAGGTGTGTGTGTGAGTGAGCGTGGGAGTGTGCACTGGTCTTTCTGGCCTCCCCAGCCTGATGGGGAAAGAACCTCCAGAATTCCTGAGAAGAATTCCAGCAACCAAAAAAGTTACGTCACCTGCAATAGTTACATGACTGCGATAAATTAGATGCTAAAGTACGAGGCGTGGATGTTTACAAGGGAACTCGACTGCAAGACGATCAGAAACTAGATCTTTGATTCTAAGGCTAATTGGTACTGCGGGGCCTTGTGGTGCAAGCCTTGTGAGAGTCAATAAACAGGAAGAAAAAGTGATGCTCACAAAAACCTGGGCCTTGTAGCAGCTTCAAAGGTGAGCCTGCATAGCAGGTCACTGCGAATAAATGGTAGTAAAAGTAATTTTAAATTGGCGACATGTTTCTAATAGTTTGAATATCTAAACATCTTGAACATCTAGATATTCTAGACATTCATCTAGACATTCGTCTGGTTATCTATGGCAGGGGTCTCCAACCTTGGCCACTTTAAGACTTGTGAACTTCAACTCCCAGAATCCCCCAGCTGGGGAATTCTGGGAGTTGAAGTCCACAAGTCTTAAAGTGGCCAAGGTTGGAGACCCCTGGTCTATGGGACCTGCCATGGACATGTCACCCTGTCAAAGAGAGTCTAAAACAGTGTTTCTCAACCTCAGCAATTTAGAGGTGTGTGGACTTCAGTTCCCACATTTCTCCAGCCATCCATGTGTGGGCTTCAACTCCCAGAATCCTCTAGTCAGCAACAAATGGACTTCAAACTCCCAGAATTCTCCAGCCAGCCATGGTGGTTAGGGAATTTTGGGAGTTGAAGTCCGCATATCTTAAAGTTGCTGAGATTGCAAAATACTGCTCTAAAAGGACAACAGTCCATCAGCAGTCCACCTGCATTTAAAAAAACAAAGGCCACTCTTTTGAAGATAGCAAAGTCCAGAGGTTTGAAAAAAGGGTCAAAGAGACCATCTATGTCAAAACTGAACAGCCCTCTCTCAACAGAGGGGGAGGGATACGACATCATCTATCTCCAGCCTACAACACAGTCCTTTCAACAGTTCCAAGAAGGCTCCACACCCATGTGCACCACTCAGGTGACCCTGAGGACACAGATAAACCTCAATGACTCTATAAAAGAATGCAAATGCCCAGCTGTCTGCAAGGATTATAAATCCTCCCATTCCCCACCACTGTTGTGGTCCCTCAGCAGCCTACAGAGCTGGCAACGAAGTCGGACAGCGATGAGGCTGAGGTGGGGCCAGGGCCATCGGGAAGTGAGGTGCGGCCTCCAGAGCCTCCAGAGCCTGATAGTAGTGAAGCAGAGGAACATCTAATGCACGCATGAGAACAGCTGCCAAAAGACAAGAGGAGCTCAAGCAGAGAGGACAACTCGGGAGTAGGGCCAAGAGACGATTGGCCCCTCCCATAAGGCTTAAAACAGACCAGCACCGGCATTTCAGCTTGGCCGGAAAACAATGTTGTAGCAGCGTCTCCTGCTCCATTTTCTGCTTCATTTACGTCTTTGTTTTTGTGGCTTCTGGACATTTGCCAGGAAGGGCTTTGGCAGTTTGCTTAATTGGACTAAGGTTTGCTAGATAACTGAGGAATTTGTGTTGGGAGGCATTTGTTTTATTTTGAGTTGAACGACACTGGGAATGAAGTAAATCCCAGCTGTTCGAATAAAGTTTGTTTTTCCACGGACTAAGTTTATTACTACCTACTTGGGCCTGGGTCACAACAACCACCCAGTCAGAGCTGAAGAAGCTTCTTGGATGAAAAGCAAAATGTCTTTAAAGACAGACAAGAAAGTCCAGTTGCCTCTTGAAAAAGCACCTTTGGGACAACCATGACCTGGATGACTGAGAATCTCCATAGACATCCAAAAGAACAAGTTGTAGGGATTGGTACTCCTTTGAGCCTTCCCACACTTGTCACTAACCATGGTTCAAAAATGCCCCATTTTCCACCTGATCTCCATGTCACTGTCCTCTTCTTGTCCCCAGACCACTAGGGAGACAGCTTAAACCACGGGTGTCCAAACTTGGCAACTTTAAGACTTGTGGACTTCAACTCCCAGAATTGCTGGCTGAGGAATTCTGGGAGTTGAAGTCCACAAGTCTTAAAGTTGCCAAGTTTGGACACCCCTGGCTTAAACCTATTTGTCACTTTATCACCACAGACATCTGTTCCGAGCCAAAATGCCAACACAAAATACCATAGCTTCACAATAAAAGCTCCACTCTTCGGTACTTGGATCAGGATGTTACCTGCAAGTACATGAAAGGAAGACTTCACGTTGAGACGTTGCTATGCATAGTTGATTATTCATCCTCTTTACTGAAGAGAGAAATCAGGAGACTGCAACAATGGGAGTTGTTTAAGTCTTCTACAACAGACTAAAGAGCCCTGAAGATTATTAGGGCTACATATCCAGATTGCAAAAAAAAATCCAGCTGAGTAATAAAATAGTTCTTTAATAAATGGGCTGCAAGAGAGGCATAGAATTCTAACTGGCTGCCATCTAGATATATGAGAGACCTAAATAATACCAAACATAAAGAATTACCAATTCTTATCCAGTCTTAGATATAAAGTTAGGTAGCACCAGCTATGCTTCAGTTTTCCACTCAGAAAATATTGTTTTCTTTATCTAGGTTGCTTCTCTCGTTGATTAAAAGTTTCCATCCATCGTTTCTTGTCTTGCTTTCTGGTGCTTTGGAAAATATTTATTTATTTATTTATTTATTATTTATTTATTTTGTCACAACAATATATGTAGGTATCATACAAAAAGATTATATAGTATATAAACACATATAGGAGTAAATATAGGAGATATAAGCATATATATAGGAAGAAGAAAAGACAAAAACAATAGGACAGGAACGGTAGGCATGTTTGTGCGCTTATGCACGCCCCTTATGGTCCTCTTAGGAATGGGGTGAGGTCAATAGTAGAAAGTTTTTGGATAAAACTTTTAGGATTATGGGAAGAGACCACAGAGTCAGGTAAAGTATTCCAAGCACTGATGATTCTGTTACAGAAGTCATATTTTCTGCAATCTAGATTAAAGCGGTTGACATTAAGTTTAAATCTATTAAGCAAGACAAGATGCTTAACAACTCTATGAGTTGCCTTTTGGATAAAAATTTGGTGGATTTTACAAAATGTTTTGAAAAAGAAGATAAAGTTCCTGCCGCAATTTTTCTTGTTGGGAATTATTACGGATTGTACAGTAATTGAGACTAAATTGATTTTAAATCTAATAACTGCAGCAAGATTACTAATAGGACAATATTGGAAGAAAAAAGAAGTACCAACAATAGAAGAATGGATATTGAAAGTTGCCAATTTGGCTGAGATGGCGAAGATATCAGCCTTTTTGAAAGACAATACGCAAGAAAGATACTTAAAGGAATGGAAAAATGGATTGACTATATTCAACGTAGATATCAGACTAAGAGTTATCAGACTGTTTTGAATGATTATGATGTATTATTTTGATTGCTGTCGGGAAGTTAGGAATTGATGATTGTAGGGGTATAATTAAGTTGGGACAAAAATTTTAGCATATGTTTGTTTTATTTTAACTATACCTTGTGCTCATTCCGGGAAGTCGGGGAGGGGTTGCCAAGGGAGGGGGGAGGAGGGGGGGAAAGGGGAAAAAAATTTTTTGTAAAACTTTTTGAATTAAAAAAAAAAAAACAACTCTATGAGTTGGACTTATGACTGCATGATATGCTTAACAACTGCCATAAAAATGGTTGAAAAGTTGGGTCTGGTCGCTTACATGTAAAATTCTGGTCCCAACTGCAATCATAAGTTGAGGACTACTTGTTTTATGAATGAGTACCTTTTAAAAATGCAGAGTAAGTTTACTTATGGCAGTAGTCCCCAACATTTTGAGTTTGGCGGCCTAGTCTGGTTGGGTGGGGGCATGTGAGTGGCAAGCACATGCCAGTGGTGGGATTCAAAATTTTTTACTACTGGTTCTGTGGCTGTGGCTTGACGGGCGTAGCTTAGTGGGCATGGCAGAGGAAGTATACTGTAAAATCTCCATTCCCACCCCACTCCAGGGGAAGGATACTGGAAAATCCCCATTTCCTCCCAATCAGCTGGGACTTGGGAGGCAGAGAATAGATGGGGGCAGGGCCAGTCAGAGGTGGTATTTACCAGTTCTCCGAACTGATCAAAATTTCCGCTACCGGTTCTCCAGAACTGGTCAGAACCTGCTGAATACCACCTCTGGCACATGCGCATTTGCTCACAGCTCCAATTGTGTGAGTGGCATGCGTGCGCCTTCCACTTGTGCAAATGGAGTTTCGTGTGCAAGCAGAAGATGCTTGCACTTGTGCGCAATGCTCCATTCACGCAAGTGTTAGGTACTTGCCCGCCACATGTGAGAATGGAGCTTCAGACATGCATGCTTGCCCATTTCTCCCGTGGCCCGGTTTCAAACAGGCTGAGGCCAGTGGTGGGATTCAAGTAATCCCACCACTGGCCTCATGATTTCTTCCAACAACCAGTTTGCGAAACTGTTCAGAAAGTTAACCACCGGTTCTCCTGAAGTTGTGCGAACTGGCTGAATCCCACCACTGGCTGAGGCCCAGTAGTGGGGTACAGCCCAGGGGTTTGGGACCTGTGACCTATGGAGCTTAAAGGCTATTCCCATCAGCCAACTCTGGGTAGCATACCGTTCCCCAATTTTAAAATTTGAGATTAATAACAGAAAACCTAATTTCAGGCTAAAAGCTTACCTTGTAAATAGAATAGAATAGAATAGAATAGAATTTTTTTTTTTTATTGGCCAAGTGTGATTGGACACAAAAGGAATTTGTCTTTGTGCATATGCTCTCAGTGTACATAAAAGAAAAGATACGTTCATCAAGGTACAACATTTACAACACAATTGATGGTCAATATATCAATATAAATCATAAGGATTGCCAGCAACAAGTTATAGTCATACAGTCATAAAAGGAAAGAGATGGGTGATGGGAACTATGAAACGATTAATAGTAGTGCAGATTCAGTAAATAGTCTGACAGTGTTGAGGGAATTATTTGTTTAGCAGAGTGATGGCCTTCGGGAAAAAACTGTTCTTGTGTCTAGTTGTTCTGGTGTGCAGGGCTCTATAGTGTCGTTTTGAGGGTAGGAGTTGAAACAGTTTATGTCCAGGATGCGAGGGATCTGCAAATATTTTCACGGCCCTCTTCTTGATTCGTGCAGTATACAGGTCCTCAATGGAAGGCAGGTTGGTAGCAATTATTTTTTCTGCAGTTCTAATTATCCTCTGAAGTCTGTGTTTTTCTTGTTGGGTTGCAGAACCGAACCAGACAGTTATAGAGGTGCAAATGACAGACTCAATAATTCCTCTGTAGAATTGGATCAGCAGCTCCTTGGTGATCATGTAGAAGTTGCAAATCCACATTCCATATAACAAAATTAGCTCATCATGCAGTTGGTCGTAGCAACCAAGCTTTTAAAGCAAGTTTAACAAGCTGAAGTTTTCATTTAGATTAAATTTGGGGTGATGACATTTCTCAAAGCCACGGATGTGAAATGTTTCTCCTAATTCCTCGTCTCTAAACCAGATGAATCAAGGTCCAAATGTCATTCTGACCCTTGACAATCAAAACATATTAAATTCAGATCCATCAATTTTTAGCAGCAGTTGAGTCAAACCACAGCAGCTGCACTGTTTGAAAATGCTTAATTCTGTTTTGTGACGCAATCCTCTTCTTGGTTTTTTTTTTTAATAAAAAACATTAGCTTTAATTACAATTTTTCTGCTGTCTAATCAAATTTTTAGAGGACTTCTCATTTTTTTAGAGTTCTTTTCCCAGGAAACAGCTGTACGGTAGTTGCTTAGAGAACAAACATCACCAATAATGTTAAAAGGGTATTTATTTTTGACAGAGAGAGGTACTGCTTAAGAGGGCTATAAAATATAAATGCTTCAAAAATAATTTGGAAAATGAACTCTCTTCTGTTCATTAAAATAGCTCAATTTTTCCCCCTAGATTTCTATTTATGCGTGGAAAAGATGCAGCTTTTTTAAGGAGCCAATTACATAAAATTAACAGTTTCCTTTTCTTTTCAAACGTGGGGCTAAAAAAATAAAGACTTCTTTCATGAGGATTTATGAGATAATAGATCAAAGCCAGAATCAAGGGCTTTGTGTCAGAATAATGGATTTTAATTTGAAATGATAAACTCCCACAGAATGGGTTTATATGTAACATTAGCTATAGAGCAGGGATCTTCAACCTTGGGAACTTTAAGACTTGTGGACTTCAACTCCCAGAATTCAACTCCCAGACTTCTACTCCCACCAAAGCTGGCTGAGGAACTCTGGGAGTTGAAGTGCACAAGCCTTAAAGTTACTAAGGTTGGAGACCCCTGCAGTAATGCACTTAAATTGCCGGGGTCACAGCCTAGCAATTTATACTTTAGATCGGTCTTTCACCTCAACCTTGGGTTAGTAAGGGTATATCTAACCAGAAATTCAAGAGGTACAACTCCCCAATCCTTTGATCAAGACATCCAACAAACTCTACACTACTAACTAGAGCATACAAAACATTTGCCAGATCTATTCTTAAATACAGCTCATCCGTCTGGAACCCATACCACATCTCTGACATAAATACAGTAAAACGCGTCCAGAAATATTTTACTAGAAAAGTTCTTCGCTCCTCCGAAAACAACAAAATACCTTATACCACCAGGCTTGAAATTCTGGGATTAGAAAACTTACAACTCCGTCGACTTCGACATGACCTGTGTTTAACACACAAAATCATCTATTGCAATATCCTTCCTGTAAAAGACTACTTCAGCTTCAATCACAATATTACAAGAGCAAAAAATAGATTCAAGCTTAATGTCAACCGCTTCAAACTTGATTACAGAAAATATGACTTCTGTAACAGAGTTGTTAATGCTTGGAACTCATTACCTGACTCCATAGTCTCTACTCAAAATCCCAAAATCTTCAACCAAAAACTGTCTACTATTGACCTCACCCCATTGCTGAGAGGACTATAAGGGGCGTGCATAAGAGCACAAAAGTGCCTACCGTAACTGTTCTATTGTTCCCTTCATTATATCAATATAGCTGATGCATATTCTTTACATATATATATATATATGTGTGTGTGTGTGTGTGTGTGTGTGTGTGTGTTTTCTGAGGTTTTCGCGGGTGTTTGTATGTAGGTCTTTGGTTATTCGGGTTTTCTCCCATGTAAAATTGGAAGTGTCTTGGCGATGTTTCGACGAAGTCTCATTCGTCATCTTCAGGCTTCAGAATATATATATTCTTCATGATATGTTTTTTTTTATGACAATGTTTGTGTATACTGTTGTGACAAAATGAAATTTAAAAAAAACTTTTAGACATTTGTGCAACACATACAAATTTCACAAACTCCACCTCCTGGATTAATTGTGCAAGAAGAAATTTGGGTTCATCCATAGTCATTTCCTACAGATGTACCTGATAGATTTATATCTCTTGCTTCATGCATTTTCCAACAGACGGATTGTGGATGAAATTATGGAGGTTATTGCTTCAGATACAGGTAATCCTCGACTTACAACCATTTATTCAGTGACCATTCAGAGTTACAATGGCACTGAAAAAGTGACTTATGATCATTTTTCACACTTATGACCATTGCAGCAGCCCTATAGTCACATGGACAAAATTCAAAGGCTTGGCAACGAGCTCATATTTATGATGGTTGCAATGTCCTATGGTCCCTTTTGTGACCTTCTGACCAGCAAAGTCAATGGGGAAAGTAGATTCCCTTAACAACCGTGTTACTGACTTAATGACGGCAGTGATTCACTTAACAAGTGTGGCAAGGAAGATCATAAAATGAGGCAAAACTCACTTTACAACTGTCTCATTAAGCCAGAGAAATTTGGGGCTCAATTGTGGTCATAAGATGAGGACCACCTGCATATGAGTCTGGCTTTGTAAGCGTAAGAGAAGATGTTGATTCAAATAAAATTACTTTTTATATAAACATTAATTAGGAAGCAGTATAAGATAACAAGGGATGTGGTGGCTCAGGGGCTAGGATGTTGAGCTTGTCGAGCTTGTCGATTGAAAGGTCAGCAGCTCAACAGTTCGAATCCCTAGTGCTGCCGTGTAACGGGGTGAGCTCCCATTACTTGTCCCAGCTTCTGCCAAACTAGCAGTTTCGAAAGCACGTAAAAATGCAAGTAGAAAAAATAGGGACCACCTTTGGTGAGAAGGTAATAGCGTTCCGTGCGCCTTTGGCGTTGAGTCATGCCGGCCACATGACCACAGAGACGTCTTCAGACAGCACCGGCTCTTCGGCTTTGAAATGGAGATGAGCACCGCCCCCTAGAGTCGGCAACGACTAGCACGTATGTGCGAGGGGAACCTTTACCTTTACCTTATAAGATAACAAAAAAGCTCCTATTTGTAAGGTTCACATATTGATGTTTACCTCATTGTGGGCACTCCACCCGCTACAGAAATGGTTTACCATTGCCACTTTTCATCATGTTTTGGACTTCCCAGTTAATTTTGTTCCCGGTGGTCCATCACTCAAACACTTACCCAGGTCATCTTACTTCTTGGGTTGGTACTTGGATGGAGGGGGAAGAAAATTTTAGCGAACATTTAATATAGCTGGCTCCTCCAAAGTCATCCTCTCTATGGTTTTGTTGCTGTCGGACTTGTGACCTTGCCAAAATTGTCTGGCGGTACAGGCCATAGGCTATAGGAACAGGTGCCTCATGGGGTCTTTCCAGGGCACCCTACAAATTTAGTCCGTCAACATCTTTTTTCTGCTGGGCCTCACGGTGTTGACTTCATCTCTTCCACAGCTCACGAATGAGATAGGTTTACATCATCTTTAGCCCTACCGATGCTGTGGTAGGTAATATTTTCTCCCTTACTCCATTGTAATCCAAGGTCAGCCTCCCAATGCGTGAAAATGGGTAGTAGGGTTTGTCAACTAATACCTTGGAAATAAATCCGATGAGTTGAAACCAAGGCAGGCCAGAGATCAATTATGAGGAAATCATATTCCACGATTGCCGTGTTCCTGTCAACTCAAGGATGGGTGGAGGGTAATTCAGCACAGTGATGAAGAAAGTCCCTCAGCTGACTCCAAGTCCTTCTCTAGAACCAGCTTACTGTAACAGTCAACCGCTAATCCTAAATTGGCATGCATTATTCATGGTGTACTTTTTGAACCATGTGTAACCCACATAGAATTACAGGGCTAGAAGGAACGTTGGAGGTCTTCTTGTCCAACTCCATGGCATGAGACCTTACATAGAATAGAATAGAATAGAATAGAATAGAATAGAATAGAATAGAATAGAATAGAATAGAATTTTTATTGGCCAAGTGTGATTGGACACACAAGGAATTTGTCTTGGTGCATATGCTCTCAGTGTACATAAAAGAAAAGATACGTTCATCAAGGTACAACATTTACAACACAATTGATGGTCAATATATCAATATAAATCATAAGGATTGCCAGCAACAAGTTATAGTCATACAGACATAAGTGGAAAGAGATTGGTGATGGGAACTATGAGAAGATTAATAGTAGTGCAGATTCAGTAAATAGTTTGACAGTGTTGATGGAATTATTTGTTTAGCAGAGTGATGGCCTTCGGGAAAAAACCATTCTTGTGTCTAGTTGTTCTGGTGTGCAGGGCTCTATAGCGTCGTTTTGAGGGTAGGAGTTGAAACAGTTTATGTCCAGGATGCAAGGGGTCTGTAAATATTTTCACAGCCCTCTTCTTGATTCGTGCAATATATAGGTCCTCAATGGAAGGCAGGTTGGTAGCAATTATTTTTTCTGCAGTTCTAATTATCCTCTGAAGTCTGTGTTTTTCTTGTTGGGTTGCAGAACCGAACCAGACAGTTATAGAGGTGCAAATGATAGACTCAATAATTCCTCTGTAGAACTGAATCAGCAGCTCCTTGGGCAGTTTGAGCTTACTGAGTTGGCGCAGAAAGAACATTCTTTGCTGTCCTTTTTTAATGATGTTTTTGATATTAGCTGTCCATTTTAGAACTTGCGATATGATAGAACCTAGAAATTTGAAGGTTGTCCAATTTGTCTTTAAAAACCTCCAGTGTTGGAGCACCCACAACTCTAGGAGGCAACCTGTCCAATTGATTAATTGTTCTCACTGTCAGAAAATTTCTCTTTATTTCTAGGTTGGATCTCTCTTTGATGAGTTTCTACCCATTGTTTCTCCGATTCGCCACCTCTCTGTGGCAGCCCCTCATGCAGCAGAAGACACCTGTCATGTCACTCAATAATCCATTTACTGAATCCTTCAATGATCTAAAATTTCCAAGTGGTAATCAGTTCCCCAAGGGCAACGGTCGGCAACCCACAGCTCTGGAGCCACATGTGGCTCTTTCATTCCTCTGCTGCGGCTCCCTGTTGCAGGTCGACTCGACAATTGATAGGGCTTTTGGTTAGGCCAGGTAGAGAAAAAAAGGATGCCACGCTAGGACGTGACTCTATGGTGGGAGAACCGGACTTCCAATCGGCAGAGGAGAAAGGACACCGCGCTAGGAAGAGACTCTATGGTAGGAGACCCGAACTTCTGGTCAGCTCCAGAATTGAATGGGGGGCTTCTGGTTAGGACCTTTGTAGCTCTTTGAGTGTTTAAGGTTGCCAACCCCTGCCCAAGGGTTATGCTTCTATTTGGTGAGTTGTTCCAATGAGGTCATGACTTCCCAATCCTCCAACTTGGTCTACAAATTCTCAGCTTCATTTTACATCTCCCAAGAGCTACCTTATCATGCCACTAAAGTAGCAAAAAGCTATGATGGTATTAAGACAATCCAGGCACAATAACATCAGATGCAGCTCAAAATGTTCATTATAGGCTAGTGACAGTTCAAAGTTACAACACCACTGGGGGGAAAAACTGATTTGTGTCCGGTTCTCACAGTTATGACCATTGCAGCATCCTCAGTCATGTGATCATAATTTAGGTGCTTGTCAACTGGCATATATTTACAATGGTTACTATGTCCTGGGGCAGGTGTCTGCAAACTTGGCTCTTTTAAGACTTGTGGACTTCAACTCCACAAGTCTTAAAAGCTGGCTGAGGAACTCTGGGAGTTGAAGTCCACAAGTCTTAAAAGAGCCAAGTTTGCAGACACCTGTCCTAGGGCACTGGGATTATCATTTGCAACCTTCCCAGAGAATGTCTGTCAAGCATAGTCAGGAGAGGAAGCCAGATTTGCTTAATCACTACACGATCAGGAGTGGGATTCAGCCGGTTCAGAGCGGTTCAGGCGAACCGGTAGCTACGGCCACCCACCTGCCCCGGCGCTATCCCATCTTACACAATTGCTGTGTTTTTGATGCAGCGACATGTGCGCAAGGCGAAGCTATCCCGTCCCATACAATCGGCGTGTTTTTGATGCAGTGCGCATGTGCTCGCACACACGCGCTCACATTTTCGATTCTGGGTGAACCGGTTGTTAAATTATGTGAAGTTCACTTAACAACTGGAGGGAAAGTGTCATAAAACGGGGCATGACTCACTTAACAACTCCCTTACTTAGCAACAGGTAGTCCTTGACTTTTTAAACCGTAAATCTTCATGAATTCAGCTGGACATCGGACACAAAATGTCAGCACCAAGATAATAGAGGCACCTCTTTTTTCTGCTGTGCCCTGATCATAATTGTTTGACGCAGTGGTGAAATGTAAAATTTGTTACTACCAGTTCTGTAGGCATGGCTTGGTGGAGGGTAATGTGACTGGTTGGACGTGGCCAACTTTTTTTTTTTTTAACTTTTAAAAACATTTTTTTTACAACCTCTTCGGCTGAAGAGGTTGTAAAAAATGCTTTTAAAAGCCTCTGATGATCAGGCAACTCAGCTGGGATCATCAAAGGCTTTTTAAAGCATTTTTTTTACCTCTTCGGCCGAAGAGGTTGTAGAAAAAATGCTTTTAAAAGCTTCTGACTTTTCCAGCTGAGCCGCGCGATCATCAGAGGCTTTTTTTTTACTTTTAAAAGCATTTTTTCAGCTGAAGAAAAAATGCTTTTAAAAGTTAAAAAAAAAGCCTCTGATGATCGCATGGCTCAGCTGGGCATGTGGGGGGGCAGGGATTTTTGCTATCTGTTCTCCGAACCACCCGCCGCCATTGCTACCAGATCAGACTATCTGGTCCAAACCGGGAGCATTTCACCCCTGGTTTGAGGGGTCCTTGGTAATCACCGAGCTTGGTTGTTTTGTTGCAGACCCTTCATTACCCAAACTAAATAACATCATCAGTGCTACATAACTTGAGTAATAAAATGTCTACAGAAAAACAACTCAGCTCAGAAGGCAAATGAACTTTCTTTTGTTTTTTTTCAAAAAAACAACTACAAATATAACAACTACAAATTAGTAGACCAGAGGAATGCTGTCGATATAATTTACTTGGACTTCAGTAAAGCATTTGATAAAGTAGACCATAACCTACTACTAGATAAAGTAGAAAAATGTGGGTTAGACAGCATCAACACCAGATGGATTCGTAACTGGCTGACCAACCGCACTCAACGTGTAGTCCTCAATGGAACTACATCCACATGGAGGGAAGTATGCAGTGGAGTATCCCAAGGCTCTGTTTTAGGCCCAGTACTCTTCAACATCTTCATCAATGACTTGGACGAGGGGATAGATGGGGAACTCATCAAATTTGCAGAAGACACCAAGCTGGCAGGAATAGCCAACACTCCAGAAGATAGGCTCAAATTACAGAAAGATGTTGACAAACTTGAACATTGGGCGCTATCTAACAAAATGAAATTCAACAGTGAAAAAAGTAAGGTTCTACATTTAGGCCAAAAAAACAAAATGCACTGGTACCGTATATGTGGTACCTTGCTCAATAGTAGTACCTGTGAGAGGGATCTTGGAGTCCTAGTGGATAACCATTTAGATATGAGCCAGCAGTGTGCAGCAGCTGCTAAAAAGCCAACACAGTTCTGGGCTGCATAAACAGAGGGATAAAATCAAGATCACGTGAAGTGTTAGTGCCACTTTATAATGCCTTGGTAAGGCCACACTTGGAATATTGCATCCAGTTTTGGTCTCCACGATGTAAAAAAGATGTTGAGACTCTAGAAAGAGTGCAGAGAAGAGCAACAAAGATGATTAGGGGACTGGAGGCTAAAACATATGAAGAACGGTTGCAGGAACTGGGTATGTCTAGTTTAATAAAAAGAAGGACTAGGGGAGACATGATAGCTGTGTTCCAATATCTCAGGGGTTGCCACAAAGAAGAGGGAGTCGGGCTGTTCTCCAAAGCACCTGAGGGTAGAACAAGAAGCAATGGGTGGAAACTGATCAAAGAAAGAAGCAACTTAGAACTAAGGAGAAATTTCCTGACAGTTAGAACAATTAATAAGTGGAACGACTTGCCTGCAGAAGTTGTGAATGCTCCAACACTGGAAATTTTTAAGAAAATGTTGGATAACCATCTGACTGAAATGGTGTAGGGTTCCTGCCTAGGCAGGGGGTTGGACTAGAAGGCCTCCAAGGTCCCTTCCAACTCTGTTGTTATGTTATGTTATTAATTTGAAAACAGTATCTTCATACATAATGACAAATTTGATTCTTGTTATTATTATTAAATATAGCTACAAATATTCCCCTTTAATGATTGTTTGCTCATTCATTCAGATTTATATAGCCACCCATCTCGCAATCAAGTGACTCTGGGCAGTGAACCACAAAGGTGAAGAGATAACTGCGTAAGTTAACGCGAATATTGCTCATATTAAAAAAACTTTAACAATTATAAAAGGCTGTGATTGTAAAATTAAGAATCTCAATATTTGTTGTAGACATGTAGCCTTCATCTCATTCTCAGGCCATCGGGGAGATGATCTTAAATCTTGTGTAGTTCTTCCTGCTATTACCTTTTCATTCTTATTCTGACACCATCCGAAGGGAATGTCCAAGATCATCCTTATAGGAGAGTCATGAGTCTACAATGAATGGGAAAAGAGACAAGAGAGATTGGCTATGAATAGACAATGGGGAAGTATATCTCATGCTTGTAACATTTTCCAGGGGTGGGACTGAAAAATTTAACAACTGGTTCACTGCCCGGTTGCTGGATGGGCGTGGCCATGAGGGCGTGGCCTACTTGGCCTCATGCACCATGGTGTGGGGGGGGGGGCGTTTTCACCCTCCCTAGGCTCTGAAGGCTTTCTTTGAGTTCCAGGAGGGCGAAAACAGCCTCCCCCAGGCTCTGGAGGCCCTCCAGAGGCCAGAAATGGGCCCGTTTCCAGATTTCCGTTACCTCAAGTAGGCCCATTTTTCGCCCTCCCGAGTCTCCAGAGGCTATTCTCAAGCCTCCAGGAGGACAAAATTGGCCTCTCCCTGGCACCAGAGGCCCTCCAGAGGCTGGAAATAGGCCCGTTTCTGGATTTCCAGTACTTCCGGTAGGCCCATTTTTCACCCTCCTGAGGCTCCAGAGGCTTTCCTCGAGCCTCCAGGAGGGTGAAAACAGCCTCCCCCAGGCTCCGTAGGCTCTCTGGAGGCCCTCCGGAGGCCAGAAACAGGCCCATTTCCAGACTTCTGGTACTCCTGGTAGGCCCATTTTTCGCCCTCCCAAGTCTCCAGAGGCTATCCTTGAGTCTCCAGGAGGACAAAAATGGCCTCCCCCTGGCACCAGAGGCCCTCCAGAGGCCGGAAACGGGCCCATCCTTGTAACTACTGGTTCAGTGAAACAGATTAAAATTAACATCCGGTTCGCCAAAACCTGTCCAAACCGGCTGAATCCCACTCCTGACATTTTCATGATGGGTGAAGAGCACTGTCTTTGGCACGATCTGGAGAACTTCTCCGTGCAATCTAGAACTTTAAAAAAAGGGGAGCCCCAAGTAGCACAGATAGCCAAATAAGTGACGATCAAGGAAAGAGGATGGGGCCAGCAAGGTCACCTCTTCCATCTCTAATTTGCGTCCTTCAGGCATTCAGCGAAAGGCCTGGATAGGGTTTGGATCTATCTTGGACATGTGTGCCTTTTTGTGTGTCTGCGCTGATCTCACCTAGCATCAGATAAGAATACATTCCAGTTTTTCCCAAAGAGGTCACAACGAGATTGAAATTAAATGTTTCCTCACCCACAGATTTTCAGCAGGTTATAGTGAGTGGAGATTAAGTCAGATCAGTTTAACATCCTTCAAAGAGATTGTGAAAGAGGCAATTGATTGCACACGTGTGTAATTTCTCCCTCCCCAATGTGGGCAGGATGGATGGACCCAGCAGCTAGGTACATAAGCCATCTGAAATTCTCCAGGACATCTGAAGGAGAAGAGCTCTAGAAAAGTGAAGACAATCTTTCTGAGTAAGTTGGAATTTTAAGGGGAGAAGAGAGCTGTGGCTGTACAAAAATACTAAAGGATCAGATGGGTTTTTAATCAAAGTGGAATGGATAAGTAAGAACGTCAGATTATTGGCAAAAAAGGTACTTTGAAAGCCAGTTTGGTCTAGTGGTTAAGGTTAAGCCAGTCTAGAAACCAGGAGATGGTGAGTTCTAAGTCCCACTTTTAGTCATGAAAGCTGCATGGGTTACTTTAGGGCTCTTTCAGCCAAATTCACCTCACAAGGTTGTTGATAGGCAGAAAATAGGAGGAGGAAGGAATATGATGTATGTTCAGCGCCTTTGGTTATTTATAAAAATAATAAAGGCGGGATTAAAAGACATAAAGAGGAAAGGATAATCATGGCTACTTTTGCTTCCAATACATTATGTGTATATGTGTGTGTGTGTATTGTGTTAAATTTATATTTACTGACAAAGAAATAAAGGAAGATTAGTACAGATCTATTTCAAGCTATTTAGCTCTCATCAGCTAGCCATACCCTTCTGGGATTCGAACCTGGGCTTTCTTGCATATAAGGCAAATATATTAGCCTCTAAGCCACAGGTTCTCCTCACTTTGTCAACTGTACCAGGGGAGAGATTAAGTGGGGTTTTTTTCCTGGTCTACCCAAATATGGGAGGGAGCATACTGCTTCCCTTTCACCTTTCAGCCCCAATCCAAGAGCCTGCACAGGCAGTTGCGTGTATATATATGTCAGGATCGAACTCCTGGCAGTGAGCAAAGTCAGCCTGCAATACAATACAATACTAGGAGAATATTTGTAGCTCAAGGTTGAGATGAGGGATTGTTTTTGCTCTCTGGTTGCTTTGTTGGTTGTTTTCTTGTAGACATTTCATTACCCAAACGAGTAACTTCATCAGTGCTAGTCCTGATGGTGTGATCTAGCCCCAGCCCCTATGAGGCACCAGCTTGGATGATGTTTTGATAATGAAACATCTGCAAGAAAACCACCAAGCTCAGAGAGTACCAAGGACCCTTTACGTATGGTCCTGTTCCTTGCATCTCCATCTCCCCCTCTCCCTCCATCCCTCCCTCTCTCTCTCTCTCCCTCTTTCTCTCTCTTGTTCAATAATATAATCTTAATAGGAGAGTCTGTGATAATCCCTTGCATTGTGATCATTGCTTGTAGGGTTTTTTAAATGTTTCCTCTTTTACAAAAACAAAGAAATAAAATACAGCCCAGATGCTAAAATATGGGATAGGGAGGATTCATAAATACCTCTTTAGTCTGTTTATTACTTCCAACCCTCTTACTACCCTTTAAGAAATGCCTCCAAATGCTTTCCTTCTTCTGAAACTGCGTTTAATAAGTGGAAAGCAGAAGGAGATAATAGTGGCAGAGGGACAGGAATAAAGAGAGGTAGTTACGGGATGAATTTATATTGGGGATGGGAGTGGAGACTCCACTCCCCTTTTGAACATCCCCAGCCTGAATTCTCAAGAAGCAACATTTTGGGGAGGTAAGCAAAACGCTACATCACCTGCAAGGCTATTTGGCTGCTAAAGTACCAGGTGTGGATATTTGTTTAGGAAACATCTAGCTAGGTAATTAGAGCAGAGATCTCTGATTTTGATGCTAATTGGTGTCAGGAAAACTTGTGATTCAGGACTTGGGAGAATAAACAAACAGGAAGACAAAGAAGAACACTTAAAGATTTGGATCTTGTAGCAGGTGGATTGCTGAGTCTTGAATGCGTAGGATGTCACCAGAGGGGAATTGTGGTAGAGGTCTTTCATGATGGAGAAAGGGAAGGAAAGGGCTTCTACAAGTCAGATTCATGGTGCTGCTTGTCCCCAGAACGAGGACAAAAGTGTATCAGGGAGACCATTATAGGAGGACCAGTTTAGCTTAAAATTTCTTCTTGATAAGAGCAACATTATTTTTATCAATTACTTCCAGTAAGGGCACACCTATCCCTTAGCTCTTAGATCAGTCCGAGGTATAGCGAAGACGAACAGTTGGCATATAATTAGGTAAAGGTAAAGGTTCCCCTTGCACAGACTTGCTAGTCGTTCCCGACTCTAGGGGACGGTACTCATCTCCATTTCAAAGCCGAAGATCCAGCGCTGTCAGAAGACATCTTCGTGGTCATGTGGCCAGCATGACTCAACACCAAAGGCGTAGGGAAGGCAGTTACCTTCCCACCAAAGGTGGTCCTTGTTTTTCTACTTGCATTTTTTACATGCTTTTGAACTGCTAGGTTGGCAGAAGCTGGGACAAGTCACGGGAGCTCACCCCATTATACGGCACTAGGGATTCAAACCGCTGAACTGCTGACCTTTCGATCGACAAGCTCAGCGTCTTACTCACTAAGCCACCGCATTCCTTTTTGGCATATAATTACTTCTACTCAAAGACAAACTTTTAAATACATTCACAAGGAAGGCTGACCTGTTTTTACTCAGATCTGGTTCTTTATTAGTTCGGATGTTGGATCTTGTAACTTGACCCTTTTGGAGGACTTGAGATCTGAAAGGGCTCTTCTAAAGCTTTGCTGGCTGGGGAATTCTGGGAGTTGAAGTCTGCCAGGCTTAAAGTTGCCAAGGTTGGAGACCCCTGTTCTAAAGGGGCAAATGATCTGAGGCTCCTTTATAATTTAGTCAGGATTGCTGTCATCTCTGTACCGATGGGGCAGATGTTAACATGGATTTTGCAGTGGCTAAGATGCTGAGCTTGTCAATCGAAAGGTCAGCAGTTCAGCGGTTCGAATCCCTAGTGCTGCTGTGTAACGGGGTGAGTTCCCGTGACTTGTCCCAGCTTCTGCCAACCTAGCAGTTCGAAAGCACATAAAAAATGCAAGTAGAAAAATAGGGACCACCTTTGGTGGGAAGGTAACAGCGTTCCGTGCGCCTCTGGCGTTGAGTCATGCCAGCCACATGATCATGGAGATGTCTTCGGACAGCACTGGCTCTGTGGCTTAGAAATGGAGATGAGCACCGCCCCCTAGAGTCAGGAACGACTAGCACATGTGCGGGAGAACCTTTATCTTTAGGTAAGTCATGGAGATAACCCATTTTGTATCTGTTTGAAGAACAAAAGACCCTTCTTCCTTGACTTTTTGTGATTTTGGATTCTAAGATTTTACGGACAATTCTAGGGACATTTCTTGAAGGAGGACCTATTTTAATTTAGGAAAGAGCAGTGTAAATATGTACAGGATGAGATGTTGTTAACTTTCTATGAGCCCTATATACGGTACCACTGTCTATAGAGATTCTCAGTCATCTGGGTCATGGTTGTCCCAAAGGTGCTTTTCCAAAAGGCAACTGGACTTCCTTGATTTTTGTTCTTGAAAATGTCTTGCTTCTCATCCAAGAAGCTTCTTCAGTTCTCAGAGATATTTTCAAGGAAAGAAACCAAGAAAGTCCAGTTGCCTTTTTTGAAAAGCACCTTTGGGACCTACGTATACTAGTGTTCCTGAATTGCTACCTTTGAATAGAATAGAATTTTTTTTATTGGCCAAGTGTGATTGGACACACAAGGAATTTGTCTTGGTGCATATGCTCTCAGTGTACATAAAAGAAAAGATACGTTCATCAAGGTACAACATTTACAACACAATTGATGATCAATATATCAATATAAATCATAAGGATTGCCAGCAACAAGTTACAGTCATACAGTCATAAGTGGAAAGAGATTGGTGATGGGAACTATGAAACGATTAATAGTAGTGCAGATTCAGTAAATAGTCTGACAGTGTTGAGGGAATTATTTGTTTAGCAGAGTGATGGCCTTCGGGAAAAAACTGTTCTTGTGTCTAGTTGTTCTGGTGTCGTTTTGAGGGTAGGAGTTGAAACAGTTTATGTCCAGGATGTGAGGGATCTGCAAATATTTTCACGGCCCTCTTCTTGTATTAATAAAAGGGCACTTGAAGTTAGGGAGAACAACTTTGACGTAAGCATGGCAGTGGAAACACTTCATCAATAACTGATGAAGGAAAATAGAGAGACCGCTGGGTGTAATGGATGTTGAGCTAAAACCTAGGCGACTGTGAGTTCTAGTTCCGCCTTCAGCATGAAAGTTGGCTGGGTGATATGGACTCTCAGCCCAACCCACCTCACAGGTAGTTGTTGTGGGGAAAATAGGATGGAAGGAAACATGAGGAACAGATAGTCCTCTACTTATGACTGGATGTTTAGCAAACATTCAAAGTTATGACCTACCTGAAAAGGGGGGACTTATAACCCAGGCCAGAAGTTCCAACGTTTGTCCTCTCCACCCATTTGCAGTGACCCATGGTCCCACCATCATATTATACAATGGTTTTGCCAAACGTTACAGTGCCATAGCAAACAATACGTTCACTTAACAACTGTGGTGTTTGCTTAACAACCACTGAAAGAGAATTGTAAAATTGGGTCACACTATGTGTTTTATAGAGGTAGTCCTCAACTTTCGACCTCAACGACCAAAACTTATGTTGTTAAGTCAGGAATTTGTTAAGTGAGTCTTGGCCCAACTGACGGCTTTTCTTGCCACGTTTGTTGAGTGAATCACTGCAGTTGTTAAGTTAGTAACAAGGTTGTTAAGTGAAGCTGGTTTTCTCGTTGACTTTGCTTGTCAGAAGGACGCAAAAGGGGATCGCATGACCCCTAGGATGCTGCCGCGGTCATAATATGTGAATCGGTTGTCAACGGTTCCTAATATAAATCATGTGACCGTGGAGACGCTGCAACGGTCATAAGTGTGAAAAATGGCCACAAATAACTTTTTTCGGTGCCATTGTAACTTCGAATAGCAATAGCACTTAGATTTATGTACCAATCTGGGTCCTCATTTTACTGACCTCAGAAAGATGGACGGCTGAGTCAACCTTGAGCTGGTGAGACTCTGCAGGCAGTGGCAGTCAGCAGACGTAGCCTGCAGTACTGCATTCGAACCACTGCACCACCAGGGCTCTTTGTCACTAAGCGAACTGTTGTAAGTTGAGGACTACTTGTACTTGTTGACAACTTACAATCATAATGGGCAGGCACCGTTATGGTCGTAATTCGAGGGCTACCTGTATATATTTTTATTTTTTATTTATTTTATTTATTTATTTTGTCACACAGTATATATAAGCATAAGCATAACTATACAATATATAAGCATATATATAAGTATGAGTATGTAATAACTAGTAAAAGGGCCGTAATAGCTCAGGCTGGTAAGAAGCCTGTTATTAGAACACAGCAGCCTGCAATTACTGCAGGTTCAAGCCCGGCCCAAGGTTGACTCAGCCTTCCATCCTTTATAAGGTAGGTAAAATGAGGACCCAGATTGTTGGGGGGGCAATAAGTTGACTTTGTAAAAAAAATATACAAATAGAATGAGACTATTGCCTTATACACTGTAAGCCGCCCTCAGTCTTCGGAGAAGGGCGGGATATAAATGTAAATAAATAAAAAAAAGAACTATATTAATTGGATATAATGAAATACATATTAATAATATTAATATTATAATAATATTAATACATATTAATATAATAATATCAATAATATTATATAATATTATATAATATATAATATATATTATATAATAATATAATAATAATATTATAATTAGTATAATTAATAATATTATTAATTAATTAATAATATAATCTTACATTAAGAAAGAAAGAGGGGGTGGGGTAAACATATTCTCCAAAACACGTTGAAGGCAGGACAAAAGGCAATGGATGGAAACTAATCAAGGAGAGAAGAAACCTAGAACTGAGGAGAAATTTCCTGTCAGTGAGAACAATGAATCAGTGGAACAACCTGCCTCAAGAAATTGTGGGTGCTCCAAAACTGGAGGTTTTTAAGAAGAGACTGGACAACCATTTGTCTGAAATGATATAGGGTTTCCTGCTTGAGCAGTTGGTTAAACTATAAGGCCTCCAAGGTCCCTTCCAACTCTGTTATTCTCTTAGTCCCATTACACTATGTGCCCAAGTAGATTCTCATTTAGATTCTTGGAACAGATTTTACAGCAATGCTGTCACTGAAGACGGTCCAGCAACCTTACAAAATGTTGCAACCTGAATCCTGTATGTTATGAGCATATTGCTCTGTTTTTATTTTTGCAGACCTTCAAATCAGTTCCAGGTAGTCCTCGTCTTATGACCACAATTGGGACCAGAACCATACCGATACTAAGCAAAGTGGCTGTTAAGTGAGCCAGGCCCAATTCTACGAAATTTGGGCCGTGGTTGTTAAGCAAATCACTGCAATCCTTAAGTGAATCATGCCGTCCTTACGTGAATCTGGCTTCCCCCATTGACTTTGCTTGTCAGAAGCCAGTTGGGAAGGTCACACATATGGTGATCACATGATCCCAAGGATTCCGCAACCCTCACAAATACATGCTGGGCGCCAAGCACCTGGTGTGTTTTTTTTTGATTAAGTGAATGCAGCGACCCTGCAACAATCATAAATGTGAGGACCGGTTGTGAGTAATCCACACTGTCATAACTTTTAACAGTCATTAAACAAACGGTCATAATTCAAGGACTAGCTACAATACATTAATTTTAAGCCTGTATGCTATTAAGCACTTTGGAACTGTTCCGACTGCTGCTTTTACTGTTTTCTTTTTTTATTTGCTTCCCTTGTATTTTAATTTTTGAATTGACAGTGGATTTTAAGGGATGGCAAGAGCAAAGTGATGCAGTGTTCCAATATTTGAGGGGCTGCCACAGAGAGAAGGATGGTCAAGCTATTTTCCAAGGCACCTGAAGGCCAGACAAGGAATAATGGATAGAAACTGATCAAGGAGAGATTCAACCTAGAAATAAGGATAAGTTTTCTGACAGTGAGAACAATCAACCAGTGGAATAGAAGTTGCCTTTGGAAGTGGTGGGAGCTTCATCACTGGAGGCTTTCAAGAAGAGACTGGACTGCCATCTGTTCAGAAATGGTGTAGGGTCTCCTGCTTGGGCAGGGAGTTCGACTAGATTTTTTTTTTTTAATTTACATTTATATCCCGCCCTTCTCCGAAGACTCAGGGCGGCTTACAGTGTGTAAGGCAATAGTCTCATTCTATTTGTATATTTACAAAGTCAACTTATTGCCCCCCCAACAATCTGGGTCCTCATTTTACCTACCTTATAAAGGATGGAAGGCTGAGTCAACCTTGGGCCGGGCTTGAACCTGCAGTAATTGCAGGCTGCTGTGTTCTAATAACAGGCTTCTTACAGCCTGAGCTATCACGGCCCTTGTAGATGACCTACAAGGTCCCTTCCAACTCTGTTAATCTGTAAAAGGTGGAACGCCCTTTTATTTTTTTAATAGTCCTATATTTTATATTTCCTAAAACAACCTGAAATACAAAAAAATAAATAAATCAAGGCAATTTTCTGGTATGGCACAAAACCGAAGGAAGAATCTTTTGCGGCTTACATCTAACATTTAGTACAACCTCATAAAGGTATCAAGAAAAAGGCGCAACTTCAGTCAATCCAAGAAAATCTTTAGGGGGAATATAGGATGCACAGGTAGTCCTCAATTTACAATCACAATTGAGCCCCACAGTTTTGTTGCTAAGCAAGACAGTTGTTAAGTGAGTTTTGACCCATTTTATGACTATTCTTGCCACAGTTGTTAAGTGGATCACTGCAATTGTTAAGTCAGTAACACGGTTGTTAAGTGAATCTGGCTTCCCCATTGACTTTGCTCTTCAGAAGTTTACAAAATGGGACGACATGACCCCAGGACATTACAGCGGTCATAAATATGCCAGTTACCAAGTATCCAAATTTTGATCATGTGACAAAATGGACGCGGCAATGGTCATAAGTGTGAAAAACGGACATAAGTCACTTTTACAGAGACGTAATTTTGAATGGTCACTAAATGAAGGGTTGTAAGTCGAGGACTACCTGTATATACACTTGTTTTGGTTGTTGTGGAACTGATATGGTTCCTTCCTAGGACCAGCTGGCCACTGGATGGGCTGTGGCAAGAATGGTTTGTATTTTGTTCTTAACATCTACTGTAGTGGTAAAATCCAATTTTTTTTTGCTAATAGTTCTGTGGGCGTGGTGTGCCTTGGTGGGCGTGGCAGGGGAAGGATACTGCAAAATCCCCATTCCATCCCCACTCCTGGGGGAAGGATATTGCAAAATCTCCATTCCCACCCCACTCTGGGACCAGCCAGAGGTGGTATTTGCCAGTTCTCCGAACTGCTCAAAACTTCCACTACCAGTTCTCTGAACTGCTCAAAATTTCCACTACCAATTCTCCGAAGTGCTCAAAATTTCTGCTACTGGTTCTCCAAACTACTCAAAACCTCTACTACCAGTTCTCTGAACTGCTCAAAATTTCCACTACCGGTTCTCCAGAACCTGCTGGATTTCACCCGTGCTCTACTGGTTGTCCAGATTTACCCAGCTCAGATAGCATTTTGTCTTCATATCTTCCTGCAGGTGCTGTAATCAACAAGCCGACAAGATGTGTAGCATGGATTGTGTTGCCAATGCCGTAAGGACGGTCTTCAGGACCATAAAAAGGGTATTTGAAAAGACCAAAGGTAAGAAAAGGGTTGTTGGGAAAATGTCTCATTATTTATACTATACACAGATTAAGCCTTAATAAAGCTTTATGCAAAGCTGCCCTAAAGACCAGCTATGGTTAGTTCTTGATTAATCCCACTGTTTTATCCTGGCTAGGATATTTAGTACCATATGCTAAATAAATAAATCCTGGTGAAGTGGACTGTGTTGTCTTAAGAGGTGCAACTTTTAAAAAAACACTGTAATTTACTAATTTACTTGCAGTGTGACCAAAAGGGCTCAGGTGATTTCTTTTCAGGGTAAGCTGTTTCTGGAAATGAACTCTCACAAGCAACTTCAGGGCTCCAGCTCACTTTAAAAAAAAACATTGTATAGGTGTGGGTTAATTCCAGCTGCATTGAAAAGCACACAGGGAAGGGAAATACAGACATTTACCAAATGAAGTTAAGCAGACCACTGTATCTTAAAACATGTGCATTGATAATATAATTTGCTAGACATGTTTTGGCAGCTGGATGTCTTCATGATCAAAAGATAAACCTTTCCACGTTTCAAAACCAGTTTTATGCGTTGAATTGATTTTATATAGGCTGTCCTGTTTCTTCGGGCTTTGAGGCATGGGTTCAACACCCTCCTTGTATTTGTACGACTCTTAATGACCTCCAGGGCAGGCAACAGGCAGGCCAATGAAATGATTATGTCACTTAAGGGGTGACATTGTGAAATTGTTGGCCTTAGCCCTTCTCCAAATCTTGGTGTCTTGCTTCCTCACAGCAAGTTCCAATATGTCTAATTATTGGGCAACCACAGTGTACGGTGATAAATGGCTATAAATTATGAACATCCCATTTTGTTTTAAAGACTGAAGTCACATATTCAACTAAGATGTCATGTCACTTCTTGGTTTTAGCTTAATGTATTTTGGGAATTCTGCCAGCTATGGTTTAGTCAGGAAGCCATAACTAAGTAAACCATGGATTAGCACAACAGATAAACCCAGTTTATAATAGCTTTGTCTGATATAGGGACTACCTGGTATATTAGAAATGCGCTCACAGAATATTCAATGTGCCAAATACTTGGATTTATTCTTGTTATGGTCCCTGATGAGTAGAATTCTGGGAAATCAGGAAGCTCAATGGCCTTGACACAAAATGAATTCCTTATTTATCACTTTATTCAAGCTATACTGGGTATATGAAGTCAATCCAAGAATAAATAAATAAAATACAAAAAAGAGGTCATAACTACTTGTCAGTAAAGTTTCTAGTTTCATTATTTTATGTAATGGTGGGGGTTGGGAAATGAAAAGATTTGGATGAGGTTAATTGGATTAGAAGGGAAAATTTTACTCTATGTTTGGTTTATGTATAACAATACCTTGTGATTGACCCGGGAAGCGGGGGCGGGGGGGGGGAAGGCAGGGGGGAAGTGGGTTTTTTGGGTGGGGGGGGAAAGGGGAAAAATGTTTTTGTTTGTTAAAACTTTTTCAATAAAAAAGTTTCTAGTTTCTAGTAATGAATTCTTGAACAGTTACTCAATCTTGGCAATAGCCCATCCAATCTTGGGGCTAGAGAATTCTGGGAGTTAAAGTCCACACAACTGACAAAAGTTGTCAGGATTGAGAAAACACTGGGGTAGAGAATCCAATCATTTTGCTCCTAAGTTCCTATTCAAATTCTTCTCTTCGATGAACCAATAGCTTTCAGCTTTCTCATTCACCTAGTAAATATTCTTATTCACTCAATAAATCTACTTCCTGTTCTTTCCTGACCTCTGACCTTCTGGCCTTTATTTGTCTTTCAGAAGTGATTGAGCATCCTTTTGAAGAACCCAAACCAGGACCTGACAAAACAGATTGAGGTCATGATGGACTTCACCATCCTTGATATGCAGAGATCTTCTATATTGTTAAATAATTCCATGTAATATTGGGTCAAAATTCCCAAAAAGAATAAAAGTCATGTTGACCTGAATCTTTGTGTGTTGGCTTTCTTCTGAAGTGTCTAAGAAAGGAGCTACTAAGTTGAGTTGGCTTTCTGAGTTGCCAAATGGATGATTGAAAGCAGTGGTGGGTTTCAACATTTTTTACTACCAGTTCTGTGGGTGTGGCTTGGTGGGAGTGGCATAGCTTGGTGGGCGGGGCTTGGTTGGTGTGGCAGGGGAAGGATACTGTAAAATCTCCATTCCGTCCCCACTCCAGGGGAAGGTTACTGCAAAATCCCCATTTCCTCCCAATCAGTTGGGACTCAGGAGACAGAGAATAGATGGGGGTGGAGCCAGTCAGAATTTTTACTACTGGTTCTCCGAACTACTAAAAATTTCCACTACCGGTTCTCTAGAACTGGTCAGAACCTGCTGAAACCCACCTCCGATTGAAAGGCTGTAATGCAACAAGTCACTCTTTCCTTTAATTTATTCTTCTCTTCAAAATCACGTGGCCACAAGTTAGGTAGCATGCTAGCCACATGTGGATGTAATTATTTATCTTAGATCAAAAGCTACAGGTTCAGACTAGGCAATGATTGCCTACTCCAGGGTGGAAATGAAAATGGGCGAAATTATGGAAAGTATTAGATTCCATCTCCACAGAAAAGCCTTACACTTTTCCAGCTATTTAGTCACATCTAATATGTCCTATCTTTTCATCTCTGGGTTCCATCACATACATTCTTCATACCACACATTTCTGGCTCTGAAGCTGCCCATCCCTTTCCAGTTACATTGCTTCATTCCAAAGACTGGGTTGATACGTTTTTCTAGTTTAAACCCAGTTTATCCAAACTCAGATGGGTTTTTTTTATTTTTTATTTTGCAAATTAAGACTGGTAGTAGATCGGTTTTCTGTTGGTTTTGTTTTCCTACTTCCCACCCTTTCCAGTCCCTGGTCAGAATCCACTACAACCTACCTAAGGCAGAGGAGATTATTACAGCCTTATCAATGATTTTGACCTTAATCAGTTTCATAGCCCTGGAAAGAGATTGGCTGGCTTGATTCTCCTCCTTTTATCAGCAGGGTAAAATTTTCATATCATTCTGTCAAAGAAGCCCATCTCTCCGTCTCTCTCACACACAGGCTCTCTGTTGCATCTATGCAACCATTAGGAAAAATATCTGATTGTCACAATGTTGTCTTGTTATCTTGCCAGCATCACTGCTACTTGAGATTTTTCTAAAAAATAAAAATAAAAACAGCAGGAATAATCCATCCCAGCAGGACAGCTTTCCTTCTCCCTAACAACTATGTCCCCTCTCTCCTCTCTCTTTCTCACCCCTCCCTCTCTTCCCCATTCCTCTTCCTCTCTTCCTCTCTCCCTTTCCTGTCTCTCCTGTCTCTCCTCCTCCTCCTCTCCCTCCAGGGATGGGATTCAAATAATTTAACAACCTGTTCTCTGCCCTAATGACCAGCTGGGTAGGCGTGGCCCGGTGGTCATGTGACTGTGTGGGCGTGGCCAACTCAACGTCACTCACGTCGATGGGTGCTTCACCTTAGCTGTTACAATGTACTAAGTGTTAACCAGAGAGGCAGTTTCTGTAAGCAGGGCAATGAAGATTAGGCTACAAACAACACCAGAATGTTGCCTTCCTTACAGGATTGGCCCTGTAAAGTGGGGAAAAACAAAAGGAAATTTCTTCCAACAACCGGTTCTCAAAACTGCTTAGAAAGTTAACAACCGGTTCTCCCGAATAGGTGCGAACTGGCTGAATCCCACCACTGTCTCCCTCTCTTTCAGGGGTGGGTTCCACTTATTTTTACTACCGGTTCGTAATGGGAGCGCGCATGCGCATGTGCAAATTGTCCATGATGATGTCCGGGCGGGTGGGCAGAGCCTCCCACTGCCATTATATCGGTTTGCAAGAACCAGACCAAACCAGGAACAACCCACCACTGCTCTCTTCCCCTATTCCTCTCCCTCTCCCTCTCCTCTCTCCTCCTCTCTCCCTTTCCTGTCTCTCCTGTCTCTCCTCCTCCTCCTCTCCCTCCAGGGATGGGATTCAAATAATTTAACAACCTGTTCTCTGCCCTAATGACCAGCTGGGTAGGCGTGGCCCGGTGGTCATGTGACTGTGTGGGCGTGGCCAACTCAACGTCACTCACGTCGATGGGTGCTTCACCTTAGCTGTTACAATGTACTAAGTGTTAACCAGAGAGGCAGTTTCTGTAAGCAGGGCAATGAAGATTAGGCTACAAACAACACCAGAATGTTGCCTTCCTTACAGGATTGGCCCTGTAAAGTGGGGAAAAACAAAAGGAAATTTCTTCCAACAACCGGTTCTCAAAACTGCTTAGAAAGTTAACAACCGGTTCTCCCGAATAGGTGCGAACTGGCTGAATCCCACCACTGTCTCCCTCTCTTCCAGGGGTGGGTTCCACTTATTTTTACTACCGGTTCGTAATGGGAGCGCGCATGCGCATGTGCAAATTGTCCATGATGATGTTCGGGCGAGTGGGTAGAGCCTCCCACTGCCATTATTACCGGTTTGCAAGAACCAGACCAAACCAGGAACAACCCACCACTGCTCTCTTCCCCTATTCCTCTCCCTCTCCCTCTCCTCTCTCCTCCTCTCTCCCTTTCCTGTCTTTCCTCTGTCTCTCTCTCTTCCTCCCTCCCTCCCTCCCTCCACACACCCCTCTCCTTTTTTATCTCCCACTCTCTGTTTTTCCAGGAAGTCTCTGGACCAGAATTCCTCAGCCTTGGCAACTTGAGGATGTATGGATTTTAACTCCTAGCATTCCCCAGGCAGCAGCATCTGGACTGGACAATGCTCTGAACAATGTATACAAAGAACACCGAAAGTGTGAATGAGGAGAAGTGTGTGCTGGTTATGTATTTTTCCCATTCGATTGGATGTAAGAGGAAGCTGGCAGCTTTGGGAGCTGTGGCAGCTCAAAAGACACGGATGCTAACAGGGGTGTTCCCAGCATACGGTCAAAAAAGATCTAGATCCGCCTGTTTTTTATGTGCATGGCAACGAAAGGTCTCAGGGATCCTCAAAGGGTATGTTCCAAAAAGTAAAAATGGGGCGACTTCAGGCAGAGGCTCAATCACCCAGTCAGGTACCCTTGGTTGGGTTGGTCCACGCGTCATGAGGGTCCTTCTCAGTGGTGGGTTTCAAAAAAATTTACTACCGATTCTGTGGGTGTGGGTTGGTGGGCGTGGCATGGGTTGGTGGGTGTGGCTTCATGGGTGTGGCAGGGGAAAGATACTCTAAAATCTCCATTCCCACCCCACTCCAGGGGAAGGATACTGTAAAATCTCCATTCCGTCCCCACTCCAGGGGAAGGTTACTGCAAAATCCCCATTTCCTCCCGTTCAGCTAGGACTCGGGAGGCAGAGAATTGATGAGGGTGGGGTCAGTCAGAGGTGGTATTACAAGTTCTCCGAACAACTCAAAATTTCCGCAACCGGTTCTCAAGAACTGGTCAGAACCTGCTGAAACCCACCTCTGGTCCTTCTCTATCCTCAAGAGTTTCAAGGTTATCCGGTGTAAAGAAAATAGAAAAATTGCTTCCAAATACTTAGTAAGCACAGGGGTCCCTGCAAGCCACTGTGATGTCAATCCAATAAAAGTTTACACTGTAAGGTTATGATGCAACACACTACTTCTCAAGTTACGACCATAATGGAGTCTGCCCATCACGGTCATAACTTGTGATGGTCATAAATCGGATCACCCATGTGACTGATCCGATTTTACAATCTCTTTTGTGGTGGTTGTTAAGTGAATGCTATAATCATAAAGTGACCACTAAGGTTATTAAGCAAACACTGCCATCATTAAGTGGACTAATGGTTCACTGTGGGTGCAGTTTTAATAAAAAAAGTGTCTTAAAATGCAGTCCTGTGACTGTAGGCCACTGCAAATGGCCATAAATGCAGCCTGATATCCAAGCCATGTAATAATAATAATAATAAAAGAGTTGGAAGGAAACTTGGAGGCCTTCTAGTCCAACCCCTAGACTAAGGGTTGGACTAGAATGCCTCCAAAGGGTGAGTAACAATCAGAACTTCAAATCTGGGTCATAAGTATTCCCAACCGGTCATAAGTCAAGGACTACCTGTACAAACAAGTGTCAAAATATCAGACTAAAGGTTGATTGTAACATCATCATCTGCTGTTAAAGATAAAGGTAAAGGTTTCCCCTCGCACATATGTGCTAGTCATTCCCGACTCTTGGGGGCGGTGCTCATCTCCGTTCCAAAGCCAAAGAGCCAGCGCTGTCCAAAGACGTCTCTGTGGTCATGTGTCCAGCATGACTCAACACCAAAGGCTCATGGAACACCGTTACCTTCCCACCAAAGGTGGTCCCTATTTTTCTACTTGCATTTTTTACGTGCTTTCGAACTGCTAGGTTGGCAGAAGCTGGGACAACTAACGGGAGCTCACCCTGTTACGTGGCACTAGGGATTCGAACGGCCGAACTGCTGAACTTTTGATCAATAAGCTCAGCATCTTACCCACTGAGCCACTGATCTACTGTTAGGTTTCATTAATTATCCCCTTTCCTTGGACTGGGATCAAAAATGGAGTGAAAATTAGGGCTGTGGAAACGCCCTTTGTGCAAGAGGCAAGAAACTCCCGATTGCAAAGATTTCTCTCAAATTTTAATCACAGAATAGCTGAAGTTGGCAAGGAATGCTAAAAATAGCTGCCTATTCTTCTTTAAATGTGATCAAAATAGAACGCGAGAGACAAAATGGAATTACAAAATTCTATTATCACCTTCTGGTCACACAAACAGACAGATGAATTTCATCCCACATATTTGTACAGTAGCTGTTCTTGCCATTATTATTATTTTTTCATTGCACAGGAATCCCCTAAACTGTAAAACTCAATGCATTAAGGTAAAGGTAAAGGTTCCCCTCGCACATATGTGTTAGTCGTTCCCAACTCTAGGGGGCGGTGCTCATCTCCATTTCAAAGCCGAAGAGCCAGCGCTGTCTGAAGACGTCTCCGTGGTCATGTGGCTGGCATGACTCAACACCAAAGGCATACAGAACGCTGTTACCTTCCCACCAAAAATGGTCCCTATTTTTCTACTTGCATTTTTACGTGCTTTCGAAACTGCTAGGTTGGCAGAAGCTGGGACAAGTAATGGGAGCTCACCCCATGACACGGCACTAGGGATTCAAACCACTGAACTGCCGACCTTTCGATCGACAAGCTCAGCGTCTTACCCACTGAGCCACCGCATCCCTTACAATGCATTATATTTAGAAATTAAATTATAATTTATAAGGTAGGTAAAATGAAGACCCAGATTGTTGGGGGCAATAAGTTGACTTTGTATATAAATATACAAATAGGATGAAGACTATTGCTTAACACAGTGTAAGCCGCCCTGAGTCTTCGGAGAAGGGCGGGATATAAATGCAAAATAAAAAAAAAATAATTAAAAGGGGCATAAATCTATGTTTCTATCTGAGCCTTGTTGAGGGGAGTGGAGAGTGTAGGGAAGGGAAATTGACGTGAATAGAACGGCGAGTTTATTTATCATTATTGCCAGTATGTTAACACCAGTGGTGGGTTGCTACCGGTTTGGTCCGGATCTTGCAAACTGGTAGTAGAGGCGGTAGAAGGTTCTGCCCACCTGCCTGGACGTCATCACGGACACTCTGCGCATGCGCAGAAGCACTGCGCACACGCTCCCATTGTGAACCGGTAGAGAAGGTAAGTGGAACCCACCCCTGGTTAACATTTAACAAAATAGTACATGGTATTAAGGAACTCATAGGTTCTCTTTGACTTACAACTACAATTAGGACCAGAAATTCTGTTGTTAAGCAAGGTGATTGTTTAGTGAGTTGTGTCTAATGTCATGACCTTTTTTGCCATGGTTGTTCAAGGAATCACTGCAATTGTTCAGTGAATCATGTGGTCATTTAGCAGAACTGAGTGCCTGACAAGCAGTCATATGACTGTGAGGGGCTGGGCGACTGTCGGAACTTTGGATCTGGGTCCTAAGAACCCCCAGTTTCAAACGGCTGTTAAGTTGAAGATTATCTAAGCATTCAAAAGGTTTTCAAGAAACAGACGGATCACTAAAATCTTATCAAATCCAACTTGCTTTCTGAATTAATCCCCTGGCATCAACACAAGGACGGGGAAAGGATACTCCAGATTATAGGCAGTTCTTGACTTACAACAATTTGTTTAGTCATTGTTCAAAGCAGTGGTGAAATGTAAAATTTGTTACTACCAATTCTGTGGGCGTGGCTTGGTGGTGGTGGGTAATGTGACTGGGTGGGCATGGCCAACTCTTTTTTTAACTTTTAAAAGCATTTTTTCTACAACCTCTTCAGTCAAAGAGGTTTTAAAAAATGCTTTTAAAAGGCTGTGACGATTGCAGCTGAGTTGCGTGATCATCAGAGGCTTTTTTTTTTACTTTTAAAAGCATTTTTTCAGCCGAAGAAAAAATGCTTTTAAAAGTAAAAAAAAACCACTTCTGATGATCACGTGGCTCAGCTGGGCATGGGAGGGGTGCAGGGATTTTTGCTACTGGTTCTCCGAACCACCACTGCCATCGCTACCGGATCGGGCGATCCGGTCCAAACCGGGAGCATTTTACCCCTGGTTCAAAGTTACAAGAACACTGAAGAAGTGACCTATGACCATTTTTCACACTTACAACTGTTGGAGCTTCCCCAAGGTCATGTGATCAAAATTTGGGTGCTTTTTTTGATGGTTGCAGTGTCCCGAGGATCATGTGAACGCCTTTCATGACCTTCTGACAAACAAAGTCAATGGGCAAGCTTGATTCACTTAACAATCATATTATTAACTTAATACATGCAGTGATTCATTTAAGAACTGTGGCGAGAAAGGTTGTAAAATAGGGCAAAACACAATGTCTCCCTTAGCAGCATAAATTTGGGGTCCAATTGTGATCTACCTGCATTAGGATTCTCTTTTCAGCAAGATCTGTCAGTGGGATCCTTCCCCATCTTTATTGGAAAATCAATAGATAATTTAATTATTCCCTCATTGCATGTCTACAGTTGTATACGTCTGATGAATATTGCTCTCCTCGCTCCCGTGATAAAATATCAGGAATTTCAGGACAATTCCTTCTTTGCGGAGTAATATTTTTCTACCCAAGTGATTTTTTTTTTTATTCAGCATCACACACATTTAGGATGTAAAGAGGAAGTTCCTTGCTCATATTTGGTACCCTAATCTCTCCATCGGCGACTGCATCCTGTTCCCATCAAACAGCGACTGTCCCTGAAGTCATTCCGTTGCCATGGCTACTAGGGAATCTGACTTGACAAACCTATGGCAACCAGGAGAGATAGTTGCTATGGCAGTAGTTGGCAGGGCCCCAAAAACAAAATGGTGCAGGAGACCCAACTGAGAAAATTTTAAGGCAAAGGCCAGAAGCGTCTGCTTGATCATCTCTTTCCGATGACAGAATATCTGCACGCCACATCAGCGTCATTTCAGGCTTAACAGGGTGACATTGATGGAGCCTTGCAAGGAAAGAGGTAGTTGCAATATTACCTGGGGATTTCTGAGTTTTTCCAGAGAGCTTTCTCAGGCTACAGAAATAATCAGCTCCCTAGGACTCCTTTATCAGGAGGGATAGTAAGCCAAAAGGAAAATAAGGTCTTACATTCACACATAAGAGGCCTATATTACCCCTGAACCACAATCATCCATATTTGTACCTTGTGCCGCAAACACAAAGCAAAAACTAGCTTAAGAAAAGCAGAGAGCACAAGAACTCAACCGAGTTGCTCTTTTCAAGCCACTAAACCAGGGGGTGGGGAACCTCTATGACCTGTGGATTTCAACTCCCAGAATTCCCATGGCTGGCTCAGGAATTCTGGGAGTTGAAGTCCACAAGTTGTAAGTGGGGGGGTACATAGTTCCCCACCCCTGCGCTAAACAAATGGGATATGTTTGTAGCACATCGGCCAAAGAGGTTGTAAAACACCGCTTTTAAAAGGCTCTGACGATCCCAGCTGAGTTGCCTGATCATCAGAGGCTTTTCTTTTCTTTTAAAAGCATTTTTTTCCCTTTAAAAGAAAAAAAAGCCTCTGACGATCAGGCAACTCAGCTGGGATTGCCAGAGCTTTTTAAAAGATTTTTTTCTACAACCTCTTCGGCCAAATGCTTTTTAAAATGCTTTTAAAAAGCTCTGACGATCCCAGCTGAGCCACGCGATCATCAGAGGCTTTTTTTTTTTACTTTTAAAAGCATTTTTTTGGCCAAAGAATTAAAATGCTTTTAAAAGTAAAAAACAACACAAAAAACTCTGATGATCACGTGGCTCAGTTGGGCATCGGGGGGTGGGGCAGGGATTTTTGCTAAATTTTTTGGATTTTTTCTCCGAACCACCCACTGCCATCGCTACCGGATTGGACGATCCGGTCTGAACCAGAAGCATTTCACCCCCGCCCCACTTTCTGCTGATAAATGATCTTATTTGTAATTGTTTTTTGGAAGCCAAAGCCATGCTCCTTCAAGCTGCACTGTAAACCTCTTGTGATGATTACTTTAACCGGATTGCTGATCCATCTAATTCACAAAATAAAAGTATTCAAAATGATGGCTTGGATCTGTTGTTGTTGGTGTTGAATATCAGCCCACCTGCCCCAGTTTTTGTGGACGATATCTTTCAAAAGATGGGACGTACCAGCACCTGCCTCTTTTGAGTGGTAAAGCCGGTTCTGCATACTTGTTTTGTAACATGTTTCCTGTGAAGATAAGAGTGGCCCTTCATATCTGTTTTCTTATCTGGGCGTGTTAAGGTATCAATCATTCTCTGTTACATATACTTTTTCTTAAGAATGTTGATTATATATGTTCATTGTTTTTTTTTCCTGTTAACTACTTTGTTATTAATATAGTTTACCAATGACAGGCTAATAAGTAGATTCAGTAATTTAACAGTTTAAAATTATTTTGGCCTGTTTCTCAAGGGGTGGGAAACCCAAAATTGTTGTATTATACCAATCAGCAATCTTGTATGCGTAGAAGGGCCGCACGTGAGCGAAGCAAGTGCGCGCATGTGCGCGCTCCCAGTTCCAAACTGGTAGCGAAGGTAAGTGGAACCCACTACCACTTCTTACCAACAAAGCACCCCAACCAAGAAGAAGAAAATTAATTGCTGGCACACACATCTGATGTAGTAGAATGTAGTCTGGATTTGCAAGAGGGAAAGGATCTTTCCCAGGGGGCAAAGAGGCAACGGAGCTTGGAAAGTCTGGTATGCAGGAAGAGGGCTAAGACAGACCTTCCCTAGCAGTTCACATACATCTACCTAGCTATTGTGATGCAGATAGTTTCTTTAGTCTGGCAAGATTCTGTCTTCTGGTGAACAACAATAAGGAAACTACTCAGAAGTAATTTCATTGGTTCTTTTGGCGTGACACCTCCCTCCATTCATACATTCAAGACACGATCTATATGCATTTGCAAACAAAGAAAAGGAGTTATTATTGCCACTCTGTTGGGAAAGAGTTAGCTATTGATAGATTATTAGATAATATTTAGCAGTCAGGCGAATTGTGCAATAACTTGGACTGTAGTTATTATTTGCAGTGTATGTGTGTGAGAATTCATGTGTGCCTGAGAGTAATAATGACTCAGTTGAGCCCAGAGGTAGGGTGAGACAAGAATTCGGAGTTTGCTGCTTAAATAAACAAAAACAATCAATTGGTTTATTCAGTGATAATGAAATTGACTAGAAACAGAGCAAAAGAATTAAGTCCCAGTTCACCGAAAAGGCTACCATCTCCTTTGCACCAACTAGCACTGAGAAGATGCAGGATGTATTTATGATTTCTATGTATTTATTTACAACTGCTCAACTCTGGGTGGTAACAAATTTAAAGCAAGTCCAACACCAAAACAAATTAAAAAAAAAAACCACACCATAGAGGAAACCAACATATGTCATGACAAGAACATATAATACATATCCACTCCAGCCTTACCTAGAGTTTTGAGGGAAAGTTGCATTTAAAGAATTTGTTTGTTTAAATTTATTAAATTTAAATTTTTTTAAAGCCTTGCAGGGTCAGGACCATCTGAACTGAGCCAGTTCAGTGACATGGTGAAGATGCTGGCCTAAAAACCAGGAGGTGGTGAGTTCTAGTTCAGTTTTAGGTATAAATGTCAGCTGGGGGCCAGTCTCTCTCTCTCTCTCTCTCTCTCTCTCTCTCTCTCTCTTAAGTCAATGTGACTTGTGAATGCTCCAACACTGCAAATTTTTAAGAAAATGTTGGATAATCATTTGTCTGAAATGGTGTTGGGTTTCCTGCCTGGGCAGGGGGTTGGACTAGAAGACCTCCAAGGTCCCTTCCAACTCTGTTGTTGTTGTTGTTGTTGTTGTTGTTGTTGTTGTTGTTGTTGTTATTGCTACAGAGGCAGTACAGAGGTGGGTACAGAGCCCACCTTGAAGTGATGCCAGCAAAGCCCCAAGAAAAATAAACCCAACACAAAAGCAAAATGAAAGAAGAGACAAACATTTCCAAATGGCATTTGAAATCTTACTGATTTCCCCCCACCCCCAAAGTGTGGTATTTTGATGTAAGTTTTTCACCGCCACCACCAGCCCAATTCTCAGAACTGTTAAATCTTTCTGACTTAATGAAAAATGTGCATTTCTTTTCATCGCATAAGTCATATCTGGTTTCTTGGCTGCAGCTTTCAGATTGGACCCTGCATGGGGTAAAGTTGGTCAGCTCTGAAAATATGCAGAAAATATTCATCCTGGAATAACCTTAAAATGATTGGCTTGTTTCAACCGTAGCCACTGGAAGGGATTATTAGCGGTCACATTCTTTGTTAAGAGAGCCTGCCTTACAACCGTCGGCCACTAGGGTGCGCATGTGAGCTATAAATAGGTTCTCCAACCGTCAATCTTAGAAGAAGGTAGGAATGTAGGATGGAGATGATGACCCATCAGTTCAAAGGTTCTGTCTCCCACATTGGCTAACCTCTGAGGTTCGGTTCATTTAGCATTGTTTGGCCTTCCGTTCGCATTTTATGCTTCTTCGTTACATGCTTTTCCTTAAAGTATGGTTTGTTTTATACAAAGGGTCCTTGATGTATGAGTCCCAAATATCTGTTGCTAAGAGAGACATTTGCTAAGTGGGTTTTGCCCAGTGGTGAAATTCAATTTTTTTTACTACTGGTTCTTGGTGGGCGTCGTGTGGCTTGGTGGACGTGGCTCGGTGGGCGTGGCAGGGGAAGGATACTGCAAAATTCCCATTCCCACCCCACTCCAGGGGAAGGATACTGCAAAATCTCCATTCCCGCCCCACTCCAGGGGAAGGATACTGCAAAATCTCCATTCCCACCCCACTCCAGGGGAAGGATACTGTAAAATCTCCATTCCCACTCCAAGGGAAGGATACTATAAAGTCCCCATTCCCACTCCACTCTGGGACCAGCCAGAGGTGGCATTGGGCAGTTCTCCAAACTACTCAAAATTTTTGCTACCGGTTCTCCAGAACCTTTCAGAACCTGCTGGATTTCACCCCCCTGGTTTTGCCCCATTTTACAACCTTTCTTGCCAAAGTTGTGAAGTTAATCACTACAGTTGTTAAATTAGTAACATGGTTGTTATATGAATTTGGCTTCCCCATTGACTTGTCAGAAGTGATCACATGACCATGGGATATTGCAACTGTCATAAATATGACTCAGTTACCAGGCATCTGCAATTTAATCACTGGGATGCTGCAATGGTCATAAGTGTGAGAAATGGTCGTAAGTCATTTTTTTTCATGATCATTACTAAGGTGGGTTTCAGTAGGTTCTGACCAGGTATGGAGAACTGGTAACGGAAATTTTGAGTGGTTCGGAGAACTGGTAAATACCACCTCTGACTGGCCCTGCCCCTATCTATTCTCTGCCTCCCAAGTCCCAGCTGATCTGGAGGAAATGGGGATTTCTGCCATAACCTTGCCCTGGAGTGGGGTGGGAATGAAGATTTTACAGTATCCTTCCCCTGCCATGCCCACCGAGCCACACCCACAGAACTGGTAGTAAAAAAATTTGAAACCCACCACTGGATCATTGTAAGTTCAAATGGTCACTCAGCAAACTGTTGTAAATCAAGGACTACCTGTACTTGGAGTTACTTGCTATTGTGAGATGATTATTATTATTATTTTTTCAATTGGTGACGTGTGACCTCCAGTTGTCGTCAACTCTTAGTGACTACATACACTGAATAAAATAAATAAATCCAAATCAGTGATAATAAGAGTGGGTTGGAGTCGGGCATTATCTTAAATTGAATAGACTAAATTAAGTTAAACATAACCAGCTGTCAGCAGGAAATTCCAAAGACAGTTACTGGCTAGAGTTGAGATTTAAGGTTTGTAGTTTAAGGTTAAGCTTAAGGTTTGAGGGGTAATACAGAGCCATTAAGATTAACCGCCACTGATAGGACGGGCTCTACATGAATTCCTCAGGGCCGCAAATTCCAGTTTAAGTATGTGTCCTATCAAAAGGTATTTCACTTTTGTATTCTTTCTGCATAACACAAGTGCTCTGAAGTCCTACTTTGTTGAGAAGAACTGAGAACTGTTTGTCTGCATTTGCCACGCCTTGCCTGATTCAAGTGATTTTGATGATGTCATCCCGTTCTGTAGAAATCCCAAATCTTACAAAAAGGAGTTTTGTTTCCACCAACCTCATTCTTTGAGCTGTGTTTGTATACAGCAGGGGTCCCCAACCTTGGCAAGTTTAAGCCTGGTGGACTTCAACTCCCAGAATTGGGAGAATTGGCAAAGCTGGCTGGGGAATTCTGGTGGTTGAAGTCCTCCAGGCTTAAGTTGCCAAGTTGGGGACCCCTGGTATACAGTATGTGCGTTTCCCAGTTCTGCTATATCCTTTGTGCGATGCGGTAGCCAGATCTGTACCAATGGTTCGATTTTAAGGATCCCACATAGGAGACAGGCTGCCTTGCTCCTCTTCCTGTCTCTCTTTTACCATTTCGGATATTAAGGACTGTCATGGAATTGTGCAACTGCTGTCCAGATAAAGTCGGAGACATTAACACAAACTTGTTGTTAGTCGCGACCCCATGGACAACATTCCATGGGTGAAATCCAGCAGGTTCTGACAGGTTCTGGCAAACCGGTAGCAGAAATTCTGAGCAGTTCGGAGAACTGGCAAATATCACCTCTGGCTGGCCCCAGAGTGGGGTGGGAATGAAGATTTTGCGATATCCTTCCGCCAGGAGTGGGGAGGGAATGGAGATTTTGCAGGATCCTTCCCCTGTCATGCCCACCAAGCCACACCACGCTCACCAAGCCACGCCCACAGAACCGGTAGTAAAAAAAAATTGGATTTCAGCACTGCAACATTCCTCCAGGACTTGATGATACATAATCAATTTCTTGCTTTTGCACTTTGCATAATGTTGTTTACGGTCCCAATCCAGGTCCAGAATTTTAATTTTTATGCTCCAATTAGCTCTGGCTCCATTGCACATGCGTAGTCCTCAACCTGCAACCATCAATAATTCAAGGTTATAACAAATCCCTCCAAATGTGCTTACCACCCAGATTTGAAGTTCAACCAACCAGTCCACCAATTGCCTGCCACAATCACATGATGGCAGTTTGGGCACTCAGCAACCAGCCCCCATTTACAGCCATTTTGCAGCATGCGGTGACCGTGTGATCACAATTTACAATGTTTTTCGCGGGAAACCAGTCTTTTCTTCTACTTTCCAACAAAAAGTCCATTGTGGACAATGGGTTTGCTTAACAACCACCACATTGCTGCAAAAAATGTCATAAAATCGGGTCGTTTATGTGGGTGCCTTGATTTAGGATCACCATGATATATGACAGAAAATTCCAGGTTCCATTACTGTCATAAATCAAAGATTATCTGTAGTACAAGTCTATATTTTATGTATACAAAAAACCACAGATGTGTAAATCTTTGTAGGGACCAAGAGAAAGTAGGTGCTTTGAAAAAGCATGTTCTAGACCAGTGATGGCTAATCTTTTTGTCGTCGCATACTGAAAGCATGCGCGCACCAATAATGCAATACGCATGTGACACCCTCCCCCCGCGCTCCCTCACCCCTGCACATGTATGCGCAACCCCCCTGGGTGATCACCCACTCCCCCACATATGTACCCCCATGCATGCACGTGTGACCCATGCATGGTCCACACACATACACACCCCTTCCATGCATGTGTGATAGAGACCTGAAAACCAGCTGGCTGGCAGGAGGTGCGCAAGCATGCGCAGTGGACCTGAGCTGGGGCAACAGCTTGTGTGCCTGTAGAGAGGGCTCTGCATGCCACCTGTGGCACACATCCCATAGGTTTGCCATTACAGTTCCAGACAATGGTTTCTAAGGCCACTGGATTTTGGCTGCATCCACTTGGCTGTAAAAAGTGAGTTTGATCTAGAATAGAATAGAATAGAATTTTATTGGCCAAGTGTGATTGAACACACAAGGAATTTTTCTTGGTGCATATGCTCTCAGTGTACATAAAAGAAAAGAAAAAGAAAAAAATACCTTCATCAAAGGTACAACATTTACAACATCTATATAGAATTGCTGCTATACGAGCCAGGTTTCAAATAGTTTAATTCTTCCATTGAAAGAGCTGTTGCTACAGTTCTACAGAGGAATTATTGAGTCTGTCATCTGCACTTCTATAACTGTCTGGTTTGGTTCTGCAACCCAACAAGAAAGACACAGACTTCAGAGGATAATTAGAACTGCAGAAAAAAATAATGGCTACCAACCTGCCTTCCATTGAGGACCTGCATACTGCACGAATCAAGAAGAGGGCCGTGAAAATATTTACAGACCCCTCACATCCTGGACATAAACTGTTTCAACTCCTACCCTCAAAACAACGGTATAGAGCATTGCAAACCAGAACAACTAGACACAGGAACAGTTTCTTCCAGAATGCCATCACCTTGCTAAACAAATAATTCCCTCAACACTGTCAAATTATTTACTAAATCTGCACTACTATTAATCTTCTCGTCGTTCCCATCACCCATCTCCTTCCACTTATGACTGTATGACTGTAACTTTGTTGCTTGTATCCTTACGATTTATATTGAGATTGTTTCCTGATAGCTTATTTGTACCCTATCATTTAATGACTATCATTAAGTGTTGTACCTTATGATTCTTGATGAACGTATCTTTTCTTTTATGTACACTGAGAGCATATGCACCAAGACAAATTCCTTGTGTGTCAAATCACACTTGGCCAATAAAAAATTCTATTCTTTTCTATTCTTCAGCCCATTCCAATTTTGACTTGAAAAGAATCCAGTCTTTAGATGCCAAGCTCTAAAGAAGCAAACTGTAACAAATAACTATAGATGAAGCTAACATGTATTCTACTTAAATGTTTTTTTTAATGTTATCCAATCTTAGCTAGATTTCAAAATAATATACAACAATCTCCAGCCTATCTCAACCCACAAGGGAAAATGTAAAAAGGTTATATGCCATCATGACCAGACTCAGCTGTTTGAATTCTATCTGCTAGACTAGAGCCTTTGGCCTCCCTGTATTTCTGTGCTCAGTAATTGCTTTAGCTGTGAGGTAAGACTAGGAATGTAGATATGCAGAGCAATTCCTATTATCTGTGCTCTCTTAGTTCTTTCAGTTGTTAATTAAGGCAGCTGAAAGAGAAGAGTAACTGATTGGTTGGCTGGCTGATTAGGTGCCATCAAGATGGTGTTGAGTGTTATCAACCATAAATTTGACCTTTCTCTAGGATCTTCTATCGGCAACCTGGCGTTGCAAGTCATTGTTGCCATAATCAAGTCCATCCACTTTGCTGTTGGTTATCCTTTGCTTCTCTTTTTTTTCTTTTCCAAACATTGTGGACTTTGGTCTTTGCATAAAGTGTTCAAAATGAACACTTGAACTTTTGAACTTCTCACCCAATCTCATTTGAACTTTTCAGCCTGGCCCTTTGTGTACCTTGAGTGAGAACTTTGAGTTGATTTACCTGATGATCCATTTATTTTCTTGGCTATCCATGGTCTTCTCTGGAGTCTTCTTCTAGACCAGGGGTGTCCAAACTTGGCAACTTTAAGACTTGTGGACTTCAGCTCCCAGAATTCCTCAGCCAGCAAAGCTTCAATTCTGGGAGTTGAAGTCCACAAGTCTTAAAGTTGCCAAGTTTGGACACCCCTGTTCTAGACCAAATTTCAGAAGTGTAATTAGCCTTTCCTTTTCAAAGCGCAATTTTCACTTTCATAAGAGTATGGCAGAGAATACCACTGCCCGCATGAGTTTGATCTTTGTAGGTATAGACACACAATGGCATCCGATTCTCTCCATAGTGAGATGAGTGGCAAATATAAATTTAATAAATAACTTTTCTAAGCGTTCATGTCTGCTTACCAAGTGCTTCTCTGTAGTATATGACTCCTGGTTTACTATTGATCGTCAATCTTAAAAGGCAGAAGCTGTCTACATCAGGGGTCTCCAACCTTGGCAACTTTATGACTTGTGGACTTCAACTCCCAAAATTCCTCAGCCAGCACATGCTGACTGAGGTATTCTGGGATTGAAGTCCACAAATAAAGTTGCCAAGGTTGGAGATCCCTGATCTATATTACACCATCTTATTTTCTCAGGATGCTTGCTATACCTGTTGTCATATATATTGTCATACACATACACATATACAGACAGACATACATATATGCTCCATGATCTTCATTTAATAGAGCTTGTCTTTTTTGCCAACAGAAAAGTGTCATTGTGTAGTGAAAGTTATTAATGCTTCTTCCATCCATTTTAAAACCATGTTTATCTTCTTCCAATTCAGTTTCCATCCATCTATATTCAGCACAGGCAATTGTAGAAGTATTTATTCATTAACTTTTATAGAGTTTTTTTCTTGCAGTTTCACTTTGGAAAAAAATGACTGTAATCTCGATATGCTTTGATTATGTGAGGGAATTCAGTCTTTGAAAAGTGTGTGTGTGTGTGTGTTTGATTTATTGCCTGACATTCTGCCTTTCTATTTTACTTAAAGCTGCTAATATTTCTAGAGATTTCCTCTAGAATGTTGTACTTGATGAACGTATCTTTTCTTTTATGTACACTGAGAGCATATGCACCAAGACAAATTCCTTGTGTGTCCAATCACACTTGGCCAATAAAATTCTATTCTATTCTAAATTAACACAAATGATGGTTAATATCATCAGAAACTAGCACCAATGTTTTGGATACATGCTTTTTTTTTTTTGCTTCAAAACTAATGAGACTTCCTCAAGAAGTATCAGGATTAAATTATTATGCACATAACCAATTAGCCTCACGTTCTGTGGTAATCCATGCTCTGATTCTAGCCAGGTTTTAAGGTAACACCTGTTGAGATTAGTGAGGAGTTCAGGTTTTAAAACCAGCCAGAGAAAAGTGCCCAGGAACTACATGTAATCCTTGATTTACAACCGTTTGTTTAGTGACCATTCAAAGCTACACTGAAAAAAGTGACATGACCAATTCTTACCATGGCCATTGCAGCATCCCCATGGTGACATGATCAAAATTCAGACGCTTGGTAACCGACTCATATTTATGACAAGTCGCAGTGTCCTGGAGGGGGGGGCGGTCACGTGATCAGCTTTTGCAGCCTTCTGACAAAAGTCAACAAGGAAGCCAAGTTCATTTAGCGACCATGTTACTAGCTTAAAACCAGGTTCATTTAGCGACCATGTTACTAGCTTAACCAATGCAATGATTCACAGCTTAACAACTGTGGCGAGAAAAGTCATAAAATGGGGGCAAGAGTCACTTCACAAATGTCTCACTTAACCACAGAAATTTTGGGCTCAGTTGTGGTCGTAAGGCGAAGAGTACCTGTAGCTGTAAGAAAAAAGTATATCACACAATATAGAAAGGGCTTCCTCTCCTTTTCTGTCAGTGAGATTTCTTCCAATAGTTCTCTGGCATTAGACTTAACAGTAACAGTTGGAAGGTACCTTGGAGGTCATCTAGTCCAACCCCCTGCTCACACAGGAGACCTGTACTAGGGATTTGAACCGCCGAACTGCCAACCTCTCTGGTCGACAAGCTCAGTGTCTTAGCCACTGAGCCACCTAGTGAGGTGTCAAATTAGACTTATCAAATTAGAACAAGGAGGAAACCAGTTCATCTCCAATCCTGCTAGTCAGCAATTAGCCTGCCTCCTTTTTCCCCCTCTGTTCCCAATTTCAGTGGTATGTCCAACCTTGAATAGTCTAACCACAAAAATTCATAGCAAAGAGGCCAAAACTGTTGGAAAGACCTACTTTAACCTGTCAAATAATTTTCATTTTCTTGCTGGGAAGAAAAGCATCATGGGAAACTCACTCTTCTCAATCTTTCCTTCCGTGCCTGCAGAATAAAAATAACAAGGTAAAAAAAAATACTTTAGATCAGGGGTCTCCAACCTTGGCAACTTTTAAGACTTCTGGATTTCAACTCCCAGAATTCCTCAGCCAGCAAAGCAAAGCTGGCTGAGGAATTCTGGGAGTTGAAGTCCAGAAGTCTTAAAGTTGCCAAGGGTGGAGGCCCCTGCTTTAGATCACGGGTCCCCACCCTTGGCCAGCTTAAACCTGGAAGACACTAACTCTCAGAAGACTTCAACTGGGGAATTCTGGGAGTTGAAGTCCTCCAGGCTTAAACTGGCCAAGGTTGGAGACCCCTGCTTTAGATCATTGGGCCAGATTTGCCTTTACTGAAAATTTCTTGTGGAAAAGAATAAAATCACAGAGTTGGAAGGGACCTTGGAGGTCTTCTAGTCCAACCCCCTGCTTAGACAGGAAACCCTACACCACTTCAGACAAATGGTTATCCAACATCTTCTTAAAAACTTTCAGTGTTGGAGCATTCACAACTTCTGAAGGCAAGTTGTTCCACTGATTAATTGTTCTAACTAATTGTACCTCAGATGGCTTTGATTAGAGCAGCATTTCTCAACCTTGGCAACTTGAAGAGGGTGGACTTCAACTTCCAGAATTCCCCAGCCAGCATGCTTCACATCACAGTGGATGGCTATCCCTTTAAAGTCTACATCAGGGGTCTCCAACCTTGGTCCCTTTAAGACTTGTGGACTTCAACTCCCAGAGTCCCTCAGCCAGCAAAGCTGGCTGAGGAACTCTGAGAGTTGAAGTCCACAAGTCTTAAAGGGACCAAGGTTGGAGACCCCTGGTTTACGTTATATGCAACATTGCTAACACCCTCCCCTCCCAGGGATGGTAGTTTGCAGATCTGAAAGAGAAGAACACCTTTTAAATCTCTATGGAGATTCTCCATCATCCCGATCCTGGTTGACCCAAAGGTGCTTTTATCAAGAGGCAACTCCAGCTCTGAAGAAGCAGTTTCGTGGATGAGAAGCGAAAGATCTTCAAAGAAAAACCAGGAAGTCCAGTTGCCTCTTGAGAAAAAGCACCTTTCGGACCTTTTAAAAACCATTTTCCAGTTTTCACCTGGATGAAAACACCATCTTCTGTAAGAGTCTTTGTGTACAAAAGACATCCTTGGCAGAGAGTCGCCATGCCGAATCACTGAAAGTGATTCACAGTTTTTATTTCTGATGATCTGCAGTTGAAAAGATTATGAATTGTGGGACAGTACTGGGAAAGATCTCTGCCTCTAAAACATAGTAAAACAGTTGCTTGTCAGAGTAGACCAAGTGTTGCTCCATCTCAACAGCTTTAAGATGTGCACAAGCCAATTCCCAGAATGTCCCAGCTGGCCTGAAGTCAACATATCTTAAAGTTGTCAAGGTTGAGAAACACTGGCCTAGCGTGTCAGATTTCTGGGCCTTTTCTCACTAGCTATCTTTATCTTGCCTCTGTATTTTGGTTCTCCCTCAGCTGACTTCCTTCCGAGATAATGAATGATTACGTCTAGTGGTTTTTTGCGTACCTTCAGGCTGACCTTGGATGGCGTTAGGATAAGAGGGGAAAGCCATCCCTGCAGGAAGAATAATTTATGCTTGCTTCATGTGTGGTTTGTGATGAAGACATCATGGGAGACAGCATGGCAAAGGCAAGAAAATATAATAGTTAAAATGGAAATAGGAGGTTGAATACACTCCCAAAACATGGAATTTGACTTTTCGTGGTGAATTGTTCCTTTGTCAGTCCTAGGTTCAGTAGAGATGTTGTATAATTGGGAAGAGGTGGATATTGTAATATTAAATAGACCCAAGAGATCTATTAATCTAATTGATATCTGAAGTGTGCTTTTAGAATTTTTTTTTTTATTGGCCAAGTGTGATTGGACACACAAGGAATTTGTCTTGGTGCATATGCTCTCAGTGTACATAAAAGAAAAGATACATTCATCAAGGTACAACATTTACAACACAATTGATGGTCAATCTATCAATATAAATCATAAGGATTGCCAGCAACAAGTTATAGTCATACAGTCATAAGTGGAAAGAGATTGGTGATGGGAACTATGAAACGATTAATAGTAGTGCAGATTCAGTAAATAGTCTGACAGTGTTGAGGGAATTATTTGTTTAGCAGAGTGATTGAAAAAGAATGAAACAAAGGAATGTTTATTGAAAAAGAATGAAACAAAGGAATGTTTATTGAAAAAGAATGAAACAAAGGAATGTTTTACTATGGTTTAGATTTAATAATATATTGAAAGATTGGCTTAGTTTTATACAGGTAGTCTTCCACTTACTACCACAAAATTTATGCAGCTAAGTGAGACAGTTAAGTGAGTTTTGCCTCATTTTGTGATCTTTCTTGCCACATTTGTGAAGAGAATCTGTGCAGGTGTTTACGTTAGTAACGTGGCTATTAAGCCAAGCTTGCCTTCCCCACTGACTTTGCTTGTCAGAAGGTCACAAAAGGGGATCCTGCTGCAACCATCTTAACATAACATAATATAACATCAGAGTTGGAAGGGACCTTGGAGGCCTTCTAGTCCAACCCCCTGCCCAGGCAGGAAACCCTACACCATCTCAGTCAGATGGTTATCCAACATTTTCTTAAAAATTTCCAGTGTTGGAGCATTCACAACTTCTGCAGGCAAGTCGTTCCACTTATTAATTGTTCTAACTGTCAGGAAATTTCTCCTTAGTTCTAAGTTGCTTCTTTCTTTGATCAGTTTCCACCCATTGCTTCTTGTTCTACCCTCAGGTGCTTTGGAGAACAGCCCGACTCCCTTTTCTTTGTGGCAGCCCCTGAGATATTGGAACACTGCTATCATGTCTCCCCTAGTCCTTCTTTTTGTTAAACTAGACATGCCCAGTTCCTGCAACCGTTCTTCATATGTTTTAGCCTCCAGTCCCCTAATCATCTTTGTTGCTCTTCTCTGCACTCTTTCTAGAGTCTCAGCATCTTTTTTACATCGTGGCGACCAAAACTGAATGCAATATTCCAAGTGTGGCCTTACCAAGACATTATAAAGTGGTACTAACACTTCACATGATCTTGATTCTATCCCTCTGTTTATGCAGCCCAGAACTGTGTTTAAATAAGAACCAGTTGCCAAGCATCTGAATTTTGATCATGTGACCGTGGGGATGTAGGCTGCAACAGTTGTAGGCATGAAAAATGGTCGTGTCACTTTTTTCAGTGCCGTTGTCACTTTCAATGGTGACTTAAATGAACTGTTGTAAGTTGAGGACTGCCTGTATTAGAAAACGCCCCGTTTTCTCTATTTTATTACACTGAATCACTATTCTGACTTAATTTTCTTCATAGCAATGTCACTCTTGTACCGACATAATTACTTGCCATTATCACTTTTACTATCTATTACATTTTCTTCTAACTCATCATAACGTAAAAAATTAAAAATCAGAAGAAGAACACATGCAAAACCAGTGGAACAAATCGAAAGGTAATAACTTAAAATAATTGCTGTTCCTGCTATGTAGTGATTTTCTTATCCTATAATTGGTTCCCTGACATGCAATTTGTTGGTTAAAAGCCAAGCTTGTTCTTTTTCCCTTCATCAACCACCAAGAAGTGACTCCAAATGTTAACTGTTGTGGAAATGCAGTTTTAATGTTTTAATGGAAGACAATAATAATGTGGTGAGCAAAGCTGATGAAGATACAGTGTCAGGGAGCAAAATCATCAAACAAAACCTCCTATATGCACGTAATTCAGATCATAATGAGGATAGGTCCTAACCTGGCCTTCTGCCTCTTCCAAGCTAATATTCTTCATACAGTACTTTGCACTTAACTTATTCTCTATGTTGGCCAATGAGATGGAGTGCTTGAACTTATAGTCATGGCAAATAGAACAAGTAGGTCAATGTCATAATCCAGGAATCAGACCGTGACTCTGAATGTGAAGATGCTGCTCCAGCAGGACTGTGAAATGTCAGCCTCAGGCACTATTAGACCATGGAGGTTCTGGATTCTGAATCTGATAATGACAGGGAGACAGCTTCTCTGAGATTACAGCAGTCAGCACCAGTTGAACAGCGGACTGAGCAAGTGGAGAAGTGGAACCTGGTCGGCAGCCAGAGGGAGCAGCTGCCATCATTATGCAATGAGGAAGACAAACAATTACCACCAGTATACATTTATTTATTTTATTTATTTATTTATTTTGTCACAACAATATATGTAGGTATCATACAAAAAAGATTATATAGTATATAAACATATATATGAGGAAATATAAGGAGGTATAAGCATATATATATACATAAGAAGAAAAAAAAGAAAAACAATAGGACAGGAACGTAGGCACGTTTGTGCGCTTATGCACGCCCCTTATGGTCCTCTTAGGAATGGGGTGAGGTCAATATTAGAAAGTTTTTGGATAAAACTTTTAGGATTATGGGAAGAGACCACAGAGTCAGGTAAAGTATTCCAAGCACTGATGATTCTGTTACAGAAGTCATATTTTCTGCAATCTAGATTAAAGCGGTTGACATTAAGTTTAAATCTATTAGTTGCTCTAGTATTATTGCAATTAAAGCTGAAGTAGTCTTTAACAGGAAGGACATTACAATAGATGATTCTGTGAGTTAAACTTAGGTCTTGTCGAAGGCGACGGAGTTCCAAGTTTTCTAAGCCTAGGATTTCAAGTCTGGTGGGATAAGGTATTTTATTGTTTTCAGAGGAATGGAGAACTCTTCTTGTAAAATATTTCTGGACACGTTCAATTGTATTGATGTCAGAGATGTGGTGAGGGTTCCAAACAGGCGAGCTGTATTCTAGAATTGGTCTAGCAAATGTTTTATATGCTCTGGTTAGTAGTGTGGTGTTTTTGGAAAAGAAGCTACGCAAGATTAGGTTTACAACTCTTAGAGCTTTTTTTGCTATGTAGTTGCAGTGGGCTTTGGCACTTAGATCATTTGACATGAAAACTCCAAGGTCTTTAACGGGATGGGGGTCATCTGTAAGGTAATGTCCATCTAGTATGTACTTAGTGTTTGGGTTCTTTTTTCCAATATGTAAGACTGAGCATTTGCTGGTTGAGATTTGGAGCTGCCAATTTTTAGACCAAGCGGTTAGATGATCAAGGTCGTTTTGAATGATAGAAGTATTTCTGTGGTGTTAAATAGTTTGACATCGTCAGCAAAGAGAACACAATTACTTGAGATATGGTCACAAAGATCATTAATGTATAGTATAAAGAGTGTTGGTCCAAGGACGCTGCCTTGAGGAACGCCACTCTTGACAGGAACAGGATTTGATAAAGCATTGCCAATTTTGACCACTTGTTGTCTGTTAGACAGAAAAGCAGATATCCATTTGTGAAGGGGTCCTGAGATGCCATAGGATATTAGTTTTAGGAGAAGTTTATCGTGTACTACTGTGTCAAAAGCTTTGCAGAAGTCTATGTAGATTGCATCTATTGATTTGCCTTGATCAAGATTTGTAGTCCATATGTTTTTACAGTGGAGAAGTTGTAAGTTACATGATAATTTTTTCCTGAAACCAAATTGTTTATTGGAGAGTAGGTTGTTAGTTTCTAAGTGTGAGGTAATGGATTGGTTGATGATTGATTCCATGACTTTGCAGGTGACGCAGCAAAGAGAGATCGGTCTGTAATTTTTGACTAAGCTTTGTTTGTACCCTATGTACCCTACATTTGTACCCTATGACTATCATTAAGTGTTGTTAAGTGTTGTACCTTGACGAAAGTATCTTTTCTTTTATGTACACAGAGAGCGTATGCACCAAGACAAATTCCTTGTGTATACAATCACACTTGGCCAATAAAAAATTCTATTCTATTCTATCTATCAGAATAGAGCTGAAAGGGACCTTGGAGGTCTTCTAGAGCAGGGGTCTCCAACCTCTCAGACCTCAGGGACCACTAAATTCATAATTTTAAATCCCAAGGACCACTAATATGATTTTTTTAAAAAAATAAATAGTATTTAGTGCAATATAAAAAATGCAAATGATTTTTCTGCGGACCACCAAAATTTTCTCGTGGACCATCAGTGGTCCACGGACCCCTGGTTGGTGACCACTGTTCTAGTCCAACCCCCTTCTCTTCTATACCATTTCAGACAAGTAACTATCCAATCTCTTCTTAGAAACCTCCAGTGATGAAGCACCCACAACTTCTGGAGGCAAAACTGTTCCATTGGTTAATTGTTCTCGCTGTTAGAAAGTTTCTCCTCAATTCCAGATTGCTTCTCTCCTTGATTAGTTCCCATCCATTCTTTTTTGTCTTGCCTTCTGGGGCTTTGGGAAATAAGTTGACCCCACCTCTTCTTTGTGGCAGCCCCTCCAATACTGGAATACTCCTATCATGTCACCAGTCCTTCTTTTCTCTAAATTAAACCAACATGGAAGGCAAATGGCCACTCCTCCCGATGCAAGGGTACATAAAGCAAAACTTAGGGAAGAATAGCTGAAGTCAGTGAGGCTACTCATGAGGAAGCAACCCTATCTTCCCAAATGAGAGACCCAAGACCCTGTTCTTACTTAAGAGGAACTTGGGAGTTAGGATTGATGTCAAAAAAAATTTTTTTTTTTACTCTGACTCTTTGACAAGCCTTGTTTTACTTTTTCTTGCCCCTTTCCCTTCTGCCTTCGGGAACTGACCAGTTAATAATAATAATAATAATAATAATAATAATAATAATAATAATAATAATAATAATAATAATAATAATAATAATAATAATAATGATGTTTTAATTTGTATACCGCCCTTCTCCCGAAGGACTCAGGGCGGTGAACAGGCAAATAAAATACAAACAGAAACATACACCATAATTAAAACAACCCTTAAAAAACTGATTCAAATTTGCCAAAAAAATTAAAATAACATTACACCCCATAAAATTACAGAAATTTAAAACCCATCAAAGTTCAATTAAAATTTAAATTTAAAATTTAAAATCAGGCCAGTTAACAATGTCTTCCATGCCTTGGACTCTGGAACCATTTGACCTGTCTTGTGCCTGACTCCCTGGCACTTGGAACGCTTTATTTATACAATTTGCTAGGCTGGTGGGAACTTGGTTATATTTTATAAGTAAAAGTTTGTAACTGCCTCTTGGGTTTGTATGTGCTTGACCTGAGACAGGACAAGCTGGAGCAGTGAGATAATGACATAAGGAAGCCCTTGCACCCAGAGAGTAGAAAGGACAGAAGAACCTATTCTATGAGATTGCTTGCCAAGCGAGGAAGTAAATCTCTTGATTGGTGAAAGTTGGCTGCAGTTTGAGGCAATCATGATCCATGTTTCCTCATGGGAAGAAACTGTTCTTTGGTTCTTGCATGAAATTCTGACCACTGAACTGGCTGACAAATGACCTGGATTTTTGAACTCTGGACTGGATTTGGACTATTCTTCTGAATGCTCCTGTTAAAAGTAACTCATTGAAGCAAGCTTCTGCCAAAAACTGTTTTGCTTTATATTCCTCATCTATTGTTTTCTTTTCAGCTTTGAGTAAACTGCTTATCACCATAGCACCTGTGTTTGAGTGTGTTAACTGAAATGAAAGCAGGACAGTCAGAGGCTACTCCGAGTAGCGTGTTCTCTTCAGGCACCACACATCAGGTTCTCTCCAGAGACAAGGCAGTATTCTTATGAAGCCAGTTGGGAGGAATTGGCAAACTTTAGTCCTGGGACCAGATGAATGAAAGTCAATATGATAATATTCTTGCCACACCTGAAAAATGTCACCTATAAGGCCAAGATTTGATTTAGAATCAAGTCCAGGAAACTGAATGTTAGGAAAAAAAACATTTTTAACAGTAAGAGCAGTTTGGCAGACAAATTGTTTACCCAGAGAAGCAATGGACCCTGTTCAATAGATGTGATGGAGAGAAAAAATCATCTCTTGGCCCAAAGGTACTTTTCAAAAGGCAACTGTTGGGATCTCTTGGGATGCTTTAATCTGAGTTCCTCCTTTGAGCAGAAGGTTGAAACCTGATTTTTACACTGCCAAGGCGTTTCCTCAAGCTTGGCATCTTGAAAATGTGTGGACTTTAACTCCCAGAATTCCCCAGCCAGCCTGGGATTAGATGTTCTCTTTCAGTCTGATGATTCTACAAAGTCTATACCTTTCTCAAATATTAGTGGCAATGCAGGTATTGTAGGATTAATTATAATTAATAGCTTGAATTCTGAAGAATCCAAGCCTAACGGCAGAGATATCTGCAAGGGTTAAAATAAATCATGATGGTGGCCATGATGCATGAGGAAAAAAAAGTAGCTTTCATCAATACTTGTAGCCACCATCTTGATTTTTTTAAAAAAATCCCCATTGCAGTTATCTCTTGCCTAAGGAATTCATGTATCAAAAAGAACTTATTTTTTATTCTCCTTCAGAGGCTGCTCCCTTATTTAGTTCTTTATAAAATAGCTTGAGACGTTCAGCCTAAACAACAATTTTCTATTATCTCTAACAACTAAAACAATTTGAGTCTCTCTTTGTTCCTGACTCAGATGCTTTTATTGCTATGATTTTATTTTTCATTATCTGTTCCTTTTAACCCTCTCTAAACTGGTCAATTTTGCTTGGCAAGCCATCTATTTTAGAAATTGAATTTTAAAAAAAACCTCCATACACGGGTAGTCTTTGACTTGCGACCATAATTGAGCCTCAGATTTCCATTGCTGAGCAAGGTGGATGCTCAGTGAGTTGTGCCCAACTTTACAATTTTTTTGCCATGATTTTTAAGAGATCAAGGCAGTGGTGAATTCTAAATTTTTTTACTACCGGTTCTGTGGGCGTGGGCTAGTGGGCGTGGTGCGGCTTGGTGGGTGTGGCAGGGGAAGGATACTGCAAAATCCCCATTCCCTCCCCACTCCTGGGGAAAGGATATTGCAAAATCTCCATTCCCACCCCACTCTGCGGCCAGCCAGAAGTGGTATTTGCCAGCTCTCTGAACTATTCAAAATTTCCGCTACCGGTTCTCCAGAACCTGCTGGATTTCACCCCGGATCAAGGTTACGTGAATCGTGACATTGGTTGCCAAAAACTGGTTGGGCAGGTTTCAAATGGTGACCCATATGACTCAGGACACGCAATCATTGTAAATACATGCCAGTTGCCAACAGCCCAATTTTGATCACATGATCTTTGGGGGATGCTGTGTTGGTAGTAAGTGTGAGGACCCATTGTCATCTTTTTCAGTTCTGTTGTAACTTTGAACAATTACTAAATGAATGATTGTAAATGTCAGGGTTCCAAGTGTTGGAAGAAAGACACTGAAAACATGGAGACTGCTTGGAAAGATGGTTTAATGGTGGACAGCAGGAGAGAAGGAGGGAGGGAGGGAGGGAGGGAGAGAGAGAGAGAGAGAGTCAATGTCCTGGGCCCTGCCTTAGAGTTTCCTGTTCCTGTACCAGAAATGTATTCTATTGGCTGTCAGACTCCCAGGGGGCAGGGTTCTTAGCTAACTTTGTAGGCTGTCTGTGTGCCAGGCTTGGTTGAGCCTTTTCCCAGGTGCCATGTGGTGAGATGCAGGGGTGAAATGCTACCAGTTTGGGCCGGTTTGCCCAAACAGGTAGTAAAAAATGCTACTGGTTCACCTAAACTGGTAGTAAAATAAGTAAAAAAAAAAAAAGTTCCGAAGATCAGCTGAGTGACGTGCGATCGTCAGAACTTTTTTTTTTACTTTTTAAAAGTTTTTTAAAAGGTTCCCAGGCTTGCACCCCACAACTGATTCCCCCCCACAGCTGTTCTACTTAACCTTCCGAAGCTTCCTTTTGGTGCGTACTGTCCATGTGTGCCTGCAGCGGGTGCATGGTGTGTATTGTGCATGCGCAGCCAGCGATACCGGTAGTAAACCGGTTCAGATTTCACCACTGGTAAGGTGGGTGGAGGGCTAATCCTACCTTTGTTGGATCTTTGTTTGGGTGAGGGCATTTGCCTATGAATAGACCTAGCTATCTCTTTATCTCTTAACTGTGGACATTTGCTGTGGGCTATTAAGGATGGTGGAGGCTATTAAGAGTGAGTCTGCTTCCTGCCTAAAAAAACATGTTTCTCCATTTCTCATCCAGGGAAAAATAATATTCTGCCTTTTTAATATTTCCTAGAATATTTCATTTTTCTAGGAGAGGGGTGGGTGCTAACTTCCTTCACAAGTTAACAGCTCAGATGAAATCAAAACTCCAAGGCCAGAAAATTCCTCAAAGTATAGATTTATTAATATATAAATCATATTGACACATTGGCACAGCTGGTGAAAATCCGACTCTGAAGCTCCCCGGGTTTTCTCCACCCAATTCGAAATTCAAAGTTCTTCCCCCCCCCATTGCACACAACCATCACATGCCCCAAACAAATCCCCCTCCCAGCCCCTGAAGGCCCCATCCACGCCCCTCAAGGTGCTGGTGAGAATGTCCTTGGTTCCCAGAAGAAAGAATGTTATTTTGGCTACATATTCCCCCAGATATCTCTACTCCCCCCTCCCTTTTCCACGGCTCTATCCAGCCTTGCTGTGGCAACCCTGAAGACGTTCAAAGATGGCTCCAGGGTTGACAGTAAGTGGAAGACTACCTGAATTATCTACTTAGTCTTTAGGAATTCTCAATCTTTAGTTTCTGTATTTTGTGAGTTCTTCTTTGCCATAATGTTTCCTTCTATTCACTGATTACCTTTTAACATTTCAGTACAAATTTCTGGGCAATAGTAGCTGAAGTTTCCATTTACTATATTTATTAAAGACTTGAACTCAGAGAATTCAGGTGTTCTTTAACAAAAGGAAGCACAGACTCTGTTGTCTAAACTGTCTCAATAGGTGGCAGCACATGGTTGCTCTTCTCTGGACTCTGAAGCCAGCTGAGATCAACCAGATTACTACTTGTACCAGAACCCACCAGAAGCTTCCAGAAGTATAGACTAGACTGGAAAATTGAATACTGTAAACAACTTGAAGCAAAGATAATGACCACCACTGTTGCCGGGTTCCAAGAAAGCTAAATGCATGGGCCTTTGAAGTCAGCAGGAGTTGGGGTTGATTTGAAAGACATTTAATTTCCTTCAAACATATCACTCACTTTATCTTTGGAGGATAGTTACAAAGCAACATCCGGAGCTTTCACAGCAGGGTACAGCCTCTTCTTGCCAGCAGCCTAAAGATCAGGCAACTTTCACCAAAACATGACTGTTCAAAATCATGACCAGCCTCCCAAAAGGTACTTATGACCCAGTTCCCTGAGGTCGTGTGTCTGCATTTTGAGCACTCCGCAGCTGGCCTGCATTTACAGACATTTGCAGAGATCCACGTAAGAGTTGGAAGCGGTGGTGAAATTCAAATTTGTTTACAACTGGTTCTGTGGGCGTGGCTTGGTGGGCGTGGCAGGGGAAGAATATTGCAAAATTCCTATTCCCTCCCCATTCCTGAGGGAAGAATATGCCAAATCTCCATTCCCATCCCACTCTGGGGCCAGCCAGATGTGGTATTTGCTGGTTTTCTGAACTACTCAAAATTTCTGCTACCGGTTCTCCAGAACCTGCTGGATTTCACCCCTGGTTAGAAGGGACCTTGGATATCTTCTAGTCCAACCCCCTGCTCAAGCAGGAAGCCCTATACCAGGAGTCTGCAAACTTGGCTCTTTTGTGGACTTCAACTCCCAGAGCTCCTCAGCCAGCTGGCTGAGGAACTCTAGGAGTTGAAGTCCAAAAGTCTTAAAAGAGCCAAGTTTGCAGATCCCTGCCCTATACCATTCCAGGCAAGTGGCTGTCCAATCACTTCTTAAAAACTTTTGTGATGAAGCCCCTACAACTTATGAAGGCAAGCTGTTTCATTGGTTGATTATTCTCACTGTTAGGAAATTCCTCCTTAGTTCTAGGTTGGTTCTTTCCTTGATTCATTTCCATCCATTGCTTTTTGTTATACCTTCAGCTGCTTTGGAGAAGAGATTGACTCCCCCTTTTTGTGGCATGACTTCGATTACAACATTTTTGCAAAAAAAGAAACTGGTGATTATTTCTGATGTTTAGCAAAAATGTCCCATAGCGAACAATGGGGTCACTTAACAACTGTGGATTCACTTGATGAGTGCCACAGAAAGGTTGTAAAATCAGGTCAGCTTTATAACCACCATGACTTAACATTGTAATGAGCAGGTTCATTAGTGTCGTAAATCAAGGATCTGCCGGTACCTTTATTTAGGGGGAATAAGTGAAGTTTTCAAGAAATTGAAAACTTTTCAAATTATGATAGGTCTAATCAGGAATTTCCAGTAATGCCAAGAGAGAATTCTCCCATATAAAAAGCATGATAGAAATAACTGCTACGGAATGGGATAAATTTAGATATGGATTACAACAGGGGTCTCCAACCTTGGTCCCTTTTAGACTTGTGGACTTCAACTCCCAGAGTCCCTCAGCCAGCAAAGCTGGCTGAGGAACTCTGGGAGTTGAAGTCCACAAGTCTTAAAGGGACCAAGGTTGGAGACGCCTGGATTACAATATTAGAAAACAGACAAAAGACTCAAACATATTGTACATATTTTGAGTTACAAAACATAGTTGGATAGTCTTCATTACAATAGAACCTGGTCCAACCAACAAGGGGGGGACCTTTGGAACAAAGAACAGCCAAGTAATATATAGCACATCCTTTATTCTGTCTCAGGGTGCTTTTTTATTCTTTGAAGTTGATGGATGCTAAAATCCAGGCTTAGCTGTAATGGTTTTCCTTTCTGTTTATCGCTGGCTTTCCAACATTAAAGCATCAGCACAATGCTCTGCGGAGGCCTTCAACAGATTTATAGGCTTTGCTGCCACCACCAAACCTTTTCCCAATTTAGCCATTCTTTTGTTTTTCTCTTTTATTTTGATAGGTGATTATTCTGAGATACTTTTTTTCTGAGGTATTTTAACGGCTTTTTCTGGCTCAGAGGTGGAGTGGGAGCAGCTGGATCTCTCAATTCCTAGCCCAACACTCTCACTATTCACTACTGCACTATGTTGGCTCTGGGTATGTGTAAGTATATAGCAGGGATGGCTAACCTTTTTGCCTTCATGTGCCAAAAGCGGGGGGGGGGGTGTCATGCGTGTCCACACCCATAATTCTATGCACCCTGGCCCCCCCACACACACATGCGTGCATGACCCCCTGTGTTCCCCCTGCTTTTAGCATGTGATGGCACAGTGGGCCCAAAAGGCCCATTTTTCACTCTCCCCAGGCTCCAGAGCCTTTCTAGGGACTGGGAGGCCAGCCTTCTCACCCCTGGAGACCCTCCGGAGGCCAGAAATGTCCCATTTTCCGAATTCTGGTGGGACCGGAAGGCCCGTTTTTCACTCTCCCCAGGCTCTAGAGCCTTTCTAGGAGGCTGGGGAGGGCGAAAATGGCCTTCCGCCCCACCCTCCCTGAGGCCCTCTGGAGGGCGGAAACAGCCTTTTTTCTGACTTCCGGCGGGCCCAGAAGGCCCAAAAATCAGCTGAGCTCCCGTGCCCACCGATATGGCTCTGCGTGCCACCTGTGGCCCGCGTGCCATAGGTTCCCCATCACAGGTATATAGGGATGGAATAACATGATAGCAGTATTGAGGGGCGGTCACAGAATAGGGGGTTGACATATTCTCCAAAGCACCTAAGGGTAGGACAAGTAGTAATGGAAACATATCAAAGAGAGAACCATCCTAGAACTAAGGAGAATTTTTTATGACAGTGAGAACATTTATTCAGTGGAACAAATTGCCTTGGAAGTTGTGGATGCTCCATCATAGGAGGATTTTAAGAAGAGATTTGAAGCCATTTGTCCAAAATGGTATAGTCTCCTACTCAAGCAAGGGATTGGATTGGAAGACCTCCAAGGTCCCTTTCAACCCTGTAATTCTATGTTCTAACGTCACCGGGCAGAACGTGAGGAAAATACACAACAGCACTTTCACTTTTCAGAGCATTTTTTAAAACTTTAAAATACTTTTAATACATTGCCAAAAAATTGAATTAGCCTCTCTGAAGTTCTGCTCTTAGACTTCTTAAAAACACTGGAGATTTTAAAGAAAAGATTGGACAACAATTTGTCTGAAATGGTACAGGGTTTCTTGCCTGAGCAGGGGGTTGGACTAGAAGATCTCTAAGGTCCCTTCCAACTTTGTTATTCTGTAGCTACAGCAGAATGGCTTCTACCAATTTAGAATGCCAATTTTGCTTCTTCTGGCAATAACTATTTAATCCTAGATCTGTGTCTTAAATAGTTGGATGATTTCCTTGGGCTGAGACCTGGAGCATTTAGATCTATATTTCTACCAACCTTCCTCAATTCTTCTTTATTCATCTCCCCCTCCTGCAGAAAATAAAATGGGGGGAGGGCACAATGCCCTCTGTCCTCTCTGAATGACAGCTCTAATAGCCAATCATAACACTATAAATGTGCCCCCCTCCCAATATACATAACCTTGAATTCTTCTTGATTTTTCAATGAATTACTCTTTCAGGACAGGAGACAAAAATGGGGAAACTTTTTACTAGAAATGCATTGCCTTTACTTGCATGTTATTAATTCTGCTGTTAATTTAATGCAGCTATGTCTGCGTGATCCTTCTGCCTTCAGCTTGCCGTGATGAGAAGATAATAACATCCTTCTTTCTGTTATTTGTCCGTCATCATGGCTAATTTTCTTGCCACTTTCCTCTGTCAAATTTTAGGGCAAGGCCACTTTGGCACTATAAACGGAAACCACTTTTTCTTCAATATAACCCACTTAATTTGACCAAATTAGCCCGGAATTCCTCTTCCCTCCAATTTTCTCTGCAATATCCAGCTGGAAATGGTTGTTTTTATTGCCCATCTCATCAATAACTGCATCATTTTTTCCATCAAGAGCAATGAAGCTTATTCTCCACCTCCATGTCATTCCATTGCTATGGCAACCAGGGAGCCCAGGCTGGAACAACGTATGGCAACCAGGAGTAATAGTTGCTATGGGAACCGCTGGCGTTGAAATAAAGATGACATGGCTGCACCAGGCCTTGTGAAGCAAGGAGAACACTGGGGCTGTTGGGGTTTTGTTTGTTTCTTTTCTGGCATGGATTCTTTATCAGAACTGTTAAGTTCGGGAAGTAACGAGGCTGGAGACCAGGGTAGTGACAACAGCTCTTTAATATATGGTGAACCCAGCAACAGGCTGGGGGAAAAACCTCTCCTTTTATACAGTTCTGCTGGAGGCTTCGTCCAATCAGCAACGTGCTGATTTCCCGCTCAAATATTTAAAGGCACAACTGTTAATACATAACACTCCTCCCCTCCCAGAAAACACTTGGTCTTATTTACATATTTATTTACATGTTATTTTTCGACGTAGTCACGCAAATAACCTGGGCGTCTCCTAGTTCTTTCTGACCTCCGCGGTTCAGTTCTGGGTGGTGTTTTGAGCTGGTCGGAGGGGCTGTTTTCTCCTCCCAGCTCTTTCTCTGGGCCGTCGGGCTCTGGATTATTGGCCGACTATTTTGTTTGCCAGTCACCTGGCTTGAGCCTGGACAATGCCTCCTTAGCGCCCGGACGGAACGCCTGCAAGGCCATTCGACGCAGGGTGGAAAGGTGCAGAGAGGGCATGTCGGATGCCTTCCTCTGCCAGGTACTCTTCAAACTGGGCTGCCGTGAATTGGGCTCATTGTCGGACACCAGAGTGTCCGCAACCCGTGAGTTGCGAATAGGTGGCGAGGGTTGCGATTACTGCTTCGCTGTGGTGGACTTCATAAGTATGATCTCTAACCATTTGGAAAATGCGTCCACCACCACTAGGAATGTTTGGCCGTGAAAGGGCCAGCAAAGTCAATGTGGATTCTTGACCAAGGCCCTTGGGGCTTTTCCCATTCTCTGACTGGGGCTGTTGGGGTAGCGGTCTGGACTCTTGGCAAGCTTGGCATTTCCCTACCCTCTCAGCAATCTCTGCGTCCATGAGTGGCCACCATACATAGCTCCTAGCTAACCCTTCATCCTCACGATGCCTGGGTGACCGTGGAGGAGGTCCAATACCTTGCCCCTTAACTTAACAGGAATTATTACACGATCACCCCATAACAGGCACCCCTTGAGCCGAGAGCTCATCACGTTTCTTAACAAATTCTTTGAACCGCTCGCCAAGTGGCCACCCTCTCTGTACCCAACCGGTACAGTCCTTAACACAATGTCCCGGTATGATGCCCGAGCCACTTCCTTTGATGTGACTGGGCCAGAGTCCAACGAGTCAATAAGGAGGATGGGTGTCCCGGAGGGATCTTCGGTCGCCCCGGCAGTGGGCATCGGCTCAAAGCGCCTGCATGCCCCACTTCTTTTCCCGGTCGATGCTGCAGCTTGTATGAGTAAGCTGCTAAAAATATAGTCCATCGAGTCAAACGTGGCGAAAGTGCCACAGGTGTTGGCGGTCGCCAGCCAGTAGTCCCAATAACGGTCTGTGGTCAGTCACAATTTCAAAATTCCGCCCAAAGACATACTCATTGGTTCTTTCCTTGATTCATTTCCATCCATTGCTTTTGTTATACCTTCAGCTGCTTTGGAGAAGAGATTGACTCCCCTTTTGTGGCATGACTTGATTACAACATTTTGCAAAAAGAAACTGGTGATTATTCTGATGTTTAGCAAAATGTCCCATAGCGAACAATGGGGTCACTTAACAACTGTGGATTCACTTGATGAGTGCCACAGAAAGGTTGTAAAATCAGGTCAGCTTTATAACCACCATGACTTAACATTGTAATGAGCAGGTTCATTAGTGTCGTAAATCAAGGATCTGCCGGTACCTTTATTTAGGGGGAATAAGTGAAGTTTTCAAGAAATTGAAAACTTTTCAAATTATGATAGGTCTAATCAGGAATTTCCAGTAATGCCAAGAGAATTCTCCCATATAAAAGCATGATAGAAATAACTGCTACGGAATGGGATAAATTTAGATATGGATTACAACAGGGGTCTCAACCTTGGTCCTTTAGACTTGTGGATTAACTCCCAGGTCCTCAGCCAGCAAAGCTGGCTGAGGAACTCTGGGAGTTGAAGTCCACAAGTCTTAAAGGGACCAAGGTTGGAGACGCCTGGATTACAATATTAGAAAACAGACAAAAGACTCAAACATATTGTACATATTTTGAGTTACAAAACATAGTTGGATAGTCTTCATTACAATAGAACCTGGTCCAACCAACAAGGGGGGGACCTTTGGAACAAAGAACAGCCAAGTAATATATAGCACATCCTTTATTCTGTCTCAGGGTGCTTTTTTATTCTTTGAAGTTGATGGATGCTAAAATCCAGGCTTAGCTGTAATGGTTTTCCTTTCTGTTTATCGCTGGCTTTCCAACATTAAAGCATCAGCACAATGCTCTGCGGAGGCCTTCAACAGATTTATAGGCTTTGCTGCCACCACCAAACCTTTTCCCAATTTAGCCATTCTTTTGTTTTTCTCTTTTATTTTGATAGGTGATTATTCTGAGATACTTTTTTTCTGAGGTATTTTAACGGCTTTTTCTGGCTCAGAGGTGGAGTGGGAGCAGCTGGATCTCTCAATTCCTAGCCCAACACTCTCACTATTCACTACTGCACTATGTTGGCTCTGGGTATGTGTAAGTATATAGCAGGGATGGCTAACCTTTTTGCCTTCATGTGCCAAAAGCAGGGGGGGGGGTGTCATGCGCGCGTGTCCACACCCATAATTCTATGCACCCTGGCCCCCCCACACACACATGCGTGCATGACCCCCTGTGTTCCCCCTGCTTTTAGCATGTGATGGCACAGTGGGCCCAAAAGGCCCATTTTTCACTCTCCCCAGGCTCCAGAGCCTTTCTAGGGGACTGGGGAGGGCGAAAACAGCCTTTCTCACCCCCCTGGAGACCCTCCGGAGGCCAGAAATGTCCCATTTGCCGAATTCTGGTGGGACCGGAAGGCCCGTTTTTCACTCTCCCCAGGCTCTAGAGCCTTTCTAGGAGGCTGGGGAGGGCGAAAATGGCCTTCCGCCCCACCCTCCCTGAGGCCCTCTGGAGGGCGGAAACAGCCTTTTTTCTGACTTCCGGCGGGCCCAGAAGGCCCAAAAATCAGCTGAGCTCCCGTGCCCACCGATATGGCTCTGCGTGCCACCTGTGGCCCGCGTGCCATAGGTTCCCCATCACAGGTATATAGGGATGGAATAACATGATAGCAGTATTGAGGGGCGGTCACAGAATAGGGGGTTGACATATTCTCCAAAGCACCTAAGGGTAGGACAAGTAGTAATGGAAACATATCAAAGAGAGAACCATCCTAGAACTAAGGAGAATTTTTTATGACAGTGAGAACATTTATTCAGTGGAACAAATTGCCTTGGAAGTTGTGGATGCTCCATCATAGGAGGATTTTAAGAAGAGATTTGAAGCCATTTGTCCAAAATGGTATAGTCTCCTACTCAAGCAAGGGATTGGATTGGAAGACCTCCAAGGTCCCTTTCAACCCTGTAATTCTATGTTCTAACGTCACCGGGCAGAACGTGAGGAAAATACACAACAGCACTTTCACTTTTCAGAGCATTTTTTAAAACTTTAAAATACTTTTAATACATTGCCAAAAAATTGAATTAGCCTCTCTGAAGTTCTGCTCTTAGACTTCTTAAAAACACTGGAGATTTTAAAGAAAAGATTGGACAACAATTTGTCTGAAATGGTACAGGGTTTCTTGCCTGAGCAGGGGGTTGGACTAGAAGATCTCTAAGGTCCCTTCCAACTTTGTTATTCTGTAGCTACAGCAGAATGGCTTCTACCAATTTAGAATGCCAATTTTGCTTCTTCTGGCAATAACTATTTAATCCTAGATCTGTGTCTTAAATAGTTGGATGATTTCTGGCTGAGACCTGGAGCATTTAGATCTATATTTCTACCAACCTTCCTCAATTCTTCTTTATTCATCTCCCCCTCCTGCAGAAAATAAAATGGGGGGAGGGCACAATGCCCTCTGTCCTCTCTGAATGACAGCTCTAATAGCCAATCATAACACTATAAATGTGCCCCCCTCCCAATATACATAACCTTGAATTCTTCTTGATTTTTCAATGAATTACTCTTTCAGGACAGGAGACAAAAATGGGGAAACTTTTTACTAGAAATGCATTGCCTTTACTTGCATGTTATTAATTCTGCTGTTAATTTAATGCAGCTATGTCTGCGTGATCCTTCTGCCTTCAGCTTGCCGTGATGAGAAGATAATAACATCCTTCTTTCTGTTATTTGTCCGTCATCATGGCTAATTTTCTTGCCACTTTCCTCTGTCAAATTTTAGGGCAAGGCCACTTTGGCACTATAAACGGAAACCACTTTTTCTTCAATATAACCCACTTAATTTGACCAAATTAGCCCGGAATTCCTCTTCCCTCCAATTTTCTCTGCAATATCCAGCTGGAAATGGTTGTTTTTATTGCCCATCTCATCAATAACTGCATCATTTTTTCCATCAAGAGCAATGAAGCTTATTCTCCACCTCCATGTCATTCCATTGCTATGGCAACCAGGGAGCCCAGGCTGGAACAACGTATGGCAACCAGGAGTAATAGTTGCTATGGGAACCGCTGGCGTTGAAATAAAGATGACATGGCTGCACCAGGCCTTGTGAAGCAAGGAGAACACTGGGGCTGTTGGGGTTTTGTTTGTTTCTTTTCTGGCATGGATTCTTTATCAGAACTGTTGTGCAACCTGTCAGCAATTCAACAGGTAATGCTTTCTCCAGCTCTACACTGGGATGGGGAGGCACTGTTTGAATTCCTATAAAGATGCAATCAGAGAAGTACTTTCTTGCTCTGTGAGTATTTCCTACATTTTAGTGAAGAGTCCAGTATTTGTGCCTCTATAGGAAAGCACAGGTACCTCCAGGAAGGTCAGAAAAGTCAAAGTGATGCCTGCAAATGCACAAAGCCTTCTCCTCTTTTTTTATAGGCTTCATAATATCCATTAAAAAATAAGTGGGGTGGGATTTGATTGTGCAATGACAATCACCATTTTGACCTTCCTGCAAATGCTCCTATCAGAGACCGTTTTAAAAGGTGTAAAAAAGAGGAGAGAATGATGGCCCCTTTATGACTTGTGGACTTCAACTCCCAGAATTCCTGAGCTAGGAATTGTGGGAGTTGAAGTCCACAAGTCATCAAAGGGCCAGTGGTCCCCACCTCTGCATTAAGAGGAGAAACTGCTCCAGACAACCCTTGTCAAAAGTATACGGATTTTAACTGACTGGTGGGGAATGGAAGGGTTTATATTCTTTGTAGTCATCTGGTCGTTAGCAGTCTGAGCTATCCATTCTGGATGAGAAGCAAAACATTTTCAAAAGGAAAACCCCCAAAGTCCAGTTGTGTTTTGGGGGAAAATAAAAACACCTTTGGGATATCGAGGAAGGATCAGGGGTGAAATGCTCCCGGTTTGGACTGGATCACCCGATCTGGTAGCGATGGCAGCAGGTGGTTCGGAGAACCAGTAGCAAAATCCCTGCCCTGCCCCTTCTCCACCCCCCTCACATGCCCAGCTGAGCCGTGCGATCATCAGAGGTTTTTTTTTACTTTTAAAAGCATTTTTTCTTCGGCGGAAAAAATGCTTTTAAGAGTTTAAAAAAATGTTTTTACACCCCCCCCAAGCCACACCCACAGAACCGGTAGTAAAAAAAATTTACATTTCACCCCTGGAAAGGATCATTATAAAGTTGAAGGCTATCCTTGGAGAGATAAAAGGAACAATTTCCCTTCTGCTCAATCTTGACCCCTGGCGATTGATTGGACAAGTTCCTGCAGTTTTCTTGGCATTATTTTTGGAAGTAGTTTGTTCCTGTTCCTTTTTCTGAGGTGGCCCAAAAACAGCTAAGAGGCTTTATGCTGAAGGCAGGACTATCTAACAGTCTCCTGGTGCTTTGACCATCTCCCCTTTACTGAATTCTGTCTTATTAACTCCAGGCCTCAAAAAAATATGGGCCAAAGCTAATATATGGGCCAGCATCACTGGGTTTTTTCTTTTTTTTACAAAGATCCTTAGAGTAGCTGGATCTCATACTTTCCAGATACTTTTCATTTGGAAGGATTCTAGGGGTTATCATAGATGCCTTAGAATGCTTGTAGCTCCTTAAAGGAGCCATTTCTTGTTTTGAAAACTCCAGCTCCTCCCAAAACTGAATAGAATAGAATAGAATAGAATAGAATAGAATAGAATAGAATAGAATAGAATAGAATAGAATAGAATAGAATTTTTTATTGGCCAAGTGTGATTGGACACACAAGGAATTTGTCTTTGTTGTATATGCTCTTGGTGTACATAAAAGAAAAGATACCTTCATCAAGAATCATAAGGCACAACACTTAATGATAGTGATAGGGTACAAATAAGCAATTAGGACAATCAATATCAACATAAATCATAAGGATACAAGCAACAAAGTTATAGTCATACAGTCACAAGTGGAAGGAGATGGATGAGCCTTGGCTCCATCCATTTTTGGGGGGAGTGGGGGTATAATGCTACAGAAAACCTGACCCAGCCCTTGATCAGAAGAAAGCCAAGCTTCAGAGGATCCATAACACCTACATAAAGGTAATGGTAAAGGTTCCCCTCGCACATACATGCTAGTCGTTGCCGACTCTAGAGGGCGGTGCTCATTTCCGTTTCAAAGCCAAAGAGCCAGCACTGTCCGAAGACGTCTCCGTGGTCATGTGGCCGGCATGACTCAACACCAAAGGCGCACGGAACACTGTTACCTTCCCACCAAAGGTGGTCCCTATTTTTTTCTACTTGCATTTTTACGTGCTTTCGAAACTGCTAAGTTGGCAGAAGCTGGGACAAGTAACAGGAGCTCACCCGTTACACGGCAGCACTAGGGATTCGAACCGCCGAGCTGCGGACCTTTCAATCGACAAGCTCAACGTCCTAGCCCCTGAGCCACCACGTCCCTAACAGCTACATAGTACATCCTTGATGAACGTATCTTTTCTTTTATGTACACTGAGAGCATATGCACCAAGACAAATTCCTTGTGTGTCCAATCACACTTGGCCAATAAAATTCTATTCTATTCTATTCTAATCCTTTATTATTGCATTGAGTTGCAATAATAAGTGGACAGCCATTTGTTTGAAATGGTATAGGGCTGTGACAGTGAACCTACGGCATGCATGCCAGAGGTGGCACACAGAGCCCTCTCTTTGGGCACTCATGCCATTGCCAGCTGCTCTTCAGGTTTCTGGCGCACCGACCAGCTGATCTTTTGCATGCACCAGAAACTCAAAGATCAGGTGGCTAGCGCGTGCATGCGCACTGGCCAGCTGGTCTTTGGGTTTCTGGTGCTCTACATACGTACACATGCATTCCAGTTTGGGCACTTGGTGCCAAAAAGGTTCACCATCACTGGTATAGGGTCTCCTGCTTTGAGCAGGGAGTTGGACTAGAAGACCTCCAAGGTCCCTTCCAGCTCTATTCTGATTGATTGAACATCCACCCCTTTAAGCCAAATAGTGGGCCCTTCTTGACCAGTTATTAGTAACATTCTTAAGTGTAAGTCTTCATGGGGTCTGATGGTTCTTCCAGGAAGAATAACACAAGTTGGAAGCAACCTTGGAGGTTTTTTAGTCCAGCCGCCCCCCTCGGCTCAGGCTGGATATTCTATGCCATTTCAGACAAATGGCTGTCCAATCTCTTCTTACAAATCTTCACTGATGAAGCATTTTGGTTGGCTTTTTTTCCCCTGCGTAAAAAGAGACATGTGAATTGTTCGTAAAGCTATCTCCCTATTGTAAGATGTAATACTGTTGTGTCATCTTGCATAGTTCCATATACCTGGGAATTCTAAAGGCAATGGTGGTACTAAATATGTCTGCCTCCAGCACTGCAACTAAACTGCTGTCGCCTTGTTTTCTTTTCATTTATCCTGTTTTTAAAACTTTCAAATCAAGTCACCTGGGGAATTAGCTGCAAAGTTTCCATTCTTGAGGGAGTCTGCAGTTAATGTCCCCATTAATACTTCAAGGGCCCCTGAAACTGACTCCTGAGAGCCATATGATGAGATTGCTACATAAGAAGCATTTATCTCCTTCACAATCATTTGAAGAATGCTTGTGTTCCTTTTCTAATTCCCCATTACATCATGTGGATGACTGATGTTCAAAGTTGTTTTTTGTCTACAGATCCTTTAATCTTATCAGAGTTATCAAGGCTCACTGAGTGAAGCTCTTAGATATTCTTTTCTGCATAACTTGGATGTTTTTGTTGTTCACATATGGTATTTTATCTTCCTATGAAATGATTGGCTTTTCAAATTTTTGTGATCCTTTTGGTCACAAAGAGAGACAAAGAATAAGGAAAATATCTCTGCAATGTATTCTATTGCAAACCTGAGAGTACACATCCTGTTTCTTTTCAAGCTAATCTACCCAAACTCTAATGGCTTTTATTTTCAGAATCATTGCTTTAAAGTTCAGTGTTATAGGATCCATACTTTCAACGTATTTATATTTTATCTGCTTTATTTATATCTGCTGTCTCAATGGTCTCTTTTTCTGATCCTTTTTCTGTTTTTAACATTTGTCTTTGGCTTTTGGTTCTCTCATTTTCCCACCCTCGAAATTTAATTTTGTATTTTAGTTTTCTTCCACTCATCCTTCTCACAATCCTTATATATTTTTTCTGCACTTTTACTTCAATTTTATTCTCATTTTGTCAAGAAGTAATTTTACATGGACACTGTCCACATAATCCATGTGTATTTATTTAGGCATTATATTTAGAAACTGCCTATCTCCCTTTGGGTGGTGTACAAATTGATATGGGTGGTCTCCCAATCTCCCTTTGGGTGGTGTACAAATTGAGCAACAAAGATGATTAGAGGACTGGAGGATAAAACATATGAAGAACGGTTGCAGGAACTGGGTATGTCTAGTTTAATAAAAAGAAGGACTAGGGGAGACATGATAGCTGTGTTCCAATATCTCAGGGGTTGCCACAAAGAAGGTTTCTCCAAAGCACCTGAGGGTAGAACAAGAAGCAATGGGTGGAAACTGATCAAAGAAAGAAGCAACTTAGAATTAAGGAGAAATTTCCTGACAGTTAGAACAATTAATAAGTGGAACGACTTGCCTGCAGAAGTTGTGAATGCTCCAACACTGGAAATTTTTAAGAAAATGTTGGATAACCATCTGACTGAGATGGTGTAGGGTTCCTGCCTAGGCAGGGGGTTGGACTAGAAGGCCTCCAAGGTCCCTTCCAACTCTGTTGTTATGTTATATAAAAATGTAAAAGTTGTATATTATAAATGTAATAAAATGTTGGCTAGAAATTGAGTCATGGCAACTGGACTTTTCTTTTTGGCTTGAAACATTTTGCTGCTTATCTAAGTAGCTTCTTGGAAAAGCAGTGAAACATTTCATATACACACACAGACACAAAAGACATCCAGTTGCCATGATTCAACTTCCAGACAAATCTGTCTGGATGACTAAAAATCTTCACCAACATAATAAAATGTTAAAAACAAAAATAATTAAAATTATAGGATCTCCTGCTTGACCAGGGGATTGGACTATAAGACCTCCAAAGCAGGGGGTGGGCTTCAAAAATATTAGCAAGGGGCTCTCTGCCCGGTTGCTGTGTGGGCGTGGCAATGGCCTAGTCGGCCTCCTGCACCATGGTGTGGGGGGGGCGTTTTTTCCCTCCCCAGGCTCCAGAGGCTTTTCTTGAGCCTCCAGGAGGGCGAAAACGGCCACCCCAGGCTCTGGAGGCCCTCGGGAAGCTGAAAGCAGACCTGTTTCTGGCCTTCCCGAACTTCTAGTAGGCCCGTTTTTCGCCCTCCCCAAGCCTCCACGTGTGCCCTGCACTTACCTGCATCCAAAACGGGCCACGTGGGGACTCCTGGGTGGGGTAGGTGGGCCAGTCAGAAGTGGGATTTGGAGGTTCTCCGAACTGTATAGAATCTTAGCTAGAGGTTCTACCGAACCCCCAGCAGCCCACCCCTGCTCCAAAGTCTCTTCCAACACAGATATTCTATTAAAAAGGGGAGTTTCGGGGCGCGTAGTCGACCCCATGTTTGCATGCTCTTCTTCTGGAGCCCAACCAAGTTAACAGAGCCAAACCTACAAGCATTTATGAAAAGCCAAGAGAGTGGAGACTCACTCCGGAGAGAGAATGTGTCAGTTATATGATGACTGGTTAAATACCTCACTTGTATTAAAACTCTGCAACATGCTTTACAACTGCTGAGTTTGCTCAACACTCCAAGGGAGTGTTGAGTGTTCCCATTGCTGTGTTAAAGGAGTTATTCACTCAGTGGCAGAAAGAATTAAATTTGCCTCCCATCTTGCTGATAGGTAACCACACTCTACTGCATCTGTTGTTACTTAGTGATGAATGGTGCTGACTTGTATTTTGCATGCGCCACATGCCATCGGCAAAGGATGCTCTAGTTTTGCTGTAATCCCTCTACTACATGTAATTAGCTGGTGGAGAATGACCATAATCATCCATTATGGTACTGTTGGAAAACTGGGCAGGTCTAGTTGCAGGATTCCCTTGGTCATCCCTAGTTCTTCTTCTTCTCTTCGTTCTTCTCTTCTTCTTCTCTCCTCCTTTTCTTTTCTTCTCCTCCTTTTCTCCTCCTCCTTCTCTTCTCCTCCTTCTCCTCTCTTCCTCCCCTTTAAAACATCTTCCTCTTCTTTAAATTATCTTCTCTTCCTTCTCCTCCTCCTTCCCCATTCTGTCATAACTGCCAAGTCCCAAGCAACGCTCTCTCTCTCTCTCTCTCTCTCTCTCTCTCTCTCTCTCTCTCTCCCCCTCCCTCCCTCCCTCCCTCCCTCCCTTCCTTTCTTTATATAGGAATGTCAACTTTCAGATTTGTCCCTGCTCCGTCTGGAAGGCAATGGCAGAGGAAACTGACTCCATCATTCTTTTAATTCAGCCTTGCCTCTATGATACACGTTGTACAGTAGAGTCAAAGCATCTGCTGCCAGCTGAGTAGATTAGTGCTATTTTGCTCACTTCTGATTGACCAGAATTGCTGCATCCCTCCCCTTAGAGAATTAACAGCAGAAAAGCAATAACAAGACTGTCCTGAGACTGGAGGGGAGTGGCAACAGCCTGAAACAGGTAATAAGTGCAGGTGTGATCACACCTGTTTCTGGTCACTGACAGGGTCTCCAGTGCAGTGGGAGAAAAGTGTAACAGATTGGCCATACTTTAAATGGCTCTTGAAGGGTGCTGGAGTAAAGGTGACAATCAGGTGTGAAATCCAGCAGGTTCTGACAGGTTCTGGAGAACCGGTAGCGGAAATTTTGAGCAATTCAGCAAATACCACCTCTGTCTGGCCCCAGAGTGGGGTGGGAATGGGGATTTTGCAATATCCTTCACCCAGGAATGGGGTGGGAATGGAGATTTTGCAATATTCTTCCCCTGGAGTGGGGTAGGAATGGAGATTTTGCAATATTACATAACATAACATAACAACAGAGTTGGAAGGGATCTTGGAGGCCTTCTAGTCCAACCCCCTGCCCAGGCAGGAAACCCTACACCATCTCAGTCAGATGGTTATCCAACATTTTCTTAAAAATTTCCAGTGTTGGAGCATTCACAACTTCTGAAGGCAAGTCGTTCCACTTATTAATTGTTCTAACTGTTATGTATTAGTGTTGTCCCTTTAAATATTTGAGCGGGAAATCAGCACGTGCTGATTGGTCGAAACCTCCAGCAGAACTGTATAAAAGGAGAGGTTTTTCCCCCAGCCTGTTGCTGGGTTCACCCTATATTAAAGAGCTGTTGTCACTACCCTGGTCTCCAGCCTCATTACTTCCCGAACTTAACATTGGCGACGAGGATGGGATCTCGAGGCTAAGGAGAACCAGAACCGAGCTGAAGCGCGATAGTCCCGAACCCAGCAAACTAAGGGCAGAAACGCGGAAATGGCAAACACGCCACCCGCACCGTACAACCCGGCCAAGGAGAAATGGGGGACGTATATGACCCGTTTCGAAAGCTTTCTAGAAGCCAACGAACTACAGGGGATCCCTGATAACCGCAAACGGGCTTACTTAAGCCATTGTGGGCCGGAGGTCATCGAGTGGAAGCCCTGGCAGAGCCAACGCCGATTCAATCGGTATCGTGGCCGACTCTGCAGACTTTGCTGAAGAACCATTTCGGCGCGCCGGCCCAAATACGTGCAGCGGTTTGAATTCGGAGAACGAAGACAGATGGAGGCGAGTCCATCGGTGACTACATGGCCGCTTTAAGAAGAGCGTCCAAGGACTGCGGCTACGAGACCTAGACGAGGTGCTACTCGAGCAACTCGTCCGAGGTCAAGGACATCCGTCTACGGCGACGGCTGCTAGCCAAGAGCAACCTGACACTAGCCAACGCTCTGGACGAAGCCAGAGCACACGAAATGTCTACTAAAGCAGCAGAGACCCTGCAAAAGCCTCTTCAATCCAAGGCGAGGGGAAAGCCAACGCCAGTACACCAGGAGGAGATTCAGTCCGAATCCGACGGTGAGGCGAGGATGAGGAAGGGTCTGCCGGACCGAGAAACGCGACATTGAGGACCGTGGCGACGCGGAAGCTGCGGAGGGCAGCACCAGCGCCAACGCTGCAGGTTTAAAGACGCAACATGCCGCGGTGTGGGAAGAAAGGGCACCTAGCTCAGGTCTGCAGAGCGGCCCAACCTTCCCGCCGAAAATTCAAATCGGCCAATCAGAACGCGGAACCGGAAAGGCGGCCCGCGATTGGTTCAAACAAGAAAGGCGCGAAGTCTAACCAAACGACTGTCATTATAGGCCGCGCCTCACCCAAAGTGGAAAAGAAGATCTTCACAAAGCCCAAGATAGAGGGAGTACGGTGCAGGCTTGAAGTAGACACGGATCAGCGATCACCATCATGTCCTGGGACACTCTGGCGAAGTCGCTGCCGTCCGTCGAAGCGCCACCTGCAAGCACAACGGCTACGAGTGCACGACTACCAGGGAATCGCATCCCTGTTCGAGGGACCACCTCCGTCCGAGTCGAGTATGGTCCACATAAAAGACCCTGCCCATCACGATCGCCGAAGGAACTCTGCCCAGTCTGTTGGGACTAGACTGGTTTCGTGCCCTGGGCATGGGAGTGACTGGCATCTACAAGTGACTGTAACCTGAAAGACATTCTCTTTAACGAGTTCAAGATGTCTTCAAGGACTGCCTGGGCAAGTACAAGGGACCCCTATTTCCTTCAACTTAGACCCCAGGTAGCCCCCATTAGGCTTAAGGCGAGGAGAGTCCTTTGCCCTAAAACCAAAAATTGATAAGGAGCTGGATAAGCTCATTAATCAGGGATCTTGGTGCCAGTCGATCACGCAAGGTGGAGACGCCAATCGTCACCCCATAAAACAGGACGGGTCAATTAGAATTTGCGCTGACTACAAGGCGACGCTTAACAAAGCCTTACAGAAAAGCGCACCCGGTTCCGTGGTGCAACACTTATTGCACTCTTTGGGGCAAGGGCAAGTCTTTGCAAAGTTAGACTTGGCCCAAGCCTACCAACAACTGCCAGTAGACGCCCGCACAGCCAAGCCCAAACGACAGACGCACAGGGGTGCCTTCAAGTGCACCCGATTACAATTTGGGGTCAGTGTGGCACCAGGGCTGTTCCAAAACCTGATGGAACGACTACTGCAAGGGCTCCCAGGGGTAGTTCCTTACTTCGATGATGTCCTAATTTCAGGGGAAAACTTGGAGGAACTGGGGGAGCGGTTAAGAAAGGTCTTGAACATTTTCCGGACAGCCGGGTTAAAAGTCAAGACAAACAAATGCCAGATCGGGGTCGAATCCGTCGACTTCTTGGGCTACCGGATAGACAAGAAAGGAATTCACCCTACTGAGAGCAAGGTTAAGGCAATTAGAAAGGCTCCAGCGCCCAAAAACAAAGCAGAGCTGCAGGCGTTCCTAGGATTGGTTAATTTTTACGCGGTCTTTTTAAAGAACAAAGCAACCGTTGCGGAACCGCTGCATAGGCTCTTAGGGAAAAATACTGTTTGGTCTTGGGGAAAGTCAGAAAATAGGGCTTTTGAAGCAGTAAAGAACCTGCTCTCAAGTGATAGCCTGCTCATCCAATATCACGACTCATTACCCTAGTGTTGGTTTGCGCCTCCCTTATGGGGTGGGGCTGTACTCAGCCATAGACTTCCAAACGGCACAGAAGCCCCTATAGCGTTCTATTCGAGAACGATGTCCTCCCCAGAGAGGAACTACAGCCAGTTAGACAAAGAAGCACTAGCCATTGTGTCAGGGTCAAGAAATTCCACGAGTATGTATTTGGGCGGAATTTTGAAATCGTGACTGACCACAGACCGCTACTAGGAATACTGGCTGGCGATCACCAACGCCTGTGGCACTTTCGCCACGCTTGACCCGATGGACTATATTCTTAGCCGCTTATTCGCATAAGCTGCAGCATCGACCAGGAAAAGAAGTGGGGCATGCAGGCGCGTTAAGCCGATGCCCACTACCTGGGGCGATCAAGACCCCACTCCGGGACACCCATCCTACTTATTGACTCATTGGACTCTGGCCCAGTCACATCTAAGGAAGTGGCTCGGCATCATACCGACATTGTGTTAAGGACTGTACTCGGTTGGGTACAGAGAGGGTGGCCCGCTGCGCCGGGCGAACGGTTCAAAGAATTTGTTAAAAAACGAGATGAGCTCTCGGCTCAAGGGGGGTGCCTGTTATGGGGTGATCGTGTAATAATTCCTGAAAAATTAAGGGGAAAGGTATTGGACCTCCTCCACGAGGGTCACCCAGGGATCGTAAGGATGAAGGGGTTAGCTAGAAGCTATGTATGGTGGCCACTCATGGGCGCAGTGATTGCTGAGAGGGTAGGGAAATGCCAGGCTTGCCAAGAGTCCAGACCTCTACCCCCAACGGCCCCAGTCAGAGAATGGGAAAAGCCCCAAGGGCCCTGGTCAAGAATCCACATTGATTTTGCTGGCCCCTTCCACGGGCAAACATTCCTAGTGGTTGTGGATGCATTTTCTAAATGGTTGGAGATCATACTCATGAAATCCACCACGGCCGAAGCAGTAATCGCAACCCTGCGCCACCTATTCGCAACTCACGGGTTGCGGACACTCTGGTGTCCGACAATGGGCCCCAATTCACGGCAGCCCAGTTTGAAGAATACCTGGCAGAGGAAGGCATCCGACATGCCCTCTCTGCGCCTTTCCACCCTGCGTCGAATGGCCTTGCAGAGCGTTCCGTCCGGAGCGCTAAGGAGGCATTGTCCAGGCTCAAGCCAGGTGACTGGCAAACAAAAATAGACTTTTTCCTAGCCGTCCAGCACAGACCCCCAAGCACGGCCACCGGGAAAGCCCAGCCGAATTGCTAATGGGACGGAAACTCCGTGCCCACTTGACCGTTTGAATCCCCATTACACACCAGAGGGTTACAAGGGAAAACTAGAAAGACAAGGAAATGAGCATAGGCGACCGGTGTGGGCCGAAACTATGGGGACGGCCCTAGTTGGCTCACAGGACAAATAATAAAGTAACTGGCCCAAAATCATACGTGGTAGAGCTACCCGACAACAGAGTGTGGAGGCGCCACATAGATCAGTTAAGGAAACGAATAACTGACCAAACTGAACCAAACGAAACATATCATGACCAATACCAATTTGATTCCACAGCTGACAATGACCCGGGAGGCGCAAGACTTAGCTGAGGTCCCAGAGTTCCAGCGACGCCATCAGGTTCCCGAGGGAAGCAGCAGGAAATTCCAAAAGTAATCCAAGGCCGGATGGCCAAGAAAAGAGTCGGCCAATAATCCGGAGCCCGTTGGCCCCAGAGAAAGAGCTGGGAGGAGAAAACAGCCCCTCCGACCAGCTCAAAACACCACCCAGAACTGAACCGCGCAGGTCAGAAAGGACTAGGAGACGCCCAGGTTATTTGCGTGACTACGTCGAAAAATAACATGTAAATATTTATGTAAATAGAGGCAAGTGTTTTCTGGGAGGGGAGGAGTGTTATGTATTAGTGTTGTACCTTTAAATATTTGAGCGGGAAATCAGCACGTTGCTGATTGGTCGAAACCTCCAGCAGAACTGTATAAAAGGAGAGGTTTTTCCCCCAGCCTGTTGCTGGGTTCACCCTATATTAAAGAGCTGTTGTCACTACCCTGGTCTCCAGCCTCATTACTTCCCGAACCTAACACTAACTGTCAGGAAATTTCTCCTTAGTTCTAAGTTGCTTCTTTCTTTGATCAGTTTCCACCCATTGCTTCTTGTTCTACCCTCAGGTGCTTTGGAGAACAGCCCGACTCCCTCTTCTTTGTGGCAGCCCCTGAGATATTGGAACACAGCTATCATGTCTCCCCTAGTCCTTCTTTTTGTTAAACTAGACATACCCAGTTCCTGCAACCGTTCTTCATATGTTTTATCCTCCAGTCCCCTAATCATCTTTGTTGCTCTTCTCTGCACTCTTTCTATTCTTCCCTTGGAGTGGGGTGGGAATGGAGATTTTGCAGTTTCCTTCCCCTGCCACGCCCACCAAGCCACGCCACAGAACCGGTAGTAAAAAAAATTGGATTTCAACTCTGGCAACAATGCTAGTTTTAATACTGATACAGCGAAGATTAACTAAACTTTTCTTATTTATGGACTGGGGACAAAATAAAGGAAAAGTTATTGGGATGTATCGTTTAGGTGAGATGGGGTGCACAAAGGTGCTGAATTCAGCACCTTTGTACACTCCCATCTCACCTAAACAATTCATCCCAATAGCGTTTCCTTTATTTTAATTAATTAATGAGTGAATGAATGTGGCAGAAAAATGTTACCTGGGAATGTTTGGGATACAGATTATCTCTCTCTCTCCTCTTTTGAGTCTTGGTGTTTAAAAAAACAAAACTTGGTGACTACCTCGACTAGTTCCTGAAATTTTCTTGGCAAGATTTTTGGAAATGAGTTCTCCTGAGTTCTCCTGAGTTCTCCTGAGACAAGGACTGGCCTAAGGTCATGGCCCTAGCTTCATGCCTAAGGTAAGACTAGAACTCAGAGTCTCCAGGTTTCTACCTTGATCACTTAACCACTACACCAAACTGCCTCTCTAGCATGGCCTTTGTGAGAAAATTCTCTAAGTTAATCTCAAACCAGATAGTTTAAGGTGTGAATGCAGTCAGTGACTCTGGTATCAAACTTCCAAATATAAAATTGCTTGCTAAATTTGGATGAATTATGCACTTTGATGTGAGTGGATTAACCTAGAATCTGAAAGAAGGATTTCGTTTTATATTCTTAAACTGCTACATTATAAAAATGTATGAGGGAGTATTTATTTATTTAGCATATGGGAATGTTACATTAGCCAAGAGACTACACTGCCTAAGTCTGCTAGCCTGTTCTGTTCATGCTGATGGGCTTTCCAAGGTGCACTATAATGAGTAAATTTACTCAGTGAATAAATTGTGATTAACTCAATGGGGCTTGCTTACTATTGTATGGATATATAAAGACTACACTCTCTGTGTATAACTTTGGTACCTTGCAATGATGAAGCAATTCCAACTGCTCAGTGGAACTCCGTGATGCATAAAAACAGAATTCTGTTTCCATTATTTTAGAAATGCAGACTTATGTATTTATTAAATTTATATGACGCCCATCTCACTATCGAGTGACTTTTAGTGCATCATTGTACACTGGGACAAAAATATGTTTCATTGAAGTTAGTAAAACCTATTTCCGGATAAATGTATAGATGGTAATTAAACAATGTTTCTCAATTTTAGCAACTTTAAGTCACATGGACTTCAACTCCCTGAATTCGTAGCTGGCTGGGGAATTCTGGGAGTTGAAATCCACGTGTCTTAAGGCCGCCAACATTTGTGTGTGTGTGTGTGTGTGTGTGTTTTGGTGTTTCTTTTTAATAAAGTTTTTTATTTATAAACTAACAAACATTTAGTACATCAGTCATTTCTTCCGTGTGACATCTTGGTGTTTTCTTCCTGGCTTTTCAATTTAATCTATTACAGTTTTTTCCACTAATTCAATATTCTAGTTATACCATTTTCTTACATATTTATCAATTTACTTATTTGTATCTTTTTTCTAACCAATGGTAAAATTGATCCCATATCTTAAAATATTCTGAATCCTCTCTTTCTTTGATCATCAAAGTTAATCTATTCATTTCTGCACGATCTAAATTTTTTTTGATAACTTCTCCTTCCAGAGGTATTTTCTCTGTTTTCCAATTTTGTGCAAAAACAATTCTGGCTGCTATTATTACATGTACAATCAAGTAAATATTTTCTTTACTAATTTTCTCTGGGAGGATACCCAATAAAAACAGCTCCAGTTTTAAATCAATATGTTGATGAGTCATTTCTTCTAACCATGTCTTTATTTTATTCCAATAATTTTTAGCTTCTGGGCATGTCCACCACATATGAAAATAAGATCCTGGTATAACTGGTGACATTTCCAGCATTTAGCTGATTTATCTTTAAACATTTTTGCCAGTTTCTCAGGAAGCATGTGCCATCTATAAAACATTTTATATTGATTTTCTTTATATGCAGTGGACAGTGTTAATTTATAGTTCCTCTCCCATAACTGTTGCCATTAAATCAATTGAGTATCTGAAATTTTTAGCCCAAGCTATCATTGTTTCCTTTACTTGTTCTTCTTTACTTGTTGCCAGGGTTGAGAAACACTAGGGTCATACATTGCTGAGGGTATCCTTAAGGGAGACAGGTGGTCTAGAAATACAAAATACAAACAAACAAACAAATAAATAAATAGTGGCCTGTGGCTCATATCAAGCTTATATTGGCATGAGTGGAGCTATAAATCTGCATCACTATGATGAATGTGTACATACAGGTAATCCTCAACTTACGACCACAACTGAGCCCGACATTTTCCTTGCTAAAAGAGACAGTTGTTAGGTGAATTTTTCCCCACGTTATGACCTTACTTGCCATGGTTGTTAAGTGAATCATTGCAGTTGTCAAGTTAGTAACACGGTTGTTAAGTGAATCCAGATTCCTCATTGACTTTGCTTATCACAAGGTGGCAAAAGATGATCACATGACCCCCCCCCCCCAGATGCCTCAACCATCATAAATATGAGTCCGTTGCCAAGTGTCCAAATTTTGTTCATAGGACCATGGGGATTCTGCAATGGTCGTAAGTGTGAAAAGCGGTCATAAGTCACTTTTTTCAGTGCCGTTGTAACTTTGAATAGTCACTGAGCTGTTGTAAGTCAAGGACAACCTGTGTACGCTAACCTTCGTTGGATGGATTGGACAGATTTTTATACCACTGAAATCGTATGGCTCACATCAATTTATCTTTCTTCCCCCCCCCACCAAAGCCTCTGTTCATGTAGATGTATGACCAGCACGCTTTTAAAATCCCACGGGAATCTTGAAAACTTTAGTTCCGAAAGGCAGCGTGAACGCTGCCTTAAAGTAAACCATCCACATCGGTACAGGGAGGTTGGGATTCGAGAAAATATTTGTACAAAATGCTTGATCTGGGCACCAAAACATACAATGAGAATATTACATTATGGTTTTCCCCCACCCCTTCCCTAGCCAGTTAGTAGTTGGATGATTCCCAGACCTGTAATTGTCCAACGGTGCACTGATTTTAGTTGGATCCATTCTATTTAGTAAAAGCTCATCTAATTAACTTGTCAGTCTAAAGCTATCCACGCATCACAACGTCTCCTGTACCTTCCCCCTTTCCAGTACGCGAAATATTCAGGGATATTTTTCTTCTGTCCAATTCTCCATCCTTATCCACCCCCCCACCACCACCACCTCCCCATCCATCCTCCAATCCTCAGTGGTTCATTCATAAATATCCGCAGTCCCTCCCCACCGGCCCTGGCCAGCAGGTTCTTCTCTCGTATTGGGCTCCATGCCAAGAGCTGTGAAGGGGCAGAGCCCCCTCTCTAGCTTACTACTTACCCTTCCCCCCTTCCCCCGATTCATTTATTTCTTTGAAAGGCGATGATGCTGAGCCAAGCCACAGGATGGCTGGGATTTTTCGCAATCCTGGCTACTACGGGGGCCAACTGGGAAGCAGGTGAGGGGGGCACCTGGTTGGAGGTGGGGGGATGGGGAGGGGGTGCAACTTGGGGGATTCGGGAAGAGGAGAGGAGGGGAGCGACTGCCGAAGGAAGAGAAGAAAGCAGAGAAATGTAACAGCAGAAGGGGAAAGGGCGGGGAGGTAACAAAAGGAGAGAGAAACGGTCCACTCAAAGGCTACAAAAGAGAGAACAACAAAGGCTTGGAATGAAAGAATAAATGGAGGAAGGAGAGAACGGCAAAGCCTTGTACTGAAAGAATAAATGGAGGAAGAAGAGAATGGCAAAGGCTCGGAATGAAAGGATAAATGGAAGAAGGAGAGAACGGCAAAGGCTTGGAATGAAGGAATAAATGGAGGTGGGTTGCTGGTTACTTGGGATGGATGGATGGATGGAGAAACGGAATGCAGTAGTTTCAACCTAGGTTTGGTTCTAGGATAAGAAGAAACTGGGGCTTCGTGGCTTCTTGGCTGTAACTTATTCAAGTCATTCTAAGAAATTGAATGTTGCTTTCTTCAAATCTACCACTCTCCCAGGATCAAAAAGATCATATCCCTTCAGGGGCTGGATCTTGGGGCTGGATTTTGGAGTAGAAGGAGACACCTTGTCCTTGATAGATTTCTAGAAATTAGTCTTGGCTCCAAAGATTTCTCTCCGCTGAATTGTTGCTTATTCCCCCTAAGAATTCTCCACCCCAGGCAGAAACTGTCTTTCCTTTCCAAAGGTCTTAAGTTTCATGCCAACCTTCATCATTATAATTCACTGGGCACAAGGGCTTGTGGCAGAACAAAGGCTTGTGACTCACCCATTACATGCCACCTTCTTCTCCATCCAAAACTCTTTGTTCCACTTCACAAATTCACCCATGAGTAAGAACTAGCCCTCTTTCCTCTATTTTTTTTTTTTTTTACGAAAGTACTTTTTAACACTTCAGTGGCCGGGAGATGTTCAACAGGTGCAGCTCATGTCTATACAAAGGTGCCCTGCTAGCTGCTACTGGACTAGTTTTATTTCTGCCTGAGGAAGCCCACAACAGTCCTGTAAAAGGGGTGGACTGAAGGAAAGCAATTTTATCTTATGCCCATCCCGATCTCCTGCTCCAAGGTTTAGTTACCAATGGTACCAATCCTCCTGTATCAGTGCATTCACTAGCATTAAATGGAAAGAAACACCACAAACATCCTTTTCATAAGGGACCTTTGTTTCAAAGCAGCTCCTGAAAAGAGAGGGAAAGAATAAAACTGCAGCTTATTCAGCCCCGGTGGCTCATAGATCAGCCCCTCTCTCTCCTTGCAGACTTCAGGGGGAGTTCTCTTTTTATTTTACTGAAATCTATCAAGTCAGAAAGGATTATTGCTGTTAAAGAGTTGTGCCTTCTAAGTCTCTTTTTGGAAACAGTTCAAAACAACGGTTGGATGGCACTGAAGTCATAGAACATAGGATAATAGCATTGGAAGGGACCTTAGAGGTCTTCTAGTCCAACCCCCTTGCTTAAGCAGGAGACCGTACACCATTTCAAGCAGATGGTTGTCCAGTCTCTTTTTGAAAGCCTCCCGTGATGGAGCACACACAACATCTGCAGGGCAAGCCGTTCCGTTGGTTGATTGTTCTCACCATTAGGAAATTTCTCCTTAGTTCTCGCTTGCTTTTTTCCTCGGTTAGTTTCCATCCATTGTTTCTTGTCTTGCCTTTTGGTGATTTGGAAAATAATGTGAGCCTCTCGTCTTTGTCATTGATTCTGCAATCTTTCATACAAAAGCTGGTGGCAAAGGTATACCTGTCATGGAGGTGAGAGAGGTGGGGATCTGACCTTTCAGAGGTGAGACAGGTGGGATGCCAAGATTTAATCTTTCAAACAGCACCACGGCATCCAAATTCTGGAACGTCTTTTTTCCTGATAGCTCTTGTCCAGTACGAATGATTTATTCTCCCAGGGTCTGAGAAAAAACCTTTGCTTCATCACACATAACATGATTAGAGATAATGCAATTATTTATTTTCTCTCGACACTGCTTCCACATGCGGTCTAGCCTTATTTGGTCAATTTAAGGAAGTCCAATATTTGAGGGGCTGTCGCAGAGAGGAGGGGATCGACCTATTTTCCAAAGCACCTGAAGGTCAGACAAGGAATAATGGATGGAAACTGAACAAGAAGAGACTCAACCTAGAAATATGGAGAAATTTTCTGACAGTGAGAACAATCAACCAATGGAACAGATTTGCCTTCAGAAGTTGTGGGAGCTTCATCACTTGAGACATTCAAGAAGAGACTAAAAAGCCACTTGTCAGAAATGGCGTAGGGTCTCCTGCTTGAGCAGGAGTTTGGATTAGATGATTTACAAGGTCACTTCCAACTCTGTTATTCTAAGTCAAGGTGTCCAAACATGGCCCCTTGAAGAGTGGTGGACTTCAACTCCCAGAATTCCCCAGCCAGCATGAGCTATAAATATGAGCAAGTTGCTGGCTGGGGAATTCTGGGAGTTGAAGTCCACCACTCTTCAAGGGGCCAAGTGTGGACATCCCTGTTCTAAGTCTAAGACTCTTCCTATCCTGATCCTTCAAATTCCATTTTTCACTTCTATATGGTGCCACAGGGAATAGCAATAGCACTTACACTTATATACTGCTTCACAGTGCTTGACAGCCCTCTCTGAGCGGTTTATTTATCCCAGCTTCTGCCAACCTAGCAGTTTTGAAAGCATGTAAAAATCCAAGTAGAAAAAATAGGGACCACCTCTGGTGGGAAGGTAACAGCGTTCCGTGCGCCTTTGGTGTTGAGTCATGCCGGCCACATGACCATGGAGACGTCTTCGGACAGCGCTGGCTCTTCGGCTTTGAAACGGAGATGAGCACTGCCCCCTAGAGTCGGCAATGACTAGCATGTGTGTGCGAGGGGAACCTTTACCTTTACCTTTAAATGTGGCAGGCCTGAAGGCCCAATACAAAAAATGGCTTCCAGGCCTGACAGGCATGTTGCTTAGACCTTAAATGTCAGGGTTCCCGAATGCTTGAAAATGAGGAAGAACTTGGAGGTACTTGGGACTGAAGCTTGTTGGCAAAGCACACAGAGAACTTCAAGGAATTGACCTTTTTTCCTTAAAGCTTTGTCACTAGAAGGCACAACCGTGAAAAGGCATCTCACTTACTTTGGCCATGTCATGTGGGGGAATTCACTGAAGAAAGCAATTATCTTTTGGATGAATTAGCAGGAAAAAAGGCAACCAAGCCATAAAAGAACATGATGACTGCACAGCAGGCAGAACATAGAAAATCTCAGGGAAGAAGTGCAAGATCGGAAACTGTGGAGAGACCCCTGACCAAGAGTCAGACATGACTGAACGGATGACACTGATGTCATTATCTTTAAACCAAGTGTTCCTCATCTCCATGAGCCATGGTGGTGCAGTGCTTAGAATGCAGTATTGCAGGCTAATTCTGCTCACATGGCCAGGAGTTCAATTCCTTCGATCCTGACCGGCCCACGGTTGACTCAGTCTTCCGTTCTTCCAAAGATCGGTAAAATGAGGACCCAGATTGTTGGAGGCAATATGCTCAGTGGTGGGATTCAACCGATGTAACAACCGGTTCACTGAGCGCATACGTGCCAAACATGCGCTCCACGCATGTGCAGTGCGTTTGAAAACTCCAAACTCTAAAACTTACCTTCTACTGCAGCCCCGGTGAGTAAAACAGCTGAGCAGCGGCAATCCGCTCTGCTGTGTCTATCAGCTGGGTTTCAAACAAAGGAAATATAGGTCAGTATAGCGCAGGAGCGGGCGAGCGGGCCCAGCTGATTGTCGGAGCGAACCGGTTCACTCTCAGCTGATTGTCGGAGCTACCAGTTCGCCCGAACCGGTCTGAACCGGCTGAATCCCACCCCTGAATATGCTGACTCTGTAAACTGCATAGAGAGGGCTGTAAAAGCACTGTGAAGAGGTATATAAGCCTAAGTGCTATTGCTATCTCTTTGTGTGCTCTTTTTTTGCAGACCCCCTTTGTCCTGCCAGGTACAAGATCAACTGCCTACTTCACCAGCGAATGGGCTGCGGACCAGATGGAGCACCAAGCTGTGGCTCTTGTTTCCCCGGTCATGAAGAGGATTCCAATGGAAACTGTGTGCCGAAAAAAGGCTCTAAGCATGGTAAGTCCTGTGGGTTTTGAAAGCTTGAAGGGTCAAGTAGGCTTGGAGTTTTTTCAAAATACTGGGAAGAGCAAGGCAACCTGACCAAGAGGTTTATGACAGCGAAGAGGACTTTCAACCTGGAGTTTGATAAAGGGCGTAGGTTAGCAGTGGAATCTAGCTTTTACTGCTGCGCTGAAGGAAGAAAAGATAGTAATGATGTGTCTGTGGAGGTGCAAAAATCTATTTGCGGTGATCGTGGTGAAACTGATTGGGAAAAAGCACGGGAGACAATGTCTCTCTCCCCCACTAAATCATGGTATTTCAGTATTAAATTGTGTGGGTGCTATTAAATTGTGTTGAAGGATAAAAGCTCGGATGGTAAAATCTTCCAAAGTCATGGATTGCTCTCCTACAACAATATCTCCTCCTATAGCTACCATCGCATTTCAGGAGAGTACGATTTGCCATTAAACAGAGCATTCAATTCTATGTCATTATTTCTTTCTTTTGGGGGGGGGGTTTACCTGGCCTGTGCTGGGTACTGGGTCCCATCTGGTGAGCCACCAGGGCGCCAGCCCCTGTGGCAGATGGAACCCACACGACCCAAACAGGGGTGGATTCTACTTACCTTTACTACCGGTTCGCAATGGGGCTGCGCGCGCATGCACAGAAGCTTCCTGATGATGTTCGGGCGAGTGGGCGGAGCCTCCCACTGGTTTTACTACTGGTTCTTGCAAACCGGTCCGAACCGGGGCAACCCACCACTGGGCTGGAAGCTATGCTTCTGGCCATGCCATTTCAGATGGGATCCCTTTTGGACTCCTGTCCTGGACAACACTTGGGCCAGTACTGACGGTGTCTTGAGGGGTCCAGTCCCCAAGAGAGGCCACGGCTGGAAGGTGGCAACACACCCATCACCAACCCCCTTGAGGTACCTTCGAGCAGTGTGGATGATAGTTGTGGCATCCACACCTACCCAGAATCTGACCTGCCGATTTTTCAGCTGCCGTCTCGTTACCATCACGAGGCAGAACCTTATGGAACGGTTCCTAGTGGGCAGTAACGTCGGCCGAGGTCCCTCTGAGGGCAAGTCATTAGTCCCCGGTATAGATGGGCTGGAATGCCTTTCTATCCATGGTGACCTGTTCCTCATCGGAACCCTGAGGTATTTCTTTACTTAAACAGAGCTACAACAGAATGACCCAGACAAAAAAAGGAGTGGGAGCAGGAGTGAAACTCCACTTCCTGCCAGTTTCCCCACTGAGTTCCCTGCCCTGCCCTCCCGTCCCTTTCCCTTCCCAGTAGGAAGGTAAATGGCTGCTGCTGGGTGGGGTAGGGAGCAAAGGATTATGAGACTGGCTGGGAAACAGTCACAGAACATAGAAAAGGAAGATCATGTGACTGCAGCAGCAGCAGCATATAGCAGCAGTCAGTAGCAGTTAAGCAGCCGTAGCTTCCCCAAATATTATTCCCCAGAAGTCATGGGTCCTGGATGTTGGAGATGTTCTCTGTAAGTTAGCCCATTTGAGGTACCCTGGTTCAAAAATTGTTGCTATCAAGAGTGAAACATTGGCAGCTACATGCCTCTTCCTTTCCATTTGCCATTAGACTAAGTAGGGGGAGGTGTTTGGACAACCATTTGTCCAAAATGGTGTAAGGGTTTCCTGCCAGAGCAGGGGTTCAGACTAGAAGACCTCCAAGGTCCCTTCCGATTCTGTTATTCTGTTAAGGTAAAGAATCAAGAAACAAAGCACTGGAACTGAATAGGGTTGCAATTTTTACATAGGTTGTCTTCATAGCTGAAGGTCAACGTATATGTGCAAATGGTTCACAGCTGAAGTTTTTGGCCATTAGTATGCAAAGTGGGCTGAAAAAATTGCTCCCAGCAACCATCTTTGTGTTGTGTCTCGTCCGATCTCACCACAGCCGGGGTCTTCTTATCTGCTTCCAAACATGGAGGAATGTCCTAGTATGCCTCCCGGCCCCAGCCCTGGCTCCATGCCCAGACAGGCTGAAGAGGAGGAAGTATCTCCAGCCCCCAGCTCTGGCTCCATGCCCAGGCAAACGGAGCAACTAGACCCCTCCCCCTCCTCCACAGCATGTGAGCCTGAGGGAGGTCTATTGCCAACAGCTGCCGACTGGAGTGACCCTCGCGTCAGAAGACTTGATAGGCGGAGGCAACAGAAGGAAGGGAGGGGCAGGCCTGGATAAGTGCTGAGTCATGGAGCCACACCACATGGCCTATATAAAGGATCTGCTTTCTGGCATTCTCTGAGTCAGGCAAAGTCTAAACATATCTTGTTGAAGTCACTTTCTGGTCTCCTGCCTGCCCTGAGGACTTTGCTAGGACTTTGGCAGAGCTGCAGAGGCAAGCCTGATTCGGATTTCCCTGACCCGGCCGTCAGCGGAGGAGTGGGACACAACACTTTGCTCCTGATCATGGCTTCTAAAGTGTTCCACAGCCAGCTCCTACTAGTGGTATTCAGGGTCGGTTATGACTCTGACACCCAAGGAGATTTTCTCTCCCAAGTGATGACCTTGCAATCTGTCACTCCATTCTCTGTCCCTCCACTTGGAGATTGGAACATAATTAAAGGGTCAGATGCTACCGGTCAAGATCAGAAAACAAGAGTTGACATTTCTGCCAACATTGTAAAGGCTATGATACATTATTCTTCCTCTGATCTAAGTTCTGGGTCAAAACAGGAACAAATGCGAACTCTCTTCCTCCGATTTCTGTCTTCCTTCCAATAAAAAGGAATTATGGGGCTGTTTTTTGGCCTCTTTATTTTTCTGAAGTGTTTTTATATTGCTTGTCGTAACTCATCACCATCATCATAAAACGGGCAATTTTGATTCTGCCAGCTAATAAAAGAGGTCTCTTGATGAAAAAAGGATGAGTGGTTCGATTTTTGTGTGGGTTTTTTTTTTTCATACTTAAATTTCATCACGTTCCGCTCGACTTCCATTCAGATTTTTAGTAGTAAAATTTCTGATAAGAAGCAGGTACATCTTGACTTAGGTGCATGGTGCCAGCCCTTCAAGGTACACCAGAGTAGGAAATGTATGAATGCTAATATTACTTTTAAGATTAAAGTAATTGCAATCCTGCAAGTCTGAATACATTTACACCTCCCCTCCCTCCCCTCAGGAGAACTAGGGAGGGTTTAAGTCAGAGAAGCTTTCTCAAATTACAGTTCTGCACCAGACTCAGATTCTTTTAGCTAACAATTGTTTTGATTGCAGCTCTTCCTCCTGTTCCTCATGGTTATTCCTTCTCGACCAGAGGTGGGATTCAGACGTTTTGGACCAGTTCGCCCGAACCGGTAGCGGAAATCACGTGTGGGCCCACCGATCCAGCCTCTATCTCGTCCTATTTAGGCATGTTTTTGAGGCCGGGTGCATGCGCGGAAGGGCATGAGCAAAGCGCATGTACGGAAGGCCGGCCGGATGCACAGAAGGCACAGACACGAAGCAAGTGTGCACACGTGGGGCGAACCAGTGGTAACAAAATGTGAAACCCACCACTGTTCTCTACGCAGTATATATAAATCCATCATTTAAATCAGGGGGTCTCCAAACTTGACAACTTTAAGACTTGTGGACTTCAACTCCCAGCATTCCCAAGCTAGCATGGCTGGCTGAGGAATTCTGGAAGTTGAAGTCCATACATCTTAAAGTTGCCAAGTTAGGAGACCCCTGATTTAAAGGCACATGGTGTCCCAGTGAAACTATTGCCTTTACTCCCCTGTGCTTAACCAGACAATGATTTGCCACTGGTCAAACAAAATTCCAGAATTTTTCAGCCACAATGTACAGGTAGTCCTGGACTTATGACCGATCACTTAGTGACTGTTCAAAATTACAATGAACCATCCAAAAGCTATTTACAACTCGGTTCTGAAGTGCCTAATCCCCACCCCCATCCATGGTCATGTGACTGCAGTTTGGGCACTTGGAAACCGGCCCGCATTTATGGCTGTTTGCAGTGCCCCACAGTCATGTGACTCGGGGTGAAATCCAGCAGGTTCTGACAGGTTCTGGAGAACCGGTAGCGGAAATTTTGAGAAGTTCAGAGAACCGGCAAATACCACCTCTGGCTGGCCCCAGAGTGGGGTGGGAATGGAGATTTTGCAATATCCTTCTCCTGCCATGCCCACCAAGCCATGCCCACAGAACCGGTAGTAAAAAAAATTGGATTTCACCACTGATGTGACTGCAATTTACAATGGTTTTCTGGAAACAGGAATTCATTTCTGGTTTCTTGCAAAAAACACCTCATCGCAAACAATGGGTATGCTTAACAACTGCTGCAAAATTAAAAAAAAAGGAGGGGGGTTGTAAAATTCATGTTGAGCAGCTTTACAACTGTCATGATTCAATTGCCAGGCTCAGTTATGATTGTATGTCAAGGACTTCTTGTAAAGGAATATCCAGTAAAGGTTGACTCCTTCCACTGTAGCATTTTCTTGTGACTCTCACGTCTTTGAGCCGATCTCGCTCCTCTCTTCACTTCCTCTTGACATCTTGACTGCACATTCAACTGAGCAGAGATCTGGTTTTATTACTTAACTTTGTCTACAAACATCGTGATTCAAAACAGTGCAGTAGGATAGCAATTGGTCTGATGAAGAATCATCATCATGAATTGAAAGGGACCTTGGAGGTCTTCTAGTCCAACCCCCGGCTCAAAGCAGGAGACCCTATGCTGTTTCAGTCAAATGGTTGTCCAGTCTCCTCTTAAAAACCTCCAGTGATGGAGCACCCACAACTTCTGGAAGCAAACTGTTCCACTGGTTGGTTGTTCTCACTGTCAGGAAATTTCTCCTTATTTCTAAGTTGCTTCTCTCCTTGGCTAGGTTCCATCCATTCTTTCGTGTCTTGCCTCTGGTGCTGTTGTGTCTCGCTCGCTTTCACCGCAGCCGGGGCCTTCTTATCTGCTTCCGAACGTTGAGGAATGTCCTAGTATGCCTCCCGGCCCCAGCCCTGGCTCCATGCCCAGACAGGCTGAAGAGGAGGAAGTATCTCCAGCCCCCAGCTCTGGCTCCATGCCCAGGCAAACGGAGCAACTAGACCCCTCCCCCTCCTCCACAGCATGTGAGCCTGAGGGAGGTCTATTGCCAACAGCTGCCGACTGGAGTGACCCTCGCGTCAGAAGACTTGATAGGCGGAGGCAACAGAAGGAAGGGAGGGGCAGGCCTGGATAAGTGCTGAGTCATGGAGCCACACCCCATGGCCTATATAAAGGATCTGCTTTCTGGCATTCTCTGAGTCAGGCAAAGTCTACTTTATCTTGCTGAAGTCACTTCCTGGTCTCCTGCCTGCCTTGAGAACTTTGCTAGGACTTTGGCAGAGCTGCAGAGGCACGCCTGATTCGGATTTCCCTGACCCGGCCGTCAGCGGAGGAGTGGGACACGACAGGTGCTTTGGAGAATAGGCTGACCCTCTCTTCTTTGTGGCAGCCCCTCGAATACTGGAAGACTTCTATCATATCATCCTAGTCCTTCTTTTTCACTAGACTAGACAAAGCCGTTTTTTGCATCCAATCTTCATACGTTTTAGCCTCCAGCCACCTAATCATCTTTATTGCTCTGCTTTGCACTTTTTCCAGAGTCTCAACCAGAGGTGGGTTTCAGCAGGTTCTGTCCAGTTCTGGAGAACCGGTAGCAGAAATTTTGAGTAGTTCGGAGAACCGGTAGTAAAAATTCTGATTGGCCCCGCCCCCATCTATTCTCTGCCTCCTGAATCCCAGCTGATCGGGAGGAAATGTGGATTTTGCAGTATCCTTCCCCTGGAGTGGGGTGGGAATGGAGATTTTGCAGTATCCTTCCCCCAGGAGTGGGGTGGGAATGGAGATTTTACAGTATCCTTCCCCTGGAGTGGGGTGGGAATGGAGATTTTGCAGTATCCTTCCCCCAGGAGTGGGGTGGGAATGGAGATTTTACAGTATCCTTCCCCTGCCACGCCCAACAAGCCACGCCCAACAAGCCATGCCACGCCCAACAAGCCACACCCACACAACCGGTAATAAAACACTTTGAAACCCACCACTGGTCTCAACTTCAAGATCAACATGACACTGAATGTCAAACATTAAACCCTGGTCCTGCCAGTGTTAGTGTGCGTGTGTGTGTGTGTGTTTACTGGCTGTACTTCTCCTCTCCATTTCCTCTTTTTCAGAAAGCAAACTCAAAACTCAGAAGAGACCTAAAGATTTGCCGGGTCTTTTGCGTTACCTTTTGGCTAAGCATGAAAAGACATTGCAGCCGTCCACGATGGAGGCCACCGTACCTGGTATGTAAACTCACCAACTCTTCTTTCTTTCTTTGTCCAAAAGGGAACAAATTATTTGAAGTGGTTCTTATCTAACGCAAGGAATCAGCATAAAAGGCCCAACCACGGGTGGGCTGCTGGGGGTTTGGGAGAATCTCTAGCTAAGATTCTGTGCAGTTCGGAGAACCCCCCAAATCCCACTCCTGGCTGGCCCCGCCCACCCCACCCCTCCCAGGAGTCCCCACGCAGCCCATTTTGGATGCAGGTAAGTGCAGGGGGCACGCGGAGGCTTGGGGAGGGCAAAAAACGGGCCTATCAGAAGTTTCGGAAGTCCAGAAACAGCCCTGTTTCCGACCTCCAGAGGGCCTCAGGAGCCTGGGGAGGCTGTTTTCGCCCTCCTGGAGGCTCAAGAAAAGCCTCCAGGGCCTGGGGAGGGCAAACCCCACCCCCATGGTGCAGGATGCCAACTAGGCCATGCCCACCATGGCCACGCCCATCCAGCAACTGTGCAAAGAACCCCTTGCTAAAATTTTTGAAGCCCACCCTTGGGCCCCATTCTCTTTAATAATTTCAAACCATTGAACAGATTAATCAAGTAACTATCAAGGAGGAAACCACACACAGGCACACAAACACACACACACAAAAATACTGGCAGGGCAAGTGACTGCATACAGGTAGTTCTTCACTTAACAACCATCCCTTTAGTGATCATTTGAAGTTATACTGGCACTGAACAAAGTGACTTACGATTGTTTTTCACACGACTGTTGTAGCTTCCCCACGTGATCAAAATTTGCATGCTTGGCAACTGGCCTGTATTTAAAATGGTAACTTGCAGTGTCGTGGGGTCACGTGGTCACCATTTTAAGAGCCGTGGTGGCACAATGGTTAGTATGCAAATTTTGCAGGCTAATTCTGTAGTTCAGCAGTTTGATTCTCACTGACTCAGCCTTCTATCCTTCCGAGGTGGGTAAAATGAGGTCCCAGATTGTTGGGGGACAATATGCTGACTGTAAACCGCTTAGAGAGTGCTGTAAAGCCCTGTGAAGTGGTATATAAATCTAATTATGCTATTGCTATTGTTATTTATGGGACCGCCTACTGCTACCAAATACCTCTCACCGACCCGTGCGCTCTCACAGAGAGGGACTCCTCAGGGTGCCGTCAGCTAGGCAGTGCCGTCTGGCGACACCCAGGAAGGGCCTTCTCTGTGGGGCTCCGCCCTCTGGAACGAACTCCCCAGGACTTCGTCAACTTCCGGACCTCAGACCTTCCACATGAGCTTAAAACACACTTATTTATCTGCGCGGGACTGGATTAGATTTTAAAGTTATGGGTTTTAAGGGGTTTTTATTATTTATACTATTTTAAATTTGGGGCAATAGAATAAGTTTTTTAATTGTTTTTAATCTGTATTTATATGTATTTTAACTGCCTGTGAACCGCCCTGAGTCCTTAGGGAGATAGGGCGGTATATAAATTTGAAAAATAAATAAAAAATAAATAAATTTGCAACCTTCCCAGCCAGCTTCCAACAAACAAAGTCAATGGAGAAGCCAGATTTATTTAACAACTGAATTATTAACACCTGTAGTGATTTACTTAACAACTGTGGCAAGACAAGGGCAAATGTCACTTAACGACCCTCTTGCTTAGCAACAGAAATTTTGGGCTCAATTGCGGTCGTAGGTCGAGGACTACATGTATAAGATTAGAGTCTGCTTTGCATTCATTTCTAAGTGCATTTAGTATTTGCATAATAATGCCATGCCTTGGAATGATTCATGATTCAAGAGATTGTTGGGTCATGTGGCATTTTCTGACTGCCACCGTCATGGAAAATTTGGCATAGAATTTGGAAAGCTTGACTCTGGATTGTGCTTCACCTCACTCCTCAAATTACATGGCAATGTCTCTTTTCCAATAAATTTTGATCCAAAGCATTGATCCAGTATCTATCTCCCTCTCTCTCTCTCTCTCTCTCTCTCTCTCTCTCTATCTATCTATCTATCTATCTATCTATCTATCTATCTATCTATCTATCTATCTATCTATCTATCTATCTATCTCCCTGTCTCTCTGTACTGCCTGGGTAAGATTGAATATGCATTATGATTTTATCCACTATCTATTTTTATCTCTTAGCTGTGTTGGAAAATGAGATCATTTCCAGTTCAAACTGCATCCAGCATTTTCCCAGTTATTCCCTGCATCCAGATGAGAGCAAGCATGCACACCGTTCAGTTCAGTATTCTTAGACTTATTGATTAAACATCCACAAATGTAAATAATAATAATAATAATAATAATAATAATAATAATAAAGTGATCTGTGATACGAAATCCAACATAGTTATCTCGTTTGCTGTGTATACTGTCATTTTGTGTTAATAATAATAATAATAATAATAATAATAATAATAATAATAATAATAATAATAATAATAATGACAAAAGGCTAAAAAGCAGGGAAAATAAAGAAGAGGAGAAAGCATATGAGCTACAGACAAGAACTTACATTCTTTCTTGATCAAAAGGCACAGCATTTTCCAGAGCAATGTTTCTCAAATTTGGTGACTTTAAAATGAGTGGACAGAATTCCCTAGAATTGAAGTCTACCCATCATAAAGTTGCCAAGGTTAAGAAATCCTGTTCTAAACCCACAGGAAACGAGAGTTTGCCTAAACAACCCTGAAGGAAGTGGTCTTCAGTTCTTCCACTTATAGCTAGACAGATGATGGATGGATGGATGGATGGATGGATAGTAAAACAGTTGAATAGGAATAGAAAGGTAGACACCAGGCGATCCCTCTACTATTGTATATCTGGAGGAAAACAACTGAATGGATGGGGATGTGTATTGTTTTTTAATTTTTTCACCTAGAGTAAAAATTAGCTCATAGACTAAAGACAAAATATCACACTTGTTGTCAGTTCCTTATCATCTCTGAGCAACATTGCTTTCTTGACCATATTTCCAAAAAATGTTTAGAATTTGGCTTTGACTTGTCTCACAGAGAAATTGGCAGGATCTGGTACTAAACAGCAATGAGTAGAAAGCAGGCAGGAAAAAAAATGGCATTCTTTAAAATTAATGTGTTTTGATTTTACAGGCATTACTGAGGTATTTGAACCATCCAGCTCTCAGACTGACTTCCCGACTTCTCAGCCAACAAGTGTTTCCTATTCTGGGAACACTTCTCCAGTTTCCTCTCAGTCGTATGAAATCACTCCCATTTCAGCCACCACACCACCAAGGAGAGTGAGAGTGGACTTCAAGCAGAGGTCGCGTCCTCCAGTTACTAGCATGAATAAAGCTGTGACTCTTAGTGAGTAGACTGAATAATTGACCATAGGAGAACAGGCAGAGTCTGGGGGTGAAGTCAAAAGAGTAACCAGTCTAGAGTCATTACATTCCCATAAGCAGTCTAAGAAGGGCTGTGGTGGCGCAGTGGTTAGAATGCAGTACTGCAGACTATTTCTGCTGACTGCCAGTTGCCTGCAATTTGGCAGTTCAATTGTTACCAGCTCAAGGTTGACTCAGCCTTCCATCTTTCCGAGGTCAGTAAAAGATAGTTGGGGGTAATAGCCTGACTCTGTAAACCGCTTAGAGAGGGCCGTAAATCACTGTGAAGTGGTATATATTTCTAAGTGCTCTTGCTATTGCTAAGCTTAACCCCTCTTGAATTGTGTTAACTCTTACCTAGCACCAGTTTAGTGCTGACCATTAGTTGACTAGATCCTTATATATAGGCATGAGCAATAAATCAACTTAATTAGATCTTAACATGTGGTCCTGATTCTTCGCTGACTGACTGATTGCCCTCAAGTTGTTGTTAACTTTTTCTGATCACATGGATGGATTTTCTCCATGACAATCTATCCCTAACTTGGTCTTTTAACATGTCCCATTATTACTGTAAGCCAAACCCTTGCTGGATCTTCTTTCCTTTCCTTCTATCTTTCACAGTACCGGAACTGTCTCTAAAGAGCTAGGATAATTGACCCTCCAACTGTTACTCTGTTAATACCATGGTTTGTTTATCTTTGTAGGTATGGACACATCATGGCGTTTGAGTATCATTTCCAGGGCCTTCATGGCTGCTCTACTAAGTGCTAGCCTGCAGGATATTTCTTGACTGCTTGTTCCTTTACTGTGGATGGTTGATCTTGAACAGTAGAAGCTATGATGGCTTCATTGAACAGTAGAACTTTGATCACTCTTCATTGGCAATTTTAAAGCTGCTTTTTTGCACCTATTGGCATTAGTTTAGTTCAGGGGTCTCCAACCTTAGTAACTTTAAGGTTTGTGGACTTCAACTCCCAGAGTTCCTCAGCCAGCAAAGTAAGCCAGCAGTTCACAAGGCTTAAAGTTACTAAGGTTGGAGACCCCTGGTTTAGTCTTCTTTAAGGAACCAGAAAAGATGGGGCAAGAACGAGGAGAAGAGCTGAATGGTGAAATGTTTGTGTCTGCATAGCTAGCAAAGCAGCGTTTTGTCATATCCTTGTGGGTCCAACCCTCAGAGTTGTTCATTGTGTTCCTTTCAGCTCTTGTGGTCATGTGCACAGTGACAGGAGTCTCTGGATTGGTGGTTGCAGCCATTTGCTGGTACAGGTATGAATCTGATCGTCCCCTTTTTCATATATTGTTTCTCCATTGTTATAATGATAATTATTTTCATGTTTGAGGTGGGAGAAACAGACTAAAACTGATGACGTTACCTAGTTAGGGTAATGAAACGTTTGCAAGAAAACAAGCAAGCTCAGAGAGCACCAGAGAGGACCCTTCGGGAGAAGCTCTGCCCATGATCAGTAAATTCCTTTATTCCTTGTTTTTCCTATTGCTGAGGGTGAACTGGGCTGCAGATTTAATGATCTACGAATCAGGAAAAGGAGAACAATGCGTTGGGAGTTATTCATATTTTTTTGTCGTTGCTGCTGTATTTCTCTCAAAACATCTAAAACATCATCAAAATATCGTCGCCTTCAACAAGACCTAAGTTTAACTCATAGAATCATCTATTGTAATGTCCTTCCTGTTAAAGACTACTTCAGCTTCAATTGCAATAATACAAGAGCAACTAATAGATTTAAACTTAATGTTAACCGCTTTAATCTAGATTGCAGAAAATATGACTTCTGTAACAGAATCATCAGTGTTTGGAATACTTTACCTGACTCTGTGGTCTCTTCCCATAATCCCAAAAGCTTTAACCAAAAACTTTCTACTATTGATCTCACCCCATTCCTAAGAGGACCATAAGGGGTGTGCAGAAGCGCACAAGTGTGCCTACCGTTCCTGTCCTATTGTCCTATTGTTCCCTTCATCATATCAGATTGATATAGTTGATGCATACCGTTCCTGTCCTATGGTTTTTCTTTTCTTCTTCCTATATATATATATATGCTTATACCTCCTTATATTTCTTCATGTATATGTTTATATACTATATAATTTTTTTTGTGTGTGTGTGTGATGCTTATGTATATTGTTGTGACAAAATAAATAAATAAATAAATAAATCTATGATTAATTTGCAGGCTTCAGAAAGAAGTACGCTTGGCTCAAAAGATGGCATACACAGCTACTCGGGGGAACCAGTACCGATATCATCAACCCAGTGCAGTACGTTGGCTTTGCAAAATGAAATTTGTTAATGGAAGATGAAGACCTTTCATTATAGGACATGTTATATATATGTGTAGCATGTTGTATGAAGCCAGCCTTTATGGTTTGGAAATCATAGTTCATGTTGTATCATATGAACTCATTCAAATGGGGTTTAGTAGATCGTGTTCAATGGAATGGAGATTATGAGGAGGAGGGGGAGGGGGAGAGGGAGGAGGATATTCTAGTAGTCTTTGCTTTCTCATAGAATAGAATCATTAAGTGTTTTACCCTAGAATTCTTGATGAAGGTATCTTTTCTTTTATGTACACTGAGAGCATATGCACCAAGACAAATTCCTTATTTGTCCAATCACACTTGTCCAATTAAAAAAAAAATCTTAAAAAAAATGAATAGAATAGAATAGAATAGAATAGAATTTTTATTGGCCAAGTGTGATTGGACACACAAGGAATTTGTTTTGGTGCATATGCTCTCAGTGTACATAAAAGAAACGTTCATCAAGAATCATAAGGTACAACACTTAATGATAGTCAATAGGGTACAAATAAGCAATCAAATCATATTAGGAAACAGTCAATAGTCTATTAATAGTTTTATTCATTTATAATATGGCATACAAAAAAATGCAGAAGCAAATATTAGGGAAATGAGGAAAGGAAAAAGGGAAGTGGATAGTGGGGGAAAACAAGGGAACAAGGAAAAGAAAGAAGGCATTGACTTCTGACTCCTTTGCTGCAGTAAATTAAGGCATTAAGTCTACCCTCAACTTTTTTACTTTTTCATAATAATAGAAACTAGCCATTTCTATAACAACAAATCTATCTAACTGGTAAAACCCAAAATCAAAAGTTTCCAAAGGATATTCTAGTGGTCATGAATGATGACAGTGGGATAACGTCCCAGAAATCAGAGTTGGGTTGAATTGGTATTATTGCACTACAGGATTCCAAAAATCAGGAAAGACGTATTATTTATTTATTTATTTATTTATTTTTCGTATTTTTATACTGCCCTATCTCCCTAGGGACTCAGGGCAGTTCACAGCCAGATAAAAATATACATATAAATACAATTAAAACATCCATTAAAAAACTTATTACAAATGGCCGAATAATTAAAAATGACAATAAAAATAATAAAATCCCCATTAAAACCAATTCGAATTTAAAATCTAGTCCAGTCCTGCGCAAATAAATAGATGTGTCTTAAGCTCGCGGCGAAAGGTTCGAAGGTCAGGAAGTTGGCGAAGTCCTGGGGGAAGCTCGTTCCAGAGGGTGGGGGCCCCCACAGAAAAGGCCCTTCCCCTGGGTGTCGCCAGCCGGCACTGTCTGGCCGACGGCACCCTGAGGAGTCCCTCTCTGTGAGAGCGCATGGGTCGGTGAGAGGTATTCGGTAACAGCAGACGGTCCCGTAAGTATCCCGGCCCTATGCCAAGGAGCGCTTTGAAGATAGTCACCAGAACCTTGAAGCGCACCCGGAAGGCCACAGGTAGCCAGTGCAGTCTGCGCAGGAGAGGTGTCACATGAGAGCCACGAGGGGCTCCCTCTATCACCTGCGCAGCCGCATTCTGGACTAACTGGAGCCTCTGGGTACTCCTCAAGGGGAGCCCCATGTAGACAGCATTGCAGTAATCCAGTATTGAGCCTCCTCTGAACATTTTTCTTTATTGTTCCTCGCCCAGACAGAAATCTTGCCAAACTAAAGCAAGCTACTTGGCACCCTAAGCCATATATTCTGGGAAGTGTTAAGGAGGAGCTGTTTTCACCATTTTTTTCTCCATCACAAACTTCAAAAATGTTAGCAACCAGTTCTCTGCCTGGTTCCTGGGTGGGCATGGCCATGGTGGGTGTGGCCTACTCAGCCTCCTGCACCATGGGGTGGAGGGGGGTGTTTTCGCCCTCCCCCGGCTCTGGAGGCTTTCTTTGAGCCTCTGGGAGAACAAAAATGGCCTTCCCTGGGTTCCGGAAGCACTCCGGAGGCTGGAAATGGGCCCGTTTCCAGACTTCCAGACTTTCCGGGAGGCCCGTTTTTCACCAACCCAGAGTCTCCGTGCAGGCCACATGGAGGATGTATGGAGACTCCTGGGAGGGGCGGGGTGGGTGGGGCCAGCCAGTCCTTGCAACTACCAGTTCAGTGAACCAGATGTAAAATTAGCATCCTGTTCGCCTGAATGGGTCCGAACCAGCTGAATCCCACCCTTGATTGCTCCTCTGGAATGCCTTCCCTCCCTCCTGGGAATCCGGACAATATTCCATCATAATTGTCTTGCTTGCCTATCGGCTTTCAGAAAAGACATTGGGTTGGTGGAGGATGCTTGAGTAGATGATGTTCCTGATCTCATGAGTCTCTCCTTCATCATCTTCTGTTCCTCTTTCTCAGTATATGGATTCCAGGCTAGCACAGTCTTGCCAAGTCCACCACTATCAGCATCGGAAGAAACTTCTTACTAGTGAGGAGTAAGTGTTCTTCTCTAGAACTTTCCCTGGTGGTGGGAGGGAATGGGAGAGCTGCGAGAACGTAGCAAATCTCAGAATTGGAAAAACCATGGCTCCTTGGGAGAGAGGACATGGGGGAGTGGAACTTTCATCCCTCTTACCTCAAGAGAAATGATCTCTAAGTTGTGGATATCTTTAAAGCAGGGGTCTCCAACCTTGGTCCCTTTAAGACTTGTGGACTTCAACTCCGAGAGTTCCTCAGCCAGCAAAGCTGGCTGAGGGACTCTGGGAGTTGAAGTCCACAAGTCTTAAAGGGACCAAGGTTGGAGACCCCTGCTTTAAAAGATTTGTTTTCCAGAGCTGGGAAACAGACCTCCCAAGGCAGAGCAGACAAACACTTGATCACTTAGGACAGGGGTCTCCAACCTTGGCGACTTTACGACTTGTGGACTACAACTCCCAGAATTCCTCAGCCAATGCATGACCTCGATAAAAAGAGCTTCAGCCTTCCTGTGAAATTGACTTCTTAGTCTGGTCTACCTGATGAAGCTAACTAACCGATGAGGACTCTATGATCCCTGTAACATCCCATCACTTTATTTTGTGTCCTTCTCCCCAGGAGACAATCTCCCAAAACAATGGAGCAGAACCCTACAGAATCAGAGAGTGAAAGTGGAGACTACACTGTATATGAATGTCCTGGATTGGCCCCGGTATGTATGTATGGATATATGCACGGTAGTTCTCGACTTACAACAGTTCATGTAGTGACATTTCGAAATTACAGTATAACAGCACACTGAAAAAAGTGATCTATGAACGCTTTTCACACTTATGACCCCTGCAGCATCCGTATGGTCATGTGATCAAAATTCAGGCGCTTGGCAACTGGCTCATATTTATGACGATTGCAGTGTCCTGGGGTCAGGTGATCCCCTTTTGTGACCTTCGGACGAGCCAACTCAATGAGGAAGCCAGATTCACTTAACAACCTCCTTCCTAACTTAATAACTGCAGTGATTCACTTAAGAAATGCAGTAAGAAAGGTCGTAAAATAGGGCAAAACTCACTTGCTTAGCAACAGAAATTTTGGGCTCAATTGTGGTTGTAAGGATTACCTGTATTTGCAATAATGAGAAGGGGTATACAACAGAGGTGGTATTCAGGTGGTTCCAACCAGTTCGGGCGAACCGGTTGTGGAAATCGCAGGTGGGCCCACTCCTGCCCACCCGCCCCGGCCCCATGCATTCTTATTTAGGCATGTTTTTGAGGCCGGGCACATGTGTGGAAGGAAGGCAGGTGCATGCGCAAAGCAAGTGTGTGCGCATGCAGCGAACCAGTAGTAACAAAATGTGAAACCCTCCACTGGTATACAAAGATAGTAAATATATAAATTATCTCTTTTAATGGCTTTATTTTAGCAAGACATAATCTACTTATCTGAATGAATAAGCAAGGCCCATATTTTACAATCTAGCATAATCTAGATAAGAGGTAACAACAAAGCCTCAGGTGTGCTGCTGAATAATAACAACTGGAGCCTGGATAACTCTTTGCAAACAGTTCTTAGCCAAATTGCTCAATAAGCGGTCAATGTGCTCCTGAGACTATCCTTCATGCAATCTGATCGGTATCATTTTAATGAGTTTTTATGTTTTAAACTGCTCTGGAGGCCTTAAAAGCCGAAAAGTCACTACGATGACTTTCAAGAGAATAATGATACTGGACTGAATTTTTCTTCGGAAAATGTTAGTAATGTGTTAACTTTTGAGATTGTTGGGATACATATTTTGCATTGATCTCTTAACACACTCCAGTCCCCAGCTTCCCCTACCCCCAATCCATACCTTTAGGCACAGACAAGAAACTATGCCTAGTTATAATAAGGCAATAAACCACCATTCGTCCACCGTTCCATTCGTCCACCTTCCATTCAGCCATCACTGGGGATTTTTAAGAAGAGACTGGATAGTCGCTTGTCTGAAATGATAGGATCTCCTGCTCAAGTAGGGGGCTGGACTAGAAGACCTCCAAGGTCCCTTCCAGCTCTATTCTGATTCTGATTCATTTGTCCACCCTTCCCCTCCCTATTTCTGCTGATAAAGATCCTGCCAGGGAATTGTGCAGCAAGTTTTCAAATGAAGTCAGAGACACTGACACAAACATGTAGTTTTATATAAATAGATATATTTTACATTTATATTCACAGCAGACAAGGTAGTCGGGAACACAGGAATATCACACGCTCCATCTAAATAGCATACAGAGCACGCAGAAGAAAAAGGCGGGAAAAGGGGGGAAATCCCCTGTGTATTTTTGCTGATAAAGATTCTTTGCTTTTAAGCATTGTAATAGTAGGTAGACATATACAGAGATAGCTGTGGTTCTATAGGAATTAAATGAATATACCAGAACAGTTCATAGGTATAGGTGGACAACCTTTTTCTAGGTATAACCAGGCCTTGGTAAAAAAAAAACATTTTAAGCCTTTGGGATAGTGGGAAGAACTATCATGTGAAAGCAGTAAGGACACAATGTTTGATTCTCTTTTAGTATTTTCCCTTTCCCTTTTAGGAAAATAGAAGCATTAAATCACATCTGTTTTTCTGATTATTTTTCAAATGGGGGGGGAACCCCTCATAATTGGACAGTTTGCCATCAGTTTCAATAGCTGGATTATGGATGGCCCCAGGGAATGGAGAAGCTGGGGATACTTTGCCTGTGAATCACAAGTTGTGGAGCTCCAGGTTATATGCTAAAATGAGTTATTCTGTACCTAAGTGACATCAGACCCACCTCTCTGAACTGTAGTTAGATTTGATGCTGAAGACTTGCTAAACAAAGTAGGAGGTGAGTTGTTTTTTTTCCTTCTAAAATTTGTATATTCATCTTAAAAGCACAATTCTGGGCAGCTCACAACTAGTTCACACAAACGAAAACATAAAAATTAAACAATAACCCTAAAACTGGACAAAGATGAAGTTAAAAAACGATCCAATACAAAATTACTTTGGTATAGCTAATAATCCCAGAATACAAACACACCTAGTCCCAAAGGTGCTTTTTTCAAGAGGCAACTGGACATTGTTTCTCCTTGAAGACATTTCGCTTCTCATCCAAGAAGCTTCTTCAGTTCAGCTTCTTTGGAGGAGAAGTGAAAAATCTTCAAGGAAAAACAAAGAAAGTCCCGTTGCCTCTTGAAAAAGCACCTTTGGGACAACCATGATCTGGAAGACTGAGAATCTCCATAGACACAAACGCACATATTTTGGGCTCCCCTAGCATCCCAGTATTATAATGCCTGAGTAAAAAACAAGGTTTTAGTAACCTTCAGAAGGCCAAAAAAGACCCTCTTAATCTCAGGGAGGAGGCTGTTCCATAAGGACTATTTAATCTTAAATAGCTCCCATCCCCTTCGATACATGGGGAAGGTGTAGACCTAATCGATTTCTGGCTGGAGAGTGGAGAGTTTCAAAGCGATGATAAAAATTCCCAAGATAAGAGTCTTGCCTACTGCATCAAGTAGCCATTGACTGATTAGATATAAAAGGTGACGTAGATAATAGAATAGAATAGAATAGAATAGAATAGAATAGAATAGAATAGAATAGAATAGAATAGAATAGAATAGAATAATAGAGTTGGAAGGGACCTTGGAGGCCTTCTAGTCCAACCCCCTACTCAGGCAGGAAACCTTACACCACTTCAGACAAATGGTTATCCAACATCTTCTTAAAAATTTCCAGTATTGGAGCATTCACTTCTGCACACACATTGATTAGACATATAACACGATGTAGTATATGAAAAAACCATACATACAAAAGACTTAGAACCGTCCCCCCACATGTAACAATAATCAGATACATAAATGCATAATATAAAGATGTGACTAGCAAACAGTAAAACAGGGGACTCTCAGAATTAAACCATGTGAAGGGAAGGGGGAGGAGGGAGAGTAGGAGAAGTCCTTTGAGTTGAACTCAACTCCTACCGATTGCATGCAATCTCTGGGCAATAGAAATGGAGTGCTTTGCCCCTGGGTTTTTTTCTTGTTTTTTTTTTTAACTTCCAAGCCTGGTCTGGTCATCTCCATCTTAATAGTCCCATCGAGTAACTAACCACATGTATCCATCTGATGGGTGTTTAAAACTGGAGAACAAGTAAGGAGATTAAAGAAAGCGATAGGAATCCAGAAATATTTGCATATGCAGACAAAGTTCTAGCTTCAAGTCTCACCTCCAGGTTTGGGTGGACTTTGGCTGAGATGTCTTCAGCGACTTCTCTCCTTGAGTGCTCACTGACGTCACTTGCTCCACACACAGCTGTGGTTTCTTTCCTTTGTTCATTCTGGTTTGCTTCCTACCAACCAACTGCAAAGCAAAAAAAATTGACATGGTTTCAAGAGCCAGTGTCCAACCATCCCAATCAGGCTCTATACATGAGGTTTCAGGATCTGGTGAGCCAATCCAAGGAGCCAATCCTTGAGTTGCAACCATAATGGAGCCTGCCCATTACAGCTGCAAGTCGTAACAGGCATAAAACCATCATCAATTAGGTAATGACATTTTTTGCAATGGTCATTAAGCAAAGACCATGGTCTTAAGTGCAAACGCTGCAGTTTTTAAATGGACCCGTTGTTATGGCGCACTTTTATCAAAAAGCAGAAATGCCATTTTTATCAAAACTGTGGTAAAACACATGACCACAGGATGCTGCAAATACCTGTAGATGCCACCATGTCGCCAAGCACACAAACTGCAGTCATGTGACCAGGTGGAGAACCACCAGAACTTTCAGATCCTGGATCATAAGTCCTCTTTTTCAGGTAACTCCTAACTTTGACTGGCTGTAAATCTAGGATTTACCTGGATGCTTGGATAATTTCCATATTAGACATTGTTTGCCCAACTGGGCCAAAACAGTGGGCTTCCCTAATTTAATAACTCTGCACAATTGTAAGAGAAACACAGCAGATCTCTTGGCTTATTGTAAAGCTCACATTTCATATGAGAAGAGTTCAGAGATCAATTCTGTTACAAAAGGATTAGCTAAGTGTACGAATATTGTTCACAGTAAAAGGTAGAAAAATCAAAGGTGAATGCTCTTTTAATGGCGAAAGAAAAGAAAACTTTCCCTGCATAAAGTTAACCTAAAATATTTTCCTTTGAGATGCTATCGTGGTATCCATGAGAAGTTTATTTATTTATTTTTATCCCGCCTTTATTATTTTTATAATTAACTCAAGGCGGTGCACACACCCAATACTCCTTCCTCCTCGTCTTTTCCCCACAATAAGAACCCTGTGAGGTAGGATGGGCTGATCTCACTGCTTTCCAAGGGACATGTTCAAACATGTACTTTGCCTATCCACTGATGGAGACGGCAATGTAGTAGACAGACCCCTGGTCTTGCATTTTTTCCCCCTTTTAAAAGAACGCTTCGATTAATTTAGTGTCTTCTTCTCTTTTCAGAGTGGAGAAATGGAGATCCACAACCCTCTCTTCGACACGTCCACCCTCCACCGATGCCCCCCCTAATTACCCTCCTGTTTTTCTTCCTTCATCTTATCTTGTCATCTTCTGGATCCACGTAGGAAAGGTTCAAACTTACAAACATCCCCAAGGTGCCGTCTGTCCATCCTCTTCCTCTGAAGGGAGATCACATCCATCCCACCTTTTCCCATATCCTCTTATTCTAATACGACGGGAACGCTTTCAGGCTTTTAGGAGATTTTCTATCATAGCTTTGCTTCAGCTGAAGGTCTTCTGACAATGAACTTTTATCCTGGAGGTTCCTATTTATCCTTTGGGGATTTTGATTCAAGCTCTCCTGATGCCATCAACTCTTGAACTGGAAGGGTTTATTATTGTATCCAATCTAGCTGTGGAGATTTAAGGAGCAGAAGACTTCCTTTGTCATGTACCAAAAGAGAATGGAGAGGCACGCTTAGAGGTCTAAGATTGGCCCAAAGCATTTTCCTCATCAGTGGTGTTCACTCTTTCCTGGACGATATATATATATATACATACTGTATATAATATACAAGCTAGTCAATTTGTCATGTCAGCAGAGGTGGTAAATCCCATAAAACACCTCTCCTTGGCAATAATCGTAATATTAATAATAGCAACAGTATATAATTTGCTACATTCTCATGATGATAACTTAAGTCTCCTGTCTCGCTTTGCTCCATGGTTGGAACAGACCTTGTCCCACCCCAACTGCATAAGTCAGGGGTCTTCAACCTTGGCAACTTTCAGACTTGTGGGCTTCAACTCCCAGAGTTCCTCAGAGTTCCCAGTTCTGGGGGTTGAAATCCACAAGTCTGAAAGTTGCCAAGGTTGGAGACCCCTGGCATAAGTCATCCGGATGCTGTTGCTGGATAGATATCATTTTAACTGGGAAGAAAAAAAATGCACACTTCTATTTGAGGCCACCTGTCAAAAATCGGGGAGATCAGGAGATTCAGGCAGTTCAAATGAGTATAAAGGTTTATTGCAAGCTTAGGTTCTGGAGAAAAATCTGGCCAAATGACCATTAAGGGAATGTGCGGGAGTTAAGAACGGAATTCAAGGTGGGTTGGACTTAGATCTCTTGCGGGACTCGTGACTTATGATGGTTTGACCCCTCCCTCGGGCTTAGCCTGGTCATCTCCTACACCACCACTCCTTCTAGATGAGTTTTAGCTTGCAAGTTCAACAAAGCTGGGGCTAGGGACCCGATGGTGGGTTTTTATTTACGTATGTATTTATAAAACCATGCTGTTGTTTAGAGTCTTAAGCAATGAATAATGCTAAAATAATTCCATTGCGACCCAGCGGCCAAAACATACGAGAAGCAAGGTCTAAGGGAGATTCACCATTCCTGAAGTTCTCTCCACCCATCCTTGAGCCAGCTGAAATGGATGCTGCTTTTCCCTTCCTGGTATTTTTCTCCTCTTCAACTATCTGGCAATCACAGAGTGAGGCGGCATATGCCCTGTGTGGATTGGATATTAGGCACTGTATATAACCGTGATGGCAAACCTATGGCACGCATGCCACAGGTGGCACCATATCTATGGGCATGTGAGCGATGCCCTAGCTCAGCTCCAGCGTGCATGCGCATGCTGGCCAGCTGATTTTCGGGCCTTCCCCACCCCCAGGAGGCACTCCGGAGGCCAGAAACGACCAATTTCCTGACTTCCGGTGGGACCAAAAGGCCCATTTTTCGGCCTCCCCAGGCTCCTAGAAAGCATCTGGAGCCTGGGAAGAGCAAACAATGGACCTTCTGGTCCCTCAAGAAGTTGGAAAACAGGCCATTTTCGGCCTCCGGAGGGCCTCCAGGGGGTGGAGAAGGCCGTTTTCGCCCTCCCCAGGCTCCTAGAAAGCCTCTGGAGTCTGGGGAGGGTGCAGCAGCAGGGTGTTACCTGAAAACGGGCCTAGCAGGCCCATTGTGCCATCACGTGCCAAAAGCGGGGGGAGCACAGGGGGGTGGGTGTCATACGCGCATGCATGGGGGGAAGGGCACATTGAATTATGGTTGTGGGCACACACACGTGTGACACCCCCACCCATGCTCTCCCCACTTTTGGCACGACAGCAAAAAGGTTAGCCATCATTGCTATATAATAACACCTGTTGGCCATCCAAATTTTGTTTGTTTATGGCTTCCTCTGCAGGACCTGACTTATCTTAGATGATGGAGTCATTGATCACAAGACCAAGAGATCTCACTAGTCTTCTCTACTTGAATGATTTTTCAAAGGTGGACTTGTTTGTGGCAAACAGATTTTGGGATCATATATAAAGGAAGGAGAGGAAACAGCAATAAGATGTTTCTGTAGAGAGTTTCTTTTTCGGGACTGCAGACAAACACCCAAAAGTTTGTGAGGGACAAGATGCTCATTGAATATCACCCCATCCTCAACACATAGACCTACTCTTTCCCGTTGTGTGTCAATGTGCTGTTTTTTCTTCTTCTTCTTCTTCTTCTTTTCATCTACTGAACTCATTGGTCAAGTCAAAAGGAGGATTTGGAGGAATCCAAAACACTGAAAAACTTTTTTTCTTTAACAGATTCATATTTCTACCTTGAAATTATCCTTTGATAGTTTCAAATTCATACTTCGGATGCCTAAGTCCTGAGGCAATTGAATTCCCTTCCTCTTGGCTAGCTCTTCATTTTTTGCATGAACAGCTCCATACGAGAGGCCCCACGGATGTGCTTTGAGGTCCCTGCCTCACTTGGTTGCAACTTGGTGAGAATCAGGAACATAGTACTTAAGGTACCCTAGATCAGCGGTCCCCAACCTTTTCGGCTTGGCAGCTCAGCAGAGGGAAGGGATGGTTCTGGGTGAGCGACAGGCGCATGTGTGCAGCTCAGGGGTGAAATCTACTTACCTTCTCTACTAGTTCGGAAGTACATGCACCCCGCACGGGCAGACCCACTGTGCATGTGCAAACCCTTCTGTGAATGCGCAGAGGGGAAAAACAGGTTACTTCCTGGTTAAAACCAGGAAGTAATGGTGACCAGATGGGTGGGTGGAGCCTCGCGCTGCCATCACTACCAATTCTCCGAACCACCTGCTGTCATCGCTACTGGTTCAGCCGAACCGGTCCAAACCGGTAGTATTTTACCCCTGGTGCAGCTCCATTTGCACATGTGGCGGGTGCAAAGGCAAATGGAAGGCTACCTGTGAGCACAAGCGCCTGTTGCTGGTGCAAATGGAGCTGCGCGCACTCGTCCATTCCTTGTGTAACCTGGTTCCGAATGCGTTGCAGCCCCATAATGGGTTGCAACCTGGGAGTTGGGGACCCCTGCCTTAAATGGTATAGTATCATATAGTATAGTATAGTATATTTTTTCCTCCCCAAAGGCTTAAATAGCACTTGAGCGGTTTGTTTAAATAGGTTGTACTTCTACATATGTTGATGCCCAATTGGTCACCTTCCTTTCAACCTGTATTATGTTGAACCTTGACCAATCAAGGGGAGCTGCCCCATCACCCCACAGCTGCCTCAGTGCAGGCATGAAATCGGCTCATCTCCTGGTGGGTTGCATGCATGTTCACAGATCTCTTTTCCATGTGTGAAAACACACACGTGTATGCGTGGAATGTAAAACTGCTGGGTAGCTTGCATGGCCTCTACATACAACATCTCAATGTGCGCGGGTGTATACACACAAACACACGCCTGTATCAGGTTCCAGTTGAATCCCCCCCCTCCTCCAAGCTAACGTGCAAATGTAGAAAAGCCGTTCTATATTAGAGAAGCATGAGCCTATTTTCGAAAAGCAGTGTGATCATGTGTCATAGTGGGAATCCTCTTAACCTTAGCATGTTCCTTCCTGTCTTAGAAAAAGGGCTTTCCCTGAGAGAAGGGGAGGAGTATACAAGGCCTTCTAATTTGCTACTTTAAACAACAGCATTGCAGTCTTATACCAGTTGTGAATGGGCTCACCATTTCTTCTTCCTGATCCACTAATTTGGATCTAGTCTACCTAGATTGTGTGCGCAGACGTGGGCACACCATATACATTCGGTGTTGCAGACAAACTTGTTTCGGAGTTTTTATTCCTCCTTATTCTTACAGAACTAAGCCCTATGTGGGGGGGGGGTATGAAATTCAATTGCAAATGAGGAATAGCTGTTATTCTAGATGGGGGCAGGCAATGTTGGATCCTCTGTCTACCTACATTTCTCAACCTTAGCAACTGATGGGTGGACTTCAACTCCCAGAATTCCTCGGCCAGGCGGGGGAATTCTGGGGAGTTGAAGTCCACCCATCTGTTGCTAAAGTTGAGAAACACTGTTTTACACATAAGCCTCTTCATAAATGAATGGGCATGGCTGGCTGGGGAATTCTGGAATTCCACGCATCTTAAAGTTACCAAGTTTGAAAAATGCTGATTTGTGCCTTTAAAGGTCTTTTTCACCTGGAAATTCACTTGCAAGTTTAAATTTGCCTCAGGCCAAAAAAATAAAAAAATAAATAGGATGTTCCCTTTTAATTTTGGCTTAATGTAGAGTTGCTGGAATTAAGATGCAAAAATATTCATGCCTAATAGAAGACAGAAAACCTCTCTTCGCTGTTTTCATTTGAATTGAGCAGCACAGATTCCATATAGTATGTGAACCGTTATCGTTTTAAAGCCTAACGTGTGGCTTTGCGTAATCCTAGCCCAGGGGTCTGCAAACTTGGCTCTTTTAAGACTTGTGGACTTCAACTCCCAGAGTTCCGGAGTTGAAGTCCACAAGTCTTAAAAGAGCCAAGTTTGCAGACCCCTGTCCTAGCCCATTGGGTTTTGCTCAAGAAACCAGGATGAGACAAAGCACAGCTTAGCACATTTGCAACTGAATGGAGTTGAACTAATAGCAATAATTTGCAAGGTGTTTCTGCTGCTGCTATCAATGGTTATGATATTGGTTGAGGTTTTATTCCTCTCATTGAGGGAGAATTGCAGGGGGTTGCCTGCCACAAGGATGTCCCAAATTGGTGTAGAATGCCAGAGGAGGCAGATGGGAGAAAACTACCACCCAATGTCCTCTACTTCAATTTATCTTTTTTTTTTAAAAAAAAGTTTTTTTATTTTTAATTTTCATCAACATATTTAAATGTACAGTCCCTTATCCATCATTAATCATTATTCATTCATCTCATCTTTTTACTTTCATTTGTTAATTGTTTGGGTCTGCTCTTTTACCATTTCCTTTCCTCTATTTTACCATAACCTTTCCTCTTCCTCTTCTTCCTTCTTCTATCTCTTTCTACTTTCCTCATTCCTCCTCTCCTTACCTTTTCTACTTCCTCCTCTTTCCCCACTCCTCTCTTATTCCTCCCTTTCTAACCCTCTCTCCTACTCTTCTTTCCCCTTCCGTCTTCCTCTTCTTTATTTATTTATTTATTTATTTATTTTGTCACAACATCATACAAAAAGATTATATAGTATATACACATATAAACATATATAGGAAGAAGAAAAGAAAAACAATAGGACAGGAACGGTAGGCACGTTTGTGCGCTTATGCACGCCCCTTATGGTCCTCTTAGGAATGGGGTGAGGTCAATAGTAGAAAGTTTTTGGTTAAAGCTATTAGGATTATGGGAAGAGACCACAGAGTCAGGTAAAGTATTCCAAGCACTGATGATTCTGTTGCAGAAGTCATATTTTCTGCAATCTAGATTAAAGCGGTTTACATTAAGTTTAAATCTATTGGTTGCCCTTGTATTATTGCAATTAAAGCTGAAGTAGTCTTTGACAGGAAGGACATTACAATTTCCTTCTCTCTCTTTACCTCCCTACTCCCCTCCTTCCCTCTCTCTACTCCTCTTTCCTTTTCCACTCCCTTGTTCTTTCCATTTTCAATTCAATAGAAGATGGTATTCGAGCAGCCCGGATTTTCTATTTACATACATCTTCATTTTGAATTCTTTTTTGCACTATAATTACATCTCTTCTATCATTCCTGTACATTATTAATGTACAGTGTCACAACTGGGTACAACATTTTTGTGCCATCATCTTCAACATTTATCATCATTTTCTTAATGCATACATTTATCTTTCCTCTTTCATTTAATATCTACTTCAATTTATCAAGTCCTGCTCTGACTCATCCAAGCTGGTAAAGAATTGGCATGTGCCAGACAGTGGGGGATTAAAGACAGTCTTTCTGAGTATGGCATTTCTATCATGGAATAGATCTATTGAAAATGCCCCATGGGTTGATGGACGTCATAGTCCAGCCAATCTAAGAAGTATCGCCTTGAAGGAAGGTTGGAGCACCTTTTAAGATTTGCTGGGTAATTAAATCAAACGGCCATTGGGTAGAATATGGAAATAAAAGGGCAACTAAGACCATTCAGGGGAAGGCATAGAAGGTGAATAGCCAATACTGGCTCTCAGTAGCAAGTCACTATAAAAGGGCGGGAATTATGTGTAGGTTAATTGTATGTATACCTTTGTATTAAGAAGCTCAGCTGAACCTGATAGGTCATCGTTCTGAGTAAATCTACAAGGAATGCAAAATTTTGGGGATCTTTGAAGGACAATTTACCCTCCATTTATTTATTTTATATGTTAGCTTTATATTCTCCCTTTTCTTGAGAAGGGTAAGACATATAGTAATGTTTCCTCCTCCAGTTTTCCCCCCAAAATGCCACCATCACCACACTGGGACAGCTTTGCTTCCAGAACTTGTGGATACTGCAACCCTGGAAGTACTCAAGAAGAGACTGGACAACCATTTGTCTGAAATGGTATACTATAAAGGTTTCCTGCCTGAGCAGAGGGTTGGACTAGAAGACCTCCAAGGTCCCTTCCAACTCTGTTATTCTGTTATTCTATTCAATTGTAAGAGAATGTTTGGCCCGGAAGTCATCCAGGAAGCTTTGTGGCTGAAAGGGAACTAGAATCTGGATCTCCCTACTTCTAGCTCAATGCCTTCACCATGTTGGCTAATTTAACTTAATAAAAATATAATTAATATGGAAATTGAAAATGATTATTTTGGAGACCTGAGGAGATACCTTAATAAATGTAGCTAACGTGAGTTACTAGAAAGTTATTGTTGACTTCTTTTCCATCTCTTAAAACATCCAGTCTCTTTGATGACTCTTCATTCAGGAACATGTGTGCACAAATATTTGCATGTGTGGAGCAGGGGACCATTTTTCAGCAGCCAAAGCACAGATAAACTCTGATCACACATGGGCTTTGTTTGTATGTCATGTTAAACTGGAATCCTCTCTTGTGGATGAATTTAATCTCCTTACCTTGGCATTTCCGGCATTAAACCAACTACACAAGCTTCCTCTGAAGTTAATGTTAGCTTCTGTCTACTCCCGAACAAGCCAGAGCTGGAAGCTGAGAAGAAGAATGCACAAAATGATCATATCAGCTACTCCGAAATTCTGGTTTAGCATAATTAAGCCATGCCAAAACAAAACAGGTTATGCCCTAGCATGATGTCCCAAACTAGCTTATTGTGGTTTGCAGACTATAACATATACTTTAGTGTGTTGTGCCAAACCAAACAATTGTAATTTTTCCAACAAACTGCAGTTAAATAAACCATGACATAGCACAATTTGTCAGGTAATTACATTATTCTATTGTTTCTTGGCGGGGAGGGGAAATAATGCTTCCTGTGATTGTATTTAAAATCGCATAGAGCAAGTTATTGTCAAAAGCATTCAGGAGTTTGAGCTGCCATCAGTAGGTAGCCTAGGCCAGGGGTCTGCAAACTTGGCTGAGGAACTCTGGGAGTTGAAGTCCACAAGTCTTAAAAAAGCCAAGTTTGCAGACCCCTGGCCTAGGCCTAGACAAACTTGAAGAGCTATCTTGCATGTGATCCTTTAGAGTTGTTACAAGGATGGTCTTATGTTCATTTGTAAAATGCTGGGGGGAGAAGACAATCTGGCATTCAACTTTCACCTATCTATTTATTTATTTATTAAATTTATACACTGCCCAATCTTGGGGCGACACAGAAGTAAAAACATGTTTTCCAAAAATACGAGACAAAAATAATAATAATTTTAAAAAAGATGGCAAGAACTTGACAAGAAAGGAAGGAAAAGAAAACAAATGTACAAAATCCAAGAGGGCTTCCTTCCTTTATACTCACCAAAGAATTGGGGGGAGGGGGAGCCACGTCTTCTTCAAGAGCTAGTTTGAAGGGGTCTTCAAACTTGGCAACTTTAAGACTTGTAGACTTCAACTTCCAGAATTCCCTAACCTGGCTGGCCGGCTGGGGAATTCTGGGAGTTGAAGTCTGCAAATTTTAAAGTTGCCAAGTTTGGAGATGCATGAGCTATATCTTCAGGATGTCTTCATCACATCAGATTTGTGTTTAAGAACATATCCATGGTTAGTTTAGTGTTTAGTGCTGGTTTACGGAGCCTTTATCTCTTCCTCTTTGCTTTAGACATTGCAACTCTGGACAAATGTCCCAATCTTCTGATGCCAGACCCACCTTTTAAAGAAAGGGGCTCAGGTAGAGCTCAGAGCAAAATCTTTCATTGTTTCTCAACATCTATGTATGCAGGTTGGGAATTCTGGGAGTTGGAGTCCACACATCTTAGGGTTGCCAAGCTTGAGAAACACTGCCGTAGAATATTTCTCCTGTTTGAATAAAAGAAAAATGGGTGGGTATGTCCCCCTCTTTTTCTCGACCTCTGGATCTCCCTCCAATTGTACTGCCAAATTTCAAGGACAGGACAAGTGAATTCAACAGTCCCTTTTCCTGATATTTTAAGAACCTTCCACATGTCTATGGAGATACTCAATCATCCGGGTAATGGTTGTCTAGAAGGTGCTTTTTCCAAAAGGCAACTGGACTTTCTTGGTGGTGGTTGTTTTCTTGAAAATATTTTGCTTCTGATCCAAGAAGCAGCTTCTTAGACGAGAAGCAAAAGGTTTTCAAGAAAACAAAACAAAAACAAAAACAAGAAAAGACTAGTTGCCTTTTGGAAAAGCACCTCTGGGACAACCCACCATATTTAAAAAAGGCCAAACTAGGCTTAACCCCAATTTCAACTTCTTCCCCAAAACCAGTGTTGAAAAAGAGTAGTCCAGACCCACCAACTTTGTGTTCATTCCCCAATAATGGGGCAAAGAGGGGAGAGGTTACAAATGTTAAGTGTGACTCTTGACAATCAAAGCATTGCTGTTCCTACACTAGGCACGCTTAGACAAATTCGGTCATCTTCTAGGGATGGTGTAATTTTTTACCCTCCTTAGTTGTTTCTAGGAGAGAGACCCAGATGTCAAGACTTTTCAAAGTTTTCATATCACCTGATGGGCAGAAAGAAGAGAGAGAGGGTCAAGAAATCTCGATCAAAGACTTTCTGAGGGACCAGCCACAAACAGTGAGGGTTGGGTCTGTCTTATCCACCTCCCTGAAGCTTAGCACTGGCTCCCCACAGGGCTGTGTGCTCAGTCCCTACCTATATTCACTGTACACACATGATTTTTTTTGTGTGTGCATTTATATCCCACCCTTCTCCAAGACTCAGGGCGGCTTACACTATGTTAGCAATAGTCTTCATCCTATTTGTATATTTATATACAAAGTCAACTTATTGCCCCCAACAATCTGGGTCCTCATTTTACCTACCTTATAAAGGATGGAAGGCTGAGTCAATCTTGGGCCTGGTGGGACTTGAACCTGCAATAATTGCAGGCAGCTGTGTTAATAACAGACTGTCTTACCAGTCTGAGCCACAGAGGCCCTTTTGTGCATCGTCTGACCCATCCACTGTGATCATTAAGTTCGCAGATGATACCACCGCATTGGGTCTTATTACAGGTGGAGACAAAACAGCGTATGGGGGTGGGTGGGTTCAAAAACTATCCACATGGTGCTTACAAAACAACCTGTACCTGAACATCAGCAAGACAAAGGAGATGATGTTAGACTTCCGGAAGAAGAGAGAGGAACCTGGCCAGCTTTACGTGGAGGGGGGCTGTGTGGAGAGAGTTTCCTCCTTTAAATTCCTGGGAGTCTATCTCAGTGAAGATCTCACCTGGAAAATCAACAGGACCCAGATGGCCTGGAAGGCCCAACAGAGACTCCACTTCCTTAGGGTCTTGCGAAAAAACAAAGCGGAACAACACCTGATGACCACCTTTTACCGATCCACAATAGAAAGCGTCCTCACTCAGTGCATTACGGTGTGGTATGCTGGCTTGACAGCCGCGGATAGAAAGACAATACAGAGGGTGGTGAGCACAGCACAAAACATCGTGGGCTGTCCCCTGATACCAGTAGATGACATCACTAGGGCTCGCTGCCTTAGAAGAGTGAGGAAAATCCTTAGGGATGACTCACACCCTGGTCAGCCCTTATAATAATAATATAACAACAGAGTTGGAAGGGACCTTGGAAGCCTTCTAGTCCAACCCCCTGCCCAGGCAGGAAACCCTACACCATTTCAGACAAATGGTTATCCAACATTTTCTTAAAAATTTCCAGTGTTGGAGCATTCACAACTTCTGCAGGCAAGTCATTCCACTTATTGATTGTTCTAACCGTCAGGAAATTTCTCCTTAGTTCTAAGTTGCTTCTTTCCTTGATCAGTTTCCACCCATTGCTTCTTGTTCTACCCTCAGGTGCCTTGGAGAACAGCCCAACTCCCTCTTCTTTGTGGCAACCCCTGAGATATTGGAACACTGCTATCATGTCTCCCCTAGTCCTTCTTTTTTATTAAACTAGACATACCCAGTTCCTGCAACCGTTCTCCATATTATTCATAACCTTCTTTATTCTCCTACCGTCTGGAAGGAGATATAGAAGCATAGGCAGCCAGACAAACAGGCTGAAGAGCAGTTTTTATCCCTGGGCTGTTAGGCTTCTGAATGGAAAATAACTCTACAACAACATAGTACGATCGACTTGCGGGGCCTGCACGACATGCAACAAGTTCACATGGTGCCATAGGACTGAGTGTTTGTTAGTAGGATTCACTGGGCTAAAGATTTTATTTTTTTGTCTTTCACTGTGAGTTGCATTGTGTTAAGGGGGGGGGGTACACGAAGGGAGGCTCAGCCAATCTCATTGTACACATGTTGTACTCTGACAATAAAAGATTTGAATTGAATTGAATTGAGCAAGGACTGAATGTAAAAGGGATTGGTATGAAGGAAGTACGTTGAGGTGGCTTAGTCCGAGAGAATATACATATGGAGATCAAATTGCAGGATAACGAAAGAAAAATGAATGCATTAAAAGAAAGAGGAAGTCCCAAAATATCTTGAGTGGATGGTATTGATAAGATCCCATGAAAGACGAGTGGGGTTAAAACAAACAAACAAAAAAATGATACAAGGTATAAGACAGAGAGATTGTAAACAGTACTGGGGTAAATTAGATTGAATTAAAGTAGATTCCATTTTATCTCCCACCTTTCTACTTTTCACACTTTTTCTGGGCTGTGTCTAATAAAACTCTACTCCAAAAGAAAAAAACAACAATGGTACTTAAACATTTATGAACCTTTCTGAATATTCAATGATGTCATCTGCGCCTCTATAACTGTCTGATTTGGCTCTGCAATCCAACAAGACAGACACAGACTTCAGAGGATAATTAGAACTGCAGAAAAAACAATTACTACCAACTTACCTTCCACTGAGGACCTGTATACTGCACAAGTCAAAAAGAGGGATGTGGAAATATTTATAGACCCCTCACATCCTGGACATAAACTGTTTCAACTCCTACTCTCAAAATGACTCTATAGAGGACTGCACACCAGAACACCTAGACACAAGAACAGTTTCTTCCCGAACGCCATCACTCTGCTAAACAAATAATTCCCTCAACACTGTCAAACTATTACTAAGTCTGCATTACTATTAATCTTCTCATCGGTCCCTTCACCCATCTCCTTCCACTTATGACTATATGACTGTAACTTTGTTGCTTGTATCCTTACAATTTATATCGAAATTGTTTCCTGATTGCTTATTTGTACCCTATGACTATCAATGAGTGTTACACCTTATGATTCTTGTTGAAGGTATCTTTTCTTTTATGTACACTGAGAGCATATGCACCAAGACAAATTCCTTGTGTGTCCAATCACACTTGGCCAATAAAAAATTCTATTTTCTTCTATTCTATTCAATATTTCTCAACCACTAAGATTGTGTGGACTTTCAACTCACAGCATGGCTGGCTGGGGAATTCTGGGAATTGAAGTCCATGCATCTTAACCTCACTGAGATTGAGAAACACCTACTCAAGTCATTCTTCAATCTAGTGTCCTAAGATTCTGCACTACTTTGATGACTGTTGTTATGGCTTGAAAAAAGATCTGCTAATACATCAAAAGATGGGGGAAACCCACGCTTACATATTTTTTTTCTTTCAGTCTTATAGGTTAACCTGAGATTGGGATGTAAAAAGATCATTTTTATAAGTAACTCCTCACCCTGACATATTCTATATTTTTGCTATTCCTTGATTCAACTTCACATCATAAGACGTTGTGGGCCTTCCTAATTATTTTTATTTAGATTTTTATCCCATCTTTATTACTTTGTAAGTAAATCAAAACGATGACAATACCTAATACTCCCTCCTCTTCCTATTTTCACAACAACCCTGTGAGGTGAGTTGGGGAGAGAGGGAAGGAGGGAGAAGGGAAGAGGGGAAAAGAGAGAGAGAGAGAGAGAAACTGGCCCAAACCCCACTGACTCATCCAGTTTTCATGGCTAAGGTGAGAGTAGAAATCAGAGTTTCTACATTTCTAAGCCAGCACCTAACCACCTTGGCAAGTCCCCTGAGGCATATTACAACTTCTACTTTCCCCAGCCACTACCATATAACCAGTCCTTCCCCAACTAGCATTCATATGTATGACAATAGACTCCATTCATTCCAACCAGCAACTCTGGAAGAGTCACAACAAGTGGTGGGTTGCTACCGGTTTGCTCTGGATTGGGGGAACCGGTAGCAGCGGCGACAGGAAGCTCCACCCACCTGCCTGGACACTTCTGTGCATGCGCAAAAGCATCACACATATGCACAAGTGCCCACGAGCAAACCCGTAGCAATGGGTTTTGAATCCTGCCCCTGGTCACAACTCAACAAATAAATGGCATCAGGTTTTGGAATATTGTTCAGCTGGCATGGTTGGTAAATAAAGCTGCATATTGCAGTACATATAGATTTGTAACCTGCTCTTTTGGGTGTTTCATATTTATTTAAGAGCAGTATCCTACCTTTCTTCCAGTTCAAGGTGAAATATACCGTAAAATACTCTGTCTTCATATTCCTCAGCTACATTCACACAAGTTTGCACAATATCCCTGATTAATTTTAATCTAGGGTAGCTTTTCTGTAATTTAGGATGTGTTGTCCCAAAAGGCAACTGGACTTACTTAGGTTTTTTTCTCCTTGAAAATGTTTCATTTCTCATCCAAGAAGCTTCTGCAAAGAGACCATTTATTTAGCAGAGGTGTATAAAACAATATTTGCAACAATTTGCTCATTTCAGATTTAGCCTTTAATTTACTGAATCAATCAAGTTACCTGGTTTGCACACTATACACAACTCTAAACAAATGGCAAATCAATGAGCTTTTGCACAACACACACCAAAGTCAGATTCTCAAGTCATCCAGGTCATGGTTGTCCCAAAGGTGCTTTTCCAAAAGGAAACTGGACTTTCTTGGGTTTTTTTCCTCCCTTGAAAACATTTTGCTTCTCATTCAAGAAGCTGTTGCAAACATTATCTGGATCTAGTTGTAATCTATACACCTCTGCCAAATAAACCTGCCTGGGTCTCTTTGCAGACAGGTGGGCTTAATCTCAGACACTGGCTTGCTTAAGACCACGATCTGATTTTTGTAACTCAGTGTCTTAGCTCTGATGGGACATTGGTTCAACATTAAAGTTAAAATAATAAAAATGCACTGGATAGGTACAGCAGAGCCTGATCTCTTGCAGGATCTAATGACCTTGATTTTTGCCAGGCAGAGGATGAAGGTTGTTTACAACTAGAGTTGGATAAATTTGGGGAGGAGGCCCTTGTCAGAAAGCAGAGAGGTGTGAATGCCTCATTGTTGGGGGAAGCTGATGGATCCTTTTGGAAGTGAGCTGGGAGGAGGGGGGAGGGCTGCAGCCCCCGTAGGCAAGAGAAAATAGGAGTCCAGGAAACCAACCCACCAGGAGAGCCATCAAGGACTTGAGAAGAGCAATTGATAACTTGACAGCCCATTTAGCAAGATAATGGAGCCTGAAGGCCCTTTGATACATTGTCCTGGAGGGAGGGGCTGAGAAAAGAGGGAGAGACCTTGACTCCTGTGGTTTTATCTCTCAGCGATCTGCTGGGGTTTTATCACTTTATAAGTCCTGATGAGCACTAACAGGCCAGGCTGAGCCTTGTCATGTCTTCTGGAATGTCTGGGGGCCATGGGGCCTAGTGGTTAGGGTAAGCATCCCCTGGGGAGGATTGGGACATTACAAAAAGGAGGAAAGTTTTTAAGGCTGGGAAGGTGTGCTGGCATTTGCCTAAAGAGTAAGACCCAAAAGTATAGATTGCACAATAATACCCTAGATTGCAACTGTGGATATATCCACCAAGGGTGTGAATTCTCTGGGGAGTTAGCTCTTTTATTTTCCTCCCCCCCCCAATGCTAAATCACGATCTTCAATATCTTAAGGTATAATAATATCTACTGGCTTTTATTATATAAGGCAGGTTGTTCCTTAATGGGTCCAATTCTGGGTGCCCTGAAAGGCACCTTTGGCAAGGCCAATGATATCGGGACTGTTTTAAGAGCAAACACACAGGGCCTACATTATGGAGGCTCGTAAAATTCATTGCTTTTTGAATTGCCTTAAAAATGCAATCCATCACTTTAATTGGAACTGCATTAAGTTTGATGACTGTCAAAGTAGGCAGGTGAGTTTTGCAAGCAGGTCTTTCCTCTGCCTTCCCCCGGTGAAATATTGCTGTGAAAACATCTTTTAAGCTCACAACAGTAGATGCCCAAACAAAGTAAAGAGAGAAAGAGAAAGAGAAAGGGGAAAAAAAGAATTTAGAATAGAATAAACTTGGAAGGGACCTTGGAGGTCTTTTAGTCCAGAACCTATACAATCTCAGACAAGTGACTGTCCAGCCTCTTCTTTAAAATCTCCAGTGATGGAGCACCCACAACCTCTGAAGGCAAAGCTGTTCCACTAGTTAATTGTTAGGAAGGTTCTCCTCAATTCCAGGTTGCTTCTCTCCTTGATTAGTTTCCATCCATTGTTTCTTGTTTTGCCCTCTGGTGCTTTTGAAAATAAATGCCACTCCCCACCCCCCTCATCTTTGTGGCAGCTTCTCAAATAACAGATCACTGCTGTCATGTCACCCTAATTCTTCTTTAGGAAAAAAAATATCTTCTCATCTCGGCCAGAATTAAGCTGTTAATCCAATCTAGCTCTAGATTCACAAATGATTTCATTACATCTCAACTCCATAGCAGCCCAAGTCATAAAGATTATGCTGGAGATAGTACTGAGGCAAAACACTTGTTCCATGATTTGTGGTTTGTTAAAATAAAGGGCTAGTGCAGGCAGATATTTATTTATTTATTTATTTATTTATTTAATATCCCACCTATCTTATTGTTGTATAAAATTAATTCAAGGCACCCAACGTGGTCAAACACACCTTCCTCCTCCTATTTTCCTCACAACAGCAATCCTGTGAGGTGAGTTGGGCTGTGAGTGGCCCAAGGTCACCCAGTTAGTTTTCCTATATTTAATGTTTTTAACAGTATACAGATAGTCCTTGACTTATGACCACAATTGAGCCCAACATTTCTGTTGCTAGGTGAGACATTTGTTAAGTGAGCTTTACCCCCATTTTACCACGATTGTTAAGAAAATCACTGCACCTGTTAAATTAGTAACACGGTTGTTTGTCAGAAGTTTCTGTCATGACCCTGACAATTGCAACCATCCTAAATACGAGTCAATTGCCAGCCATCTGAATTTTGATCACATGACCATGGAGATGCCATAATGATAGTAGGTGTGAAAAATGGGCAAAAGCCACTTTTTCAGTGATGTTGTAACTTCAAACTGTCACTAAACAAGCTGTTGTAAGTCAAGGACTACTTGTACAGCAGTATTTCTCAACCTCAGCAACTTTAAAGATAGATTATTAACAGAGTTGGAAAGGGCTCAGGGATGGGTTTCAAAACCCGTCACTACCGGTTCACCTGTGGGCGCAACACTTCTGCACATATGCAGAAGAGTCTGAGTGAGTGGGCGGAGCCTCCCACCGCCGCCACTACCAGTTTGCCAGATCCGGGGTGAACCAGTAGCAACCCACCACTGAAGGGACCTTATAGGTCATCTAGTCCAACCCCCCACCCCCACCCCCGCTAAAGCAGGAGACCCTACACCATTTCTGACAAATGGCAGTCCAATCTTTTCTTGAAAGTCTCAAGTGATGAAGCTCTCACAACCTCCGAAGACCTTCAATTCCCAGAATTCCCCAGTCAGCATGGGGGAATTCTGGGAGCTGAATTCCACCATCTCAAAGGTTGCTAAGGTTGAGAAACACGGGTACATGGTATTAATCTGTTTGTTATTTTAACAATCTCCTGCTGTTTTACAAATCTGATTAACATCTTGTCTTTCCTTCAGGAACACAAGTGTCTCTTTCTCCTATTTTTCCTCCATAGCAATCATCCTATGTGGTAGGCTGGACAAAAATGAAAGTGACTATTACGGACTGTACAGTAATTGAGACTAAATTGATTTTAAATCTAATAACAGCAGCAAGATTACTAATAGGACAGTATTGGAAGAAAAAAGAAGTACCTACAATAGAAGAATGGATATTGAAAGTTGCCAATTTGGCTGAGATGGCGAAGATATCAGCCTTTTTGAAAGACACTACACAAGAAAGATACTTAAAGGAATGGAAAAAATGGATTGACTATATTCAAAGTAGATATCAGACTAAGAGTTATCAGACTGTTTTGAATGATTATGATGTATTATTTTTGATTGTTTTCGGGGGAAGTTAGGAACTGATCAGAATTGTAGGAGTATAATTAAGTTGGGACGAAATTTTTTTTAGCATATGTTTGTTTTATTTTTAACTATACCTTATGCTCGTTCTGGGAAGTCGGGGGAGGGGGTTGTGAAGGGAGGGGGAGGGGAGGGGGGGGAAAGGGGAAAAAAATTGTTGTAAAACTTTTTGAATAAAAAAAAATGAAAGTGACTAGTCCACAATCATCCAGGCTAAAGTATTGTGGATGGGGGAAGGGGCAAATTACAACCTGGATCTTCTCTCCCTCCCAAAGCAGCCCAACATTTTCAACACCTATACCCATATATGTTATGTATGGAAGGCAATATAAAAATCCATGAAATTGAATTTTATTATGAATAAGACACCATTGGAATAGTTACCTAGAGTGCTGAAATTTAGGTTAATCCTTTCTCAGCCTATCTCACTTCACACAATGGTTTTCCTCTGATCTTCTCCAAGGCACAGTGGGATATAAAAAGAGGAAAATAAATAACTCTTTGGTTTCACCTGTAAAGTTGGATGAAACTGAAAGCTTCCCTAAGCTTCTTTTCTATTTATTTACATAAAAAGTATGTCTCCCCCCCCCACATTTCTCCTTTGAAGTACATACACATCACTCAAATGGTTTACAGGATATGAAAGAATATAAAATTTAAAACCTTTTTTTTAAAGGATATTAAAAACCATTCCTAAAAAAAAAAGTCTAATGTATAAAGCAGACAGGGGGAAAAAACTATTCTGCTTTACCTTTGAGTTTAACGTTTGTTCTTCCTCAACCTCATTTACCTCAGGAGCTATTGTATGGGAAAATGTGAAAGCAAATCACATTATACACTCCTCAAAGATGCCTGGAAAGAGAAGATAAAACGAGGTTTCCGTAAATGCAGATTAAGTATTTCTTCACTTCTCTACAAGTTAATATATTTATTGATATGTCACGGAATCAATTTGGTGTCTTAAAGATCCTCCTTTCTCCCCACCCCGTACATAAAACTCCAATTTACTACGCTGTAATCCCTTAATTTGGTATAGAGTCGGGGCGACTGGATGAAACTGAGCAGTTACTGGACAGATGCCCTTCCTGATGCTACGCAGAGTATTAATTTTATTAAAAGTTTTAAAAGAGAAAAAATAACACCAAGGCAGAATAAAGAAAATAGAAAAAAACAAAAGGGCAGGAAAAAAAGAGACAAGAATGAGAAAGAGGAAGTTTCTTGAGTTCCTTTGCAACAAATGCAATTAGAAATGTGATATGGGAGGAAAGATATAAAAGCGAAAGAAAACCACTAAGAAATGCTTTTTAGAAATAGGAAATATTTATATGTTATATTTGTATGTTTATATAATCATAAAAAAAGAAAAAAAGAAAGTTCTCTCTTACTCTGTGGTTTGACTGCCTGTGAAGGAAAGAATAGTTTAAAATGATATGAGGCAATATTTATTAGATTATGTATAAAGTGGGAAACTAGGCTGAGAGACCATTTTTCTGTCTGTCATACTAGAATTCCCGGTCTAATTTCCAAAGAAATCCCTCAAAAGCATTCTCCAATATCACATTCCGAAAGCAGGTTGCAATTCTCAATCTCAGTAACATTATCATCATTATAGTTGTTGCCATCCAACACGTCCCAAGGATACAAATAATGCAATATCTGCTTAGTCTAAAGCAGGGGTGTCCAAACTTGGTCCCTTTAAGACTTGTGGACTTCAACTCCCAGAGTCCCTCAGCCAGCAAAGCTGGCTGAGGAACTCTGGGAGTTGAAGTCCACAAGTCTTAAAGGGACCAAGTTTGGACACCCCTGGTCTAAAGTAAACCCATTTGAATTCAGTCATTTACTTCCAGGAAAGTAAGATTATTAAACCAGTGGAGTGTCTCGTGAAACTGGTCACAGCTGCTCCGAGTTGCAAGAACAGAAAAACCGAAGTGGAAGTTTAGAATAGATATTCTATTCTATTCTATTCTATTCTATTCTATTCTATTCTATTCTATTCTATTCTATAAACGTGATAGATTAAAAGGTGATGGATTGTGGAGATTCCACAAATCCTATTGAAAGTGGTGAATCCAATAACCACACATAGGATCGAACTTTGTGATGGCAACTGGAATTTTATACAGACGAGATCTACTGATTGAAGTTTATGAACTTTCCATTTAAAAGTTGAAGAAAAAGTCTCTGTAGCATTTTTTTTCCTAGCATACTTTCATAATTTTATAAGCTAGCACCATATTTATTATTAGCCACTTTGGGATTTATTCTGTGATACAAACATTTTGGAATGCAAAGCAGTAGGCTCCCAAACAACAAAGCTGCAGTTTTAATCGTTTTCACTTGGGAGTAAGAATGATGGAACTCAGCAGGGCTTATATCTGAGGGGAAAATATATATATACAACTTAATTTTAAGGCTGTGACCTTATTAAAGTTGCATGGATGGTAAAGCTCCATAGAAGGCTGTTGTGCTTACTTTTGAATAAACAACTTAGACTTATGCTAAACTCCAACTTTAGAATTACTTTGTAAATAGGTGAGGTTACACACCAGTGAATTGCATTGCAAAAAAACCGCAGATCTGCATAAGATTGCAGCTGAAATGTCCCACTCCTAAATACAGATATTAGTGAGGGTTTTTTCTAACACTTTCTAGTTCCATTGACCTAAATAGCTTTTAATTTTGAATATTTTTGGATTGGGCTATAAGTAAATGAAACAGATGAGCACCGCGCCCTAAGGTCTGCAGCTATTACTCTACTAGCAGGGACTCCTTTACCTATAAGTAAATTAACAATGTTATAAAGAGGGGATATATATATATATATATATATATATCCCCTCTTTATAACATTATATTATATATATATATATCAGGGATATATATATATATATATATATATATATATATATATATATATATATATATATATATATATATATATATATATATATATATAATATAATATATATCATATATATATATCAGGGAACCCCAATCTCTGCAATTAACAATTAACATGGCAAGGCGAATAAGCAAGTCAGTCCTAGAGGAGATCAACCCTGACGGCTCTTTAGAAGACCAGATCCTGAAGATGAAACTCAAATACTTTGGCCACCTAATGAGAAAGAAGGACTCGTTGGAGAAGAGCCTAATGCTGGGAAAGATTGAGGGCAAAAGAAGAAGGGGACGACAGAGAACGAGGTGGCTGGATGGAATCACTGCAGCAGTAGGCGTGAGTTTAAATGGACTCCAGAGGATGGTAGAGGACAGGAAGGCTTAGAGGAACATTGTCCATGGGGTCATGATGGGTCGGACACAACTTCGCAACTAACAACAACAAAGGCAAACCAGATCTAAATATCCACAACGGTGATATTTTGGAGAAGCTAAAATACACTCTACTACATTACCTTGGTCTCAGTGGGAAAATGCAGACATAAATAAAAGTACATTCGTAGAGGGGAGGAGATGTTTTTATTCCTTGTTGTGAGCTGCTTAGATATGATACAGATGGCCACAGACTGGAAGTTCTGTAAAATAAATCAATAAAACTAGTCCTTGTTTCTTACCGCTTTCAACGCTATGGCTTAAGGTTGTCCTGCCCTACCTTCTCCTCCCTCTTAAGGATCTTTTTTTTTTGCACTGCAACGTTAACAGGCAGGGCAAAAGATGCAGCCCCTTCCCCTCTTTGGGGAAAATTGGAAAGGCCTCATTTATGCATTTATGTACCCTTAGTGGCTGGAAAGAAGGAGGCCAGCTTTTGCGGTGCTGCACAACAACTGTGAAAGGTGGCATCCCACAGACATGTCTGGAAGCTCACAGCTCCAAAGCAAAGTCATTTTCCTTGTTATCCTTGACCCAACACTCAGCACCCCTTCCTCTCTTGGGGGACCCCAAGAGCGGGATCACCCCCACCTTCTTCCCCTGGGATTGAAGCCCTCAGTGGCCCCTTTGCCTCCCCTCCCTAGTTTCTCCCTTGGCTTTGAAGCCATCCTTGGGGCTGCCGCCCCCCTCCTCTCCAGCCTAGGTTTTTCCCCTAGGGCAGCCGGAGATCTCTTGCGCAAGGATGGCAGTGGGTGAGGGGGGGGGGTTCTCCCTGGATCCCACCCTTGACTGGGCTTTGAAGAGGCCACTGGGGGAGGCATTCTTGCAGGCAGGGCCGGACCCCAAAGGTGGGAAGGCCCGGGGCCTTTCTTGTCTTTTGGCCAATACCTGGAAGAGAGGTGTGGTCAGGGCCACTTTAAGCAGGAGGGCGGGTCCCCTTCCAGGTTGGCTTCAACCCTTCCAGCTGTCGGGTGCGCCCGGAGGGGACGAAAGCAATCTTCACTCTGCGGGGCGGTGGGGATCCCTCCCTGCTGCCGCTGCTGCTGTTGCTGGCCTTTGGGGAAGTTTGTTGGACGTCGGCCCGGCTCTGGCTCTCCCCACTTGGGCTAAGGACAGAGGCGCTCAGCCCCTCTCCCCTTGGACTTGACTTCTCCTGCAAGACGGGGGTCCCGTCTTGGGACTTTCCCTCGAAGTTTTCTCAGCTGCGGTGGGGGGGACAGCGGCGGCCCCGTCGCCTCTTTGCTCCCTGCTCTTTCTTCCCAGGCATTGGGTCGGGGTCTCCCCATTGCTTCCTTCCACCCCCCCCACCCAAGAAGAAAAGCTGAGCCGTCTAAGGAAGGAGACCTTGGATGCTTTTTAACGCCTCGCCGCTTGCTCCGTCTCCTCCTTGCTCAACGCAACCCCGTCTTTATTTTTTTTCGGCCTCCCCCGTTTCTTTCCGGGGCAACTTTGGCTAACTTTCCGAGCCAGGCCAGAGCCTCTTTTCTAACCGGTCACCCATGGCGGGGCATTTGCGACGAGAACTGGGTCGCCCCTCCTACCCTTTCCCGGTGCAGAGCCTGCATCTCGGCAACCTCCCGGCGGTTCCCCAGCACGAGACCACCCCGCCCGGCTTCTTGGCCGACGCCTTCAGCGGGGCGACGGCCGGCCAGGCCTTTGGCTTCAAGCCCGACTACGGCCCCCAGGGAGGGATCGGGGAGCCTTATCCCGGCGGGGGTGAAGTGCCTCGTACCTGGTACCCCTTTGCTCCTCCGGGGGATGGCTGGGGACCCCCTCCCGGGTTCACGGTAAGCCCTTATGCCCTCGCTCAGCCCGGAGAAACCTGTCAGGCTTCCAAGGCCGAGATCAAAGTCGAGCGCGACTTCGACCAAGCGGGCCCCTATTACGGAGGGCATCCCTGGGCCGGCGGGTGTCTGGTCCCTTCGGTGCCGACCTCGGCCCCGGCCCCGGCTCGCCCGGCTTCTTGCAGCAGCAGCAGCAACAATAACAACAACAAGGAGGCCGCTTCGCCCAGTCGGGATTCCGAGCCTTCCAGCAGCCCCGCCAGCCAGCCCGAAGAGGTGACCAGCAGGGAGACCAGTCCCCGGAGCGATGGTAGTCCTACCCCCAGCGAGCAGATGGCCTCGGAGGAAGCGAAAGATGAAGAGGGCAGCGGAGAAGAGGTAGGAATGGAGGTGGTGGAGGGAACGGGACGATTGGGGCCAACCTGGGATTTTGCAAAGGGCTTCTCCAAGTAGAGTTTATATAAGATTAAGAAATGAGCGACTCTTTTAAAAAAAAACCTGGCAAGGACACCATTGAAGACCATAGTATAGTAGGGCTGCATAGAATAGAATAGATTTTTTTTATTGGCCAAGTGTGATTGGACACACAAGGAATTTGTCTTGGTGCATACGCTCTCGGAGTACATGAAAGAAAAGATACCTTCATCAAGGTACAACACTTACAACACTTAATGAGAGTCACAGGGTACAAATTTAACACTTAGTGATACAACACTTCATGATAATCATAGGCTACAAATAAGCAATCAGGAAACTATCAATATAAATCTTAAGGATACAAGCAACAAAGTTGCAGTCATACAGTCATAAGTGGAAGGAGATGGGTGATGGGAACCATGAGAAGATTAATAGTGCAGATTTAGTGAATAGTTTGAAAGTGTTGAGGGAATTAATTGTTTAGCAGAGTGATGGGGTTGGGGAAGGAACTGTTCTTGTAAATATTTTCACAGCCCTCTTTTGGACTTGTGCAGTATACAGGTCCTCAATGGAAGGCAGGTTGATAGTAATTTTTCTGCAGTTTTAATTATCCTCTGAAGTCTGTGTCTGACTTGTTGGGTTGCAGAACCAATAAGCGCTTTGCAAAGCGCTTCTCAAAGTAGAGTTAAATAAGATTAAGAAATGAGTGACTCTTAAAAAAAAACCTGGCAAGTACACAATTGAAGACCATAGTATAGTAGGGTTGCATTGATGTTATCCTTCTCATCCTCTCATCTTTCCTACTACCTTCTCCTGTTGGTGTCTATGATTTATCATGTCGGATTTCATGATTAATTATTGTAACTGATCTATGATAGGCCATATACCTGAGACAAATTCCTTGTGTGTGTATCCAATCAGACATGGCCAATAGAATAGAATTCTTTTATTGGCCAAATGGGATTGGACACACAAGGAATTTGTCTTGGTGCATATGCTCTCAGTGTGCATAAAAGAAAAGATGAATCATAAGGTACAACACTTAATGAGAGTCATAGGGTACAAATAAGCAATCAGGAAAGAAAGAATAATTGTGTCCTTGCCAGGTTTTTTTTTTTTTAATAAGAGTTGCTCATTTTTCTTACAGGATGCTAAAGGTTGCTTTTAAAACTGCTGTTTCCTACTCGGGATGGGAAGGCATTCCTAGCGGTTCTTTTTTCTATCTTCTTTTTCATTGCATTCAGCTGTGGTGTTGCAATCCAGAGGAAGAGTCTCCTTTTTTTGCATTCACATGACAATCCTGGGTTTGATCTGTTTTGGGTACAGCTGTTGGGTATCTGTTTTAGCAGAGCATTTTAGCGAAAGAGTTTAAGCTAAGGGTTTTAGCATTTGTATCTGCTTGAGGTATTGGAGTCTGTTAGGCAAATGTGGGGAACAAATGAAGGATTGAGGAATTGTATGAAGTGTTTCGGGACTTCATGTCCATGGAGATTCCTAGTCATCCAGGTCATGGTTGTCCCAAAGGTGGGTTTTCCAAGAGGCAATTGGATTTTCTTGGGGTTTTTTTCTTTGAAAGCGTTTCGCTTCTCATCCAGAAAAGCTTCTTGGATGAAAAGCGAAATGTTTTCAAAGGAAAAACAAACAAACTCCAGTTGCCTGTTGAAAAAACCACGTTTGGGACAACCATGACCTGGATGACTGGGAATCTCCATGGACATGAAGTGATCTCTGTTGGGACTCCTTGATAAATACTACAGATGAGATTTCCGAGCGGGTTAAAAACTTTGTTAAAGGTGGGATCCTTTAAGTCCCTGCAAGATTTGGAACTAGGGTTTTAGATCCCAGCTCAGCATCAAGCACTTGGAAAATAGTACCATGTCCTGCCTCCATTTCATGATTGTAACCATAAAGAAAAAAGAAAGCAATGTTTTTCTCTGATGGGAAAGCTTTTGGATGCTTTTTTTGTCATGTTTGAATGAGACTCTCTAAGATCGTATTGAAAGATAAATGTGTGGTTGGGTTTGCAAGACTGAATCGCAAACTAGCTAACTCTGTCTTAGCTTATTACATATTGTGTGAACCGAGACTGCATTATTAGTTTGTAGCTCAGCACGGTCTTCACAAAACTGGTAACCTGGTTTCTTAATTAGCCAGTTTAGGTTTTGTCCAAAACGCTGAAACTTAGTTGCCAGTTTTAGTTGTTATACCTAACTTGCTAAATCACAAATCTCTTAACTGAGTTGAATGCTAACCAAGCTGACCATGGTATCTGTGTTTGGAAGTGATAACGCTATGAGATGCTTTTTAGGATAGGCTATACTTTATCTATACTTTATGTATTTCATTATTTTTTCAATCCCACACCCACCTGTTCAGTATATATATATTAGAAACATATATAATGGGGAAATGGATGTTGTGGAATTTGGTGTGGGGGGGAAATGAAATTGAAAAAACAAATGATCCAGCATCATATTTTAGATATTGGAAACAGACTGTAGTTCATGAAAGTGGAGGCTATTGTGCATGATCACTTGAAGGTGTCACAAATTGGAAGCAGGCAGAAATTATGTGTGTTGAGATTATGGAAGATCAAGTTGAGAAAAGGTGGCTTTAGTTTCCTCCTAAAAAAAACTTGAGTCTGAGCTGTTTCTTTATACCCTTGAACCTTTGGAGATTAAAGCTCTAAATAGCCCTCTTTCTTTTAAAAATAATTACATAGCAAAGCTGTGTCAGATTACTCCATCAGCTCAACTATCCTTTGCATTACTTAGTTGCTGGGAAGGATGTAAAGCCAACAGCTTCCCCTTTTTTCCCCATTCAAGAACTAGTATTCACTGCCCTAATGGAATTGGGAGGATTAAGGGTGATTAATTAGTGCCAGGATGTGTTCAATGTTACAAACAGCTTTGAGATTTTTTTAATGGGACGCAAGCATATAAACATGTTAATGAAGGTCCATAAAATCATTGCCCCACCCAATTTGTTTAAAGTCACATAATCCCAAACAGCTGCTTTTAGAAGTTGTCAACTAATAAAATAGATTATAGCAGGGGTCTCCAACCTTGGCAACTTTAAAACTCCTGGACTTCAACTCCCAGAGTTCCTCAGCCAGCAAAGCTGGGAATTGAAGTCCACAAGTCTTAAAGTTACCAAGGTTGGAGACCCCTGGGTTATAAGGTCAAGAAGTCGGACTTGATCGGCAGAGCTTATAAACTTCCGAAGATGTAACGGAAAATATTTTTCATATAAATTCCTGGAGAATTTAGAGAAAGTTTTTTCTCTTCTCACCCCTATTGTGCAGAACTCTAGGTTTCCAATGGAACTGAAGACTAACTACCATTAGAAATTTTGGAGAATGTTCATAGCTCAGGTTGTTGTTTTAGGCAGAGGTGATTTGCAACTTGACTCCCAGATGTTTAGTTTTGGATGAAGTGTCTTGCTTGTTTACACAGGTACCATATAAAGGAGAATATTTGTAGCTGAGGGTTCACATGAGGAGTCCTTGGTGCTCTCTGAGCTTGGTTCTTTTCTTGGCAGATGTTTCATTTCCCAAACTAGATTTTACCTAGTTTGGGTAATGAAATGTCTGCAAGAAAACAATCAAGCTCAGAGAGCACCAAAGACCCCTCATTTATATAGGTTCTGGCAGTGGTGGGTTTCTATCAGTTCGCCCCAGTTCAGGTGAACCCGTAGTGGCGGCAGAGAGAGGCTCCGCCCACCCGCCTGGACGTCATCGGGTGCTCTAAGCATACGCAGAAGCGAGGGTGCATGCAAGCAAACCAGTAGTGGCAGCAGTGGGAGGCTCTGCCCACCCACCAGAATGTCATCACGGACACTCTGCAAATGCGCAGAAGCGTGTGTGCGTACATGCATATTCACAGTTCCAAACAAGTAGTGAAGGTAAGTGGAACCCACTCCTGGGTTCTGGATAGCTGGTTGATCTTGTAACCGGTTGAATCACAAGACCAACCAACCACCCAGGACCTATATAAATGAACAAGACACTTGACCCCAAATCCCACTGAAGATGTTACCTAGTTTGGTAATGAAACATCCAGGAGCCAAGCAGCAAGCTCGGAAGACAAACCTCTGTCTAAAACTCTTTAACTACCTTTTAAAACTAAAAAGCTTGAACTTTTCCTTCTAGGAAAAATGGTCCGTTGACTTGTATTTCTTGATTAGTTGCTTCCTTTTGTGTGCATCCCAGCTGTTTTGCTCACTTCTTAGTGGGATTCATTCAATTGATCAGTAAATAAACCATATACTGTATCAATCTCCAGTTGTTCGAGTTAGCCTAACCTGGTATGTCAAAAACCACATTTTGGCATCCTGTGAATGTGAAAACTAATGTTTTGGTATATTGGTACTTGGCTACTTTTTAGGTAGCCAAGTACAAAAGTACTTGGTACTTTTAGGCTGTATAGTGGGTATAAAACCACATTGTAAAATGAGTCACAGTTCTGTGATTTGTTTCTAAAATTCAGAGACTGCAGCAAGGGGTGGGGTTCCACACCCTCCCCCAAGCAGACTGATAATATTTTAGCTTTTATCCTGTTCTCCTGCATATCAGCTATAACAAAAAACTTCTAGTGCTAATAGACAGGATCCCATCACCCGGTCCCCAACTTGGTGCCCCCCTGGCTGTTGGGTGGGTGGGGGGAGGAATTAAGGGAAGTTTTGACATGATTGCGATTTGTTCATAGTTTGTGACGTCTATATTGCATAACAAGGTGCGAAATCCATGCCTCCTTTGCGACAAACCAGCAATGCAGTATAGGTAGTCCTCAACCTATGACTCAACTGAGCCCACCAAAATTTATGTTGCAAAATTTATGTTGAAACTTGTTAAGTGAGTTTTTGCCCCGTTTTTTACAACTTTTCTTGCCACCGTTGGTTAAGTGAATCGCTGCGGTTGTTAAGTTAGTAACCCGGTTGTTAAGTGAACCTGATTTCCTCATTGACTTGGCTTGTTAGAAGGTCACAAAAGGGGATCTTGTGACTGGAGACACTCCAACCAGCAGTCATAAATATGAGTCAGATGCCAAATATCTGAATTTTGATCACATGACCATGGGGGTGCCACAATGATTGCAAGTATAAAACCTGGTCATAAGTCACTTTTTTTCCATGTAACTTTGAACGGTTACTAAATGGACTGTTGTAAGTCGAGGACTACCTGTTTAGCATTGTCGTCACATGGTGATACTGTTCTCAGTATCTCAATGGTTAGAATAGAATAGAACAGAATAGAATAGAATATTGGCCAACTGTGATTGGACACACAAGGAATTTGTCTTGACGCATATGTTCTTGGTGTACATAAAAGAAAAGATAAATTCCAGAGGTGGGTTTCAGCAGGTTCTGACCAGTTCTGGAGAACCGGTAGTGGAAATTTTGAGTAGTTCAGAGAACCGATAGTAAAAATTCTGACTTGCCCCACTGCCTCCCAAGTTCCAGGAGGAAATGGGGATTTTTGCAGTAACCTTCCTCTGGAGTGGGGTGGGAATGGAAATTTTACAATATCCTTCCCTGCCATGCCCACAAAGCCACACCCACCAAGCCACACCCACAGAACCAATAGTAAAAAAATTTTTTGAAACCCACCACTGATACATTCTTCAAGAATCATAAGCTACAACACTTAATAATAGTCATAAGGTACAAATAAGCAATCAGATATATTAAATGTATATGCTGCTCATTCCACTACCCAGAGTGACTTACAATAAGTTACAAGCTTACAATAAAACTCCCCAAAGATTATTATGGAGCTAGAAAGAATGCAAAAAAAAAAAAAGATGCCATTGAATGAGGCAATTAGAAAGATTTTTCTGTATGAAAAGGCTACAACAATTGAAGTTGTTTTTTTTTAAGCCAGAGAAAACACAGTAACTTAATATAAAATCAATGCATGATATAGAAAATGGAAAGGTTTTATTCCTCTCAGTGTTAGAATTCTGTGTCACCCATTGAAATGAAATAATCAGTGATTCAGTGAACAGAGTAATTTTTCTTTATGCTATTCCTGGTATGAAATTCATGGCCATTGGGTGGTGATGGCCATCGGTGTGGAATTATTTATTTTTTTAAAGGAGAGGATTGGACAAATCCGAGAAAGGCAGGAAAATTCGACAGCTGTCGGTCTTTCCGGGCAGTTTGCTATTCTGAAATACCAGCTGCTGCTGGGGAGCCGCAGTGTAGGAGGGGTATCAACCCCCTATTCATGTTTGTGTGTTTTTGGAATGTATATTGACTGCCTACTGTGAGATACAGAGTGAGGGACCAGATCAGCCCTTGGCCCCGGGATCAGAGTACTTTGAAGTTTCTCATTCTTTGGGGAACATTAATTAATGAAACATTGTGATCCTGCTCCCAAAGCCAGAGAGAAAGCAATTGTGCAGCATTTCTTTAAAAAAAGAGTCAAGTTTCCAGAGAAAAGAAGCAACTTAAATGTCTCCCCTTTCTCCATTCTCAACTCAAGCTCTACCACTCAGCCAAGAAATTCATCTTGAATTTCTGAGCAGGAGCTGATCAAGTTAATTTTTAAGCCCCTTGGCTAACGTTATAATAACCGGAGGGAGAAAAATCAATCTTCCTGAATCTCTTTCTGTAATCAGATTATTGTTTGCTGCAGAACCAGACAGGAAAACCAGTCTTCTCAAATCCACTAAAATTTTGCTTGAATCCAAGAGCTATCGATCAAAGTCGGGTATTGAAGAAATTAAAGTGAAAGTTTATAAATATTTTATTGATACATTTTTCTTTTATAAACTTTAAAAAATTCCATGTCTATTTGAGCAGGGTGTTGTCTGGGCACCATTAATTTTAAATAAGAATACAACAATAACCATAATCATACTAGTTAATCTTAATACACATATCGATACTAATCGCAAAATAATACTACAGTTAGTTTCTCTATCTTACAAAATTTTCAATACACATTTTTGTTCTCTTTTTTTATTCTGTTCAGTTTCTAACCTCTCTTCCTATTAGTTAACTATTGGTAAATAAATCCCATGTTAAAAAGTATTCCGTTTCTTCTTTTTCTTTTATCTTAAGTGTCAATCTATCCATCTCAGCACATTCTAAGATACATATTTTTAATTACACCGTCATTGTCAGGACTTCATCGTTTTCCCATTGTTGTGCAAACACTATTTGAAAGTTTATAAATATTGAAGAGTTATTGCTTACTCATCTATGTAAACAATAAAAATAAAACCCAGATTACAGTAGATAACCTAGGAGTTTATTTCTCATTTGGGGGATAGAAAGGTGTACTTCTTAAAAAAAGAAATAAACACGTGACAAATAGAATATTCTCTCCCTATTTCCCCGTATGGTGAGCCAATTGGATAGATGAACCTCTGATGGTGATGATGTTTTATTAAATTTATATGCTGCCCATCTCACTATCCAAGAGCCTTTAGGCTGCTTACAATAAAATCAAAACTGCAAAAACATTTTAAAAATAAAAAGAGAATTTGAATTAACAAGGATCAACAAAATTAGAATTAACAGGGATGAATAGCAATAGAAGTAGTATTTAAATTTATATACAACTTCAGAGCCCTCTCAAAGTGATTTTCAGAGTCAGCATATTGCCCCCAACAATCTGGATCCTTTATTATCACCTAATAAAACTTAGGTGATATATGATGATGGAATAATAGCAATAGCCCTTAGACTTACATATTGCTTCACAGTGCTTTTACAGCCATCTCTAAGTGGTTTACAGAGTCAGCAAATTTCCCCCCAAAATCTGGGTCCTCATTTTCTTGACCTTGGAAGGATGGAAGGCTGAGGCAACCAATGAATCCCATTGGGTGGTACATCCGAACTGAGCAATATTTTGACTGAGAAACATGAGTTTCTCTGCGTGAAATGCTGCGTGCAGCATTTCTATCCATTATTTAATTGATTGTTCCTTAATCTGGATATTTAGATGTCTTAAGAGTACTGTAGTTTCTTTTCAGTCTTTGAAGTTATGGCTGGGGTGGTGAGACTAGTAATTCAAAATGTGTTGGAGAAGGCTGAGTTAGAAGCAGGGGTAGGTTCTACTTACATTTATTATCGGCTCGCAATGGTTCGCTTCGCTTGCATGCACCCGCGTGCACTTCTGCGCATGCGCAGATAACCCATAATGATGTGGTGGGTGGGTGGAGCCTCTCGCCGATTTTACTACCGGTTCTATAGAACCAGACCTGTGAAAATATTTACAGACCCCTCACATCCTGGACATAAACTGTTTCAACTCCTACCCTCAAAACTCTCTACCCTCTACCGCTATAGAGCACTACACACCAGAACAACTAGACACAAGAACAGTTTTTTCCCCAAACGCTATCACTTTGCTAAACAAATAATTCTCTCAACACTGTCAAACTATTTACTAAATCTGCACTACTATTAATCTTCTCATCGTTCCCATCACCCTTCTCCTTCCACTTATGACTAACTTTGTTGCTTGTATCCTTATGATTTATACTGATATTGTTTCCTGATTGCTTATTTGTAGCTTATGACTATCATTAAGTGTTAAATTTGTACCCTATGATTATCATTAAGTGTTGTAAGTGTTGAACCTTGCTGAAGGTATCTTTTCTTTTATGTACACTGAGAGCATATGCACCAAGACAAATTCCTTGTGTGCCAATCACACTTGGCCAATAAAAATTCTATTCTATTCTATTTTGGCAGAATAAACAACTGAACTAAGAAGTGAAGTTTAGCAGAAATAAATTTGAAATGCTGTATTTGCTGTACCAAAAAATGGTCAAATACATAGGGTTGGGATAAGGAGTACTTTACCTTGTAGGAAAAATATTGGGACTGTTGATTAACATTAAGCTAACTGTCGATCAGCAGTGTGTCATCCAACTTCAAAAAGGTTGTGTTAAGAATACTACCGTTTTTAAAAAAAATTAAAAAATTCCATTTTATTGTGCATTAATCAAACCTTACCCAGAATTCTGGGTCTTGGTCTGGCTCCAGATCATTAAATGGAAGGAGACAATTTATAATGAGACAGAATCACCAGCGTGGAAATTATGATCTGTGAAGAAAGGATGAAGGACAGTTGGTGGGTTTAGCCTAGAGGACAAATGACGAATGGGGAAGGGAAGGGAGGAAACTAAAAAAATATTGAAATATTTGAAGACTGTATAAGTAGTCCTCGACTTACAACAGTTCTGTTCTGTCTCCTTCCCCACTTCGGAGCAATGAGCTGGCCTTTAGCCAGTGGATTCATGGCTCTTATCAGTCCTGGCAGAGAAATCACAGCTGCCTGCCAAAGTTCAAACAAATGACTCAGAGAGTAAGACTTTCAGCTCTCTTTGAAACAGTTCAGCTAATTTTTGCTTCCCGTGGAATGAGAGCAGTCCCAAAGCTCCTTATATATCCTGTAGGGGGGGCTCCTGCCCCACCCTTCCCTTTGATGACGCCGCCTCTCTAATCTTCTGAAGCGCGGGTCGATCCAAGCTTGATTAATATTATTATTATCAGCTGGGTCTGAAGTTATAGCCTGGAGAAGGGAGGAATCAGGGGATGATGGCCTCATTACGTCCTCCGACTGGTCTGGTTCTGGCTCCTGGAGCCGGGCCAAAGGAATCGGTACTCCTGAGGTAAGCCTTACCGGCCCTTCCCCCTCACTCTCGGAGTCACTTTTGGGCATGGGGTCAGGTTCGGGGGCTGGAGTCACAACAAGTTCATTTAGTGACCGTTCAAAGTTACAACGGCACGGGAAAAAGTGACTTAATGACCGTTTTTCACACTTACGACTGTTGCAGCATCCCCATGGACACATTAAAATTCAGATGCTTGGCAACTGATTTATATTTATGACGGTTGCAGTGTCCCGGGGTCATGTGATCCACTTTTGCGACCTTCTAACTAGCCAAATCAATGAGGAAGCTGGATTCGCTTAACAACCTTGTTACTAACTTAACAACCACAATTATGTTCACAGAGGGGCCCAAAATTTCTCTTGCTAAGTGAGACAGTTGTTAAGTGAATTTTGCCCCATTTTGTGACCTTTCTTGCCACAGTTGTTAAAGTGAATCACTGCAGTTGTTAAGTTAGTAACACAGTTGTTAAGTGAATCCGGCTTCCCCATTGATTTGGCTTGTCAGAAGGTCACAAAAGGGGCTCACCTGACCCCGGGACACTGCAACCGTCATAATATGAGCCAATTGCCAAATATCTAAATTTTGATCATGTGACTATGGGGATGCCACAATGGTTGTAAGTATGAAACATAGTCATAAATTTTTTTACTACCGGTTCTGTGGACATGGCTTGGTGCGTGTGGCATGGGAAGGATACTGTAAAATCTCCATTCCCACCCCAATCCAGGGGAAGGATACTGCAAAATCTCCATTCCCACCCCAATCCAGGGGAAGGATACTGCAAAATCTCCATTCCCACCCCAATCCAGGGGAAGCTTACTGCAAAATCCCCATTTCCTCCCGATTAGCTGAGACTCAGGAGGCAGAGAATAGATGGGTTAGAATTTCTAGTCAGAATTTCTGCTACTGGTTCTCCAGAACTGGTCAGAACCTGCTGAAACCCACCTCTGGTCTAAAGTCACATTTTTCAGTGCCATTCACTAAACCAACTGCTGTTAGTCGAGGACTACCTGTATTAAGGGAATTAAAAAATAAAATATTAAAATAAAAAAACAAAACAAAAACCAGATTCAGTGGACCGCTAGATCTTTTTTCTGCTCTCAGTTTTCTGTGTTTCTAAATATTAAAATATCCAGAGTATGCTTAGAGATAAGGTTTGGTCACCCAATCAACAACCCCACAGGCAATAATGAAGATAAGATCAATGCAGATTTTCAAAATGTAAATGTAAATTCAAAAGACAAGTGCTCTTATGTTATGGAAGGAGGGAGAGGAAGAGTGGGAGAGAGAGGGGTGGAGAGGGAGTGAGGGGGAGAGAAAGGGAAGGGGGAGGGAGGGAGGGAGGGAGGGGGGACTGAGAGATAGTGTGAGGGAGAGGGAGAGAGAGAAGGAAGAGGTTAGGTTGAGTTAGGATCAAATTTGCAGAGTGAGCTTCCATGAATGAAGGTAGACCTGCACCAGAAGATCATAGTTCATTGAACAAACAATAGCATCTTGGTTCACTTAAGCTATAAACCAAGGTTTATATACAGTATCTAGTTTTCACATTACAGTGAAAACTATACGGTTAAGCACAACACAAGCTCAGCCTGTGTATTAAGTTTGCCACATCAGGAGGATCTGCTATGGCTTTCCCTGACCGGGTGTTTTTTTTTGGGAGGGGGCAACATACAAACAATGCACCTCTTGTGGATCTGATGTCTGCCCTACAACCCTTGCGGATGCTTTATCCTGTCTGCTCCATCCTGCCTTTGGGGCTTTCAGTCAAGACCCCTCCTTCTCCAACCCCGCCTCACTGGAAATGACATTCCCCAGGGCCTTCCAACACCATCCCCCCCCCTTCCCAGTAATGTCTGGCTGAGGATTTTGGAGAGCCACTAAAGTCATTTCAAAGCACTCTTGTTGGTGCCTTGAAAGAGTTCATCCTCTTGCCCTCGGGCAAGGTAGACCTTGTGGTTGGCCTCCAGTCTACGGAAGGAATCTGGGCTCAGACCTTGGCTTGTTCTTCACCCCTGCACAACGTATGGTGTCCATTTCTAAGGAGTAATAAGCTTCCAGGAATAACGATCTTGCTCAGCTTTCCAAATTTTGAATCCTCCAAGTTTTGAGATTTCGACTTTCACAATCTCCAGCTCATCTCAGGTCACGATGAGTTCTGGAGAACAGCCTACTGGAGAATATAAGTTAATTGCTGCAAGAGATAAATTGGAGCAGAATAGATCTTAGGAGGAGCCATACCCCCTTCACTGTCCCCAGACTGTGCAGAATTAGAGAAGATTCTCTAATTCTTGGCAAAGAAGTTGCCAAAAAGAGCAACTAGGATGACTAAAGGCCCAGAAACTAAAACTTATGGAGAATGGTTATAGGAACTGAGTATTGGCTAGTTTAGGGAAAAGAAGGACTAGGGGTGACATGATAGCAATCTTCCAGCATTTGAGGGGCTGCCACAAAAAAGAGGGGAGGTCTAACTTATTTTCTAAAGCAACTAGAAGGGATGGAAACTAATCAAGGAGAGAAGCAACCTGGAATTAAGGAGAAACGTCCCAACAGTGAGCACAATTTGCCTTCAGAAGTTGTAGGTGCTCCATTATTGGGAGGTTTTTAAGAAGAGATTGGACAGCCACTTGTCTGAAATAGTATAGGACAGGGGTCTCCAACCTTGGCAACTGTTAAGACTTGTAGACTTCAACTTCCAGAATTCTGGGAGTTGAAGTCCCCAAGTCTTAAATTTGCCAAGGTTGGAGACCCCTGGTATAGGATCTCCTGATTGAGCCCAGGGGTTGGATTTGAAGACCTCCAAGGTCCCTTCCAGCTCTATTCTGATTGGTTGAAGAATCAAGGGTGTATGCTAGCCATAATGCTATTTGTGGCAGAAACAAGATTGGGTTGGATTGGATTCTTTATTTGGCCAAGTGTAATTAGATACACAAGAAATTTGTACAGAAGCACTCAATACTTATTTTTAATGCCAATAAAAGGGAAAGTAAAAATTTTAAGTTTAAGTTTATTGTCATTGTATGTATATACACAGTATACCCACACAACAAATTCACATAACACCCAGAGACCAGACCCAACTAACATGACAATCCCCAGACACACTCCCACCCACCAAAAATTCCCCACCCCTAAAACCACCCAAGCATCCACTCAACAGACCAAGTAATGCTGTCTCAACAGTTCACTGATTAATTCATTGTCATATCCCAGTGCAATTATAGCTCTGGGATAAAAAAAACCTATTCAGAAAACATGCTGTCCGAGTTTTAATTGTTCTGCATCTTCTGCCAGAAGGCAACAGTCCAAAAAGATTATAAGCAGGATGGGAAGAGTCTCTGAGAATGTTATGCAACTTCCTCAAACAGCGAGATGCAAGGATGTCGTCCAGGGCTGGTAGCTGGAGCCCGAAGATAATCAGAAGGATAAATAATAATGCCACAGCCATACTTCATGGGTTAATCTAGATAGAATTTAGACAGCATTGTGATAATTAGACAATCAGCAGAAGAGATGGCATTGTTTTGGCCTGCAATGCCCTATAGCAACGTTCCCAAGGGAAGAAATTGGAACACTTTTATGTCCAGGATGTGAGGGGCTCTGCAGATGTTTTCTCACTTCTTCTTCTTCTGACCCACACAATATACAAGTCTTCTATGGAAGGCTTCTATGGCTGGTTGCAATTGTTCTTTCTACAGTCTTGTTAACTATCCCTTGGAGTCTATACTTGATAGTTAAGAAGAATGTAAGCTTGAGGGGGACACAAACCCTGGCGGATTTCTTCTGGAGAAGATAGGATTAGCTCTGATGGGCAATTAAGTAGGCTCCAGGCTAGAAAAGATCTGGCCTGTTACTATTTTTAGAAGCAACACAAAGAAAGCCAAGCCTGTTGGTTGGATTCCTTTTCTTATCATAAACGTGTGAAGATTGTCTGCTGGAAATTGGAATTGTCTGCTGGAGATTATCTACTATGACTGCTCCAAAGAGTGAGAAAGAAATAGATTAGAAAGTGATAGGCTGAGCTTGAACTCTGCCTTGTAGCAAGAAGTTTTAATAAATCACTCCAGCGGGGAGAGGTCCAGGTATGAAGAAGCACTGAGATCTGTTGATGTGATTGATTTCTAGTGATTTAAAAGGAATCCATTGGATCCTTCTGATTTACAAACTGCCCATAGTCTGGCATGGAATCTTTTCAATTCTCTTTCAACGTTGGCTCTTAAAACAGATTATGAGAATTAAAACCACTGCCCTCAAGTCTTGAGTTTGGTAATCTTATCCTGATTAGTATAAAAGTGAGACTGTATATGTACCTATATGATATAATTGTGTGTGGGGTGTGTGTGTGTGTGTGTGTGTGTGTGTATACACACATCTATATACATTTATATAATATTTGTTTTCTGAGGTTTTCACGGGTGTTTATATGTAGGTCTTTGGTTATTCGGGTTTTCTCCTGCGTAAAATTAGAAGTGTCTTGGCGACGTTTCGACGAAGTCTCATTCGTCATCTTCAGGCTTCAGCTTTGTGCTTCTGGGAGCCTAGAATAGAACTAGTTTATAAATATAAACTAGGAGTTTATATTAAAAAATATAAACAATTTTTTTAGATGTCCATCCCCTCTTCCTCCAGGTTTCCCCCTGGAACAACAGCTGATTGATGTAGGTAAGAAATAGTGACTGGTTCAAAATTACTCAGTGAGCTTCTATATAAAGGTAAAGGTTCCCCTCACACATACATGCTAGTCGTTGCCGACTCTAGGGGGCGCTGCTCATCTCCGTTTCAAAGCCGAAGAGCCAGCGCTGTCTGAAGACGTCTCCATGGTCATGTGGCCGGCATGACTCAATGCCAAAGGCGCACAGAATGCTGTTACCTTCCCACCAAAGGTGGTCCCTATTTTTTCTACTTGCATTTTTTATGTGCTTTCGAACACCATTTTTTTTTTACAATTTTAAAAATAAATAAATATATATTCCAGATGAGGTGATAGGAGCAAAAAGTTTAAAATAAATTGCTCAGTTCAATTCCAAATGAGGGAGTAGTTGTCCCAAAGTGTTTCTTTCCCCCCCAAAAAAACCCAATTGGACTCTTCCTTGGGGTTTGTTTGTTTTTCCCCCTTTGAAAATGTTTTGCTTCTCAACCAAGAAGCTTATTCAGTTCTTCAGAACGGAACTGAACGGAAGAAGCTTCTTGGATGAGAAGCGAAATATTTTCAAAGGAAACACCAAGAAAGTCCAGTTGCCTGTTGCGAGGAAACCCCCTTCCCACACACTTTTGGGGCAACCATGACTTGGATGACTGAGAATCTCCATAGACATTTAGCCAAAAGTTGTAACTTCTTTTCTGAAAAATGAGTGTGCCTCAAGGAGGCCTTGTTGTTGTCTTGAAATGGACACCTGTCAATCAAAGTGCTTCTTTTTCTTTGCTTTTTTCCCTTCCCCCTAGGAAACAACCACTACAGAAGAGCTGGAACAATTTGCTAAGGAACTCAAACACAAAAGGATCACCCTGGGCTTCACTCAGGCAGACGTAGGACTGGCCCTGGGTTTGCTCTATGGTAGGTATAAGCTGTCGAGTTTTAGGCATGTAAAATATCAAACAAATGAATTTTTTTAATCAATTTTTATTGATTTTTTTCCCCCCTCACACCCCTATTTTATGAACAGAGTATTGGTATTATCATATCTTATACAACTTAACATATCCAAATACATTTTACTTAGTTACAATTTCTGCCAAAATGTTCTTTTTCCATATTTTTAATCATATCTTAATATTTCTACGTTTGTTTGTATAAACCACATTTTCTTTCTTCCTCAGGTTCTAATTTCTCCATTTTTACTGATATATATTCTCTTTGATTATTTTTTAGATAATTTAGTTTTTGTCCTGATATATTCAAACATGTTGCCTTTCTTCCATTTCCTCTTGTTTGTTTTACAGCAATCTTTCTTCTCTTTCTCCTTCCTACTTTCTTTCTTCCCTCCTCTCCTGCTCCTTCTCTACTTCCCCTTCCTTTCTCCCCCTCCTCCTTTCTTCCTCCCTATCTAACCTTCTCTCCTACTCTTATTTCCTCTCCCTTTCTTCCTCCCCTCTTCCCTTTCTACAAATGAAATGTTTTAGTATGTTTTTTTTTAAACTAGTATGAGAAATTTTTTTTGTCTCAACTAAGGTTAAGAGTCTTTCTGCTGGCACTTGAGTAGTCCTAGCTCAGAATGATAGAGCTTGTAGAACAAAAGAGTTGGAGTGTTGCATTGAATTGGAATTAATCTTGATCTGTTGATAAGTTTGACCCATTAGTCCAAACAATAGTTCCAAAGTGAGAAACATCTCTCCTTTAAAGGCATTATTATCTAACAAGGGATGCTCCTTTTAATAGCTTTTATATTAAAAGGTGTAACAGGCACCTAATTTACAGGGAAATATTTTTAAGTGTACCATAAGGAAGGCTGAGCACCAAAGAATTGAGGCCTTTGAATTATGGTGCTGGAGAAGACTCCTGGGAGTCCTTCAGACATCAAGGTGATCAAATCAGTCAGTCCTAGAGGAGATCAACCCTGACTGCTCTTTAGAAGGCCAGATCCTGAAGATGAAATTCAAATACTTTGGCCACCTAACGAGAAGGAAGGACTCCCTGGAGAAGAGCCTAATGCTGGGAAAGATTGAGGGCAAAAGAAGAAGGGGGTGACAGAGAACAAGGTGGCTGGATGGAGTCACTGAAGCACTGAGCTTAAATGATCTCCAGGGGATGGTAGAGGACAGGAAGGCCTGGAGGAATGTTGTCCATGGGGTCGTGATAGGTTGGACACGACTTCGCAGCTAACAACAACATTTTTAAGTGTGTTGACTACTCTGATCAATAAAATCTTGTAGCACTTTCAGAGGCATTTCTCACTGACTACTCATGTTGTATGAATTTTTCTATGACCTGAAATCAATCAATCATCAATCAATTTCTTTCTTTCTTTCTTTCTTTCTTTCTTTCTTTCTTTCTTTCTTTCTTTCTTTCTTTCTTTCTTTCTTTCTTTCTTTCTTTCTTTCCTCTCTCTCTCTCTCTTTCTCTATCCCCCACCTCTCTTTCCCTTCCTTCCTCTCCTTCTCTCTCTCTCTCTCTCTCTCTTTCTCTCCCTTCCTTCCTTTCTTTTCTTTCTTCCCCCCTCTTTTTCTCTCTTTTCTTTCCTTCCTTTCTTCCTTCCTTTCCCTCTCTCTTTCTCTCTCTCTTTTTTAATATGAAGTAGATAGTCTAATTTTTTTGGTTTTCTACTGAAAACAATTATGCATTTGAATCTAAAAAGTATGAAAAACACTGGGCAAGAAGTTGCCTTTGACAGCTTTCAAAAATTCTTCCACTTGAATTATGAGCAAAGTAGTTGCCAAAAATATTGAATATTCCCTATTTTTCTTTAGTTACCACAAAGCTTGAACGCTTTACAAAAAGGCCCTTGAAGTCAATGAGATTTGAGTTCTGATATTTATAGGATCAACATCTGATCTACTAGATCAGCTTTGCTGGCTGAGGAATTCTGGGAGCTGAAGTTCACAAGTCTTAAAGTTGGAGACCCCTGTACTAGATTCCTCTTGTACTGTAAATATCGATCTGGTTGCTTTTTTCTTTTTGTTTTTTCTTACTTATGAAGGGAAGATGTTTAGTCAAACCACCATCTGCCGCTTTGAAGCTTTGCAACTCAGCTTCAAGAACATGTGTAAGCTGAAGCCCCTTCTTCAGCGTTGGCTTCAAGAGGCTGACAGTAACGAGAATTTGCAGGAGGTGAGTTTCTAGGACGGATGAATGGCTATCCTGTCTCCAGGACCTGAACGAATTCTTCCTTTGGGAGGCTACGTTTCATTAATTGTTGCCAATAATTATTAATAATGGCACTTTGCTGAGGGTTCTAGGCAAATGTCAGCCTGCCTCTTTCCCAAGGAGTAAAAAATTTTAAAGGGTTTTGTTTAATGTTTGAAATGAAAAGAGTACCATTCAGAATTGGGGTGCTCCAGAATATCACCCAAAAAAGTGCTATTTCAAAGGATCTGCTCATTGGAATTTTTTCCTCTATGGTAAGATTAACTCCAAAGAAAGGCAGAAATACATAATATGTTGAGGGTGAAGATTCATTCTCAGAGCTTGTGGGTTGGTTTCAGAACGTTTTATTACCAGGTTGGGTAACATCTTCAGCGGAGTCAGTGTCAGTATTCCTCTGTTTATAAGGGCTTCAGGCAGGGGTGGGCTTCAAAAATTTTACCAAGGGGTTCTCTGCCTGTTGCTGGGTGGGTGTGGCCATGGTGGGTGTGACCTAGTCAGCCTCCTGCACCATGGTGTGTGGGGTGGTTGCCCTCCCCAGGCTCTGGAGGCTTTGCTCGAGCCTCTGGGAGAGCAAAAACAGCTTCCCCGGGCTCCGGAGGCCCTCTGGAGCCTTCCCAAACTTCCGGTAGGCCCATTTTTCACCTCTGCGCATGCCCTGCACTTACCTACATCCAAAAGGGCCGTGTGGGGAGGAGGGGCGGGGTGGGCGGGGCCAGCCAAGAGTAGGATTTATGGGTTCTCCGAACTGCACAGAATCTTAACTAGAGGTTCTCCCAGACCCTTGCAAACCCCCAGCAGCCCACCCCTGGCTTCAGGTGTGGGTATGTCCGCTGAAGATTGTTACCTATCCCGGTAACGAAACATTCAGAAACCAACCCACAACCTCGGAGAACAAACCTTCACCCTCATCCTACACCCGAGCTACAGATATTCGTCACTACTGCAAAACACACCATTTTCTCAGACTGATGCATGTAACACATCCTTAGTGGATACCTTTTGTGGGAGGGTTTTGACTTGGGAGTGATAAAATGAATTACTGTAATCGATGGAATAGCTTGTCTCTCGGAGTTGTAGGTGCTCTTATCACTGGAGGTTTTCCAAAATAGACTGGTTGTAAAACAGCCACAAGTAGGATCACATTTTGGAATACTGCACCCTGTTCTTGTCACCACAATATATAAAAAGATGTTGAGATGCTGGAAAGAGTACCCAGAAGAGCAACACAAATAATTAGAGGGCTGGAGGCTAAAACATATGAAGAACAGTTGCAGGAGTTGGGTATGTCTAGTCTAGTCTAGTCTAGTGAAAGGAAGGACTAGGGGAGACATGATAGGCAGCAGTGGTGGGTTTCAAATTTTTTTTACTACTGGTTCTGTGGGTGTGGCTTGGTGAGTGTGGCATGGCTTGGTGGGCGTGGCAGGGAAAGGATACTGTAAAATCTCCATTCCCTCCTCACTCCAGGGGGAAGTTACTGCAAAATCCCCATTTCCTCCCCATCAGCTGGGACTCGGGAGGCAGAGAATAGATGGAGGCGAGGCCAGTCAGAATTTTTACTACCGGTTCTCCGAACTACTCACAATTTCCGCTACCGGTTCTCCAGAACTGGTCAGAACCTGCTGAAACCCACCTTTGGATAGCGGTGTTCCAATATTTGAGGGGCTCCTACAAAGATGAGAGGGTCAAACTATTTTCCAAAGCACCGAAAGGCAAGACAAGAAACAACGGTTGGAAACTAACCAGGGAGAGAAGCAAGCTAGAAATAAAGAGAAATTTCCTGATAGAGCAATCAAGCAATGGAACAGCTTTGCCTTCAGAAGTTGTGGATGCTCCATCACTGGAAGCTTTTAAGAAGAGACTGGACAGCTATTTGTCTAGAATGGATAGGTTCTCTTGCTCTAGGGCAGGGGTCTCCAACCTTGGTCCCTTTAAGACTTGCTGGCTGAGGGACTCTGGGAGTTAAAGTCCACAAGTCTTAAAGGGACCAAGGTTGGAGACCCCTGCTCTAGGGAGGGGGTTAGACTAGAAGGACCTCCCAGGTCCCTCCCAGTTCTATGATTCTATGTTCTAAGCATGGGAAGAGCAGGCTGGTGAAAAAATTGCAGCGCCTGAATTTTAGTCGCAGTAGCAAAGGAAATTGGATGGTTTTATGCTATGTTGCTCAGCAAAGATACAGTTTGGTTATACGGATCAGTTTCCTCCATTCAGTATTTCTGCAGATACAGTTCATTCATTCATTCACTCACTCACTCACTCACTCACTCACGCACTCACTCACTCACTCACTCACTCACTCACTGGGCCCTGAATGGTTGATTGACCTGAGGTCAATCTAAAGTCTCGATCACGTCAATATTTGAAACTCTCTGTGTTCATTAATTCCTTAGTATCGATCAGTTGAATGTTCTCTAAATATGCTACCACAGTATTAAAATCCACACTTTTTAATTACCCAAACTGAAATAGCCAAAAAATACACAAGCATTTCATAAAAGTTACAAAACAATTCAACTCAAAAAGGCCAATTAAAAAAAAACTATGGATATTGTGGAAAGGAAAGTGAACAGGAAGTCATGACAGAATTTGAAGGTGGACTAAAAAGGGAGAGAAAAAAATTATAGAGAAACCAGATAAGATATTTATTCTTGTCTTTATTTTTGAAGATGTAGAACATCCTTGAATTAGCTTTCACAAGAAGGAAATCTGAGATAGATTAACTGAGATAGAGATGAAATGAAAAGCCTAATTGATTAATTAAAAACCAGTTTTATGCCCATTCTGGATAAAATGTTGAAAATATTAAAAGAGGAAATAATTTTTAACATTCTGAACGAATCTTGCTGAAAAGGAACTAGCATGCCTCCCTCAAAAGTTTTATCCCATTAACTTTCTTTTTAGGTTGTCAGCAAAAATGTAAATGGGGTAATTTAGTAGACCGCCTACCTGGGTTTTCAAAAAGCTTTTGACATTTCTCTCATATCAAGTTTGTAATCAAAATTCAACAACCATTAGATAAAAGGGAGATGCTGTCTAGAAAAACAGAAGAATGAAAATGAACCCTTTTCAAACGAGAGAGATATTTAAAATAGTCCTTCATGGATCAATTGCTTTTTAAATAGTTTCTATATGTTCAGGTGAACAGTAAGATAAGGAGACCATGTTTATTGATGTTATTAGACACTATCCAGGACAGTAAAATCTAAATGAGAGTACAGAAAATCCCATAAGGATTTTTCCAAGCTAGTGAATGGACTTCAGAGAAGAAAATGTGGTTTAATACATGTAAAGGCAAATTGATGCGCACCGGCATGAAAAATCCAGCTTGCATGTCCAATATTGGGACTTGAGAGGGCCATGATTTGGGGATCGTGGTGAATGACATGTTAACTCACAGTTTGCTGCTTTAAAAGAGGACATTCTATGCTTGGAATCACTGAGAATGGAATTTAGAATTAAATGTAACAATGAATGGAAAGATCACTCCTGGAATATTGCATTGGCTTTGAGATCTCAAGAAGTATATTGTAGAGCTGGAAAAAGGTGTGAACATGACATGGATATTCCTTTGTTAGGAAAGGGTCAGGATCATCCTTTAGAAAGGAATTCCAGAAGGATTCAGAAGCATGTCACCACCCAGAGTTAAATTGTAAAAGTCACTGCCATCAGACCTGCTGATAGTTGCCAATTTAGATAATTTTGAAAGCAGACTAGACAATTTCAAGCAGACCCAGGTTATCCGTGGTGACTACTTTGTGGTTGTTTACTCTTCCTGAATCATAGGTATCTGACTTTAAAGAACAGCTGGTTGATTAACAATAGAACAGGACAATAAACCACCTATGTTGGCTTGTGAGCTTTCTAAATGCATCTGGTGGACTTAATTTAGCAGAAATGCTCCTTTAGCTTGACATGTGAAAGACATTTTTGGAAGGAGGGGGATGCAAAGTTGGAGAGGGTAGAGGAAATTGGGGACTAGAAAGCTTCGTAGATTTGGAGGAAAAAGGAATATCCAATTTGGATAAGTTACTCATTGAAACATGGGTCAAAGGGAGGGCGTTACAAAATGGAGGAGAGGGCAGCAGGTTTGAATGGAGGAATGGATAATGTTAGGGTGCTAGGGTAGGTAGGCCTTGACTTACAACCATTCATTTAGTGTTCAAAGTTGCAACAGCATTGAAAAAAAGTGACTTAAAACCATCTCGGCATCCCCATGGTCACACAATCAAAATTCAGGCATCAAGCAATCGTCATGCGTTCATGATGATGGCAACATCCTTGGGTCACTTGACGGCCATTTGCGACCTTCCCACCTGACTTCTGAAAGCAGAGTTAACAAGGGAAACCAGATTCACTTAACGGCCATGTGATTCACTTAAAAAACAGTGAATTTGCAGCCCCACACTTAATAACCATGGCGAGAAAAAAAAGGATGTAAAATCCAGTGTGACTCACTGAACAACTGTGCTGCTTAGCGACAGAAATGCTGAAATTTCAATTGTGGTCGTAAGTCGAATATTACCTCTGTGCAGAAATGACAAGGATAGAGAGTTAAAAAGACCAAAGGGTACCCAAGGGAGATGTTTAGACCAGGGTTCTCCAACCTTGGCAACTTGAAGCCTGGAGGACTTCAACTCCCAGAATGCCCAAACCAGCTGGCTGGGGATTCTGGGAGTTGAAGTCCTCCAGGCTTCAAGTTGCCAAGGTTGGAGAATCCTGGTTTAGACCATTGCAATGGGATTTATCACAGCATAGATTGCTTAACCTTGTAAGTAGCAGATGCTGGCGAGATCTGAAGCGGGATCCAATCTGGGTCGGTCATCAGGACCAGTCGTTTTTGTCTTCCAAGTTTTTGGACTCTTACTGGAGCCTGTCCTCAGGGAACTTCCATCCAGCACGAGTCCAAAAACTCAGAAGACAAAACCTCTGGTCTCTCTGACCGACCCAGATTGGATCCTGCAACATTATCCTGGGACACGTATATTTGCCTTTGTTTGTGACACCAGAAGCTATTGGGTTTTTTTTGCTCCCTCTGTGGCTGCCATAACTTTAAGCAGAGGTGGAGAAGGGACTGTCTTATTGGGTGGGTCAGAAGGGGTTGTGACCTCCAAGCAGTGACTCCAAACATAGCTCTCGTCCTCTGTGCAGCAACTGTGCTCCATGGAGTCGGCCATGATCCAGGCTCGGAAACGCAAGCGCACCAGCATTGAGAACAACGTGCGGGGTTCCCTCGAGTCGTACTATCTGCGCTGCCCCAAGCCTAACCTGCAGGAGATATCCCAGATTGCTGACGACCTCTGCCTGGAGAAGGATGTGAGTGACCCCCACACCCGTCTTATTGCATTTCCCCAAAGCAGCCACCATCTCGGTGCACGATATCCTAGCTCTCCAGGGTCAGATTGTGATGTCTGATTCAAAGTGTGCACAATTTTGTTTTGTTTTGCTTGGAAGAAATCAGGATGATAGTTTTGAGTGGGTTGAATTCCAAAAGAACAAAGCACTTTCCCCCCCCCCCTTAGCAAACAATGGGGAATTAAAATTAAAATGTCTGTCCTGGGGCCAAAGGAGAAGATAAGAGCGATAGTCCATTCTGGGTACTCCAAAAGTGCCCAGACTCCAAAAGGGTCAGAAAGGAATTGCAGAGAGATTCAGAAGCGGGTCACCCACCGCCCAGGGTTAAATTGTGAAAAGTCATTGCCATCAGACATGGTGATAGTTGCCAACTGACAGTTTTGAGTGGGTTACATTCCAAAAGACTTTTTTTTTTTTTTGAGAAAAATTGATTTAGAAGATGATCTTTTATTTACCGTATTTTTCGGAGTATAAGACACACCTTTTCCCCGCCAAAAAGTGGGTGAAAATCTGGGTGTGTCTTATACTCTGAATGTAGCCCCACCCAGCTTCTCAAAAGGAGGTTTCAGAGGCTGAAAAAAGCATCAGAAATGGAGCTTAGAAAAAAAGCCCCCAAGCAGAGCTTCAGAGGCTTTTTTTCTGAAGTTCTGTTTCGGAGGCTTTCAGAGGCAGAAAAAAGTTTTTTCTGAAACAGAGTTTCAGAAGTTTCAGAGGCAGAAAAAAAAGCAAGGCACAGAGCTCACAACCAAGGAACCTGTTGCTAAAATTCATCTCTGGGAACAGCTGATTGGGGGTGTTCCGGGAGGCCGATCCACCTGCCAATCAGCTTTTTTCTTATTTTCCTCCCCAAAAACTAAGGTACTCTTATACTCTGAAAAATATGGTGTTTTTTTTTTTTTTGCCTTAGCAAAAAAATGGGAATTTAAAAATTCTTTATCTGTCCTGGGGCCAAAGAAGAAGATAGAGGGATAGTCCATTCTGGGTACTTTCAGCCACCTAATTTAGAGAAAAATTGATTTAGAAGATGATCTTTAGGTTGGGTGATAAGACAGTTTCCTGCACAGATTATTTTTTCAGGATAAAAGTAAGTGAACAGAATGCTTATCGCAGAACCCATAGAACAAAGATGTTTTGGGATATTGTCAAAACTCAGGATAAAATGCCAAAACATGAGGTATTTTCTTTCGGAACACTCTACCTGTCAATCTGGAAAAGTGACAAAATAACCCTATGATTTTCATAATAACCAAAGCAAAGCTGGCTGAGGGACTCTGGGAGTTGAAGTCCACAAGTCTTAAAGTTGCTAAGGTTGGCGACCCCTGACCCAGAGAGTGCTCAATCCAGTCTTCTGGATTGTATCAGTTGGGGCCATTGCTTCCTCGTTGCTCATTTACAAATGACACACTACTCAAGGCGCAAACGTTGTGTCAGTATCTGATGCTTGTCCAAAGCATTCTGGTGTGGACTTTTTATCATTACCACAATTCTGAGGTGAATGAAACTGGCAGAGAGCAAATCCCTTGGAAAGTTGACAGGCTGTATAATGGTCTTGTTTTCATTGGGTTCACATTTCATTATGTGTTGTGTCTGCGCCCCCCCCCCCAGCCGGGCCTCCTGCCAGAAAGTGACTTGGAAAGTGAGGGGGAAGGGCCGTCAGTCAGGACTTACCTCAGGAGCACAGGCTTCCCTGGCTCAGCTCTAGGAGCCAGAGGCAGGCCAGGTGGAAGAGATAACGAGGCCTCCACTCTTTTCCCCCCAGGCCAAGCCTGCAGACCCAGCTGATGGCAATCAGGCCTGGCTGGACCCTAGGTTTTGTAGGCAGGAGAGGTGAGAACAACAGAAGCAGGGGTGGGGCAGGCCTAGGAAGTGCTGAGTCATGGAGCCACACCCCACAGGATATAAAGGCAGCAAGAGCTGCTGTGCCTCTTCATAGCAGGCAAATTAACTGCTTAACTAAGAGCTGAAGTACAGTTTGTTCCTGGGTGACTCATCGGCATCGAGGGAGATAACAGAGACACTTGTCATACGCTTGCTATTTTGCTGCCAGAGCTGATAGTGCTGGTTAATTAAGCCATCACTCGGACGGAGGCGAGGGGGGACAGAACATTATGGTTCATATGGTTGGTTGGTTTTTAAGCTTAGTACGTTGTGTGAATCTAGTTGGTGTCAGCTGGAAACCATGGGTTATTGCTTAGCTCAGGGGTCTCCAACCTTGGTCCCTTTAAGACTTGTGGACTTCAACTCCCAGAGTTCCTCAGCCAGCTTTGCTGGCTGAGGGACTCTGGGAGTTAAAGTCCACAAGTCTTAAAGGGACCAAGGTTGGAGACCCCTGGCTTAGGTGGTGCAGACTGAATGATGAGGGTCCTTGGTGCTCCCTGAGCTTGGTTGTTTTCTTGCAGAAGTTTCAGTACCCAAAATAGGTAACATCATCCGACTATCACGGATGATGTTACCTAGTTTGGGTAATGAACCATCTGCAAGAAAACAACCAAGTTTAGAGAGCACCAAGGACCCCTCGTTTCAAGCCTGAGCTACAAATATTCTCCTTTATTGGAAACTGAATCATTGATGGTTTATTAAATCCAAGAGCCACCTGATGAAATAAACCAAGCTTGATTGCAATGTGTATAGCCAGTTGGGATGTCCCCTTCAACATTTGTCTGTGGAGATTCTCAGTTATCCAGGTCATGGCTATCCCAAAGGTGCTTTTTTTTTCAAAAGGCAACTGGATTTTCTTTGTTTTGCTTGAAGACATTTCACTTCTCATCCAAGAAGCTTCTTCGGTTCTACGTTGTCTGTTAAAGTCTCCCATGACTCCCATTTCAAGGATGGGAACTAAGTGTTGAGAGTGCTATGACTCCCCTGTTCAGGAGATGAAGGGTTGTTAAACCCAGAGATAAACCTCAGAGCTTAAACTTAGAATAACTTTATTGTCACTTTGAATGTACACGAATCGGCATACATTAAAATGAAATTTCGTTGCATACAGCTCTCAAACGTCACCACCTCCAATATACACTACACAAATTTGACTAAATAAATAAATAAATACAACATTTATGCATATACCCACATACGTTATATTACACAGAACAACAAGTCTAGACCAGATGTATACATGTACATGGCGGGAAAAATGAATCCTGTGAGTTTACCAGATGGATGGCATAACTGGAACAAAGCTGTTACAGAATCTGGTAGTCCTGCTAGAAATGCTTTGAAACCTCCTCCCAGAGGGGAGCAACAGAAACGGACTGTGAAGTGGGTATGTGGGGTCTCTAACAATGCTTTGAGCTCTAAGCACATAAGCGCTTATAAGCAGTATCCTGAATAACGGGAAGCGAGCTTCCTGTAATCTTCTCTGCTGTCCTCACCACTCTCTATATGGACTTTCTATCTGAGGCACTACCACCACCAAACCAAACAGGGATGTAGTTTGTTAAAACGCCTCTCAATTGTGCCTCTGTATTAAAAAATGGCCAGGACAGAAGGAGAAAGATGTGGTGGTTTCATCCGACGAAGGAAATGCAGACGCTGGTTTGTATGCTTCTCTAAGGATGGCATGTGGAGATACTAGTTCAGTTTCTTCTGCTGTTGCAACATTCAAGCGCAGGCCATGTAGAGAGCCTTTCTAGAGGATGGGCTGTGCAAGGAGCTACGGAGAGGCCATTGTGGAGAGTATTAGCACAGTAATTTGTCCCTCACCATATCAGCTTGACCATAAGCCATGGTGGCGCCATGGTTAAAACGCAGTATTGCAGGCAAACTCTGCCCGCAGCCAGGAGTTTGATCCTGACCAGCTCAAGGTTGACTCAGCCTTCCATCCTTCCGAGGTCGGTAAAATGAGGCCCCAGATTAGTTAGAACAATATGCTGTTATTGTATGTAACCCCACCCCTTACCACCCCAGTGAGTACTGTAAAGCACTACGGGGCAGTATATAAGTCTTAAGCGCTCATGTCATAACTTACACGTGCTTTGTCTCTTGTAGGTAGTACGCGTCTGGTTTTGCAACCGCCGTCAGAAGGGCAAGCGCAACCCAGGAGCTGGGTCTCGGGATGAATCCGATGGTCCTATTCTACCTCAAGCTTGTCCTCATGGGCCGCTCCAAGCTCCGCCCCACGGTCTTGGCTCCGCCCATCACCAGCTGTCCCCACCGCCCCAGGGCTACAACACAACTACTTTTGCTGCTGTTTACGTGCCGCAGTTCCACGAAGGAGAAGTTTTTATCGCTCCCGCCTCGACCTCGGCCGTGATGGGGCACCCAATGCATTCCACCTGAGCAGCCTGCCTGCCTGGCAAACCTCAGCGTCTTTAATTTTTAATCTCAGGGAGGTCCTCCTGCCGTTTTTTCTTTCTTATTTCTTAGATTTGTTTTCCTTTAGGAAAGGAAAGGCTCAGAGCTTCGGCTTTTGACCGTCTTTTACATTCAGGGATACAAAACTTCTTGATGAGGCTTTTTTTTAATCAGGGTTTTAAAAAAGATTTTTGCAATGATGATTTTTAATATTTTGACAAAGGAAAAGCTACTTCTAAAAGCCGCTTTCGTTTCCAACCCTTTTTGGTCTCTTTATAGGATCCGTAATACCTTTATTTAGTTTGGCCTGCATACATATTTACCCACCCCCAAATCCAGATGCTCCTGTCCCTAAAGGACCAAGCAGATTCTGGGGAACGGGCCATAATTGGGCATCATTGCCCACTTTTAATGAATGAGACAGTAAGGCTTAATAAAGGCTTTAAAATGGGCTTTGTTCTCATAATTATCTAACATAAAGCTGTGTGATTTTTGAGGTTCACTTCTTGGTGAACCTCAAAATATCACACAGCGGTGTCATTTTCTTTGGGGAACACAACTCTCCTGCAGGTAGAAAGGACTTGGGGTTTTTCATTTTTTTTCTCTCTCTCCCCATCCTATCATTTAATACAAAATCTCTTTAAGGGGTGACTTATGTCAAAGCTTTCTTGTGTCCGAACGTGTCTGATCCAACCAAGAAAAGTCTTTAAAAGCTTACTGAAATCTTGGTTTCGTTTTTTGTCCACCCCGCCACACCAAGATGGAGAGATCTTAGAGGTGTCCCCAGAAACATTCTCCTTTTGGTCTTGACTGCCATTACAATCCTCAAAAATCAGATTTTAAGACGATGCCCTTTTCTCTCTCCTAAGTACACACAAGGGGCTGGATCCGCATCTCTGAAAGTCCACAATGTTAAAGACACAAGGACACATGGTATGAGATATATTTTGAGCAGGATATTCTTTCAAGGACCAGAGGTCCCATTTTCCCCCCCTCTTCCCTGCTACAAATTCAGAAACAGGCCAGCAGATCAAAGCCAAACATGGAAAAGGAAGCTAGCTATCAATATTGAAAGTCATACCCCGTTCCTCATTTGTCTTTCATAACGTTACTATTGTATCTGGCAATGGGAGAAGAATGTTGGTGGTTGTATTATTTTAATCGTAAACTCGTATGATTCATCTTTGTATTTTTGATTTTTCCTAATTTGCTCAATTGTTTGCATGACATGAGGCCTCTATTAAAAAAATATTGCTGATTAACATAGGTGTGAAGGTGATTTCTTTGAAAAAATATCTTTGTATCAAGGTGGACAATAATGCGGTGGCCACGATTAAACCACCCACATACCCTTTTTGGTTTTTATGGCCTGTGGATTACTTCACACATCATATTACTTCAAATGGCCTAGTTCAGTGGTGCCAAACTCAATTTCATTGAGGGCTGCATTAGGGTTGTGTTTGACCTTGGGGGGAAGGGCGTGGCCAGGTTGGTTGTGGCCAGGTTGGTTGTGGCCAGCTCGACGTCATTCATTGAAGCTCCATTTTGGGCTGCGATAGCCTCCTGGAGCCCTCCCTGGCAGTGGTGGGATTCTACTGGTTCGGACCGATTCAGGCGAACCGGTAGCTCCAATGATCAGCTAGTAGCAAAGCGGTTCATCCCAACAATCAAATGGGCCCACCTGCCTGCCTGCCCACACTATTTTCCTACCTTTATCTCCTCAGCTGATTCGCACGGCAGAGCCAATTGCCGCATGAATCAGCTGTGTTACTCCTCTGAAGAAACCCCAGAAAGTGAAGATTTGTTCAAACTGCGCACAAGCTCGCAATCACCAAACTGGTTGTTAAACTGGGAGGATCCAACCACTGTTCCCCGGGTGCCGATTTCACTGGCAGGGGGTGCAGGAGGCCATCGCAGCTGAAAATAGAGCATGCGACCCTCCCAGGCTCCGTTTTCGCTGGCACTGCATGCCAGTCCTTTGCTGTTTTCAGAGTGGGCCCATGGACCAGATCTAAGCACCCCACGGGCCAGATCTGGCTCACGGGCCTTGAGTTTGACACCCCTGGCCTAGTTTGTATGCAACACCAGTGCATGTTATGGATGAGTGCTGCACCTCAGGACACCAGGGGTTACTCCAACCAGACTATACCTAAAACTGCTCTCCATAAACATGATCGACACCTCTCGGAATCCAGGGGCCTATATTTTGGGGAGGAGGAGGAATGTAGTGTGTGCACCATCTAGTTTTCTATAGTTAATCCTCAACTTAAAACAGTTCACTTGGTTACTGTTTGAAGTTACAACTGTCCTGAAAAAAAAGTGACTGATGACACACTTCTGATGGTTGCAGCATCCCTATGGTCATGTGTTCAAAATTCAACCGCTCAGCAACTGACTTACACTTATGATGGTTGCAGTATCCTGGGGTCATGTGTACACATTTTGTGACCTTCTGGCAAGCAAAGTCAAGGAGGAAGCCAGATTCGCATAACAACCGGTACAGTCAGCTGAGTCCTCGGCTGACTGTTGGGGGCGAGTCATTGGCCCCGATGGAGAGGGTGCGCAACTTGGGCGTCCTCCTGGATGAACGGCTGTCTTTTGAAGACCATTTGACGGCCGTCTCCAGGAGAGCTTTTTACCAGATCCGCCTGGTGCGCCAGTTGCGCCCCTTTCTAGACCGGGATGCCCTATGCACGGTCACTCACGCCCTCGTGATGTCTCGCCTGGATTACTGCAATGCTCTCTACATGGGGCTCCCCTTGAAGGGCATCCGGAGGCTGCAGTTAGTTCAGAATGCAGCTGCGTGGGTGATAGAGGGAGCCCCTCATGGCTCCCGTATGACACCAATCCTGCGCAGACTGCACTGGCTACCTGTGGCCTTCCGGGTGCGCTTCAAGGTTTTGGTAACCACCTTCAAAGCGCTCCATGGCATAGGGCCGGGTTATCTACGGGACCGCCTACTGCTACCTAACACCTCTCACCGACCCGTGCGCTCTCACAGAGAGGGACTCCTCAGGGTGCCATCAGCTAGGCAGTGCCGTCTGGCGATGCCCAGGGGAAGGGCCTTCTCTGTGGGGGCTCCCACCCTCTGGAACAAACTCCCCCCAGGACTCCGTCAACTTCCGGACCTCCGAACCTTCCGTCGCGAGCTCAAGACACATTTATTCATCTGTGCAGGACTGGCCTAGATTTTAAATTTATTGGGGTTTTAAATGGGTTTTAATATTTATATTTATATTTTAAAATTTGGCATTAGAATAAGTTTTTTAATGGTTATTTTAATGTGTATATGAATGTTTTATTTGCCTGTGAACCGCCCTGAGTCCTTCGGGAGATAGGGCGGTATACAAATATGAATAATAAAATAATAATAAATAAACCGTGTTAAAAACCCAGCACCTGCAGTGATTCACTTAACAGCGGTGGCAAGAAAGGTGGTAAAACGGGGCAAAACTCACTTAACATGTCTTGCTTAGGAACAAAAATATTGGGTTCAAATGTTGGTTGTAAGCCAAGGACATCCGCCTATGATGGATGTCATGTAATCCAACTCCATGCTTTCTAATCAATTACAGACAATAGGATTCTCCTGATCTCCGTTTTGCAGAGAGATCAATCACTCTTGGGATGAGCCTTAGCATTAATATTCTTTATTTCAGGGGTCTCCAACCTTGGTCCCTTTAAGATTTACGGACTTCAACTCCCAGAGTCCCTCAGCCAGCAAAGCTTTGCTGGCTGAGGGACTCTGGGAGTTGGAAGTCCGTAAGTCTTAAAGGGACCAAGGTTGGAGACTCCTGCTTTATTTGGTGTGTGCATACAGTGTATCTTAAGTGCAGTACAAACCCAGGGAGTGTGTTTCTGTCCACAACCATCATGGATGGTAGATGGGCCAAAAGTGCACACTGAGAGCATATGCACCAAGACAAATTCCTTGTGTGTCCAATCACACATAGCCAATAAAATTCTATTCTAAAGTGACTAGACCAAAGTCACCAGGCAAGCAAACATAAAAGATTTATATTTTTTGCTTGTTGGCATAATTGCTGTCCAATTAATCAGATCTAGAACTTCATTTATTGTTTTAGTTGTTTCTAGACTAGCTTTTTTCCCCCTTGAAATTATTGGTTGTTATTTTTTTCTGGAAGAGTAACTTTATATCTCCTTTGACATCTGAAGTGGGGAAGGGAAGGAAGGAAAGAAGGAAAGGAAGGGAGGGAGGAGAGGGAGGGAAGGGAAGAAGGAGGAAAGCAAAGTTAACATGGTAAACAATGATACGATTGGGCTCTGCATACTGTGTGAACTTGGCAAATTGTTCAACTTGGAGTAAAGCTTTATCTTAACTCAGCTTCCTCTTCAAATTTTCTACATTTCCTATTTCTGCAATTTTGCCATGAGCATCCCAAATGCTCTTGAAGCACAGGGTTTTCTCTGCCAGTCCCTCCAAGGAGTTCGGAGGCACAAAAACTCTGGAATTCTTCGCAGCATATCCCAAGCTTTGGGATGCGGGGATTTCAATTTCCAGCATTCTCAGCAATGCCCACGCTGGCTAAGGCATAATGGGAGTTGAAGTCCAGACATCTAGCAGGTGTTTTTTTTTTAATTAATTAAATACACTCAGATGGCCGCGCAATTTACATGTGGTGACTCCAGGTGGCTTGCAAAATTAAACAAGGTTTAGGCTAAGAAGAAAATGCTGAATAAGCCTGGACGCATCCAGTGGGGGAAAAATGGCTGTTAAGCATATCTGGCTTCCCCCATTTTTCTTCGTGGGAAGTCGGCTGGGATGGTTGCAAATGAGGATCACGTGACCCAGGGACAGGGCAACGGTCATAAATACCAATACGGTTGGCGAGCACGCGAATTTTTGATCATGTGACCATGGGGATGCTGCAATCGGGATCGAGTGACGCTGTAACTTTGACCTGTCACTCAACGAATGGTTGTTCCCTATACAGGAGTGGGCAAAAGACACCAACGAGGCCCATCTCATATCAAAGGGGAAGCTAAAAAGAAACAGGACAACGCTCAAAAAAGCCCACCCGCGTTTTAAAAGTTCTGACAAGGAACTTTATAGGAATGCATGGCACAAACCCTGAATCAGGACAAGAGTAAGCAGTCTACCTGCATTTAAAAGACACAGGCCACTCTTTTGAAGAAGCAAAGTCCACAGTTTGGATAGAGAGGACGGCTGGTTTGAATGTGGGGTCAAAGAAGCCATCTATGTCAAAATTGAACAGCCCTCTCTCAACCGAGGGGGAGGGATACGACATCATCTATCTCCAGTCTGCAACACAGTCCTTTCACAGGTCCCATTTGCATCACTCAGGTAACCCCGATGACGCAGATAAACCTCCAGGTGACCTTAAAGATAAAGGTTTCCCTTGCACATATGTGCTCGTCATTCCCGAGTCTAGGGGGCGGGGCTCATCTCCGTTTCAAAGCTGAAGAGCCAGCGTTGTCTGAAGACGTCTCCGTGGTCATGTGGCCAGCATGACTCAACACAAAAGGCACATGGAACGCTGTTACTTTCCTACCAAAGGTGGTCCCTATTTTTCTACTTGCATTTTTTACATGCTTTCGAACTGCTAGGTTGGCAGAAGCTGGGACAAGTAACGGGAGCTCACCCCGTTACGCGGCACTAGGGATTCGAACCGCTGAACTGCCAACCTTTCGATTGAAAATGACCAGTTGTCTGCAAGGAGTACAAATCCTTCCATTCCCCACCATCCAGTCAAAGCTGAAGAAGATTCTTGGATGAGAAACGAAACATAATCAAAGAAAAAAACCGGAAAGTCCAATTGGCAACCCTGAAGATCCAACGAAAAGGATGGCTTGGGGGTGTTTGTCGTGTCCCACTCCTCCGCTGACGGCCGGGTCAGGGAAATCCGAATCAGGCTTGCCTCTGCAGCTCTGCCCAAAGTCCTAGCAAAGTCCTCAGAGCAGGCAGGAGACCAGTAAGTGACTTCAGCAAGGTAAGTTCGACTTTGCCTGACTCAGAGACTGCCAGAAAGCAGATCCTTTATATAGGCCATGGGGTGTGGCTCCATGACTCAGCACTCATTAAGGCCTGCCCCTCCCTTCCTTCTGTTGCCTCCGCCTATCCAATCTTCTGATGCGAGGGTCACTCCAATCAGCTGTTGTTGGAAGTAAACTTTCCTCAGGCTCACATGCTGTGGAGGAGGGGGAGGGGTCTAGCTGCTCCGTTTGCCTGGGCATGGAGCCAGGGCTGGGGCCAGGGGATGCTCCCTCCTCTGCAGCCTGCTTGGGCATGGAGCCAGGGCTGGGACCGGGAGGTGCCCCCTCCTCTGCAGCTTGTCTGGGCATGGAGCCAGAACTGGGGCCGGGAGGCATACATTCCTCCGTGTTCGGGAGCAGATAAGCAGACCCCGGCTGCGGTGAGAGCGGACAAGACACAACAGTGTTACTTGGAACCCTGACACCAGTTGCCTCTTGAAAAAGCACCTTTGGGACAACCATGACCTGGATGACTGAGAATCCCTTAACAAATTGTCTCGCTTAGCAGGAGAAACTGTGGGCTCAATTGTGGTCGTAAGTCAAGGACAACCTGTAAATTTCTGAACTTTGTAATGTCTGAGATCCCAGTGAGAATGTTGAACGTTCTTTCAACAGGTGAAAGAATGAGACTATTGCCTTATACACTGTAAGCCGCCCTGAGTCTTCGGAGAAGGGCAGGGTATAAATGTAAACCCCCCCCCCCAAAAAACCCCGCAATTCTACTGCCATAAGATTGTTTTCGAGGAAAGATACAGTAGTGGCCAAAATTGAGAAAAGTGTATTTTTGAGGTTTGATGGCTAATAACACCACTTTTTGTTTGGAGTTTCAAAATAATTATATTCCACTGCTGGAAAGGCCTGGGAATAGCCCAAACCTTAACCCAACTGAAAATCTATGGAGCCGACTAAAGAAACTTGTTAATCAGAAGCGACCCAGCAATAAAACCCAGTTAATAGAAGCAATCATTCAATCTTGGTTTCACATTATAACAGCTGCAGAACTAAAAGACTTGGCTCACTCCTTGGGAAGACGGTGTAGGACCGTAATTCATGCTAAAGGTTACTCAACTATTAACTGACATGATAATTTTTGTATATCTCGTTTTTTCTACATGTTTCACTTTTCTTTATAGTGTAACTGCTATTCTAATAGCAAATCCTTTTGTTATTGCATTACATTCTTGATTAAATTATCTTTCCATTGATATATAATTTTATGGTACTATTCCCTAAAAAAAGTGGTGTTATTTTAGAAAATACACTTTTCCCAAAAGGTTTCCACAATTTTGGCCACAACTGTAATTTAGTTTGAACACATCTCGTTCAGTCTTACCACATTTATGCAGCCATTAAGTTTGCAGTTTAGGTTTATTTTAATGCTAAGATCAAGCCGGTTGCAAGATGAGAAACATTTTTTTTTACAGGGAAAGGATACCCTTCCTTCCTTCCTCCTAAAAAAACAAAAACCAACCTTGCCAAGTGCATAAGAATAAAAAAAAAATGAATGCCTCTTTCCTAAACTATAGAAGTCTTTGGTTGATTTTCTTGTTGGCTTCAGTGGGAGCAGTTTTCCCTGTATGGAGTAGCTTATTTTTTTTTTCATTTTGGCATATTAAAAAGCAGATTTTCCCAAAATTGAGTCCGTTAGAGGCGGCAAAGGAGAGCAAACGTGCTGCTGAGAAGTCGGATAGTGAAGCCGGGATGATTCAGAAACGGGACTGAAGTCAAGAATTGCTTTTCTTTTCTTTTTTTTTTAACTGCAAAGTGCTTTAAGTTGGTGCATCTTGAGAAAACAAGGCAGATCCTATGGTTTACGGCAAATATCCTTTTTTCGAGAGGGGTTCCATTTTTTTTTTATCTCATTATTTCTTTTGCTAGCAGAAGGCTTGTGTTTGGTGTTTGAACAGATCCCCCTCGAAAAGATGGAGCCTGCTTCTAGCGTTTCCCCAGGTTGAAGATTCTTGATCTTGACCGCTCCCATTCCCCCATAAGCTGGAAGATACAGTCCATTCCAGATGTGTATCCCTCAGATGTTATCGCCGAGGGAGGCTGGGACCAACCGTTCAACATCTAGAACAGGGGGTCTCCAACCTTAGCAACTTTAAGCCTGGAGGACCTTCAACTCCCAAAATTCCCCAGCCAGCAAAGCTTTGCTGGCTGGGGAATTCTGGGAGTTGAAGTCCACCAGGCTTAAAGTTACCAAGGTTGGAGACCCCTGATTTCTAGACAAGCAGATCCCCTGTCATTTGGCACTGATCTATAGCTAAATATATAATAGAATGAGAATGGTATCTCCCCAGCTTTCAATTAAGCGAAGTGCCTTATCTAGCTGGGATGCCTTGTGGATACACATCTGCACACACCTGGGTGTTTCTTAGGAAAACCTACCACGCTGCTTTACAGACCTTTTTTTTTTTAAAAAAAATTGGTTTCAGTTTTTATACTAGAAATCAAGGCTACTGAACATTCTTTAGAAAGATTTTTTTTAAAAAACCCAGCAACTCGCTCCCTTTATCACATGCAAAGAACCCTCAGACCAGGGGCGTCAAACTCAAGGCCAGATCCGGCAGGTGGGGTGCTTAGATCTGGCCTGGGGGTGGCTGCCCTGGAAACAGCAAAGGATCGGCCCATGGTGCCTTGGTCAGGGAAAATGGCGCTCGGGAGGCGGCCCTCACGAGCTCCGTTTTTGCTGGCGGAGGGTTGCAGGAGGCCCTCACCGCCGAAAACGGAGCTCAGAAGCCCATCTTCGCTGGCAGAGCACTTGGGACATCCCCCGACACGAGTGACGTCAACCTGGCAACGCCCACCTGCCCCCCCCCCCCCAAGCCAAACACAACCCTTATGAAATCGAGTTTGACACCCCTGCCTTAGGCAAAGAAAACACCGCTCAACGAACTTATGGGAGTACAAGCTTTTGCAGCCGGATAGGTGGTTTGCCATCTTGGTTAGAAGAGGTTCTGTGGTATCGTTTGATGCGGGAAGGGCATACAGGAGGGAATGGGACAACTTGCCACAGCCAACTCACTGTGGGACAATTTAACAATTCTACTTAATTATTTAAAAGAAAAATTATTTTGTGTGCCACTCACATTTCATTCTCTCCCTCCTTTTGCACCCTTTCTTTAATAATTCTATCCCACCCTTTCTTCGACATTAGTCTTAACGCTTGTCCTGTGCCAAGATGGCCGTGGCGAGTTGACTGTGGCGAATTGTCAGACACCCCCCACCATATGGATTTGGTCTCCCTTGAAGACCAGCAGACTGGCTGCTTGCCTTTCACTTTTCTACAGTAGCTTCACTCTCCGTCTGCAAATATACACAATGGGGACGGAGGATAATGCTGTAGGAACCTCCTGAGACCAACAAAGCAACACATCTGCTTCTCACAAGATGCCACAAGACTAGTATTTCTCAACCTTGGCAGCTTTAAGATGTGCGGACTTCCATTCCCAGAATTCCCCAGCCAGCATAGCTGGCTGGGGAATTCTGGGAATGGAAGTCCACACATCTCAAAGCTGCCAAGGTTGAGAAATACTGTGCCAGACTGCATCTTTTAAAGAGAAGCTAAGTTAAATCAAAAGGAGCACTCAAATTGTGTGCCTGCCTTATTTGCATATAAAGTGCAAGAAGCTTTTTTTAAAAAAAGTCAAAAAAGCGATTGCTAAAAAGAGTAAAAAATCCTCCCCTTCTTCCCCCCCCCTCCACTCGTCTCACTGCCCGGTGCTGGGAGGCGAAAACAGAGGGTGAAAAGTGAAGAGGATGGGAAATCTTTCCTTCCTGGTTGCTTTTGGTGTAACAGTCAAGCAAACGTACGCGCTTTAAATACGGACAAAAGCAGATGGTGAACGGTACCAGCCTCATCAATTCGAATACAAGCCCCCATTCATTTCTCTGGAATTTAGAATTCGTGGGTTATGTGTTGCTGTTTTTTTCTTCCCATTTAATTCTTCATCTTTTAACTCCGTGCTTGCTTTTTCACCTGCCATCTCGTCCACCCCAAAGGCTAGAGAGAGGGAGCAAATCCTGTTCTTGGAAAATCTTCCCCTGGCGTACATGAACTTAAGTGAAGATTTGAAGAGCCCCAAATCTCAAATCCGGAGACGCAATTCTTGGATCTGCCTTCCCCAAGTGGCTTCTTTTGTGTTTTGACCACCCTTGTTGACCCCTCCAGGAAGCAGCTGGTTGTTCACACAACAGCCTTCTCCCTGTTGTAAGGCACGGATGGTGATCAGACCATTTGGCGCGATCAGAAAGTTGGCGCCCCATCCGAACCTTGGCCATATTCGGCTGTTTTATGAATTTGTTGTGCAAGCCAACTGACATATACGGATTGTTCTTCCCTGCACATCTTCTGCAGGACTTTCAAAAACAAAAACGTTTTCAAAGATGAGAACGTTTTTGAAAATTTTTGAAAAAAGTTCAAAAATGAAAAGATTCCAAGAGGGGGGACTCTGCGCCAAAGGTCTATTGCGTTGATCTCCAGGTTCTCACTGACCTTCTCCAGAGGGTCACCAGGTAGCCATTTACAGCATGATACATTCCCACAAACGCTTGCTTGACATTTTCTCAGCAAGGCAGTGATTTCCAAAGAAACGGGACTGATAACTTGGGAGTCTGTCTCCTTTTACGTGTCAAAGGTTGCTCACCCCATTCCGTCTAAGGCAGGGCTCTCCAATCTTGGCAACTTTAAGACTTGTGGACTTCAACTTCCAGAGTTCCTTAGCCAGCAAAGCTAAGAGACCCCTGGTCTAAGGGGTTTCCGTTGCACGTATCCACAGTTCACCCTACTGAATATCTGCTTCTTTCTCTATGAAGGAAGGCTTACCCTGTGCAAATTTTCAGTAGTCCGCATGCGTCCATCAGGGATCTTATTTTTTTAAAAAAATCTTTTCGGTCACTGATGGGACCCGTTTTCTGAGGAGAATTATCTGGCATTATGAACGGCAGGCAACACACCGAAAATCTGCCTCTTTCACAACACTATAGCTGCAGCCCACACAGGCTACATGGTACCAGGCATCGCAGCCATCGCACTGGACCCACTCCACCATCTCATCCTGGGGAAGGCGGCACCGGGGAGCCGCACATGGCTCCAGGGAAGAAAGAGTCTGGGAGAAAACTTGGCCAGCGCTTCCCAGAGGATTCTTCCGAGGCCGACCACGACGCTTCCTGGAAAGAACCAAACAGAGATAAGACATTTGTAATGCATCATAATCACCCAAGCGCATTCCTGAAGTAGTGTCAGACCTGCCCCAACTTAGATCCTTAGGAAAGAAAGACCCTCGACTCCCATCTGGTTGAAGTGATAGGTTCTTTTACTAAAGGCAAGTGGTTGCAGCGAAAGTAAGGCTAGATCTGTAACAAAAGGTTACAATTTTCCCCTTTCCCTGGCCTTCCTCCCTTGATCAGTTCAACAGTGTCCAATAGCATCACTATTTGATGTTTCGGGAAACGCTTTGAAGCTGGGCACTTCTCAAAATAGTTTCACATTCTATTCCCAGGCCAGGCATCGTGGCGATGGATTGGGCTGACAGAGAGAGTGACTGGCCCAAGGTACATCCAGCTAGCTTTCTTGCCTAAGGCAGGACTAGTACTCAGTTTCCTGGCTTCTAGCCTGGTACCTTAACCACTACACCAAACTGGCTCTCAGACAGAAGTATTTTCTTAAAAGAAGTAAACAAGATAAGGGCTTCCCTATCCAGGCGTGTCCGCCTCCGGGGCACAGTGTTCATCTTTGTTTCTTGGCCGAGGAAGCCAGCATTGTCCAAAGACATTTTCTGTGGTCATGCAGCCAGCATGAGGTACGCGGAATGCTGTTACTTTCCCACTGAAGTGGTGCCTATTTATCTACCCCTATTTGCATGATTTCGAACTGCTAGGTTGGCAGGAGCTGGAGCAAGGAATGGACGCTCAGCCCTTGCAGGAACAGTGTCTCAAACCCGGCCTGTCAGCTTTTCAGCTGACAAGCTCAGCGTCTTTAACAATGCTTCTTTAAGAGAAGTAATGTTGCATATAACATAGACCTTAAAGGGACTTACCCACTCGGTGTGATATGAAGCTTTGGTTCTACATCTTCCTGGATGCTTTTGCTCCGTTCCTGCACTCTTTGCTGGAGCCTCAAATTGCTACTCTGGCAACATCGGTAAGTTCCCAAGCGCTGCTCCTTATCCGGGGGTGGCTGTTCCTCTTCCAGACGTGCGATTTCATCCTCTAGTTCAGGAAGCACCGTGTGAGCCGACTTACGGCGATTGCGGGATGGTTTCGGCTGGGTGGGAGGATCCGTGCATCGGCTCTGACTCAAAGAGAACGTGAAGGGATGGGGTTTCAGCTTGCTAAGGCTGCCAATGGAGCTAAGGATGAGGGTGGCTTTGGGGCGGCATGAGAGGGAGGTGGGCGAATGACGGGATAGGGGATGGATGCGATGGTTGTCGGAAGGCAACACCGGCCGGAAGCCAGAGGAAGAAGCCCAGGGGGCTTTGGGTTCGGTGATAGCTGCAAAGTCTTGCGGCCGAACACGGACTTTCTGGAAGAGGAAATAAAACTCGGAGTTGCCATGTGGCGGCGGTAACACGCAACCCTCGGGCACCGGGCTGGGATGGCCGAAAGTCAGAAGGTCTCCATCGTTCAGATCTACCCTCTGGCCGTGGGACATGCGGAGAGCATTGATGTATGTACCTGAAAGGATAATTATATAGGGAGGAAAAAACATTACTTGTTGTCTAGTCCTCAAGGTATGACTAGCCGCTAAGCAATTGTTTGAAGTCACAACAGACCCCAAAAATGTACTTATGACCCAGATGTGAAGTTCTGACGGGCAGTTCCCTTCCCTAAGATCACATTTTGGACACATTTATGGCCGTTTGCAGCATCCCGCAGTCACACGACCCTGATTTATGATGGCTTTCTGTCAGAAACCAGCATTTATTTCCAATTTCTGGCAAAAAACGCCCACTGCAAACAAATGGGTTCACTTAACGACTTCGGCATTTACTTAAGAATTGTTGCAAAAAGAAAAGTAAAATCAGGTCAAATCTGTGATGATGGGCTTAAGGACAGGTATGACTTAACAACCATAATTCTGAGCTCAATTATGTTAAATCAAGAACTATCTGCCTACCTACCTGAAGGGTCTCCTGCTTGGATGGGGGGCTTGGACTAGATGACCTACAAGGTCTCTTCCAATTCTGTTAATCTGTTAAGCGTGATTTACCCGTCAAGGACTGATAGGTCCTTGACTTACAACACTGCACTTAGTGACTTTTTGAAGTTACAATGGCACTGAAAAAAAGTGATTTATGACCATTTTTCATACTTACGACCGTTGCAACATCCCCATGGTCATGTGATTTACATTCAGATGCTTGGCAACTGACTCACATTTATGTCGGTTGCAGTGTTCTGAGGTCATGTGATCCACTTTTGCAACCTTCTAACAAGCAAAGTCAATGGGGAAAACGGATTCATTTAACGTGACTAATTTAACAATTTAATGTGAGTAATTTAACAACTGCAATGAAGCGCTCCATGGCTTAGGGCCTGGGTACTTACGGGACCGCCTGCTGTTACCACATGCCTCCCACCGACCCGTACGCTCTCACAGAGAGGGACTTCTCAGGGTGCCGTCCGCCAAGCAATGTCGGCTGGCGGCCCCCAGGGGAAGGGCCTTCTCTGTGGGGGCTCCCACACTCTGGAACGAACTTCCCCCGGGTTTACGCCAAATACCTGACCTTCGGACCTTTCGCCGCGAACTGAAGACGCATCTTTTTATTCGCGCGGGGCTGGCTTAAATTTTATGGATTGTATAGTTTTATTATTAATTTTAAACGGGGTTTTAATTTCTATATATTTTAAAATTTTAGGCAAATTATAATAAGTTTTTTAATTTTGCATTTTATAGATTATTGTCTTGTCTGTTTTTATTTGCCTGTACACCGCCCTGAGTCCTTCGGGAGAAGGGCGGTATAAAAATCAAATAAATGAAATGAAATGAAAATGATTTGTTTAACTACTGTGGCAAGAAAAGTTGTAAAATGGGGCAAAACTCACTTAAAAACTTTCCCAGTGTCCCACGAACACTTTTTCCAAACTTTTGACAAGCAAAGTCAATGGGGAAGCCAGATTCACTTAACAACCGTGTTATTAACTTAACAACTGCAGTGATTCACTTAGCAACGGTGGCAATAAAAGTCGTAAAATGGGGGCAAAACTAATTAACACATTTCTCACAAAGCAAGATACATTTTGAGCTCAGTCGTAGTTGCAAATCGAGGACTATCTGTAGCCAAACCATCATCATTTTCCAAACGGGCTGATATGTGCAAGACATATGGAAGGGAAATTGTTCTTCACACAGGATACGTAACTGCTTTATGACAGGAAGGGGCAACTGGCTACACGAGGCCCTCACACCTGCACAACATTGTAATATAATATAATATAACAACAGAGTTGGAAGGGACCTTGGAGGCCTTCTAGTCCAACCCCCTGCCCAGGCAGGAAACCCTACACCATCTCAGTCAGATGGTTATCCAACATTTTCTTAAAAATTTCCAGTGTATTGTAGCCAGCAGTCTTCTTATCCCAGTGTGTTTGGGCCAGTGTTAGACACACTAATATGTGGAATTCGTCAGTCACAACCATCCAGTTTAGCAGAAGCCGATCATGAGAAAGAAAAGGAAGATGGACACTTAGAAAAGTGTTTTGTTATTTACAAGTATTTGCAGCCATTTAATACTCAAGTTTATGAGACTTTTTTTTTTTTGGAAATATTTCATGTGTGCAGGATCAAGTCAGGTTCTCGAGTATTGCAACACACCAAGAGAGAAGTGGAGAAGTGAAAAATATTAAAATATTCATTCATATTCAAAAAAGAAGCGTGTTTTCTAAGTATGAGCTACAGATGGTCCTTGACTTGCAACAGTTCATTTAGTGATTGTTCGAAGTTACAACCGCACTGAAAAAAGTGACTTATGACCGTTTCTCACGCTCACGGCCATTGCAGCATCTCCATGGTTAATGGGATCAAAATTCAAATGCTTTGCAACTGACTCAGGTTTATGACCAGTTGCAGTGTCCCAATGTCACGTGATCACTTTTTATGACTTTCTGCCAAGTCAAGCCAATGGGGAAGTCAGATTCACTTAACAACTGTGTTACTAACTGAGCAACTGCCGCGATTCACTTAACAACGATGGCAAGAAAGGTCATAAAATGAGACAAAGCACACTTTACAACTGCCTCACATGGCAATAGAAATTTTGGGCTCAATTATGGTTGTAAGTTGAGGACTACCTACACTGTACTTTGTTTCCTATCAGGTCTTTTGGAATGTGTGTTTCTCCTTCAGAAATGAACTTGACTTTTAAGGTATAAGGTTGACGCTCCTTATATAAATATTACCTGTATTAGTCTAAGCAATTATTCAACTTCTGAGCTGTGGGTTTTGTTCTGAAGTCCTCAAAATTAATGAATAAATAAAAGCAATTATTTTTAACCTTCAAAAATCCAGCCGTGCTAGAAATTCAATACATTTAGGAAGAAATGTCTGAACTCTTTGGGGTTGTGGTTAACCCCTAGAAACCAAGAGATCCTGAGTTGGACCAATCACTCTCTCAGCCCAACCCACCTCACAGGGTTGTTGTTGTGAGAAAATAGAAGGCAGAAAGAGTATTATACATGTTGGCCACCTTGAGCTATTTATAAAAGTAATAAAAGTGGGATGCAAATAAACAATTAGGCCAGGATTTAGCAGCATAATATAGGTAATCCTCTGCTTATGACCACAACTGAGCCCAAAATTTATGTTGCTAAGCGAGACATTTGTTAAATGAATTTAACAGCATTTTACGACCTTTCGTGCCATGTCAAGTGAATCACTGCATTTGTCAAGCTAGCAAACACAATTGTTAAGTGAACCTGGCTTCACAGTTGATTTAGCTTGTCAGAAGGTTGCAAAAAGTGATCACATGATCCTGGGACACGGCAAAACCGTCCTAAATACAAATCAGTTGCCAGGCGTCTGAATTTTGATCACGTGGCCATAGGGATGCTGCAACGGTCGTAAGTGTGAAAAATGGTTGTAAGTTACTTTTTCAGTGCCATTGTAACTTTGAACACTAAACGGTTCCTTTAGTGCCAGGGTCTTCAACCTTAGTAACTTTAAGGCTTGTGGATTTCAAGTCCCAGAGATCTAGGAGTTGAAGTCCACAAACCTTAAAGTTACTAAGATTGGAGACTCCTGCTTTAGTGAACTCTGAATGCTTCACCAAATAAACTGTTGTCAGTCAAAGACTACTTGTGTTCACAAGAACTCACCATAACTGCTGCAGTCCACCAGGCCAACTCGCCACTCCCCCGCCATGCTGTCAGCATCCCGTTCTGCGTGTATCTCCGCATGGACCCGGGAGATCAAGGCCGGGTTCTGTTCAGACAACAGAATGACATCACAAACTTCGGTTCGGCGACCCAGACGATAGACGCAGCTGGGCTTGGCAGGTCGGAAAGTGTAGAGATCTCGGTTTGGCAAATCCCCAGAAGAGGCCGGTCCCATCCGGAGTAACTGGAAGCAGGGCAGAGCTTCAGAAAGCATGGCTAGGTCTCCTTCAATCCAAAGACAGGTGTCAGGTGACAAAGCAGGTCCGGCAGGGTTCAGTCACTCCACCTGCAAGCCAGCAAGTTGACTTTCTGCCGTGACAAGCTGGCAAAATTTCCAAGGGAAAAACAGCAGCACTGGATGTTAAGAGAATAGGGTCGATTGCAAAAACTGAGATCGTTACAAAAATTGGCTGAATGTCCCCAAATCACAGGCTGTTGTGCAATGACAGGTTTATCTCTACCTGAAAGGGGAGGGAGGAGCCAGGGGTTCCTTCCATTAGCCCAGCTTCCTTGCTTTAACCTCGATTGATTAACTGCAAAGAAAAACAAACAACCAACAAGGCTTCTTTAGTCATGCAACCCCGTTTCATCTCATCATGACACTGCTTCAGTTGCAAGACACCGCTTCAGACGTTTTAAGGACAATTATTTCCTCAAGAGCAATTTCGAGTCAGAGGGACTCCTGACCCGCATGGCGGGTGCAAAAAAACACCCGTGTCTGCAACTCGCCATGGGAATTCTTGCATGAAGTCTTTTTTTTTTTTTTCGTCTTTCCTTTTTTCTTCTTGCAGGAGGGTTCCAGGTTTCCACGGCAGGGACAATAAATAATTCGCCAGCCTCCTAAAATGACCCCGCAGGTCCCGAGTTCGTGGAAATCAGAAGCCCCGCCGGGCTCCTTCGAGCATCCTCCTCGGGAAAGGGAGGATGCAGAGCTCGAGGGACCGGCTCGGCTTTCTGCAGCAGGCTTGAGGCTCCTGGAAATTAATTCGGATTTATACCGGCCGGCCAGCCACAAAAAGTTGCAGGTTTCTTGTCTCTCCGGTTTGCCCGGCAGCAAAGTCGACCGCCCTTCCTTGCAAGCGTTCTGGAACATCCAACGCCCCGCTCTGCTCAGGCAACGCGGTTCGGTTCTAGAACCCGGGCGTCGCCGTAGCAACGAGCGATCTTGGGCGGAGAGGGGGCGTAGAAGGGAGGGTTCTTGAATCGCCGTCTCCTTGGCGACGCCTCGAATCGCCTTAAAGGAAGGCGCTTCCCGGAGTCTCGTCCGCGCTTCGCTTCTAGCCCGAGGCTTTCTCCCTTGTCAAAGCCGCTCCCAGGGCTCCGAGCGGCGCGCGCTGCCTTCCGATTGGCTCGGCTGAAGCGAAGGGAAGGAGGAGCGGCCGCAGCTTCCGGTGCCGATTGGCCGCTCCGAGAGAAAGCCTTGCTGCCCTGTTGGCTGGGAAGCCTCGAGGGCGGGCCGGCGAGCATAAAGCGCGCGAGGCCCGACGCAGGGCTGGGGCGGAGGAAAGGTTCTGATTGGTGGGAGCGTTAGGGTGGGGTTCGGCCTCGTTGGCGCGTTCGGCCGGCGGAAGGCGATTGGGTGGCGGGAGGGAGGAGAGGGAGGAGCGATAACTATTGGCGGGATGGGCCGCTTTGGCCCCGCCTTCCGAGCTTCGCTTTCTAGCTAGAAAGTTGCCAAGTGACAGGAATCCTCGACTTACTTCGTTTAGTGACCGCTCAACGTTACAACGGCACTGAAAAAAGTGACTTAAGTTATGACCCGAAGGTGCTTTTTTCAAGAAGCAACTGGACTTTCTGGTTTTTCTTTGAAGCCGTTTCGCTTCTCATCCAAGAAGCTTCTTCAGGGTCTTCAAAGAAAAAGCTTGAAAGTCCATTGCCTCTTGAAAAAGCACCTTTGGGGCAACCATGACTGGATGACTGAGAAGCTCCATAGACATTTGACCTAATGACCCATTTTTCAGTTACAATTTTTCCAACATCCCCATGATCATGTGATCAAAATTCATATGCTTGGCAACTGGTTCATATTTATAAACGTTAGAATAGAATAACAGAGTTGGAAGGGTCCTTGGAGGTCTTCTAGTCCAACCCTCTGCTTAGGCAGGAAACCCTACATGGCTTCAGACAAATGGTTGTCCAATCTCTTCTTAAAAACTTCCAGTGTTGGAGCATTCACAACTTCTGGAGGCAAGTTGTTCCACTGAGTTCTAAGTTGTCAGGAAATCCAAACATGTGGGAGATCTGTGACAGTCTTTATGAGACAATCTGAACTTGATAAAAGAAACCGAACATTTAAAATATAAATTTATTTACATCATTTTTATTACAAAATAAAAGGATCTCTCTCATTCTTGCTTCTCCAATATTTTCCCACTGTATTTTTAAGTGTCCATAATGGTGTTTGTATTTTTGTCAGGCTTTTCCTCCTCCAAGATAGCAGCACCCAAAGTTTGTAAGTCATCCAACACAGCAAATAGGGATTCTGTGAAAAGAAAAATCTTTAAAGGATGATGTGTTAGGGGCAGGAAGTCATCAACAAAATCCTGAACCAAGCATCCTTAAACCAGAAGAAAAAGGAAACACTAAAATTTAGAAAAAAACCACTCAAACTTTTACAAATAAGCTAACAATAAAAATTGAAAAGGATTACAGGAAGCAACATGCGATACTTAGGTTAACTGGAGATAGCAGAGGAAAAAAATGAAGAATGGATTTTGAAATTGAATTAGCAGAGATGGCAAAGTTAACTGCTTTGTTTAGAGATAATAGATTAGACAGCTTTATAAAAAACAGGAAACTGTTGATGAAGTTTCTATGAGTTAAATAAAATAACGGATGGTTAACAGAGGGATTTGAAGATTAGTGTAATGTTTAGTTTAACCTGTTGACTACTTTTTCATAGATAGATAGATGGGTGGGTGGGCAGATGGGTAAGTAGGTAGGTAGGTAGGTAGATAGATCTATCTGATAGATAACATAACATAATAACAGAATTGGAAGGGACCTTGGAGGTCTTCTAGTCCAACCCCCTGCTCAGGCAGGAAACCCTACACCATTTCAGACAAATGGCTATCCAACATTTTCTTAAAAATTTCCAGTGTTGGAGCAATCACAACTTCTGGAGGCAAGTTGTTCCACTTATTGATTGTTCTAACTGTCAGGAAATTTTTCCTTAGTTCTAAGTTGCTTCTCTCCGTGATTAGTTGCTATAGATAGATAGATAACATGAATATATGCTTTTGTTTTGTTTCATTTTGTTTGTTTGTTTTACTGTTTTGTTTTCTTTTTTATGATAAAACAATTTTTTTAAAGGAAAAAAATAGAATTCTCAGACAACAAATCTATACCTTTAGATGGAGGACTAGTTCCTGTCTTTCCAATTGACTTAGCTGGGACTGCTGACAGCCGATTCTTTCGATACTGGGCTAATAGCCCTTCTTGCCTCAAGGTGGCCTGTAAGAGGAAGGAAGCAATCTTAATGAAAAGCCAGCAATGGGGTAAACAATTCCCACTTACTGCTTGAACATACCATTAACACGTTTTTGTCCCTCTCAAGCTCTTTCAGCCGTCCTTCTAGACGGGCCATTTCCTGTTGTGTTGCAGACTCCTGAATTGTTGCCAGTTCCTCACTCCTTGCTTTGTCTCTGGCTGCCTGACGCTCAGCTTGCCGAAGGGCAACCACTAAGGATGTAAGCACATTTAAAAAGGGATTCATGTTGCTGAGAGTGAGGAACACAAACCTCTTGCCACTGTAGGAATTTAGCACCCACCCCCCTCCTAGAAGAATGAAATATTTTAGAAAATATTTAAAAGGCAGAATATATTTCCCTGGATGAGAAATGGAGAAACATGTTTTAAAGACAAAGCAACTCCCCCCACCTTTGTCAATGGGCCATTAAGGCCTGAGCCAGTCCATTGTCTACATGACAAAGATAGGATTAGCCCCTACCCATCTAGCAACAGAATCTTACCACATGGCAGGGCTCAAGCAATCTTGAGAGACAACCTACAACATTAGCTAAGACCCCTAGACCACCTGGGAGTTTGACAACCAATCAGGATACTCTTCCTGTGCCCCAGAAAGTTCAAAGCTCAGAAAAAGCATAAAACCAGGGAGCACACAGGATCTCGGCCCTTTTCTGTTCAGGATCTCAAGCCATGTGATCCTGGCCACCATTAAACCATCTTTCCAAGCAGTCTCCATGTTTCCAGTGTCTTTGTCCCCACTTGGAACTGAACCCAGATGGATATTTCTTCCAACAATTGGCGACCCAGATGGGACTCCAAGCTAACCTAACCAATGGACCTGGCCCAGGTAAGCCTCCCTTGCTAGCAGCAGACCCATTGAGTCTGTGGGTAAGTTTTCCTGGACCTTGGCCATTTGGAACTAGGTTTTAAAGGGGTTTTGAGTGTTGAGCTCAAAGGCTGCTTGGAAAGAAGGTGAGTACCTCTAAATTTTAATTTTAAAGCATGGAAAAGTATGGGAAATATGTGTATGCCTGCATGTGTGTGAATGACAGAGCCCTTCTCCCAATCATAGCTGGATCTTGCTTCCTCTGTGCATATCCTAGCCGCAGAAAGACCAAAAGTCTGGAGAGCATGGGGGTTTTGCCAGAGCACAGGACCTTCTGTTAGGGAAGGAGGAAGTGTGTGTGTGGGATTCATTAGCTAAGACCCCTAGACCACCTGGGAGTTTGACAACCAATCAGGATACTCTTCCTGTGCCCCAGAAAGTTCAAAGCTCAGAAAAAGCATAAAACCAGGGAGCACACAGGATCTCGGCCCTTTTCTGTTCAGGATCTCAAGCCATGTGATCCTGGCCACCATTAAACCATCTTTCCAAGCAGTCTCCATGTTTCCAGTGTCTTTGTCCCCACTTGGAACTGAACCCAGATGGATATTTCTTCCAACACCACCATATACCCGACTGCCCTAAGGTCAGTCAACTGATGCAGGCCCTCTACTGTGAATGGCAGCAGCTATTTGGAAGTTCAGATAAAGGTCATTCCAGGCTAAGTGTAAGAGTTCTGGATAGAATGGGTTTCCCACGCCCCCGGAATTGCAACCTGCTGTCCAGAGTCACTTGATAGTGAGACGGGCAACATATAAATTTAATAAATAAATAATTTTTTCCAGCATGGACCTGAGTAGTCCATCTTGCAACCTTAACTGTAGCTCAGCCTTGTAGTAAAAATCTTCTGTTATCCCTTAATTCACAAAAGGCTTTTTAAAATATTTTTGCCACAGATAAAACATCTTCAGCCTTCTTCCATAGACAACAGTGTGACAACTCTTACCTACTTTGGCGTGTTCTCTCCGTGCTGTATTAAGTGCTTTTTCCATTTCAGAGAGATCCTTCCGCAGTTGCCTTTCAACTTCCGTTACCTTCTCCTGCAGGGCTGAGAAGAAATAGCACTGACCTTAACTAAATGCCTCTCACTACTGCTCGTAACCCGTTTTTCTAAACTTAATACCCTGGATTTCATGTGATTTCTGCTATTGGGGAATGCTCCTTTCTCATCTGATCATTGCCACTGCCAGCTCTCCATGTTTAAATGCAACTACCATAAAAATAAAGTCCTTTTTGTTATGCATAATTGCTCATTAGATTCATTAATTATACCCACCCCTATCCATCACTCATAGTAATAAGCCTCAATCTCAATTTTATAATTTTTATATTTTAACTAGGGAGATTTGGGGGATTTTGTATGCACCCTGTAAGGATTCCAGCAATGAGTGGCCCATCTAGTATATGTATTCAACTGTTGGGCCACCCATTATATGAAAATATCAATAGTCATTCTGCTGTTATATCATTGATGATAGTATTTGATAATATTGCTGCATCCGGGAAGTCAGAATAAATAATATAAAATGAAAGAGCTGGGAAAAAAACTTTGGAAGTCCTCCAATCTGATCATGTTCTGTCAGCCTGAAAAAAATTACCTAACCATCTCAGAAGGAATAATAGCAGGGGGGGAAACCCCTAAGTGTCCATTAAGGAGGACTTCAAATAGATGGGAACCTTTTTTAAAAAGAACTTCGTATCTCAGGTGTATCTTCAACCCAGCCTTTCTCATTAAGCTAAAAAAACACCATTGTTTTTCACATTCAGGATAGAAGGGGCTGATCCAATATTTTAGGAAGGAGTAAGTCTATAAGTAAGTGTCTTACCTGTACCACAGAAAATTCAGTTTACAGATAATATATCTGCGATACAAGACAAATCGTAATACAGAACTGTAGCTCTCTGCGTTTTGGTGTTACAATTGCATTCCTGTAGACACAGGAATTTCTAATTGTTTCTACTCACCATCATAGGGGAAAAAAAGAACCTTCTAACCCAAGATTTTATTTATCTCCAGAAGTCAATTCTTCCCACCTCTGAAGAACTTAACATACCTCTCTCATACTCTCCTCTTAATTGTCCCACCTCCTGTCTCAAACTATCTGCAGCTGTGGCAGTCCTCTGGAGCTCACTGTTGGTTGTTTCCAGTTGCTTTTCTGTTGTCTCCAACTGTTGCCTCAGTTCCCGCTCTACTGCTATCTTTGCCTCTAGCGTCTCCTCCAGGCTCTGCAACGTTTCCCTCGTTTTGCTCAGATCAGTCTCCACTGTTTGGTAGAAAAAGAGTTGAAAAGAAAGGGTCAAAATGAGAAGCGGAGACAGCAGACCAATACTGCTGTATCCCTTCCCCAGAACTTGGGGAAAAAGCTGTTCAATTCAGCCTTAAAAACAGGGAAGCATCAGTGAATGAACAAGGCCTCCCTGCCGCATTATTTCAGATTCTAGCTGTGGACACAGATGAATTTTCTTCCATGTGAAAGGTTTCCTATATTTCTGGGCGGAGAACAGACTAAAACTGTTTGGTTTTTTTTCTGACTTGCCCATTTTCTAGAATGTTGAGCTGTGTGGAATATTGTTGTGGTCCACCAGCAGCCTGCGAAGCTGGCAATGGAGTCGGACAGCGCTGAGGAAGAGTGTGGGCCAGTCATGGAGGCTGGGGAAGGCCTGGATGAGGGCTCTGTGTCGGAGGCTGAGGTGGGGCCAGGGCCATCTGGGAGCGATGCACGGGCTCCAGAGCCTCCAGAGACTGACAGTAGTGAGGCAGAGGAACAGGAGGAGCCTGTTCCTAATGCACACATGAGAAGGCCAGAAGGCAAGAGCAGCTCAAGCAAAGAGAACGACTCGGGAGTAAGGCCAAGAGATGATTGGCTCCTCCCATAAGGCTTAAAAGACCAGCAACGGTGTTTGGGCTTTGCTGGAAAACATTGATAGCTTCATCTTCTTGCATTTATTTTGTATCAGTGTCTTCTGAACATTTGCCAAGAAAGGCCTTTGACAGTTTGCCTAATTGGACCAAGGTTGGTTATAGGACTGAGGAATTTGTGTTGGGAGGAATTTGCTTCAATTTAGTTGAACTACGCTAAGCATGAAGTAATTCTCCGCTGTTCGAATAAAGTTTGTTTGTTTTTACACTGACTGAGTTTCCTACTACCTACTAGGGCCTGGGTCACAACAAATATCTTGCCAGCCTGCACCATCTGTCTGAAATACAATAGTGGTGAAATCACCTCTCTCTCTTGCTTCAGCCACCTTCTTCTCTATCAGTTGAGCCCCATGTTTAAGCTCCGCCGAGAGTCGGTCTCGTTCCTCATGCAGCATGTGTAACTCAGCTTGTAAGTCTTTATATGATGGTTGAATCCTGGAAAGAAAGGGCGAGCAGAAGCCAAAAGTGTTGAAACATGCTTGGGACTTTCTCTTTTCGCCTTATCCACGAACAAAGTATATATTGTGACTTAATTGCATTGACGATTAGAGGTTCCGGTTTCTAGCTCTATCTCCCAAATACAGGTAATCCTCGACTTACAACAGTTCATTTAGTGACTGTTTGGAGTTACAAGGGCACTGAAAAAAAAAGTGACTTCTGACCGTTTTTCACACTTACGACTGTTATGACATTCCCATGATCACGTGGATCAAAATTCAGAGGCTTGGCAACTGACTCATATGTATGACGATTGCAATGTCCCGGGGCCATGTGATCCCCTTTTAAGGCCTTCGGAAAGCAAAGTCAACGGGCAAGATAAATTCATTTACAATCATGTGACTAACTTTAACAACTGCAGTGATTCACTTAACAAATGTGGCAAGAAAAATGTTGTACAAGGGGGCAAAGCTCACTTAACAAATGTCTCACTTAGCAACAGGAATTTTGAGCTCCCTTGTGGTTGTAACTCGAGGACTACCTATACTCAAAATATCTGAGGTGTTCATTTCAGCTTTTCTATCTCTGATATAATCCACTATATATAGATCACAGATGGGAAACCTTGTTCGGGGTTTTGAGATTTTGCCATGTTTGTGTCCTACTTAAGAGTCTGTAAAGGGATCTGGATGAAAAATCAACAGATGGGGACTTTTAGCCACGTTTTTGCATACAAGAGGGAAGGTCTGGGGAATTTTTCAAAAGTTACAAAATGTCACCCCATTCTAGAGCTGTATGAGGGCACAAATGGGTGCTGGGACCCACAGGAGGTCTAACACAAGGATGGGCTATCTGCAGAAAAGTATAGCACTTGGTTGGAACTCAAAACTCCATTTTAGCCATATATGTGCTGAATAGCCATAGGAAGTAATTTATCAGCCTCGATATCCATACATAATACTTGAGTGACAATAATCTGTAATATGCAAAAGAGTGGAGAAAGTAATTGCCACTGCCCCTTTAAATAAATATACAGACTTATCAAGAGCTTAACCAACCTGCCTTTTACAGTAGTTATTTCTGGGATCTGGAATTTTGAACTTACTCTTGGTCTGTCCCTGCAACGTGTTTTTCTTCTTGCTGAAGTTTTGCCAGTGCTATTTTCCGACATACAAGCCCTAGAATGCAAAACAGAAACTGAAATGTAAAAATAAACTCCTCAACCCGAGATGTACGTAAGTATATAATTACAGCAGGGGAAGGAGCATATTGAATGAAATATAAAGGTTAACTGAATGAATGAATGCAGAAATACCAGAGTTCAGGAAGCCATTTCATACACAACTACACTTAATTAAAGCAAAATTAACATATAACATAACATAACATAACATAACATCAGAGTTGGAAGGGACCTTGGAGGCCTTCTAGTCCAACCCCCTGCCCAGGCAGGAAACCCTACACCATCTCAGTCAGATGGTTATCCAACATTTTCTTAAAAATTTCCAGTGTTGGAGCATTCACAACTTCTGAAGGCAAGTCGTTCCACTTATTAATTGTTCTAACTGTCAGGAAATTTCTCCTTAGTTCTAAGTTGCTTCTTTCTTTGATCAGTTTCCACCCATTGCTTCTTGTTCTACCCTCAGGTGCTTTGGAGAACAGCCCGACTCCCTCTTCTTTGTGGCAGCCCCTGAGATATTGGAAGACAGCTATCATGTCTCCCCTAGTCCTTCTTTTTGTTAAACTAGACATGCCCAGTTCCTGCAACCGTTCTTCATATGTTTTATTCTCCAGTCCCCTAATCATCTTTGTTGCTCTTCTCTGCACTCTTTCTAGAGTCTCAACATCTTTTTTACATCGTGGCGACCAAAACTGGATGCAATATTCCAAGTGTGGCCTTACAAAATTATCCCCCAACTCCTGAATACACAAAAGTCTGAAAGAGTTATTTTTACTTGAAGATGAAAAGAAACAACAGTTAGTGAACATTTCAATGATAATAAACCTAATCCTCCACAAAAGAAATACCCCAAATAAGGGCGGAACATTTATTTATTTATTTATTTAGCAAATGGCAGGGGCGGATTACAAATCCTGTTGCTACTGGTTCGCTTGTGTGCGCACTTCTGCGCACTGGTTCACCTGATCCAGTGCAAACCGATAGCAACCCACCACTGGCGTATGGCATATCATATATGGACTAGTAATCTATATTAACATTTCATCTAGATCAGTAGAACACAATAAAATATAAATGTGTCTAGGCCAGAGTTCCCCAATCTTTCCGACTTTGCAGACTGGTGGGGAGGGAGAGGGGATGGTTGTGCATAAGCAATTGGCAAGCGCACACATGTGCACAGCTCCATTTGTCTGAGTGGTGTGCCCACACGCCTGCCACTCACACAAATGGAGGGTGCGTGCACACACTCGCCCGCTGCTCACACAAGTGGAGATGAATGGGCACACACTGTTTCCACAGCCTGCTTGTAAATAGCTCATGGCCCACCAGTAGGCCACGGCCAGAGGTTGGGGCCCCTGATCTAGGCCATCTAACCACTGAGGTGCAAAAAAACCCCACCAAAAAACAAGTTCCAAAAAATAAGCACTATACGTTGATCACAATAATCAAGTTTTGTTTTGGCAGTGATCACTGACTGCAGTTATCCATCCATCCAACAATGCTGCCCATCTCACCAAAGGTGACTCTAATAATAGGATAAGACAGGGGTGTCCAAACTTGGTCCCTTTAAGACTTTTGGACTTCAACTCCCAGAGTCCCTCAGCCAGCAAAGCTGGCTGAGGAACTCTGGGAGTTGAAGTCCAAAAGTCTTAAAGGGACCAAGTTTGGACACCCCTGGAGTGGTAGGCAAGCAGCTGTAATGGTTTTAAACAAGGGAAAGATTTCTGACATACCACAAGTTCATCATCTGTTTAATATCAGTTTCATATCATGGCTTCCACAAACTATAGCTTAGTAAAGATTGTAAGATTTCTATTTGCATTTATTTCACACCTTTGTTAAGGTCTAATCCAGGGGCCGGCAACCTTAAACACTCAAAGAGCCACAAAGGTCCTCACCAGAAGACCCCTGTTCAATTCTAGAGCCGACTGGAAGTCAGATTCCCTCATCATAGAGTCTCCTCCTAGCACGACATTCTTTTTCCTATGCTGACCGGAAGTCTGGTTCCCCCCACCATAGAGTCTCCTCCTAGTGTGGTGTCCTTTTTCCTCTACCTGTCCTAACTGAAAGCCCTATCAATTGTGGAGCCAACCGGTGACAAAGAGCTGCAGCAGAAGGATGAAAGAGCCACATGTGGCTCCGGACCCCTAGTGTAGTCCATCAAACCTATACTGAAGATCATTAACTTACACAATGCACCATAATTATTTTTTATTTTTGTCCCTGTTTGGTTCTTTTTTTTTAGTCTTCGTTATCTTATTTTTGTCCCTATTTGTCCTTTATCTTCATTGTTGATGTTATATTATATCACATCACAAATGTTTTGTTTTTACAATGTACAAATACTATATAATAAATTACTGATAGCAATCACATTGGAGCAGGATACACGTATATTTATACATATTTATGTGTGCAAGTCAAACTTGATTTGGGGTAATTGCAAGGATAAGGCCCTGCAATATTCTAAGCTACATTTTTGGAAGAGGTTTGCCGCTGCCTTCTTCCTAGGTGCCGAGAGGAAATGAGTGATCCAAAATAACCAGTAAAGATAGGACTAGAACTCAGGTTTTTCTGCTCCTTACTGACTTTACTAGACCAGACAGCAAAAATAAATATTTAATATTAGGACTGTCTATGTATGCAGGAATCCAAATTAGTATTTTTGCCTCAACCCAGAAAAACGAATGGGACCCCATCACCTCACTTGATAATTAGATCCACTGTTTAAATATTCAGGCTTAAGATGCTTTTTATAATACTCAACTGGAATCAGTTTTAAAATCTCATGTCCTACGCTCTGTAGTGAGAGAAGAAGCCCTGAACTTCTCAATGAAACATGTTGCAATACTTGAGTATTATTGTAACAAAACAAAGTGCAAAGGGAAGTTCCTTTATTTGAATTAGCATTTGTATTGCAATAAGCCAAGAGAAATGTTTAGAATTTCCATCTCAGTGCCTTCAACAGACAATAGCAGCAAATTTCTAAAAATAACACCCACCAGAAGAGCAGGAAGCTTACTTGCAAACACTAACTCAAAACCAACGTTTTGTAAAACCACAGCTCAATTGCTTTTTCTTGTTCTACGGGAAGTAACATACAGGTAGTTCTCGACTTACAACAGTTCATTTAGTGACCGTTCAAAGTTACAAGGGCACTGAAAAAAAAAGGGACATGACCATTTTTCACACTTATGACCATTGCAGCATCCCCACGGTCACGTGATCAAAATTTGGATGCTTGGCAACTAGTTCATGTTTATGACCGTCATAGTATCCTGGGGTCGCATTTTGTAGCCTTCTGAAGGGCAAAGTCAATGGGGAATCCAGATTCAATTAACAACTGTTACTAACTTAACAAATGCAATGATTCACATAACCCAGGGGTCAGCAACCTTAAACACTCAAAGAGCCATTTGGACCATTTTCCCACAGAAAAAAAAACACCGGGAGCCACAAAACCTTTCCCGTGTCTGATTATTTTCTGTGAGGCCACAGAATTGGCATATCTAGTTGAATTAAACATTCTGTTTTCTTCTGAAACGTTTTTTTCCTTGGATTTATCCATGGTTGGCCTACTGGGTGTTGAAAAACTCAATAAATTGTGGTCCGATGGGTATCACACATTGGCAGCTGTGAATGACAGGGAGCCGCAGCAGATGGATGAAACAGTCACATGCGGCTCTAGAGCCGCGGGTTGCTGACCCCTGACTTAACCATTGTGGCAATGAAAGTCGCAAAATGGGGCGAACTCGGGTGAAATCCAGCAGGTTCTGGAGAACTGGTAGTAGAAATTTTGAGCAATTCAGCAAACCAGTAGCGGAAATTTTGAGTAGTTTGGAGAACCGGCAAATACCACCTCTGGCTGGCCCTAGAGTGGGGTGGGAATGGAGATTTTGCAATATCCTTCCCCTGTCATGCCCACCAAGCCACGCCCACAGAACTGGTAGTAAAAGAAATTGGATTTCACCACTGGGCGAACTCACTTAAATAATGTTTCACTCAGCAATATAAATGTTGGGCTCAATTATGGTCATAACTCAAGGACTACCTGTAATGGTTTAATGGTATATAAAGCAAGGGTGGGGAACCATGGTCCTTTTATGACAGGGGGACTTCAACTCCCAGAATTCTTGAGCCATCATATTACAGGAAGCCAGCATGGCTGGCTCAGGAATTCTGGGAGTTGAAGTCCATCGGTCATAAAAGGGCCATGGTTCCCCATCCCTGGTATAAAGAATTAATTGAATCGAGATGAGCGGCTATAGAAATTGAATAAATAAGAGGGGGGGGGGGACATGCCAGACAAATTACAGTGAAGATCATTAATGCCCAGATTTGCTCCAAAGCTTACCTTGGATGGTATCAACTCTCTTGGTTGCAAAACTGACCCTATTACCCAGGCCCAGAAGCCGTGACAAAGCTGCCTTCCATCTCTCTTCCTGCCCCATCAGCAGCTGCTTTAGCCTAAAAAGCAATTGGTTTGAATTTCAAAATTTTTCAAGATGTTTGGAATCTAACTTGGAAAGTAGAGGGCTCGGAACATCAAGGCTCTAAACCAGTATTATCTGTACTTAAATCAATTAACTCTTAACAAAACACAGTGCCTCATTAACTGGGAATGTCTTATAAATAAACAGTCTAATTATACTGATTTCCTAACCAGTTGTCCTTCTTTAGCAGGTAACAGATGTGGATATATGGTAATGAATTCTTTTTAGACTTTCATTTTATTCTAATGTGGCAGATTTTCCTCAGGGTATATTCAGTGAATGAATTATTTCAGTGTGCGTCACACTGACGTTGACAATCATCCAGATGGGGAATTTGGGCCCTTCAAGACTTCAGGTTTTTACAACTTCCTAAAATTGAATGTGAATCTCCAGATTACCTGGTAATAAACAGAACATATTGTAGATATTGGATCGATTCTATCAGTACCTCAAAAAGGATACTGCATAGATGGAAAAGATGCAAAAAAAGGCAAGCAAAAAAACGTTGCTAGGAAATACAGATAGTCCTCAACTTACAACCATTCTTTTGGTGGCTGTTAGAAGTTTCAATGGCCCTGAACAAAGTGACTTATGACCAGTTTTGACATGCGTATTGCAGGATCCCCATCTTGCATGTATTTATGACGGTTGCAGTGTCTCAGGGTCATGTGATCCCCTTTTGTGATCTTCTGACAAGCAAAGCCCAAGCAGGAGACCCTACACCATTTCTGATAGATGGCAGTCCAGTCTCTTCTTGAAAGCCTCCAGTGATGAAACTCCCACAACTTCCGAAGGCATTGGTTGATTGTTTTCACTGTCAGAAAATTTCTCCTTATTTCCAGATTGAATCTCTCCTTGATCAGTTTCCCTCCATTATTCCTTGTCTGGCCTTTGGGTGCTTTGGAAAACAGCTTTCCCCCCTCCTCTCTGTGGCAGCCCCTCAAATATTGGAACACTGCAGCAATTCACTTAACAACTGTGGCAAACATGGTCATAAAATGTGGCAAAACTCATTTAACAACTGTCTTGTTTAGCCACAGTTTTGGGTTCCATTGAGGTTATAAGTCGAGGACTATTGTACTCCAATGAAGAACTATAATGATTACAGTTTTTTAATGTGGAGTAAGGCAAGCAATGGGATACCTGACTGAAGACATAAAATCATTCAAGATATAGAAAATGTAAGTTAGGAACACTTCCCTCTCACAATATTAGATTTTTAAATAATCCACTGAAACTAAATGCAGAGAAAGTAAATAGAATAGAATAGAATTTTTATTGGCCAAGTGTGATTGGACACACAAGGAATTTGTCTTGGTGCATATGCTCTCAGTGTACATAAAAGAAAAGATACGTTCATCAAGGTACAACATTTACAACACAATTGATGATCAATATATCAATATAAATCATAAGGATTGCCAGCAACAAGTTATAGTCATACAGTCATAAGTGGAAAGAGATTGGTGATGGGAACTATGAAACGATTAATAGTAGTGCAGATTCAGTAAATAGTCTGACAGTGTTGAGGGAATTATTTGTTTAGCAGAGTGATGGCCTTCGGGAAAAAACTGTTCTTGTGTCCAGTTGTTCTGGTGTGCAGTGCTCTATAGTGTCGTTTTGAGGGTAGGAGTTGAAACAGTTTATGTCCAGGATGCGAGGGGTCTGCAAATATTTTCACGGCCCTCTTCTTGATTCGTGCAGTATACAGGTCCTCAATGGAAGGCAAGTTGGTAGCAATTATTTTTTCTGCAGTTCTAATTATCCTCTGAAGTCTGTGTTTTTCTTGTTGGGTTGCAGAACTGAACCAGACAGTTATAGAGGTGCAAATGACAGACTCAATAATTCCTCTGTAGAATTGGATCAGCAGCTCTAAATGCAGAAACTAAACTAGAGTCAGGGCCACTCTAGCTCAGAAGCACTTCTTTTTCCAACAAATAGTTAAACTGTGGAATGTCGACGTGGATTATTTTACTAACATGGATAATTTTAAAAAGACTGGACAAATTCATGACCAATTATGCTACTGATACCATCTCCAGAATTATAAGCATACTTGAAATACCAGTTGCTATGATGCAACAAGAGAAAAGGGCCAGGCCTTCCTGTCTATGCTTGTAAATATTCCAGATATACTTGGCTGGTCAATATTAGCACAGAAAACTAGAGTAGGTGAGTCAGCTGCAGTGATCCTAGATGGCGTTTCTTATGAGTAAGAGGGGAGAGGATCAAAAAACAAGGGGAGTAAAAATCACAGTGGCACAAAGCAACATATAGATTTAAAGCCAGAAATAATTTTGTTAGGTATTATTACCAGAAAAATATGACAAAGGGAATATATATTTAATACTACATGTCTTGACAGCAGCGAGAATTGTATTTGCACAGCATTGGAAAAATGAAGAAACTCCTACAGATGAAAAAAAAAAATTAAAAAAATACTAGATTGTGCAGAAATGGGATAAGCTAACATTAAAGATAAAAAGATACAGAATATTTTTCAACATGGGATTTGCTTTATCAATGGTTAATTTATCAATGGCAATCCTTATGATTTACATTGATATATTGACCATCATTTGTGTTGTAAATGTTGTACCTTGATGAACGTATCTTTTCTTTTATGTACACTGAGAGCATATGCACCAAGACAAATTCCTTGTGTGTCCAATCACACTTGGCCAATAAAAAATTCTATTCTATTCTATTCTATTCTATTCTATTCTATTCTATTCTATTCTATTCTATTCTATTCTAATAGATGTAGAAATTAGAAGTTGAAAGATTATTACTATGTATAAGTAAATAATACTATTATCACTATTATTAAATATAAGTAAACTGACCTAGACAATATACTGTTTACTAAGCACTTATGTAGAGGGACGCGGTGGCTCAGGGGCTAGGACATTGAGCTTGTCGATCGAAAGGTCGGCAGCTCAGCGGTTCGAATCCCTAGTGCTGCCGTGTAACGGGGTGAGCTCCCGTTACTAGTCCCAGCTTCTGCCAACCTAGCAGTTTCGAAAGCACGTAAAAATGCAAGTAGAAAAAATAGGGACCACCTTTGGTGGGAAGGTAACAGTGTTCCGTGCGCCTTTGGCGTTGAGTCATGCCGGCCACATGACCACGGAGACCTCTTTGGACAGCGCTGGCTCTTCGGCTTTGAAACGGAGACGAGCACCACCCCCTAGAGTCGGCAACGACTAGCAAGTATGTGCGAGGGGAACCTTTACCTTTTAAGCACTTTTGTATGTTAAAGAAAAATGTATAATTATTTTTTTTTAAAAGATCACAGTGGATTCTGCATTGCTTGTTGTTGTCCAGCATAATGTCTCACAAATGAAAGAGGTGCCACCGAAGAGATATTAGGTTTATATTGTGCCTTTCCTCTAGGAACTCAAGTGACTTATGTGAGGTCTCCTTTTTGTTATTTACAATAACAAAATAATCTTATAAGGATAAAGGTGAGAGAGACTGTGCAAGGCACCCTACAGCATCAGGCAGAGGCCAATGCAACTGAGAACGCCAACAAAAAGTTACAGGCAGTCCTTGGCTTACGACCACAACTGAGGCCAAAATTGATGTTGCTAAGACAGACAAACATTTTTTAATGCCCCATTTCATGACTTTTCTTGTCACGGTTGTTAAATGAATCATTGCAGCGGTTCAATTAGCGACAGTTAAATGAATTTGGCTCCTCCAATTACTTTGCTTATCAGAAGGTGGCAAATGGTGATCACATGAACCCTGGGACATTGCAATGGTCATAAATACAAAACAGTGGCCAAGCATCTGAATTTTGATCACGTGACTATGGAGATGCTGCAATGGTCTGAAATGGCAAAACGGTCAAAAGTCGCTTTTTTCAGTGCCATTGTAACATTGAAGCTCTTTCCACATTCTGTGCATTTATATGGTTTCACTCCTGCGTGAACCCTTTTATGATCAGTAAGGTATCTTCTCTGAGGGAAAACACTTTCCATACAGCAGGCATTTATATGATCTCTCCCCTGCGTGAATTGTTTTATGAGAATTACGTTTCCCTAAATGACTGTTGTAAGTCGAGGACTACCTGAACAAAATGAGTCGGTATTTGAGGAAAAGCCCAGAATCCATTCTCCCCATTACCTGCTGACAAAGTCGGCCAGTTCCCGAAGGGCTTTTTCACCAGCCTCTGCCCTCTGTTGAAAACCATGCATTTGTTCGTTGGAGCGCAGCATCTCTCCTTGCAGAGTCTGTAAGAAAAGGAAGATTCTTTGTTGAATAGGCTGGAAAATTAATTCCTGTGATCTATTCAGAATATACCCGTGATGGTGAACCTATGGCATGCAGGCCCACAGGTTGCACGCAGAGCCCTCTCTGTGGGCACGCCAGCCACCGCCCCAGCCCAGCTCCACCGCACGTGCCTCCCGCTGGCCAGTTGGTTTTTGGGTCTCTGCCGTACATGCACGGGGCGCATGCAGGGGACGTGTGTGCGCATACGCAGGGGCGGGGCGCATGCGTGTGGGGTCTGCACACTGCATTATGGGTTTCGGCACGCGACGACAAAGAGGTTAGCCATCACTGGAATATACCATACAAGATAGAAACTCTTAATGCTACTGCAAGGCCCTATTTTAGAATTAAATAACTATCTTTCTCATTCTAAGTTCCAATTTTAATCGTGTTTCTGGGTGTGCCAAAGGAAGCAGTAGCCTGACCATCTCAAGATTGACTCGGCCTTCCATCCTTCCGAGGTCTGTAAAATGAGGACCTAGATTGTTGAGGGCAAACATTAGAGAGGCTGTAAAGCACTGTGAAGGGGTATACAAGTCTAAGTACGATTGCTAGATCAATTCTATTTTTAAAAAAATTACCTCCCATCTTTGGATGGCTACCGAGAATTCCTAAGACTTTTTCCCTAGGCAGATAGCAGTAAAAAGCACACAGAGGTTACCTCTTGGCACAGCGATTTCTTTATTCAGGGGCAGGGACTGCTGTCATCCATTTTGTTTGGAAAGAACATTAGAGGTGAACTTCTGCGGGGAAGAAAATGGCCACCTCTCAGGGGAATGCAGAAAGCACCAGAATCAGAAGCTGCATGTTCATTTAGAGTCTCTTCCTTGTTTAAATGAAAAATCCAAAAATGGTACTGAGCCATCGATAATGGGAAAATGTGAGAATTGCTCCAGTTTTATGCTGCCAAGGGAACCAACTCCTACCTTCCCTGAAAATTTGAATTAACAAGAGAAGGCCCTTCCGTTCTTCACCTATGGTGCACAAACAATTATGTCTTGAAATCTGCCCATCCCCCATGCACTTGGGAATCCCAAGTGATCCCTATAAGTCACTCCAGACCCACCGAAGAGACCTCTGTTTGCATATGAAAATGAGAATGAAAACAGGCGGGTGGCTGTAATAGGTTAATTCACTAAGGCCAGTCAGCATGTTGCTCAAATAATAGCAATAGCACTTACCGCTTCATAGTACTTTTACAGCCCTCTCTAAGTAGTTTACAGAGTCAGCCTATTGCCCCCAACAATCTGGGTCCTCATTTTACTGACCTCGGAAGGATGGAAGGCTAAGTCAAACTTGAGCCGGTCAGGATCGAACTCCTGGTAGTGAGCAGAGTTAGCCTGCAATGCTGCAATTCTAACCACTGAGCCACCATGGCTCTAATAAATCAAGGAGAATATAAATTATGTGTAGAGTTTTGACCAAAAGCCCGAATTCTAGAGCAAGGCAGGAGGTAACTAGGATAGAGAGACTGCTTCTAAGGATTGTTAAAAGCTTTTTAGTTTGGCCCACAATGAACGGGAGGAACAACTCAGTTTTCAGGACACCCTCCTCTGTAGGAAAATGGACAGTTCAATCAAAAATATAAAACAGTATTTTAATTCACAAACCCTGGTTATCTAAACAAAGAGGATTATTAAAGAATAAGTAGACTTGCCCTTAATCAAAATTAAAGCCACACCCCTTCTCTACAGTAGTTATACTTTCCACTGAGAAAATCTCTCCTAAAACACAGCCAATTCTTCTCCTTTTATTTTCTTCCATCAATTACCAACTATTATCAATCACTCTGGGGACAACCATTTCCAAATAATATCAAGGTCACGTGAAATGTCAATGTTAATTTATAATGCCTTGGTAAGGCCACACTTGGAATACCGCATCCAGTTTTGGTCACCACAATGTAAAACAGATGTGGAGACTCTAGAAAGAGTGCAGAGAAGAGCAACAAAGATGATTAGGGGACTGGAGGATAAAACATATGATGAACGGTTGCAGGAACTGGGTATGTCTAGTTTAATGAAAAGAAGGACTAGGGGAGACATGATAGCAGTGTTCCAATATCCCAGGGGCTGCCACAAAGAAGAGGGAGTCAAACTATTCTCCAAAGCACCTGAGGGTAGAACAAGAAGCAATGGGTGAAAACTAATCAAGGAAAGAAGCAACTTAGAACTAAGGAGAAATTTCCTGACAGTTAGAACAATTAATCAGTGGAACAACTTGCCTCCAGAAGTTGTGAGTGCTCCAATACCGGAGATTTTTAAAAAGATGTTGGATAACCATTCGTCTGAAGTGGTGTAGGGTTTCCTGCCTAGGCAGGGGATTGAACCTCCAAGGTCCCATCTAACTCTCTTATTCTATTTCTATAATACAGCGGGATCTGTAGTCACAAATCTGTTTCAAGAGGGGTTGTGTGAGAATAGATTACCTTGTTTCTTACTCTTTCCATATTGGCTTCAGCAGTTTTGTCTTCAAGACTGTGGAGCAACAGTGCTACTTTCTGTTCTCTAGAAGCTACTTCTTCTTCCATGTCTTTTACCTGGGGATGGTGAATTATCCACTTATAAGTACCTCAAGGCAGTGAATATACATAATACTCCTCCTTTCTCGTTTTCCCCACGATAACCCGGTGAGTTGAACCGAGAAAAAGTGATTGACACAAAGTCACTCATTTAATTTTCAAGCCTAAGGCAGGGCTAGAACTCATAGTCTCCTGGTTTTTAGGCCAGCACCTTAACCACTACACTAAACTGGCTCTTATTTCTTGGGTTTCAAGGCTGCCCAAAACTCCAAAAAGACTCTGGAGGACTTACAGTTTTTAAAAGAATACATAAGGCTGGATAAAAATGCTACTTAAGTTTTATAATATACTTCTAAGCATGTAAAAGCATGTGAAATCTTTTACATGCCTTATATATTTTACTCCTCATGCATCTGCCATCAGATTTTAAAAACAAAGATGGATAAAACAATAAAACAGAAGAAACAATAAACAAGAATGTCGGATCAGCAATTTAAGGGGCATACTGTGAGCTCCACTTCAAATAATACAGGAGCCGGTGAAAGCTGAAGGCGCAGCAATGATCAAAGCCAATCACATGAAAACAAATTATATAAATATGATTAGGCCACACTAGTTTTTAATAACTTCACCCTTCTGTAATATTGAAGCATACATTTCTGTGATAACTTTTCAGAATATTTTAGGAAGCTTTGGGAGTCAAGAAGCTGGGCACTCTTGATTTAAAATTATTCTAATGCAGATGTTGTAGAAGCTGAGGCTGAAATTGGCTTGCCAAGTAAGTCATGGTTTGGCTTGCCTAGTAAATCATGGTTAAAGGCAAAATCTACAAATCTCTTGATTCAGGTTCAATCTCTTAGCTGCTAACCAGATTCAACTCATGAATTTTTCATATTACGTCATTCATAATAACTAGCAAGCCTAACAGTCTTTCCACATAGTGTCAAATACTTTTATCGCCCTAGGCAATTAGAATTTTTCATAGCCACCATTCACATCTCATCAGAAAATCTATTCAGCATTTTCTCTCCACTCCTTCCCAATCTTTCCTGACAAACCTAGAAATCCTAGTTCACCGTGCTCAGACTCCATTTGGCATTTTCTAGAGAATGTACCCATTTCCCAATGAACGCACTGGGAAGATCACTATATGCATTTAATCAATTCAAACAAACAGCAACAGCACTTGGATTTATCTGCTGCTTCACAGTGCTTTATAGCAGGGGTCTCCAACCTTGGCAAAGCTGGCTGAGGAACTCTGGGAGTTGAAGTCCACAAGCCTTAAAGTTGCCAAGGTTGAAGACCCCTGCTTTACAGCCCTCTCTAAGAGGTTTGCAGAGTCAGCGTATCGCCCCCAACAATCTGGGTTCTCTTGGAAAGATGGAAGGCTGAGTCAACCTTCAGCCCCGTCAGGTTCGAACTGCTGGCCACTGGGCAGAGTTAGCCTGCAGTACTGCATTCTAACCACTGCACCACCACAGAGCCTGATAAGTTAAGGAGTTCCCATTTGTAAAATGCACAACGGCTGGTATTTTCTGTGTCTACTCTAACCTGCTCAAGCCCCCAGTCCCTGTTCATGGATAGACCATACCTTCTTTTCCAAACGTTTAATGTCATCCCTATGGCTCAGCTCCTGAGACTTCAGCTGCACCAGGAGAGAAAATACTTTCTCCCGCCATCTAGTCAGCAGGCACTGAAGTTTTTGAGATGACTCAGACTGGAGAGAGTCCTGAAGATGCACCTGAGAAGATAAAGCACAAAATCAGACTTCCAACATACTTATTATCCCTTTCTACTTGGAATGATTGCAGATACCAGGGAGGGCAAAAACACCATCAGTGGCATATGGAAAAAGAGAGAACTACAATGCTGCTCTGGCCCTCAAAGAAATCCAGTTTGACAACCCCGCAGTACAGTATCCAGATCTTACGTTATGTAGGGTTTTATATTCCCTTACAAGTACCGGTATTACAGCAATGCTATATGGATCATTACATTCTAAACCCCAATTAGATAAGACATCAGAACTTTCTAAAGGGATCAAATGAAATCACCTTTTTATCAAGCTCGGTCTCCTGCAGAGTCAAGATATCACCTAACGAAGCCACACGAACTTGCAGAAGCTCAGCTGTCATTTTCAGAGCCTCCTTCTCATCCTCAAGTTGCTGAAACCAAAAAAAAAATGGTGCCCACCATTGAGTTAATCCTCAACTCCACAAGCCTTCGTTTAGTGACCATTCAAAGTTACAATGAAAACAATGACTTTTGACCAATGTTCACATGCAACTACTGGCATGGAATTCAAGGAGAGTTATGACTATTAGCTTTAACGGCAGTGAGTCTGCCTTCGAAGGCCATCTGCTGGTTGACTAATGGGCTTCCTAATGGAGCTGGTCGAAAGAGCAGACTGCTAGACTGGTGGGTCAGAGGGCCAAACCGGTAGCCCTGCTTATTGTTGTCTTCCTCCATCTTTCCCGAGTCTTCCCACCACCCGGTTTTGGGTCGACACTCAGGGCTCAGGACCCTGGACAGCACCCCGGGATCCAGGGAGCTGGTTGAGTCTTAAAGCAGATTCGGGTTAATATCAGGGTTCCAAGGCTCCCCCAACAAAGAAGACTCAGAGTGGTGTAGGGTCTCCTGTTTGGGGGGGGGAGGTTTGGACTAGATGACCTACAAGGTCCCTTCCAACTCTGTTAATCTATGCTATGCTTGAGGTTCCTCAAAGTTCCATTTTATTAGAGATGTCATATTGGCACATCTGGGAAAACCCGAATCTGAAAGTTTCCAGGTTTTCCCCACCCAAAGGAAAGTCTAAGTCCCTGCCCAGCACCCACATGTCCATCACATGGTCCAATACAAACACTGTACCAATTGGAGATGCCTCCCAGTTCCAACCCTCCAGGTGCAGGGCAAGATGTCCTTGACTCTCTGAGAAAAGAATATTATTATGACTATATATCACCCTGCCTCCATACAATCTCCCCTCCCAGTTTCCCACAGTAGTAAATGTGGCAGGCCTGAAGATTCAGTGCAAAAGATGGCTTCTAGGCCTGGTACTTATAGTCTCACCTGTATTCGATTTATCAGCCGCTCCTGTTCAAAACCAGGTTTACTTGACTTCTGCTCCCCCACATAGGTCTTAAACTGCAGCACCAAAGCATTCTGGGTAGCCAGTTCTGCCTCAGTCATGCTGGAAGAAAGAAACCAGGGACTACCTTGAATAAAAATCCCTGTACCAGGGAAGGAAGAGATTTGAAGAGGGGGAGTGAAGGAAAATTAATCAACCTGAGTTGGTTCTGGAGTATATCTTTTTTCTCCCTTAACTGACTGGCTTCCTTACGCTGAGCTTCCAAATCCTGCCGGAATGTGCATATCTGACGCTTCAAGGAAGTCGCTTCAGCTTCGTAGACTTCAGACAGCTCATTCAACTGTGGGAGGAAAGAGATGCTAGAGACTTGGTACATAGGCTCACCTCTATTACTCTGTTTGAAACTACAGGTGGTTTTCAACTTACAGCCACAATGAAGCCCAAAATTTCTGTTGCTAAGTGAGAGAGTCGTGAAGTGACTTGTGTCCCATTTTGCGACCTGTCTTGCCACAGTGGTTAAGTGAATCACTGCAGTTGTTAAGTCAGTAACGCAGACATTAAGTGAAACTGACTTCCTCAATGTCTTTGCTTGGCAGAAAGTCGCAAAAGGCGATCCCGGGACACTGCAACCGTCATAAATATGAGACGGTTGCCAAGCTTCTGAATTTTGACCACGAGACCGTGAATTTTGATCACCATTGATGCTGCAATGGTTGATAAGTGTGGAAAAACGGTCTTAAATCACTTTTTTTTCCAGTGTTGCTGTTAACTTTGAATGGTCACTAAATGAATTGTTGTAAATGCCCTCCAACGCTTTCTTTTCCAGAGAGCTTTGCAACTTATTTTATTTTCTGCCTTTTCAAAAAAACAACATCATCGTCTCTCGACATGTTTTGTTGAGAGCCATGGTTAGAATGCAGTATTTCAGCCTGACTCTGCCCACTGCCAGGAGTTCGAACCTGAAAGGGCTCAAGGTTGATTCAGCCTTCCATCCTTCCGAGGTTGGTAAAGTGAGGACCCAGATTGTTGGGAGCAATAGGCTGACTCTATAAAATGCTTAGAGAGAGCTGTGAAACACTATGAAGCGGTATATAAGTCTAAATGCTATTGCTATTTTTCATTCTGCAGTTACCTTTGTTTGGTACTCTTTCAGCACTGACTGTCGGCATTCTTGAACCATGGTTTCCTGCCTCCTCCTCTCCACCTCTCGCTCTTCCCTCATCAGCTGCAGCTCTTCTTGTGCCAGGGCGATTTCATGGTTGCTCCTTTCCTTGGTTGCCTCCAGTTCCTCCCTCAGGAAATCTGCTTTCAACTGACTTTGCTTTCTGAGCTCTTCCAATTCATTCCTTAGGGCCTCTTTTTCTTGCTGACTACTTTTCTTGACTTCTTCCAGTTGGGTCTTCAGGATAGCAGCTTCAGTAAGGGTCTGGCTTTTGAGGAAGGTTAGTTCTCCTTGGAGATTGGACAGGGTACTTTCCCGAGCAGCTATGGTTGCCTCCTGTTGGGCGGAGGAAACTCGGAGGGCGCTAACTTCTGACTCCAACCGCTGGATCTCGTGGAGCTGATGGGAGATGATTTCAGCCTGTTGAGACATTGCCAGGGTCACATTTGAAGGCTCGGCCAACCTATCCAAGGACCTTGGATAGAAGAGAGGAAGATGTCAGGACATTCTCCTATCTCAAGGGAGAATGCTCTAGGCCCAGGGTGTCAAACTCGATTTCATTGAGGGCCACATAAGGGTTGCATTGGGACCAAGGACACATGGCCGGGGGGGGGGCATGGCCACCTTGACATCACTCATGTCGGGGGCACCTGAGATGGCCAAGTGCTAAGGAAGGACTTCCCTCAGACCCTCCCTCCATCTCAGTATTTTTCTTTCTTTCCTTCCTTCCTCCCTCCCTCCCTCCTTCTCAAAGCCTGTGAGCGGGCCCTTTGCGGTTTCCAGGGCAGCCCTGTGGGCCAGATCTAAGGCCCGGATCCGGCCCGCAGGCCAGTGGTGAAATTCAATTTTTTTTACTACCAGTTCTGTGGGCGTGGCTTGGTGTGGCTTGGTGGGCGTGGCAGGGGAAGGACACTGCAAAATCCCCATTCCCTCCCCACTCCTGGGGGAAGGATATTGCAAAATCTCCATTCCCACCCCACCCAGGGAAGGATACTGTGAAATCCCATTCCTCCCACTCCAGGGGAAAGATATTGCAAAATCTCCATTCCGACCCTACTCTGGAGCCAGCTACAGGTGGTATTTGCCAGTTCTCCGAATAACTCAAAATTTCTGCTACCGGTTCTCCAGAACCTGTCAGAACCTGCTGAACAGCACCTCTGCCGCAGGCCTTGAGTTTGACACGCCTGCTCTTGGCAGGCTTCCCCATCCTGATTGCAACCTTCCAGATTTGTGAGCTTCAGTTCACAGAATTGCCCAGCCGACATAGTTAATGCTGTGAATCCTGGTTTTTTTTTTTTTTTTTATAAAAAGTTTTATTTTTACAATCATATCAAATAATTCATCCAATGTACAGGTATATACAATTAGTCGGGCTTGCCCAGTCACCACCCCCCTTTTTAACACTCTTCCCTCTTCTACCTTCTTTTACTTTCCAGACCTTCCTCTCCTTCTCTTATCTACATCCTCTCCTCCTCCACCTCTCGCTCTTCCCTCATCAGCTGCAGCTCTTCTTGTGCCAGGGCGATTTCATGGTTGCTCCTTTCCTTGGTTGCCTCCAGTTCCTCCCTCAGGAAATCTGCTTTCAACTGACTTTGCTTTCTGAGCTCTTCCAATTCATTCCTTAGGGCCTCTTTTTCTTGCTGACTACTTTTCTTGACTTCTTCCAGTTGGGTCTTCAGGATAGCAGCTTCAGTAAGGGTCTGGCTTTTGAGGAAGGTTAGTTCTCCTTGGAGATTGGACAGGGTACTTTCCCGAGCAGCTATGGTTGCCTCCTGTTGGGCGGAGGAAACTCGGAGGGCGCTAACTTCTGACTCCAACCGCTGGATCTCGTGGAGCTGATGGGAGATGATTTCAGCCTGTTGAGACATTGCCAGGGTCACATTTGAAGGCTCGGCCAACCTATCCAAGGACCTTGGATAGAAGAGAGGAAGATGTCAGGACATTCTCCTATCTCAAGGGAGAATGCTCTAGGCCCAGGGTGTCAAACTCGATTTCATTGAGGGCCACATAAGGGTTGCATTGGGACCAAGGACACATGGCCGGGGGGGGGGGCATGGCCACCTTGACATCACTCATGTCGGGGGCACCTGAGATGGCCAAGTGCTAAGGAAGGACTTCCCTCAGACCCTCCCTCCATCTCAGTATTTTTCTTTCTTTCCTTCCTTCCTCCCTCCCTCCCTCCCTCCCTCCCTCCCTTCTCAAAGCCTGTGAGCCGGCTCTTTGCTGTTTCCAGGGCAGCCCTGTGGGCCAGATCTAAGGCCCGGATCCGGCCCGCAGGCCAGTGGTGAAATTCAATTTTTTTTACTACCAGTTCTGTGGGCGTGGCTTGGTGTGGCTTGGTGGGCGTGGCAGGGGAAGGACACTGCAAAATCCCCATTCCCTCCCCACTCCTGGGGGAAGGATATTGCAAAATCTCCATTCCCACCCCACTCCAGGGGAAGGATACTGTGAAATCCCCATTCCCTCCCCACTCCAGGGGAAAGATATTGCAAAATCTCCATTCCGACCCTACTCTGGAGCCAGCTACAGGTGGTATTTGCCAGTTCTCCGAATAACTCAAAATTTCTGCTACCGGTTCTCCAGAACCTGTCAGAACCTGCTGAACAGCACCTCTGCCGCAGGCCTTGAGTTTGACACGCCTGCTCTTGGCAGGCTTCCCCATCCTGATTGCAACCTTCCAGATTTGTGAGCTTCAGTTCACAGAATTGCCCAGCCGACATAGTTAATGCTGTGAATCCTGGTTTTTTTTTTTTTTTTATAAAAAGTTTTATTTTTACAATCATATCAAATAATTCATCCAATGTACAGGTATATACAATTAGTCGGGCTTGCCCAGTCACCACCCCCCTTTTTAACACTCTTCCCTCTTCTACCTTCTTTTACTTTCCAGACCTTCCTCTCCTTCTCTTATCTACATCCTCTCCTCCCTCCACCCTACACCTTCCTTCTCCCTCTTCTACCCCTCTTCCTTCCTCTTCTCCTCTTTCCTACCTCCTACTCTCTCTTTTCTCCCTCCCCACCGTTCTAAAATGGTAACTGGGCAGACCCGACCCTGCATTAATTATATTTATACATCTTCAATAATCCCTGTACATTAACCATCATTCCATCTCTACCAAACCCCCAATTCCCCTCCCCCTTACCCCCCACCCCCCACCCCGACTTCCCAGAACAAAATGCAGGGTATCAAAACTAACAATCATAATCTAAAATAATTCCTAATGTGAATCCTGGTATTTGATGTCCCTACAATCTGAAGGGCATCTACATTAGGAAGGACAATTCTAGGAACTGCTCACTTAATAACAGAAACAACAGAATGCATAATATTTCCCCGCTAAACGCCACAAGTCAAGGAGAGCATAAGTGGGTTGATCTGCTATACAGGTTAGTCTTCAACTTACAACCATTCGTTTAGTGACCGTTCAAAGTTCCAATGGCCCTGAAAAAAGTGAGTTACAACTGTTTTTTCACACTTACAATCGTTGCAGCATCCCCATGGTCACGTGATTAAAATTTAGACACTTGGCGACTGGCCTGTATTTATGTCCTGGGGTCACGTGATCACCTTTTATGTCCTTCTCACAAGAAAAGTCAACAGGGAAGCCAGACTCACTTAACAACCATGTTACTCATTTAACTGCCGTGATTCACTTAACAACTGGGACAAGAAAGATTGTAAAACTGGGGCAAATCCCACTTAATAGCTGTCCTAGCAACAGACATTTTGGGCTCTATTGTGGTCATAAGTAGAGGACTACCTGTACAGTGCTCAAAGAAAAGAGAACAAAACCAGAGAAAAACGAGTGTTGTGTCCCACTCCTCCGCTGACGGCCGGGTCAGGGAAATCCGAATCAGGCTTGCCTCTGCAGCTCTGCCCAAAGTCCTAGCAAAGTCCTCAGAGCAGGCAGGAGACCAGAAAGTGACTTCAGCAAGATATGTTTAGACTTTTGCCTGACTCAGAGACTGCCAGAAAGCAGATCCTTTATATAGGCCATGGGGTGTGGCTCCATGACTCAGCACTCATTAAGGCCTGCCCCTCCCTTCCTTCTGTTGCCTCCGCCTATCCAGTCTTCTGATGCGAGGGTCACTCCAATCAGCAGCTGTTGGAAATAAACTTTCCTCAGGCTCACCTGCTGTGGAGGAGGGGGAGGGGTCTAGCTGCTCCGTTTGCCTGGGCATGGAGTCAGGGCTGGGGCCGGGAGATTCTCCTTCTTCTGCAGTTTGTGTGGGCATGGAGCCAGGACTTGGGCCGGGAGGCATACATTCCTCAGTGTTCGGGAGCAGGTAAGAAGGCCCCGGCTGCTCTGAGGGCGGGCAAGGCACAACAACGAGTGTTAAAAGGTGCCGCTCTCAATCATTCAGCTATGAAACAGTTCAAAGCAACGTCCTTCTAATAGTTCCCTCTCCCAGCTCACACAGAATTTAAAAAATTCAGAGAAAATGAATAAGATACAGAATTGTTCACCTGGTTTTATCTTTTGGATCTTCTGCAGTATCTACTTTTGTATGCCATCTTTGGAGTTCCTCTTTCAAACGCAAATTTTCTCGTCGGAGCTCAGCAGCTTCCTCCCACTTAGGGTAAGCTGTGGCCCCCAAGAGCCCAGTAGTAGACACCGTTGGAGGTGGTGCTGATTGGCTCTGGAAATGGGAAGGTGGGATCAATTCTCTAAATCCTAAGGGGAGGAAAAACACAGAAAACGCCTAGGTCAGGGGTCTGCAATCTTAAACGCTCAAAAGAGCCATTTGGACCCAATTCCCAGCGAAAAGAAAACACCAGGAGCCACAAAACCCTTCCCGTGCCTGACCATTTCTTTAGTGGCATAAAACTAGTACATGTAGTTTTATTTTATTTATTTATTTATTTATTTAATCAAATTTTTATACCGCCCTATCTCCCGAAGGACTCAGGGCGGTTTACAGCCAGATAAAAATACAGAAATCATACACAATAAAAACTACGGTAATTAAAAAACTTATTTAAATAGGCCAAAATTTAAAATTACAATTAAAATGATAAAACCCCATTACCTAAAAATTAACAACTAACCCCAGTTAAAATTAAGTAAAATTTTTAATCCAGTCCCGCTTGGATAAATAAATGCGTTTTCAGCTCACGGCAAAAAGTCCGAAGATCAGGCACTTGGCGTAAACCAGGGGGAAGTTCGTTCCAAAGCGTAGGAGCTCCCACAGAGAAGGCCCTATCCCTGGGGGCCGCCAGCCGACATTGTTTGGCGGACGGCACCCTGAGAAGACCCTCTGTGTGTGAGCGTATGGGTCGGTGGGAGGCATGAGGTAACAGCAGGCGGTCCCGTAAGTACCCGGGCCCTAAGCCATGGAGCGCTTTAAAGGTGGTAACCAAAATCTTAAAGCGCACCCGAAAGACCACAGGAAGCCAGTGCAGACTGCGTAGTAGTGGTGTTACATGGGAGCAACGAGTGGCTCCCGTTACTACTCGCGCAGCTGCATTCTGGACTAGCTGCAGCCTCCAGGTGCACTTCAAGGGCAGCCCCATGTAGAGAGCATTGCAATAGTCCAAACGAGATGTAACCAGAGCATGAGTGACCGTGCATAAGGCATCCCGGTCAAGGAAGGGGCGCAACTGGCGGACCAAGCGTACTTGGTAAAAGGCTCTCCTGGAGACGGCCGCCAGATGATCATCGAACGACAGCCGCCCATCCAGGAGGACACCCAAGTTGCGCACCCTTTCCATTGGGGCCAATAACTCGCCCCCAACAGTCAGCCGCGGTTGCAGCTGACTGTACCGGGGTGCCGGCATCCACAGCCACTCCGTCTTGGAGGGATTGAGCTTGAGTCTGTTTCTCCCCATCCAGACCCGTACAGCTTCCAAGCACCGGGACAGCACTTCGACAGCTTCGTTGGAGTGGTCCAGGGTGGAAAAGTACAGCTGAGTGTCATCAGCGTACAGATAGTAACTCACCCCGAAACCACTGATGGCTTCATATAGATGTTGAACAGGAGAGGCGAGAGAATCGACCCCTGAGGCACCCCACACGTAAGGCACCTCGCGGACGATCTCTGCCCATTCTGTTTTCTTCTGAAACTTTTCTTTTCTTGGATTTATCCATGGTTGGCCTTCCAGGGGTTGAAAAGCTCAATAAATCGCGTGCCGGTGGATGTTGCACATTGGTAGTTGTGATACATATTTTTGAGTGACAGGGAGCCGCAGCAGAGGGGTGAAAGAGCCACACGCGGCTCCAGAGCCACAGGTTGCTGACCCCTGACCTAGATCATGATTTTCTATTTGGATCTATAATGCTAAGCCAGGCTCTCACCAGATAAAAAACCATTAGTTGTTAATGAAAACACAGAACGGGGATCTTCCGTTTTACCCAGGCAGCTGTTGTTCTGGTTTAAGCATGCCTATGCTACCTTTGCAAACTAAGGAAAGAAAATTATTTGGTGAAAAAAAAAATCAGGAAAGAAATGGAAAACACAAATATCTCTTTGCTCTTCTGGCCACCTGATCAATTTCTCACACCTTATCAGAAATCCTCAAGAGGTCAGAAAGCACCACAGTGAGATACAGGCCTGTTTTCTGAAAGGGTATGGTGTGTCTGTGTATATATGCATACACACACATCTTCAAGTCAATATTGACTTCTGGTGACAGCCTGGATAGGTCCTGCAGTTTTCTTGGCATAATTTCTTGGGGCCTCTGTGGCTCAGACTGCTAATGCAGTCTGTTATTAACAGCAGCTGCCTGCAATTACTGCAGGTTCTAGTCCCACCAGGCCCAAGGTTGACTCAGCCTTCCATCCTTTATAAGGTAGGTAAAATGAGGACCCAGATTGTTGGGGTCGATAAGTTGACTTTGTATATAAATATACAAATAGAATGAAGACTATTGCTAACATAGTGTAAGCCGCCCTGAGTCTTCGGAGAAGGGCGGGATATAAATGCAAATAATAAAAAATAAAAAATAAAAATAATTAAAAAAAAATTTCAATTGTAGTTTGCTATTGCCTGCTTCCTGGGGCTGAGAGGCAGTCACTGGCTCAAGGTTACTCAGATGGCTTTGTGCCTAAAGGAGGACTAGAATTCCCAGTCTCCTATTTTCTAGCCCAGTGCCTCAAGAACTATATCAAACTGGTTCTGTAAAGACTTTATAAGCAACATTTTAAAAAAGCAACCAAAAGTGGATCAGTCTCATAATTTAACAATTGGCAAGTTATGCTCTTTGTGGTTAGTCTCAGGAAATAATCTAGATAATTTACTTTGTTCTTAGTTCAGGTAGATTTCTACAGAACACACATAATGCATTAAATAGGCTATCTTAGAAGTTACAACGGTAGCAATAACTTTATGGCTTGGTTATCTCTAAGAAGGAATTTGCTGATTCTTTACCAGTTGGCCTTGTAGTCTGGAACACAGCAGGGGGGTCCAGGTGCTTGCTTGAATCTTTCCTCTTGTCCATGGTCTCACTTCAACGTCCTTCAAAAAATATACAAAGACACTGAGTAATAATAATTTCAATTCTACTCATGACAATTTAAACACATTATTAAAACAAAATTTCACCATCAAACGAAGAGAACATTCATGTGAAAATTAATTAAATCTGTTACAATTGAAGGCCTTTTTGCAGGACTCTAAAGAAGCTAGATTCCTGATTAAAGGAAAAATGCCCCATAACCCTAAAGGCAATGACTGAAAATAACAGAGTTGGAAGGGACCCTGGAGGTCTTTTTTTTTTAAATTTGCATTTATATCCCGCCCTTCTCCGAAGACTCAGGGCGGCTTACACTAATGTTAGCAATAGTCTTCATTCTATTTGTATATTTATATACAAAGTCAACTTATTGCCCCCAACAATCTGGGTCCTCATTTTACCTACCTTATAAAGGATGGAAGGCTGAGTCAACCTTGGGCCTGGTGGGACTAGAACCTGCAGTAATTGCAGGCAGCTGCTGTTAATAACAGACTGCATTAGCAGCCTGAGCTACAGAGGTCCCCAACCTTGGCAACTTTAAGCCTGGAGGACTTCAACTCCCAGAATCTTCGCTGGCTAGGGAATTCTGGGAGTTGAAGTCCACCAGGCTTAAAGTTGCCACGGTTGGGAACCCCTGTTCTAGTCAAACCAACTGCTTAAGCAGCAGACCGTACACCAAATGGCTGTCGAATGACAGAAGACTGATCACAAGTCACAACCTGATGAGCTGATGGCACTCAAGAAATATCTTTCCAGGTAATTCCACTATCTGAGAAGGATTACATAAAGCAATGTCTCTTATAAAAGGTGATCCTGGCATCACTTGTGTTCCCCAAGATCCTCTCAGCGGTCCATGAAATCAAAACTATTCTCCAGCCTATCAATTTTAATTTTTTAAATATAGAAAATATCAATAAATGCTCTTTTGGGGTTCTTCAGAATGTTAAAAATGGAAAGGAATCCTGAAAGAAAAAAGACTTAAGAAACACTGACATTGAGAAATAGCATACTTTCCTGTTATTGCAACAAACAGCGGAGATTATATAAAAATTGTCTTCTCTAATTTAGGTGTTTAAGATGACAGCCAATGCTTTATACAGAATTTTTATCTGGAAATCTACAGGAAATCAATGTAACAATTTAAGAACAGACAAAGCTTTTTTTTTTTTGCTAAATAACCTTATAAACAAATTTTTCCTCTCCTTACTGAAAATTACATGCAGATGTGTGGTGTGTGTGTATACATATATACTCACATACCACATATACTTCACATATACCACATACTTCATATATAGTACACATTGCAACATTCCATTTTGCAGGAAACCTTATGATGCATCACTGTTTAAAGATCAGTAAGATATTTTCAAGAAAAGTCTGGAGCTACCAAATCAGTTTCAGCTGATACAAGCCTCAACATGAGTTCACATTTTTTTCCCCTTCGGAAAAGGAGCAAGCTTCTATCTTCCAGATCATGCCCCCTTACAAAAAAATTATTCCAGTTTGTTTGGATTCATTCCGGTTTATTTCTCATTGAGCCTATTAATGCTTGTAGACAAACACTGGGGGAGATCTTTCCATCAAGGATAACAAACAGATTTGAGTGTCCTGACTGGGGAATTCTGGGAGTTGAAGTCCACACATCTTAAAAATTGAAAAACACTGGTCTAGACTCTAAACCAGCGCCTCATCAATCTTACAATCTCAGATGCTTTAGTTTAGTTATGCAACCAATCTGGGACTCCACATGACTGGAAGCTGCAGTCTCCACATTGGGGAAGATGGTTTTAGCCACATGATTCTCAGCTATAGTTCCTATATGGGCAATTCCAGGACAGGTTGGTGGTGTTTTTATCTTCATTTATTGGATTTTTAAACTTTCTGAATCTTATGAGTGTCAGTTGTTTGAAACAATCGGATGAGACATCATTTCCTGCAGTGTTTGGGTTCAGAGTTAATTTATATACTTCTGATCTAGTTTCCTGGTTGGCAAATCCAACATAAACCGTACCCCAAAGCCAAGGATTAATCAAGCAAGCTGAAAGGGGCCTTGGAGGTCTTCTAGTCCAGCCCCCAACTCAAGCAGGAGACCCTATACCATTTCAGATAAGTGTCTGTCCACACTCTTCTTAAAAACCTCCAGTGATGAAGATTCCCTTAACCAGTATTGGTGATTCAGACAGCCCCAGTGCCCCACATTAAGTTGTAATGTATTTCTCCTGGCTAGGTTGCTGCACATTTCATAGCTACCTGCGCATGAAGCCTCCTTTGGTTGAATTCCAATTTTTCTCCCCAGCTGTTAATGAAAGATACGGCAAACCCAAATAAGAAACAAAAGCTGGCGATTCAAGGCAACGCCCGCCCTTCAAAGCAGCTTCCCTACACACCTCTCTCCCACGTTTCAACTATCCCAGCATCCGCGAGTTTTCTGATTGGCTGTGAGGAGCTGGAACCCCGGCTCCCCAGACCCTCCCCTCTTTTCATTGGTTAGTTCCTCGTTCCACTATGCCTCCCCCCCGTCCCCGCCCCCGCCCCTTTCGAATCTTTATCAACGGTCCCTAACGTTCGTCAACAGCCGAGAATCTTAAACTGCTCATGCGCGTAGTGCCGCGGGCTGGATTGGAATTTAGGGGTGGGGGGAAGCTTCGGTTGCCAAGAGAGGAAGCACTAGCTCCGCCCATCCGCGAGCGCTAAGCCAATGAAAACGGAGAGGAGCAATATACGCGACGAGGGCGCTAAGATTGACTTCTGTAAAAGAAAAGCGAGCAGCTTCCGTCCAATAAGAGAACTTTATATTTAAACGACCCCTTCCGTGGTTCTGATCTAAAACGGTGAATTAAGAGAAAAGGAAGTGCGGCTTTTTCTTCTCTTAAACCAGTATTTCTCAGCCTTGGCGACTCGTGTGGAGTTCAACTCCCAAGAAATCCTGAGGAAGCTGGCTCTGTGGGGAATTCTGGGAGTTGAAGTCCACAAGTCTTAAAGTTGCCAACCTTGAGAAACAATGGTGTGTTTTTTTTAGACTAAACAGAAATTAACCCGGGAATGCGAGGATTCCAAATATAATTTGTCTGGTTGTAATCTAAGTGAACTCTTGAGTTTGCTTGCTTTCATTAGGAAGAAGCTCAGCTGTAGGTGGAAGAGTTTTGCCAAAGGAGAAAATATCATCCCCGAAATGCATTTTATCAATTTGGCAACTCCAAATCTCAACCAGCAAATGCTCTGTCTTACACATTGGAAAAAAGAATCAGAACACTAAATACAAGCTGGATGGACATTACCTTGTAGATGACCTTCACCCCATTAAAGACCTTGTTTTCATATCCAATGATCTAAGTGCCAAAGCCCACTGCAACTACATAGCAAAAAAGGCTCTAAGAGTTGTAAACCTAATCTTACGTAGTTTCTTCTCCAGAAAGATTACACTTCTAACCAGAGCATACAAAACATTTGCTAGACCAATTCTTGAATACAGCTCGCCTGTCTGGAACGCACACCTCATTTCAGACATTAATACAATTGAGCATGTCCAGAAATATTTTACAAGAGGAGTTCTCCACTCCTCTGATTACAACAAAATACCATATGCCACCAGACTTGAAATCCTGGATTTAGAAAATTTAGAACTCCGCTGTCTTCGACATGACCTGAGTTTAACTCATAGAATCATCTGTTACAACGTCCTTCCTGTTGAAGACTACTTCAGCTTCAATCTCAACAATACACGAGCACACAATAGATTTAAGCTTAATGTGAACCATTCCAATCTTGACTGCAGAAAATATGACTTCAGTAACAGAGCTGTTAATGCCTGGAATGCACTACCTGACTCTGTGGTCTCTTCCCAAAATCCCCAAAGCTTTAACCAAAGACTATCTACTATTGACCTCAACCCACTCCTAAGAGGTCTGTAAGGGGCGTGCATAAGAGCACCAACGTGCCTACCGTTCCTGTCCTAATGTTCCCTTTGATTGTATCCAATTCGTATAGTTATTTCATGCTTATGCTTTTATATACTATTGTGACAAATAAATAAATAAAAATAAATAAAATAAGAGTTTTGCCAAAGGAGAAAATATCATCCCTGAAATGCATTTTATCATTTCTTTGACCTTCCTTATTGTGTTATAATTCTGCCTCCTATCAACCTGGCGTGCTTTGGTCCAGTGGGCATATTGTTGCATTGCAAGAAACAGCACATGACTAGCAATGCAATATTCCAATTCTGTTGCTAAGAATCTGAGTTATTCATCCTTTATGGCATTTGACATTTATTCAGCAGTTTCATTATCATTTGATGAAAGCAATGTGAAGTTTGATAAAAGGGATTCATTATAATTGCTGTAACTAAGATCATCTTTGGCATTTGGAGAGGTCAACAAACTCATATAATCTAGAATGCCTCTTTTTTCACTTTAAATACAGCCAGGTGTCTGTAATAAGAACTGCAGAAAAAACAGTTGCTACTAACCTGCCTTCCATTGAGGACCTGTATACGCCACAAGTCAAAAAGAGGGCTGTGAAAATATTTAGATCCCTCACATCCTGGACATAAATTGTCAAAACGACGCTACAGAGCACTACACACCAGAACTAGACACAAGAACAGTTTTTTCCCCGAACGCCATCACTCTGCTAAACAAATAATTCCCTCAACTCTGTCAAACTATTCACTAAGTCTGCATTACTATTACTATTAATCTTCTCATCGTTCCTATCACCCATTTCCTCCCACTTTTTTTTTTTTGTTTACATTTATATCCCGCCCTTCTCCGAAGACTCAGGGCGGCTTACAGTGTATAAGGCAATAGTTTCATTCTATTTGTATATTTTTACAAAGTCAACTTATTGCCCCCCCAACAATCTGGGTCCTCATTTTACCTACCTTATAAAGGATGGAAGGCTGAGTCAACCTTGGGCCTGGTGGGACTAGAACCTGCAGTAATTGCAGGCTACTGTGTTCTAATAACAGGCTTCTTACAGCCTGAGCTATCACGGCCCCACTTATGACTGCATAACTGTAACTTCGTTTGTATCTTTACGATTTATATTGATTGTTTCCTAGTATGATTTGATTGCTTATTTGTACCCTATGACTATCATTAAATGTTGTACCTTATGATACATGATGAATGTTGTTATGTATTCATGTTTGTACCTTTAAATATTTGAGCGGGAAATCAGCACGTTGCTGATTGGACGAAGCCTCCAGCAGAACTGTATAAAAGGAGAGGTTTTTCCCCCAGCCTGTTGCTGGGTTCACCCTATATTAAAGAGCTGTTGTCACTACCCTGGTCTCCAGCCTCGTTACTTCCAGAACTTAACATTGGCGACGAGGGTGGGATCTCGAGGCTAAGGAGAACCAGAACCGAGCTGAAGCACGATAGACCCGAACCCAGCAAACTCAGGGCAGAAAGGCGGAGATGGCCAGTTACACTCCGCCCGCACCGTTTGACCCGGCTAAAGAGAAATGGGGAACGTATATGACCCGTTTCGAAAGCTTTCTAGAAGCCAACGAACTGCAAGGAGTTCCAGATAACCGGAAAAGGGCTTATTTCTTAAGCCACTGTGGTCCGGAGGTCATCGATATCGCGGAAGCCCTGGCAGAGCCAACGCCGTTGCAGTCGGTGTTGTGGCCAACTCTACAGACTTTACTAAAAAACCACTTCGCACCAACGCCGTCCAAATACGTGCGGCGGTTTGAATTCGGAGAGCGAAGGCAGATGGAGGGCGAAACCATCGGTGACTACATGGCCGCCCTAAGAAAAGCGTCCAAGGACTGCGGATACCGCGACCTAGACGAGGTGCTCCTCGAGCAACTCATCCGAGGCGTCAAAGACATCCGTTTGCGGCGACGGCTGCTAGCAAAGAGCAACCAAACGCTGGCCACCGCTCTGGACGAAGCCAGAGCACATGAAATGTCCACCCAAGCGGCGGAGACACTGCAGAAGCCTGTCCCACCAAAGGCGAGCGCGAAGGCAACCCCGGTGCACCAGGAGGAGGTTCAGACCGAATCCGATGGTGAAGATGAGGAAGGGGTCTGCCGAACCGAGAAACGCGACAAAGGGGACAGAGACGAATGCGGAAGCTGCGGTGGTCAACACCAGCGGCAACGCTGCAAGTTTAAGGACGCGACATGCCGGCGGTGTGGGAAGAAAGGGCACCTAGCTCAAGTTTGTCAAGCGGCCCAACCTTCCCACCGAAAATTCAAATCGGCCAATCAGAGCGCGGAATCGGCAAGGCGACCCGCGATGGGCTCAAACAAAAAAGGCGCGGATTCCAACCAAACAACTGTGGTCATAGGTCATACCAAAGTGGAGAAGAAGATCTTCACCAAACCAAAATAGAGGGAGTACGGTGCCGGCTTGAAGTAGACACGGGTCAGCGATCACCATCATGTCCTGGGACACTTTGGCGGTCGCTGCCGTCCGTCGCGCGCCACCTGCAAGCACAACGCTACGAGTCCACGACTACCAAGGGAATCGCATCCCTGTTCGAGGGACCACCTCCGTCCGAGTCGAGCACGGTCCACAAGAAGACCCTGCCCATCACGATCGTCGAAGGACCCTGCCCAGTCTGTTGGGACTAGACTGGTTTCGTGCCCTGGGCATGGGAGTGACTGGCATCTACAGAAGTGACTGTAACCTGAAAGACATTCTCTTTAACGAGTTCAAGATGTCTTCAAGGACTGCCTGGGCAAGTACAAGGGGACCCCTATTTCCTTCAACTTAGACCCCAGGTAGCCCCCATTAGGCTTAAGGCAGGAGAGTCCTTTGCCCTAAAACCAAAAATCGATAAGGAGCTAGATAAGCTCATTAATCAGGGATTTTGGTGCCAGTCGATCACGCAGTGGGAGACGCCAATCGTCACCCCAATAAAGCCGGACGGGTCAATTAGAATTTGCGCTGACTACAAGGCGACGCAACAAAGCCTTACAGAAAAGCGCTTACCGGTTCCGTGGTGCAACACTTATTGCACTCTTTGGGGCAAGGGCAAGTCTTTGCAAAGTTAGACTTGGCCCAAGCCTACCAACAACTGCCCGTAGACGCCCGCACAGCCAAGCCCAAACGATTGTAACGCACAGGGGGCCTTCAAGTGCACCCGATTGCAATTTGGGGTCAGTGTGGCACCAGGGCTGTTCCAAAACCTAATGGAACGACTACTGCAGGGGCTCCTAGGGTAGTTCCTACTGATGATGTCCTAATTTCAGGGAAAACATAGAGGAATTGGGGAGCGGTTAAGAAAGGTTTTGGGCATTTTCCGACAGCCGGATTAAAAGTCAAGGCAAACAAATGCCAGATAGGGGTCGAATCCGTCGATTTCTTGGGCTACCGGATAGACAAGAAAGGAATTCACCCCACTGAGAGCAAGGTCAAGGCAATTAGAAGGCTCCAGCGCCCAAAAACAAAGCAGAGCTGCAGGCATTCCTGGGGTTGGTGAATTTTACGGTCTTTTTAAAGAACAAAGCAACTGCTATGGAACCGCTGCATAGGCTCTTAGGAAAAATACTGTTTGGTCTTGGGGAAAGTCGAAAATAGGGCTTTTGAAGCAGTAAAGAACCTGCTCTCAAGTGATAGCCTGCTCATCCAATATCACAACTCATTACCCCTAGTGCTGGTTTATATGCCTCCTTATGGGGTGGGGCTGTACTCAGCCATAGACTTCAAACGGCACAGAAGCCCCTATAGCTTTTTACTCTAGAACGATGTCCTCCCAGAGAGGAACTACAGCCAATTAGATAAAGAAGCACTAGCCATTGTGTCAGGGGTTAAAAATTCCACGAATATGTTTTTGGGCGGATTTTGAAATCGTGACTGACCACAGACCGCTACTAGGAATACTGGCTGGCGATCGCCCAACGCCTGTGGCACTTTCGCCACGCTTGACCCGATGGACTATATTCTTAGCCGCTTATCATACAAGCTGCAGCATCGACCAGGAAAAGAAGTGGGGCATGCAGACGCGTTAAGCCGATGCCCACTACCAGGGGCGATCAAGACCCCACCCGGGACGCCATCCTACTTATTGACTCTTTGGACTCTGGCCCAGTCACATCTAAGGAAGTGGCTCGGGCATCATACCGACATTGTATTAAGGACTGTACTCGGTTGGGTACAGAGAGGTGTCTGCGCCCGCAACGTTCAAAGAATTTGTTAAAAACGTGATGAGCTCTCGGCTCAAGGGGTGCCTGTTATGGGGTGATCGTGTAATAATTCCTGATAAATTAAGGGAAAGGTATTGGACCTCCTCCACGAGGTCACCCAGGATCGTAAGGATGAAGGGGTTAGCTAGAAGCTATGTGTGGTGGCCACTCATGGACGCAGAGATTGCTGAGAGGGTAGGGAAATGCCAGGCTTGCCAAGAGTCCAGACCTCTACCCCAACGGCCCCAGTCAGGAATGGGAAAAGCCCCAAGGGCCCTGGTCAAGAATCCACATTGATTTTGCTGGCCCTTTCCACGCCAAACGTTCCTAGTGGTTGTTGATGCATTCTCCAAATGGTTGGAGATCATACTCATGAAATCCACCACGGCCGAAGCAGTAATCGCAGCCCCGCGCCACCTATTCGCAACTCACGGGTTGCCGGACACTCTGGTGTCCGACAATGGGCCCGCACCACGGCAGCCCAGTTTGAAGAATACCTGGCAGAGGAGGCATCCGACATGCCCTCTCTGCGCCTTTCCACCCTGCGCCGAATGGCCTTGCAGAGCGTTCCGTCCGGAGCGCTAAGGAGGCATTGTCCAGGCTCAAGCCAGGTGACTGGCAAACAAAGATAGATTTCTTTCTGGCCGTTCAGCACAGAACCCCAAGCACGGCCACAGGCAGAAGCCCAGCCGAATTGTTGATGGGACGGAAACTCCGTGCCCACTTGACCGCTTGAATCCCCATTACACACCAGAGGGTTACAAGGAGAACTAGAAAAACAAGGGAAATGGGCATAGGCGACCGGTGTGGGCCGAAACTATGGGGACGGCCCTAGTTGGCTCGCAGGACAAATCATAAAGACAACCGCCCAAAATCGTATTTGGTAGAGCTACAAGACAACCGAGTGTGGAGGCGCCACATAGATCAGATAAGGAAACGAATAACTGATCAAACCGAACCAACAGAGACAGATATGACCAATCCTTATTTGAACCCACAGCTGACAATGACCCGGGAGGCGCAAGACTTAGCTGAGGTCCCAGAGTTCCAGCGACGCCATCAGGTTCCCGAGGGAATCGGCAGGAAAATCACAAAAGTAATCCAAGGCCGGATGGCCAAGAAAAGAGTCTGCAATAATCCAGGGCCCGCTGGCCTAGAGAAAGAGCTGGGAGGAGAAAACAGCCCTCCGACCAGCTCAAAACACCACCCAGAACTGAACCGCGCAGGTCTGAAAGAACTAGGAGACGCCCAGGTTATTTGCGTGACTACGTCGAATAAGGACATGTAAATAAAATGTAAATAGAGGCAAAGTGTTTTCTGGGAGGGGAGGAGTGTTATGTATTCATGTTTGTACCTTTAAATATTTGAGCGGGAAATCAGCACGTTGCTGATTGGACGAAGCCTCCAGCAGAACTGTATAAAAGGAGAGGTTTTTCCCCCAGCCTGTTGCTGGGTTCACCCTATATTAAAGAGCTGTTGTCACTACCCTGGTCTCCAGCCTCGTTACTTCCAGAACTTAACAAATGTATCTTGTCTTTTCATGTACACTGACAGCATATGCAACAAAGACAAATTCCTTGTATGTCCAATCACACTTGGGCAATAAAGAATTCTATTCTATTCTATTCTATTCTATTCTATTCTATTCTATTCTATTCTATTCTACTATTCTATTCTATTCTCCTTCCTCCTATCCTTCAGTTAGAAGAAAAGTATGCCAGCCAAATTTAATATATTTTTTCTTTCTTAAATGATTTATGTCATCTAGCATTGCATGGATGATCAAGCACATTATGTAATAAACTGAATGAACAACCTGAATGATCTTTATTTCCAAACCATGCCCACTGCAATCACCTTTCCTGGGATTGCTGATGTTGCTATTCATTCAGAGAAGGACAAAGTAATATTTTTCAAACTTGGCAGCTTTAAGGCCAGGGAATTCTTGGAGCTGAAGGCCACACATTTTAAAGTTGCCAAGTTTGAAAGACACAAAGATATTGATGGAGAACCTCTTTTTCCTCTTCCCTCCTTCCCTAGGTACTGTTTTGTCTGCTAAGGGGAAAAAATACTCTTTTATGAGTGTTGGGATTTGTGAAAGGAGCCTGGGATGGCACCTTTAGTCAATTGTCAAATTCCCACTTATATTTTTCCAAATGTGGGACTGTCTCCAAATGTGGGACTGACTCTCTTGAAGGAATGTTAAAGTTGCATCTAAAGATATTTGGGTCGATAGGTTACAGGCGTGGCAGAGGGATATATATGTTCATGAAGCAAGCGAGAGCTTGTCACTGAAAATCTGGTATTTTCCAAAGCCTCAGTATTTCCATCAAGTAGCTTTGACATCTTCAAAAGCCAACATATTTATTATTGTACAAGCAGACTTTAACAAATACATGCAGACCACTTTTCAGTGTTCAGAGGAATCCAAATAAACAAGTAAATGCAAGCATTCAGTCACATTTGGGTTATGAAAAATACACATTATAATATTTTTTATTAGAATGGACTTCCCCATCTGGAAATCCAGAAGTGTTGGACTTGCGTTTCCAAAATAGAATAGAATAGAATAGAATAGAATTTTATTGGCCAACTGTGATTGGACACACAAGGAATTTGTCTTGGTGCATAAAAGTGCTCGGTCAGAAAGGAGAAGTTTGGGGAAAGTGAATTAGAACATGGATGGCTCTTTGGGTTATGACTACAAAAATATTCTGCACTCATTCTACATTTCTTGCCTGAAAAGAAGTCTTCTCTTGGAAGAAAAAAGGTATAAGTGGCTAGAAAACACAAGAGCTTTCCATATTGAAGACTGTAGCATCTATCTTCTTGACAAAGAGGCAGGACACTTGTATAATAAAACTCTCATCTTGGAAGCATCTGCTAGAAAAATACATTCTGAACTACAATAGGACCTGGATAAACTATCTGGAAATTGTATTTCAACATGGCTAGAAAGCAAAAAGGTGAGAAAAGCTGTGCCAGTGGAATGCATACAAAATTGGTAAGTCATTTCAGTGTTTAGTTCCATGTTGGCATCCTATAAGGAACAGGTAAATAGAATGAGCACAGGTAGTCCTTGAGTTATTACCAATCAGAGCCGTGGTGGCGCAGTAGTTAGAATGCAGTATTGAAGGCTAACTCTGCCATCTGACAGCAGTTCGATCCTGACTGGTTCAAGGTTGACTCAGCCTTCCATCCTTCCAAAGTTGGTAAAATGAGGACTCAGATCGTTGGGGGCAAAATGCTAACTCTGTAAACTGCTTAGAGAGGACTGTAAATCACTGTGAAGCAGTATATAAGTCTAAGTGCTACTGCTATTGCTATAATGGAACCTGCCCAGTGGTTTACTATGGGCCAGTTTTGCTGAAAATCAGAAGTAAATGCTGGTTTCTGGTAAAATTGCTGTAAAATCTGTTCATGTGATCGCAGGATGTTGCAAAGGGGGATTGCTGAGCGCTTAACATGGAGTCATTTGGCTGAGGAGAGGGGCAGCCATCAGGACTTCGAATCTGGGTTGTAACTAGCTGTTGGGTGGGATTGGTCATGACTTTGGCTGTCAAGCAACTGGTCGTAAGTTGAGGACTACCAGTACACACAGTGATGTTAATGAAACATGGAGGAGGCCATGGAAACATTAATAACCTTGCAACGTGCTCTTTCCTACTCTGCTTTTCAGAGTCTTCACTGCTTTCTTTATTTCCAGAACTAAATCCTGGATTTTCTGATTCTCAAGGAACGCCTCCCCACCCTTCTCACCCATCACTTGAGCAATGTCTCCTAAGATGTCCACCAGCAGCTCAGGGAAACAAGCATGGCGAGACACGACTGCGGCTACATGAACCTTGCCTGCCAGTACGTCCAGCAGAGCAAGACATTTTCTGATCCAGGATTGCTTTATTAGAACATCCCCTTGGAAAGCAAGCAGGTCATCAGATTGAACTTGTGTCTGGATGATCTTCTGATTCATGGCGATTATCCCATCTTGTAACTCCTGTTCCTTTTGGGAGAAGTGTATGAACCTATCGTGGTAACCAGCCACTTCTGCTGTATATTCTTCTACTGCCCGTTGAGCTTCTGCGACTAGATTTTCCGCTGACTCCAGGGCTATTTGATAACCAATTAACACGCTAGCACCTAGAAGGAAAGATAAATTAGAGAAATGGATTTTGACTCCTAGTTGTTTTCCAACAGCAAGAACAGCGATTAAAAAAAATCCTCCAAATTCAGCTACTGAAAGTTTGGAGGGAGCTTTGTCTGAAAGGACTGCGGGCATGGTGTCAGTACTAAAACTGGTTAGAACAAATCATCAATTATCACATTAATCAATTGATTGTTAGGGACTCTGTTTTATAGTGTGCTGTACAGATTGTGTTGTGTCCAAGACAGTCTATATAGGTGGCCAATGCGATGCTACCAGAGGAATCAAAAGGTGTTTTTTTTAAAAAAAAATGTTTTGAATTCGCTGAAACAATTGTATTCTGAATCAAATAAAGAATTGTATTCTGAATCAAATAATCTGAATCAAAGTTTCACTCCTTCCTTTTCCCTTCATTCAGCTATGTTTTTCTAACACAGATGCATTCTTTTTTTAAAAAAAGTTTTATTTTCTTTTAAAACACAGATACAGTCTTGATCTACGGTATGTACCAAAGGCATCCTGTTTCATTATTCTTCAAAATATCTGCCATGAATCAGTTTTATATCCAAATCCTGTATCAATGTCAAAGTTTATCCCCAAAGTATGGCAGTTTCCTCCACCTGCTCTATTTGGATCATCTATATATAACATAATTATTAGGTTTTTATCCAACCTTTATTGTATTACTTTATAAATAAGCAAACATACACAATACCTTCTTCCTCCTATTTTCCCCACTACAACAATCCTGAGAGGGAGTGACTGACTTAGAAATTTATTCAACACCTATTTATTCAAGCGGGACTGGCCTAAAATTTTATTGGGGTTATTTATATCTTAATATTTTAAATTGTTTTAAATTCGGCCACCTTATAATATGTTTGTTTTAATTTCTTTTAATATTTATACTGTGATTTACTGTACACACTTGAGTCCTCGGGAGAATATGTATAAAATTGAATAAAATAAAATAAATAAAATAAATAAATTAAATAAAATACTCAGCTGGCTTTCATACCTAAAGTGACACTAGAACTCACAGTCTCCTGGTTTCTAAATGACCTTATTCTATTGTCATTGCACTAAACATATATTATAAGTTGCAGAACTGGACTTTAATGAAAAGAAGGACTAGGAGACATGATAAAGTGTTCATTCTCAGAGCTGCCACAAGAGAGAATTCTAAGCACCTAAAAGTAGAACAGAAGTGGTGGAAACTAATCAAAGAAACTTAGAACTAAGGAGAATTTCTGACAGTTAGAACAATTAAAAGTGGAACAACTTGCCTGCAGAAGTTGTGAATGCTCAACACTGGAAGTTTAAAGATGTTATAACCATTTGTATAGTGGTGATTTCCTGTCTAAGCAGGCGTTGGACAAAAGTAAGGTCCCTTCAACTCTGTTATTCTATATCAGTGGTTAATTTTCTTGTTTGATAATTTCTTGTTTGAGGCACTTAAAATTTCAGTTGGCACTTATAGAAATAGATATTTAAAATCTGTAGCTAAAGTTGACCTAAAGATCTCAGTTAGTGGATGGAACCACTGTTCTATATACTATTATGATATCAAAAATCATCTGTGCTAATTTTGTATTGGGAAGGTTTCCTCCAAAGTCAGTGGTGTATAAGTAGTGATAGATTAAAACCATTTTAAAACAGGATCATTGAGACTAAAACAATACTATCATACATTCATCAGGGGCTCTGTAACACTCTTACCCCAGGCTTGGGAACAAAACCAGGGCTTAAGAAAATTCCAGAAACTATGATCTCTGGGGTACAGGCTGCGAGTCAATCAACATTTAATTGATGGGATATAGTAATGAATGATTTACAACATTTTTTATCATCTAACTAATGTTGCCTTAAACCAGTGCTTCTCAATTATTTTCTGCCATGCCCTCCTAGGAAGAAGAAAACATTTCGCTTACAACTGTAAACAGGGGCTTAGCTTGTTATGACAGTGTTTGCAGGTCTGACTTTACCTCGCTTTGCCTGAGAAGCACTGCCTTAAACTAACATTAATGAAGACAGGCTTTAAATGACCTCAATTTTACTTGAGAGATAACAGATGTGCTATAAATGTCTACAGAGAAGAGGATAATCTACTTTTTAAGACTTCAATTAAATTCTCCAGCCAGCTATGCTGAATTCATAGCTGAGTCTGAGTTGAATCCAATGTGGGAACTGGTATAGTCTTGAAATCCTTTGATTCAAAATCTATTGATTTGGGGACTAACGGACCTAAAATGTCCCAAGTCCTGGAAGGATCATCAGTGCATACCAATATCCTCGCACGGTTTTTCTCCATTTCCTCATGGGCTAATTGACTCCTTTGTGTTTTCAAGGGCAGCTCGGCATTGCAACATTCCCAATTTCTTCTCAGCTTCTTGAAGGGCAACGATCTGAGCTTTCAAATCCGCCAACTTCTTCTCCTTCTCCTCAGGTCATCTTGCATGAGTTTCTTCACGGTTATCAGGGCCTCAGATTGAGAATCAACCAGGCAGTTGAGATGCTACCTTCTCAGCCTCTGAAAAAAGCTAAGTGTCAAGTTCTATTTTAACACAGGTCTCTTGTCTGGCCATAGAAGAGTAAGCTCAGCTAACAAATTGTTGCATTCTGCCTCAACTGTTCCTTGGTGAACTCGTTCAACTCTCATTTTGCAAAGCCATGAAAGTGGAGATGAATGAGCTGAAAACAACATTGGTAAAATTAAGACTTATTTTGTATTCAAACTTCGTTTGAACTTTGGAAAGGATCTGCTGTGGTGAGTAGCATCTAGAAGTCCCTTATTGAGTTCGCAATACTGTTGGGTTCTCATCAGATCAATAATTCTCAACCTTGGAAACTTTCAGATGCACAGACTTCAATACTTAGAACTCTTGACGTACAGGTAGTCCTTGACTTATAATCATTCATTTAGTGACTGTTTGAAGGGCCAGCGGCACTGGAAAAAGTGAATTCTGACTGTTTTTCACACTTATGACCATTGCAGCATCCCTTTGGTCACATGATCAAAATTTGGACACTTGGCAACTGGTTCCTATTTATGAATAGCTGGGTCATGTGATCACCTTTTGTAACCTTCGGACAAGCAAAGTCAATGGGGAAGCCAGATTCCCTTAACAACCGGGTTACTAATTTAACAACTAGGATTCACTTAACAATTGGCAAGAAAGGTCATAAATGCAAACTCATAACAACTGTTTCTTGAGAAATTTTGAGCTCAATTGAGGTCAGTTGTGGTAAATTGTGGAAACTCTCAAGAAGAGACTGGACTGCCATCTGTCAGAAATGGTAGGATCTCCTGCTTGGGTGGGGTGAGTTGGACTAAATGACCTTCAAGTTCCTTCAACTCTGTTAATCTGTTCAATCTGTAAATTGGGGACTACCTGTGTTTTCATTTGCAGATTTAAACAGACTGCGGTCTCAAAATAAGACTTCCTGCATTTCTGGTTCCTAGGCCAGCCATTCATTCACAGCAGAACAACAGACACAAGGACAGTTTTCCCGAGTGCCATTGCTAAACAACTAATTTAGATAATTAACTACTAAGACTGTATATTACTAATCTTCTCATCCTTACTAGTATCTATCTCTTCCATTATATATATCCATGTTGCTTGCATCTTTACAACATATTGTTTTTATTGTTTCCTAGTATGATTTGATTGCTTATTAGAATCCTATGACTATCACTAAGTGTAATGTATCTTTAAAAGTTTTGGCGGGAAAATAGCACGTTGCTGATTGGTTGAAGCCCCCGGCTAAACTGTATATAAAGAGAGGTTTTTCTCAGCACTGGCTGCTGGGGTTCACCATATAGTAAAGAGCTGTTGTCACTATCCTGGTCTCCTGTCTCGTTATTGCCCGAATCTAACACTGGCGACGAAGGTGGGATCTCGAGGCTAAGAGCACCAGGAAAAGAGCTGAACTCACCGGGAAGACGCGAACCCAGCAAAATTAAGGGCGGAAAGCAGCGATGTCCGGCTACACACCGCCAGCGCCATTCGACCCAGCGAAGGAGAAATGGGGGTCATACATGGCTCGCTTCGAGTGCTTCCTCGAGGCAAACGAACTTCAGGGAGTTTCCGACAATAGGAAACGAGCCTATTTCCTGAGCCACTGCGGTCCAGAAGTCTTCGACACCGCAGAATCCCTGGCCGAGCCAATGCCGGTACAGTCGGTACCGTGGCAAACTCTACAGACTCTACTCAAGGCACACTTTGCACCAATGCCATCCAAGTATGTGCAACGGTTCGAATTCGGGGGCGCAGACAGCAAGAGGCGAGTCCATCAGCGCATACATGGCGCCCTGAGGAAAAGCCTCAAAACATTGCGAGTATCGAGACTTGGGCGAGGCATTGCTGGAGCAACTCATCCGCGGTCAGGGACATCCGTTTGCGGAGGCGGCTGCTGTCTAAAAGCAACCTAACGCTGGCAAACGCCTTGGCGAAGCCAGGGCTCACGAGATGTCTACCCAAGCGGAAACCTACAAAAGCAGCACCAGCGGCTGGTGCGAAATCAACCCCGGTCCACAACGAGGGTCCAGGCGAATCGGACGGTGAGGAGAGGAAGGAGTCTTCCACACGGGAGGCCGGAGAAAGAAGACCCGGGCGACTCAGCGAGTTGCGGAGGCAACACCAACGACAACAATGCAGATTTAAAGATGCGTGTGTCGGTGCGAAGGAAGGGCACCTAGCACAGGTCTGTCGAGCTCCCCAACCTTCCGCCAAAAATTCAAACCGGCCAATCAGAGCGGGGAACGGCGGCGGCCCGAGTGGTCAGTTTAAAAAGGCGCGGTTGAATCAGACTGTCGTGAGAGTGGGTCACGCATCAACACGCCTAGAGAAGAAAAATCTTTACAAAGCAAAGATTGAGGGGTGCCGTGCCGATTGGAGGTGGACACGGCTCATCGATCACGATCATGTCCTGGGACAACTCGTGAGAGCCTTACCCGCCATCTAAGCAGCTGCAACCACAGAAATTAAAGGTACAAGACTACCAAGGAATCGCATCCCTGTTCGAGGGTAACGTCCGTCACGTCGAGTATGGACAATACAAGAAAACTCTGCCCATCACCATAGTCGATGGGACCCTGCCAAGCTTGTTGGGACTGGACTGGTTCCGAGCATTGGGCATGGGAGTGACGGAATCTTCAGAAAGAGTCGACCTCAAAGACGCACTCATGAAGAGTTTGGGGCGTTTTCAGAGACTGCCTGGGCAAGTACAAGGGACCCCTATCTCTTTTAACTTAGACCCCAAGTTGCCCTATCCGTCTAAAGGCTAGGAGGGTCCCGTTCGCCCTAAAGCCCAGGATTGACCGGGAACTGGACAAGCTAGTAAACCAGGAATTCTAGTGCCAGTTGACCATGCTAAGTGGGAGACCCTATAGTCACCCCAGTCAAACCGGACGGGTCGGTCCGGATTTGCGCTGACTACAAGGCAACGCTTAACAAAGCGTTGCAAAGAGTGCTTACCCGTTCGGTGGTACAGCACTTACTGCACTCAATGGGGCAAGGCAAGTTTTTGCCAAGCTAGACTTGGCCCAAGCCTATCAACAGCTGCCCGTAGATAGCAGCACAGCTGAGGCACAGACAATTGTGACTCACAGAGGGGCTTTTAAGTGTACCCGGTTACAGTTTGGGGTTAGTGTGGCTCCAGGGTTATTTCAGAACCTAATGGGCGGCTATTACAGGGCCTACCAGGGTGGTACCATACTTTGACGATGTACTGGTATCCGCTGAGAACCTAGAGGAATTAGGGGTAAGGCTGCGAAAAGTTTTGGGCATTTTCCGGTCTGCGGTCTCACGGTTAAACTGAACAAATGCCAGATCGGGGTTGAGTCTGTGGAATTCCTGGGCTACGGATAGACAGGAAGGATTCACCCACTGAGAGCAAGGTACGGGCCATCAGGAAGGCCCCGGTTCCAAAGAACAAAAGCGGAGTTACAGGCATTCTTAGGTCTGGTCAACTTCTACGCGTATTCTTAAGAATAAGGCAACAGTAGCCGAGCCGCTGCATAAATTACTAGCAAAGGCGGCTGCATGGTCTTGGGGAAAGGCGGAAGCTAGGGCATTCAAGGGTAAAGAATCTCCTATCGAGTGATAGCCTCCTTATCCAGTACAATGGCACGCTGCCATTAGTGTTAAGCTGCGATGCATCTCCCTATGGGGTGGGGCTGTGCTCAGCCACAGGTTACCAAATGGCACAGAAGCCCCTATTGCATACTAAACATATGTATTATATGTTGCAGGAACTGGGTATGTCTAGTTTAATGAAAAGAAGGACTAAGGGAGACATGATAGCAGTGTTCCAATATCTCAGGGGCTGCCACAGAGAAGAGGAAGTCAAGCTATTCTCCAAAGCACCTAAAGGTAGAACAAGAAGCAATGGGTGGAAACTAATCAGGGAGAGAAGCAACTTAGAACTAAGGAGAAATTTCCTGACAGTTAGAACAATGAATAAGTGGAACAACTTGCCTGCAGAAGTTGTGAATGCTCCAACACTGGAAGTTTTAAAGATGTTGGATAATCATTTGTATGAAGTGGTGTAGGGTTTCCTGTCTAAGCAGGGCATTGGACAAGAAGTCCTCCAAGGTCCCTTCCAACTCTGTTATTCTATATACTATTATGTTTTATATCAATCTTCAATCATCTGTGCTAATTTTTGTATTAGATTTGTTAAGGTTGCCCAACTCCAAGAAGTCTGGGTGGTGTATAAGTCCAGTGCATAGATTAAAAAAACATTTTAAAACAGCACATCATTGCCCAGACTAAAACAATACTCCCCCATACATGAACATTCATCAGGGGCTCTGTAACACTCTTACCCCAGGCTTGGGAACAAAACCAGGGCTTAAGAAAATTCCAGAAACTATGATCTCCGGGGCACAGGCTGCGAGTCAATCAATATTTAATTGATGGGATATAGTAATGAATGATTTACAACATTTTTTATCATCTAACTAATGTTGCCTTAAACCAGTGCTTCTCAATTATTTTCTGTCATGCCCCCCTAGGAAGAAGAAAACATTTTTCGCGCCCCCCCCCCGCGCGACTGTAAACACGGGGCTTAGCTTGTTATGACAGTGTTTGCCGAGGTCAAACGCGCCCCACTTTACGGAGCCTCGCGCCCCCCCTGGGGGGCCCGCCCCACTATTTGAGAAGCACTGCCTTAAACTAACATTAATGAAGACAGGCTTTAAATGACCTCAATTTTACTTGAGAGATAACAGATGTGCTATAAATGTCTACAGAGAAAGAGGTTATAGCAGAGGTCCCCAACTTGGCAGCTTTAAGACTTGTGGACTTCAACTCCCAGAATTCTCCAGCCAGCTATGCTGAATTCATAGCTGAGAATTCTGGGAGTTGAAGTCCACAAGTCTTAAAGCTGCCAAGTTTGGGGACCCCTGGGTTATTATATATAGTCTTGAAGGAATCCCTTCAGATTCAAAATCTATTGATTTGGGGACTAACGGACCTACCTAGGAGTGTCCCAAGTCCTGGAAGGATCATCAAGTGCATACCAATATCTCGTCCCGCACGGTTTTTCTCCATTTCCTCATGGGCTAATTTGAGCCTCTCCTTTGTGTTTTTCAAGGGCAGCTCGGCAGTTTGCAACATTCCCACTGATTTCTTCTCAGCTTCTTGAAGGGCAACGATCTGAGCTTTCAAATCCGCCAACTTCTTCTCCTTCTCCCTCAGGTCATCTTGCATGAGTTTCTTCACGGTTATCAGGGCCTCAGATTGAGAATCAACCAGCGGCAGTTGAGATGCTACCTTCTCTTCAGCCTCTGAAAAATAGCTAAGGGCCGTGTCAACACAGTTACGGATTTTAACACAGGTCTCTTCGTCTGGCCATAGAAGGAGTAGAAGCTCAGCTGCAACAAGTTGTTGCATTCCTGCCTCCAACTGTTCCTTGGTGAACTCGTTACAACTCTCATTTTGCAAAGGAGCCATGAGAAGTGGAGATGAATCCCGAGCTAGGCAAAACAACAGAGATTGGTTAAAATTAAGAACACGTGTTTATTTGTATTCAAAATGTATTCGTTTGAACTTTGGAAAGGATCTGCTGTGGTGAGTAGCAGCATCTAGAAGTCCCTTATTGAGTTCGCAATACTGTTGGGTTCTCATCAGATCAATAATTCTCAACCTTGGAAACTTTCAGATGCACAGACTTCAATACTTAGAACTCTTGACGTACAGGTAGTCCTTGACTTATAATCATTCATTTAGTGACTGTTTGAAGGGCCAGCGGCACTGGAAAAAGTGAATTCTGACTGTTTTTCACACTTATGACCATTGCAGCATCCCTTTGGTCACATGATCAAAATTTGGACACTTGGCAACTGGTTCCTATTTATGAATAGCTGGGTCATGTGATCACCTTTTGTAACCTTCGGACAAGCAAAGTCAATGGGGAAGCCAGATTCCCTTAACAACCGGGTTACTAATTTAACAACTGCAGTGATTCACTTAACAATTGTGGCAAGAAAGGTCATAAAATGGGGCAAAACTCACTTAACAACTGTTCTGCTTAGCCAGAGAAATTTTGAGCTCAATTGAGGTCAGTTGTGGCTTCAGAAATTGTGGAAACTCTCAAGAAGAGACTGGACTGCCATCTGTCAGAAATGGTATAGGATCTCCTGCTTGGGTGGGGTGGGGAGTTGGACTAAATGACCTTCAAGTTCCCTTCCAACTCTGTTAATCTGTTCAATCTGTAAATTGGGGACTACCTGTGTTTTTTCATTTACCAGATTTAAACAGACTGCGGTCTCCTAAAATAAGACTTCCTGCATTTCTGTCGTTCCTAGGCCAGCCATTCATTCACAGCAGAACAACAAGACACAAGGACAGTTTTTCCCTGAGTGCCATCACTCTGCTAAACAACTAATTCCCACAACACTGTCAAATTAACTACTAAGACTGTATATTACTAATCTTCTCATCCTTACTAGTATCTATCTCTTCCCATTTATGGCTATATCCATGTTGCTTGCATCTTTACAACATATTGTTTTTATTGTTTCCTAGTATGATTTGATTGCTTATTAGAATCCTATGACTATCACTAAGTGTTGTATCTTATGATTCTTGACGAATATATTTTATTTTTTCTTTATGTACACTGAGAGCGTATGAACCAAAGATAAATTCCTTGAGTGTCCAATCACACTTGGCCGATAAAGAATTCTATCTATTTAAGTCAGTGTTTTTCAACATTGGGAACTTTCAGATGAGTGGACTTCAACTCTTATGCTGGCTGGAGAATTCTTTTTTTTTAAATTTTATTTTTATTATGATTTTTTTTTTCATAACAATTGTACATATTCAACAGAGCCGTGAAGAAGGGAGGAATTATACTTGGTTTCAATATGGACAGTTAAAGGCTAGATGGAAAGAAGATCAGAAAATTGGTATCATTCAAAATGAAGAAAATTTGGTTAAACAAATTAGAAATCAAACTCAGGGGCATATAAAGAGATTGTATACTGTGTTGATAGAAATAGATTCTGAAAGAGATTTAATAAAGGATTGTATGATAAAATGGGCACAGAATATTCAAGAACCAATAATGTTGGAAACATGGGAAAAATTTGTTAGAAATGTTAAATTTACGCAAGCGCAGAATTTAAGGAAAAATTTTTATAAGATGTTTTATAGATGGCATTTAGATCCTAAGAAATTATCATGTATGTATCCAGATATGCAAAAATGTTGGAGATGTAATTGTGATGATGCTACATATTTTCATGTATGGTGGACTTGTAAGAAAATTAAGTCTTTCTGGATAAGAATCTGGTGGATTATGCAGAATGTTCTGAAGAAGAAGATAAAGTTCCTACCGCAATTTTTCCTTTTGGGAATAACAACGGACTGTACAGTGATTGAGACTAAGTTGATTTTGAACTTAATAACAGCAGCACGACTGTTGATTGGACAATATTGGAAGAAAAAAGAATTACCCACAATAGAAGAATGGATATTGAAAGTTTCCAATTTGGCTGAGATGGCTAAAATCTCAGCCTTCTTGAAAGACAGTACTCAAGAAAATATTTAAATGAATGGAAGAACTGGATTGATTATATTCAAAATAGATATCAGATTAAGAAATTTCGGATTGCTTTTGAATGAAGGATGTTATTTTTGATTTTAATGGAAGAAGTCAGGTTATGTGAGAGAGAAAGATTATAATTGTGTTAGATTTTAAAAATTTAATGTATGACTGTTTTGTTTAAGGAACTATACCTTGTGTTTGCTCCGGGAAGTCCGGGGGGGGGAGGGGGGTTTAGGAGGGAGGGGGGGAGGGGGAAAAAATTTAATTGTTGTAAAACTATTTTAATAAAAAAAAAACAAAAAAAAAAAACAGAGCCGTGACATTATTGTATATTTTGGATCTACTTTCCATATAATTTATATATACATTATATACATCTAATCATCAATAGCTTTATATATATTTTATTTTCTATTTCTATTAATTCTGGAGAATTCTGGGAGTTGAAGTCCACACATCTTCGCAAGGTGGAGAAACATTGTTCTATCTAAGCCAGTGGTTCTCAACCTGTGGGTCGGGACCCCGTTGGGGGTTAAATGACGATTTGCCAGGGGTCGCCTAAGACCATCGAAAATATGGAAGTATACTTGCGAGTTGAAGAATCGCGCTCCAGTGGTTGACTCCACAAGCCAGCTGCAGGCTCTTCAAATCGCTAGCCGAATTCGGCTTCAGGCACGATGAATTAAAAAAGAAAGAAATCTTTGCTCTGATGTCTCCCTCTCAAGACAGCTGCAATCACTCCCAATCGCTAGCCTAATCTGGCTTCAGGTGCGATAAACTTAATAGGGGAGGAGTCTCCGCTTTAATGCCTCCGTCCTCAAGGCAATCGCAAGCAGTTCAGATCGCTAGCCAATACGGCTTCAGGCGCGATAAATTCAAAATGAAAATAATTTTATGGTTGGGGTCGCCACATCATGGGGAATTGTATTAAAGGGGTCACCACATCGTGGGGAATTGTATTAAAGGGGTCGCAGCACTATAAAGGTTGAGAACCACTGATCTAAGCTGAAAAGCCTAAACCACTGTAGTCCCTCTTCAAATGCTCCGACTTCAGATACATTCAGAGCCCTTTTCTGTAAGTGTTTCCAGTTCTGCATGGCTCTCTTTTCAAAGTGATGGCCAAGGTTATATGCACAAGAGTCCCTGTGGTGTCTAAAAAGCTGGGTATGATAGAAGTTGAACTGCAAGGCATGAGAAGACCTCAGCAATCTGTCAACCCTAGAACCCTTGTTTCTGTTCCTATTCTTTGACAGGAGGGGAATTCCCTCCGGGAGGATCTGGAACAAGAATTTCCCCTGAGATCAGCATTTTTAAGACGTGTCAGAACCTCTATCTCTGAGGCAGCCTTCGCATTCCTTTAACTTTAAGAGGTTTGTGGCAGAGGTTATCACCTAACAGATAAAAACTGTAATAACACTGATAAGGAACAATTTATATTGGCTCTGGGAGGGCAAGAAAACAAATAGAAAAGAATATCTGAAGCTCAGGGTTCAATTGTTGAGGCCTTGGTGCTCTCTAGCTTCGGTGGTTTGCTTGCAGACCTTCAATCAACCCTCTAACATCAGTGGGAGGGAGTGTGGGGTTTGATCCTTGTTTATGTTGGAGTTTATGTACAATATATATAGTAGCTTAGATATCAAGTGCAGAGAAGAGCAGCAAAGATTATTAGGGGACTGGAGGTTAAAACATATAAAGAACAGTTGCTGGAATTGGGTATGTCTAGTCTAGTGAAGAGAAGGACTAGAGGTGACATGAGAGCAGTGTTCCAATATTTGAGGAGGGGGTCAACCTATTTTCCAAAGCACCTGAAGGCCAGACAAGGAATAATGGATGGAAACTGATCAAGGAGAGATTCAACCTAGAAATAAGGAGAAGTTTTCTGACAGTGAGAACAATCAACCAATGGAAGAGCTTTGCCTTCAGAAGTTGTGGGAGCTTCATCACTGGAGGCTTTCAAGAAGAGACTGGACTCCCATCTATCAGAAATGGTGTAGGGTCTCCTGCTTGGGCAGCGTGTGTGTGTGTGTTGGACTAGATGACCTGCAAGATCCCTTCCAACTCTATTCTGTTATCGTAGCTTAACCAAGCTCAGAGAGCACCAAGGACTCCACAAAAAGATTTTATTTCAGTGTGACAGTGAGAAACCTGCTCACCTTGTTCAGGTAGTCCTTGTGTCTCGTCCAATCTCACCTCAGCCGGGGTCTTCTTATCTGCTTCCGAACATGGAAGAAGAAATACGTCCAGCCCCCAGCCCTGGCTCCATGCCCAGACAGGCTGAAGAAGAAGAAATACCTCCAGCCCCCAGCTCTGGCTCCATGCCCAGGCAAACGGAACAACTAGACCCCTCCCCCTCCTCCACAGCATGTGAGCCTGAGGAAGGTTTATTACCAACAGCTGCCGACTGGAGTGACCCTCGTGTCAGAAGACTTGATAGGCGGAGGCAACAGAAGGAAGGGAGGGGCAGGCCTGGATAAGTGCTGAGTCATGGAGCCACACCCCATGGCCTATATAAAGGATCTGCTTTCTGGCAGTCTCTGAGTCAGGCAAAGTCTAAACATATCTTGCTGAAGTCACTTTCTGGTCTCCTGCCTGCCTTGAGGACTTTGCTAGGACTTTGGCAGAGCTGCAGAGGCACACCTGATTCGGATTTCCCTGACCCGGCCGTCAGCGGAGGAGTGGGACACAACAGTCCTGTAGAACATTTAGTGACCATTCAAAGTTACATCACTGAAAAAAGTGACTTGTGACCATTTTTCACACTGATGACTGTGGCAGCATCCCCATGGTCACGTGATCAAAATTCAGTCTGTTGGAAACTGTCTCACATTTATTATTGTATCCCGGGATCAGGTGATCACCTTTTGTGACCTTCTGACAAGCAAAGTCAATGGATAAACCCAAGTAATTTAACAGCCGTGTTATTAACTTAACAACTGCAATGATTCGCTTAACAACTGTAGCAAGAAAGGTCGTAAAATAGAGCAAAACTCACTTAACAAATATCTTGCTTAGCAACATAAATTTTGGGCTCAAATGTGGTTGTAGATCGAGAACTATCTGTAGATTATAGATTAAATTAAAGGATTCTAGGGCATCCCCTAAGACTAAATCACTCTTAAAAAGGGAAGGCCATGGGACAATTTAAAATAAATTCAATTTATGTAAATTTGGATTATATTCCTCAGACTCGGTGTTCACACAAATGAAAAACATAAGTCTTGCAAACATTTTTGCACTTCTTAAAGGTAACATGAAATATTGTGATTTTTAAACATCAAAACCATCTTCCAGATTTGCAAAGACGAACCACCCCTTGCTCAGTCATTTCATTGATTCATACCGATTGCTGTGAATAAAAGACAGAATGGTGCCTACATAGAGAAGTGCAATAACTCCACTCATGTAAAGTAGACATTTATGATTCTGCCAGAGAATATTTTTGCTTGTCTTCAGTCCATGGGAAAGTGGGTAGTATTGCTTTTTTCAGAGGTAGGTATTGCATTTAGATAAGAGATACAATACATCATTTGATAGTATGATGATCTCAGGCATGGCTATTTTCATGATTTGGGAAAAGATTTAGCAAGATATATGAACAAGCAGCGGGCACATTCTATCATATGTGGTGGACTTGTGAAAAAGCAAAAAAAAAAATATTGGGCAAGAATGCATAGGTGGATAGAAAAGATGATAGGGAAACATATAGACTTTAAACCTGAACTATTTTTATTAGGCATAATATCAGAAAAACTTGATAAGCAAAGTACCGGTATATATTTAATATTACATGTCCTAACAGCAGCAAGGATTATATTCGCAAAATATTGGAAAAAGGAAGAAACACCACGAGACGAAGAGATAATTAGGAAGATAGTAGACTGCAGAAATGGATAGACTTACATTGAAAATTAAACAGAAAGAAGAAACAGAATATTACCAAACATGGAACTTATTTTACCAGTGGTTGGAAAAAAGAGGTGGAGATTAAGAATGTAGCCTGTATTGTTAATTAAATTAAATATCCAGACAACACGATGTTTATTAAGCACTAACAAATGTAAACAATAGAAAATAATTTTTTTAAAAAAAAGATATATGAACAAGCAACTAGTAGCAAGTGCAAGATCTCTGATCCTGAATTAACAGTTGGTATTGCAGAAAAGAACTGTGAAGATTACCTGTGATTTGCAAGCATTTGATGACATTCAAATTGGCAGAACGTAACGATTTGGTCTTCCATTATATACGGCAGAAAGGATGATTAAACACAGTAAGAAACTAGGAATGGACTTGTGCTAAAATCAGAATGACCAGAGTGCTTTTCAATGTTTTCATGCCTTCTCTATAGCCTAATACGTGCTTTCCAAATTTTTTAAAAAAATATATTTACATCTTTTTATATATATATTTTTCAAATGGTGAGCATATTCTCTATCTCCCTCTGCTTGGTACTTCTGTTTTCCCATCTGTCACGACTTTCAAGTCCCTTGTCATTCATGCCATATGGAGATTTGAGGCACATTTAATCTACCTTGAGAAGAACTATGAAAATGGCATCAGAAAACTTGATATCAAGTCAGATTTCTTACTCATCAGCTGGACGACCAGAACACAAGCAAGCATTTTCACATCCCCTACCATTTAATCTCTCTCAACTTTTTTTTTTTTAATCTGAGAAATTTGTTACTTTCTGCACGAGAAGCTTGTATGGGGCCCAAAGTATGATTCCTCCCTCCTGTTCATATGTATACCAAATTATTTCAATCAAAACATGTATGACCTACAATCTATCTTTACTATCAGAAACAAAATGCAATTGCCCACCTACCTCTTAGAGTAGTACTGTAAAACTTATCCAACTGAAAATCTTGAGTGCGTTCCCTCGGTCTCGCTTGCAATCTCACTATTGTTTCCAATACCACCTTTTTTCCCCTCAGGAATAATGGTAAAAATCAGTGATTAATGAGACAACCGACCAATCAGATCTCCACAACTTGGGTATTTGTGCTAATTCCTTGGATATGAAACTTTTCCCTCCCACTTCCCACTAGCCTTACAAATACTTTAAATCTCAGCTTGGGAGGAACTAAAATGCATGTTCCTGGTGCAGCCAGGTTATTTTGAAAGATTTCAGAAGTGTGTGCGCATGCCCTGGCGCATATATAGGCTTTTGCACTGAGACCTGAGCGTATTTTGTCCTTATCTTTTTGCTTCAATAAAAGGTGAGTGAATTCTGGGCAAGGTGGGGTGGTACAAATCTATGATGTGTTCTCAGACTGACCCAAAAAGAAGAAAAAATTGGCAAAATGGGAGGTGATGGGAGAAGGCACTAAGGTTATGGGAATGACCTCTGGACCTTCCGCCATGAGCTGAAGACGTTGTTGTTTCGAGGAGCAGGACTAGCGTGAACATAGTTTTAAATTGGGGTTTTAAATCAGGGGTTTTAAACGGGGTTTTAAATTTGTATTTAAAAGTTTTAGGCGATCAATTGAATAAGTTTTTTATACTGTTTTTAGCTGTTTTATATGTATTATATGTTTTCTGTTGTTTTTATTGGCTGTGAACCACCCTGAGTCCTTCAGGAGAAGGGTGATATACAAATATAATAATAATAATAATAATAATAATAATAATAATAATAATAATAATAATAATAATAATAATAATAATAATAATAATAATGAGGAGGAGGAGGAGGAGGAGGAATGAGGACCCCAAGATTCCAAAGGAGACCGAAGCAAGAAAGGGACATATGATTTTGAAATATAAGAAAGAAGAAAGAAAGAAGGAAAGGAAGGAAGGAAGGAAGGAAGGAAGGAAGGAAGAAAGAAAGAAAGAGAGAGAGAGAAAGAGAAAGAAGAAGAAGAAGAAGAAGAAAGAAGAAAGAAAGAGGAAGGAAGGAAGAAAATAAAGAAGAAAGAAAGAAAGAAAGAAAGAAAGAAAGAAAGAAAGAAAGAACAGGGTGGAATTGAAAAAGGGAGGGAGATGTAATGGCATCCTGGTTATTTATTTAGTTATTTTCCTAAGGAAACCACTTATTCCTCCATAAACAGCTTCTTTTGAAAGGAAAAAAGGGGGGGGGCTCAGGCTATCTTGAAATTGAGTTCTATCACAATTAATACAATTTTTCATAGAGAAAATTAGTTTAGGAGGAGAGCATATAACATTTCATGCATTTATATTGTACTGGGGTGGGAAATGCTAAAAGCTATAAAGAGCATCTAAAGTTAAAACTGTGACGCCATGAAAAAGCTTCGATCAGCTATTAACACATAAGAAATGATAAGCATTTTTGAAGCCTAAATTAGAGATTTCTCTGACAATTAACAGCTTAGTTGGAAAGAAGAAATATGGCATATAGATGGCTTCTCCTTCTTCTCCTTCTCCTTCTCCTTCTTCTTCTCCCTTCCTCCCCCTCCTTATACTGTAGATGACATGGATGCAAACCAAAGAATTTAACCCATATGGCTAGACTTCACTCAGGAAAGCAAACGTAGCAAATTAGAGGGAAAAGCCTTAGCTTGCAGCTTGAATGGGCATTATTTATTTATTTATTTATTTATTTTATTTGTCACAATATTATATATAAGCATAAGCATGAAATAACTATACGATATATAAGCATATATATAACCATAAGTATGTAATAACTATATGAGATTGGATACAATCAAAGGGAACATTAGGACAGGAACGGTAGGCACCTTGGTGCTCTTATGCACGCCCCTTACAGACCTCTTAGGAATGGGGTGAGGTCAATAGTACATAGTTTTTGGTTAAAGCTAAAGGTCCACTTCTCACTTTCCTCATAGCTATTTATTATGCTTTTCCCACTATAGGCATTTCTAAGAGGATTTTCTTCAATTCATACAGAAACTGATGATATTTTAATCATAATTTCCTTACACCTAAAACTTTTAACAGTCAAAATCAGCTCCATGAATTGAGGCCAGAAATACATTAGAAATTAAAAGTACATTTTAATTTTAATAATCAGAATAATTTTACGGTCAGAAAATTGTTTACATTGATTGTTATATTGTTTTCTTGCTTATATTGCATATATTTTTTATTCACTTGTACTGCCTTTACCGTAGCTGTAAGTGCAGGCTAAATAAAATTGCTATTATAACACAATATGAATTTGCTGAGAAACCCAGCCAATGCTTTTATACCACTGTTTTGTACAATTGAATTTAAAATCACTGAAACTACGAAGTTGTCTCAATGTCGACTTGTATGAGTAGTTCTTAACTGATTACATTCCGTTCTTATGACCGGCCCTATCACCATAAAACATTTTAATAGCCAAGAAACAAGGAGCAGCCCTCTTTTGCTTAATTTTTTATGAGGGCATATTAAGCAAGAACTAATAAACCCATCCAGATGTGAAAAGTTAATGGTTGGCCTCTTTCCAATCTACTGGCCTAATGCATCTCAAGAAAGGATGACTAATTGTCCCTGCATTGCTGCAATCCACAGGACTGTCAATCTTTGATCCAGAGTAAACTAAAAAAAGGGAGGGAAAATCAGATGGCAAATGATGAGGTAATAATGGCCCTAGGCTGTTTGATCCTTTCCATTCATTAGTCAAATTGTAGATAGGCTTAACAATTCAAGAGAACAGTATATCGGTTTAGGACAGAGATCTCCAAATTTTTGCAACCTTAAGACTTGTAGACTTCAGCTCCCAGAATTCCTCAGCCAGCATGGAAGAACCCTGGTTTAGGAACTAGCATAATAGAAAACTTGTTTTAAAAAGATCACTTGTTTTTAAGAATCACCGTATGTTCCTCTCATTTCACAAAACTTGGCTATTCTGGTTCTCAGCTCCTTCTTGATTAAGCCGATTGCTCAGGGAAAAATTAGGGATTTTTCCTTCTATGTCTGCTGTCTTTAGAAACATAGCCAGGTAATCTACAAGCTATTTGGAGATCATCTCTTAGAAATCCCAAACCTGCCAATTGCCAGGCTTTCCACTCTTCCTCTACTATAAGTTGTAAATATAGATTTAGATTCTACCCGTGTTCCATTCATCAAGAAAGAATTTGGTAATTGCACTCTTTAGATCAGGGGTCTCCAACCTTGACAACTTTAAGACTTGTGGACTTCAACTCTCAGAATTCCTCAGCCAGCTTTGCTGTATTCTGTATTCTGGGAGTTGAAGTCCACAAGTCTTAAAGTTGCCAAGGTTGGAGACCCCTGCTTTAGATTATATTGTAATAGTGCAGGGTTTTGTTTTTGGGCAGAATCTAGTTATTCTCACCATATTCTATTCTAATGGGTTCTAGATCTCTCTCTCTCTCTCTTCATCTACCTGCTTCCATATTTGCCTATCCACCCCAAGGAATGTGGGAGGTACTTGTTGTGTATCGGAAGGTGTTGGAAGGGACTAGAATAACGTGCCATCAACCTTAATTTTGAAAGTGGGGAGAGAACTGGTGAGAAGAGAATAAACGATTTCTTCTAACTAGAAAGGACTTCAGAATTAATCGGATCCAACTCCTGGCACACTGCAGGATTCACTGCACCATCCCTAAGAGATAACTTCCAGCCTTTGTATGAAAACCACCAGGGAAGAGGAGGTCTATCATAGCCTGTTTTACTGATCGACAGCTCTTACTGTCAAGTAGTTCTTCCTGAGCTTCTTAAACTTCTCTTCTTCTTCTGAACAGCCACTTGTCTGGAATGATATAGAGCCATGATGGCGAACCTATGGCACGCGTGCCACAGGTGACATGTGGAGCCATATCTGTGGGCATGCAATCGTTGCCCTAACTCAACTCCAGCGCACATGCGCATGCCAGCCAGCTGATTTTTGGGCATTCCGGGCATACCAGAAGTCGGGAAACAGGTCATTTCCGGATTCTGGAGGGCCTCCGGAGGGGTGGAAAACGCTGTTTTCACCCTCTCCAGGCTCCTAGAAAGCCTCTGGAGCCTGGGGAGGGTGAAAAACAGGCCTTCCGGTCCCACCGGAAGTCAGGAAACGGGCCATTTCTGGCTTCTGGATAGTCTCCCGTGGGGGGGGGGAGGCCATTTTTGCCCTCCCCAGGCTCCTAGAAAACCTCTGGAGCCTGGGGAGGGTGAAAAACAATCCTACCTGGCCCACCATGCCATCACGTGCCAAAAGTGGAGGGAGTGCTGGGGGGTTGTGCACGCATTGAATTATGGGTGTAGGCACATGCGTGTGACCTTCCTCCCGCTTTTGGCATGCAACAGCAAAAAGGTTAGGCATCCCTGATATAGAGGAGGTTAGACCAGAAGACCTCTAAGGTCCCTTCCAACTCTTTTATTCTGATCCGATTCTGATGTGTGATCTGTATCTACCTCCTTGAAGTTTCACCCCATTAGTCCTAGTTTGTCCTCCAACCTTGGCAACTTTAAGACTTGTGGACTTCAAGCTTTGCTGGCTAAGGAATTCTGGGAGTTGAAGTCCACAAGTCTTAAAGTTGCCAAGGTTGGAGACTCCTGCTCTGGAGTAAGTGAGAATCATTTGAATGAATGCTCTGAATGGCTCTTTCGTCTGTGACCGTTTGGGATAGCAGCCAATTGCACCAAAACGTTAGGAGGAATGATCGAACCAATATGAAATTTCAAACCCTATTTGTTAAGCCTATTGCTGCTAACTTCAGATTGCCCATTCTGGGTCAAGATTGCAAATTTTAGGATTCCGATGTTTGCATCCCCCTGTGGCAATTGGATCATTCTTTCACAAGTAATCGTTGATTTACAACCATAATTAAGCCTGGAAATGAATGAATGGAAACGAAGTTGTTGCGGTCATAAATTGAGATAGTATTATGACGGAATCGGGTTTTTAAAAAAATGTTTTACAGTGGTTATTAACCAAACAGTGTTTTTAACCAAACATTTTTTTACAGTGGTTATTAACCCCCCGGTTTGTGCCAACTATCTGACCTTCGGACCTTTCGCCGGGAATTAAAAACTTATTTATTTATCCAAGCGGGACTGGCTTGATTTTTAAATTTTTTAATTTTTAGTAATTTTATATGGGGTATTTTAGGTTGGGTCAATTTGACGGTTTTAATTTGGCCATTATTGAATATGTATTTTAATTGTTATTTTAAATTTGTATATTTAATTGTTTTAACTTTGGCTGTACACCGCCCTGAGTCCTTCGGGAGAAGGGCGGTATAAAAATTTAAATAAATAAATAAATAAATAAACACCATGATTGTTAAATAATAAATTTTCACTAATGGGAATTTTTTCTCCAGAAACCAGAAGTAAACACTGGAAACTGGTGTGTGTGTGTGTAACAAATTGTGGTCATGTGACTGAGGGAAACTGCAAACAACCATAAAAGTTGCTTGCCAAATGCCCAAAATGAAATCATATGATTGTGGTTTATGAGTGTGCGTGTGTAGCTGTTCTAACAGAAAACAGATTGTAAGTAGTTCTAGGGCTGTGATGGCGAACATATGGCATGGGTGCCACAGGTGGCACGCGGAGCCATATCTGTAGGCACACGAGCGTTGCCCTAGTTCAGCTCTAGCGTGCATGCACCTGCTGGCCAGCTGATTTTCGGGCCTTCCGGTCCCACCGGAAGTTGGGAAACGGGCCATTTCCTGTCTCCGGGTGGTGGTGGTGGTGAGGAAGGCCATTTTCACCCTCCCCAGGCTCCTAGAAAGCGTCTGGAGCCTGGGGAGGGCATCAAATGGGCCTACTGGGCCCACTGTGTCCTACCAGGCCTACCAGACCCACATGTGTCAAAAGTGGGGGTCGTGCGGGAGGGGGTCGCATGTGCATGCATGGGGTGGGTGGGTGGGCAGAATGAAGTATGGGTGTGGGCACATGCACATGCGATCCCCCTGCATTCCCCCCACTTTTGGCATGCGATGGCAAAAAGGTTAGCCATCACTGCTCTGGAGGGGATGGATTTATTAAGTGACCGGTCGTAAGCGGAGGACTACCTTTAAAAAGCTTTGTTAAGAGTGATGTCCGTTTTTCTTTGCAGGCTATCCACTATGGCATCAGCAGGACAATCAGATGAGGTGGTCAAGGCCATAGAGACCCTTAGCAGAGGGCAAGACGTACGGAGAGAAACGGAACTCCTCATGAAGCCTTATGCCAACTGGGAGGAGTTTCTCATGCCAGCACCCATCTCCATTGCTATCCTAGGGGAGCTGATCTTCATCTCAACAGGACAGGGGGATTTCTCCATCAACATGTTACCTCCTGAGGGAGGCTTCCAGCACCTCAAGTATCCAGAATCCTTCAAAGCTTCCCTGTGCCAAGTCAGCAACCGAGGCTGGACCGCCTTCAATGAAGCCCACGTCAACATGGATCAGATTCGGCTATTAGCCAGCAGCATCCCAGAACAGATGAAAATGATCGTACGGACTCTCATCCAGGAGACGGAGGTGGTCACGGCTCATCCAAGAACTCCTGGAGGCTTGCCTCAATGCCAAGCGGGGCTACGAGAAGGAGCTGAAGGAAGTGCAGATCGCCCTGGAACAAGCCAAGATCCGAAAAAAGTCAGCCAAGGAAGCAAAGGAGATGGCTGAACGGTACCATTGGCAGATGAAGGAGCAAGTGGAAGAGTCTTTCCAACAGTATAAAGAAGCCATGGACTCCATCCCTACAGGGTGGGATGCGGTAGGAATGGAGCTGGTCACTACTCTCACCCAGACCCTGGGGACTTTTTCGGTTGAGTTTAGCCGAATGCTAGCAGGGAAGCAGAAGGGTCTCGGAGAAGCAGCCGAGATGGGTGGAGGTGAAGGACTAACAAGGACGATCCCTTTCATCTCAGCCAGCGTCATATGTTCAAAATCAGCTGAGCTTTTGACTTTTGCTACTAGCTTGAGGAACCTCTTGGATGACCAAGGAGGCCTTAAGACCTCCCTGATTCTCGATGAAAAGAGTGGGGAGATCAAAACGGAGTGGGTGAAGAGGAATTTGCAAAGGCTGAGAGACTCTATTGCAAAAGAAGACGAGTGTGACCCCAAATTCAAGGCTCAGGAGATTTGCCAAACTGCCTTGGATATTTGTCAACAGCTGGAGCAAATAGCTGTATCGGTGGGTAGTATTGGGAAAATGGGGAAGAGTTTGCTGGATGGAATACACCAGCTTCATAAGAAAGCTTCAGAATTTGACTCCTACAGCAAAATATACACTCGGTCTCCGGCGTTTTTGCCCAAACCCCCCAACGTGTCCAAGATGGGGGAAGTGAGAAACCCGGGAGTGGAAAATGCCCGTCTTAAAGTCCAGCAGAGCCGAGAGGCCTTGAAGGCCACCAGAGAGGAGTATCAAAGAAGCTTTGAAAATTTCAAGAAGCAGAATGAAGAACTGACCAAGATCCTCTGCACTATGAGAGGGTACCAGGTTAAGGAAGTGGATTTTGACACGGCCAGGAAAATGCTCATAAAGGGCTTAGAGGCCCTCAGTCGGGTAAAAGAGCAGTGGGAAAAGATGGTGAGGTTCTTCCAAATGATCTCCAACTTAATCGAGACCTGCCTGGTGTGGAGCGTGAAAGAATTTGCCAACACCGTGGATGGTGCCCAGAAGGTCTCCAGCTACTCATCGAAAGCTTTCATGGCTGATCTGGTTTACGGACATATTTTCAATGCCTCCAGTGTGGCTCAGCTGGTCGCCATGATTTCAGAGACTTACACCATGGTGTCGGAGAGGTACCTGATGGAGCGGGTGAGCAACTTAGGGCACCTGCTCGCCATGGAAGCCGAGGAGCCAAGTTTAGCTGCCGAACGAGCCGCGTTGGCTGAAGGCTGCGACGCAGCACGGAATGCCGTGAAGGAGCTGGTCTTGCAGAAGAAAGCTGAGTTTGAGAGAAGTTTGGAGGCCAGGGCTGAGGCCATCGAAAAGGAGATGAGAGCCGTTCTGCCTGCAAATAGGGAAGCTGCTGACCATCACCTGAGAACTGTCGGCCCAGAAGAAGAAAGCAAGTTCATATGAATCCAATATCTTGGAGGGAGGAACAGGGCAGCTCTGGCAGTTATAACCCTTCCCTCCCAATGGATCACTGAGTTATAATTACTTGGCTATTATCCTCAACGTATGATCACAATTGAGCCCAAAATTTATGTTGCTAAGTGAGAAATTTCTTGAGCTTTGCCCCATTTTGCAATCTTTCTTGCCACATTTGTTAAGTGAATCACTGCAGCTGTTCAAATAGTAACATGTCGTTAAGCGAATCTGATGTCCTCACTGTCTTTGCACATCCTAAATGTGAGTCAGTTGTCAAGCATCCAAATGTAAATCACGTGACCCTGGGGATGCTGCAATGGTCATAAGCAGGGGTGGGACTGAAAAATTTCAGCAACTGGTTCGCTGCCCAGTTGCTGGGTGGGCGTGGCCATGGGGGCGTGGCCTACTCAGCCTCTTCCACCATGGCCGGGGGGGGGATCATCTTCGCCCTCCCCAGGCTCTGGAGGCTTTCCTCGAGCCTCCAGGACGGCAAAAACAGCCTCTCCTGGACACCGGAGGCCAGAAACGGGCCCATTTCCAGATTTCCGGTACTTCCAGTAGGCCTGTTTTTTGCCCTCCCCCGGCTCCAGAGGCTTTCCTGGAGCCTCCAGGAGGTTGCAAACGGCCTCCCCCGGGCTTCGGAGGCCCTCTGGAGGCCGGAAACAGGCCTGTTTCCAGACTTCCAGTACTTCTGGTAAGCCTGATTTTCACCCTCTGAGAGCATCCACGCGCATCCTGCACTTACTTGGCATTCAAAATGGGCTGCGTGGCGACTCCTGGGAGGGCCAGGGTCAGCCAGTCCTTGGAACAACCGGTTCGGCAAACCAGATTAAAATTATCATCCTGTTTTCCCGAACCGGTCCGAACCAGTTGAATCCCACCTCTGGTCATAAGTGTCAAAAATGGTCATAAGTCACTTTTTTCAGTGCTGTTGTAACTTCGGTCACTAAATGAACTGTTATAAATGGTGGTATACATACCTATATATGTTTTCTAGTTTCTTTAAAAAAGTGACTTATGACCGTTTTCCGTAGCAAACCTATGGTCACGTGATCAAAATTTGGATGCTTGCCAAGTGGTTCATATTTATGATGGTTACAGAATCCTGGGCTCATGTGATCCGCTTTTGTGATCTTCTGACAAGCAAAGTCAATGGGGAAGCCAGATTCTCTTAACAGCCATGTTATTAACTTAGCGACTGCAGTGATTCACTTAACAACTGTAGCAAGAAAGGTCATAAAATGGGGCAAAACCCGCTTAACAAATATTTCACGTAGCTACACAGATTTTGGGCTCAGTTGTGGCCATAAGTCAAAGACTACCTGTGTATGTTTATGTTCAATGAAATAGTGAACAAAACATTGATTGTAGTTTGATTTATGCTCACTTGCTTATTTGGTTAAAGAAATAAACGCAGTTTAATAGTTTCATCACATTTGGGCTATTGCATCTTTTAGTAAGACCAGTTATTCTCTCACTGATCTTGGTTTATTACTTTTTACTATTTTATAGCGCCTTTTTAAAAAAAGAACTATTTACCTTCTTTATTTACACAAGGGCATTAGATGCTTAGGATTGCTGGTTTTATTTTAAAGGACAAGCAACATCTTATTGAAAGATCATCAAATGCACACAATAAATACCAGCTTGTGCATCTGCAAGATCCATCATTTTTGTCCAAATGAAGATGTTGGCAGGGGGCTGCAAAGCTCAATTTCTTTCATCACCATGTGACGCCATAACACAGGGGTGTCAAACTCATGGCCCACAGGCCAAATGCATCACGCGCTGGCCACGCCCACCACTTTAGCAAAGGGGAAAAAAGTTGCGATACGTCACGTGCAGAGGTGGGCTGCAGCCAGTTAGCACCGGTTCAAGCGAACCAGTTATTAAGTTTTTTTACCAGTTCGGAGAACCAGCTAATCCCAACTCTGGCTGGTTCCGCCCCTCCCCTCCCCTCCCCTCCCCAGAGTCCCCCCACATGCCCCGTTTGGCTTTCAGGGTGGTGCAGAAGGCTTCCAGACCCAAAATGGATGCAGGGGGGCGTCCCCCCACCCATGCCCCGTTGTGTCCCACTCCTCCTCCGACGGCTGGGTCTGGGAAGTCTGTATCAGCTTTGCCAAATTCCTGTCAGAGTTCTCAGGGCAGGCAGGAATCCAAAGTGTGACTTCAGCAACCAGATGAGACTTTGCTTGACTCAAGGAATGCCAAAAAGCAGACCCTTTATATAGGCCATGGGGTGTGGCTCCATGACTCAGCACTTATCCAGGCCTGCCCCTCCCTTCCTTTTGCTGACGTCGCTTCTCCATTCTCCGGAAGTGAGGATCAGCCCACCTTTCGTCTTCTTGCTCAGCTGCCGGCAATTCTAGCTCGTGGCTGGCTTCAGGTGCACATGCTATTGGAGGGAGGTTTGTTTGCTCAGTCTGTCTGGGCATGGTGCCAGGGCTGGGGGCTGGAGGCATGCCAGGCCATTCTTCTTCACTATCAGCCTCTGGCTGAGATAGCAGGAGATTGGAGGGGCCCAGCTGCGGAGAGGGGGGCGAGCGAGGCACAACACCTCGGCTTCAGGGTAGTGCAGGCGGCCTTCCAGCTCCAAAATGGGGTGCAGGGCAAGGGTGAAATCCAGGGATCAGCTTTTTTCAGTCTTGGCAAGTTTAAAATGGGCGAACTTCATGCTACCTGGGGAATTCTGGGAATTGAAGTCCATGAACCTTAAAGTGGCCAAAGTTGAGAAGCATGGGCCTATACTAGAGTTTAGGATTTTCCATTCCTATTTTATTTAGAATTTGGTACAATTAAGAAAATCAGTTGTGTTTTCTTTTTTTATTGAAAGAGTTTTAAAAAAACAAAAACATTTTTCCCCCTTTTTTCCCCCTCCCTCCCAAAAAAACAAACACCCTCCTCCCCACCCCCGGCTTCCCGGGTCAATCACAAGGTAAAGTAATACATAAACCAAACATAGAATAAAATTTTCCCTTCCAATCCAAATAACCACATCCAAAGCTTTTCGTCTCCCAACCCCCTCCCCATTACATAAAATAACTTTCTAATTATTCAAAGGCAATCTGATATTTCTTAATCTGATATCTATTTTGTAGATAATCAATCCATTTTCCATTCAATTAAATATCTTTCCTGTATTGTCTTTTAAAACGCTGAGATTTTAGCCATCTCAGCCAAATTAATAACTTTCAATATCCATTCTTCTATTGTAGGTATCTCTTCTTTCTTCCAGTATTGTCCAATCAACAGTCTTGCTGCTGTTATTAAGTTCAAAATCAATTTAGTCTCAATCCCTATCAGTTGTGTTTTCATTAATATACAGTATAGTGATTAAAGCGATAAGAACATTACTGGACTTTTTGTGAGAAACCAAAATTAAAAGTTGATCTGGGCTTTGATGTTTGAATAAGGGATTATGGAAATAATGTAGACCAATGTTAATCTTAGAGTAAGAGTTTGATATATTTCTTTAGTTATATCTGTACCAAAGAAGGTTGGAAGTCATTCTTTTTCAGTTTTCCTTCTTCTCCTTTCTTTCTTTCTTACACTTTCCCTCTTTTTCTTTTCTGAGCCTTTTCTTTTTTCAGATCTGTTTTTTTTATTTCTTTATCCCTTTGCTTTGTATTTTTTTTTTGATGTATGGAGGATCAAATACTCAGCCATTATAATTCTACATTCCTTATTTGCAGAAATCATATCAAAATTTAGAATGCAATCCACTGGGAGCCGTCTCATATAAGCCAGGCTCCGAGTCCCTCTAACCAAAAAGTGTTTATCGATAGAAGAGAATATTTGTAGCTCAGGGTTGAACTGTGGGGTCCTTGATGATCTCTGACCTTGATGGTTTTCCTGCAGATGTTTCATTACCAAACTAGGTAACATCATCAGTACTAGAAGGAACTACAATCCATGGGACACTTATCGATCAGTCTTACAAACAGTAATCCGATTGTTGTAGACAAATTATATAAGTACAAAAAGACAGAAAAAGGATTTGTAAAAAAAACCAACGACCAACCCCTATGAGGCTTGTTGTTAGTTGCGAAGTCGTGTCCGAACCATCGTGACCCCATGGACAACGTTCCTCTAGGCCTTCCTGTCCTCTACCATCCTCTGGAGTCCATTTAAATTCATGCCTACTGCTTCAATGACTTCATCTAGCCACCTCATTCTCCGTTGTCCCTTTCTTCTTTTGCCCTCAATCTTTTCCAGCATTAGGGTCTTTTCCAGTGAGTCCTTCCTTCTCATTAGGTGGCAAAAGTATTTGAGTTTCATCTTCAGGATCTGGCCTTCTAAAGAGCAGTCAGGGTTGATCTCCTCTAGGACTGACCGGTTTGATCAATGGAGTCTTCTCCAGCACCAGAGTTCAAAGACCTCAGTTCTTTGGCGCTCACCCTTCCTTATGGTCCAACTTTCACAGCCATACATTGCAACTGGGAAAATCATAGCCTTGACTATAAGCACTTTTGTTGGCAGGGTGATGTCTCTGCTTTTTAGTAAGCTGTCTAGATTTGCCTATGAGGCTATAAAGCTTATATTGAGTGTCATACTTGCTAAAGCCCTGCTAGGGTTTGTTAGATTATGACAATTATGTGTTAAAAAGAAATTGGGGGGGGAAGGGGAAAAAAAAAGAAGCAAAAGATTACAGAATATACCGTGTTATGGACACCTATACAATTATTGATTGCAACTAACGTTAAACAAAGAAGCATGATCCATTAATGGGATGGAGAGCTGTGATGGACATATAAAATCATGATTGACAGGCTTAGCTGTAAGGCATCTTTAATACTGATAGACCTGAACACATGATGCTAAAGCCGATAAAGCTCCTAGGACACCTCACTTTTTTTTTTTATCCAGACAAATAAAAATATTGATCAGATTATTCCTTTATAGACTGATTGACTCATCAGGGTGGCATCCAACACTGAAGGAAGGTGTAGTAGCAAAAAGCTAAGGAACCTCTGTTTTAAAGGCTTACAGAGATCCCTGTTTGGCAAATAGGGATTTTTCCCCCCCCAAAGTTTTGGTTATCCCTTCTTTTAGGAGAGTGTCATGCAGGCGCCCTCGCACAAAAAGAAAGAAGGGCATCCCCCCCAAGGATGCGTCCGAGAATGTATGGAGCAGAATTGCTGTCACTTGCCCCGCTTCGCGCTTGAGAGAGATACGGATTCTCGTGGGCTCCTCAGTCACAAACAGGTCAAAGCATGCTGGCGGAGAGATGGCTCTGTATATTTTATTTATTTATTTATTTCGTCAAGCATGTATTTTATGGCAGATACAAGTGTAAACATAATTACAAACACATGTAAAGCGTATGAATAAAAGAAAACACTAGGACAGGGACAGTAGGCACGCCGGTGCACTTATGCACGCCCCTTACAGACCTCTTAGGAATGGGGTGAGGTCTATAGTAGACAGTCTAAGGCGGGGTCACCAATCTTTTGGACCTCAGAGACCACTAAATACATAATTTTAAATCCTGCGGACCACTAATATGATCTGCCTAATGACCGGCTGGGTGGGCGTGGCTAGGAGCTCATGTGACTGGGTGGGTGTGGCCAACTCAATGTCATTCACATGGAGGGTTGCCTCGCCAGCCTCTACTCGCCCCTCCCCTTCCAGCCACTCCTTGCCTCCCTGCCCAGGCTCCTTAGGGCCCCAATAGGAAGCAGTTGTTGGAGCTAAGCAGCCATCACAAGAAAGAGTTGGCAAAACAGCTGGCTCAGTTCAAATTGGATCTGACCAAGAAAAAGGCTCAACAGAAGCACTTCACTGAGGGCAGAGGGAAGACCTGCGGGAGTACAAAGCAAAGTACCAGCGCCTGCAGGCTCAGCGGGCTGAGATGGTCAGCCAGTTGCAGGCCATGAGGCAGCCCCACTGGAACAAGGCCCTCCGGCTCATTGTCACCAGTGGCAATTTCCTCCAGCCTTCACCCAAAGCCCCACACCAGGAGGCTGAAGCAGACCCTGAGTCGGAATTTCTGCCCCCCTCCAACCCACACAAAAAGACCCCGAAGGGGAAGACTCTCTGCAGCAACAAAAATGTTCATTACACGTATCCAGCCCAGGGGCCATAGTTTGAGGATCCCTGATTCAGTGCAATATAAAAAATGCAAATAATTTTTCTGCGGACCACCAAAATATTCTCGTGGACCATCAGCGGTCCACGGACCACAAATTTGTGACCACTGGTCTAAGGTAAAAGTTTTGGAGATTTGGGGAAGAAACCACAGAGTCAGATAGTGCATTCCAGGCATTGACAACTCTATTACTGAAGTCGTAATATTAATATTACTAATTACGTAATATTAATGAATATCTCCCTGAATTTCAAAAATTCCCAGTGCCTGGTCTCATCAACATCTGTTAAGTTCATTGGCTTTCGGGCAACCCCTAAAGCCCATATTGCTGTACCTCCTGGCTCCCAGTTGAGAACCTCTGACAACCAAGGACATAAGAATATTTTTTAAATGCTGAACTTGAGCTAAGATCTCAAAGCGCCAGGTCCCACATCAAAGATTTTGTATATTAAAAAACCCCTAAATCTAACATTAACGATAAAGATCAGATTGAAAGCTACACTTACAGAACTCTCTGCGCCTAGAACAACAATCATGGACCACAATAGTCAGGTGAGACCCTTTTCAAATCTTTGAGTGATTGTTTGTAAAGAGGGATTAGCATGGACTTTCTTTTAAAATAGCCATCTCAATGTTTTCAATTTTCAGTAGGCTGTTCTTTGCAATGCTACACCTTGAGCTAAGATCTCAAAGCTCCAGACCGCACACCCAGAGGGGGTAGTTGCTTCGAGGGCTGAGAAAGGGCAGCATGGAAATACGCTTGGAAAGGGCAGTTTGGAAGGTGTAGAGGTGGGACCTGCTGCTGCTGTTGTAAAAAGAGAGCTGCCCCCCTTCAAAGTCCAGGTAGACCCCAACTTTTTCCATCTGCCCGCAGACCGAGAGGGGCGTACGGGGCTCACTCAGAGCTTGGTACTGTCCCGCCTTCAGCTCAATAGCCCACACCCCTTCCTTGGGCAGAAAGTTCAGCTGCTTCTTGCGCTCCACAGACTTTTTGGCCATCCCCACTATCCAACTGGGGCTGTCCCCAACATCGATCTCCCAGTAGAAGCGCCCAGTGGTAATGCCCTTCCGTCCCACCACACACCGGGTGGAAGTGAAGCGCTCCGGCTTTTCTTGCCAGAACGGTCGTTCAGGACTGAACTTGACCCCGGTGCCTTCTTCCACAAGGACCAAGCTGGGATGAGCTGAGTTGCAATCCAAAGTGATCCTTTTAGGGACTGGAGAGGAAAGATGGAAAGAATTCAGAATGAATAAGAGCGGACTTGTGCAGCGGGGTATTGCAGGAATATAAAGAAGTCCAGGGAAAAATTAGATACAAATGAATGTAATATTAGCCAGCTGTTACTAAAGCTACTGCCATCCTCAACATGTCTGAAGCTTCCTTTTTTTCTTTTAGCCCAAACTACCTTACGGTGTAATTCTATATAATAGGATTAAAAGGAGGCCATCAAAGAACACAGTGGGTTGACACCATCAAAACTGACACCAGCCAGAGCATAGAAGAACTCAAAGAAGCAGTGCAAGATTGGAAGATGTGGAGAGACCTGGCCCACAGAACCACCAAGAGTTGGGACATGACTGAATGGATAATATCATCATCATCATCATCATCACATTACAGGGTTATTGCTGTGGAGTACATAGCCTTGAACTTCCACAAAAAAATAGGGGATAAAAGTAATAAACCAATAACCAATACATTTGGTCTAAAACCTCAACTCACCTGGATGTAGCCCATCCAGGAGCTCTTTCCAGGCGTAGAATTGCAGAGGTCCTTTAAACACGCCCAGGTTCAAGTCTACAGCCACCACTTCATCTTCCTCCTCTTCCTCTTCTGTCTCTTGTTCTTCCTCATCTTCTTCTTCTTCTTCCTCCTCCTCCTCCTCTTCTTCTTCCTCCTCAACTTCTTCACCAGTCTCATTCTCAGACTCATCTGTGTCTTCACCGCTGGCCCCCAGCCCATCTTCTCCTATCTGTTCATCATCTAGTTTGGGTTTGTTCAGAGCTCCTTGTTCTTTACAGATCCTGAAGGAGAAGAGCATCCCAAGGATCAGCCATTTTAGAGTAAGCTGCCCCAACAGCAATAGCACATAGATTTATATACCACTTCACAGCACTTTACAGTGGTTTTACAGAGTCAGCACATTGACCCCAATAATTTGGGTCCTCATTTTACTCACTTCAGAAGGATGGAAGGCTGAGTCACCCTTGAGCCTGGTGAGATTCGAACTGCCAAATTGCAGTCAGTTGGCAGTCAGCAGAAGTAGCCTGCAATATTGCATTCTAACCACTGCGCCACCATGGCTCTATTTATCTATCTAGGGCTTCCTGTAGGCAGGGGTGAAATGTAAAATTTGTTACTACCGGTTTTGTAAGCGTAGCTTGATGGGGAGTAATGTGACTGGGTAGGCGTGGCCAACTTTTCTTTTTAACTTTTAAAATCATTTTTTTACAGCCTCTTCGACAGAAGAGGTTATAGAAAAAAATGTTTTTAAAGGATTCTGACAATCCCAGCTGAGTTGCCTGATCACCAGAACCCTTTAAAAGCATTTTTTTACAACTTTTTCGGCTGAAGAGGTTGAGAAAAAATGCTTTTAAAAGGTTCAGACGATCCCAGCTGAGCTGCGCGATCATCAGAGACGTTTTCTTTACTTTAAAAGCATTTTTTGGCCGAAAAAAATGCTTTTAAGTTAAAAAAAACACAAAACTCTGATGATCGCATGGCTCAACTTGGCATGGGGGGTAGGCAGCGATTTTTGCTACCGGTTCTCTGAACCACCCGCTGCCATCGCTACCGGATCAGGCAATCCGGTCCGAACCAGGAGCATTTCCCCCCCTGCCTATAGGGTCAAGCCTTCCTTGTTGGTTCCCGCTTTTCTTCCTTTCATATATTTATTATATAGGTAGTCTTGGACTTAACAACCATTCATGGAGAGACCTAAGTTACAATACTGAAAAGAGTGGTTGACAACCAGTCCTCACAATTACAGCTATTGGTCGTGATCAGGATGCAGGTGCTTGACAACCAGACTGTGAGAGTTGCCGTGTTGTGGGGGGGAGGGTCACGTGATGGCCATTTGCAACTTTCCAAGCTGGCTTGGAGCAAGCAAAGTCAATAGGGAAAGCTGGATTCGTTTAACGACTGCAGGGATTCACTTAACGGTGGCAAAAAAAAGGTTGGGGGCAACATTTAACAACCACCTTGTTTATCAAAGGAAATGTTGATCCTAACTTTGGCTGTAATTCGATGTATAAGAAAAGAGAAACACTACTTACCTCTCTAACACTACTTACCTCTCTAACTCTTTTGCCTCCTGTGGGAGGAGAGGAGGGAGAGAAGGAAGGAAGGAAGGAAGGAAGGAAGGAAGGAAGGAAGGAAGGAAGGAAGGAAGGAAGGAAGGAAGGAAGGAAAGAAAGAAAGAAAGAAAGAAAGAAAGAAAGAAAGAAAGAAAGAAAGAAAATGTGAGATAACAGTGAAAATAATTATTTTCTTTTCACCCACTTTCCTGCCAAAGCTTTCTGCATTTTAATGGTGCACAACAGATTCTGATCTCTGTGGACTTCTGGCTTGGCTCCGCTTCGTTGAAAAAGCAGTCTTGTTTAGACTGCTAACCTCGTAGTCTGTAGAGCTGTCAGGACATCGTAAATCACGTCCGACAGCTCAGGCAAAGAGGAAGAGATGAGCATTCAGGCTGAAGTTGAGACACCCAAAAAAGCCACAGGCTTGAGGGGAGAGCTCCTTCCATAGCCTGAAAAGCTCCGGACTTGGGGGGCCCCTGCCTTGGCAGGAAAAAAACATCGCGTCCAGTCTCCACGGCACAAATTGATTTATGACGGATTGTAACATGGACGGAGCAGAAACTGGAGTTCTAGCATTTGTTTGTAAGAAGACTGTAAGCACCTGAGGATATATTTGTTGCGAAGATAGGAGAGAAGAAAGCAAATGGCGTTTTGTGGAATGTGTGTACTGGAAACGAAAGTTAAAGAAATGCTTACTAACAGCTAGTGTGGAACTAGAAGATATATAGGAAGATACTGACTAAATGGAAGAAATGAAAATTTTATGATTTATATTTTTTTCTTCTTCTTTGGGATTATAGTGATTTAGAAGAAAAGTTTTTTGAATTTTTCTTTTTTAACTCTTTTTGGTCCGTTATTAGGTTATATTTTTAAAAAATGGCTTTTAAGCAAATAGTACCAAAAGTCACTAAAAATTTTGAAATTTCTTCAGTTTCAAAAATTAGAATAGAATAGAATAGAATTTTTATTGGCCAAGTGTGATTGGACACACAAGGAATTTGTCTTGGTGCATATGCTCTCAGTGTACATAAAAGAAAAGATACGTTCATCAAGGTACAACATTTACAACACAATTGATGGTCAATATATCAATATAAATCATAAGGATTGCCAGCAACAAGTTATAGTCATACAGTCTTAAATGGAAAGAGATTGATGATGGGAACTATGAGAAGATTAATTAAAAGAAGAAATCAAAAAGGAATTAAGAAATTCTTTACAGGAGTTTTTGGAGAGTCGCTTTTTAGAAATAGATCAAAAATTTGATGAAATAGAGAAAGAGATGTTGGATTTTAAGGAAGTGGTGGAAGAGCAGAAGAGGGAAATGAAAATGGTAAAGGATGCAATTGCGCAAATATTAAGCTCTTGTATTCAGATGGAAGATAATTTTGAAGAAATTAATAAAGCTAATTTAGAGTTGCAAAGGAAAATAGAGGAAATTCAAAAAAATCAAAACAATTGGAACTTAGATAATAAGATGGAAGATATACAGGCAAAGGTAGATAGGGCAGATGAAGAAAGAGTAATATTACAATATAGATTAATGGAATATGCTATAAGGGTGAGGGGGTTGAAGCAAAGTAGGAAAGAAAATTTAAAAGAGATTTTTACGAAAGCCTTTGCTCAGATAAAGGGTGTGGAGCCAGAAGATTTTGAGATTAATATTGAAAGAATTTATCGTGTTAATTCTTGGTGGACAAGACAAAATAGAGTACCGAGGGATGTGGTTATTTATTTTACAACTAAAAAGATTAGGTATGAAATTTTGCAAGCCTTTTATAAAAATAAATTTCAAATATTGGGACAAGATATAAAAATGATGAAGGAAATTCCTCCTAAAATGTTAAGAAAGAGAAGAGAATTTGCTTTTTTAGTGGATGAGTTTAAGAAACATCAGATATATTTTAGATGGGAAGTTCCAATGGGTTTGTCAGTGAATTTTAGAGGCAGAAAGTATTTTCTTAATTCAGTTATGAAAGCAAGACATTTTTATATTAATGTTTTAAAGAGTGGGAATCCTTTGTTGTTAGATGCTAAGTTAACTGGTTTGGAAATGATGGAAAATAGAATAGGAGAGGGGAGGAATGTTTAAGATGTGAATATGATGATTATGGTTAATTTTTGGAATTGATTTGTTTAGGATATAAATTATAGGATTTTTGTTATTTGCTATTTGTATGGTATAAATCTATGGGATGATATTATTTAATTGTGAAGGATGGAAAGTAAAATTTATGAATTTAGATAATGTTGTGGATGTAATGATTTTAATTGTTTACTGTTATATTGTGGATGTAGTTTAAATGATTATTTGTTTTAATTGACACGTTTATAGACAGTAAAAGTTATGAAGTTAAGCTGGAAATATTGTATTTGAGAGATTTTATTCGAAATGATATTTGATTGATGGAGTAGTATTGGAAGATTGGACATTAATATTATGACAATTGAAGAAATATATAAGTGATGAGAATTTGAATTTGAGAAGTTGGATTGTAATTTAAGAAATGGACTTATGAAATTTGAAGGAATATACAAGTGGGGGGAAAAATTGAATTTTAGAAGAGGGACTAATTTTTAAAATGGACTGTAAGAAGAACGGACATTAAATGTTATGGCAATTGAAGAAATATATAAGTGATGAAAATTTGAATTCAAGAAGATAGACTGTAATTTAAGAAATGGACTTATGAAATTTGAAGGAATATATAAGTGGAAAAAATTTGAAATGGAGAAGATGGATTAATTTTAAAAATGGATTGTAAGAAGAAGTAATATGTGAAGTTGGTACTGCTTCTTTTCTTTTTTCCTTTTTATTATTCTTTCCTATCTCTTTATTTTTATTGTGAGGGGATTTAAAGTTTTAAATTTTTGAAGGAGGGAAGTTATGTATATTTTGTATACTTTAGCTTGTGATTGTTGGTCATAATACCCGGTATTTGCTCTGGGAAGTCCGGGGGGGGGGAGGGGGGGAAAGTGGGGGGGGAAATGATACATGGATTGATTATTAATGTACAGTAATGTTTGAAGATATGAAATTAAAATTTAAAATGATACTGGGGCTGCCCGACTGCCATTTCAGAAAGAAAAGGAGAGAGGAGTAGAAGGAGGGAAGAAAGTAGGTAGGAAAGAGTTGAGAAGGAGGAGGGGAATAAGAAGGTTAGATAGGGCGGAAGAAGGGAGGAGTGAAGAAGGAAGAGAGGAAGTAGTAAAGTGAAGGAGATGAAGGATGTGAAAGTAGTAGAGGGTAGAGAGGGAGGTTGTGAAGAAAGGAAGTGGCAGTCGGGCAGGCCTGAATCAGTAATAAATAAAAATTAATGATTAATGATGGATAATAGTTTGTACATAAATATGATGTTGGAAAATAGAAATAAAAATTATTTTAAAAAAAAAGATTCTGATCTCTGTGGATCATGTCCTAGTTTATTATCAGAAAAAAAATCCTGGTGAAATACTATCACAACAAATATAGAAGAAACTAAAACTGAGGACTGTAGAGTCAGAGTGCTTAATATGCCACTGAAAACTCAAGGTGATGAAAGCACACGTACTGATCAATCTCTCTTTTATATGAACAAACCCTATGGAATCTAGCAATTGTTACAGGAAATTAGTTCTTACTTATTTGCTTAAGAAAATCGATTTGGCCACCCAACTGACTCTCAGTGATTCTGGGTAGTTTACAAAGATTTTTTTTAAAAACCCACAGAGATTTTGTCAGTCGTGACAAACCCTAACTGAACAAATCACAGTGTGAGAAGTTTTATATCCAAATATATTTTATTCATTATACTGTTTCCATCTTCCCTTAAAATATTAACAGAATCCACAATGGTCTGAGAATCAGTGTCTCCAACTTAATTAAATTAGCAAAGTTCCTAAAACCCCAAAATAAGTTACCCAAGCCTAATCCATCTATCAAAGGATAAGGTCTGTAAGCACAAATAGAGATAATTAAATTAAGTCTCCCAGCAGAACTGTATGTTCACAAAAACACACACACACACACCCCTCAGCATGTAAACACTTCTAAATCCCGGACAAACTCCTTATATAAAAGTTTGCTGTACCCCAGTTCTCTACAGCCTGCCCCTAAAAGCAAATCACTTTGTTTTTAGGAATAAGTATTTCTTCTTTCCTCATTTTTATTTATTCTTGTGCAACCCCCAACTCAAGTTGGAAGCCTGAATTATTCTTCTGACAATGGTTTGGTGCAATCTATGCGCCCAGAAATTTTCTTCTTCTCAAGAAAACCCCACAGCCCACGATCCCCCTTACCTTAAGGAAACTAAAATGGTCTTTGCATTCAAGGCTGGCCTGTACACGACACAGAATTTCTGAACCTGAAGCCATCTTGCAGTCCAGTTCCTTTAACTTGGTTTCCATCTGAGCCAAGTTCTTTTCTGTCTGGTTCTCTAAGGCCTGTTTTATAGCCAGCTCTCTGTCATTCAGCAGCTGGTGCATCTTCATAAACTCTTCAGAGATATGATCAGACAAGGATTTGGAGCAGGTCTGGAAAAACAGAGAGGGGGCACAGCAAAAGGTTGTGGTTTGGTCAAACACAAAATGATCACCTGTCCACACTGGGGTTGGTTTTGGGGTAGACTCCTGAGAATACCTTGGATAGCCATGAAAAAATAAATCAATGAACCATCAAACAAATCAACTTATTTGAGTTCTTATTTGAAGCACTAATGATTCAAAACTTCCTACTTTGGGCATGTGATGCAGAGTCCTAACCTTCTGAAGGAGACTCTTAATACTAGGAAAGATGGAAAGAAAAAGAAGATGAGGAAGAACAAAAGCAAAGATAGTTGACATATCAACTATGGGGGCACCATTAGAAGATCTGAAAATCCAGGTTAGGGATAAATCGTCATGGAGAAACTCCATTTTGCAAAGAGTTGTAAACTACTTGATAGCATCTAATTTATTTTATGTATTTATTAAACTTATATGCCAGCCATTTCACTGTCAGGTAACTCAATCAATCAATGCCACTATGATGATTACCTAAGCAACACCAGCCCTAAACCCCCAAAAGTTTAAGCTTAAACTGTCTACTGTTGACGTCACCCCATTCCTAAGAGGTCTGTAAGGGACGTGCATAAGGGCACCTGTGTGCCTACCGTCCCTGTCCTAATATTCCTTTTTACTTACTCTTTTCATGAATCCAAATTATGTCTGTACTTTTACCTATTATCTTATATATGATTGACAAATAAATAAATAAAAATTATAATGTAGTGACAGCACACATATATGCACAGTTGTACATACATACACACACACAAAGAGAATTCTGTGGGGTCCCTGCTGTTCTCTGAGCCTGATAGTTTTTCTTTTAGACATTTCATTACCAAACTAGATAATATCATCAGTGTTACAACGGAGTGTAAACCACATTCCGTTCCAGAACTGAGGATGTTACCTAGTTAAGTAGCGAAACATCTGCAAGAAAACAACCAAGCTCAGAAAGCACCAAAGACCCCACCATTCAACCCTGAGCTACAAATATTCCCTTCTATCCATACACAAAGTTCTAATTGTAAGTGTCTTTTGTGGTAGCTTAGAGCACCACATTGCTTCTACATGATTAAAATTAAGTTGAGAATCCCAGGGGAAGAGGGAACAGAATGGAATATCCTGAAAAATGCATGGTTGGCAACTTTGGCAACTTGAATGCCACACTATACCATATTTATTTATTTATTGTTGAGCTGAATGTGAATCAAACAAGCAGGTAGCTTTTCTTTTCCTTAGACTGAATTGCAGGAGCTTGGATTAAATGCTGACTGTGAAACACCTGATATTAAATCAATGAGCCCCAAATAATAGCATTGACAGAAATAGTTGCTGAAGAGAGAAAAGATACACTCAGTTTAGCATTAAACATCCCCAGCTGCACCTTTAACTCGATAATGTTCTTCTGCTGGTGGCACTGGCTACTTTTCAACCGCCTGAGACCTTCCTCAAGAGGTTCCAGAGATGCCTTCAGCTGGTCCTAAAAGGAAGAGAAAATTCAGATCCACTTAAAATGAACACCAGCATTTTATTGATCCCAGGACAATTTTATACCTCCAGCCAGATTCCGTCAAACCTCTGTCCCCCAACCAGCCCTAATTAGCATTTAACTTGTTTGTTAAGAGCAATGATCTACCCCAATACATTAGACATTGGTAAAATGGTAAAATACAATGAAATTTTGGATAACGGAGGAAGATTAAAATCCAACCAAGAACTAAAGGAACAGGGAATAATTGTAGATTGGTGGCCGTATCTCCAACTACAATCGAGATACAAAAAAGATTTAGAGGAATTTGAATTTGAACCGAATTTAACGCAATTAGATAAATTATTAACAGGCCCGGAAGAGAAATTACTATCTAAAATATATAATTATTTATAACATTTTGATTTGGAAGAAGAAATTGTAAAGGGACCAATGATAGCATGGGCTAAAAATATTGGACACAACATTGAGTTAGAAGATTGGGAAAAAATTTGGGAGAAAAATTATATATTAACAAAATCCGCCGCGTAAGGAAAATCAGTATAAAATGTTCTATCGGTGGCACCTAGTCCCAACAAGACTTGCAAAAATGTACCCCAACCTAAAACCTAATTGCTGGAAATGTAAACAAGCACAAGGTACCTATTTCCCTGTATGGTAGCTTTGCCCATAAGTCAAAAAATACTGGATTAAAATAGAAAAATGACTAAAAGAAATCACACGTAGTCAAATAGAATTGAAACCTGAATTGCTTCTTCTGGGGAATCATTAAAGGAAAATATTCCAAAAGGATTAAATATCTGATTATTCATATTACTATAGCAGCAAGAATCGTACTCGCACAAACCTGGAAAATGTCCACTATACCAACAGACTGTGTAATAATCCAGAATATTTTTGAATGTGCAGAATGGACAAATTTATTGTAAAAATAAATAATAAGGAAGACTCGGAATGTTACTCAACTTGGGAAAATTGGTAACAATGGATAGAAATTAAAAATAGGAAATGTATAGAACAAAATAAGATATAAATTGTGTTTACATATTTCTGATTAAATAAGAATATTTGGGAATATATGAACAAAGTTAAGAATTGTTTATTGTCAGAATGACGTTGAATTGTACAATTATTACAGATGTATTTTTTGTCATAGATGTATTTTTATTTGTATTTTAATATTTTAAACGTTAATAAAAGATTTTTTGAAAATTAAAAAAAGAGTGTTTTAAACTGTGATAGATTTAGTTAGCAATATATTAATTTTTTTGTTCCCCTGTATTTATTTAATGTTTTTCTTTTTCCTTATGGAATTTTTGTAGAGTCAGTCTCCCTCTCCCTCTCTCTCGCTAAGTGAGAAATTAGTAAAATTTTATCCCATTTTACCTTTCTTGCTTTCATTTTACCTTTCATTTTACCTTTCTTGCTACAGCTGTTAAGTGAATCACTGCAGTTGTTAAATTAGTAACACAGTTGTTAAGTGAATCTTGCTTCCCCATTGACTTTGCTTGTCAGAAGATCACAAAAGTAGATCACATGACCCTGGGGCACTGCAGCTATTCATTAATATGGACCACTTACCAAGCACGTAAATCACTTGACCACAGGGATGCTGCGAAGGTCATAACTGTGAAAAATGGTCATAAGTCACTTTTCTCAGTGCTGTTGTAATTTAGAAGAGTCACTAAGCAAACTGTTGCAAGTGTGTGTGTATGTGCCTGTATATATGTATATATGTATGTATGTATGTATGTATAAATCTATCATTTCATCCACCCACAATCTTCCAGGGGTCGCCTAAGACCATCGGAAATATGGGAAGTATACTTGCGAGTCGAAGAATCGCGAATTTGGCTTCAGGCATGTTGAATTAAAAAGAGAGAAATCTTTGCTCTGATGTCTCCCTCTCAAGCCAGCTGCAATCACTCCCAATCGCTAGCCTAATCTGGCTTCAGGCGCGATAAACTTAATAGGGGAGGAGTCTCCACTTTAATGCCTCCGTCTCAAGGCAATCGCAAGCAATTCAGATCGCTAACCAATACGGCTTCAGGCGCGATAAATTCAAAAAAACAGTTTGCCGCTTTTCCCCCCCTTCTGTGGCTGCTGAGGCGCGCTGAGATCGCAGCCTAAAAAAAAATAATTTTACGGTTGGGATCGCCACATCGTGGGGAATTGTATTAAAGGGGTCACAGCACTATAAAGGTTGAGAACCACTGTTCCAGAAGGACTCTGCAGGCCAAAATTATTGGCCTTACCTTTCAGTTTCAATCTGTGGGGCTCGCGAAGGTAAGCCCTGCGCTCGGTCGAAGGGTGGGCTGGGCAACGTGGGCCGGGCAGCCTCATGGTCCTGCGTGGGCTAGATTAAGGTTTTGCGAGCCGTAGTTTGAGGACCCATGATGTAGACAGTGCCTTGAAACTGACCAGTCCATAATGCAGGGTGGATAAAAATCAATGATTTTAAAAAAAATAAAAATAAAATAAATCAGATTTTTAAAATTTAAATTGGGTTTTTTTATTTAAATCGGGCTTTTTTTATTTGTATCAAATTTATTTTAATAAAATGCTTTTGGAGTAAAAATCTATCTAAATATAGTTTTCTATTTAAGATACATGCTTCAAAAATTTTAGCAAGGGATTCTCTGCCTGGTTGCTGGTTGCATGGCCATGGTGGGTGTGGCCTAGTTGGCCTCCTGTAGCACAGCAGGTGGGTGGGCGATTTTGGCCCCCCCCCGGGCTCCGGAGGCTTTCCTCGAGCCTCTGGGAGGGCAAAAAGAGCCTCCCTAGGCTCCAGAGGCCCTCTGGAGGCCGGAAACAAGTCCGTTTCCAGTCTTCCCAAACTTCTGGTAGGCCGATGCACGCACCCTGCATCCAAAACGGGCTGCGTGGGGACTCCTGGAAGGGGAGGGGCAGGAGCGGGATTTGGGGATTCTCCAAACTGCACAGAATCTTAGCTACAGGTTCTCTCGAACCCCTGTGAACCCCAGCAGCCCACCCTTGCCTTCCTCCAATAGAAGTCATCCAACAGGTAAACAAATCCAGATGACAGAAGAGACCAGCAGCAGATCCCAAAACTCTTGCCCCTTTCCAGCCACCTTCATAGATCAAATAGTGAATCTTCAGGAAGTGGAAAATGAATTGCATATATGCGAGATACAGATTCAGTATAATATTAGTGTTTCTCCACGTGTTTCAGACTGGAAATCTAGCTTACATTTACTGGTAAATATTTGGGAGGCTTCAAAAGCTTCGTTTCAGTGTCCTTGTTTATTATAATACTTATTATGATTCATATATGATATGAACCCTACTTGTATTTTATCTTGGCTTGCAAAATAAGCTGCCTCAAGTAGCCCCACGGTGAGGTAAGTGGCAAATATATTTCACAAATCGAGAGAGAGATGAGAGAAAAAGAGACAGAGAGAGGGGGAGAGGGAGAGAGAGAGAGGGAAAAAAAGAGAGATGAGCGAGAGTGAGAGAGACAGAGACACACACACAGAGAGAGAGAGTGTCTTGTTCAACCAGAAGCCACCTTCTTTCTCCTCCCAGGTTCAGTTCTCACCTGACAGTTCTGAGCCGCGTTTTTCAGGGGCAGGAAGTCATGTCCCCGGTGCTGAGGCAAGTCCCGGCAGATGACGCAAATGGGCTCCTCATCTTGGCTGCAGAAGAGCTTGAGAGGCTCCTCGTGTTCCTCACAGAAGTGCCAGCCTCCGGTGCCGCTCAGCTGAGCCCTTTCATCCAGCTTCACAAGCCGGGCCTTCTTGGCCAAGCTGCAGAGGGCTCGGTTCATGTGGCGCAAAGTGAAGGGTTGCCGGCATTCGGGGCAGAGCCCGCTACTTTCCCCTGTGGGGATGCAGGGCTCCAGGCAGGGAGCGCAGAAGCTGTGGCCGCACTCCAGTATGTGGGGCTCCTGAAAGAGGCAGCGGCAAATGGGGCACAGCAGGTCTTTGGTGAAACTGGGTACTTTCCGTACTGAAGCCATGTTGGTCAATTCAAAGAGAGCCTGAACAGGTTTCCCAAGTTAGAACAGCTTCTATTTCTGCCTGTTAAGTGAACATTGAATAATAGGGTTGGAAGGGACCTTGGAGGTCTTCTAGTCCAACCCCCTGCCCAAGCAGAAGACCCTATACCATTTCAGACAAATGGTTGTCCAATTTCTTCTTTAAAACCACTAACGATGGAGCACCCACAACTTTTGGAAAGGCAAGCATTTCATTGATTAATTGTTCTCACTGTCAGGAATTTTCTCCTTAATTCAAGGTTGGATCTCTCCTCGACAAGTTTCCATCCGTTACTTTTTGTCCTGCTCTGGAAAATAAGTCAACCCTCTCTTGTCTGTGACAGCCCCTCAAGTACTGGAAGATTGAGGCGAAGGGGTGTTTGCCAGTTGTGGGTTGTCCCCGGTTCAGTCCGGTTCTATAGAGCTGATAGTAATACTGATGGGAGGTTCTGCCCACCTGCCACGACATCATCACGGGTGATCTGCACATGTGCAAAAGGGTGCGTGTGCTCTCATTGCTAATCGGTAGTAAAAGTAAGTAGAACCCACCCCTGGTGTCTGCCATCCCAGACAGATCAGCCTTGGACACCAAAGTCACGAAGCCTAAAACTGCTTTTCTTACAGGGTTATAGAAACAGAGTCTGAAGGCATTTCCTGCCTTTATCCTAAAGTGAACCAGGAAGGATAAACCTGAGACGTTTTCTCAAATTGCATGCCTATTTTGCACACAGAAATTTCTTATCTCACCACTGCCTGGGCTGCGTCTCTTCCTACTCTTTCTCGAAGTGATTCTGACAGCCTGCTGCAGGGCAGGGAAACCCCTCAATGTGTCAGACCTGCCGCCACTTAAACCTCTACATAAAAAACATCCTCGGCTCCATCTGCTGAGAAAGGCAGGGTTTTTATTAAAAGTGTGTTCCAGTAATGTGTAGTCAGAACTGATCGTTTGCATGCCAAAAGTCCAAAGTTTAACCTTCTCCTCCCATCGCCCACCCTGGGCAACCAATCAAATTCAGGCAGAATGTTTTTGTAATGGCCAGTTGTGTACAGGAAGGTACACAGCTGATATGCCAGATGACTTTGAAATAGAAACTCCAAGAGATGCGGAACTTAAGTTTTCCTGCTTTCCTCCCTGCTTCTGAAACTCCTTTTTTGAAACTTTTTTCAACTCCTACCCTCAAAACGACGCTATAGAGCACTGCACACCAGAACAACTAGACACAAGAACAGTTTTTTCCCGAAGGCCATCACTCTGCTAAACAAATAATTCCCTCAACACTGTCAGACTATTTACTGAATCTGCACTACTATTAATCGTTTCATAGTTCCCATCACTAATCTCTTTCCACTTATGACTGTATGACTATAACTTGTTGCTGGCAATCCTTATGATTTATATTGATATACTGATCATCAATTGTGTTGTAAATGTCGTACCTTGATGAACGTATCTTTTCTTTTATGTACACTGAGAGCATATGCACCAAGACAAATTCCTTGTGTGTCCAATCACACTTGGCCAATAAAAATTCTACTCTATTCTATTCTATTCTATTCTAAACTTAACTTTCTTAACTGCTGAAACTTTGTTTTCATTTTCCACTTTGCCTTCCTCCCTCCTCCCTACCCACAATTCATGGCAGTCTGAGGAAGCATAAGCAACTATAATGTGGCAGCTGACACCATCTTTTTCTGGATCTTCAGGAAAGCTTTTTTTTTAATGATTATTATTTCAGCCTTCTCCATTTGGAGAAAACTTCAGTGGCCATGAAGTCTTTTAAAAAACACACACCATTTTTTACTTCGAAATAAGAAAGGAATAAAATTAGATACAAATGAATAATTTTGAATTAAATTGTTCAAATTATTGTGCGTCCCCAGTTCTTTTCTAAACAACCACAGAACTCAGGTTTCTGGTCTGGTGTGGATTTCTTGCAACAATCGACAGATGATTGAAGATAATTGGAAAAATAATTCCATAGCCCTAAGGGTTGTAAGGAAAACAAATTCTTGGACATTTTAGCAAGACAGAAGCTTAGAAGGAATGTGTGTTAATTAAAGTCCTTGCTTCTCGGTATCCTGATCAAAACTTCTATGACAACTGATATTTTTCTTTTCATTATTAAGACAACTCTTTCTTGAGAACAGTAAGACCCATGTATATATAATTATCATTTCTCCTTTCCTGAAATGGATACAGGTAGTCTTCAACTTACGACCACAACTGAGACGAAGATTTCTGTTGCTAAGCGAGACATTTTTAAAGTGAATTTTGCTCCATTTTACGATTTTTCTTGCCATAATAATTAAATGAATCACTGCAGGTGTTACGTTAGTAACAAGTGTAGGAAGAAAAATAGGAAAACGCCCCACCCCAACCCCCAAAGCGAAGAAATTCCCAACTCTCCCTCCTTCCCTCTCCGAGCCATACTTGCATTTTCCACTTTGCGTGGAAGGAATTTTCCGCTCCTTTAAAGCCACGCACACAAAACCCTCCGGAGGCTCAGCCACCTTTGCAAAAAACGACGACAAGCGACATAAACACCCCACCCACTGCCTAAGGAGATGCTCACGTCGGCGGGTTGCTTGCTTTGAAAATTCAGACGCCGCGGGAGCCAAATCTTCGCTCGGCCGGTGTTATATTTGATGCTTGTGGAAGCTCAAGAGGACTGCCGTCCTTCCTAAGAGGAAGCCCCTTTTTGAGTTTCGGTTTTCCAGCGATTCCTGCAAATCAGGCGCTTTCCCGGATCGAGGCGGGGTCTGTGAAAAATCGGGAACTTTTTCTGCCAAAAGCTGTCCTGGGTGAATTGATTAAAGGGAGGGGCAGCAAAGCAGAGAAGCCGGAAGCTCCCCGGATGCTTTAGGGAGCTCCTGAGGGCATCTATGGGAATTCTCTCCCAAAATCAAAGCAGTTTTTGGTTTGTTTTTTATTTTTTTATTTATTTATTTTGTCACAACAATATATATAAGTATCATACAAAAAGATTTTATAGTATATAAACATATATATGAGTAAATAGTATAAGCATATATATATATAGGAAGAAGAAAAGAAAAACAATAGGACAGGAACGGTAGGCACGTTTGTGCTCTTATGCACGCCCCTTATGGTCCTCTTAGGAATGGAGTGAGGTCAATAGTAGAAAGTTTTTGGTTAAAGTTTTTAGGATTATGGGAAGAGACCACAGAGTCAGGTAAAGTGTTCCAAGCACTGAAGATTCTGTTACAGAAGTCATATTTTCTGCAATCTAGATTAAAGCGGTTAACATTAAGTTTAAATCTATTGGTTGCTCTTGTATTATTTCAATTAAAGCTTAATTAAATTTAATTAATTAATTTAATTTAATTAATTTAATTAAATAAATTTATTAATTAAATAAATTAAATAAATTTAATTAATTAATTTAATTAAGTAATTAAATCGTTTGGGCGAAGAATGGAGTCGAAGCCGGTAAAAGGAACTATTTGTCTTTATTGATCCGTTACTAGCGAAAGGCAAAAAGGCTTCAGGCTGGCAGCGCTCTTTTATAGAGGGCTGGCAGTCTTTAGCCAATAGGTTTAAAGTATTTTCCCGCAGTTAGTGGGGACCGGAGTCTGCGCACACACAACAGGTTTTATGAATGAGCCTCTGGATCTCTGGATAGGGAGACCTTTCAGGCTTTCAGCGGTCCTTTCTTGCCTCAAATCCCCATCCATTTCTGCATGAACCGAGGGAAAGAATCAAGATCACTTGAAGTGTTAATACCACTTTATAATGCCTTGGAATATTGCATTCAGTTTTGGTCGTCACGATGTAAAAAAGATGTTGAGACTCTAGAAAGAGTGCAGAAAAGAGCAACAAAGATGAGTAGGGGACTGGAGGCTAAAACATATGAAGAACGGTTGCAGGAACTCGGTATACCTAGTTTAATAAAAAGAAGGACTAGGGGAGACATGATAGCAGTGTTCCAAATATCTCAGGGGCTGCCACAAAGAAGAGGAAGTCAAGCTATTCTCTATAGCACCTGAGGGTAGAACAAAAAGCAATGGGTGGAAACTGATCAAGGAGAGAATCAACTTAGAACTAAGGAGAAATTTCCTGACAGTTAGAACAATTAATCAGTGGAACAACTTGCCTCCAGAAGTTGTGAATGCTCCAACACTGGAAGATTTAAGATGTTGGACAACCATTTTATCAGAAATGGTATATGGGTTTCCTGCCTGAGCAGGGGGTTGGATTAGAAGACCCACCAAGGTCCCTTCCAATTCTGTTATTCTATTATTTCTGGCAGGGGACAAGTCAGTTTCCTGCACCTTTTTTACTCCCAGTGCTTGGAAATGTACAGCATGCCGCAATACTCAATTCAAGTCCTCTGCCTTGTATTTTTTCTTTTAAAAAAATAATGACTTGGAAAAAATGGAGTGTTGAGCTTTCCTTTTTTTCTGGAGTGTTGGGAGAGATGAGCCTCTTCTTCCCTTTCTCTTACATGTCTCCGCACCCCCTAGGATCACATGGCTTGAAGATCTTGGGCAAAGAAAAAGGGGAGAGATGCTGAGAGTGCCTGGGTTTTATGCCCTCTCTGGGCTTTTGAATTTGAGCTTGTATTCTGACTTCCATGGGGCCATGCAGGGGTAACTCTGTAGGTTGTCTTTTGAGTCCCAGGCTTGGTTGAGCCTTCCTGGGTGATGTAATCTTCCCAGGTGTCAGGTGGTGAGTTCTGTTGCTAGATGTGTAGAGGGCTAATCCTACCTTTGTTGGATCTTGGGTGAGGGCATTTAAAATAACAACAGATTGGAAGGGACCTTGGAGGCCTTCTAGTCCAACCCCCTGCCCAGGCAGGAAACCCTACACCATCTCAGTCAGATGGTTATCCAACATTTTCTTAAAAATTTCCAGTGTTGGAGCATTCACAACTTCTGCAGGCAAGTCATTCCACTTATTAATTGTTCTAACTGTCAGGAAATTTCTCCTTAGTTCTAAGTTGCTTCTTTCATTGATCAGTTTCATTTGCTTATGAATAGACGTAGCTATCTCTTTATCTCTTAAGTGCTGACATCTGCTGTGGGCTATTGAGGAGGGTGGGGGCTATTAAGAGTGAGTCTGCTTCCTGCCCCCCAAAAAACATGTTTCTCCATTTCTCATCCAGGGAGGTATAATATTCTGCCTTTTTAATATTTCCTAGAATATTTCATTTTTCTGGGAGAGGGATGGATGCTAACTTCCTACAGCTCCAAATATTCAAAGAAGGAGAAAGCCTTTTCTTCTTTGTAGCGGCAAAACTGAAATCTCACACTTTCTCCAAAATGGCGGCATTTAGCACTGCTAGAAGGGGGAACCTCAGTTGGTGAAAAGTTTGATGACATTTGATGAAAAGTGTGATTGCGTGCAACCATAGTTGGTTGGTTGGAGAAATCTGTGTAGAAATACGACGTACAAAAGGAAGGAGTTTATGCAGTTGGGAAGTTGACTAATTCCGTATTGTTTCCTGAGCCTTTCCAGTGGGCCAGTAGAAAATTGAAAACAAAGAAGCTAAAGTGCCCTGAGATGCCAGGCTAGAAACAGATGGGCACCTGCTGCATAACAGCCCAGACTTAAGAATTGTCTCTAAGAAAGACAAAAATAACCCCCAAAAGTCTGGATAGTGGATGTGGCAGAAGAGAAGGAACTGGAAAAGATAACAAAATAAAAAGACCTGCAAATAAAAACAGAATGACTGTGGCAAAAGAAATCAAAGATACTACCTCTAGTAATAGCGGCCTTGGGTGCAATCCCCCCAAAATTGGAGCACCACTTGAACACCATTGGCATGAACAAAATTGACATCCCAATTGTGGTTGTAAGGTGTACAAACACTGAACGTGAAGTCTCATCCCCCCCTTATCCGTGTCTCACTATTTGCCCTTGGGGGTCAAATAGCTGCAAAGAGATGATGCAATCTCCAGCATTTAGGCTGCTTGGAACCCAGGTTTAACACTGTTTCCGAATAGCCATGTGAAAAATAAGAGCTTGACTTTTAGCTGATATTGGTTGACAGGCTCCATTTGAATAGTCTCCTGCTTGGGCAGCGGGTTGCCAACTCTGTTAATCTGTAATCTGTAAACACTATAGATCAACAGATGAAGTCTGGGTCATTTGATGAACGTATCTTTTCTTTTATGTACACTGAGAGCATATGCACCAAGACAAATTCCTTGTGTGTCCAATCACACTTGGCCAATAAAAATTCTATTCTATTCTATTCTATTCTATTATATATAATTGCTTCCAAAATTCTGTGGGGTCAGAAAGTATAATAAAAGAGAAGGCAAGATAGCAAATTGTGGCCCAGATCTTATAGGGCTACGTAGGGACATGAGGAACGCTAATTCATGAGAGTTGCAATAATCGTGGTTGTGATGATTATGATATACAGATTAACAGAGTTGGAAGGGACATTGTAGATCATCTAATCCAACCCCCTCCCCAAACAGGAGACCCTACACCATTTCTGACAAATGGCAATCCAATCTCTTCTTGAAAGTCTCAAGTGATGAAGCTCCCACAACTTCCGAAGGCAACATCTGTTCCACTGGTTGATTGTTCTCACTGTCAGAAATTTTCCTTTTCCAGGTTAAACCTCTCCTTGTTCAGTTTCCATCCATTATTCCTTGTCTGGCCTTCAGGTGCTTTGGAAAATAGCTTGACCCCTTCCTCTCTGTGGCAGCCCCTGAAATATTGGAACACTGCTATCATGTTTCCCCTGGTCCTTCTCTTCACTTAACTTGCCAGGCCCAGTTCCTGCAAGCGTTCTTCATATGTTTTAGTCTCCAGTCCCCTAATCACCGTGGTTGCTCTTCTCTGCACTTTTTCTAGAGTCTCAATATCTTTTTTATAGCGTGGTGACCAAAACTACTCTAGGTGTGGTTTTACTAAGGTTTATAGAATGGTATTAGCACCTCACTTGTTCTTGATTGTATCCCTCTGTTAATTGAATTTAGGATTGCATTGGCTTTTTTGGCTGCCGCTACACAGAGCTGGCTTATATTTAACTGGTTGTTCACTAAGACTCCAAGATCCCTCTCAGTTATTGCTATTAAGCCTGGTTTCACCCAGTTCATATGTGTACTTTTGGTTTTGGTTTTGCCTAAGTGTAGGACTTTACTTTTCTCTACGTTGAATTTCATTTTGTTAGATAGGGCCCAGTGTTCAAGTCTGTCAAGAGCCATCTGGATCTTGAGCCTATCTTCTACGGTGTTAGCTATTCCTGCCAGCTTAGTATCATCTGTAAATATGGTGAGCTCCCCTTCTATTCCCTCATCTGAGTCGTTTATGTAGATATTGAAGAGTACTGGGCCTAAAAAGACGGAACCTTGTGGCACCCCACTGCTTACTTCCCTCCATGTAGACTTAGACCCATTAAAGACTACTTGTTGAGTACGGTTTGTCAGCCAGTTGCGAATCCATTTGGTGGTGACGCCTTCTATCCCACTTTTTCCTAGCTTACCAACAAGTAGCTTGTGGTCTACTTTGTCGAATGCCTTGCTGAAGTCTAAGTATATTATGTCCACAGTATTTCACTGATCTACTAATTTAGTCACTGTTGAAGAATGAAATAAGATTGGTTTGGCATGATCTGTTTTTAACAAGCCCATGCTGACTGCTAGTTATTACTTTACTTGTTTCTAGATGTTGGCAGATCTGGGTTTTTTTATTATCTTTTCCAGTATCTTCCTGAGTATTGATGTTAGGCTGATTGCTTTGTAGTGTCCTGGGTCTGTTTTTTCCTCCTTTTTTGAAGATGGGAACCACATTAGCTCTTTTCCAGTCCTCTGGTAATTCCCCGGTGCTCCAGGATTTTTGAAAGATGATGATCCCTTAAGCCATGGAAGCCTGCAAGGGAACAACCAGCACCTTGAATTGGAGTGGAAGCAAACCAACAACCAATGCAGCTTGCAAAATACACTGTAATAAGTCCATTACTGCTCAAGCCACTGCATTCTGGATGAGTTGAAGCTTCTGGCTGGTCTCCAAGGGCAGCCCCATGGAGAGTGTTCTGCAGTAGTCAACTTTCCTCAGACATTCTGTTGGGTCTGTTGTTGTTTGACCATGACCTAACTAACAATGGCTCATTATTAAGTCTTAGTTTGTCCTGATTAAAGGAGGTGGCAATTCAGTCAACCTAGAGACCAGGGTGGTCACAGCTGGTTGAGACTGCTGAAGCCTCAGGCCTCTACTACAAGTACCATCATGTCCTGCACTGCCAGGATGAGCTGGGTGGCTAAATGGATACATTTGTTAATTGTGGATTGGAAATGTGGACTATAGAATGACATCTAAAGGTGGAAGAGAAACTACAAGCACATGGTCAATGCTGAAAAGTTGAAAAGCTCCTGTAACTGTGATAAGAATAGTGAGAACTTTAAGGGAGGTTTTTACTAACAAGCTGTTTGACCTTCATAAGAATAAGCACTACAACTTCAAAGAATGAAGCAGAGAACAACCAAAAACAAGAGAAGCACACAAATGATCTACAACAGGGGTGTCCAATTATTGAGGCCAACTAGCCATGGTCAGTTTTATTGGCCCGCAGCAAATTCTCGGTGGACAGTGGGTGCGGCCCCGTCCTGGCCCCAAGGAAGCCGCCGCCGCCCGTTGCAGATGCGGGAGGCTCGCTGAGGCTACCCGCCCACCCGGGGCTGCGGGCGGCCATTCAGCCACTGGGCTGTAGGCGCCAGGGCGCCACGGCTCCAGCCCGGCCCACCAGACAGAGGAGGAGGCGGGCGGCAGAGCTTCCGGCGCTGCTCCGGGCGCCCTCGGCTCGCGGCGCCGCGCAGGTAGGCTCTCCGGGCGGGTCGGCAGAGCAGGGCTGGATGGGCGGGGAGCGGAGCGGAGGAGGATGGGAGGTTGAGCTGCTGAGTGGGCCCGCTGCCGGGCTGCCGAGGTCCCGCGGGAACGGGACGCTTCTGCTCCCCGGAGAACCTCTGGGTGGGGGGCGGCGGAGGCGGGTTGTCCCTCTCCAGCCACCGCCTCCCAGCGATGCAGCTCAGTTGGTGGGAATCTCGACGCCTGGTGAGGGGGCGAGCTCAGTTGGGGCCTGGCCGGGGAAGCTGGGAGACCAAGGAGGCCCGGGGAGAGAGCCGAGGAGACCCACCCCACCCTGCCCCCCGCGGTGTTGCCACAGCTGGGGAAGATGGCAACGTCCTGGGATGCCGGGATGCCTAAGGGGGATGAAGCCCTTCCTCGCAAAGAGTCTTTGGGGCCCAAGGCAGCTTGGCTGGCCGGTGGCCCCTGTGCCCCATGGGGCATTGCCAGGTCGTTTCTCCAAGGGGCCAAAGCCTCCTGGCTGACCCACAAGGCCCTCGGAGGGGGAGAACAGCCGGCCTTCCTAGCACAGCGCTGCCTCTTCCCAAAAGGGAAGTTTGTTTGTTTGTTTGCCTTTGAAGGTGTCTCTCACCCACTTGGCTTGTTTCTGTTTCATTTTGTCTGCCTCTGAGAAGGACTGGCTGGCTGCAAAACTCTTGTGGCTTGAGGCTATTGTGTGCACTCTGTACATGGGCCCCAGCTGCCTCGAGCAGCTTCAAAGCCCTTTGGGGCTCTGCTCCCAAACCTGTGCCCAAACCGAGGGACCCTTGGGGCTTCTTTGCATGCTGCAGGATCTCCCAGTGTGACAGTTTTGCACCCTGCAGACTGATAGAAAGCAGCTGGGACTCCTGGCGGAAAAGAAGAAGACCGCATCGAGAAACAGGTGAGGCGGCGAGGGGCGAACAGCGTTGGTGGGGGAAGTGTGCAGAATGTCTCCAGACAAAAACTATATCGCACTTTTGACCAGTCCGCACACTTATGACCGGTCATCATTTATGCCTGTTGCAGCATTTTGTGCATAGGGACTACTCAGAGGGCTGAAAAAGTTATTTTTGACCTGTCCTCACACTTTTGACTGGTCCTCACACCTACAACTATCTTTACATTTTGCACCCTATCTTGTAACCGTGGTGAAGAGAAGCACTTGTGAAATGAGTGATATGGTTGTTAAAAATGCTGCAATGGGCATAAATGTGAGGATGGTCATAAGTGTGAGGACTGGTCAAAAATTACTTTTTTTAGCCCTCTGAGTAGTTTCTATGCCCATAGCCACATCCACTCAGTCACATGAGCAGTTAGCCACGCCCACCAGTCACATGACCACCAAGCCACACCCCAAAATAAGCCACGCCCATTCCCCCCCCCCCCCGGGTGGCCCGGGCCTTTGCTTATTTTTCTGTATTTGGCCCTCACTCAAAAAAGTTTGGACACCCCTGGCATAGAACTTTAAGCGAATAACATTTGAATTGAAATAGTTTAAGTTTAAAACTTCTGAAAGATGAGAATACATAAGCATGAAATTTATTGAAATAAGGGAAATGTTTGCTCCTTTTTACAATTGTTTTTTATTAAGAATAAATAAATTTAAAATTGTTAACGATAAAGAAATTGATATTGAAGCTATAGAAATGAGCAGAATTTACTGAAATATAAGATATATTGTTTTAAAGCAAGAATTTCAAAGGAAAACAGGAAGGGAATTAATATCTATACACCAATGCACATTGGTGTCTATACACTAATGCACAGAGTATGAGGAATAAACAGGGTGAATTAGAAATTCAAGTAAATGAGGGCAGATATGATATTGTTGCCATTACGGAAACTTGGTGGGATGAAACTGACAAATGGAACATACAGCTAGAGGGATATAAATTATTTAAAAGAAATAGACCAAATAAAAGAGGAGGTGGAGTTGCACTATATATAAAAAATAACTACATCTCTACAGAAATAGAGCACAACAATGATGAAAATCATCTTGAATGTATTTGGGTCAATATAAAAGGGGTGAAAAACGATATTGCCATAGGTCTATACTATAGGCCACACAACCAAACAGACGAAGTAGATGAACTTTTTGCTAGTCAGCTAACTAAGGTATGTAGGAAGCACATCACAGTAGTAATGGGGGATTTTAACTACCCTGACATCAACTGGGAAACAAACTCTGCATCAAGTGGAAGATCCAACAGGTTCCTAACAAACCTAGCAGACAACTTTGTTTCCCAAAAAATAGAGAAGGCGACAAGGGGATCAGCCATACTGGATTTAATTCTCACTAACAGAGATGAAATGATAGAAGGTGTTGAAGCTACAGGAACCTTGGGGGCAAGTGACCACGCAATATTGGAATTCGACATTAAGCAAATACAAGTAGTAGAACAAAGTCAAACTAGAGTCTTGGACTTTAAGAGAGCTAATTTCAATAAACTTAGAGAGAGCTTGAGGAGGATTCAATGGATGAGAATCCTCAAGGGGAAAACGACTCAAGAAGCTTGGGAAATTTTGAAAAGGGAGATTATAAAAGCGCAGTCTAACACAATACCAATGAAGAAGAAAAATAATAGATCTCAAAAGAAACCAGCATGGATGCATAAAGAACTATCTGACAAATTGAAAGACAAAAAGGACAAATATAAAAAGTGGAAAGAGGGGCAAATAACTAAGGCAGAATATCAGCAAATAGCCCGAGCCTGTAAAGATGAAGTGAGGAAAGCTAAGGCTCACAACGAACAAAGGCTAGCAACAAAAGTAAAAAATAACAAAAAAAGCTTCTTCCAACATGTTAAAAACAAGAAAAAGTCAAGGAAACAATTGGCCCATTGCTGGGAGAAAGTGGCAAGAAGATGACAAGCAACAGGAGAAAGCAGATCTACTTAACTCATATTTTGCATCTGTCTTTACACAAAAGGAAAAACAATCCAACCTATCAAAACAGCACTACAAAAACAGATTAGAAACACAAGTTAAAATAGGGAAGAAAATGGTAAGTGAACACCTGTCTACCCTAGACGAGTTCAAATCACCAGGACCGGATGGATTACACCCCAAGGTTCTGAAGGAACTGGCAGGCGTGATCTCAGAACCACTGAACTATATCTTTCAAAGATCCTGGAGCACAGGGAGCTGCCAGAGGACTGGAAAAGAGCTGATGTAGTTCCCATCTTCAAAAAGGAAAAACAGATCCAGGAAACTACAGACCTATCAGTCTGACCTCAATACCGGGAAGATTCTGGAAAAGATAATCAAGCAACGAATCACCGAACACCTAGAAGCAAACAAAGTAATAACCAAAAGCCAACATGGGTTTGTCAAAACAGATCATGCCAGACTAATCTTATCGCATTCTTTGACAAAATGACAAAATTAGTAGACCAGAGGAATGCTGTTGATATAATTTACTTGGACTTCAGTAAAGCATTTGATAAAGTAGACCATAACCTACTACTAGATAAAGTAGAAAATGTGGGTTAGACAGCACCACCACCAGATGGATTCGTAACTGGCTGACCAACCGCACTCAACGTGTAGTCCTCAACGGAACTACATCCACATGGAGGAAGTATGCAGTGGAGTACCCCAAGGCTCTGTTTTAGGCCCAGTACTCTTCAACATCTTCATCAATGACTTGGACGAGGGATAGATGGGGAACTCATCAAATTTGCAGATGACACCAAGCTGGCAGGAATAGCCAACACTCCAGAAGATAGGCTCAAGTTACAGAAAGATCTTGACAGACTTGAACATTGGGCGCTATCTAACAAAATGAAATTCAACAGTGAAAAAGTAAGGTTCTACATTTAGGCCAAAAACAAAATGCACCAGTACCGTATATGTGGTACCTTGCTCAATAGTAGTACCTGTGAGAGGGATCTTGGAGTCCTAGTGGATAACCATTTAGATATGAGCCAGCAGTGTGCAGCAGCTGTTAAAAAGCCAACACAGTTCTGGGCTGCATAAACAGAGGATAGAATCAAGATCACGTGAAGTGTTAGTACCACTTTATAATGCCTTGGTAAGGCCACACTTGGAATATTGCATCCAGTTTTGGTACGATGTAAAAAGATGTTGAGACTCTAGAAAGAGTGCAGAGAAGAGCAACGAAGATGATTAGGGGATTGGAGGCTAAAACATATGAAGAACGGTTGCAGGAACTCAGTATGCCTAGTTTAATGAAAAGAAGGACTAGGGGAGACATGATAGCAGTGTTCCAATATCTCAGGGGTTGCCACAAAGAAGAGGGAGTCGGGCTGTTCTCCAAAGCACCTAAGGGTAGAACAAGAAGCAATGGGTGGAAACTGATCAAAGAAAGAAGCAACTTAGAACTGAGGAGAAATTTCCTGACAGTTAGAACAATTAATAAGTGGAACGACTTGCCTGCAGAAGTTGTGAATGCCCCAACACTGGAAATTTTTAAGAAAATGTTGGATAACCATCTGACTGAGATGGTGTAGTGTTTCCTGCCTGGGCAGGGGGTTGGACTAGAAGGCCTCCAAGGTCCCTTCCAACTCTGTTGTTATGTTATGTTATGTTAATATAGATCAAGATTGAAATAACCAAGAGATGAGAATTAACTGCATAAGAGATTTTTTGAAATAATTAATGTTAATTAGTATTATTTTTTTTTATTATTGTTTTTCTTTTAATAAAATTAAGAATGATTTTTTTAAAAAATGTGTTTAGTGAAATGTAATGATTATTGATGTTGACATAAAGATTGAAAAGAAAGAAATTTGTAATTGGGAATATAGGGTTTTAATGTAGAAGGGAGAGAGAAGAAGGGGGGCAAAAAGGGAGGGGGCTGGACTTGATTTAAAAGTTAAATTCAGGACAGAGGGTTAGATTGAATCTTATATTAGAGATATGCAAATAATAAAAGTAAAAAGTGGGGAAGGCAAATATATTTGATAAAATATACAATGAGGGTGGTGGAAAATTGAATTGGGTTTGACTATGTGCCTGGTATTTTTTTCAAAAAATATGCTGTACGTGGTTTGTTTCAAAAAATTAAAAAAAATAAAATAAACTGCATTGTAGCTTAGTGTGCTGGCAGAGTTCATATAATGGGCAAGGATGCTGAACACAAAGAATCACAATCTAGTTATGTTTTTTAAGGTATTTATTTTCTTTTATCAACAAAGATAAAATACAAAACAGAAAAGAGAAGAAAACAACATCAAAAATTTTGTATATTAAAAAAACCCTAAATCTAACATTAAAGATAAAGATCAGGTTGAAAGCTACACTTATAGAACTCTCTGCGCCTAGAACAACAACCATGGACCACAATAGTCAGGTGAGACCCTTTTCGAATCTTTGAGCAATTGTTTGTAAAGAGGGATTAGCATGGACTTTCTCTTAAAATAGCCATCCTAACACATCCCAATGTTTTCAACTTTCACTAGGCTGTTCTTTGCAATGCTACACTTTGAGCTAAGATCTCAAAGCTGCAGACCGCACACCCAGAGGGGGTAGTTGCTTTGAGTGCTGAGAAAGGGGAGCATGGAAGTATGCTTGGAAAGGGCAGTTTGGAAGGTGTAGAGGTGGGACCTGCTGCTGCTGTTGTAAAAAGAGAGCTGCCCCCCTTCAAAGTCCAGGTAGACCCCAACTTTTTCCATCTGCCCGCAGACCGAGAGGGGCGTACGGGGCTCACTCAGAGCTTGGTACTCTTCTGCCTTCAGCTCAATAGCCCACACCCCTTCCTTGGGCAGAAAGTTCAGCTGCTTCTTGCGCTCCACAGACTTTTTGGCCATCCCCACTATCCAACTGGGGCTGTCCCCAACATCGATCTCCCAGTAGAAGCGCCCAGTGGTAATGCCCTTCCGTCCCACCACACACGGGGTGGAAGTGAAGCTCTCTGGCTTTTCTTGCCAGAACGGTCGTTCAGGACTGAACTTGACCCCGGTGGCTTCTTCCACAAGGACCAAGCTGGGATGAGCTGAGTTGCAATCCAAAGTGATGCTTGCAGGGACTAGAGAGGGAAGATGGAAAGAATTCAGAATGAACAAGAGCGGACTTGTGCAGCAGGGTATTGCAGGAGTATAAAGAGGTCCACGAAAAAATTAGAAACAAATGAATGTAATATTAGCCAGCTGTTACTAAAGCTACTGTCTGAAGCTTCCTTTCTTTCTTTTAGCCCAAACTACATTACGGTGTAATTCTATATAATAGGATAATTAGAGCAATTAAGCAATTATATTTGGAAGAGTTAGTGGTAAATGGAAAGGAGGCCATCAAAGAACACTGTGGGTTGACACCATCAAAACTGACACCAGCCAGAGCATAGAAGAACTCAAAGAAGCAGTGCAAGATTGGAAGATGTGGAGAGACCTGGCCCACAGAATCACCAAGAGTTGGGACATGACTGAATGGATAACATCATCATCATCATCATCATCACCACCACCACATTACAGGGTTATTGCTGTGGAATACATAGCCTTGAACTTCGAGATAAAAACGAGATAAAAGTAATAAACCAATAACCAACATATTTGATCTAAAACCTCAACTCACCGGGATATAGCCCATCCAGGAGCTCCTTCCAGACGTAGAATTGCAGAGGTCCTTTAAACTCTCCCAGGTTCAAGTCTACAGCCACCACTCCATCTTCTGCCTCTTCCTTCTCCTCCTCTTCTTCCTCTGCTGTCTCTTGTTCTTCCTCTTCTTCCTCCTCCTCCTCCTTTTCCTCTTCTCTCCCCTCTTCCTCCTTGTCAACGACTTCATCAATCTCATTCTCACACTCATCTTTGTCTTCGAGCCCATCTTCTCCTACCAGTTCAGCATCTAGTTTGGGTTTGTCTGGTGGATATTATCATCATCATCATCATCATCATCATCACATTACATGGTTATTGCTGTGGAGTACATAGACTTGAACTTCCACAAAAAAATAGGGTATAAAAGCAATAAACCAATAACCTGTATACTTGGTCTAAAAACTCAACTCACCTGGATGTAGCCCATTCAGGAGCTGCTTCCAGGCGTAGAATTGTTCTTTAAACTTGCCCAGGTTCAAGTCTACAGGCACCACTCCATCTTCCGCCTCTTCCTTCTCCTCTTCTTCCTCTTCTTCCTCTTCTTCCTCCTCCTTTTCTTTTTCTTCCTCCTCATCAACATCTTCATCAGTCTCATTCTCACACTCATCTTTGAGCCCATCTTCTCCAACCAGTTCAGCATTTAGTTCAGGTTCATCTAGAGCTCCTTGTTCCTTACGGAGCCTGAAGGAAAAGAGCATCCCAAGGATCAGCCATTTTAGAATAAGCTGCCCCAATTCTATCAAAACTAGAGGAATCAGATCGGGGTCCTTCTACAGAGAGATATCTGAGTACTTCTGATCAAAAAAGAATGATGCATTATTATTATTATTATTATTATTATTATTATTATTATTATTATTATTATTATTATTATTATTATTATTATTATTATGCCTCTTTAATGGATTTTGTGCACTAAGAGGGAAAAAACTTGGAAAATACTGGGGAAAAGTGGAAGGATTTAGAACTGGAAGACAATTACACCTGGGACTGTCCCCTGCTCCATAAATCAGGTTTTATTAGAAGCACCCATGCATTTTTAAAAAATAATCACAGCAGAGAACAGCACAAGACCAACAGATGATTTTTTGACTCCCAAAACAGTTAAGTAGGTTCAGATCTGATGAAACTTCCCAGGGAAGCTGGAAAAACCAAGAGAAAGTGATGGCCATGCTGTGGCCAAGAAAATGCCCACGTCATCACCAGAACGGAAGACTCACTCAAGAGAATCTCCACTTCTTTCTTTTTGCAGTTTTACAGAGATTTGGGTAGGAGCCAAAGGGCCAGAAGAACATTCTCCCTCCCAATCAAACTCTTTTCATGGCCAAATCAACCTTGCTTTGTCTCTACTCCCCAAAAAGAAGAGGAGCCAACTTTATAACTGTAGCAGAATTTTTTAATGGAAGTAAACAAGTAGCCATCTTCATATGTGGAGGAGCTTCACCTACTCATCCAGCAGCTTCTGAAAGGTGAAAGAGGAAGTCATGGCTGCAGTGAGGAAGCAAACCAATATACCCTGAATTAGTGGTGTCAAATTCAAGGCCCGCGGGCTGGATGCAGCCCACAGGGTGTCTAGACCTGGCCTGTGGGGCCACCCTGGAAACAGTAAAGGACTGCCCCGCGGTGCCTCTGCCAGCGAAAGCAGAGCTTTGGAAGACCACAGGAGAGCTCAACAGCCCATTTTTGCTGCTCGACCACTCGGGCCACCACAGGTGTCCCCAACACGAGTGACATCAAGCTGGCTACGCCCCCCCTTGCCACCACCACCCCCGTGGTCAAACACAACTGTTCCACGGCCCTCAATGAATTTGAGTTTGACACACTTGTCCTGTAGGGTCAGCCCTCCCTGTTGGTTCATGCTTTTCTTCCTTTCATATATTTATTATATAGGTGTTGTTATGGTCCGCCAGCAGCCTGCTGAGCTGGCAACGGAGTCGAACAGCGATCAGGCTGAGGAAGAACATGGGCCAGTCCTGGAGACTGGGGAAGGCCCGGATGAGGGCTCTGCATCAGAGGCAGAGGGGCCAGGGCCATCTGGGAGTGATGTGCAGACTCCGGAGCCTCCAGAGGCTGACAGTAATGAGGCAGAGGAACAGGAGGAGCCTGTTCCTAATACACACATGAGAAGAGCTGCCAGAAGGCAAGAGCAGCTCAAGCAAAGAGGACAACTCGGGAGTAGGGCCAAGAGATGATTGGCCCCTCCCATAAGGCTTAAAAGACCAGCAATGCCGTTTGGGCTCTTTGCCGGAAAACAATGTTGACAGCCTTGTCTTGCTGCATTTATTTCTTGCTTTGAAGTTTTGCCAAGAAAAGCCTTTGGCAATTTGCCTAATTAGGTTGGTGATAAGACTGAAGAATTGTGTTAGGAAGTACTTGCTTTGATTTAGTTTGGACTGTGCTGAGAATGAGTTAATTCTCAGCTGTTCTAATAAAGTCTGTTTGTTTTTAAACTGATTTGAGTGTACTACTATCTATTTGGGCCTGTGTCACAACAGATATTCTTGGACTTAACAACCATTCATTGAGAGACCAAACTTACAATGCTGAAAAGAGTGATTTACAACCGATCCTCACATTTACAGCTGTTGGTCGTGATCAAGATACAGGTGCTTGACAACCAGGCTGTGAGAGTTGCCATGTTGGGGGTCATGTGACTGCCATTTGTGACCTTCCAAGCTGGCTTGGAATAAGCAAAGTCAAAGGGGGAAGCTGGATTCGCTTAATGACTGCAGCGATTCACTTAAGAACAGTGGCAAAAAAAAAGGTTGGAGGCGATATTTAACAACCACCTTGCTTATCAAAGGAAACGTTGATCCTAACTTTGGCTGTAATTTGGTGTATAAGAAAAGAGAAACACTACTTACCTCTCTAGCAACTCTTTTGCCTCCTGTGGGAGGGAAGGAGAGAGAGAGAGAAGGGAGGGAGGGAGGGAAAGAGGGAAAGAGGGAGAGAGAGAGAGAGAGAGAAAAGTGAGATAACAGTCAAAATAATTCTTTCTGTGGGTTATCACCCACTTTCCTGTCAGAGCGTTCTGCATTTTAATGGTGCACAACAGATTTTTGCTCTCAGTCGATCAGGGGTGTCAAACTCAAGGCCTGCGGGCCACATCTGGGCCACGGGGTGCTTAGATCTGGCCTGTGGGGTTGCCCTGGAAGCAAAGGACCAACTGCAGTGCCTCTGCCAGCGAAAATGGAGCTCGGAAGGGGTTCACACCACCCTCCTGAGCTTTTTTTCTGCTGGCAGAGTGCTGGAGGAGGCTGTCGCAGCCAAAACCGGAGCCCGGGTGCCTCCGACCATAGGGGGTATTGAGCTGGCCACGCCCACCCCGGCCACACCCAGCAATCAAACACAACCCTGATGTGGCCCTCAATGAAATTGCGTTTGACACCCCTGCCAAGTTTCTTGGCCAAGTTTATTATCAGAAAAAAAATCCCAGGGGAATACTATCACAACATATAAAGGATAAACAAAAATTGAGGACCATAGAGTCAAAGTGTTTGATATGCCATTGCAAAATGGAGGCCATGAAAGCGCATGTACTGATCGATTTCTCTTTTACATGAACAAACACTGTGGAATCAGTCCTACTTATTTTATTTGTTTTAAGAAAATCGATTTGGCCACCCAACTGGCTCTCAGTTATTTCAGGTGCCTTACAAAGATTAAAAAAAAGCACAGAGCCCAAGATCCCCCTTACCTTAAGGAAACTAAAGTGGTCTTTGCATTCAAGGCCGGCCTGTACACGACACAGCGTTTCCGAACGTGTGGCTATCTTGCAGTCCAGTTTCTTTAACTTGGTTTCCATCTGCGCCAACTTCTTTTCCGTCTGGTTTTCTAAGGCCTGTTTTATAGCCAACTCTCTGTCATTCAGCAGCTGGTGCATCTTCACAAACTCTTCAGAGATATGCTCAGACAAGGATTTGGAGCAGGTCTGGAAAAACAGAGAGGGGGCACAGCAAAAGGTTGTGGTTTGGTCAAAGAGAAATAATCACCTGTCCACACTGGTGTTGGTTTTGGGGTAGACTCCTGATAATACTTTGGATAGCCATGAAAAGATAAATCAATGGACCATCAAACAAATCAACTTGCCTTATACACTGTAAGCCGCCCTGAGTCTTCGGAGAAGGGCGGGATATAAATGTAAACAAAAAACAAAACAAAAAAAAACCTCATTTGTTGATGAGTTTGTTGTGAGACCCCTCCTCAAGAAGCCTTCCCTGGACCCAGCTGTTTTAGGAAATTATCGTCCGGTCTCCAACCTTCGCTTCACGGCGAAGGTTGTAGAGAGTGCAGTGGCACGTCAATTACCCCAGTACCTGGATGAAACTGTCTATCTAGACCCATTCCAGTCCGGCTTTCGACCTGGATACAGTACGGAGACGGCTTTGGTCGCGTTGGTTGATGATCTCTGGAGGGCCAGGGACACGGGTTACTCCTCTGCCCTGGTCCTATTAGACCTCTCAGTGGCTTTCGATACCATCGACCATGGTATCCTGCTGCGCCGGCTGGGGAGTTTGGGAGTGGAAGGCACCGTTTGTCGGTGGTTCTCCTCCTATCTCTCTGACCGGACGCAGATGGTGTTGGCAGGGGGGCAGAGATCGACCCCGAGGCGCCTCATGTGTGGGGTGCCGCAGGGATCGATTCTCTCGCCTCTCCTGTTCAACATCTATATGAAGCCGCTGGGTGAGAACATCAGTGGTTTTGGGGTGAGGTACCAACTGTACGCTGATGATACGCAGCTGTACTTTTCCACCCCAGGCCACCCCAACGAAGCTATCGAAGTACTGTCCCGGTGTCTAGAAGCTGTACGGGTCTGGATGGGGAGGAACAGGCTCAAGCTTCATCCCTCCAAGACGGAGTGGCTGTGGATGCCGGCACCCCGGTACAGTCAGTTGCAGCCGCGGCTGACTGTTGGGGGCGAATCATTGGCCCCGATGGAAAGGGTGCGCAACTTGGGCGTTCTCCTGGATGGGCGGTTGTCTTTTGAAGATCACTTGACGACCGTCTCCAGGAGAGCTTTTTATCAGGTCCGCCTGATTCACCAGTTGCGCCCCTTCCTGGACCGGGATGCCTTATGCACGGTCACTCATGCTCTTTTTACCTCTCACTTGGACTACTGCAATGCTCTCTACATGGGGCTCCCCTTGAAGAGCACCCGGAGGCTCCAGTTAGTCCAGAATGCAGCCGCGCGGGTGATAGAGGGAGCGGTTCGGAGCTCCCATGTAACACCTATCCTGCGCAGACTGCACTGGCTACCTGTTGTCTTCCGGATGCGCTTCAAGGTATTGGTTACCACCTTTAAAGCGCTCTATGGCTTAGGACTGGGATACTTACAGGACCGTCTACTGCCATCTTGTACCTCCCAGCGACCTGTGCGTTCTCACAGAGAGGGACTCCTCAGGGTGCCGTCAGCCAAGTAATGTCGACTGGCGGCTCCCAGGGGAAGGGCCTTCTCTGTGGGGGCTCCTACCCTGTAGAACGAACTTCCCCCTGGACTCCGACAACTACCTGACCTTCGGACCTTTCGCCACGAACTTTAGACTTATTTATTCCATCTTGCAGGACTGGCTTGAATTTTTAAATCCTTTAGCTGATTTTATGGGTTTTAAATTTTTATCAATTTTATAGGGTTTGATTGTATTTTAAAATGGAGCCAAATTTAATAAGTTTTTTAATGTCTGTTTTTAGTATTGTATGGGTATTTTATCTTGGCTGTAAACGGCCCTGAGTCCTTCGGGAGAAGGGCGGTATACAAATTAAAATATTATTATTAATATTATTATTATTATTATTTGAGTTCTTATTTGAAGCACTAATGATTCAAAACATCCTACTTTGGGCATATAATGCAAAATCCTAACATTTTTAAGGAAACTCTAATACTAGGAAAGGTGGAAAGAACGAGAAGATGAAGAACAAAAGCAAAGATGGTGGACATAGTTACAGTGGCAATGGGGGCACCATTGGATGAACTGAAAAACCAGGTTAGGAATAAATCGTCATGGAGAAACTGCATTTTGCTCGGAGTTGAAAACTACTTGATACCATCTAATTTATTTTATGAATTTATTAAATTTATATGCCAGCCATTTCACTGTCGGGTAACTTATAATCAATCAATCAATGCCACTATACCGATTACACTAAGCAATACTGGCAATTTAAATATTTGCCTTTATTATAATGTAGTGACAGCACACATATACACACAGATGTACATACACACACACAACGATGTATGTAGTTGAGTAGTGAAACATCTGCAAGAAAACAACCAAGCTGGAAAGCACCAAAGACCTCACCATTCAACCCTGAGCTACAAATATTCCCTTCTGACACAAAGTTCTAATTGTGTGTCTTTTTTATTTATTTTTATTTTGTCACACAGTATATATAATCATAAGCATGAAATAATTATACAATATATAAGCATATACATGAGTATGAGTATGTAATAACTATATTAATTTGATATAATAAAAGGAAACAATAGGACAGGAACGGTAGGCACGCTTGTGCTCTTATGCACGCCCCTTACAGACCTCTTAGAAATGGGGTGAGGTCAATAGTAGACAGTTTTTGGTTAAAGCTTTGGGGATTTTGAGAAGAGACCACAGAGTCAGGTAGTATTCCAAGCATTAACAACTCTGTTACTGAAGTCATATTTTCTGCAATCAAGATTGGAGCGGTTAACATTAAGCTTAAATCTATTGTGTGCACGTGTATTGTTGCAACTGAAGCTGAAGTAGTCTTTTGTGGTGGCTTAGAGCACCACAGTGCTTCTAAATGTTTAAAATTAAATTGAGAATTCTAGGGGAAGAGGGAACAGAATGGACTATCCTGAAAAATGCATGGTTGACAACTTTGGCAACTTGAATGCCACACTACACCATATTTATTTATTTATTGTTGATCTGAATGTGAATCAAACAAGCAGGTAGCTTTTCTTTTCCGTAGACTGAATTGCAGGAGCCTGGATTAAATGCTGACTATGAAACACCTAATATTAAATTAATGAGTTGCAAATGGTAGCATTGACAGCAATAGTTGCTGGGCTGAAGAGAGAAAAGATACACTCAGTTTAACCTTAAACAGAAAATCCCAATCATCCCCACTTCCCAGCTGCACCTTTAATTCAATAATGTTCTCCTGCTGGTGGCACTGGCTCCTTTTCAACAGCTTGAGACCTTCCTCAAGAGGCTCCAGAGATGCCTTCAGCTGGTCCTAAAAGGAAGAGAAAGTTGAGCTCTCACTTAAAAGGAACACCAGCATTTGACTGATACCAGGACAATTTTTTATTTCCAGCCAGGTTCTGTCAGACTTCTGTCCCCCAATCAGCCCTAATTAGAATTTAACTTGTTAGTTAAAAGTGTTTTATATGATGATAGATTTAGTTAGCAATATATTAAGTTTTTCGTTCTCCTGCATTTATTTAAGGTATTTCTTTTTCCTTATGGAATTTTTGTAGAGTCAGTCTCTCTCTCTCTCTCTCCCTCTCTCTCTCTCCAGGTAGTCCTCAATTTATGACCACAATTGAGCCCAAAATTCCTAAGTGAGAAACTTGTTAAATAAATTTTGTCCCAATTTACGACCTTTCTTGCTACAGCTGTTAAGTGAATCACTGCAGTTGTTAAATTAGTAACACTGTTGTTAGGTGAACATGGCTTCCCCATTGACTTTGCTTGTCAGAAGATCACATGACCCTGGGACACTGCAGCTATTCATTAATATGGACCACTTACCAAGCATCCGAATGTAAATCACATGACCATAGGGATGATGCGATGGCCATAACTGTGAAAATGGTCATAAGTCACCTTTTTCAATGCCGTTGTAACTTAGGACAGTCACTAAGCAAACTGTTGTGTGAGTGTATGTGCCTGAATGTATGTATGTATGTATGTATGTACCGTGTTTCCCTGAAAATAAGACCATCTTATATTTTTTTGAACCCCGAAATAAGCGCTTAGCCTTATTTTTAGGGAGGTCTGGTTATTTTGGGGCGTGTGGAGGAAACCAGAGAAAATGGTGGGGACCGGCTGTGCATGCGTTTAAATATTTTCAGGGAGAGCTTATTTTCCGAGAGGCAGGTTATTTTAGCGCATGCACTCAAAAACTCGATTGGGCTTATTATCAGGGAAACAGGGTATGTATATCATTTCATCCACCCACAATCTTCTTTTGACTTCAAGGAAATCAGAATACAGGTAGACGTCAATTTATGGAGCACAACATTCCTGTTGCTAAGCGAGACAGTTGTTAAATGAATTTTTCTCCATTTTATGACTTTTCTTGCTACACTGCAGTTGTTCAGTTAGTAACACCGTTTGTTTTGTTTGTTTGTTTTACATTTATATCCCACCCTTCTCTGAAGACTCAGGGCGGCTTACAGTGTGTAAGGCAATAGTCTCATTCTATTTGTATATTTACAAAGTCAACTTATTGCCCCCCCAACAATCTGGGTCCTCATTTTACCTACCTTATAAAGGATGGAAGGCTGAGTCAACCTTGGACCTGGTGGGACTAGAACCTGCAGTAATTGCAGGCAGCTGTGTTTAATAACAGGCTTCTTACAGCCTGAGCCACACCGCGGCCCATTGTTAAGTGAAGCCGGTTTCCCCATTGACTTTGCTTGTCAGAAGATCGCAAAAGGTGACCACGTGACCCCGGGACACTGCGACCTTCATAAATATGAGCCAGTCTGAATTTTGATCGCGTGACCATGGGGATGCTGCCATGGTCATAAGTGTGAAAACCAGTCATAAGTCACTTTTTTCAGTGACGTTGTAACTTTGAACACTCATTAAACCAATGTTGTAAGTTGAGAACTACCTGTCCTGGCTTCCACAGCCACTTTCTGTTAAGGGTTTGGTCATGCTTAGATGTCTATGTGGTCAACAGGACTGAAAATGACCTGATGGCACATAATCAACCAGTTGATCAACCTGGACCACTCTTTCTCAACTTTAGCAATAGCAATAGCACTTAGACTTATATACCACTTCATAATGCTTTTTACAGCCCTCTCTAAGCGGTTTACAGAGTCAGCCTATTGCCCCCAACAATCTGGGTCCTCGTTTTACCCATCTCGGAAGGATGGAAGGCTGAGTCAACCTTGAGCCGGTGAGATTTGAACTGCCGAACTGTAGCTAGCAGTCAGCTGAAGTACTGCACTCTAACCACTGCGCCACCTCGGCTCTTTTTACCAACTTTAATTTTGCTGGCTGAGGAATTCTGGGAGTTGAAGTCCACAAGTCTTAAAGTTGTCAAGGTTGGAGACTCTTGATCTAAACTGTGCCTTGAAACTGACAAGCCCATAACGGCTTAGCTCAGTGGTGTCAAACTCTATTTCATTAAGGGCCACATCAGGGTTGTATTTGACCTGGGGGGGGGAGGGGGGGCGTGGCCAGCTCAACATCACTCATGTCAGGCGCGCAAGTGGTGGCCCAAACCCTCTGCCAGCAAAAACAGGCTCCCAAGCTCTGTTTTCAGCTGCGACGGTGTCCTGCAACCCTCTGCCAGCAAAAACAGACCTCGGGAAGGTCAGCCGCAACCCTCCCTAGCTCCGTTCTCGCTGGCAGAGGTACCACAGGCCAGTCCTTTGCCGTTCCCAGGGCGGCCTCATGGGCTAGATCTAAGCATCCCACAGGCTGTATCCAGCCCCCGGGCCTTGAGTTTGATACCCCTGGCTTAGCTAATGCAACTGAAAGTGTAATTGGAAAGTATGTGTTTCTTGTAAGCCTGTAGCCTGCATGGAGAGAAATTCCTTTCCCAATGATGTTGCTCCTCATAGAATGTCCTCAAGCGAATGTATCCCTCCCAAATAATTCTCAGAACTAAACCTTCCTCCAATTAGAAGGTAAACAAATCCGTATGATAGGAGAGGCCAGCAGCAGGTTCCCAAAACTCTTGCCCTTTCCAGCCACCTCCATAGATCAAATAGTGAATCTTCAGGAAGAGGGAAATGAATTGCAGACTGTATTTTTCAGACTGTAAGACACACTTTTTTGTCTCCCAAAAGGGGGCAAAAATGTTTGTGTGTCTTATAGACTAAATATTGACAAAGCCTCGCTCACCCGCCACCCATTTTTTTGCCTCTGCACGCCCTGTCATGGAGCCTTTTTTTGGGGCCATTTTCAGGTCTTTCTTCAGGCCATTTTTTAATGCTTTTTTGGCCTGTTTTTTTCCAGCCTGTTTTTGAGGCTTTTTCCAGCCTGTTTTTGAGGCTTTTTTCAGCCCGTTTTCAAGGCTTTTTCTGGCCCATTTTTGAGGCTTTTTTTTGGCCAATCTTTTTTGGAAAAAATGGCCTGAAAAAAGCCTCAAAACAGGGCAAAACCCCCTCAAAAACGGGCTAAAAAAAGCCTCAAACACAGGCTGAAAAAAGCCTTGAAAATGAGGCACATGGAGGCCAAAAGCTTTTTTTGTTGATTTCCTCTTCTAAATTTAGGGGTGTATTATAGTCAGGTGCATCTTATAGTCCGAAAAATAGGTTAAATGCGAGATACAGATTCAGTATAATATTAGAAAAGTGGGAAATAAATTTTACAAAGCAAGAGAGATATGAGAGAAAAAGAGACAGACAGAGGAGGGAGAGGGGGAGAGAGAAAAAGAGAGTGAGAGAGAGGGAGGGAGAGAGGGAGAGAGAGAGAGTGTGTGTGTGTCTTGTTCAACCAGAGGCCACCTTCCTTCTCCTCCCAGGTCCCGTTCTTACCTGATAGTTCTGAACCGCGTTTTTCAGGGGCAGGAAGTCATGTCCCCGATGCTGAGGCAAGTCCCGGCAGATGACGCAAATGGGCTCCTCATCTTGGCTGCAGAAGAGCTTGAGAGGCTCCTCGTGTTCCTCACAGAAGTGCCAGCCTCCGGTGCCGCTCAGCTGAGCCCTTTCATCCAGCTTCAGAAGCCGGGCCTTCTTGGCCAAGCTACAGAGGGCTCGGTTCATGTGGCGCAAAGTGAAGGGTTGCCGGCATTCGGGGCAGAGCCCGCTACTTTCCCCTGTGGGGATGCAGGGCTCCAGGCAGGGAGCGCAGAAGCTGTGGCCGCACTCCAGTATGTGGGGCTCCTGAAAGAGGCAGAGGCAAATGGGGCACAGCAGGTCTTCAGTGAAACTGGACACTTCCCGTACTGAAGCCATGTTGGTCAAGAGAGCCCGAACAGGTTTCCCAAGTTAGAACAGCTTCTATTTCTGCCTGTTAAGTGAACATAGAATAATAGGATTGGAAGGGACCTTGGAGGTCTTCTAGTCCAACCCCCTGCCCAAGCAGAAGACTCTATACCATTCCAGACAAATGTTTGTCCAATTTCTCCTTTAAAACCTCTAATGATGGAGCACCCACAACTTTTGAAAAGGCAAGCATTTCACTGGTTAATTGTTCTCACTGTCAGGAATTTTCTCCTTAATTCTAAGTTGGATCTCTCCTTTGACAAGTTTCCATCCATTACTTTTTGTCCTGCTCTCAGGTGCTTTAGAAAATAAGTCAACCCTCTCTTGTCTGTGACAGTCCCTCAAGTACTGGAAGACTGAGGCGAAGGGCTGTCTGCCATCCCAGACAGATCAGACTTAAACACCAAGACACACAGTCATGAATCCTAAAACTATTTTTCTTACAGGGTTACAGAAACAGAGTCTGGAGGTGCTTCCTGTCTTTATTCTAACGTGACCCAAGAAGGATAAACCCTGAGACATTTTCTCAAATTGCATGCCTATTTTGGACACAGAAATTTCTTATCTCACCACTGCCTGGGCTGCGTCTCTTCCTCCTCTTTCTCGAAGTGATTCTGACAGCCCATTGCAGGGAGGGGAAACCCTTCAATGTATCAGACCTGCTGCCACCTAGGGAGATCTAAACAAGGCGAACTTAAGGAAAGAGCTACCAAAATACTTTCAGCATGTCAATTGTCCCACTAGAGGCAAGAATACTTTAGGCCATTGCTACACAACACTAAGATGCTTATCGGTCCTTACCACCAACAGCTGTGGGACACTCCGATCATTGCATGATTCACCTTGTACTTGCTTACAGGAAAAGACTTAAACCCACAAAACCAACAATTAAATCAGGGAAGACCTGGACTTAGGAGGCAAAGTTAAAGCTACAGGCCTGCCTTGACTGCACTGATTGGAATGTTTTTGAAAGTACCTCTGCAGACTTAGATAAACTCACAGAGACTGTAACATCATATGTCAGCTTCTGTGAAGACCTATGTGTACCCACCAGGAATTTGCAAATATTGAATAACAACAAACCTTGGTTCACAGCTAAACGTAAGCAGCTACATCGTTCCAAAGAGGAAACCTACAGAAAAGGTGATAAAATGCTGTACAATCAGGCCAGAAATGTATTAACAAGGGAGAACAGAGCAGCAAAAAGAAGCTACTCTGAAAAGCTAAAGAATCAGTTCTCAACAAATGAACCCGCAAATATGTGGAAAACTCTTAAAAATATCACCGGCTATGGCAAACCTTCCCAGGCTGAAGGAAATTAGCAACTGGCAGATGATCTGAATGTGTTTTACTGCAGGTTTGAAAGGAAACTACAGCCACCTATCTCCACAACCCCCATCTTAGACACACCAACAACAACCAAGCCTCCTACAACTGACCCCCTCCCATTGGGTTCACAACCCCTAGTGATCACAGAAAAGAAAGTGCAAGACCTATTTCACAGACAAAAGCCAGGAAAAGCTCCAGGCCCAGATAAGATAACTCCTTCTTGCTTAGAAGTCTATGCTGACCAATTAGCCCCCATCTTCACCCGTATCTTCAATAAATCACTAGAGATTTGCTATGTTCCTTTTTGCTTCAAACACTCTACTATTATCCCAGTGCTAAAGAAGCCCACCATTAAGGAACTGAATGTCTACAGACCAATTGTTCTAACATCTGTAGCATGAAAACCTTTGAAAGGCTAGTGCTGTCCCAGTTGAAAACCATCACGGATCCACTGTTAGACCCCTTGCAATTTGCACACCCAGCAAACAGATCAACAGATGATGCTGTTAATATGGCTCTGCACTACATCTACAACATCTTGACTCTCCAAAGACCTACACAAGGGTCCTCTTTGCAGACTTTAGTTCAGTATTCAATACTATCATTCCAGACATTCTTCTAACTAAGCTAAACCAGCTACAGGTACCTGAACACACTTGTAAGTGGATCATAAGCTTCCAACAAACAGGAAGCAGCAGGTGAAGCTAAGCAGAATCACATCAGATACCTGTACAATTAGCACAGGGGCCCCCCAAGGCTGTGTGCTCTCCCCACTTCTCTCTGTATACCAATGACTGCATCTCTAATGATCCATCTGTTAAACTACTGAAGTTCGCAGATGACACAACAGTGATCGGTCTCATTCGAGACAATGATGAATCCTCATACAGACAGGAGGTTGAACGACTAGCCTCGTGGTGCAACCAAAACAATCTGGAACTGAACACACTCAAAACCGTAGAAATGGTGGTAGACTTTAGGAGAAACCCTTCCATACTTCCACCTCTCACAATACTTGACAACACAGTATCAACAGTAGAAACCTTCAAATTTCTAGGTTCTATCATATTGCAAGATCTAAACTGGACAGCTAACATCAAAAATGTCATCAAAAAAGGACAACAAAGAATGTTCTTTCTGCGCCAACTCAGAAAGCTCAAACTGCCCAAGGAGCTGCTGATCCAGTTCTATAGAGGAATTATTGAGTCTGTCATTTGCACCTCTATAACTGTCTGGTTTGGTTCTGCAACCTAACAAGAAAGACACAGACTTCAGAGGATCACTAGAACTGCAGAAAAAACAATTGCTATCAACCTGCCTTCCATTGAGGACCTGTATATTTCATGAGTCCAAAGAGGGCTGTGAAAATATTTACAGACCCCTCACATCCTGGTCATAAACTGTTTCAACTCCTACCCCCAAAACAACACTACAGAGCACTGCACACCAGAACAACTAGACACAGAACAGTTTTTTCCTGAATGCCATCATTCTGCTAAACAAATAATTCCTTCAATACTGTCAAACTATTTACTAAATCTGCACTACTATTAATCTTCTCATTGTTCCTATCACTTGTCTCCTTGCACTTATGACTGTATAACTTTTTGCTTGTATCCTTACAATTTATATTGTAAGATGGCGCCGACGAAGGCTGCCTCGGTGAAATGCTCTCTAATTGTTTCTTTATTTCTAATTGTTCTCTGTGACTCACTACGGATTTCCTACTCACGAGACCATCTGCTAAAAATTAAGGAACATTTCTTTAAGGAGCAGCTTTCTTTAATCTCACCCCCGCCTGTCTTTACAAACACGGAGGAGATTCTAACACAGGAGGAGGCAATTCCCACGGAGCCATGGATTACTAAAAAAACCAAACGACGGAAACGAAGGAAACGAGGTAAACGATCTGGGATCTTAATCAAGCTAAGAACTCGCACTAAAACTCCTCTGCCTTCAATTTTCCTAACAAATATACGCTCACTTGCAAATAAGATGGATGAAATACTCCTCTTAAACAAATGCTATTCTGATTTTCGCAATTCAGCAGTCCTATGCTTCTCTGAAACCTGGTTAAATGAATCAATTGAAAATAGCAGCCTGAACATTCCAGGATTTCAAATTGAACGATCAGACAGGATTCCAGAAACATCTGGTAAAAGAAAGGAGGAGGCTTATGCCTATATATTAATTCAACCTGGTGTCAAGATTTTAACATAATTTACAAATTCTGTGACAACAATTTAGAGACTCTAATTATCAACTGCAAACCTTACTATTCGCCTCGTGAATTTTCCTCATTTCTTCTAATTGCTGTTTATGTCCCACCACAAGCCTGTGTAAACGAGGCATTACGAACTCTAGCTGACCAAATCATGGAGGCTGAAGCCAAACACCCTGATTCACTGGCCATTGTTTTGGGAGATCTAAACAAGGCAAACTTAAGGAAAGAACTACCAAAATACTTTCAGCATGTCAATTGTCCCACCAGAGGCAAGAATACTCTAGACCACTGCTACACAACACTAAAAGATGCCTATCGGTCTTTACCACGTGCAGCTGTAGGACACTCTGATCATTGCATGATTCACCTTGTACCTGCTTACAGGCAAAGACTTAAAGCCATAAAACCAATAATTAAATCAGTGAAAACCTGGACGGAGGAATCAGAATTAAAGCTACAGGCATGTTTTGACTGCACTGATTGGAATATTTTTAAAGATACCTCTGCAGACCTGGATGAACTCACAGATACTGTAACATAATATGTCAGCTTCTGTGAAGACCTATGTGTACCTACAAGGAACTTACGAATACACAGTAACAATAAACCTTGGTTTACACCTAAACTTAAGCAGCTACGACATTCCAAAGAGGAAGCCTACAGAAAAGGTGATAAAATGCTGTACAATCAGGCCAGAAATGCACTAACAAGGGAGATAAGAGCAGCAAAAAGAAGCTACTCTGAAAAGCTAAAGAATCAATTCTCAGCAAATGAACCAGCAAACATGTGGAAAACTCTTAAAAATATCACCGGCTATGGCAAACCTTCTTCCCAGGCTGAAGGTAATCAACAACTGGCAGATGACCTGAATGAGTTTTACTGCAGGTTTGAAAGGAAACTACAGCCACCTATCTCCACAACCCCCATCTCAGACACACCAACAACAGCCAAGCCTCCTACAACTGACCCCATTTCATTGGGTTCACAACCCCTAGTGATCACAGAAAAGGAAGTGCAGGACCTATTTCACAGACAAAAGCCAGGAAAAGCTCCAGGCCCAGACAAGATAACTCCTTCTTGCTTAAAAGTCTGTGCTGACCAATTGGCCCCCATCTTCACCCATATTTTCAATAAATCACTAGAGATGTGCTATGTTCCTTCTTGCTTCAAACGCCTACCATCATCCCAGTGCCAAGAAGCCCACCATCAAGGAACTGAATGACTACAGACCAGTTGCTCTAACATCTGTAGTCATGAAAACCTTTGAAAGGCTAGTGCTTTCCTACCTGAAAACCATCACGAATCCGCTCTTAGACCCCTTGCAATTTGCATACCGAGCAAATAGATCAACAGATGATGCTGTTAATATGGCTCTGCACTACATCCTACAACATCTTGAGTCTCCAAAGACCTATGCAAGGGTCCTTTTGTAGACTTTAGTTCAGCATTCAATACCATCATTCCAGACATTCTTCTAACTAAGCTAAACCAGCTACAGGTACGGAACAGACTTGTAAGTGGATCACAAGCTTCCTAACAAACAGGAAGCAGCAGGTGAAGCTAAGCAAGATCACATCAAATACCTGTACAATTAGCACAGGGCCCCCAAGGCTGTGTGCTCTCCCACTTCTCTTCTCTCTGTATACCAATGACTGCATCTCCAATGATCCATTTGTTAAGCTACTGAAGTTCGCAGATGACACAACAGTGATTGGTCTCATTCGAGACAATGACGAATCCGCATATAGGCGAGAGGTCGAGCGACTAGCCTTGTGGTGCAACCAAAACAATCTGGAACTGAACACACTCAAAACCGTAGAAATGGTGGTAGACTTTAGGAAAAACCCTTCCATACTTCCACCTCTCACAATACTTGACAACACAGTATCAACAGTAGAAACCTTCAAATTTCTGGGTTCTATCATATCGCAAGATCTCAAATGGACAGCTAACATGAAAAACATCATTAAAAAAGGACAACAAAGAATGTTCTTTCTGCGCCAACTCAGTAAGCTCAAACTGCCCAAGGAGCTGCTGATCCAATTCTACAGAGGAATTATTGAGTCTGTCATTTGCACCTCTATAACTGTCTGGTTCGGTTCTGCAACCCAACAAGAAAAACACAGACTTCAGAGGATAATTAGAACTGCAGAAAAAATAATTGCTACCAACTTGTCTTCCATTGAGGACCTGTATACTGCACGAATCAAGAAGAGGGCCGTGAAAATATTTGCAGATCCCTCACATCCTGGACATAAACTGTTTTAACTCCTACCCTCAAACGATGCTATAGAGCACTGCACACCAGAACAACTAGACACAAGAACAGTTTTTTCCCGAAGGCCATCACTCTGCTAAACAAATAATTCCCTCAACACTGTCAGACTATTTACTGAATCTGCACTACTATTAATCGTTTCATAGTTCCCATCACCAATCTCTTTCCACTTATGACTGTATGACTATAACTTGTTGCTGGCAATCCTTATGATTTATATTGATATATTGATCATCAATTGTGTTGTAAATGTTGTACCTTGATGAACGTATCTTTTCTTTTATGTACACTGAGAGCATATGCACCAAGACAAATTCCTTGTGTGTCCAATCACACTTGGCCAATAAAATTCTATTCTATTCTATTCTATTGATTGTTTCCTGATTGCTTATTTGTACCCTATGACTATCATTAAGTGTTGTACCTTAGAATTCTTGAACGTATCTTTTCTTTTATGTACACTGAGAGCATATGCACTAAAGACAAATTCTTTATGTGTCCAATCACACTTAGCCAACAAAATATATATATATATATATATTCTATTCCATTCACTTAAACCACTAAATAAAAAACATCCTCGGCTCCATCTGCTGAGAAAGGCAGGGTTTTTATTAGAAGTGTGTTGCAGTGATGCATAGCCAGAACTGAGCATTGCATGCCAAAAGCCCAAAGTTTAACCTTCCCCTCCCTTAGCTACCTCCCATCACCCACCCCATGCAACCAATCAAGTTCAGGTAGGATGTTTTTGTAATGGCCAGTTTTGCATAGGAAGGTATGCAGCTGATATGCCAGGTAACCTTGAAACAGCAACTCCAATAGATGCAGAAGTTTTCCTGCTTTCCTCCCTGCTGCAAAACTTAACTTTCATTTTTCCCCTTGCCTTCCTCCCTCCTCCCTTCCCATAATTTGTGGAAGTCTGTGGAAGCACAAGCAACTATATGGTGGCAGCTGACACCATGTTTCTCTGGATCTTCAGGAAAGCTTATTTTTATTATTATTATTTCAGCCGTCTTCAATTAAAGAAAACTTCAGCGGCTGTGAAGCCCTTTTTTAAAAAAAACAAGCAAACAAACAAACTTTTACTTTGAAATAAGAAAGGAATAATTCTGAATTCAATCATTCAAATTATTGTGCATTTCCGGATCTTTCCTAAGCAACCACAAAACTCAGGTTTCTGGTCTGGTGTGGATCTCTTGCGAGAATCGACAGATGAATGAAAAGATAATCAGAGGAATAATTCAACAGTCCTAAGGGTTGTGAGGAAAACAAATTCTTGGACATCTTAACAAGACAGAGGCTTAGAAGGAATGTGTGTTAATTGAAGTCCTTGCTTCTCGATATCCTTATCAAAACTTCTATGACAACTGATATGTTTCTTTTCATTATTAAGACAACTCTTTCTTGAGAACAGTAAGAGTGGATGAATGGGAAAGTAATTTGAGGTTTGCTAATTGTGAATATCCATGTGTACATTATCTATTACCTATGTATATATAATTATCATTTCTCCTTTCCTGAAATATGTATAGGTAGTCTTCAATTTACTACCACAACTGAGACCAAGATTTCTGTTGCTAAGCGAGAGATTTTTGAAGTGAGTTTTGCTCCATTTTACAGTTTTTCTTTTTCTTTACAATTCAGCATTTATTGATGAGCAGAACCAAAACATAGCATGCAGTCCTAGGACAGCTGACAAATTGGTTGAAGGAGTGGATGGATCTTCATAGGTTTCTGTGACTTTGTATCTTTTGCTATGTCAGAGTTTAGGCAGCGTAACTAGTAATATGAGATAAACCCAGGAGCAAAACACAGCACACAGAACACACAGCCTTTTATATAAATAACAGTGGTTTTATCTACAGTGAAATATTTATAAACTTATGCGTGGTTAAATACCTTTACAGCTACTGATACACGGAGAACAATGATACACACGAGGAGAAAGCTTGAGAAGGAACGCCCTCTAATGGCTTCCTTTATATAAGCAGTTTAAGACCCACCTTCTTAGTGACAGTAACTCTGCTGCCTCATTCTATTGCATCAGCTTCCGGTTGCTTACAACTTCTCATCAGCTTACAGTTATTAACTCTTTATACCCTGACACTCCTCCCAGTTAAGGCTGTACAGTTGATACTCCAGAACCTTTAATAAATCAGGTTTTCTACCTTTACAATATTTCTACATGGTTACAATGCCTACATGCTTCCTTCTATTCCTAATGCAATCTCCTGTCGCCATTGTCATACATGCAGCATTGTTTACATTTACACTCAGTAACATATTTCGTTAACAACATTACATGGTAGCTTTGAGTTTCATAATTACCACTGTATGCCCCGACTCCATTCGCAGTAAACCTTTCAGGAAGTACACCCTTTTTACTCCTCTCTGATCTCCTAGGAATTACATGTTCCTGTGTTATTGTTTCAGGCCTCTCCTCTTCTATACCTATGTCACCTGTGCTTTCAATCTTTATCATAACTCTATCAGCCCCGGCTTCCGATAGCTCTGAGCTCTGTATTGGCATGAACATTATTACTGTGTATCCTGTTCCAGTTCTGCTCTGCGAAACTAGCAGACCTTGAGATTACAACTCCTTTAGAACCATCTGTGAATCTGATCCCTTCGTTCCTGGCTCATAACCAACAAAACAAAGCTGTCTGGCCTTTTTCTGGTCTTTTCTTCTAGTAGCTTTCAGAACATGCACCCAGGCATAACTACTGAATGTTCTAACATGCCATAGACAGCTGACATGCTATTTCAATGGGGTAAGGTTAATCCTATTATCACGACCTGTCCTTAGAGTTTGGGTGGGGGAATGCAAATTCTTAATCCCATCAACTAGGCTGAAGGCGTTTTGTTTGTGAATAGATTGGCCCAGTCTTCTTGAATGGGCAGAAAATATCCATCTCTAAAGAATTTAGGCATCTGCTGGGGACTGTTTTATTATGCAGGAAACTGGGGCTGCTTTCTGCCTTTAAGAGCATGTTTCTCTATTTCTCCTTGGGGAAATATAATATTCTGCCTCTTTAGATATTCCCCAAAATATTTCATTCTCGGGGGGGGGGGGGAGGTGCGTAATTACTTCTTACACAAGGTAAGGGGTCTTTGAGCGGTTGGCAGCATCCCAAGCTGTAACCCCATCTCCCGCTAAGCTGAGCCTTCTGAAATAGCAATAGCACCTATATACCGCTTCACAGTGCTTTTACAGCCCTCTAGCAGTGTACAGAGCCAGCATATTCCCCCCAACAATCTGGGTCCTCACTTTACCAACCTCGGAAGGATGGAAGGCTGAGTCAACCTTGAGCCTGGTGAGATTCGATCTGCCAAATTGCAGTCAGCAGAATTAGCCTGCAGTACTGCACTCTAACCACTGTGCCAACGCAGCTTACTCCAATGCTCCAGAACCCACCCTTTTTCAAATTCCATCTTTATTATTCTGGTTTCACTCTCCTTTTTATTTTGATTTTCAGAGCATTTAAGAGCTGTGGTGGCGCAGTGGTTGGAATGCAGTATTGCAGGCTAATTCAGCTCACTACCAATAGTTTGACTATGGCTGGCTCAAGGTTGATTCAGCCTTCCATCTTTCTGAGGTCAGTAAAATGAGGACCCAGATTTTATGCCCTCTGTTGGGCTTTTGAATTTGAGCTTGTATTCTGATTGGTTGTCAGACTCCCATGGAGCCATGCAGGGTAACTTTGTACGTTGCAAGTCTGTCAAGAGCCATCTGGATCTTGAGCCTATCTTCTAGAGTGTTAGCTATTCCTGCCAGCTTAGTATCATCTGCAAATATGGTGAGCTCCCCTTCTATCCCTCATCTGAGTCGTTTATGTAGATATTGAAGAGTACTGGGCCTAAAAAGATGGAATCTTGTGGCACCCCACTGCTTACTTCCTCCATGTAGACTTAGACCCATTAAAGACTACTTGTTGAGTACGGTTTGTCAGCCAGTTGCGAATCCATCTGGTGGTGACGCCTTCTATCCCACTTTTTCCTAGCTTACCAACAAGTAGCTTGTGGTCTACTTTGTCGAATGCCTTGCTAAAGTCTAAGTATATTATGTCCACAGTATATTTCACTGATCTAATTTAGTCACTATGTTGAAGAATGAAATAAGACTGGTTTGGCATGATCTGTTTTTAACAAGCCTGTACTGACTGCTAGTTATTACTTTACTTGTTTCTAGATGTTGGCAGATCTGGGTTTTTTATTATCTTTTCCAGTATCTTCCTGAGTATTGATGTTAGGCTGATTGCTCTGTAGTGTCCTGGGTCTGTTTTTTCCTCCTTTTTTGAAGATGGGAACCACATTAGCTCTTTTCCAGTCCTCTGGTAATTCCCCGGTGCTCCAGGATTTTTGAAAGATGATGATCCCTTAAGCCAGTGGTAGTCAATCTGGTCCCTACCGCTCACTAGTGGGCGTTCCAGCTTTCATGGTGGGCGGTAGGGGTTTTGTCCAATACTGAAGCACTTTCCTTTTTTTTAAATTTAATTGACTTTTTAAAAAAAATTCATAGCATTATTTAAAAACATTTTCATTAGGTTTTCATAAAATTCCCCGTGACAATTTAAATTTCTGAAAATATACTATTTGTATTGCCCATGCATAAGTTTAGTTCATGTTACTTAAGTGAAACTAAATGGCGCTATAGTGCAACCGAAAACAAAAGAGCCTCATCCCAGAATAGCTTGCGCATCTCCCCCCCACACCACCCAGCTGTAACAATCAAGCAGAGCTGGTAGCCAGCGGGCCCTCCCAAACCCAATCCACGATGCGCGAGAGGCATGTGCAGACGACGATACACGGCGCATTACTATGGAACCGGTGGGCGGTTAGAAAATTTTACTAACAGAGATACAAAAGTGGGTGGTAGGTATAAAAAGGTTGACTACCCCTGACTTAAGCCATGGAGGCCTGCAAGGGAAGAAACCGCACCTTGGAGTAGAAGCAAACCAACAGCCAATGCAGCTTGCAAAATACATTGAAATAAGTCCATTACTGCTCAAGCCACTGCATTCTGGATCAGTTGAAGCTTCTGGCTGGTCTCCAATAGCAGCCCCATGGAGAGGGCTCTGCAGTAGTCAACTTTCCTCACATGTTCTACTGGGTCTGTTGTTGTTTGACCATGACCTAACAATGGCTTATTAAGTCTTAGTTTGGCCTGATTAAAGGAGGTGGCAACTGAGTCAACCTAGAGACTAGGGTGGTCACAGCTGGCTGAGACTGCTGAAGGCCTCAGGCCTCTACTTCAAGTTCAGTGTGGTACTCCTGCTGTCACGTCCTGCACTGCCAGGTTGAGCTGTGATGGTTTTGGCTTTGCACTACACTACAATACCCCACCAGCCACAAATGGACAGGTTGCTGGGGAGGTTGAATGCCACCACATGTTTACTGGACCCGTGCCCCTCCTGGTTGGTGCTGGCCACACAGGAGGTGACACGAGGCTGGCTCCGGGGGATTATAAATGCTTCTTTGTTGGAGGGGGTCGTCCCTGCCGCCTTGAAAGAGGCGGTGGTGAGACCCCTCCTCAAGAAGCCTTCCCTGGATCCGGCTGTTTTAGGAAATTATCGTCCAGTCTTCAACCTTCGCTTTGTGGCGAAGGTTGTAGAGAGTGTGGTGGCATGTCAATTACCCCGGTACCTGGATGAAACTGTCTATCTAGACCCGTCCCAGTCCGGCTTTCGACCTGGTTATAGCACGGAGACGGCTTTGGTCGCGTTGGTGGATGATCTCTAGAGGGCCAGGGATAGGGGTTATTCCTCTGCCCTGGTCCTATTAGACCTCTCAGCAGCTTTTGATACCATCGACCATGGTATCCTGCTGCACCGATTGGAGGGATTGGGAGTGGGAGGCACCGTTTATCGGTGGTTCTCCTCCTATCTCTCTGATCGGTCGCAGATGGTGTTGATGGGAGGGCAGAGGTCGACCCCGAAGCACCTCACTTGTGGGGCGCCGCAGGTCGATTCTCTCACCCCTCCTGTTCAACATCTATATGAAGCCGCTGGGTGAGATCATCAGTGGCTTTGGGGTGAGGTACCATCTGTACGCTGTACGCTGATGATACTCAGCTGTACTTTTCCACCCCGGGCCACCCCAACGAAGCTATCAAAGTGCTGTCCCGGTGTTTGGAAGCCATACGGGTCTGGATGGGGAGAAACAGGCTCAAACTCAATCCCTCCAAGACGGAGTGGCTGTGGATACCGGCACCCCGGTACAGTCAGTTGCAGCCGTGGCTGACTGTTGGGGGCGAGTTACTGGCCCCGATGGAAAGGATGCGCAACTTGGGCGTTCTCCTGGATGGACGGCTGTCCTTTGAAGATCATTTGACGGCCGTCTCCAGGAGAGCTTTTTACCAGGTTCGCCTGGTTCGCCAGTTGCGGCCCTTCCTAGACCGGGGTGCCCTATGTACGGTCACTCATGCGCTCGTCACATCTCGCCTGGATTACTGCAATGCTCTCTACATGGGGCTCCCCTTGAAGAGCATCCGGAGGCTTCAGTTGATTCGGAATGCAGCTGCGCAAGTGATAGAGGGAGCCCCTCGTGGCTCCCATGTGACACCTCTCCTGCGCAGACTGCACTGGCTACCTGTGGCCTTTCGGGTGCGCTTCAAGGTTTTGGTTACCATCTTTAAAGCGCTCCATGGCATAGGGCCGGGTTATTTACGGGACCGCCTACTGCCACCGACTGCCTCCCACTGACCCGTACGCTCTCACAGAGAGGGACTCCTTAGGGTGCCGTCCGCCAGGCAGTGCCAACTGGCGACACCCAGGGGAAGGGCTTTCTCTGTGGGGGCTCCCCCCCTCTGGAACGAGCTTCCCCCAGGACTTCGCCAACTTCCTGACCTTCGAACCTTCCGCCGCGAGCTTAAGACACATCTATTTATTTGTGCAGGGCTGGCCTAGAGTTCAGTTTTAAAGTTAGTTTTAAATGGGGTTTTGTATTATTTTAACGAGTTTTAAATTCGGCCTAACGTAATAAGTTTTTAAATGTTGTTTTAATTTGTATTTATTATTATGTTTTTTATAAGGCTGTGAACCGCAATGAGTCCTTCGGGAGATAGGGCGGTATAAAAATTTGAATAAATAATAAATAAATAAATAAATGGCCTGTGTCAGGCCTCCCAGTCTGTCCCTTCACCCCAAGCACTCTGCTTCATGAGCCACAAAATCGCACGACTGCAACTGGAAGCGCCATAATTGCGGTCACTGAGCAAAGCAGTCCCATGGGCGTCTTGCTTAATTATCATTTCACCCAATGACTGAGATTTCTGTCCCAATTATGACTATAAGTCAAGACTCTCTGTAAAGTACTGTAGGAGATTGTGCGTCAATGCAGAGAACTCTGATTCAGATAAAATTTCAATTCAGCTGTAAACTCAATGGTTGGATTTGCACAATTCATTTGATCTTAAGCCTATCTGAACAAAATGCACATAAACAAACTACATTGTAACTTAGTGTGCTGGTATAGTTTATATATGGGAGGCAATTTATATATTTAAATATATACTTTATATAGGACGCAGTGGCTCAGATGCTGAGTTTGTCGATCAGAAAGGTCGGCAGTTCAGTGGTTCGAATCCCTGGCGCCGTGTAACAGAGTGAGCTCCCGTTATTTGTCCCAGCTTCTGCCAACCTAGCAGTTTGAAAGCATGTAAAAATGCAAGAAGAAAATTAGGGACTACCTTTGGTGGGAAGGTAACAGTGTTCCGTGCACCTTCGCCATTTAGTCATGCCAGCCACATGACCACAGAGACATCTTCGGACAGCACTGGCTCTTCGGCTTTGTAATGAAGATGAGCACTGCCCCCTAGAGTCGGGAACGACTAGCATGCATGTGTGAGGGGAACCTTTACAGGGATGCTATTCAGCAGGTTCTGACAGGTTCTGGAGAACTGGTAATGGAAATTTTTTTTTTGCCAATTTTTTTTTATTTTTTTTACAAGCATAATAAAAAAATCATTGTGAACAAATTATTGGTCAGGTACATCTTTAAACATATCACTTTTCACCTACTTTATAATCTAATACAATGTATTTTCCTTCTTCTTTAAATTCAATTATTTATTTGCACACAATCTGATTATAAAAGTAGATCAAATTCAACCCATTCAGGAGAATATTTAAATGAAGTCTAGTCCCCGTGCTTAGTTCCCTTCAACATCATTAATAAATTCTATTTACATTTTATAATTTCACCACTCTCAGCTTTATATCTACATTACTGTTCAGAGGTCATCCTATCTAAAATCTTTCTTAAAACTGCCCAGAGATCACAGACAATTTCATTCTTCCATCATCTTCCTTTGCCTCTAAGTCAATAACATATATTTAAAGTTTTCCATCCAATCCATTTTAATATCAAGTAAAACATTTAACATTTGCAAGGGTAGTCACTAATTCTTTCCCCCAGTTATTCTCCCAAAATATTAACTGTTTCCTTAGAAGTTTTATCAAATCCTTTCATTACCTTATTTGCCAAGTAGGAACAAGGCCCGGGGGAATCAGGCCTTGCCAGCCCCTCCTCCTCCTCCTGGGGCGGTGCCAGGGAGGAAGAGGACCCGGGGAAACAGGCCTTGCCAGCTCCTCCTCCTCACTCTCTGAGTCAGCCTCCTCCAGGAGGCCAAGTCCTGGGGCCTGGGTTACAACAAACGCATTGAAATCAGGTAAAAAAATCTTGCACCACAGGTGGACAGAGTCAACCTCTATCCTCACTACGGTCAATGGGTCAAAGAAATTAAACATGTGGGAAATAGGTGGTCAACTTGAAAACTATACTTATAGCACTCTCTGTGCCTAGAACAATCATCACGGACCACAGTCAGGTCAGACCAGTTTCAAATCTTCGAGCGATTGCTTGCAAAGAGGGAATAGAATGGACTTACTCTTAAAACAGCCATCCTAACGCATCTCAATGTTTTCAACTTTCACTGGGCTGTTCTTTGCAATGCTACACCTTGAGCTAAGATCTCAAAGCTGCAGAACGCCCACCCTGAGGGGGTAGTTGCTTTGAGTGCTGAGAAAGGGGAGCAGGTCTTCATGGAAGCATGCTTGGAAGGTGTAGAGGTGGGACCTGCTGCTGCTGTTGTAAAAAGAAAGCTGCCCCCCTTCAAAGTCCAGGTAGACCCCAACTTTTTCCATCCTTCTGCAGACCGGGAGGGGCGTACGGGGCTCACTCAGAGCTTGGTATTCTCCCGCCTTCAGCTCAATAGCCCAAATACCTTCCTTGGGCAGAAATTTCAGCTGCTTCTTGCGCTCCACAGGCTTTTTGGCCATCCCAACTATCCAATGGATGCTGTCCCCAACTTCAATCTCCCAGTAGAAGCGCCCAGTGGTAATGCCCTTCTGTCCCACCACACACGGGGTGGAAGTGAACCTCTCCGCCTCTTCTTGCCAGAACCAATGGTTAGCTCTGAACTGGGGCCCGGTGGGATTTTGCATGAGGGCAAAGCTGGGATGAGCCGAATTGCAGTCGAAAGTGATCATTGTAGGGACTGGAGAGGGAAGATGGAAAGAATTCAGAATGAACAAGAGCAGACTTGTGCAGCAGGGTATTGCAGGAGGATAAAGAGGTCCAGGAAAAAATTAGACACACATGAATGTGATATTAGCCAGCTGTTAATAAAGGTACTGCCATCCTCAATATGTCTGAAGCTTCCTTTCTCTCTTTTAGCCCAAACTACACGATGGTGTAATTGTACCATGTTTCTCCAAAAATAAGCCCTCGCTGTAAAAATTTAAAAGTATGCACAGCCGGTTCCCACCATTTCCTCTGGTTAGGGAGACAGAGCTAGAAATCAGGTAAGACGGCAAGAGGAGCCCTGTCTTGCTCCACCCGCCCCAAAATAATAAGACCTTCCCGAAAATAAGGCCAAAGCGCTTATTTCAGGATTCAGAAAAATATAAGACAGGGTCTTATTTTTGGGGAAACGCGGTATACAATAGGGTAATTAGAGAAGTTAAGCAATTATATTTGGAAGAGTTAGTGGTAAATGGAAAGGAGGCCATCAAAGAACACAGTGGGTTGACACCATCAAAGCTGACCCCAGTCAGAGCATAGAAGAACTCAAAGAAGCAGTGCAAGATTGGAAGATGTGGAGAGACCTGGCCCATAGAATCACCAAGAGTTGGGACATGACTGAATGGATAACATCATCATCATCACATTACAGGGTTATTGCTGTGAAGTACATAGCCTTGAACTTCCTCAAAAAAAAAAAAAGGGGGGGGATAAAAGTAATAAACCAATAAACAATACTTTTGGTCTAAAAACCTCAACTCACCTGGATGTACCACACCCAAGAGTTCTTTCCAGGCGTGGAATTGCAGAGGTCCTTTAAACTCGCCCAGATTCAAGTCTACAGCCACCACTCCATCTTCCTCCTCTTCCTCCTCTGTCTCTTGTTCTTCCTCATCTTGTTCTTCCTCATCTTCTTCCTCCTCCTCTTCTTCCTCCTCAAGGTCTTCATCAGTCTCACTCTCACACTCATCTGTGTCTTCATCGCTGGATCCCAGCCCATCTTCCTTACGGACCCTGAAGGAGAAGAGCATCCCAAGGATCAGTCATTTTAGAATAATAAGCTGCCCCAATTCTATCAAAACTAGAGGAATCAGATCGGGGTCCTTCTACAGAGAGATATCTGAGTACTTCTGATCAAAAAAGAATGATGCTTTATTATTATTATTATTATTATTATTATTATTATTATTATTATTATTATTATTATTATTTTGCCTCTTTAATGGATTTTGTGCACTAAGGGGAAAAAAACATGGAAAGTGGAAGGATGAAAGTGCTTCCACTTTCCATGGACGAAAGTGGAAGGATTTAGAATTGGAAGACAATTACACCTGGGACTGCCTCGTGCTCCATAAATCAGGTTTTATTAGAAGCACACATGCATTTTTTTAAAAAAATCACAGCAGAGGATGACTTCCAAAAAAGTTAGGTAGATTCAGACCTGATGGGAAGCTTCCTAGGGAAGCTCAAAAACCAGGAGAAAGCGATGGCCATGCTGTGGCCAAGAAAAAGCCCACGTCATCATCAGAAGGGAAGTCTCACTCAAGAGAATCTCCACTTCTTTCTTTTTGCAGTTTTACAGAGATTTTAGAAGTGATTTGGGTAGGAGCCAAAGGGCCAGAAGAACATTCTCCCTCCCAGTTTTCATGGCCAAATCAAAAGATTTGCCTCTTTGCTTTGCCTCTACTCCCAAGAAGGAAGAGGAACCAACTTTATAACTGTAGCATAGTTTTTTTAAATGGAAGTAAACAAGTAGCCATCTTCACTTCCATATGTGAAGGAGCTTCACCTACTCAGTTTGGCAAACCCAGCAGCTTCTGAGAGGTGGAAGAGGAAGTCATGGCTGCAGTGAGGAGGCAAAGTAATACACCTTGTATCAGGGGTGTCAAACTCAAGGCCTGCGGACCAGATCCAGCCCACAGAATGCTTAGATCTGGCCCGTGGGGCTGCCCTGGAAACAACGAAGGACTGACCCACGGTGCCTCTGCCAGCAAAAATGGGGCTTGAGAGGGTCGCGCGCAGTGGCTCTTTTTGCTGGTAGAGGGCTGCAGGAGGCCATCATAGCCAAAAATGGAGCCCGGGGTGACCATACAGGCTCCTTCCCCCGAGCTCCGTTTCCGCTAGCAGAGTGCTAGCAAAACAAACTGTTAGCAAAAGTGGATCCCCCCCATCCCTGCCTGGGCCACCACAGCTGCCCCTGATACAAGCCAAGCCCATTATGCCTACAGCGAGGAGGCAAACTAATGTAATGTTGGTTCATGCTTTTCTTCCTTTCGTGTATTTATTATATAGGTAGTCTTGGACTCGGCAACCATTCATCGAGGGACCAAAGTTACAACAATGCTGAAAAGAGTGATTTACAACCGATCCTCACATTTACAGCTGTTGGTCGTGGTCAGGATGCAAGTACTTGACAAGCAGCCTGCATTTACCATAATTGCCATGTTGGGGGTCACGTGACGGCCATTTGCGACCTTCCAAGCTGGCTTGGAGCAAGCAAAGTCAATGTCGACTCGCTTAATGACTGCACCGATTCACTTAACAACGGTGGCAAAAAAAAAAGGTTTGGTGACGACATTTAACAACCACCTTGCTTATCAAAGGAAATGTTGATCCTAACTTTGGCTGTAATTTGATGTATAAGAAAAGAGAAACACTACTTACCTCTCTAGCAACTCTTTTGCCTCCTGTGGGAGAAAAGGAAGGAAGGAAGGAAGGAAGGAAGGAAGGAAGGAAGGAAGGAAGGAAGGAAGGAAAAAGAAAGAAAGAAAGAAAGAAAGGTGAGATAACAATCAAAATAATTCTTTCTATGAGTTATAACCAGGGGTGAAATCCAGCAGGTTCTAACAGGTTCTGGAGAACCAGTAGCGGAAATTTTGAGTAGTTCGGAGAACCGTCAAATACCACCTCTGGCTGGCCCCAGAGTGGGGTAGGAATGGAGATTTTGCTATATCCTTCCCCTGCCACGCCCACCAAGCCACGCCACACCCACCAAGCCACGCCCACAGAACCGGTAGTAAAAAAAATTTGAATTTCACCACTGGTTATCACCCACTTTCCTGCCAAAGCATTCTACATTGTAATTGGTGCACAATAGATTCTGCTCTCAGTAGATCCTTCACCAGTTTATTATCAGAAAAAAAATCCCGGTGAAATGCTATCACAACATATAAAGAGGAAACAAAAGGACTGTAGAGTCAGAGTGCTTGAGATGCCACTGAAAACCAGAGGCGATGAAAGCGCATGTACTGATCGATTTCTCTTTTACATGAACAAACACTGTGGAATCAGTCCTACTTATTTTATTTGTTTTAAGAAAATTGATTTGGCCACCCAACTGGCTCTCAGTGATTTCGGGTGGCTTACAAAGATTAAAAAAAAGCACAGAGATTTTGTCAGTCCTGACAAACCTTAATTGAACAAATCATGGTGTGAGAAGTTTTATATCCAAATATATTTTATTCTTTATACTGTTTCCATCTGCCTTTAAAAATATTGACAGAATCCACAATGGTCTGAGAATCAGTGTCTACAACTTAATTAAATTAGCAAAGTTCCTAAAACCCCAAAATAAGTTACCCAGGCCTAATCCACATATCAAAGGATAAAATCTGCAAACACAAATAGAGATAATTAAATTAAGTCTCCCAGCAGAACTGTATGTTTACAAACATACTCAATCACACACACCCCTCAGCATGTAGACACTTCCACATCCTGGATAAGCTCCTCCTATAAAAATTTGCCACTGTACCCCGTTTCTCTACAGCTTGCCCCTAAAATTGTTTTGCTTTTAGGAATAAATATTTCTTCTTTCCTCACAGCTGTCTGGATCTCATTTTTATTTATCCTTGTGCAACCTTGGCTCGAGTTGGAAGGCCAAATTAGTGTTCTGACAATGGTTTGGTGCAATCTTTGCACCCAGAAATTTCCTTCTTCCCAAGAAAACCCCACAGCCCACAATCCCCCTTACCTTAAGGAAACTAATGTGGTCTTTGCATTCAAGGCCGGCCTGTACACGGCACAGAGTTTCTGAACACGAAGCCATCTTGCAGTCCAGTTCCTTTAACTTGGTTTCCATCTGAGCCAAGTTCTTTTCTGTCTGGTTTTCTAAGGCCTGTTTTATAGCCAGCTCTCTGTCGTTCAACAGCTGGTGCATCTTCCCAAACTCTTCAGAGATATGATCAGACAAGGATTTGGAGCAGGTCTGGAAAAACAGAGATGGGGCACAACAAAAGGTTGTGGTTTGGTCAAAGAGAAACGATCACCTGTCCACACTGGGATTGGTTTTGGGGTAGACTCCTGAGAATACCTTGGACAGCCATGAAAAAATAAATCAATGAACCATCAAACAAATCAACTCATTTGATTTCTTTTTTGAAGCACTAATGACTCAAAACATCCTACTTTGCATCCTATGTGATGCAAAGAATTAACTTTCTGAAGGGGGACTCTTAATACTAGGAAAGATGGAAAGAACAAGAAGAACAAAAGCAAAGATGGTGGACATAGTTACAGTGGCAATGGGGCCACCATTAGATCTGATTTTTTTTTATTTGCATTTATATCCCGCCCTTCTCCGAAGACTCAGGGCGGCTTACACTATGTCAAGCAATAGTCTTCATCCATTTGTATATTATATACAAAGTCAACTTTGTATATAAAAATCAGGTTAGGGATAAATCATCATGGAGAAACTTGGTTTTGCTAGGAGTTGAAAACTACTTAATAGCATATAATTTATTTTATGTATTTATTTAATTTATATGCCAGCCATTTCACTGTTAGATAACTCATAATCAATCAATCGATGCCACTATAATGATTACTTACTGTAAGCAACACCAACAATTTTAAACTTTTGCATTTTTATATTGTAGTGACAGCACACATATATGCACAGATGTACATACATACACACAAAGAGAAATCTGTGGGGTCCCTGCAGTTCTCTGAGCTTGATTAGTTTTTTGTAGACATTTCATTATCAAACTAGGTAATATCAGTGCTACAACGGACTGCAAACCCCACTCCCTTCTAGAATGGATGATGTTACCTGAGTAGCAAAACATCTGCAAGAAAACAACCAAGCTCAGAAAGCACCAAAGACCCCACCGTTCAACCCTGAGCTACAAATATTCCCTTCTATCGGTACACAAAGTTCTAATTGTAAGTGTTCTCTGTGGTAGCTTAGAGCAGCGGTCACAAAGTGGTGGTCCGTGGACCACTGGTGGTCTGTGACAAAATTCTGGTGGTCCACAGAAGAATTATTTGCATTTTTTAATATTGCACTCAGTCAGGGGTCCTCAAACTGGGCCGGATACATACAATGAACATTTGTATTGCTGCAGAGAATCTCCCCCTTTGGGGTCTTTTTGTGTGGGTTGGAGGGGGGCAGAAATTCCAACTCGGGGTCTGCTTCAGCCTCTTGGTGTGGGGCTTTGGGCAAAGGCTGGAGGAAAGAGTCGCTGGTGGCAAGGAGCCAGAGGCCTTGTTCCAGTGGGACTGCATTATGGCCTGGAACTGGCTGACCATCTCAGCCCGCTGAGGCTCCAGGGGCCTGTACGTGGCCATGCACTCCCGCAGGTCTTTCCTCTGCTTGGAAAGCCTATGCTTGTGGTTGGTCCTCAGTGAGGTGCTTCTGCTGAGCGTCCTTCTTGATCAAATCCAATTTGAATTGAGCCAGCTGTTTTGCCAACTCTTCTTTGTGGTGGCTGCTTAGCTCCAACAACTGCTTCCTGTTGGGGCCCTAAGGAGCCCGGGCAGGGAGGCAAGGAAGGGCTGGAAGGAGAGGGGTGAGTAGAGGCCGGCAATGCAGCCCTCAGTGTGAGTGACATTGAGTTGGCCATGCCACCCAGTCACATAACCACTTAGCCATGCCCACCCACTCACATTGACAGCAATAGTTGCTGGGCTGAAGAGAGAGAAGATACACTCGGTTTAGCATTAAACAGAAAGTCCCAACCATCACCACTTCTCAGCTGCACCTTTAATTCGATAATGTTCTCCTGCTGGTGGCACTGGCTCCTTTTCAACCGCTTGAGACCTTCCTCAAGAGGCTCCAGAGATGCCTTCAGCTGGTCCTAAAAGGAAGAGAAAGTGGAAAAACGGTCACAAGTCACTTTTTCAGTGCTGTTGCAACTTTGAACAGTCATTAAACGAACGGTTGTAAGTCGAGAACTACCTGTCCTGGCTTCCACAGCCACTTTCTGTTAAAGGTTTGGTCATGCTAGATGTCTATGTGGTCAACAGGACTGAAAATGACCGGATGGCACATAATCAACCACTTGATCAACCTAGACCATTCTTTCTCAACTTTAATCTTGCTGACTGGGGAATTCTGGGAGTTGAAGTCCAACATCTTAAAGTTGCTAAGATTGAGAAACACTGATTTAGACCAGGGGTCTCCAACCTTGGCAGCTTGAAGACTTGTGGACTTCAACTCCCAGAGTTCCTTTGCTGGCTGAGGAATTCTGGGAGTTGAAGTCTTAAAGTTGCCGAGGTTGGAGACCCCTGACCTAAACCGTGCTTTAAAACTGACCAGTCCATAATGGCTTAGCTCAGGGATGTCAAACTCGATTTCATTGTGGGCCACATCAGGGTTGTATTTGACCTAGGGGGGAGAGGAGGGCCTGGGCAGCTCGACATCACTCATGTCAGGCGCACAAGTAGTGGCCCAAACCCTCTGCCAGAGAAAATGGGCTCCCAAGCTCCGTTTTCAGCTGCGACCGCGTCGTGCAACCCTCTGCCAGCAAAAACGGAGCAACTCTCCCAAGCTCCGTTCTCACTGGCAGAGGCACCACAGGCCAGCCCTTCGCCGTTTCCAGGGTGGGAAATGAATTGTATATATGCAAGATACAGATTCAGTATAATATTAGTGTTTCTCCATGCGTTTCAGAGGGGAAATATAGCTTATATTTACCGGTAAATAATTGGGAGGCTTCAAAAGCTTCATTTCAGTGTCCTTGTTTATTATATGAACCCTACTTGTATTTTATCTAACAAGCAGCCTCGAGTAGCCCCACAGTGAGATAAGCGGCAAATAAATTTCACAAATTGAGATGAGAGGAAAAAAGAGAGAGGTGGGAGAGGGAGAGAAAGAAAGAGGGAGTGGGTTTTGTTCAACCAGAGGCTTATCTCACCAGCCCCACAGTGAGGTAAGTGGCAAATACATTTCACAAATCAAGAGAGAGATGAGCAAGAGTGAGAGAGACAGAGACACACGGAGAGAGTGTGTGTCTTATTCAACCAGAGGCCACCTTCCTTCTCCTCCCAGGTCCCATTCTTACCTGATAGGTCTGAACCACGTTTTTGAGGGGCAGGAAGTCGTGTCCCCGGTGCTGAGGCAAATCCCGGCAGATGATGCAAATGGGCTCCTCATCTTGGCTGCAGAAGAGCTTGAGAGGCTCCTCGTGTTCCTCACAGAAGTGCCAGCCTCCGGTGCTGCTCAGCTGAGTTCCTTCTTCCAGCTTCAGAAGCCGGGCCTTCTCGGCCAAGTTGCAGAGGGCTCGGTTGATCATTATGTGGCACAAAGTGAAGGGTCGGCGGCACTGGGGGCAGTGCCCTCGTCTTTGCCCTTTGGGGATGCAGGGCTCCAGGCAGGAAGCGCAGAAGCTGTGGCCACAATTCAGCATGCGGGGCTCCCGAAAGAGGGAGAGGCAAATGGGGCACAGCAGGTCTTCAGTGAAACTGGACACTTCTCGTACTGAAGCCATTTTGGTCGATTCAAAGAGAGCCTGAACAGCTTTCCCAAGTTAGAACAGCTTCTATTTCTGCCTGTTAAGTGAACATAGAATAATAGGGTTGGAAGGGACCTTGGAGGTCTTCTAGTCCAATCCCCTGCCCAAGCCGAAGACCCTATACCATTCCAGACAAATGGCTGTCCAGTTTCTTCTTTAAAACGATGATAATGATGGAGCACTCACAACTTTTGAAAAGGCAAGCATTTCACCGGTTAATTCTTCTCACCGTCAGGAATTTTCTCCTTAATTCTAGGTTGGATCTCTCCTTTGACAAGTTTCCATCCGTTACTTTTTATCCTGCTCTCAGGTGCTTTGGAAAATAAGTCAACCCTCTCTTGTCTGTGACAGCCCCTCAAGTACTGGAAGACGGAGGCGAAGGGCTGTCTGCCCTCCCAGACAGATCAGACTTGGACACCCAAAGTCATGAACCGGGGTGGAATCTACTTACCTTCTTTACCGGTTCGGAAATGCACGCGCCCCGCACGTGTCACATCCGCAAACAGGCCTTCTGCGCATGCTCAGAAGGAAAAAAAACCACATCACTCCCTGGTTAAAACCAGGAAGTAATGACACTCCGGGTGGGTGGGTGGAGCTTTGCTCCGCCATCGCTACCGGATCGAAGAACTACCGGCCACGATCGCTACTGGTTCGTGCGGGAGCATTTCACCCTTGTCATGAAGCCTAAAACTACTTTTGTTACAGGGTTACAGAAACAGAGTCTGGAGGCGCTTCCTGCCTTTATCCTAAAGTGAACCAGGAAGGATAAACCCTGAGATGTTTTCTCAAGTTGCATGCCTATTTTGGACACAGAAATTTCTTATCTCACCGCTGCCTGGGCTGCGTCTCTTCCTCCTCTTCTTCCAGGTGATTTTCACAGCCCGCTGCAGGGAGGTGAAACCCCTCAACGTGTCAGACCTGCCGCCATTTAAACCTCTAAATAAAAAACATCCTCTGCTCCATCAGTTGAGAAAGGCAGGGTTCTTATTAGAAGTGCGTTGCAGTGAACCATAGCCAGAACTGAGCATTGCCCTAAGAAACCAATGTTCTTTTTTCAATTTACAATTCCTTTAGTATCTGTTAGAAGTTTCAATAGCACTGGAAAAAGTGAATTGTGACAATTTTTCTTGCTGCTCCCTGTAGACATCTGATCAAAATCCTTCCATCGTGAGCTAAAAACATACTTATTTATTCAAGCGGGACTGGCATAATAATTTTGATTTTAAATTGGGGTTTTATTAATATTTTTAAATGTTTTAAATTTAATTTTAATCATTAGCCGTTTTGTAATTTTGCTATGTCTTAATTTGTTTTTAATTGTATATATTTTGTATTTTATCTCCGGCTGTACACCGCCCTGAGTCCTTCGGGAGAAGGGCGGTATAAAAATTCAATAAATAAATAAATAAATAAATAAAATTCAGACAATTGGCAACTGGCCTGGATTTTTGAGTTCCAGTGTCCCAGAGCCACGTGATCCCTTTTGCGACAAGCAAAGTCAAAGGAGAAGCCAGATACACTCAACAACTGTGTTATTAACTTAACGGCAGTCATTCGCTTAACAATTGTGGCAAAAAGACATCGCAAAATGGGGCAAAGCCCATTTAACACCTGCTTTGCTGTACAGTTCCTCGATTTACGACCACAATTGAGGTCAAAGTTTCTGTTGCTAAGCAAGAGAGCTGCTAAGTGAGTCTTGCCCCATTTTACAATCTTCCTTGCCACCGTTATTAAGTGTATCACTGCAGTTGTTAAGTTAGTAACACGGTTGTTCAGTGAATCTGGCTTCCCCTTGACTTAGCTTGTCAGAAGGTCACAAAAGGAGATTACATGACCCCTGGGACACTGCAACCGTCATAAATATGAACCAATTACCAAGCACCTGAATTTTGATCATATTATTATGGGAATGCTGCAATGGTCATAGAATGTGAAAAACAATCCGAAGTCCCTATTATTCAGTACTGTGATTAACTTTGAATGGTCACTAAACAAATTGTTGTAAGTCGGGGGGGGCATGTATATAGTATAGTATAGTATAGATAGATCAGAGGTCTTCAAACTTGGCAGCTTTAAAACTTGTGGACTTCAACTCCCAGAATTAGCATAGATGGCTGGAGAATTCTGGGAGTTGAAGTCCACAAGTCTTAAAGCTGCCAAGTTTGAGGACCCCTGAGATAGATAGAAGTCTTTATTGGCCAAGTGTGATTGGACACACAAGTAATTTATCTTGGTGCATACGCTCTCAGAGTATATAAAAGAAGATACGTTCGTCAAGAATCATAAGGTACAACACTAATGATAGTCGTAGGGAACAAATAAGCAATCAAATCGTATTAGGAAACAGTCTATATAAATCCTAAGGATATCAGTAACTAGGTTACAGTCATACAGTCATAAGTATCTGTCCTACTACTTGTCAATGTACTATTACTGTCAATGACTATTTCCGCTTCAACCACAACAATACAGGAGCAAACAATAGATACAAACTCAAGGTAAACCACTCCAAACTTGATTGCAGAAGATATCACTTCAGCAACAGAGTGGTCAAAGCCTGGAATGTACTACCTGACTCTGTAGTTTCTTCCCCAAGCCCCCAAAACTTTAAGCTTAAACTGTCTACTGTCGACCTCACCCCATTCCTAAAAGGTCTCTATAAGGGGCATGCAGAAGCGCACCTGCGTGCCTATGTCTCTGTCCTAATATTCCTTTTGACTTACTCTTTTCATGTATCCCAATTATGTTTCTACTTTTACCTGTTCTCTTATATATGATTAACAAATAAACTACAAAGTATGTAAACCAATACATGTAAACCAGACGGGGGGGGGCATGTTGGAGGTTGCAAGGCATGACCACCACCACCACCCCGGTTTTGCAAAGGAGTCCTTTTGAAAGGAGCTGGAGACAAAGAGGAAGCTCTGGGCTTGATGGTGAAGCGAGAGGAGAGACTGACGGCTAATCCGACTCATAGTCACCTGCCTCCCTGAGATGCGTTTTGTACTTATCATCCGTGATAGTTGGATACATCGCCACAAAACTTCACGCCCTTCAAAAGTAGCCCAAAAATTTATACTGATATTGTTTCCTGATTGCTTATTTGTACCCTATGACTATCATTAAGTGTTGTACCTTATGGTTCTTGGTGAATGTATCTTTTCTTTTATGTACACTGAGAGCGGATGCACCAAGACAAATTCCTTGTGTGTCCAATCACATCTGGCCAATAAAAAAAAAACTATTCTATTCTATTCTAAAATAGGAAAAGAACAATCCCTCAAAGCGAACAAATTCCCAACTCTCCCTCCTTCCCTCCCTGCGCCATACTTGCATTTTCCACTTTGCGTGGAAGGAATTTTCCGCTCCTTTAAAGCCACGCACACAAAGTCCTCCGGAGGCTCAGCCGCCTTTGCAAGAAACGACGACAAGCGGCATAAACACCCCACCCACCGCCGAAGGAGATGCTCACGTCGGCGGGTTGCTTGCTTTGAAAATTCAGACGCCGCGGGAGCCAAAACTTCGCTCGGCTGCTGTTTCTTTGTTTTTTGATGCTTGCGGAAGCTCGAGCGGACTCGCGCCCTTCCTCAGAGGAAGCCCCTTTTTCAGTTTCGGTTTTGCAGCGATTCCTGCAAATCAGGCGCTTTCCCGGATCAAGGCGGAGTTTGTGAAAAATCGGCATTTTTTTCTGCCAAAAGCTGTTCTTTTGGATTGATTAAAGGACTGGATCTCTGGAGGGGCAGCAAAGCAGAGAAGCCGGAAGCTCCCCGGATGCTTTAGGGAGCTCCCGAGGGCATCTATGGGAATTCTCTCCCCAAATCAAAGCAGTTTTTGGTTTTGTTAGATTGGGCGAAGAATAGAGTCGAAGCCGGTAAAAGAAACTATTAGTCTTTATTGATCCGTTAATAGCGAAAGGCAAAAGGCTTCAGGCTGACAGCGCTCTTTTATAGAGGGCTGGCAGTCTTTAGCCAATAGGTTTAAAGTATTTTCCCGCAGTTAGTGGGGACCGGAGTCTGCGCACACACAACAGGTTTTATGAATGAGCCTCTGGATCTCCGGAGAGGGAGACCTTTCAGGGTTTCAGCGACTCTCTTGCCTCAGATCCCCATCCATTTCTGCATAAACCGAGGGAAAGAATCAAGATCATGTGAAGTATTAATACCACTTAATTATAAGGCCATACTTGGAATATTGCATCCAGTTTTGGTGGCCACGATGTAAAAAACATGTGGAGACTCTAGAAAGAGTGCAGAGAACAGCAACAAAGATGATTAGTGGGCTTGAGGTTGCTAGAATCAGACATATCTAGTTTAATGAAAAGAAGGACTAGGGGAGACATGAGAGCAGTCTTCCAATATCTCGGGGGTTGCCACAAAGAAGAAGGAGTCAACCCATTCTCCAAAGCAACTGAAGGCAGGACAAGAAGCAATGAGTAGAAACTAATCAAGGAGAGAAGCAACTTAGAACTAAGGAGAAATTTCCCGACAGTCAGAACAATTGATCAGTGGAACAACTTGCCTGCACAAGTTGTGGGGATGCTCCAACCAACGCTGGAAGTTTTAAAGAAAAGGTTGGAGAACCATTTTATCAGAAATGGTATAGAAGAAATGGTTTCTTCTTTATTTTTATTTATTTATTTTGTCACAACAGTATATACAATCATCAACATAAACAATAAGTCATCATGAGAGAAAAAGTATATATAAGCAAAAGTATAAGTAAAAGTATGCATATAATAGTATAATGAAGAGAACAATAGGACAGGAACGGTAGGCACTTTTGTGCTCTTATGCACGCCCCTTGTAGTCCTCTTTGTTGGGTGAGGTGAACCTCTTCTTCCCTTTTTCTCACATATCTCCGCACCCCCTAGGATCACATGGCTTGAAGATCTTGGGCAAAGAAAAAGGGGAGAGATGCTGAGAGTGCCTGGGTTTTATGCCCTCTCTGGGCTTTTGAATTTGAGCTTGTATTCTGACTCCCATGGGGCCATGCAGGGGTAACTTTGTAGGTTGTCTTTTGAGTCCCAGACTTGGTTGAGCCTTCCTGGGTGATGTAATCTCCCCAGGTGCCATATGGTGAGTTCTGTTGCTAAAGGGCTAGTCCTACCTTGTTGGATCTTGGGTGAGGGCATTTGCTTATGAATAGACCTAGCTATCTCTTTATCTCTTAAGTGCTGACATCTGCTGTGGGCTATTGAGGAGGGTGGGGGCTATTAAGAGTGAGTCTGCTTCCTGCCCCCCAAAAAACATGTTTCTCCATTTCTCATCCAGGGAGGTATAATATTCTGCCTTTTTAATATTTCCTAGAATATTTCATTTTTCTGGGAGAGGGATGGGTGCTAACTTCCTACAGCTCCAAATATTCAAAGGAGAAAGCCTTTTCTTCTTTGTAGCGGCAAAACTGAAATCTCACACTTTCTCCAAAATGGCGGCATTTAGCACTGCTAGAAGGGCGAACCTCAGTTGGTGAAAAATTTGATGACATTTGATGAAAAGTGTGATTGCGTGAAACCATAATTGATTGTTAGGGAAATCTCTGTGTACAAATACGATTGTACAAAAGGAAGGAGCTTATGCAGTTGGGAATAGTGGTGGGATTCAAATTTTTTTACTATCGGTTCTGTGGGCGGGGCGGGGCTTGGTGGGCATGGCAGGGGAAGGATACTGTAAAATCTCCATTCCTACCCAGGTGAAATGCTACCGGTGGCGGGTGGTTTGGCGAACTGGTGGCTGCAGCAGCGAGAGGCTCTGCCCAGCTGCCTGGACATCATTAAACCTTCCTGGTTAAAACCAGGAAGTAACCTGTCTTTGACCCTCTGCATGGACAGAAGGCTTTGCGCATGCACAGACGTTCTAAAATTGCACGTGATGTGCGCACTTCCAAACTGCTAGGGAAGGTATGTAGATTTCACCCCTGATTCCCACCTCACTCCAGGGAAAGGATACTGTAAAATCCCCATTTCCTTCCGATCGGCTGGGACTCAGGAGGCAGAGAATAGGTGGGGGCGGGGCCAGTCATAGGTGGTATTTACCAGTTCTCTGAACTACTCAAAATTTCCGCTACCGGTTCTCCAGAACTGGTCAGAACCTGCTGAATACCAGCTCTGGTTGGGAAGTTGACTAATTTCCTATTGTTTCTTGAGCATTTCCAGTGGGCCAGTAGAAAATTGAAAACGAAGAAGCTAAAGTGCCCTGAGATGCCAGGGTAGAAACAGATGGGCACCTGCTGCATAATAGCCCAGACTTAAGAATTGTCTCTCAGAAAGACACCCCCCCCCCCCCCAAAAAAAAAGTCTGGATAGTGGACGTGGCAGTACCTGGAGACAGCAGAAGAGAAGGAACTGGAGAAGATAACAAAATAAAAAGATCTGCAAATAGAAACAGAATGACTGTGGCAAAAGGAAACCAAAGATACTACCTGTAGTAAGAGAGGCCTTGGATGTAATCCCCCCCAAATTGGAGCACCACTTGAATGCCATTGGCATGAACAAAATCAACATCCCAATTGTGGTTGTAAGGTGTACAAACACTGAACGTGAAGTCTCATCCCCCCCTTATCCGTGTCTCACTATTTGCCCTTGGGGGTCAAATAGCTGCAAAGAGATGATGCAATCTCCAGCATTTAGGCTGCTTGGAACCCAGGTTTAACACTGTTTCCGAATAGCCATGTGAAAAATAAGAGCTTGACTTTTAGCTGATATTGGTTGACAGGCTCCATTTGAACAGTCTCCTGCTTGGGCAGCGGGTTGGACTAGATGACCTACAAGGTCCCTTCCAACTCTGTTAATCTGTAATCTGTAAACACTATGGAATCCAGTAATTGTTACAGAAAATCTGTCCTCTACTATGAAACAATATATAAGGCACTATGAAACAGTATGTGAGCGTTACTCTCTTATCCTGAAAGGTAGATCAACGGATGAAGTCTGGATCATCTATGTATAATTGCTTTCCAAAATTCTGTTGGGGGAGAAAGTATAATAAAAGAGAAGGCAAGATAGCAAATTGGGCACAAAAGCAAAGGAATTTATTATTGAAGTTCCTGCTGAAAATAAGGACAAATCTTTCACAAGCCATCTTTAGGGAAGATAAAACCTTAGGGATTTCCTATTTCGTATATATGGATTTTTGTGGCCCAGATCTTATAGCACTACGTAGAGACATAAGGAACGCTAACTCATGAGAGTTGCAATAATCATGGTGGTGGTGATGATGATGATATAAAGATTAACAGAGTTGGAAGGGACATTGTAGATCATCTAGTCCAACCCCCTCCCCAAGCAGGAGACACTAAACCATTTCTGACAAATGGCAATCCAATCTCTTCTTGAAAGTCTCAAGTGATGAAGCTCCCACAACTTCCGAAGGCAATATCTGTTCCACTGGTTGATTGTTCTCACTGTCAGAAATTTTCCTTTTCCAGGTTAAATCTCTCCTTGTTCAGTTTCCATCCATTGCTTCTTGTCCTGCCCTCGGGTGCTTTGGAGAAAAAGCTTCACTCCCTCTTCTTTGTAGCAGCCCCTGAGATATTGGAACACTGCTATCATGTCTCCCCTAGTCCTTCTTTTCATTAAACTAGACATACCCAGTTCCTGCAACCGTTCTTCATATGCTTTAGCCTCCAGTCCCCTAATCACCCTGGTTGCTCTTCTCTGCACTTTTTCTAGAGTCTCAATATCTTTTTTATAGCGTGGTGACCAAAACTACTCTAGGTGTGGTCTTACTAAGGCTTTATAGGATGGTATTAGCACCTCACTTGTTCTTGATTGTATCCCTGTTAATTGAATTTAGGATTGCATTGGCTTTTTTGGCTGCCGCTGCACACAGCTGGCTTATATTTAACTGGTTGTACACTAAGACTCCAAGATCCATCTCAGTTATTGCTATTAAGCCTGGTTTCACCCAGTTCATATGTGTACTTTTGGTTTTGCCTAAGTGTAGGACTTTACTATTCTCTACATTGAATTTCATTTTGTTAGATAGGGCCCAGTGTTCAAGTCTGTCAAGAGCCATCTGGATCTTGAGCCTATCTTCTACTTAAATTCTTACATAATAGATCACCAGAAAATTATAAACTTTCCAATCTGTATTTAATAAAAATGTTTTAGATATAGCATATCCCAGATGTGGAAATCTGATGGAGTACATTTTGTTGGAATTTATGTTTATGCAACAACTGCAGGAGCATCCAGCCAAGCCCCTGCACCGATTGGCTGGCTTCAAACTGTCCTGTGTGTCCAAAAGCTCAATGCAAACCGTACTGCGACGAATGGGTCACGGTGAAGGGACTGGGATGGAGGGGCCGTGGCCCAAAATGCCAAGGCGTAATAACACGGAGGCAAAACCCTGGTGGAGAAACAGGCAGTGCTAAGAGTTTTGAGGCCAAAAGTCCCATTCCAATCACAGGTGGTCTGCAAAGGATTGAAGAAATGTTATGATTTCAATCTTGAGTTAAATCTTGGGGATTTGTGGCCACAAAAGGTATTTAAAGGTGGTCTGTGGTGTAGAAAAGATTGAGAACCACTGTCTTACAATGTACAAGATCACAAAGTGCAACATGTCACTGAAGATCATTTTCAGCATGAACTTCTTTCCTGAAGTCAATATAAACCATGAAATACAAACAACAAAGCTATAGTCATAAGGTACTAAAGAAATAGATAATAGGAAAGATGAGAAGGATAGTAGTAATACAGCCCTACTGGGTGGTTTGACATCCCCGGGGAATAAGACAGTGTTGTGGGAATTAGTTGTTTAGCATGATGATAGCATTGGGGGCGGGGGGGGGACAATTGTCCTTGTGTCTACTTGTTTTGATTTGCAATGCCCTATAGCATTATAGGGTGATGAGGAAAACCATCACTTGTTACACATACAAACACAACCCAGTATTGGAATATTTGAACATTTCTACTAAGGCCTTCCCTACCAAGGACAGGAAGCATGGCTTGTCGTCATTGTTTTTGCCTGCAGTGGAACACATTGAAATCAGGTAAAAAAATCTTGCACCACAGGTGGACAGAGGCAACCTCTATCCTCACTGCGGTCGACGGGTCAAGGAAATTAAACATTGGGAAATAGAAGGTCAACTTGAAAACTACACTTATAGCACTCTCTGTGCCTAGAACAATCATCACAGACCACAGTCAGGTCAGACCAGTTTCAAATTTATTTATTTATTTATTAATCAAACTTATATACCGCACCATCTCCCGTAGGACTCAGGGCGGTTCACAGGCATATTAAAACAATATAATAAATAAAAATCTTCCAGCAATTGCTTGCAAAGAGGGAATAGAATGGACTTACTCTTAAAACAGCCATCCTAACGCATCTCAATGTTTTCAACTTTCACTGGGCTGTTCTCTGCAATGCTAAGAGCACCCTGAGCTCCAGGTTCCACTCAAAGCTCCAGGTTCCACACCCTGAGGGGGTAGTCGCTTTGAGTGCTGAGAAAGGGCAGCAGCTCTTCATGGAAGCATGCTTGGAAAGTGTAGAGGTGGGACCTACTGCTGCTGTTGTAAAAAGAGAGCTGCCCCCCTTCAAAGTCCAGGTAGACCCCAACTTTTTCCATCCTTCTGCAGACCGGGAGGGGCGTACGGGGCTCACTCAGAGCTTGGTACTCTCCCACCTTCAGCTCAATAGCCCAAATACCTTCCTTGGGCAGAAATTTCAGCTGCTTCTTGCGCTCCACAGACTTTTTGGCCATCCCCACTATCCAACCGGGGCTGTCCCCAACATCGATCTCCCAGTAGAAGCGCCCAGTGGTAATGCCCTTCCGTCCCACCACACACCGGGTGGAAGTGAACATCTCCGGTTTTTCTTGCCAAAACCGTTGGCCAGGTCTGAACTGGACCCCAGTGGCTTTTTGCATGAAGACCAAGCCAGGATGAGCTGATTTGCAGTCCAAAGTTATCCTTGTAGGAACTGGAGAGGAAAGATGGAAAGAATTCAGAATGAACAAGAGCGGACTTGTGCAGCAGGGTATTGCAGGAGTATAAAGTGGTCCAGGAAAAAATTAGAAACAAATGAATGTAATATTAGCCAGCTGTTAATAAAGCTACTGCCATCCCCGGTATGTCTGAAGCTTCCTTTCTCTTTTTTAGCCCAGACTACATGATGGTGTAATTATACCATGTTTCTCCAAAAATAAGCCCTCCCCGTAAAAATTTAAAAGTATGCACAGCTGGTCCCCACCATTTCCTCTGGTTAGGGAGACAGAGCTGGAAATCAGGTAAGACGGCAAGAGGAGCCCCGTCTTGCTCCACGCGCCCCAAATTAATAAGACGTCCCCGAAAATAAGGCCAAAGCGCTTATTTCAGGATTCAAAAAATTATAAGACAGGGTCTTATTTTTGGGGAAATGCGGTATACAATAGGGTAATTATAGCGTTAAGCAATTATATTTGGAAGAGTTAGTGGTAAATGGAAAGGAGGCCATCAAAGAACACAGTAGGTTGACACCATCAAAGCTGACCCCAGTCAGAGCATAGAAGAACTCAAAGAAGCAGTGCAAGATCGGAAGATGTGGAGAGACCTGGCCCATAGAATCACCAAGAGTTGGACATGACTTAATGGATAACATCATCATCATCATCATCACATTACAGGGTTATTGCTGTGGAGTACATAGCCTTGAACTTCCTCAAAAAAAAAAACGGGATAAAAGTAATAAACCAATAACCAATACATTTGGTCTAAAACCTCAACTCACCTAGATATAGCCCATCCAGGAGCTCCTTCCAGGCGTAGAATTGCAGAGGTCCTTTAAACTCGCCCAGGTTCAAGTCTACAGCCACCACTTCATCTTCCTCCTCTTCCTCTTCTGTCTCTTGTTCTTCCTCCTCCTCATCTTCTTCTTCCTCCTCCTCATCTTCCTCCTCCTCAACGTCTTCATCAGTCTCATTCTCAGACTCATGTGTGTCTTCACCGCTGGCCTCCAGCCCATCTTCTCCTACCAGTTCAGCATCTAGTTTGGGTTTGTCCTGAGCTCCTTGTTCATTACGGACCCTGAAGGAGAAGAGCATCCCAAGGATCAGCCATTTTAGAATAAGCTGCCCCAATTCTATCAAAACTAGAGGAATCAGATCGCGGTCCTTCTACAGAGAGATATCTGAATACTTCTGATCAAAAAAGAATGATGCTCCATCATCATCATCATCATCATCATCATCATCATCATCATTATTATTATTATTTTGCCTCTTTAATGGATTTTGTGCACTAAGGGGAAAAAAACATGAAAAATATTGGACGAAAGTGGAAGGATTTAGAATTGGAAGACAATTACACCTGGGACTGCCTCCTGCTCCATAAATCAGGTTTTATTAGAAGCACACATGCATTTTTTAAAAATAATCACAGCAGAGGATGACTTCCAAAAAAGTTAGGTAGATTCAGACCTGATGGGAAGCTTCCTAGGGAAGCTCAAAAACCAGGAGAAAGCGATGGCCATGCTGTGGCCAAGAAAAAGCCCACGTCATCATCAGAAGGGAAGTCTCACTCAAGAGAATCTCCACTTCTTTCTTTTTGCAGTTTTACAGAGATTTTAGAAGTGATTTGGGTAGGAGCCAAAGGGCCAGAAGAACATTCTCCCTCCCAGTTAAACTCTTTTCATGGCCAAATCAACCTTGCTTTGCCTCTACTCCCAAGAAGGAAGAGGAGCCAACTTTATAATTGCAGTAGAGGTGTTTTTAATGGAAGTAAATAAGGAGCCATCTTCACTTCCATATACTGTATGGAGTTCCTTCACCTACTCATTCTGGCTTCTGAGAGGTGGAAGAGGAAGTCATGGCTGCAATGAGGAGGCAAAGTAATATATCTTGTATCAGGGGTGTCAAACTCAAGGCCAGCGGACCAGATCCAGCCCACAGAGTGCTTAGATCTGGCCCGTGGAGCCACCCTGGAAACAATGAAGGACTGACCCACGATGCCTCTGCCAGCAAAAATGGGGCTTGAGAGGGTCGCGCGCAGTGGCCCTTTTTGCTGGTAGAGGGCTGCAGGAGGCCATCACAGCCAAAAATGGAGCCCGGGGTGGCTGCACAGGCTCCTTCCCCCGAGCTCCGTTTCCGCTAGCAGAGTGCTACCAAAATAAACGGTTAGCAAAAGTGGATCCCCCCCATCCCTGCCTGGGCCACCACAGCTGCCCCTGATACAAGCCAAGCCCATTATGCCTACAGCGAGGAGGCAAACTAATGTAATGTTGGTTCATGCTTTTCTTCCTTTCGTGTATTTATTATATAGGTAGTCTTGGACTTGGCAACCATTCATCGAGGGACCAAAGTTACAACAATGCTGAAAAGAGTGATTTACAACCGGTCCTCACATTTGCAGCTGTTGGTCGTGGTCAGGATGCAAGTACTTGACAAGCAGCCTGCATTTACCATAATTGCCATGTTGGGGGTCACGTGACGGCCATTTGCGACCTTCCAAGCTGGCTTGGAGCAAGCAAAGTCAATGTCGACTCGCTTAGTGACTGCACCGATTCACTTAACAACGGTGGCAAAAAAAAGTTGGGAGGGGACATTTAACAACCACCTGGCTTATCAAAGGAAATGTTGATCCTAACTTTGGCTGTAATTTGATGTATAAGAAAAGAGAAACACTACTCACCTCTCTAGCAACTCTTTTGCCTCCTGTGGGAGAAGAAGGAAGGAAGGAAGGAAGGAAGGAAGGAAGGAAGGAAGGAAGGAAGGAAGGAAGGAAAAAGAAAGAAAGGTAAGATAAATAGTAAATAGGTAAAATAATTCCACGGTTATCACCCACTTTCCTGCCAAAGAGTTCTAAATTTTAATGGTGCAGAACAGATTCTGCTCTCTGAAGATCATATCATTTTAAAATTTAAATTGGTTTTAAATGGGTTTTATTATGTATATTGTTATTTTTAATTATTCGGCCATTTCTAATAAGTTTTTTAACTGATGTTTTATTTTGTATTTATATGTATATTTTTATTTGGCTGTGAACCGCCCTGAGTCCCTAGGGAGATAGGGTGGTATAAAAATACAAAAATAAATAAATAAATAAAATAAATATCCTAGTTTATTATCAGAAAAAAAAAATCCCAGTGAAATAAAATCACAACATATATACATATATAAGAAACAAAAATTGAGGACTGTAGAGTGCTTGAGATGCCACAGAAAACCCAAGGTGATGAAGGTGCATATACTGTAATGATTGATCTCTCCTTTACATGAACAAACCCTATGGAGTCTAGCAATTGTTACAGGAAATCAGTGCTACTTATTTTATTTGTTTTAAGAAAATCAATTTGGCCACCCAACTGGCTCTCAGTGATTCTGGATGGCTTACAAAGATTTAAAAAAGTGATATTGTCAGTCGTGACAAATCCTAATTGAACAAATCATGGTGTGAGAAGTTTTATATCCAAATATATTTTATTCTTTGTACTGTTTACATCTTCCTTTTTAAAAATATTAACAGAATCTACAACGGTCCAAGAATCAATGTCGCCAGCTTAATTAAATTAGCAAACTGCCTCAACCTCCAAAATAAGTTACCCAAGCCTAATCCACATATCAAAGGATGTCTGCAAGCACATAGAGATAATTAAATTAAGTTTCCCAACAGAACTGTATGTTCACAAACACACACACACATATACACACACACCTCAACATAAACACTTCCACATCCTGGGCTCCAAGATCACCACAGATGGGGACTGCAGCTAAGAAATTAAAATATGCTTGCTCCTGGGGAGGAAAGCTATGGCAAATCTAGACAGCATACTAAAAAGCAGAGACATCACCTTGCCAAGTGCCAAGTGTGTGTAGTCAAGGCTATGGTTCTCCCAGTTGCAATGTATGGTTGTGAAGGTTGGACCATAAGAAAGGCTGAGCGCCAAAGAATTGAGGCCTTTGAACTCTGGTGCTGGAGAAGACTCCTGCGAGTCCCTTGGACTGCAAGGCGATCAAACCGGTCAGTTCTAGAGGAGATCAACCCTGACTGCTCTTTAGAAGGTCAGATCCTGAAGATGAAACTGAAATACTTTGGCCACCTAATGAGAAAGAAGGACTCACTGGAGAAGAGCCTAATGCTGGGAAAGATTGAGGGCAAAAGAAGAACGGGACGACAGAGAACGAGGTGGCTGGGTGGAGTCACTGAAGCAGTAGGCATGAGTTTAAATGGACTCCAGAGGATGGTAGAGGACAGGAAGGCCTGGAAGAACGTTGTCCATGGGGTCGCGATGGGTCGGACACAACTTCGCAACTAACAACAACAAACAACAACAACATCCCAGATAAGCTCCCTCTATAGGTTTGCCACCGTACCCCGTTTCTCTGCAGCCTGCCCTTAAAATCAAATTGTTTTGCTTTTAGAATAAATATTTCTCTCACAACTGTCTGAATCACATTTTTATTTATTCTTGTGCCATCCCGGCTCAAGCTGGAACTCCAAATTATTCTTCTAACAATATTTTTGTGCAATCTATGCACCCAGCAATTTTCTTCTTCCCAAGAAAACCCCACAACTCACGATCCTCCTTACCTTAAGGAAACTAAAGTGGTCTTTGCATTCAAGGCCGGCTTGTACACGACACAGAGTTTCTGAACATGAAGCCATCTTGCAGTCCAGTTCCTTTAACTTGGTTTCCATCTGCGCCAAGTTCTTTTCTGTCTGGTTCTCTAAGGCCTGTTTTATAGCCAGCTCTCTGTCGTTCAGCAGCTGGTGCATCTTCCCAAACTCTTCAGAGATATGATCCGACAAGGATTTGGAGCAGGTCTGGAAAAACAGAGAGGGGGCACAGCAAAAGGTTGTGGTTTGGTCAAAGAGAAATGATCACCTGTCCACAATGGGGTTGGTTTTGGGGTAGACTCCTGAGAACACCTTGGACAGCCATGAAAAAATAAATCAATGAACCATCAAACAAATCAACTCATTTGATTTCTTTTTTGAAGCACTAATGACTCAAAACATCCTACTTTGCATCCTATGTGATGCAAAGAATTAACTTTCTGAAGGGGACTCTTAATACTAGGAAAGATGGAAAGAAAAAGATGAGGAAAAACAAATGCAAAGATGGCGGACAGAGTTACAGTGGCAATGGGGGCACCATTGGAAGATCTGAAAAACCAGGTTAGGAATAAATTGTCATGGAGAAACTCCGTTTTGCTTGGAGTTAAAAACTACTTGATAGCATATAATTTACTTTATATATTTATTAAACTTATATGCACCCATTTCACTGTCAGGTAACTCATAATCAATCAATGAATACCACTATAATGATTACCTAAGCAACACCAACAATTTAAATCTTTTGCATTTTATAATGTACTGTACTGACAGCACACATATGTGTACATACACACACAGTTGTATGTAGTTGAGTAGCGAAACATCTGCAAGAAAACAACCAAGCTCAGAAAGCACCAAAGACCCCCACCGTTCAACCCTGAGCTGCAAATATTCCCTTCTATCGGTACACAAAGTTCTAATTGTTAACTGTTCTTTGTTGTATCTTAGAGCAACGGTCACCAACCGGTGGTCCACGAGAAAATTTTGGTGGTCCACAGAATTCTTTTTTTTTTTTTTGCATTTTTTAATATTGCACTAAATCAGGGGTCCTCAAACTATGGCCCCTGGGCTGGATACATACAATGAACGTTTGTATCGCTGCAGAGAATCTCCCCCTTTGGGGTCTTTTTGTGTGGGTCGGAGGGGGGCAGAAATTCCGACTCGGGGTCTGCTTCAGCCTCCTGGTGTGGGGCTTTGGGTGAAGGCTGGAGGAAATTGCCACTGGTGGCAATGAGCCGGAGGCCCTTGTTCCAGTGGGACTGCATCATGGCCTGGAACTGGCTGACGTATCAGCCCACTGGGCCTCCAGGCACCGGTACCTGGCCTTGCACTCCCACAGGTCTTCCCTCTGCTTGGAAAGCCTATGCTCATAGTCCTCAGTGAGGTGCTTCTGCTGAGTCTCCTTCTTGGTCAGATCCAATTTGAACTAAGCCAACTCAGTTGAGTTTTGCCAACTCTTTCTCGTGGTGGCTGCTTAGCTCCAACAACTGCTTCCTGTTGGGGCCCTAAGGAGCCTGGGCAGGGAGTTAAGGAAGGGCTGGAAGGAGAGGGGTGAGTAGAGGGCGGCAATGCAGCCCTCGGTGTGAGTGACATTGAGTTGGCCACACCCACCCAGTCATGGCCACTTAGCCATGCCCACCCATTCACATCGACAGCAATAGTTGCTGGGCTGAAGAGAGAGAAGATACACTCAGTTTAGCATTAAACAGAAAGTCCCAACCATCACCACTTCTCAGCTGCACCTTTAACTCGATAATGTTCTCCTGCTGGTGGCACTGGCTCCTTTTCAACCGCTTGAGACCTTCCTCAAGAGGCTCCAGAGATGCCTTCAGCTGGTTCTAAAAGGAAGAGAAAGTGGAAAAAAGGTCACAAGTCACTTTTTCCGTGCTGTTGTAACTTTGAACAGTCATTAAACAAACGGTTGTCTTGTTCAACCAGAGGCCACCTTCCTTCTCCTCCCAGGTCCCATTCTTACCTGATAGGTCTGAACCGCGTTTTTGATGGGCAGGAAGTCGTGTCCCCGGTGCTGAGGCAAGTTCCGGCAGATGACACAAATGGGCTCCTCATCTTGGCTGCAGAAGAGCTTGAGAGGCTCCTCGTGTTCCTCACAGAAGTGCCAGCCTCCGGTGCTGCTCAGCTGAGTCCCTTCTTCCAGCTTTAGAAGCCGGGCCTTCTCGGCCAAGTTGCAGAGGGCTCGGTTGATCATTATGTGGCACAAAGCGAAGGGTTGGCAGCACTCGGGGCAGTGCCCTCGTCTTTGCCCTTTGGGGATGCAGGGCTCCAGGCAGGGAGCACAGAAGCTGTGGCCACAATTCAGCATGCGGGGCTCCCGAAAGAGGCAGAGGCAAATGGGGCACAGCAGGTCTTCAGTGAAACTGGACACTTCTCGTACTGAAGCCATTTTGGTCGATTCAAAGAGAGCCTGAACAGGTTTCCCAAGTTAGAACAGCTTCTATTTCTGCCTGCTAAGTGAACATAGAATAATAGGGTTGGAAGAGACCTTGGAGGTCTTCTAGTCCAACCCCCTGCCCAAGCCGAAGACCCTATACCATTCCAGACAAATGGCTGTCCAATTTCTTCTTTAAAACGATGATAATGATGGAGCACCCACTACTTTTGAAAAGGCAAGCATTTCACCGGTTAATTCTTCTCACCGTCAGGAATTTTCTCCTTAATTCTAGGTTGGATCTCTCCTTTGACAAGTTTCCATCCGTTACTTTTTGTCCTGCTCTCAGGTGCTTTGGAAAATAAGTCAACCCTCTCTTGTCTGTGACAGCCCCTCAAGTACTGGAAGACTGAGGCGAAGGGCTGTCTGCCCTCCCAGACAGATCAGACTTGGACACCCAAAGTCATGAACCGGGGTGGAATCTACTTACCTTCCTTACCGGTTCGGAAATGCACGCGCCCCACACGCATCACATCCGCACGCAGACCTTCTGCGCATGCTCAGAAGGTAAAAAAACCACATCACTCCTTGGTTAAAACCAGGAAGTAATGACACTCCAGGCGGGTGTGTCTACCGGCCACGATCGCTACTAGTTCGCGCGGTCTTATCCGGGAGCATTTCACCCTTGTCATGAAGCCTAAAACTACTTTTGTTACAGGGTTACAGAAACAGAGTCTGGAGGCGCTTCCTGCCTTTATCCTAAAGTGAACCAGGAAGGATAAACCCTGAGATGTTTTCTCAAATTGCATGCCTATTTTGGACACAGAAATTTCTTATCTCACCGCTGCCTGGGCTGCGTCTCTTCCTCCTCTTCTTCCAGGTAATTCTCACAGCCCGCTGCAGGGCAGGGAAACCCCTCAACGTGTCAGACCTGCCGCCACTTAAACCTCTAAATAAAAAACATCCTCTGCTCCATCAGTTGAGAAAGGCAGGGTTCTTATTAGAAGTGTGTGGCAGTGAAGCATAGCCAGAACTGAGCATTGCATGCCAAAAGCCCTAAGAAACCAATGTTCTTTTTTCAATTTACAATTCTTTTAGTATCTGTTCGAAGTTTCAATAGCACTGGAAAAAGTGAATTGTGACCATTTTTCTTGCCGCTCCCTGTAGACATCTGATCAAAATTCAGACAATTGGCAGCTGGCCTGGATTTTTGAGTTCCAGTGTCCCAGAGCCACGTGATCCCTTTTGCGACAAGCAAAGTCAAAGGAGAAGCCAGATACAATCAACAACTGTGTTATTAACTTAACAGCAGTCATTTGTTTAACAACTGTGGCAAAAAGACATCGCAAAATGGGGCAAAGCCCATTTAACACCTGCTTTGCTGTACAGTTCCTCGATTTACGACCACAATTGAGGTCAAAGTTTCTGTTGCTAAGCAAGACAGCTGCTAAGTGAGTTTTGCCCCATTTTATGATCTTCCTTGCCACCGTTATTAAGTGTATCGCTGCAGTTGTTAAGTTAGTAACACGGTTGTTAAGTGAATCTGGCTTCCCCTTGACTTAGCTTATCAGGTCACAAAAGGGGATCAGATGACCCCTGGGATACTGCAACCGTCATAAATATGAGCCAGTTACCAAGCACCTGAATTTTGATCATATTATTACGGGAATGCTGCAATGGTCATAGAGTGTGAAAAACAATCCGAAGTCCCTATTATTCAGTACTGTGGTTAACTTTGAATGGTCATTAAACAAATTGTTGTAAGTCAAGGACTACCTGTACTAACTGGGGGGTGGGGGGCATATATATAGTATAGATAGATCAGAGATCTTCAAACTTGGCAGCTTTAAGACTTGTGGACTTCAACCCCCAGAATTAGCATAGCTGATTGGAGAATTCTGGGAGTTGAATCCAAAAGTCTTAAAGCTGCCAAATTTGGGGACCCCAGAGATAGATAGTAGAGAATTTTTTATTGGCCAAGTGTGATTGGACACACAAGGAATTTGTCTTGGTGCCTACACTCTCGATGTACATAAAAGAAAAGATACGTTCCTAAGAATCAAAAGGGATAGCATTTAATGATAGTCGTAGGGAACAAATAAGCAATCAAATCATATTAGGAAACAGTCTATATAAATTGTGAGGATACCAGCAACAAGGTTACAGTCATATAGTCATAAGTATCTGTCCTGCTCGTCAATGACTACTTCAGTTTCAATCACAATACACGAGCAAACAATAGATACAAACTCAAAAGATTGCAGAAAATATGACTTCAGCAACAGAGTGGTCAATGCTTGGAATGCACTACCTGACTCTGTAGTTTCTTCCCCAAGCCCCCAAAACTTTAAGCTTAAACTGTCTACTGTCGACCTCACCCCATTCCTAAAAGGTCTCTATAAGGGGCATGCAGAAGCGCACCTGCGTGCCTGTCTCTGTCCTAATATTCCTTTTGACTTACTCTTTTCATGTATCCCAATTATGTTTATACTTTTATCTGTTCTCTTATATATGATTGACAAATAACTAAACTACAAAGTATGTAAACCAGAGGGGGGGACATGTTGGAGGTTGCAAGGCATGACAACACCCCCCCCCCCCCGGTTTTGCAAAGGAGACAAAGAGGAAGCTCTGGGCTTGATGGTGAAGGAGAGGAGAGATGGACGGCTAATCCGACTCATATTCACCTGCCTCCCTGCGATGCGTTTTGTATTTATCATCCGTGATAGTTGGATACATCACCCCAAAACTTCACACCCTTCAAAAGTAGCTCAAAAATTTATACTGATATTGTTTCCTGATTGCTTATTTGTAGCCTATGACTATCATTAAGTGTTGTATCATTAAGTGTTAAATTTGTACCCTATGACCATCATTAAGTGTTGTACCTTATGATTCTTGACGAAGGTCAAGACCTCCAACTTCAACTTCCAGACCTTTCGCCGCGAGCTTAAAACATATCTATTCTTTCGAGCAGGACTGGCTTAATATGGTTTTAAATATGGATTTTATTGGGGTTTATTTTATATTTTGTATTGTATTTTAAATTTAGGCTATTGGAATAAGTTTTTTAAATATTGTTTTTATTGAAATGTATCGTTTTTATTTTATCTGCCTGTTCACCGCCCTGAGTCCTTCGGGAGAAGGGCGGTATACAAATTAAATTATTATTATTATTATTATTATTATTATTATTATTATTATTAGGTATCTTTTCTTTTATGTACACTGAGAGTGTATGCACCAAAAACTAATTCCTTGTGTGTCTAATCATACTTGGCCAATAAAATTCTATTCTGTTCTATTCTAAAATAGGAAAAGAACAACCCCTCAAAGCGGACAAATTCCCAACTCTCCCTCCTTCCCTCCCCGCGCCATACTTGCATTTTCCACTTGGCGAGGGAGGGATTTTCCGCCCCTTTAAAGCCACGCACACAAAACCCTCCAGAGGTTCAGCCGCTTTTGCAAGAAACGACGACAAGCGGCATAAACACCCTACCCACCGCCGAAGGAGATGCTCACGTCGGCGGGTTGCTTGCTTTGAAAATTCAGACGCCGCGGGAAGCCAAATCTTCGCTCGGCCGGTGTTCGGGTTTTGTTTTGTTTTTTGATGCTTGCGGAAGCTCGAGCGGACTCGCGCCCTTCCTCAGAGGAAGCCCCTTTTTCAGTTTCGGTTTTGCAGCGATACCTGCAAATCAGGCGCTTTCCCGGATCAAGGCGGAGTTTGTGAAAAATCGGCAACTTTTTCTGCCAAAAGCTGTTCTTTTGGATTGATTAAAGGACAGGATCTCTGGAGGGGCAGCAAAGCAGAGAAGCCGGAAGCTCCCCGGATGCTTTAGGGAGCTCCCGAGGGCATCTATGGGAATTCTCTCCCAAAATCAAAGCAGTTTTTGGTTTTGTTAGATTGGGCGAAGAACGGAGTCGAAGCCGGGGGAAAAGGAACGATTTGTCTTTATTGATCCGTTACTAGCGAAAGGCAAAAAGGCTTCAGGCTGGCAGCGCTCTTTTATAGAAGGCTGGCAGTCTTTAGCCAATAGGTTTAAAGTATTTTCCCGCGGTTAGTGTGGACCGGAGTCTGCGCACACACAACAGGTTTTATGAATGAGCCTCTGGATCTCCGGAGAGGGAGACCTTTCAGGGTTTCAGCGGTCCTTTCTTGCCTCAGATCCCCGAAAGATCTATAAGGGGCGTGCCTAAGCGCACCAGCATGCCTACCGTCCCCTGTCTTAATGTTTCTTTTATTCTGTAAGGTCCCAAAATATACTTGAGTCAGCAGAATACCAAAAGGAGAGACTCAAGACGAGGCTTACAAAAAGAAGCAGATTTATTTATGGCCAAAAACAAAATACTGGGTGGGACCATATAGAATAGAATAGAATAGAATAGAATAGAATAGAATAGAATAGGATTCTTTATTGGCCAAGTGTGATTGGACACACAAGGAATTTGTCTTGGTGCATATGCTCTCAGTGTACATAAAAGAAAAGATACGTTCATCAAGGTACAACATTTACAACACAATTGATGGTCAATATATCAATATAAATCACTTAATGATAGTCATAGGGTACAAATTTAACACTTAATGATACAACACTTAATAATAGTCATAGGCTACAAATAAGCAATCAGGAAATATCCAGAACCTACAGATACAATGCATGTGAGGCAACAGCCACACCTTGGGGAAGATATGATGTCCTTTTTTATAACCCCAGAGACATCAGCTTAGTACCCAATTCTGGCACAATATATGTGATACAAATACAAAGGCATATTTGTGTTACAGATATAAAGGTACAATATATGTGTGTTATACAAATACAAAGGCTATATATGTATTACAGGAACCTAATGGTTACAGAACAACAAGTTTCTACTAATTCTAATATACCAGAATTTTATATTCTAGTATTATTTATTATAGCCTTATTACTGCTTCCCTTCAATTCGTAACCTTTTCGTGTATTTATAATTATGTTTACGACCTGTATCTGTCATAAAATACATGTTGGACAAAATAAATAAAATTCCCACCCATTTCTGCATTAACAAAGGGACCGAATCAAAACCAGGTGAAGTGTTAATACTGCTTTATAATGCATTGGTTAAGGCCATACTTGGAATACTGCATCCAGTTTTGGTCGCCACGATGTAAAAAAGATGTTGAGACTCTAGAAAGAGTGCAGAGAAGAGCAACAAAGATGATTAGGGGACTGGAGAAATGGAGCAAAATTCAACTAACAAATGTTTTCACTTAACAACAGAAACGTTGGACTCAATTGTCGTCGTAAGTCAAAGACTACCTGCTGTATTTCTTTACATATTTTGGCCTCCTGATGCCAGTTGGACTTCTTATCCCAGTATAATTTTCCATTGCTTCAAAGATCAGTGAACAGCATGCTAGCTGAGGACAAAGAGCTTCTGGTGTTATTGTTCTAAGCATCAACCCTGGAAAACTGTCTGGTTTGTTCTGCAACCCAACAAGACAGACACAGACTTCAGAGGATAATTAGAACTGCAGAAAAAACAATGGCTACCAACCTGCCTTCCATTTGAGGACCTGTATACTGCACGAGTCAAAAAGGGCTGTGAAAGTATTTACAGACCCCTCACATCCTGGACATAAACTGTTTCAACTTCTACCTCAAAACGACGCTATAGAGCACTGCACACCAGAACAACTAGACACAAGAACAGTTCCTTCCCGAACGCCATCACTCTGCTAAACAAATAATTTTCTCAACATTGTCAAACTATTTACTAAATCAGCACTATTATTAATCTTCTCATCGTTCCCATCACCCATCTCCTTCCACTTATGACTGTAACTTTGTTGCTTGTATCCTTATGATTTATACTGATATTGTTTCCTGATTGCTTATTTGTAGCCTATGACTATCATTAAGTGTTGTATCATTAAGTGTTAAATTTGTACCCTATGAGTATCATTAAGTGTTGTATCTTATGATTCTTGATGAAGGTATCTTTTCTTTTATGTGCAGTGAGAGTGTATGTACCAAGACAAATTCCTTGTGTGTCCAATCACACTTGGCCAATAAAAAATTCTAGTCTAGTCTAGTCTAGTCTAAAAGGCATGAAGGAAAAAAAGGGGTGGTTATTCTCCAGCAATTCCCCAAACTTTGAGAAGTGATGCCAGAGTAGTTGTGAAGGAAAATGAAGTGAAACTCCCAGGTCGCTTTGCTTTCAGAAAAGAGGCGGCCGTGTGGCTTTGCAGAGCAGCTCCGAGAAAGGCTTTTCCTGGCCCAGACAGATTTCAAGCATTTCCTTCCTTTTCTCGTTTTGATAATAATCTCCATATTGTGTTGTAAATGTTGTACCTTGATGAACGTATTTTTTTTTTTTATGTACACTGAGAGCATATGCACCAAGACGAATTCCTTGTGTGTCCAATCACACTTGGCCAATAAAAATTCTATTCTATTCTATTCTATTATTAACTTTAAAGGCAGAAGAGGGCGCTAGTGCTTAGAAGAGAAGGGGGGGCTTTTAAAGTCCTCTTATACAATTTAGAAACAGAAACTAAATAATTCTTTTTTTTTTCATTTCGTAGCACACTCTGGCAAGGTAAGGATATTTTTCTCTCAATCTTTTGCAGGCTTATAAAATGAGGAGAAAATGTTTGCTTTTGGGGTAGTTTGTTTTTATTTTCTTGATAGTTTTAGCCAAACTGATTTTGTTTTCTTAAAAAAAGCAAGGGGTTCTAATTAAGACATTCCTCTGAGTTAATTTAAGAGAATCAGTTTGGTGTGCTACTTAAGGCATCGAGCTAGAAACTGGGAGACTGTGAGTTTTAGTTATGCCTTATGCAAAGCCAACTAGGCGAGGGTCTCCAACCTTGGCAACTTTAAGACTTGTGGACTCCAACCTCTGTGGGGGGAACTTCTGGAACGAACTTCCCCCGGGTTTACGCCAAATACCTGACCTTCGGACATTCCGTCGCGAACTGAAGACACATCTTTTTATTCGCGCGGGGCTGTCTTAAATTGAATTTTATCAAATTTTTAGAATTCTTATTAACTAATTTTAAATGGGGTTTTTAGCTCACTGTATATTTTAATTTTCAGGCCAATTTTAAAATAAGTTTTTTAATTGCATTTTAAATTATATATTGCACTGTTTGTTTTTATTTTTGCCTGTACACCGCCCTGAGTCCTTCGGGAGAAGGGCGGTATAGAAATCAAATAAATAAATAAATAAATAAAACCTTGGCAACTTTAAGATTTGTGGACTTCAACTTCCAGAATTCCCCAAGTCTTAAAATTGCCAAAGTTGGAGACCTCTGATCTACATCAGAGTTCTCCACTCCTCTGAAAACAACAAAATATTTTATCCCACCAGACTTGAAATCCTAGGTTTAGAAAACTTAGAACTCCGTCGCCTTTGACAGGACCTAAGTTTAACTCATAGAATCATCTATTGTAATGTCCTTCCTGTTAAAGACTACTTCAGCTTCAATTGCAATAATACAAGAGCAACCAATAGATTCAAACTTAATGTTAATCACTTCAATCTAGATTGCAGAAAATATGACTTCTGTAACAGAATTATCAGCGCTTGGAATATATTACCTGACTCTGTGGTCTCTTCTCATAATCCCAAAAGCTTTAACCAAAAACTTTCTACTATTGACCTCACCCCATTCCTATGAGGGGCGTGCATAAGAGCACAAATGTGCCTACCGTTCCTGTCCTATTGTTTTTTCCCCCTTATATATATATGCTTATACTTCATTATATTTCCTCATATATATGTTTATATACTATATCATCATTTTGTATGATGCTTATGTATATTGTTATGACAAAATAAATAAAGCTTCAAATCTACATGATAGCAGTGTTCCAATATCTCGTGGGCTGCCACAAAGAAGAGGGAGTCAAACTATTCTCCAAAGCACCTGAGGGTAGAACAAGAAGCAATGGGTGGAAACTAATTAAGGAGAGAAGCAACTTAGAACTAAGGAGAAATTTCCTGACAGCTAGAACAATTAATCAGTAGAACAACTTGCCTCCAGAAGTTGTGAATGCTCCAACACTGGAAGTTTTTAAGAAGATGTTGGATAACCATTTGTCTGAAGTGGTGTAGGGTTTCCTGCCTAAGCAGGGGGTTAGACTAGAAGACCTCTAAGGTCCCTTCCAACTCTTCTCTTCTCTTCTCTTCTCTTCTCTTCTCTTCTCTTCTCTTCTCTTCTCTTCTCTTCTCTTCTCTTCTCTTCTCTTCTCTTCTCTTCTCTTGGGACAGCCCCTCTCCCTCAGTCCTCGAAATCTCCAGGCAGTTTGTCCAGGCAGTTGCCAGGAATCAGTATTGACTGGAAGGTAACTGAGTCCATTTATCTCACCTTGGTAAATACAGTTCTTTATCTTCTTTTTCCCTGCCGCCTTGAAAGAGGCGGTGGTGAGACCCCTCCTTAAGAAGCCCTCTTTGGACCCAGCTATTTTGGGTAATTATCGTCCAGTCTCCAACCTTCGCTTTGTTGCGAAGGTTGTAGAGAGTGCCGTGGCGCGACAGCTGCCCCAACACCTGGATGAAGATGTCTATCTAGACCCGTTCCAGTCCGGCTTCCGACCCGGATACAGCACGGAGACAGCTTTGGTCGCGTTGGTGGATGATCTCTGGAGGGCCAGGGACAGGGGATATTCCTCTGCCCTGGTCCTATTAGACCTCTCAGCGGCATTCGATACCATCGATCATGGTATCCTGCTGCGCCGGTTGGGGGGATTGGGAGTGGGAGGCACCGTATATCGGTGGTTCTCCTCCTATCTCTCCGACCGTCGCAGACGGTGTTGACAGGGGGCAGAGGTCACCGCGAGGGCCTCACTTGTGGGGTCCCACAGGGTCGATTCTCTCGCCCCTGCTGTTCAACATCTACATGAAGCCGTTGGGTGAGATCATCAGTGGTTTCGGGGTGAGATACCAGCAGTACGCTGATGACACCCAGCTGTACTTTTCCACCCCGGACCACCCCAATGAAGTTGTTGAAGTGCTGTCCCGGTGTTTGGAAGCTGTACGGGTCTGGATGGGGAGAAACAGGCTCAAGCTTAATCCCTCCAAGACGGAGTGGCTGTGGATGCCGGCACCCCGATTCAGTCAGCTGCAGCCGCGGCTGGCTGTTGGAGGCGAGTTACTGGCCCCAAAGGATAGGGTGCGCAACTTGGGTGTCCTCCTGGATGATCGGCTGTCGTTTGAAGATCATTTGACGGCCGTCTCCAGGAGGGCCTTCCACCAGGTTCGCCTGGTTCGGCAGTTGCGCCCCTTCCTTGATCGGGATGCCTTATGCACAGTCACTCATGCGCTCGTTACCTCTCGCTTGGATTACTGTAATGCTCTCTACATGGGGCTCCCTTTGAAGTGCACTCGGAGGCTTCAGTTAGTCCAGAATGCAGCTGCGCGGGTTATAGAGGGAGCTACACGTAGCTCCCATGTAACACCGCTCCTGCGCAGACTGCACTGGCTGCCTGTGGCCTTCCGGGTGCACTTTAAGGTGTTGGTTATGACCTTTAAATCGCTCCATGGCTTAGGACCTGGGTACTTACGGGACCGCCTGCTGTTACCACACGCCTCCCACCGACCCGTACGCTCCCATAGAGAGGGACTTCTCAGGGTGCCGTCCGCCAAACAATGTCGGCTGGCGGCCCCCAGGGGAAGGGCCTTCTCTGTGGGGGCTCCCACACTCTGGAACGAGCTTCCCCCGGGTTTACGCCAAATACCTGACCTTCGGACATTTCGTCGCGAACTCAAGACTCATCTTTTTATCCGCGCGGGGCTGGCTTAAATTGGGATTTTAATGTTGAATTTTATTAATTTTAAACGGGGTTTTTTTAACGTGGTAAATTTTAATTACTGGGCTAATTTAAATAAGTTTTTTAAATCGTATTTTAAACTTGTATATTGTATGTTCGGTTTTATTATGCCTGTACACCGCCCTGAGTCCTTCGGGAGAAGGGCGGTATAAAAATCAAATAAAATAAAATAAATAAAAAAATAAATCTGTCACTCAAGAATCCCTGTGATCCAGGATGGAGAGGCTTCATTATTTCACTTGTAGAGAGGAAAAACTGTAGGTGCAGAAATCCCCCTGCACACAGCTTTTTAAGATACTCAAAGCAATCAGTCAATCAGAGTAGAGCTGGAAGGGACCTTGGAGGTCTTCTAGTCCATCCCCCTGCTTAAGCAGGAGACTTTGTGCAGTTTAAGACAAGTGGCTGCCCAGTCTTTTCTTAAAAAGCTCCAGTGATGGAGCACCAACAACTTCTGGAGGCAAAGCTGTTCCACTGGTTAATTGTGCTCAGTGTTAGGACGTTTCTCCTTAGTTCCTGGTTGCTTCTCTCCTTGATTAGTTTCCATCCATTGTTTTGGGTCTTGCCCTCTGATGTTGTGGAAAATAAATTAACCCCGTCTTCATATGTTTTAGTCTCCAGGCCTTTAATCATCCTAGTTGCTCTTCTTTGCACTTTTTCCCAGTGTCTTTTTCTCAACATCTTTTTTGTAATGTGGTGACCAAAACTGGATGCAGTATTCCAGGTTGTGGCCTTACTGAGGTTTTACAAAGAGGTGCTAATACTTCACGTGATCTTGATTCTATGCCTCTGTTTACACAACCAAGGATTATATTTGGGGTTTTTTTGGCAGCTGCCGCACACTGCTGGCTCATATTTAAGTGATGATCCGCTAGGACTCCAAGGTCCCTCTCACAGTAACTGTTTTTGAGCCAGGTTTCACCTAATCTGCACTTGTACCTTTGGCTTTCCCTGCCAAAGTGTAAAACCTTGCTGTCCTCCACATTCTCCACAAATCATACCCTCTATATCTCTGGGTTAGGAAATATTGCATCTTCTTTGAGGAACACAGAATTTCAAATCGACACCAAGGGTGAGGGATGTATGAGAAAAACAATACTTCTGTGATGTTCTTCTCTTGCCTTCCTCCTGTTTTGGTCCGCCAGCAGCCTGCAGCGCTGGCAACATAGTCAGACAGCAATGAGGCTGAGGAAGAACATAGGCCAGTCCTGGAAGCTGGGGAAGGCCTGGATGAGGGCTCTGTGTCGGAGGCTGAGGTGAGGCCAGGGCCATCAGTGAGTGAGGTGCAGATTCCAGAGTCTCCAGGGACTGACAGTGGTGAGGCAAAGGAACAGGAGGAGCCTGTTCTTAATGCACGCATCAGAAGAGCTGCCAGAAGGCAAGAGCAGCTCAAGCAGAGAGGACAACTCTGGAGTAGGGCCAAGAGATGATTGGCCCCTCCCATAAGGCTTAAAACAGACCAGCAACGGCGTTTGGGCTTTGCCGGAAAACAACATTGGTAGCTTTGTCTTGCTGCATTTGTTTTGTATCGGTATCTTCTGAACTTTTGCCAAAAAAGGCCTTTGGCAGTTTGCCTAATTGGACCAAGGTTGGTGAAAGGACTGAGGAATTGTGTTGGGAGGAATTTGTTTTAGTTTAGTTGAACTACACTGAGAATGAGTTAATTCTCAGCTATTATAATAAAGTTTGTTTGTTTTTACACTGACTGAGATTCCTACCACCTACTTGGGCCTGGGTCACAACACCTCCAGAGATCCACAATGTTTTGAGGTTAGGAACTTTAGGAATTTTAACTGAACTTAATTGACACCCAAATCCACCTTCTCAAAGTTTCCTTTTTAGAGTGTCCATAGGTCCATGGATAGAGATGGATAGCACGAACTGGGCTTTTCAACAAGCTCCTGAAAGAGTTCCTTATCTAAGTCTCTTAGCAGTCATGGGATAAGAGGACTTTTTTAAATCAGAAAGCAAGAAATAGGATTTAAAATGGGGGGGGGAGGGTTCTTGGGAAAGGAATTTAGAAGTTGCTGCTTTTAAACTGTTCATAAATTATTTTGACTTGAAAGCATTGGACATTTCTGGATGATAGCAACCTTTTCAAGGAATCAAAAACCAAAAGTGATTCTGAACAATTCCAGGAAGATCTCTTTGAACATAGTGAAAGGTCAACAGAATGACAAAAGCCATTTGTAAGGAAGGAACCAGCTGAGACAGATGTTTTGGCTGTCCCACCAAACAGCTGCAATCAGCCACCTCTTTGTCTATGGATAGTTTTGTCTGACACTGGGGGTCTTTTGTACCACAGCTGTCAGGTAAGCTTATTATATGTCCGTGATGGCGAACTTATGGCACGCATGCCACAGGTGGCACACGGAGCCATATCTGCGGGCACATGAGCGTTGCCCTAGCTCAGCTCCAGCGCGCATGCATGTGCCAGCCAGCTGATTTTCAGGCCTTCTGGGCCTACTGGAGGTTGGGAAACAAGCTATTTCCAGCCTCTGGAGGGCCTCCAGGGCGGGTAGGGGAAGGCCGTTTTCGCCCTCCCCAAGCTCCTAGAAAGTCTCTGGAGAATGGGGAGAGCGAAAAACGGGCCTACCGGGCCCACCATGCCATCATGTGCCAAAAGTGAGGGGAGCACAGCGGGTCATGCGCGCATACGCGGGACAGCGGGGCATGTGGGCATTGAATTATGGGTGTAGGCATGCGCATGCACGATCCCCCCACTCCCCCTGCTTTTGGCACGCGATGGCAAAAAGGTTAGCCATCACTGTTGCATGTTGTATAAAAGTAAAGCAGGACCATTCAGCTTCTTTAGAGCAAGCCTAGTTGTGAGTCATGGCTGCCCCTGGTCAGGCTCCAGAGGGTGGGATTTGGGATCGCCTCCTCCTCCTCCTCTTTGCAGTTGGGTCTACTTTAAAGGGATGGGGTGCCACAGTTCCTTCTCTTTGGGGAAATTCATGAACATGAGAATCCGATTTAATATTCTTCAGCTAGAGTAAATGCAAGTAGATCAATAATTGGACCATTTTAGTTAGAAATTGTGCTGTATTAAATGTGGTTTTCAGCTTCTGCTCACACATGAGGTATTCGATTTTAATACGGGCCTCCCACTGGTCCATACATTTAATATGTGGATCAAGGTACTTATCTCTCTCCTCCTTATACGAACAGCAATCAAACAATATATGAGTTAGATCTTCTACCTCTTCAGCTCCAGAGATACATGTAGGTTCATTGTATGGGATAGAATGGAATCTCCCAAATCTAACCATTGTTTCAAGCTGTTCAAATCTTGCTCTTGTAAATGTCTCCCTAAGATGTCTTGGCAGTTGTGATTTTAAATAGTTGTACATTTGGGTGAGCTCCTGTTACTTGTCCCAGCTTCTGCCAACCTAGCAGTTCAAAAGCACATAAAAAATGCAAGTAGTAAAAATAGGGACCACCTTTAGTGGAAAAGTAACAGCGTTCCATGCGCCTTTGGTGTTTACATGCCGGCCACATGACCACGGAGACATCTTCGGACAGCACTGGCTCTTCGGCTTTGAAACGGAGATGAGCACCGCCCTCTAGAGTCAGGAACGACTAGCACATATGTTCGAGGGGAACCTTTACCTTCACCTTTTACATTTCGAAGGCGCGTTTATATTTGCTCAGCCATTTCAGGCTATCAGCCTTACTAAGTGTGGCTATGTCGATTTGAGCTTCTGTATCCATGATTCTTTGGGCAACTCGTTTGTTTGTTTGTTTGTTCTCCATTAGTTATATATTGAATCATATCCTACCTTCTCTTTGAAATCTCTCTCTTTTTCCCCCCTCTGCAAACCAGGCTCCACTGTGATTCAGTGAAAGCATGGCCCTTGTACGAAGGCGAGCCAATGACAATGCATTCGAAAAAGAAGTCAGAGACCATTTCAACCAAGGAATATGTGAATTAACCTCTGTGGTCAATTGTCTGTACCAAGCAAAAGATGATGTTAGCTTTTACATAGATCTAAAGGAGCACATTGGGAAGGCTACACAGGAGTTGGGCAAGACTGAAGCATTGGTTCTACGGGACCTGGAGAATGTGGATTCAGCGACTTCTGAGATTATGGTCTCAAAGAAAAAACTCGTGGATGAACAGAAAGCCAAAGAGAACGAGCTTGTCAGTTTTCAGAGCCTTCGGAAGGATTTGCAAAGACGCGGCGAGTTGCAAAGAGAAGACTATCAACACCAAAAAGCTATGAAGGAAAAGGCAAAAAGGGATAGAGAAGCTGCAGCGAAAGAAATGAGAGAACAAGAAAGGCGGAAAGATAAGGCCTTGCGGTTGATGTGGATACCAGTTGTGGGAACTATTATTGGTGAGTATTAATGACCCCCTAAACGTGTCAAAAACATGAGTTGTGTCGTGTCCCACTCCTCCGCTGACGGCCGGGTCAGGGAAATCCGAATCAGGCGTGCCTCTGCAGCTCTGCCAAAGTCCTAGCAAAGTCCTCAAGGCAGGCAGGAGACCAGAAAGTGACTTCAGCAAGATATGTTAGACTTTGCCTGACTCAGAGAATGCCAGAAAGCAGATCCTTTATATAGGCCATGAGGTGTGGCTCCATGACTCAGCACTTATCCAGGCCTGCCCCTCCCTTCCTTCTGTTGCCTCCGCCTATCAAGTCTTCTGACGCGAGGGTCACTCCAGTCTGCAGCTGTTGGCAATTGACCTCCCTCAGGTTCACATGCTGTGGAGGAGGGGGAGGGGTCTAGGTGCTCCGTTTGCCTGGGCATGGAGCCAGAGCTGGGGGCTGGAGGTACTTCTCCCTCCTCAGCCTGTCTGGGCATGGAGCCAGGGCTGGGGCTGGGAGGCATACTAGGACATTCTTCAGTGTTCGGAAGCAGATAAGAAGGCCCCGGCTGCGGTGAAATCGGACGAGACACAACAAGTTGGAAGAAATACTTTGAGGCACACAGCACAAACAACTGATCTCTCATTAAAGCAGCCACATCTCTTTTAGACTTCCATGGAGTTGACTCAATGAGTCACACTGACACCATGTGTCAGGGTTTCCAAGTAATACACCCAGAAAAAGCAGAACTCCAAGGCAAGCAGTTTCCGCAAAGAACAAGTTTATTGGCTATATCATGTTGGCACAGGCTGGTGAAAACCAACTCTAAAGGTTCCCGCAATTTTCACCTAATTAAAAGTTTTCCCCGTTTCCCCAAAAAAAATCAGTCACATGGTCCGATCAAGGTACTGTCCGGTTGCTTGGGAACTTCACTCCTCCTCTTTTCAGCCACCTGCGGGAATGTCCTTGGTTCACAGGGGAAACTATTGTGTTTTGACTGCAAAACCCCAGCTATCTCTAGTCCACCCTTCCTATCCCTCAGTACCATTGTGGCAGCACTGAAGCCTCCAAACTGGCCTGAATCAGGCTAGCTTCAGAGTCGACGCCATGCTTGCTTTAATAAGCTGGTTTCCTTGTGGTTTCCCATCCAAATGTTAACTAGACCAGGGCAGGGGTGAAATGTAAAATTTGCTACTACCAGTTCTGTGGGTGTGGCTTGGTGGTGGTGGGGTAATGTAGGCGTGGCCAACTTTTTTTTTTACTTTTAAAAGCATTTTTTCTATAATCTCTTCTGCCGAAAAGATTAAAAAATGCTTTTAAAAGCCTCTGATGATCAGGCAACTCAGCTGGGATCGCCAGAGGAGTCTTTTAAAAGCATTTTTTCTACAACCTCTTCGGCCAAAGAGGTTGTAGAAAAAACGCTTTTAAAAGGTTCTGAGGATCCCAGCTGAGCCGCGCAATCATCAGAGGCTTTTTTTTTTACTTTTAAAAGCATTTTTTCGGCCGAAGAAAAAATGCTTTTAAAAGTTAAAAAAAACAAACCCTCTGATGATTGCACAGCTCAGCTGGGCATGGGGGGTGGGCAGGGATTTTTGCTACCGGTTCTCTGAACCACCTGCTGCCATTGCTACCGGATCGGGCAATCCGGTCCGAACTGAGAGCACTTCACCCCTGCACCAGGGGTCTCCAACCTTGGCAACTTTAAGCCTGGCGGACTTCAACTTCAACTTCAGCTTTGCTGGCTGGGGGATTTTGGGAGTTGAAATCCGCCAGGCTTAAAGTTGCCAAGGTTGGAGACCCCTGAACTAGACTCAACCCCGCTTAGGTTTCTTCCAGGCCAGCGAAGATTGGCCTTCTCATAGGTAACTGCAAAATCGAACACAAGGTTACGACATATTGTATGGCAATTGCATTTGAAGTAATTTGCCATGGCTGGCAGATTACTGGCTTTCGCTGGTGAGTCTACGGATTCCTATCTCTTTAGCTCAAAATGCAGGTTGTTGCTGGTCGATTAAATGACAAGACAGGTAGTCCTCGACTTGTGACCACATTTTTTTTTTAATTTGCATTTATATCCCGCCCTTCTCCGAAGACTCAGGGCGGCTTACACTATGTTAAGCAATAGTCTTCATCCATTTGTATATTTATATACAAAGTCAACTTTTATTGCCCCCAACAATCTGGGTCCTCATTTTACCTACCTTATAAAGGATGGAAGGCTGAGTCAACCTTGGGCTTGGTGGGACTTAAACTTGCAGTAATTGCAAGCAGCTGTGTTAATAGCAGTCTGAGCCACCAGAGGCCCCTCAAAATGCAGGTTGTTGCTGGTCGATTAAACGACAAGACAGGTAGTCCTCGACTTGTGACCACAATTGAGCCCAAAATTACTAGTGTGGAGTGAGACACTTATTAAGCGAGTTTTGCCCCATTTTACGACCTTTCTTGCCACCGTTGTTAAGTGGATCCCTGCGGTTGATAAATTAGTAACCCAGTTGTTAAGTGAATCTGGCTCCTCCATGGACTTTGCTTATCTGAAGGTCACAAAAAGTGATCACGTAACCTGGGGATATAGCAGTGGTCATAAATATGAACCAGATGCCAAGAATCTAAAGTTGGATCACACAATCGTGGGGATGCTGAAAAGGTCGTTAAGTGTGAAAAATGGTCATAAGTCCCTTTTTTTCAATGTCGTTGTACATTTTTGTGTAACTTTGTATGCGTCTAGTCCAGGGGTCTGCAAACTTCAACATCCACAAGTCTTAAAGGAGCCAAATTTGCAGACCCCTGTTCTAGTCAATCTAATACAGATAGTCCTCGACTTACAACAGTTCATCAAAGCTACACTGGCACTTAAAAAAGGGACTTATGACCCCTTTTTCACACTTAACAACCTTTTCAGCATCCCCATGGTCACGTGATCAAAATTCAGGCACTTGGCAATTGACTCATACCGTATTTATGACGGTCACGGCATCCTGGGATCATGTGATCCCCTTTTGTGACCTTCTGACAAGCAAAGCCAATGGGAAAACCAGATTCACTGAACAACCACTGAACAACTCAAAGCTGCAGGGATTCACTTAACAACCGTGGTAAATTGGAGGGGGAGAAATCACTTAACAAATGTCTCGCTTAACAACAAAAAATTTTTGGCCTCCATTGTGGTCGTAAATCGAGGACTACCTGTAGTAGCTATCATCTGCTCCAAATTAGGATGTAACCATTTGCTTAACTGCCATTTCTCTACTGGGTTTCTGCTTATGACTTCACAGAGTATTGGACATACGTTTAGATTGTTTTTTATTATAGATCTTTTTATCCCACCTAAAATTCCTCCCTCCTCCTATTTTCCTCACAACAACAATCCTGTGAGTTGGATTGGGCTGAAAGAGAGTGACTAGTTCAATGTCACTCAGCTGGATTTTATGCTTAAAGCATGACTAGAACTCACAGCCTCTATTGTGGTCCACCAGCAGCTTGCGGAGCTGGCAGCGGAGTCAGACAGTTGGCTGGGGAGGACAATGGGCCAGTCCTGGAGTCAGGGGAAGGCCCGGACGAGGGCTGTGCGTCAGAGGCAGAGATGGGGCCAGAGCCATCTGGGAGCGATACACGGACTCCGGAGCCTCCAGAGGCTGACAATAGTGAGGCAGAGGATCAGGAGGAGCCTCTTCCTAGTGCATGAATGCGAAGAGCTGCCAGAAGGCAAGAGCAGCTAAAGCAAAAAGGATGACTCAAGAGTAAAGCCAGGAGATGGTTGGCCCCTCCCATAAGGCTTAAAAGAGCAGCAATGGCTCTTGGGCTTTTTGTAGGAAAGCAAGATTGCTTTCCCACAAAAAGGGTGCCAAAGAAGATAAAGGTTTATGATAAAGCTGAAGGACTTTTTCTGAAGGACTTGTTTTGGAATTAATTTGGACTAAGATGAGAATGAAGTAATTCTCAGCTGTTCTAATAAAATATGTTTGTTTAGGACTGATTGTGTCTGGTAATAACTACTTGGGCCTAGGTCACAACAGCCTCCTGGTAGCTAGGCCCGCCCCTTAACCACTGCATCAAACTGGGTTTCTAGTTTTCTACTGCCTTCTTCTGGTTTCTCTACTTTTCATTGCTACTGAAGCAATGAGATCAGTAAGATTCCTGCAACTCTCCACCTTCAAATTCACACAGGCCAACTTTGTTCGGCTTCCAAAGCTGCGGAATGGGACAACTCACCACAGCCAACACACCACAGACAACTCACTGAGGCCAACTCTTTGTGGAACAACTCACCATAGCCAACTCACTACAGGACAACTCACTGCAGGACAATTTAACAAATACAACAGTTAAATTAATTTCAACGGAACTGTGGCCAATAATGATAAAATAAAGTCAATCCAGAAATATAAGTATTATAATAATTTCAACCAGAATATAGTCACCAGTAATAAAAGTAACTGAATGAAATGATTAATACTGTGTTGAATTGTCCCACAATGAGTTGTCCTGTACCCTGTTTTCCCAAAAATAAGACCCAGACAGAAAATAAGCCCTAGCATGATTTTTCAGGATGCTTGTAATATAAACCCTACTCCAAAAATAAGCCCCAGTTAAGATCATCAGCCAGATGGACACATTTAGTACTGTATTTCCCCTAAAACAAGACCTAACTGGAAAATAAGCCCTAATTTGTCTTTTGGAGCAAAAATTAATATAAGACCCAGTCTTATTTTCGGGGAAACACGGTAGTAAATTAGCCATATCAAGTTGCCCCATGGCAAGTTGGTTGCAATGAGTTGGCCATGGCGAGTTGTCCTAGATCTGTGATGGCAAACCTATGGTACATGTACCACAGGTGGCACGCGGAGCCATATCTGTGGGCACGTGAGCATTGCCCTAGCTCAGCTCCAGTGCGCATGCCCGTGCCAGACAGCTGATTTTTGGGCCTTCCGCCCATGGAGATCAGGAAACAAGCTGCTTCCAGCCTCCGGAGTGCCTCTGGGGTGGGGGAGGCCATTTTCTCTCTCCCCAGGCTCCTAGAAAGGCTCTGGAGCCTGGGGAGGGCGAAAAATGAGCCCACCGTGCCATCGTGTGCCAAAAGCAGGGGGAGCACAGGGGCGCATGCATGTGTGGGGAGGTGGGGCGCATTGGTGTGAGCACACATGCAGATGATTTCCCGCGCTTCCCCCGCTTTTGATACGCAACGGCAAAGAAGTTAGCCATCACTGTCCTAGATCCCCAAGCTGAGACAAGATAGTTCAGCTGCTGCCACAGTTAAAGAGCAAGGAATCATCTAAACGTATATGGAATAATCTTGGTTGGAAAAACTTGTTGGCTACATGTTACATCCCACGATTTTCTCTTTGTCTCATTATCAGGGGGTATTCAGGCTATTGACGCTCACATGTCTCAGAAGGCAGCTGAGGAAAAGGCCGATGCGGCACAGGAAATGGTCAATGATTACCATGCCAAGGAACAGAAGGCTCTGGACCAAGTTGCCAAATGTGAGAAGCAGTTGAAAAACCAAGAGAGTAAAATTAAGATGGCCCAGAAGAATCTTGAAGAGATGGAAGAGAGAAAAAAGCAGCTAACCAACTTCCACAAGGATGTTCTGAATCTGCAGGAGGCCCTCAGGGGCTGCTCTAACCTGGTGGGGACCCTGCATTCTGAAGCAAACGCGGTTCGGGTGACAAGCCAATATGTGTTCATTTACGATGCCTTGAAGCCTCAAATTGATAGTATCACTCATCACATGCTTCCGTTTCTGGATGCGAAAAATCCCGAGCACCGGTTGCTGGACTGCCCTAACGTAAGACGAAGTATCAAGAAATTGAAATTCTTCTCTGAGACCCCGAGTACTTTGGCCAGAAATACTTACACTCTTAAGGAAATGCTAGATGACGAGGATGTCCGTAGGTACTTGGTCATTGGTTCTGTCATCCTGGCCTTGCTCTGGGCAACTGGCTTTTTGTACAAAATCCTTCTGTTTATTTTAATTGGCTGTATCGTTTTCTGTTTCCTAGCTTAGTAGCTCTGTATTTAAGGAGCACCTCCCATTCTGCGAATCTGCTCCAATACAGGTAATCCTCAATTAACGACCACAATTGAGCCCAACATTTATGTTGCTAAGTGAGAATTTTTTTAAGTGAGTTTTGCCCTATTTTACGACCTTTCTTGCCACAGTAGTTAAACCAGTGGTAGTCAACCTGGTCCCTACTGCCCACTAGTGGGCGTTCCAGCTTTCATGGTGGGCGATAAGGGTTTTGTCCGATACTGAAGCACTTTCCTTTTTTTTAATTTAATTGACTTTTTAAAAAATTTACATAGCATTATTTAAAAATATTTTCATTAGGTTTTCATAAAATTCCCCGTGACAATTTACATTTCTGAAAATATACTATTTGTATCGCTCGCACATAAGTTTAGTTCACGTTACGTAAGTGAAACTAAATGGCGCTATAGTGCGACCGCAAACAAAAGAGCCTCGTCCCGGAATAGCTCGCGCATCTCCCCCCACACCACCCAGCTGTAACAGACAAGCAGAGCTGGTAGCCGGCGCCCCCCCCCCCAAACACAATCCATGATGCGCGAGAGGCATGCGCAGACGATGATACACAGCGCATTATTGTGGAACCGGTGGGCTGTTAGAAAATTTTACTACTAACAAGAGATACAAAAGTGGGCGGTAGGTATAAAAAGGTTGACTACCCTGAGTTAAACGAATCATTGCAGGTGTTAAATTACTCACATTAAATTGTTAAATTAGTCATGTGAAATGAATCCGTTTTTCCCCATTTACTTTGCTTGTTAGAAGGTTGCAAAAGTGGATCACATGACTTTAGAACACTGCAACCATCATAAATGTGAGTCAGTTTGCCAGCATCCAAATGTAAATCATGTGACCATGGGGATACTGCTATGGTTATAAGTGTGAAAAATGGTCATAAGTAACTTTTTCCAGTGCCCTTGTAACTTTGAACAGTTATTAAGCAAATTGCAAGTCAAGGACTACCTGTATTTATATCAGCAGGAAAGTGCCTTTGAGGATGCTTCTATGGCCAGAAAAACTGGCCGAGGCAGGATGAGGACCACTCTGGTCCAGGCTGCATATGCCCTTCCACAGGAGTTGTTCTTGGCCCCTACATTAGTAGAAAAATGGAAAGAAGACACAATATATTTCTTTTAGAATAAAATCGGATAGAATAGAATAGAATAGAATAGAATAGAATAGAATAGAATAGAATAGAATAGAATAGAATAGAATAGAATTTTTTATTGGCCTAGTGTGATGGGACACACAAGGAATTTGTCTTGGTGCATACGTTCTCAGTATACATAAATGAAAAGATACATTTGTCAAGAATCATAAGGGACAACACTTATTGGTAGTTATAGGGTACAAATAAGCAGTCAGGAAACAATCTCAATATAAATCGTAAGGATACAAGCAACAAAATTACAATCATACAGTCATAAGTGGGAGGAGATGGGTGATGGGAACGACGAGAAGATTAATAGTAATAGTAATGTAGACTTAGTGAATAATTTGACAGTGTTGAGGGAATTATTTGTTTAGCAAAGGAATGGCGTTCGGGAAAAAACTGTTCTTGTATCTAGTTGTTCTGGTGTGCAGTGCTCTGTAGCGTCGTTTTGAGGGTAGAAGTTGAAACAGTTTATGTCCAGGATGCGAGGGGTCTGTAACTATTTTCACAGCCCTCTTTTTGACTTGTGCAGTCTACAGGTCCTCAATGGAAGGCAGGTTGGTAGCCATTGTTTTTTCTGCAGTTCTAATTATCCTCTAAAGTCTGTGTCTATCTTGTTGGGGTTGCAGACTTAGCAAACTTAGATCAGGTAATATACAGATAGCCATCGTTGTTAAGTGAATCTGGTTTCCCCATTGACTTTGCTTGTCAGAAGGTCACAAAAGGTGATTACATGACCCCGGGACTCTGCAACCGTCATAAATATGAGTCAGTTAACAAACATATGAATGTAAATCACATGACCATGGGGATGCTGCAAGAGTCATAAGTGTGAAAAATAGTCATAAGCCACTTTTTCTGTACTGTAACAACTTTGAATGGTCACTAAGCGAACTGTTGTAAGTCAAGGACTACCTGTAATTGTGTGACTTATATTTCTTGCTTTAAACTTGTATTTTGATTTCAAATATTTTCAATTGCTTTCTCTTTATAAAAACACGACGGTGGGCTATTAATCCAGTAAAGGAAGAAAATCGTTGTTGTAATTAACCTATAAACTCCTAAACTCTCAGAGTTTGTCTGTTTGTAACCTTCAGTTGGGGGAAGTTAAACGTTGGAGGGCAACAGTTTTTGAATCGACATAACTCTCAAATGGGCTAACTTAAAGAATGCATCCAAAATCTGGGATTCATTATTCCCATGGGATTGAAATTTGGGGAAATCTGCTTCAGTATCACTATGCCTTTCCCAGAAAACCATTGTTAGCGTTCCAGAAAAAACCCCAACTCCAAGTAAAACCTCCGAAGATAGCATCTTTCAAAGTTCTATTTACTAGGATCGGTAAACTGGCACATCTGGGAAAACCCGAATCTGAGAGGTCTGGGTTTTCCCTCAGTAAATCAGAAAAACCTCAAACCATCCCCTGACTCCGCAGTCAATCACCTGCTCCAATTGCCAACCGTCCCATCTCGAGACAGCACTCCGACCACTCCTTCTCCAGATGCAGGATCGGCCTGACCTTGACTGACAGGAAGAATGCTTATTATGTCTAATGGCAACCCCTCTACTAAATCGTCCCCCCTCCTACTTTCCCACACATGAGAAAGTGGCAGCACGGAAGCTTCCGGGCTAATATGGCTTCCAAAGCTGACAGCCATAGCTTGTGTGGTGCAAGGCAGGGATGTCGTATCCCCGTCCTCTTTTCCATCATTCTCTGGTCTCTGCACCTAATTGGCTGGTGACAATGCCCAACGGACAAATGGCGATTGGCTATTTATGAACCAAGGCTAAAGTATGAAATCTCTTAATGGAGCTGAGGAGCAAGAGAGTGACTGGGAAGTCTGCTAACAAGGTATGGCTGGTTTGAGGGCGTTGCTGTCGGTGGGTGAACCCTTTTCCTTCCTAGAAGGAATGATCCCTTGGGTACATACCAGGATGGAGAATGGGGGTGCAGTTTTGGGGGTTCATAGCAGTGGTGAAATCCAATTTTTTTTCTACCGGTTCTGTGGGTGTGGCTTGGAGGGAGTGATGTGGCTTGGTGGGCATGGCTTGGTGGGCGTGACAGGAGAAGGATACTGTAAAATCTCCATTCCCACCACACTCCAGGGGAAGGATATTGCAAAATCTCCATTTCCACCCCACTCTGTAACCAGCCAGAGGGGGTGTTTGCTGATTTCGGAACTACAAAAATTTCTGCTACCGGTTCTCCAGAACCTGTCAGAACCTGCTGGATTTCACCCCTGGTTGATAACTCCCTTTAGTTCCCCTGCCTCCTCCCCCCTCCCCCCGCAGCAAAGTAGCAAGCAGTTCCGCAGGTGAACCAAGGAGAAATGATTGCTGGAACCCAGAAGAGAGAACACCATCCTTATCTCTAGATGATGCTGTTCCAAAGAGCAAAGACTGGGACAGAGAAGCACATTTCATTGGTCTCATAAGACAACAACACTCGAAACAGTGGATGGAATTCAAAACTGCCCTATACTGAATTAAGACCAGGCTGCCCTGAAAATCATGCCTCACGTAGTTAAAAATACCGTGTTTCCCCGAAAATATGACCCACCCCAAAGATGCCCTATCATGTTTTTGAGCACATGCATTAAAATTAAGCCCTGACACCTAAAATTAGCCCTAATTAAGACACCGCCCACCCCGGGGTGCAGGGGGTGAAGTAAGGCACACAGGTAGAAATTAAGCTAGGCTGGGGATGGGGGGGTGGAGCTGCCCTTCTTACCAGGCCTCACATACCCCGACACCTGCCTCACCTCGCAGGCCCACTTCTGTGGCCGCTTACTGCCACTCGTACACATCAATCCAGAACCTGTTTCTCAGCTACAGAGAGTTTTCCAGAAGGCTGTCTCTGGAGAGACTCAGACGGAGTCTCTGGAGGCTGGGAACAGCAAAAAACGTCACTTCCTGTCCAACCAGAAGTTGGTAAACAGGCTGTTTCTGGCCTCTGAAGGGCCTCTGGGGGGATGGGAAAGACTGTTTTTGCCCTCCCCAGACTCATAGAGAGGCTCCGAAGCCAAGTGAGAGAGAAAAATGGGCCTACCGGGCCATCGCATGCCAGGACTGGGGGTGGGGAGGTCATGCACACATGCGCAGGGGCGGGGCGCGGCGCAGAGAAGTATTGGTGTGGGCGTGCACATGCGTGACCGCCACCCCCGCCCCGCCTCCTGGCACACGATGGCAAAAAAGTTAGTCATCACTGGTATAGGGTCTCCTTCTTGGGCTGTTGTGTCTTGTCCGCTCTCACAGCAGCCGGGGCCTTCTTACCTGCTCCTGAACACGGAGGAATGTATGCCTCCCGGCCCCAGTCCTGGCTCCATGCCCAGACAAGCTGCAGAGGAGGGAGCATCTCCCGACCCCAGCCCTGGCTCCATGCCCAGGCAAACGGAGCAGCTAGACCCCTCCCCCTCCTCCACAGCATGTGAGCCTGAGGAGGGTTTATTTCCAACAGCTACTGATTGGAGTGACCCTCGCATCAGAAGATTGGATAGGCGGAGGCAACAGAAGGAAGGGAGGGGCAGGCCTTAATGAGTGCTGAGTCATGGAGCCACACCCCATGGCCTATATAAAGGATCTGCTTTCTGGCAGTCTCTGAGTCAGGCAAAGTCGAACTTATCTTGCTGAAGTCACTTTCTGGTCTCCTGCCTGCTCTGAGGACTTTGCTAGGACTTTGGGCAGAGCTGCAGAGGCAAGCCTGATTCGGATTTCCCTGACCCGGCCGTCAGCGGAGGAGTGGGACACGACATGGGCAGTGGGTTGGACTAGAAGACTTCCAAGGTCCCTTCCAACTCATTTATTTTGTATGTTGTTATTCTTTCATTCTCTCAGCAAAAAAGATAACTTGATAAGGCATGTAGTGGTGCCAGCCAGACATGAAGCCTGCTGCCCCCGATATGTTGGATCTCTTTAATGCAGCTGCCAACTGCCAACTAAGGTGGAAAAGCTAAGACAAACCTCAGAAGTTAAGCCCAAACTGATAAGATTCCTCCTTTCTTACACAGGTACAACCCACAAATCTCAAGAGTCTGCTAATTGAAATCATAATTATTAGTGTCCAACACCACAACCTTTACCCTTGAAGATTATCAGTTCCACCAGTTCAGTTTTTCGGGTGTGGCAAATCTGAATGTCTGCTTTTCCGAGAAACCACTTGAGTTCAGTTCTGCGGCTGAAAGAATTTTTTTCTCCATTTATGGAATTGTGATTACTTTAAACCAGAGGTCTCCAACCTTGGTCCCTTTAAGACTTGTGGACTTCAACTCCCAGCAAAGCTGGCTGAGGAACTCTGGGAGTTGAAGTCCACAAGTCTTAAAGGGACTAAGGTCTTAAAGGGACTAAGGTTGGAGACCCCTGCTTTAAACTGTAAATATGAAGAGGCCCAAGGTCACCAAACTGCCTTTGTGCCTAAGGCAGAATTCATGGTCTTGGTGCCTTAATCATTACACCAGACTGGCTCTCGTATACAAACAAACACCCACACAAACAGACACACAGAGAGAAAGAGAGAGAGAAAACGTTTGTTCTTTATTGTCCATGGAGCTTCTCGGTCATCCAGGTGATGGCTGTCCCAAACATGCTTTTTTCAAGAGGCAACTGGACTGCAAAACATCCCTGGCCTGCTCTTGAGTTGCCATAGAGGGGGTGGGGGAGGGAGGGAAAACTGGTAAAACTGCACAGCAACAAAAAACAGATGCACATTCCACGCTTATCTCCCTCAAGGCTGTATCCCAGGGATACCTGCAGCAGTCGAAGGGGAGTGACCTCTACAATCCTTGAAACTGCTCCATTGGCCGAATGAGATTGATGACACACCCTGGGGGGAGGGGAGCAAACAGGGTCATAATTAGAGCATAAATTATGTAGGGTCAGAGCTGGCTTCACTTGGGAACCTGCCGACATGAACCTTCTAATAAATACGTGGATTTCTTTTGAAGCTTGGCTCAAGACTCATGACTTAATTAGGGCATCCGTCAGAACCCTGACATGGACTTTCTGTTTTTTCTTTGAAGACACTTCGCTTCTCATCCAAGAAGCTTCTTCAGCTCTGACTGGATCTTGGGGAATGGAAGGATTTATACTCCTTGCAAACAGCTGGTCACTGGCATTCTTTTAGCCAGTCACTAAGGCCATCTAGAGGTTTATCTGTGTCCTCAGACTCACCTGAGTGGTGCAAATGGCAAAGCCTTCTTGGAACTGGACCGTGTAGCAGATTGGAGATGGATGATGTTGTATCCCTCCCCCTCTGTTGAGAGAGGGCTATGCAGTTTTGACATAGATGGCCTCTTTGACCCCCTTTTGAAACCGGCAGTCCTCTTTGTCCAAAATGTGGACTTTGCTGTCTTCAGAAGAGTGGCCTTTGTCTTTCAAATGCAGATGGATTGCTGAATCTTGTCCTCATAGGTTTGTTTCAGGGGTGAAATTCAGCAGGTTCTGACAGGTTCTGGAGAACTGGTAGCGGAAATTTTGAGCAGTTCGGAGAACCGGCAAATACCACCTCTGGCTGGCCCCAGAGTGGGGTGGGAATGGAGATTTTGTAATATCCTTCCTCTGGAGCGAGGTGGGAATGGAGATTTTGCAGTATCCTTCCCCTGCCACGCCCATCAAGCCACATCCACTGAGGCCACCAAGCCACGCCCACAGAACCGGTAGTAAAAAAAATTGGATTTCACCACTGGTTTGTTTGTTCTACTATTTGTGCCATGCATTTATGAAAAAAGCACCTTTGGTCTTTATTAGTAATTTCCATCAATGGCCTTTCATGGCACCCATACATTTCTTGTCCATGTGTTGAGTATTGCATCAGTTCACTTGTGGACTTTTAAGGAATATGTTCAGTGGCGTTCCAGGGCATGAAAAAGGAAACCCTAATATATAATATAATATAACAACAGAGTTGGAAGGGACCTTGGAGGCCTTCTAGTCCAACCCCCTGCCCAGGCAGGAAACCCTACACCATTTCAGACAAATGGTTATCCAACATCTTCTTAAAAATTTCCAGTGTTGGAGCATTCACAACTTCTGCAGGCAAGTCGTTCCACTTATTAATTGTTCTAACTGTCAGGAAATTTCTCCTTAATTCTAAGTTGCTTCTCTCCTTGATCAGTTTCCATCCATTGCGTCTTGTTCTACCCTCAGGTGCTTTGGAGAACAGCCCGACTCCCTCTTCTTTGTGGCAACCCCTGAGATATTGGAACACTGCTATCATGTCTCCCCTAGTCCTTCTTTTTATTAAACTAGACATACCCAGTTCCTGCAACCGTTCTTCATATGTTTTAGCCTCCAGTCCCCTAAACATCTTTGTTGCTCTTCTCTGCACTCTTTCTAGAGTCTCAGCATCTTTTTTACATCACGGCGGCCAAAACTGAATGCAGTATTCCAAGTGTGGCCTTACCAAGGCATTATAAAGTGGTATTAAAACTTCACGTGTTCTTTATTCTATCCCTCTGTTTATGCAGCCCAGAACTGTGTTGGCTTTTTTAGCAGCTGCTGCACACTGCTGGCTCATATCTAAATGGTTATCCACTAGGACTCCAAAATCCCTCTCACAGGTACTACTATTGAATAGTACCTTTGAGAGGGATCTTGGAATCCTAGTGGAAACTAGATTTTCCTAGAACTAGGAAAATTTTTCCTGACAGTGAGAACAATGAACCAGTGACTTGTAGCATCAGAATACATTAGTAGAAAAATGGAAAGAAGACACAATATATTTATATATTTCATTTCCATGGACACTCTGTCCATTTCTGCACAGTCATATTTTTTTTTATTATAATATAGTCTGGAGGAATATCTGATTCTTTCCAGTTCTGTGCTAGGACAATTCTACTTGCGGTTAATATGTGTATTGTTATATATTGTAGTTTTTTCTCCATATTCCCTTAAAAAATGTTCGCTGGCTCCTCAGGCAGGTCAGCTGGGATTGTCAGAGCCTTTTTTTTACCTTTTAAAAGCATTTTTAAAAAAGAAGCGGCAAGCAGGCAAGCAGGCGATCAGGAGATTGGGTGGACATGGGCGGTGGGGGGGGGCAGGGATTTTTGCTCCCGGTTCTCCGAACCACCCACCGCCATCACTATCGGATCAGCCGATCCGGTCGGAACTGGGAGCATTTCACCCCTGATAATAATACATTTGATTGATTTCTTGATCCTATTTAAGCAAGAGGAAGATTGGAATTCAGTGGGGAAATGTTCAGGGAAAATATAGAAATCAGCCACTTCATAAGCAAATAAACAGCTTCCTCTCATACACTCACATTTGCATTCAGAGGAAGCCCAGAAATCTCCATATCCAGTCAAAACAGGGTGGGCATGAGGTCCAGCCCATTGAACTTTTCACCCTGTGAGATTTCTAGCAATGCCGCAGCTTCCAGGAAAGGGTGTGATTTTAGTTCTGCAACTGCGACAGAGAAAGAGTCAAAAAGAGAGCTGTGAAAATATTTACAGACCCCTCACATCCTGGACATAAACTGTTTCAACTACTACCCTCAAAACGACACTATAGAGAACTGCACACCAGAACAACTAGACACAAGAACAGTTTTTCCCCGAACACCATTACTTTGCTAAACAAATAATCCCCTCAACACTGTCAAACTATTCACTAACACTGCACTACTATTAATCTTCTCATCATTCCTATCACCCATCTCCTCCCACTTATGACTGTAATTTTGTTGTTTGTATCCTTACGATTTATACTGATATTGTTTCCTGATTGCTTTTTTGTACCCTATGACTACCATTAAGTGTTGTACCTTATGATTCTTGATGAATGTATCTTTTCTTTTTATGTACACTGAGAGCATATGCACCAAGACAAACTCCTTGTGTGTCCAATCACACTTGGCCAATAAAAAATTCTATTCTATTCTATTCTATTCTATTCAATCACTGTGGTTGTTCAGCAAATCATGCAGTTGTTAAGCAAATCCTGACCTTGCTTTTCGAAAGCCAGCTCGGAAGGTCACAAATTGGGATCTCATAATCCCGGGATAGTACAACTGACAGTTCCCCCTTTGACCATGAGACTCTGCAACCATCATAAATATGAGTCCGTGGTCAAGCATCTGAATTTTGATCACAAGACCACGGAGATGCTGCAACCGTCATCAGTCACTTTTTTTCAGTGGCAGTTGTAACTTTGAACAACCGCTCAGCGAATGCTTCTAATTTGAGAAATACCTGTAAATTCAACTCCTGAGAAATTAAAGTGGACCCGTTCGTTAATTGTGGATTCTATTTATGTACGCTGATACATCATTGAACATTTCACGTGAAGTATTAGTACCACTTTATAAAACCTTAGTAAGACCACACCTGGAATCCTGCATCCAGTTTTGGTCACCACATTACAAAAAAGAGGCTGAGACTTTGGAAAAAGTACAAAGAAGAGCAACTAGAATAATAAGGGCCTCTGTGGCTCAGACTGGTAAGACAGTCTGTTATTAACAACAGCTGCCTGCAATTACTGCAGGTTCAAGCCCCACCAGGCCCAAGGCTGACTCAGCCTTCCATCCTTTATAAGGTAGGTAAAATGAGGACCCAGATTGTTGGGGGCAATAAGTTGACTTTGTATATATATAAATGGATGAAGACTATTGCTTAACACAGTGTAAGCCGCCCTGAGTCTTCGGAGAAGGGCGGGATATAAATGCAAAAAAAATAAATAAATTAAAGGCCTGGAGACAAAAACATATGAAGAATAGTTACAGGAACTGAGGAACTGGATATGGCTAATTAGAAAAAAGAAGGATTAGGAGTGACATGATTATTCCAGTATTTGAGAGGCTGCCACAAAAGTAGGGGTTCCGTTTATTTTCCAAAGTACCTGAGGGCAGGACAAGAAACAAGGGCCGGAATAACTCAGGCTGTTAGAGCCTGTTATTAGAACACAGTAGCCTGCAATTACTGCAGGTTCAAGCCCGGCCCAAGGTTGACTCAGCCTTCCATCCTTTATAAGGTAGGTAAAATGAGGACCCAGATTGTTGGGGGGGCAATAAGTTGACTTTGTAAAAATATACAAATAGAATGAGACTATTGCCTTATACACTGTAAGCCGCCCTGAGTCTTCGGAGAAGGGCGGGATATAAATGTAAACCAAAAAAAAAAAAAAAAACAACGGATGGAAACTAATCAAGGAGAGAAGCAACCTGGAATTGAGCAGAAACTTCCTAACAGAGCAGGGGGCTGGAGTAGAAGATCTCCAAGGTCCCTTCCAGCTTTTTTCTGATTCTGATTTCCCCTATGGGTCCACAAGCGAATGCAACTCACTTAATAAATTTCTCACTTAACAACATAAATTTTGGGGTCAGTTGTGGTTGCAAATACAGGGACTACCTGTATTATGTAAAAGTGAAGATCAAAGGAAGTCGGAAGTCAATGCCTTTTTTCTTCTTTTTCCCCCTTCCCTCACACTTTCCCTTTCCCTTTTCCCTCCCCTATCTTTCCTACTATTTTCTTTTGTATTTCTTTATCTTGGAGTATTAATACATAAATAAAAACTTTGGTGAAAAAAACAAGAAATGTGCAGTTGATCTCTGGAGGCCACTGAAGGGAACTGCAAACAAAGTTTAAGCAATATCTATATGCACACACACACACACAGAGGCCTTATCATCAATTACAGTTTAAAAAAGCAATTTCTTTGTATAAATATACTTAGGATATATCTAGCTGTGAGAGCAGCCAACTCTGAGCTAAGAATAAAGCTTTCTCTTTCCTTCCCTTTTCTGCAGGGGCAGAACTGAAGTCACACCGTTTCCAAGAAATGCAGACATTCAGAATTGTCAGAGCGTATCTCCCTCCCTTCCTCCCTCCCTCCCTCTGTCTCTCTCTCAATTAAAAACTTTAAAACATTTTAAAACAATAAAAATAGTTAAAAACCATTAAAACAACACAAAACATCAAAGCACTTTTGTGTTCTGCCTTTTCTCCTACTCTCTCAAATTGGTTTTGAAACTGGAATCTGCTTTAGAACTTTACCCATCCAATTGTATATCATCTGCAAACGTACACAGCATGCACCATTTTCCTCCAAGTCATCATTTAAAAAATAAAGTAGGAGACCCAGGACTAGTAGCATCCTTCCTAATCCCTCTTTCCAAGTTGGTGGGGGGGGGGGAATTGCCAATCACTTAGCTAAACTGGAGCAGAAAAATGTGCAGGAAACTGACTCGGTCCTTGCCAGAAATGGATGTGAAAGATTCAGAGGAGAGGGAGGGGGTAGGAGAATAGGAAGAAAAAAGAAAGAAAGAAAGAGCCACTATGCCACCATTGCTTCTATAAGTGTTAATACCACTTTATAATGCCTTCGTAAGGCCACACTTGGAATATTGCATCCAGTTTTGGTCGGCACGATGTAAAAAAGATGCTGAGACTCTAGAAAGAGTGCAGAGAAGAGCAACAAAGATGATTTGGGGACTGGAGGCTAAAACATATGAAGAACGGTTGCAGGAACTGGGTATGTCTAGTTTAATGAAAAGAAGGACTACGGGAGACATAATAGCAGTGTTCCAATATCTCAAGGGGTGCCAGAAAGAAGAGGGAGTCAAGCTATTCTCCAAAGCACCTGAGGGTAGAACAAGAAACAAGGGGTGGAAACTGATAAGGAGAGAAACAACTTAGAACTAAGAGAAATTTCCTGACAGTTAGAACAATCAATAAGTGGAACAACTTGCCTGCAGAAGTTGTGAATGCTCCAACACTGGAAATTTTTAAGAGAATATTGGATAGCCATTTAATAATAATAATAATAATAATAATAATAATAATAATAATAATAATAATAATAATAATAATATCAGAGTTGGAAGGGACCTTGGAGGTCTTCTAGTCCAACCCCCTGCCCAGGCAGGAAACCCTACACCATTTCAGACAAATGGCTAGCCAACATTTTCTTAAAAATTTCCAGTGTTGGAGCATTTGTCTGAAATGGTGTAGAGTTTCCTGCCTGGGCAGGGGGTTGGACTAGAAGACCTCCAAGGTCCCTTCCAACTCTGTTATGTTGTTGGAAAGAAAGAAAGAAAGAAAGAAAGAAAGAAAGAAAGAAAGAAAGAAAGAAAGAAACTGACTCCCCATTTTAGAGGTCCAGAGCTGTATTTATAAAACCAGAAACAGTTTTGATTTGAAAGGAAGAACTGTTTTGTTTTTAAACAGAGAGAGAGAGAGAGAGAGAAGAGAAGAGATCTTGAAATGACTTCCCATTTGGAGGTCCAGAGATGCATTTATAAAACCAGAAACTATTTCGATATGCAATGCCCCATTTTAAGGGAGGATGCAAATGGCCTCACGAGCTAACCGGGGTTCGGTTAGGGTTCTGGGTAAAAAAACAACAACAACAGCCTTTAACTACCCAGGCTGATCTCCGAAAACGCTTGATTTGCAGGAATCGCCGCAAATCAGAAAGTGAAACTAACAAGGCTGCATAAAAAGGAGTCGCGGCTGCTTGAACTTCACAAGCGTCGCAGAGACTCGCAAGAGCGAATAGCCAATTTTGACTCCCGTCCAGTGTGAGCTTCAAAAGCAAACGTTGCCCACGTGAGTCTCTCTTTCGTGGGGGTGGGGGTGGAAGTGTTTTTATGGTGGTGCTCACGGCTTCTTTTAAAAACAGAGGAGCGTCCAGAAGGTTGTGTCCTTAAGGGAGCATAAAATTGCCCTCTCAGGGGTGTGGAAAATGCAGAGTATCGCGGGGCAAAGCCAAGAGATGGGCTGATTTTCTGGTTAGGGACGGTGCACTCAATGAAAGCCCAGTGAGGGGTGGGGGTGGAGACAGATTGTGTAGTGGAGGAGCGGGTGTCCTCACATGAAATGGGGGAGACCCAGGAAACCAGGATTCAGCCGGGAGCTGAAAATTTCATGTCACTTGCTCCACAAGCTGATGTCAAAATTCATATTTTCAGCAGTAGTTCAAAACTAGCTGAAAAGGTCATTGCTGAGCTCCAAAAAAGGTTTGGAAGCAGACTGTGGAAAGAAGATAATCTAAACTTTTTTCTCTCTTCACCTTCCCTGAATTCACAGAATAAGGTGTCTCTAAAAAGGGTATTGCCCCCCCTTAAATCCCACCTGTGGATGTATTTTAACTCTAACTCAGTTGTATTTTAACTCTAACAGATTCCTGGGTGTCAGAGCGATCTCTTGAATCAATATCAGAAAGGAATGGAAGAGGTCAGAATAAACAACACAGCTCCTTTGCTTATCTCCTTTATGCATTCAGTTAATACTTAACTATTTATTTATTAAACGTATAATAAGCCAATAACGTATAATTATCTCGGGGAAGGGGGGGAACTTAGCATTGAAAGAAGTGAATGTGTTTCCAATTAATGTACTGGAAAGCTTTAATTTGTCTGTGAAAATATTTGGATACACAGGTAGCTCTCAACTTACAATCACAATTGAGCCCAAAATTTCCATTGCTGAGTAAGACGGTTATTAAGTGAGGTTTGCCCCATTTTACAATCTTTCTTGCCATGGTTGTTAAATGAATTGTTGCAATTGTTAACTGCAATGTTAGTAACACTGTTGTTAAGTGAATCTGGCTTCCCCGTTGATTTTGCTTGTCGGAAGGTCACAAAAAACGTATGAAATGATGAGATCATGTGCTGGAGAAGGGGGGAATGCTGAAATGTGTGAAAAACGGTCGTATCAGTGGTGGGTTTCAAAAATTTTGCTACCGGTTCTGTGAGTGTGGCTTGGTGGGTGTGGCATGGCATGGCTTGGTGGATGTGGCTTGGTGGGCATGGCAGGGGAAGGATACTGTAAAATCTCCATTCCCACCCCATTCCAGGGGAAGGTTACTGCAAAATCCCCATTTCCTCCCAATCAGCTGGGACTCAGGAGGCAGAGAATAGATGGGGGTGGAGCCAGTCAGAATTTCTACTACCAGTTCTCCAAATTACTCAAAATGTCTGCTACCGGTTCTCCAGAACTGGTCAGAATCTGCTGAAACCCACCTCTGGGTCATATGTCACTTTTTTCAGTGTTATTGTAAGTTTGAATGGTCCTTAAATGAATGGCTGGAACTTGAGGATTATCTGTATTTGTGGTTTTACTGTGGCATTAAAGATTATCATGTATTCTTTGAAGAATGAATATATCTGAGACTTCAAAATTTGGTTAAACAGAATTGGTCAACTCTTAATCTTTGAATAGATTTTGCATTGCCAAATCAGATAATAGGTCTCTGTACAATCTTGGTTTAATTTGTTGTTCAAACATTGACTCTAATGATTTGAATAACTACGGTTTCACTGGGCATACTAGGCAAGTAGAAAATATTACTTGTATATTGGTCTGCATTTATTTTATTTATAGTTTCTTTTTTTCTTCTTTTAGCTTTACTGTTTAATTTTTTTAATCATATAACTATTTTCAGTTATTTAGATTGAAGTATAACAATGTAGTTAGTATTCATTCAAATACTGGTAAAACAACATGTAATAAGCAACATTTAATTAATGTTTATTTAATTAATATTTGATTAAAATTTCCTCTCCAGATGTATTGGATGTTAATTCTGCAAATTTCTAGTGAATGTGGCCATTGGGTTGACTCTGGAGCTATAATCCAACATTTCTGAGAAAAGCAAGCTAGGAACATGTGAACAAAAGTTCAGAAGTGAATTTCTAAATCTAATTCATGAAAATGCAGCAAGTCAGGCCAATTTAGCAATGTAGGAGATAAGCAGGCTGAGCCTGAAGGAGGGGCCAAGCATGTCATCAGCCTCTAGTCCCTTAGTGCCCATAAGAGATCCAAGTCCAGCTATCCTTGAATTCCATTGATCTTTATCTACCACCAATTTGCCTTAAGCATTAGTAATTTAGATTCTTGTGGAGAGCGTTAGCATGCAGTAAAGTTGTAAAATTTCAACCACCTCAGCTCTTGATTTCCTGTGCTTGACATGGATATTTCTGAAAAGGAAATTGGTGTCAATAAAAAAGTTACGAGTGTATTATCCTGGATGTGGCAAAGTCTTCTAGAAACTCTTAAGGTCCCTGGGATCTTTTCCAACCCAGGAATTCCAAAGACTATAATTTTGACCGTTCAACCTTTCCTCTTTTTGTTTTTGTTTTTGATTTATCCAGGCCAAAATGGCTGTCCAGCCGAAAAGTGCACTTGCTACAAAAGCAGTAATGAACATCAGCAAAGCAGAGGAAGTCCGAAAAGAGACAGAATTGATGATGAAGCCCCATGCGAACTGGGAGGAGTATCTGATGCCTGGGCCCATCTCCATCGCCATCTTAGGGGAGCTGGCTTGCATTGCTGCAGCACAAGGAGACTTTGCCATCAATCTTGCCCCACCCCAGGGAGGCTACAAATATATGAGGTATCCGGACTCTTTCCAAGCTTCCCTGATGCAGGTCAGCAACAGTGGTTGGCATGCCTTCAGCATCGCCCACAAAAATATGGATGCCATCCGGCTCCTTTCTATGAGCGTCCCTGAGCAAATCAAGATGGTCATCAAGACCTTATTCCAGGATGACCTAACCTTGATAGATGCCTTGCTCCCTGGACAACTATCCAGCCTGAAATCGATTGCAAACGAATGTTCCTCTTTAGCTAAGGCAGTTGACAATAAGTTCAATGACGTCATCTGCCTGATTGGGGAACTCTTGGAAGTGTGTACGAGTTCCAAATCGCAGTACGAAAAAGGATTGGCAGAAACCAAACGCGCCTTGGAAGACCTGAAACAGAGGAAGGCAGCAGCTGAAGATGCCCAGGTGAAAGCAGAGGAATATTACAAAGAAATAAAGAACAGAGTGACCGAAACATTTGATGATTACAGAAAAGCGGTTGACAGCATTCCTACCGGCTGGAATGCTGTAATTCTGGAATTCACTTCGACTATACGAGAAACCTTGACGTTGCCAGTTGCCAGCCTGATATCCATTCTCAGCTTTAAGGAAAATATATTGCCTGTTCCAATCCACAGCAGAAATGAGGGAGACGATGAAAGTGAGGATGACTTTATAGCCATGAACAACATCTGTGGCCTGTCAGCTCAAATGCTGGCATTGGTGGACGCTCTTCAAACCATGGTGGACGATGAAGGTAACATTGACATGGATGTCCTCTACAATAAAAAACACAACGAAATCAAAACGGTATGGACCAAAAAGAAAGCTCAGCAACTGTTAGCAAAAATAAAAAAAGAAAGAAAGTGCAGCATGAAAAAATTGGCAGTGAAAATATGTAATTATATAATAGATATTTCCAGTATATTAACTGAAGTGGTAGCATCAGGGGACATAAACAAGAAAAAACTGATAAAGAAAATGGGCGTTCTCTCAAATGATATTGTTGTTTTCGATAGCAGAAGCAAATCCTGTAACCGCACATCCCCTTTTGGTCCCATGGCGCCAAATATGGCCAAATCCCAGAAAAACGTTCAAGAGGGGTCGACGTCAGCGGTGAAAAACAGTGTTTTGAAAATAGAGCAAACGAAAGAAATGCTGAAGATGAGCCAAGAAGAATACCAGAAAAGTTTTGACAACTTAAAGCAGCAAAATAAGGATTTGCTGGATGTGCTCAGTGAAATGAGGAAATGTGAAACAAAGGAGATTGATTTTGAAAAAGCCAAACAGATGCTGATCAAAGGCCTGGATGCCATGGGAAGGGTGAAGGAGCAGTGGGAGAAAATGGTGCGCTTCTTCCAGATGATCTCCAACCTCATTGACTCCTGTCTCAATAAACGCCTAACAGAATTTGTGAAATCAGCTGAAGATCTGCCCAAAATTCCAAATTACTCCCACCAAGACTTTGTCATAGATATGATCTACAAACAGGCCTTCAATGCATCCAACATAGCTAACTTGGTGCACATGATATCCGAGACCTACACCGAGGTGTCTTCAAAATACCTAATGGATAAAGTGGGCAGCCTGAGTAGGCTTATTTCCATGGACCCTTCCGATCCCCAATTCCGAATTAAGCTTATCGAACTAAGAGCTGGCTGTGACAGTGCCCAAGAAGCCATAGAGGACCTGGTCATTAAGCAAAAGAAAGAATTCGAAAATAATATCCTTGCCAGAGTGGCAAAAATCAATTCTGAGCTGAAGGCTGTCTTGCCAGAAGTGCCCGAAGCAGAGAGAAAAGCTATTGAATATAATGTGCAAAAAGGGATGAGGGAAATCACTCTGGATGAAGAGGATCAATTTATGTAGAGTTGTCTTTCAACCCGTGAGGGAAATGGAGGCTGCCTAGGCTCTTCGACATTGTATTTCCCTCAGAATAATAGAATGTAAATTGGGCCATTCGGTCATCTTGTACTTGGTAAAACCAGAAAACCAAGAAACAGAGATATTGCGGTCAGGAACCTTTCAAAAATTATCTTGGCCAACTATTTCTTTTCTTTTTTTTAAAGAAATTTTTTATTTTTTTTCACAATACACAAAAAAAACACAATATCACATCAAACAGTTACAATGTGCTGAAGGGGTGTTTACATATCTTTTTGTGCAATCTTAAAATAAACACCTCTTTCATACATATATCTTATATTATCTTTTCTAACATATCTTTCCTTCTAACCAATGATAAAATAAATCCCATATTTTGTAATATTGCTTATCTTCTTGTTCTCTAATTTCAAATGTCAATTTACTCACCTAATTATTTCATCTTGCAAAGGTAATTTCTCATTTTTCCAATTTTTGGCAAACATAATCCTAGCTGCTGTAAAATCAAGCAATCAGATATTTTACATCTCTAGTATATATCTCAGGTATAATTCCCAACAGAAAGACTTCTGGCTTGAAATCTATGTGTTTTTTAATCATTTTCTCCAACCATGTGTGTATTTTAGTCCACTATCTTTTCGCTTCAACACATGTCCACCACATATGGTAATATGATCCAGTTGTCTGATGACATTTCCAGCATTTTTCAGATTTATCCTTAAACATTCTGGCAATTCTTGTCGGGGGTAATTGGCCAACCATTTCTGAGGTGGGGGCTCATGTTAGCTTCTACTAAGTACTTCTATTTTCGTTTCTTCTTGATGCACCAGTTATCTCTTCTCTCATATTCTCTCAATTTTTATGGACCGATACCTCTGCCTGCTGATCTGCTAGCTGGTTTGTCTACCCTACCATTTCTCTCTTTTTTGGGCCATTTCTAATGGAGGAAAAGCTGAAGTGTGTCACGTGTGCTTCTCTTTTTACCATAATTTGTGTGTTTATGATAGAGAAAAGGGTTGGAATATGTACAGTAAGTAGCTTGAGATCTATATTAAAAGCATGATGTCCAATTTCATTCATTGCTATTAATTCTGTTGTCATTGCAGGTTTCCCTCATTTTTGAAGTGATGGTACAATCAAGTATGAATCTCTCTCTCTCTCTCTCTCTCTCACACACACACACACACACACATCCATGTGCATACATTAATGCGGGAATGAATAGAATGTCTACGTTTTTTTTCCGGGGTTGGCAATTTTAGGCCTTTATTTTTTGGGGAGATGCTTATCAATTAACAGAATAATAGAGGGACCTTGGAGGTCTTCTAGTCCAACCCAGGAGGGTCCAACAGCCTGATCTGTCATCTCTTACAGAGATGAGTGCTTGGATTACTATGCCCACTGAAATATAAGTGATAGGTCCTCAGTCTTCCCGGCTTCTTGAGTCCTCCTAACATCTTTTCATATTACTGTTGTCGATACAGCTCGTGAATGGTTAGATTCTAACAACCACTCCTAATTTACTTACTGCAAATGAACAGCAAATATTAAGAACAAGGGATTTTTAAATTTTATTTTATTTTTTAAAGAAGGAATCTCTTCATCAAAACCAAATGGTAAAAATGTACCGAACGAGGAAAAGAGTGCCAGCTTAGAGAGATATTCTTCAAGTACTTTTAGATGGTGAGTTTCCAGGAGATCAAGAGAATGAGGTTGACCGATCATCCAGGATGAACAGAGTAATTAAATACTTAACTTTTGGGCTAAACCAGGGGTGTCAAACTCAAGGCCCATGGCCCGCATCCAGCCTTCAGGGTGCTTAAATCGGGCCCACAGGGCTGGCCTGAAAATATCAAAGGACTGGCTTGCAGTGCCTCTGCCGGCCAAAACAAGCCACATGTGGCCTCCTTATGGCCTGTTTTCGGCCTCCCCAGCCTCCAGCAGCACTCTGCCAGCCAAAAACGGACCACGCAGAGGCCTCGCGGGGCCTCCGCATGGCCCGTTTTGGCTGGCAAAGTGCTGCTGGAGGCTGGGGAGGCCAAAAACAGACTGTTCAGGGGCCTCTGGAGGCCTCCATGCAGCCCGTTTCTGGCCAGCAGGGTGGTGCAAGAGGCTGTTCAGGGCAAAAATGGGGTGGGGGGGCACACACACACATACCCCATGCCCCATTCTGGCTGGCATGGTGCTGCAGAACGCATCTGTCCAACCTCCCCCACCCCATCCCGCCAGCCCCCAGAGGAACTCTACAATGCTGATCCGGCCCTCAAAGAAATCCAGCTTGACATCCCTGGGCTAAACAGTCCCAAATAAGAATTTCTTCTCTTCTCTTCTTTTATGTGGTTAATCATACAATTACTAACTACTAATACTCTGTTTTTTTATATATGTAATCTTAAATCAGCTAAATAAGATTTTTTTACTTTTTCCCTGTCAGTTGTTACTTTTACATTTTACTATTTGTCTCTTTTATTGATTCTTTAGAGTTTTTCTATCACGTAAAAGAACTATGTTAATCATCTGAAGTTATTAAACATTATACTAAACAGCTATCCTACATTACTTGCTTTTATGCTAAAAACAGTCAATAAATGTCTATTCTCTAAAATTGCCCTGGGTTTAATATCTTGTTAAGATGCCCGATCATCCTCAAAAGTTTTCGTAGTATGGATTGTACATCTAAATTACTGAAAAAGTTTCACGATGCTAAATTTTTATGCGCCAGGACAAAATGTGAGGCTATTATTAAATCAGTATTTAAAAATTATTGTGACAAAATACTTACAGAAAACTTGGAAACTGCAGCACTTATAACAGTTTTATCTGATGCATCCAATCATAATGAAACTAAATTGTATCCAACGCAGTGTAAGATATTTTAATGTTACCAAGGGCATTCAAGTAAAAATTTTAAATTTCGAATCCGTTGAGGACGAAACTGCTGAAATTTTGTCAAACCATCTATACAGAGTAATAAATGAAAACAATTTGAAATCCAGAGTTGTTGCACTAACAGCTGATAATACAAACACAAATTTTGGTGGGTCAAGACGCAAAGGAGTGAATAATGTGTATGTAAAATTACAAGATTTACTGCAAAAGAAAATACTAGGAATAGGTTGTAATGCACATATTTTGTCAAATACAGTCAGCATGGTATCATGTGCCATGCCAATTGATGTAGAAATAATAACTACAATTTATTTGTATTTTATTTGTTTTACCATTCGTATGGCTATTTTAAAACAATTTTGTGAAGAAGCGAATGTTCAATACAAAAAACTTTTAGGATATTCAAAAGTTATAAAAGTTATAACACCTGCTATAGAGCATGTTCTACAATTATTTGAACCTCTCCGTTCATATTTTTTTAAGTGTAGACAAATGTCCTAAAATCCTGGAATCGTTTTTCAATAATGAGATAGCTGAGATATTAATATATTTTGTACATAATCAAGCATCTATTTTTCACAAAACGATTCAAAAGATTGAAGGTGAACACATTTCAGCTACAGAATTAGTCTTAATTTGAATGACTTTTTCCTTCAATATAAAATTCGATTTGAAGAAAAATTTCTTGTTTTAGTTATAAAAAGAAAATTGTCATACTTAGAGGAATCAAATCCGGGCATAACGGAAAAGTTTATCAAAGAAGTGCAGAATTTTTACCGAACATGTTTTCAATATATCGAAGAATGGTCTGAAACAATCATCACAGTTTTTAATGGTGTTTTTTGATGTCATCACAAGTATATTGGACAGATATTGAATCTTGTGTTGAGTTTTTATCTAAAGAAATGCCAGACATTAAAATAGATGACAATTGTCTCTTTGAAGAAATTAGAAGACTGAATATATTTTTAAATTCTGAAAAATTAATACAATGGGAAAATAAACACATTGAAATTGATAAAAAAATGGGTGGAAATATTCAGCCATTTCAAAAATGAACATATTCCATGTGAAAATTCATTTATTCTTCAATTTACATTGTGCTGCCCTGAAACTAATGCAGCAGTTGAAAGGATTTTTTTCAATTGCTAATGATTTTTGGAAAAGTGAGAAATCGAGATTGAATGTTGATGCTCTAGCTGCAGCACTTGCCGTAAAATTCAATACGAAGGATATTTCTTGTTCAGCTATTTCCAATGTGTTGTCAGAAGATGATACATTGACAAAAAATATTCATTCAGTGGAAAAGTACTCATTTAAATAATAATTAATAGGCATGTATTGTTACATAATTGTAACAAATGTTCTTTTATTATGCAATTATCATACAGTGTATTCTGTATTGTTGCAATGAATAAAATGTTTCTTTTATTTACGATATTTTTTTCTTCAATTTATTTGTGTCCTCCTCATTGTAAAAAAGTTGGTCACCTTAATCTTGTTGACTTAACATGAGAGATCAGAATATAGCAGAGTTTCTAAATGTCTATGGAGATTCTCAGTCATCCAGGTCCCAAAGGTGCTTTTTCAAGAGGCAACTGGACTTTCTTGTTTTTCTTTGAAGATGTTTTGCTGAAAAAGTTTCTTGGATGAGAAGCAAAATGTCTTCAAAGTAAAACACAGAAAGTCTAGTTGCCCCTTGAAAAAGCACCTTTAGGACAGCAGAATTTCCAGTTGGGACAACGGTGTGAATATTAGGGGCAGCATACATTTCCACCATCCTGTTTACTAGATTTTGAAAACAAAAATATATGTGGGAAGGAAAAAGTGATAAGGATTTTTTCCTTGATGGGATGGAAACTATAGGATGTTTGGTAAGGAATATTTTTAGTGGTAAAAGTTACAAAAAATAACAATTAGCATGCAGAGTTCTGTAGTTCCAGGTAAGGCTCTCTCACCTGGCGCTTTGTAGGAGGCAGTGGTGATTGATGGAAAGACAAAGTACCTTCGTGTCTTCGGTTTGGAAACAAAGCTGTTGTTTTTAAATAATGGTTAATCCAACAGAAATCAATTTTCCAGCTTCCCAATACACAAGGGGAAATCCATCTCAGTCTTGCATGGCTTGTACTCTGTACACGTAGAAGACAAGGAAATCTTGGTGAAAAATTGGAGGATTGAAGTTGAGGAACAAACCTCAGGAAGTTATACGGTGTGCGAAACTATTGCAAAAGTTCTGAAAGCGCTCTATTTTTTGTGAAGCATTGTACTTTCCATCTGTCAATCATCACCCCCTCCCCACTCTTAAATTCAGAAGAGCGGGGTTGCTTGACCTACAGGAAGACATGGAGCCAGTTTGGTCCAGTGGTTAAGGCACTAGGCTAGAAAGCGGGAGACTACTGTGAATTCAAGTCCCACCTTCATCATGATCAATGATCAAACTAGGACATACAAAACCTTCGCTAGACCAATTCTCAGACAGCTCATCTGTCTGGAACCCACACTGCATATCAGACATTAATACAATTGAGCGAGTCCAGAGGTATTTCACACGAAGAGTCCTCCACTCCTCAACAGAATACCTTATGCCGCCAGGCTTGAAATTTTGGCCTTAAGACAACTTAGAACTACGCCACCTTCAGTCTGACTTAAATGTAATACACAAAATTATCTGCTACAACATCCTACCTGTCAGTGACTATTTCAGCTTCAACACAACAATACACGAGCACACAATAGGTACAAACTTAAAGTAAATCGCTCCAAACTTGATTGCAGAAAATACAACTTCAGCAATAGAGTGGTCAATGCTTGGAATGCACTACCTGACTCTGTGGTTTCATCCCCAAATCCCCAAAACTTTAACCTTAGACTGTATACTGTTGACCTCACCCCATTCCTAAGAGATCTGTAAGGGGCGTGCATAAGCGCACCAACGTGCCTACCGTCCCTATCCTAATGTCCCCATTTATTCGTATCCATTTCCTGTATCCATAATCGTGTTTATACTTATATCTGTTATCTTATACGTGCCTGACAAATAAATAAATAAATAAATAAAAATAAAATAAATTAAAATAAAATGAAGCCAGATGCCAGCAATAAATTCTCTTTCTGATCACTTGCAGCTGTTTTGGAGAGACAATAAGCAGCTGTAGTAGGATTGCGGAAGTCTATTATATATGCTGTGGAGTTCAGTGGCAAATTTTGATTTATCTTTCATGTTAGGAAAAGTCTAGAACTTTCTGGCCCATTCTGATCCTGTTTCTTTCTTTTGCTGAACAAAAGAAGAAGAGAGGAATCTTCACACAGCTGCAGAGATCGCGGCCTTATCAGACTTTTGGTCCCATTCCAGAGTTATCTCGCCAAGGGCAGGTCACGCTGTCTTCTGAGTTGGGAATACAAGGCCATGAAATCTTGAGGCCAAATTTTAATAAACCCCTGAAAATTGCTCACTAGGATTGAGCCTCCGCACAGGCTCAGCACTGTGCACCAAGGACCTTGGAGTATCTCCGCTGCTTGAAAACGGGGCTCCCAGCAGCTCAAGGGACAGAATCTTGCTTAATGGGATGCAATGTAGACTGGCTTCCTTCTGATGCACCCCAGGCAGTGTGACTTTGTCATAGTCTACAGCAGTGGAGAAATCAAATTTTTTTTACTACCAGTTCTGTGGGCGTGGCTTGGTGGGCGTGGTGTGGCTTGGTGGGCATGGCAGGGGAAGATTGCTGCAAAATCCCCATTCCCACCCCACTCTGGGGCCAGCCAGAGGTGGTATTTGCTGGTTCTCCGAACTACTCAAAATTTCCACTACCGGTTCTCCAGAATTTGTCAGAATTTGCTGGATTTCACCCCTGGTCTACAGATCCTGGCTGCTGGATCTCACAAGGGTCTTCCAGTAAGAAGAAACAGCATGAGTACTGAAAATAAAACCAGTGGTTAATACGGTATTCTGTTACACTACAGGAAATAAATAAAAACCTTGCTTTGTATGTTGCTTTTTCGTGTGTCTGTTTAATTTACTTGCTGTAGTGTAACACAAAAGCTTAAAATTCTCCTTACCTGCTGGTTTGTTCATGATCTCCAGATCGTAAAAAGAACCATTTCTCTGGCACTTGGCCGCTACCTGACACCTGGCAAAACAGCATTAGCCATTTATTCATGAACCACACATCTTACCAGAGCAGAGGATTTCCCCCACCCCCACCAATTGATTCACAAAATCGCCCAAACTTGCTTCGCTAAGGGGCACACCAACCTTTACCGTGACATTCCCTGGTTTCATTCAATTTTACAGCTACATGCTATACTCATGATCATTCCTTCATTTAAACTTATTGTAAACAAGTTAAGAAGAACAGATCTTGACAGACTTGAACATTGGACGCTGTCTAATGAAATGAAATTCAACGGTGAAAAAAGTAAGGTTCTACATTTAGGCATGAAAAGCAAAATGCACAGGTACCGTGTATGTGGTACCTTGCTCAATAGTAGTAACTGTGAGAGGGATCTTGGAGTCCTAGTGGGCAACCACTTAAATATGAGCCAGCAGTGTGCAGCAGCTGCCAAAAACGCCAACACAGTTCTAGGCTGCATAAACAGAGGGATAGAATCAAGATCACATGAAATGTTAATACCACTTTATAATGCCTTCATAAGGCCACACTTGGAATAATGCATCCAGTTTTGGTAACCACAATATAAAATAGATGTTGAGATTCTAAAAAGAGTGCAGAGAAGAACAACAAAGAAGATAAGGGGACTGGAGGCTAAAACACATAAAGAATGGTTGCAGGAACTGGGTATGTCTAGTCTGATGAACAGAAGGACTAAGGATGACATGATAGCAGTGTTCCAATATCTCAGAGGCTGCCAACAAAGAAGAGGGTGTCAAACTATTCTCCAAAGCACCTGAGGGTAGAACAAGAAGCAATGGGTGGAAACTAATCAAGGAGAGAAGCAACTTAGAACTAAGGAGAAATTTCCTGACAGTTAGAACAATTAGTCAGTAGAACAACTTGCCTCCAGAAGTTGTGAATTCTCTAACACTGGAAGTTTTTAAGAAGAGATTGGACAACCATTTGTCTGAAGTGGCATAGGGTTTCCTGCTTAAGCAGGGCGTCCAACCAAGGTCCCTTCCAATTCTGTTATTCTTATCTGTTCTGTTCTGTTCTGTTCTGTTCTGTTCTGTTCTATAGGAATCCTTGGAAATGAAGTCCACACATCTTAAAGTGGTCAGGTTTGAGAAACATGGATCTAGTAGATGGAATAAACAGAGTTCCAGTTGCATAGTTCTGCAGGAATTGCACAGCTATTGTTGCTTCACCAAGCATACTTTTTAGATGGTCCTCCTTGACTGTTGGCTGATAGTATTTCCTTCCCCAGCCCTGGGGGAAAACACTACTTTAACACTTGTATAGCTCAGGGTGTACTATTAGGGCTGCTCAGGGAAGTTTTGGGCTTTAGAGGAAAACAGAGTCGTGAGAATGCAGCAGCAGAAAAAGAATTCTGGCATTCCTGTGAATGAAATGCAAGGGAAAAAAGACTCAGAGAGTTAGAGGGCTAGAGAGGCCCCTAAGTCACTGGCCAGCGTGGCACAGGAGTATATATCTATATCTATATATATCAGTCTTCCCCAATAGATGGCAGTCCTGACCCACTTAGCACATACAGTGATAGGGAACCATGGCTGGGTACTTTAAACTGCCCTCAGAATATCCCAAAGGTGCTTTTTCAAGAGGCAACTGGACTGTCTGTTTTTTCTTTGAAGATGTTTTGCTTCGCTCCAAGAAGCTTTTTCAGCTCTGAAGATGAGAAGTTTCTTGGATGAGAAGTGAAATGCCTTCAAAGAAAAACCAGAAAGTCCAATTGCCTCTTGAAAAAAGCACCTTTGGGACAACCATGAACCTGGATGACTGAGAATCTCCATAGATATTGCATAGAATAGAATAGAATAGAATAGAATAGAATAGAATAGAATAGAATAGAATAGAATAGAATAGAATAGAATAGACCTTGGAGGTCTTCTAGACCAACCCCCTGCTCAAGCAGGAGAACCTCACAATATTGACCAAGAAGAGAAACAACATAAGGAGTCCTTTGAAGCAAATTGCTCATGTTGTTTTGATAGAGAGAACTATCTCCAGACTGCAATTCTCTTCAATGATGTGACTCTAGGTCTCCTGGTCTGCTCTGGGAAGCTAAGCAATGTTGGCTGGTTGTTATTGGGATAGGAGGCCACTAAGAGATCCGAGGGTGGACAGCTAAACTAGGAAGTTGGAAAAATACCCCCAAAGGAGGAGGTGACAAACCCAGTTAGCTATAGTTGCCAAGAAAGCCAGGCAGATACCTATCTAAGAAGTCACCAGGAGCTGAGTCCAGCTTAGACAAGGTTTGTACTTCAGACTGAAAGAAGAAACATCCCAACATAAATGTCATCTTTTTGGTAGCTTTGAGCAAGTCTTTGTGCTGTCCAGTTTTCTCCTTTTAATACAGGGAAGTTTGGATCCCACACATATAGGATTAAGGGTGTGAGATAAATACACGAGCACCCACACAGTTCATATACATTTCTCATACTAGTAAAATGGTTGGATGAAAAGAATATTACACTCCAACAGCTTAAAGCAGGGGTCTCCAACCTTGGTCCCTTTAAGACTTGTGGACTTCAACTCCCAGAGTTCCTCAGCCAGCTTTGCTGGCTGAGGGACTCTGGGAGTTGAAGTCCACAAGTCTTAAAGGGACCAAGGTTGGAGACCCCTGGCTTAAAGAATCTAATGGTTACTATGCTCTTGATAGATACTTTCCAAAAGTTCCATAAATGTCATGCTTTTCTCTATTTTAGTTTTAGCACCTAAAGCTTTCGGTTTCTTTGTACTTCAACACTCAAGCTATTTGCATCTAGGCCCAGTTTCCTGCAACCGCTTCTGTTAAAAACTTTCTTAGACTAGACTACCCCCTTGCCAAAAATGGAGTTACATTTACTGTTTATTTGTGGCAAAGTTTTTTTTTTGCATTAGCTCCTGCAGCTAATGGGGTGGGATTCTACCGGTTTGGACCGGTTCGGGTGAACCGGTAGCTCCAGCGATCGGCTGGGAGTGAACCAGTTCGCTCCAATGATCAGATGGGCCCGCCCATAGCAGAGTGGATTGCCGCACCTCAGCTGTTTTTACTCCCCAGCAGTAATGCGGAAGGTACGTTTTCCTAAAACTATGCACGCGTGCACAGCGTGTGTCAGGTGTGTGTAGGTGCAGAGTACACACGCAGAGTGCACGCGCACAAAACACGCAATCACTAAACCGGTTGTTAAACTGGCAGGATCCCACCGCTGGAAACTTCTTCTGCAATTCCATCAACAGGCAAAAATAGCTGCCAGTCTTGAGAATCTACAAAGCGAGGCAAGCAAGGACTTTGGAAGATGAAAGTGGTCTTGAAGCCCACCAACTCTTTGAGTCTTCTTTCTTTCTTTCTTTCTTTCTTTCTTTCTTTCTTTCTTTCTTTCTTTCTTTCTTTCTTTCTCTCTTTCTTTAATCGCATTTTTATACCGCCCTATCTCCCGGGGGACTCAGGGCGGTTTACAGCCTAATAAAAACATACATATAAATACAAAATAAAACACCAATTAAAAAACTTATTAAATAAGGCCGAATATTAAAAAATTGCGATAAAATAATAAAACCCCGTTAAAACCAAATTTAAAATTTAAAATTCTAGTCCAGTCCTGCGCAAATAAATAGATGTGTCTTAAGCTCGCGGCGAAAGGTTCGAAGGTCAGGAAGTTGGCGAAGTCCTGGGGGAAGTTCGTTCCAGAGGGTGGGAGCCCCCACAGAAAAGGTCCTTCCCCTGGGCGTCGCCAGTCGGCACTGCCTGGCTGACGGCACCCTGAGGAGTCCCTCCCTGTGAGAGCGCACGGGTCGGTGGGAGGCAATCGGTGGCAGCAGACGGTCCCGTAGGTAACCCGGCCCTATGCCATGGAGCGCTTTGAAGATAGTTACCAAAACCTTGAAGCGTACCCGAAAGGCCACAGGTAGCCAGTGCAGTCTGCACAGCAGTGGTGTCACATGGGAGCCACGAGGGGCTCCCTCTATACAATAAGCCAAACTTGGGAGTGCACGTAACACTACCACCTGGAGATATCTTCCAATATTTATTTAAAGTCTTTACAGTCTTCCAATATTTGAGGGGCTGTCAACTGGACTTTCTGGTTTTTCTTTGAAGACGTTTCGCTTCTCATCCAAGAAGCTTCTTCAGCTCTGACTGGATGGTGGGGAATGAAAGGATTTATATTCTATCCCAGTGGTAGTCAACCTGGTCCCTACCGCCCACTAATGGGTGTTCCAGCTTTCATGGTGGGCGGTAGGGTTTTTGTCCGATACTGAAGCACTTTCCTTTTTTAAAATTTAATTGACTTTTTAAAAAAAAATCATAGCATTATTTAAAAACATTTTCATTAGGTTTTCATAAAATTCCCTGTGACAATTTAAATTTCTGAAAATATACTATTTGTATCGCCCGCACATAAGTTTAGTTCACGTTACGCAAGTGAAACTAAATGGTGCTATAGTACGACCGCAAACAAAAGAGCCGCATCCCAGAATAGCTCGAGCATCTCCCCCCACACCACCTAGCTGTAAAAGACAACCAGAGCTGGTAGCCGGTGCCCCCCCAACCCAATCCACGATGCGCGGGAGGCATGTGCAGACGAGGATACACGGCACATTACTGTGGAACCGGTGGGTGGTTAGAAAATTTTACTACTAACAGAGATACAAAAGTGGGCAGTAGGTATAAAAAGGTTGACTACCCCTGTTCTATCCAGCCAGAGTTGAAGAAGTTTCTTGGATGAGAAGCGAAACATCTTCAAAGAAAAACCAGAAAGTTCAGTTGCCTCTTGAAAAAAGCACCTTTGAGCCAACCAAGATCTGGATGACGGAGTATCTCCATAGTCTTTCAGAGCCTGTTAACTTCTAACACTTCACTATATTCTGAGACAAGACAATGAAAGGGCTTTCAACAGCATGACTGTACACATAAGAATGATTTGAGTTCCCATGATGTGCTAACTTCACTTAATTTGGGAACCCTCCTAGCATGAACTGGCTTCTGAAGCACTCATTCCAGTTGCAGGCAGTGTGAGAAGTTAGGAAAATGGATTAAACTCCATACAGCCATCTTAAAGTCACATGGATAAAGCCCTTCACTAGAGGCGGGGTGTGTGTGTGGAAGCACCACCTTTGTGTGATACAGCTGGAGGCGTGTAACATGGCTTTGCCAGTGAAGAACACACTGAGGGCACAGTGGGAGGAAACCTTCTTGGCCAAAAGGAAGTTGCGTGGGGGAAGATTTTTCTTCTTCTTCTCCTTCTTTCCACAAGAGAGGAGCCATGGCTACTGCTGGAGCTGCTGCTAACTTACTGCCCTCAACTCTCTGTGAGGTCCACAACAAACCTCTGGAGTTCTTTTGCCAAAATGAGTTGGCTTTGATCTGCACCCAGTGCGCCAAAAGCAAGAGGCATCAAACTCACACCGTTCTCCCCATAGAAGAAGCAGCCCAAAAAAAGAAGGTGAGTGAGCGATTGGCTTTTCTAGACGATTTTGGGATCTCCTTGGCATCTCATTCCAGGTACATTCATAAAAGAGGCGAGATTCTTCAAGGATTGCAAGCTTGGAATTCTGGCTAGGAAGCTTGGAAGCCGAAGCTACCTGTCCAGCAGGCAGCGAATTGAGAAAAGTAACTCTTTGTAAAGCATCCGGAATAAACTTTTGAGCATCCTAACTTGATTGTAGATCTTAGCAATTGCTCTGGGGTTTATTTAGAAAAAGAGGCGGGAGGTACAGGATATATACAATATAAACTTCAAATGTGCCTCTAAACTTTGGCAAAAGGACCAGGGAAACAGAACAAATGAAATATTTTGCTTTGAATCCCTTCATCCCACCTGGTCTGGTAATAAATGTAAGAACTGGAAGAAAATATCTACTTGGTATCTCCAAGTAAAGCTATAAATTACTCTTCCAGAATTTCTTAACATGTTATCCATCTAGTTCCACTATGGGTTATAAAAGTCAGAAATTCTAACTACCGTTAGAAAATCACCAAGAATCACCGAAGAGCACATTTCTTTTTCTCTCTGTGTGAATTTTTTAAAATAAAATTTTATAAATAGGTAATTAAAAATTAGTAGAAACTAATACAGAATAAGAAAAAGAAAAAGAGGAAAAAAAGCTGGGAAGAAAGGGAGGGAGGGAGGAAAAGAGACAGATAAAGGAAGGAAGGAAGGAAGGAAGGAAGGAAGGAAGGAAGGAAAAGGAAGAGAGAGAGAGAGAGAGAGAGATAATAATTATAGCATTTATAAATAAAATTATAAATTTTGCTCTACGGTTATTGCATAATCTATGCCAACTATCAAAACTGTAAATTATAAGTTCATTTCCCCCCCTGTTTCATACAAAAATGTCTATCGGGGTTTTCAGTCAGCATGTCATCTATCATTTTCCAAAGAGCATTAATAGGTACTAATTTTCCTAATAAGAGGAAGAAGAGAACTGCAACTGCTATGGCTTTATCCAGCACCCGCTTGGGGACTTGGGTTAGAGTTCTGCCACGACCACCTCCTCCTCCTCCTTCTCCTCAGTTCCCCCCCCCCCATTCAGGCGAGTAAATCTCCCTTCCTTCAACCCGAGCAAGAGGCATCCAGAAGCTTCAGAGGAAAAGAAACTCTGAGATTTCCTCTTTCTTTGTTATTCTGTTGGGCTGCAAGGGTGGGAGAGAATTACAGGAGCAAAGCATTCCTTCCCATAAGGTCCCACTGATACAAAAACAGCTGCTCTGCAGAGGGCTGGAGATGGGTCGGGGAAAACCAGTTCTTAGATGAGTGGAATCAATTAAATCAAATTGATATATAGAAATATAAGGCCAAAGTTCGTTATCTTTTTGGAACAATCCCATAGATTTGCAATGCGGAATGTTTGTTTTTTTTCTTTTTCCCTGTCTGGCATTCCCAAACTGCCCCCCCTCTTGATTTATGGTAGATGTTTTCCTCCCTGTTTTAGAATAGAATAGAATAGAATAGAATAGAATAGAATAGAATAGAATAGAATAGAATAGAATAGAATAGAATAGAGCAGAGCAGAGCAAAGCAGAACAGAACAGAACAGAACAGAACAGAACAGAATAGAATTTTTTATTGGCCAAGCGTCATTGGACACACAAGAAATTTGTCTTGGTGCATATGCTCTCAACGTACATAAAAGAAAAGATACCTTCATCAAGAATCATAAGGCACAACACTTAATGATAGTCATAGGGTACAAATAAGCAATCAGGAAACAATCAATATCAATATAAATTGTAAGGATACAAGCAACAAAGTTATACAGTCATACAGTGATAAGTGGAAGGAGATGGGTGATGTTTTATTTATTCTTTTAATGCCTTTATCCCTTCTTTTTGGTTTCTGAAAAAAAAACCTGAGTTCCCTTACCTATAGCAATTTGAAATCCTTTGTTTATGAACATGTATGCTTCCATCATCTGTTGTTTGTGCGTTAGTCTCTCCCCCGCTTCTCCAAGACTTTTCTTTGTTGGTTTGTCTGTTTCCTGCCTTCATTATTTTTACAAATAACTCATATCCCACACACCTTCCTCATCCTATCATCCCCAGAACAACAACCCTGTGAGGTGGGCTGGATTGAGAGTGTGTGACTGGCCCAAAGTGTCAGCTGCCTCCTTATACTTATTTGTGCTTTGTTGCTAGATGGTGAAAGATTGCCACGAACTGTGGGGAGGGTGGAAGGCTTGGGGGAAAACGAAAGTAAGGGCAGTATCTCCTCCAGATGCTGCCTCAAGGTCACCGAAATGGAAAAAGGAGGGGGCCGCATACCAAACTATGCTTGGACTGGCCGTTAGGAAAACATCTTGCCTTGAAATTATTCGAAAAATAATGGAATGTGCAGAAATGAGCAGATTGACATTTGAAATCAGAGAAAAAGGAAGATAAACGAGACTATAAGATATGGGATTTGTTTTATCAATGGTTAGAAGGGAAGGTACAATAAAAAAGATTTAAGAAAGGTTATTATAAGGGAAAATTTTGAATTAAATTTGATTTAAGATGATGGGATGAATGATGTAATAAGATAAGGTTGGCATAAAGTAAGATTATTTAAATTTATGACATGCATATGTTGAAATTGCGCAATGGATTTGTAATCCCCCCCATCGACACACTGCATTTGGATTGAAGATGTTTTTATGTTTGTTTGTTGTAAAAAAATATAAAGAAAACTCCCCCCCCCAAAGGAAAACATCTTGCCTGAACCAGATTGGTTACACTGGGGTGGGCAATGAGAGACAGAAGGGAGGGAAAAGTAGAATTTAGGGATTTTGGAGTGTGATTTTCAGTTCTGGATTTAATACTGCAATGCATTTGATTTCTAATAAAACTACACCTTTCTCAATAAATGGAGGCAAGGATCATTTCTATTTAGGGGTTTAAGTCATGGCAGGTCTGACAAAGTCACTTCACTGGCTTTCATGGCTAAGATACGACCTGAACTCATGGTCTCTAGCTTTCTAACCTGGTGTCTTAACCACTAGACCAAACTGGCTCCTAATGTATCTTCTTGTTGTTTGAGGGGCCATCACTCAATATTTTAAGGAGGGACTGCTGTCTAATAAATATAGGTAGTTCTCGATTTACAACAGTTTATTTATGTCTATGGAGATTCCCAGTTATCCAGGTTGTCCCAAAGGTGCTTTTTCAAGAGGCAACTGGACTTTGTAACTCAGTTTTATGGCATGACTATTTTTTTTTTTTTTTACATTTATATCCCGCCCTTCTCCGAAGACTCAGGGCGGCTTACATTGTGTAAGGCAATAGTCTCATTCTATTTGTATATTTATATACAAAGTCAACTTATTGCCCCACCAACAATCTGGGTCCTCATTTTACCTACCTTATAAAGGATGGAAGGCTGAGTCAACCTTGGGCCTGGTGGGACTTGAACCTGCAGTAATTGCAGGCAGCTGTGTTTAATAACAGGCTTCTTACAGCCTGAGCCAAACCGCGGCCCTATAATATAACTATATTCATTAGGGTTTATTGATATGCTTTAACATGTACAATCTATTGCAAACTCAGATAGAGGTTGAAGAACAGTTTTTAATTAATGGGCTGTCAGACTCCTGAATGAGAAATAACATCGTAACTACCTAGTATGATGGACTGCAGGGCCGGCGCAATATGTAACATGTTCACACTGGTGCAATAGGACTGGGTGTTTTGTTAATATGATTTATTGGGTTAGGGGTTTTCTGTCTTCACTGTGAATTGTATTGTGTTGGGGGCGGTGCACTGAGGGAGCTCAACCAACCTCATTGTACATATGTTGCGCACTGACAATAAAGATTTGAAAAGTTTGATAGAGAGAAATGTATTGTCTCAAACAACTGCTCAGAACTGATGAAGATTATTGAAAAAGGAAGTAAGGCTGCAAATATACTTTATTCTTCAGTATTTTATTATTCTCCCCCACCACCACCCACCACAAACACACACACATAATTGGTAATCACAATAAATTAGGGAAATGGCTGCATGGAACCAGGGGTGAAAGGCTCCTGGTTAGGACCGGATTGCCTGATCCAGTAGTGATGGTGGCGGGTGATTTGGAGAACCTGTAGTAAAAATCCCTGTCCCCGTCCCCCCCCCACCCCAGCTGAGCTGCGCGATCATCAGATGTTTTTTTTTTACTTTTAAAAGCATTTTTCCTTTGGCCGAAAAAATGCTTTTAAAAGTAAAAAAAAAAAGCCTCTGATGATCGTGTGGCTCAGCAGGGATCATCAGAGCCTTTTAAAAGCATTTTTTCTACAACCTCTCCTCTTCGGCTGAAGAGGTTGTAGAAAAAATGCTTTTAAAAGTAAAAAAAAAAAAAGTTGGCCATGCCCACCCAGTAACATTACCCCCCTCCCCAAGCCATGCCCATAGAACCGGTAGTAACAAATTTTACATTTCAACACTACATGGAACCCTTTCACATCTCCTGCCCATTGCAAGAGATGTGATTTGGTTGTTGATGTTGCTTTGGCGCATATAGGCTGAAAGCCGGGTGAACCATAAAGACCTGCAAGAGGAAGATTGACAGACAGGCTTGTCAAATGCTGTGTAAATTTAGCTGCAGAAATGGGAGGATTAGGAAGTGGGAACTCTGGAGATCATCCTTTAACCTTTAACATTATCCTTTAAGTTTAGACTGTCTACTGTCGACCTCACACCACTCCTAAGAGGTCTGTAAGGGGGGGTGCATAAGCGCACCAGACTGCCTACTTCCGGTCCTACTGTCCCCATTTATTTGTACCCATTTCCTGTATTCATAATCTGTATTCATAATAACTGTTATCCTCTATGTAGTTGACAAATAAATAAAAAATAAATAAATCCTGTCTTTCCTATGCAGGACCCCAAAACCAGTGGAGGGATTCAAGTAATTTAACAACCAGTTCTCTGCCCTAATGATTTCTTCCAACAACCAGTTTGCCAAACTGCTCAGAAAGTTAACAACCGGTTTTCCCGAAGTGGTGCAAACTGGCTGAATCCCACTACTGCCCATAACCAATAATCAATTGTCTGGTCTACTGCTTCTGTGGTTCACAGGGAAGAGACACACATTCAAAGGAGCTGCAATGCTCTTTTGTATCCCTGGGTTTTTTTCTAGACCCGTGATGACGAACCTATGGCACGCGTACCACAGGTGGCACGTGGACCATTTCTGTGGGCACGCGAGCCATCGCCCTAGATTAGCTCCACTGCGCTTGTGCGCACACCTCCCGCCAGCCACCTGATTTTCAGGTCTGTGCCGTGCAGGTGGGAGACGTGTGTGCATGCCCATGCCACCCCGCCCCTCCCAGGAGTCTCCACGCAGCTCATTTTGGATGCCAGGTAAGTACAGGGCTTGTGCAGAGGCTCTGAGAGGGCAAAAAATGGGCCTACCAGAAGTCTTGAAACGAGTCATTTCCGGTCTCTGAAGGGCCTCCAGAGGGCCGGGGGAGGCCATTTTTGCCCACCTGGAGGCTCCAGGAAGCCTCCGGACCCTCCAAAGCCTCCAGACGGCAACAAATTGGCCTAGGAGAAGTCCAGAAACGGGCTGGTTCTAGCCTCTGGAGGCTTCAGGGAGGCCTGCTAAGGCCTAAAACGGGGCTCGGGTGGCATGCACAGGGGGCGTGGGCGCACGTGCAGGGGGTGTGGCAGCATGGGAACATCACATGCACATGCGTGGGGGGGGGTGAGGCACACAGGGGCATTGCATTATGGGTGTGGGCATGCACGCACGCAAACCACCATCACCCGCGCTCCCCCCGCTTTTGGCACGCGATGGCAAAAAGTTTTGCCATCACTGTTCTAGATATTGAAATCTAATTTTCTTCTCCTCTTCCTCCCGGCAACATTTTAATAGGCTGAAATCCAGAATCACGTGAAAAAGGGAAGACAAGTTGCTAGGATGTATGAGAAGCATGTTAAAATGAGCACTCAAACTCTATGGGTAGGTAACTTTGGTTTGATTTGCTTTCCTTGGTTATTTCTATGTTCCGTTTTGCAAGTGAAGAGACTTATAACAGAAAGCCCAGGGAAATGGCAGGCCACATTTCACTGAGTAAAGATAATCCTCGCCTTACGACCACTATTGAGTCCAAAATTTCCAAGGCACTTGTTAAGTGAGTTCTATCCCATTTTATTACCTTTTGCCCTAGTTGTTTTGTATTTATTTATAAAATTTATAGGCCGCCCAACTTACCTCAAGGTAACTCCTATTCTTCATAAGAGAATTTCAACGGTTGTTCAGTGAATCGTGAGGTTGTTAAGCGAATCCGGCTTCCCTCCATTGACATTGCTTGTCAGAAGCCACCTGGGAAGGTCACAAATGGTGATCTTGTGAACCCGGGACAGTGCACGTTATCATAAATACTTGACAGTTGTCAAGCGCCCAAATTTCGGTCATGTGACGATGGGGAATCTGCAAAGGTGGTGAGTGTGAAAACCAATCATAAGTCACTTTTTTCAGTGCCATTGTAACTTCGAATAACCACGAAATGACTGGTCATAAGTCGTGGACCACCTGTATCTGAAGAAACCGTTGGAGAACTATCAGTTGGAGCAGTAGTCTCCAACCTTGACAATTTTACGACTTGTGGACTTCAACTCATGTGCTGGCTGAGGAATTCTGGGAGTTGAAGTCCACAAGTCGTAATGTTGCCAAGGTTGGAGACTCCTGAATTGGAGGATATCTTGACACTACGGTTTTGCTCCACAGATGTTCTTACCATAGGAAGCAAAAGGCTTCCTTTGCTTAAGCATCCAGGCAGACAAGGGCTTCTCTTCCTAAAAGTTAAAGCAGGGGTGGGGGGTGTTTTCTAATTGTCTAAAATGTTTTGCAGGAGGCACCACCTGATTGAGACAATTCTACAGATGGGGACTTCAGAGGACTCCTTTGAAGTAGCATGGTTCCCACCCCTCCCAGGTTCTTGTGAGAATTCAGAAATGGAAGAAGACATGGAAGAGGGAGGAAGCTGCTGTGGAGACAGGGGTGGGGGAGTGATGTTGGGAAATTGCCAGCTAGGCTGGAAGGAGGGGTCAAGTCGGGATTTAGCTTAGAGTCATCCAATCAACCTTAGAGAACAATCAACCGAGGGAACAGCTTTGCCTTCAGAAGTTGTGGGAGCTTCATCCCTGGAGGCTTTCAAGAAGAGAGTGGGCTGCCATTTGTCAGAAATGGTCTCCTGCTTGGGTGGGGGGTCACACAGGCAGTCCTTGAGTTACAACCATTCATTCAGTGACTGTTTATAAAGTTATGATGGTGCCAAAAAAAGGGACTTAACAACCAGTTCCCGAAGTTATGGCCATTGCAACGTCCCCACGTTCACACGAACAGTTGATAAACACACCGCAATCACATGAGTGCCATTTGCATCCTTCCTACTGGCTTCCCGCAAAGCAAAATCAGTGGGGAAGGTCACAAGTCTCTCCAGTAGGTCTCCTCCACCCACTCTTGCCTTTCTTTACTCATCCGCACTACATCGTTTCATCCCCTTTTGCTCATACACACCCACAGCACCTTCCTTCATTCCCTTCGGTCTCACGCATATATCTAGGAGCACCTTCTTTTTTGCCTTCGTTCACATGTATTGCACTCACTAACACCTTCCTTTCCCCATTGCACACATGCGTGCATCTACAAGCACCCTGCCTCCCTTCCTTCCTTCATTTGCTTGCTCGCATGTGCCACACCTTCCTTCTCACTTCGGTTATTCACATACACCACAGCCACCCGATCCCCAACTTGTGTGCACCCTATACGAGACCTCCCAAGCGGAATGGGACAACTTGCCTTGGCCAATTCGCTGCTGCCAACTCGCCACGGGACAATTTGACCATATTATTTAATTATTTGAAAGAATTTTAAAAAAACATTTTAATTTTTGTCCTTCACATTTCATTTTGTCCCTCCTTTCTTTAATGATTCAGTTCCACAATTTCTTCGATGTTATGTAATTTTTAGTCCTGGAGCAAGCTGTTCTGCAGCGATTTGGCTGGCGAATTGTCCCATCATGAGTTGGCGGTGGCGAATTGTCCTAGACCGGGGGTATCAAACTCAATTTCATTGGGAGCTACACCAGGGTTATATTTTACCTTTGGGGGGAGGGGGCAGGGGGGCGTGGCCGGGGGGCGTGGCACCTGTGGTGGCCCGAGTGCTCTGCCAGCGAAAACAAGTTCCCGAGCTCCGTTTTCAGCTCAATGGCTTCCTGCAATCCTCTGCCAGTGAAAACGGAGCTCAGGCTGGTCCTTTGCTGTTTCCAGGGCAACCCCACAGGCCAGATCTAAGCACCCCATGGGCTAGATCCAGCCCCCAGCCTTGAGTTTGACACCCCTGTCCTAGACCCCTCCCAAGGCCTCCCTCACCTTCACATGGTACTTCCTTGGGACCCCTGCTTTCTCCTTAATGTCCGGTATGTACTTGGGGTTGCAATAACAACCAGGAACTGCCTGGATTGCCGTCCTTAGCAATGGGGTTATGTGAAACAATGCTGTATGATCACATTGCTTAGCGACCACAATCCTGTTCCCAATCGCCATTGTAATTCGAGGACTATCTACATTGTATTATGGGTTATTTTGCAGTGGTGAATAATTGTGACATATTACTACGATTGATACCTTTTGCGACATTTACCGTATTTTATGTTGCCTTGAGTGGTTGTGAAATCAAATGGCTCAGCAACGCACAATTCCAATAATGATATATCTGCAGAAAAGGCCAGGAGAAGAACGTCTCAAGTTGGTGCGTGAATTTGAAGAGTTCCACCAGGCTGCAAAGGATCAAATGCAGTTCCTACTTTCCCATCTGGAAGAACTGAAAATCAACATCTTAGACTACCAGAAAAAAAATTACACCAGGCACACCTCCAACACAATCCAACTGAACACCTTGATTGGAGACCTAGAGAGGAAGTGTGATCAGCCAGAGGCTGAATTCTTGAAGCAAATGACTCAGATCAACAGTTTGGTCAGTGACTTAGAGGAGCTGCGCAGGGAGCTTCCTCAAGAATGTCTGAAGGTGAGAACTTTCATAGAAATGTTCTTGGTTATTGGTTTTGTGTGCGTGCTGATGTGTCTCTGTGTATAATGTGTATAATAAGCATTGCTTATTCCTCTATGGCAGGGGTCGGCAACCTTAAACACTCAGAAAGCCATTTGGACTCGTTTCCCACAGAAAAGAAAACAGCGGGAGCCACAAAATTCTTCCCGTCCCTGACTATTTCCTGAGCGGCCACAAAACTTGCATATATAGTTGAATTAAAGATTCTGTTTTCTTCAGAAACTTTTCTTTTCTTGGATTTATCCACGGTTGGCCTATCAGAGGTCGAAAAGCTTAATAAATTGCATGTTGGTGGGTGTCCCACATTGGCAGTTGTGATGCATATTTTGAGCCACAGGGAGCCGCACCAGAGGGATGAAAGAGCCACATGCGGCTCTAGAGCCGCAGGTTGCCGACCCCTGCTCTCTGGCACGACTTGTTCAGACAGAGAGTTTAGTTAAAAGTTTGCTTAGAGGATTGAAACTGTTGTATATAAACAATGAAGTTGAAAGGGAATCTTAAAAGTGCTGTAAGTGAATTATAGCTAAGACTTGGCTAACTTCACAAATACTCCATGTTTTAAGGAATAAGGTAAACGTTTGCATTAATGCTGATAATTATATGAATGCTAATGCTAAACCCCTAACCCATTCCAAAATGAGAATTTTCTCTGCTTCCTTCTAGGAATTTAAAATTATTGCAAACCGGTATGTCCCTCTTCCTTACGCATTTTCCTTCTGCCTGGTGATGAAGTTTGGGATACACTTTCCCAGAGAGGCCCCTGCATTTGAGCTTCTGAAAATGTTCCTGCTGTTCCCTAAGCTCCTCTTTGGTCCTCTGTAACAACATTGCTAGAAACCTTTCTTTGAAAAAGAATACAGATACGTGGCTGTCGTAAATAATTGTAGTCAAAGCAATGCCTAAAAACTGTTTGGTCTTTGGAAATCTTACCAGTGTATTGTAACATGACCTCTTTAACCCATGCATTTCATTGGTTACAGCCTTACAGGGGTCTATCTGTCTATCATCTACCTGTCATCTGTCTGTCTGTCTGTCTGTCATCTTTCTATTTATCTATCTTTCATCTATCTATCTGTCTGTCTATCTATCTATCTATCTATCTTACTGTCTATTTATATCTATCTTACTGTATATCTCTATCATATCTCTCTCTCTCTCTCTCTATTTATCTATCTATATCTATGTATTCATCCACCTATCCATCAATCCATCCATCCATCTATCTACCATCTACCTCTATCTATTATCCATCTATCTATCAATCATCTATCTTACTATTTATATCTATCTTACTGTATCTCTTTCTCTCTCTATTTATCTCTCTATTTATTTATCTATTTCTATGTATTCATCCACCTATCCATCCATCCATCAATCCATTCATCCATATCTTTCTGTCTCTAGGTACCACTCATCTCACTCTCACCCTACCCTCTTCCAAAATGAACGGGTATAAGACCGTGCTCACATTATAGCTTTGGCTACTTTGTGTAACACACCAGTTTGTGTGTGTTTTCACAGATAACTATATATTTTTGTTTTCAAGTGCCTATGTAGCCTAATATTGTTGTTGTTTTGTTTTTTTCCTTTAGCCTGGGTGAAGAAAAGTATGTGGAAAACAATCTTGGTGACCTGGAACAGAGACTGGGAAACATCACTGAACAAAATATAGTTTTGAAGGAGACACTGAAGGCATTGAAAGGTATCAGGATGAAAAGAAGGAGGAAAATGAGAGGTGGTAGAAAGAGGCTTAGGGATTTTTTTTCTGTGATGGTTCCATGTTTTGTCCTTGTGCATTGTCCTCAATGGCTTTCTGTTCCAGAAAAATCTGTCTCTCCTTTACTTCTCTAACAATATTCCATGTACTTCCTCCCTCTTGTGAGTGATGGGTGAAAATCATATGCATAAAAAAAACCTGATTCTTTCAAATATACGGTTTATATGGGTTTCTACATTCATAGAAAAAGCAGTAAATCCAAAAACACAATTTGTTTCTTTGCTTACCACAAAAGACTCATTTAGATTTACTCAATCAAAAAGAGAGTTTCCGAATATGAGACAGTCCATTATATGAGAATGCCAAAAATGGTGCTTGAAAAAAAAATGGAAGTGAATGACACCAGAGTGGGAATAGAACATAATTCCGGGTGAAAACCGAAACCTGGCAGAAGGAAGTCAGAGATTTGTATTGGAATTAAGGAGCTACTTTGAAGAGTGGACTCAAAATGTAAAGTAGCACCCAAGGAAAATCTTGATGAAATGGATGCTATCAATGCTTCGAGAATGTTGACAACTGTTAAAGCCATAGATCGTTAGGAAACATCCAGTAAGTCACTTGGACTACTGCATCCAGTTTTGGTTGCCACGATGTAAAAAAGATGTTGAGACTCTAAAAAGAGTGCAGAGAAGAGCAACAAAGATGATTAGGGGACTGGAGGCTAAAACATATAAAGAATGGTTGCTTTGGGTATGTCTAGTTTGATGAAAAGAAGGACATGATAGCAGTGTTCCAATATCTCAGGACTTCCACAAAGAAGAGAGAGTCAAGCTATTCTGCAAAGTTCCTGAAGGCAGGACAAGGAGCAATGGGTGGAAACTAATCAAGGAGAGAAGCAAGCTAGAATTAAGGAGAAAGTTCCTGATAGTTAGAACAATTAATCAGTAGAACAACTTGTCTCCAGAAGTTGTGAATGCTCCAATACTGGAAGATTTTAAGACGAGATTGGACAACCATTTGTCTGAAGTGGCATAGGGTTTCCTGCCTAAGCAGGGGGTTGGACCAACCAAGGTCCCTTCCAACTCTGTTATTCTATTCTATTCTATTCTATTCTATTCTATTCTATTCTATTCTATTCTATTCTATTCTATTCCACAGGTTGTAAATTGTCCACCCCTGTGCTAAGACCTGGTTTTGAGCCCAGACCTGGGGCCCCAAGAGTGTACAAAATCCTCTTTCTTGGTTGCACGTAATGATTTTGCTTATGATGTTTCTCAGCAATTTTGTATTTTAACTTTTGTAATTCTGTTTTAATTGTTTTTAATGTTAGGATTAGGGTTAGGGTTAGGGTTAGGGTTAGGAGAACCGGTAATGGAAATTTTGAGTAGTTCGGAGAACCGGCAAATACCACCTCTGGCTGGCCCCAGAGTGGAGTGGGAATAGAGATTTTGCAATATCCTTCCCCCAGTAGTGGGGAGGAAATGGAGATTTTGCAGTATCCTTCCCCTGCCACACCCATCAAGCCAAGCCACGCCCACAGAACCAGTAGTAAAAAAAATTGAATTTCACCATCTGAGTTCAACCCCTTGTTAAAGGCAGAAGTTCTTATACCATTCCAGATAAATGGGTGTCCAATCTTTTTCTGAAAAGCAGCAGCAACTCCAGGAGACAAGCTATTCCATTGAGTAATCATTCTCACTGTCAGGAAATTCCTCCTTGATTCCTCTGTGTCGAGTAGACCATATTTTTATTTATTTGTTTGTTTGTTTTTTGAGAAATGTATAAGGGAAAAAAATGCTTAGGGTATATTAGAGACAGGGTACAATAATGTAAATAGACTTGAATCGTGGCATCTTTGCATGACTATGATTAGTTTTATTTATTTATTTTATTTATTTATTTTTGTCACACAGTATATATAAGCATAAGCATGTAATAAGTATACAATATATAAACATATATATAAGTATGAGTATGTAATAACTATATTAATTGGATATAATGAAAGGAAACAACAACTATATTATTAATTTGATATAATGAAAGGGAACAATAGGACAGGAACGGTAGGCATATTTGTGCTCTTATGCACGCCCCTTATAGTCCTCTTAGGAATGGGGTGAGGTCAGTAGTAGACAGTTTTGGTTGAAGTTTTTGGGATTTTAAGAAGGGACCAGAGAGTCAGGTAGTGAGTTCCAAGCGTTAACAACTCTGTTACATAAGTCATATTTTCTGCAATCAAGATTGAAGCGGTTAACAAATAAAAATAAATAACAAAATAATAAAATAAATAACAAATAAAAATAAATAACAAATAATATATAAATAAATAATAAACACAAATAAATAACAAAATAATAAAAAATAAAATAAAAAAAGTTGCTGAATGATGTACTTAAAACACACCAACTATTATTTATTTTTCTTTATTCTGCCTTTACCTTCTAGTTAAGATGCGAACTGAATTAATGAAAATCATGGACAATTGCCTGAAATCTTATGAGAAAGGTAAATTTACTAAGCCGAACTGGGAAATCATGAAAGTCCGGAAGAATTTATTGCTTTACAGTTTCCTTTCTCGTGTGAAGTTAGCCATTGAGATTTATGAACAATCCTTATGGCTTAGTGTGTCATAAAAAACCAGCCAATGGTGTACATGTTTTATAAATTGTGAATAAGCTGTGTGTATTTTTTGATATGTTATTTAATAGAGGTGCATTGCAAAAAGCTTTTCATTTCACCGATTCATTGCTAAGCTATTTAAACTCGATTTAGTGGAAAGGCAACACAAAAATGGAATAAATAGTCTGGGGCTGTTTTCATTTTGTCAGCAGACAGTCAATTTGGGTTTGTTTTTTTTAATTTGGGATACTTTTGTGTGCTTTATCTTAAATGATTCCCATAAATCAGGGCTTCCCAATTTTTTTCCCTTTATTATTTATTTATTTACCTACTTATTTGTTTAGAACAGGATAGGATAGGATAGGATAGGACAGGATAGGATAGAATTTTCATTGGCCAAGTGTGATTGGACACACAAGGAATTTGTCTTGGTGCATAGGCTCTCAGTGTACATAAAAGAAAAGATACTTTCATCAAGGTACAACATTTACAACACTTAATGATAGTCATAGGATACAAATTTAACACTTAATGATACTACACTTAATGATAGTCATCGGGACAAATAAGCAATCAGGAAACAATCAATATCAATATAAATCATAAGGATTACCAGCAACAAAGTTACAGTCATACAGTCATAAGTGGAAGGAGATGGGTGATGGGAATGATGAGAAGATTAATAGTGCAGATTTAGTAAATAGTTTGACAGTGTTGAGGGAATTATTTGTTTAGCAGAGTGATGGCGTTTGGGAAGAAATTGTTCTTGTGTCTAGTTGTTCTGGTGTGCAGTGCTCTATAGCGTCGTTTTGAGGATAGGAGTTGAAACAGTTTATTTAATTGTTTACTTACTTATGTATTTATTAAATTTATTGTTCGCTCATTTTTACTTTCACGACCCAAAGCCACTGATCAGAAAGTCTTATCAAACTTCAAAGACCGCATCACAAGTCCTTTCCTTCAGCACTGTTGTAACTTCATTGAATGGGGAGGTGTAATTTGAGAACTAACTATATTGTTAAAACAACATCATTCATGAACTTTATGCCATTTCAACACATTCCCATTGGCAATTTCATTGATTTTCCTCTTAATAGGAATATTTGGCAGATTTTTCAAATATATTTTAGTACACGTGGCAACCTTTAATTCAATTTCAATGCCCCTGTTGCGATTGGGTAACCGGCTTGTGTGTTGTTTCCCCAAAGGAAAATACATTTTTACCCAATTTGGGGTAATTTCTCCAGATTTGGAAAGCACTGCTGTAAATGCTAATGGAATCCTGAAATGGACTGTAGCAGGGGTGAAATCCAGAAGGTTCTGACAGGTTCTGGAGAACCGGTAGCGGAGATTTTGAGTAGTTTGCAGAACCAGCAAATACCACCTCTGGCTGGCCCCAGAGTGGGGTGGGAATGGAGTTTTTGCAATACCCTTCTCCTGCCCCGCCCACCAAGCCATGCCCACAGAACCGGTAAGGAAAAAATTTAGATTTCACCCCTGGACTGTAGGCTGATTTAGGGGTAGCCCTCAACCACCACTCTAGCCCAGGGATCTCCAATGTTGGCATCTTTAAAACTTGTGGACTACAGCTCCCTATGTTGATTGGGGAATTCTGAGAGTTGAAGTCTACAAGTCTTAAAGTTGCCAACATCGGAGATCCCTGCATTACCACATTCATATGCTTCAAAGCGGTTGATGGATAAGCAGAGGTTGCAGATGGCTCCCAATACATACATACACACACTTCCTAAATCCCAACTGTGCATTCTGCAGAGGTGCGCATCCTGCATGCTGATTGGTCAATCTGACTTCCTGTTCTAGGGAACTTCTCCCTAGCCAGAACATTAAAATTTGCTGAGGTATAAAAGGAACAGCTATGCGGGGGCCTAGAGGTGGAGCTCTCACAATCAGGAGGCTGTGAGTTCGATCCTAGGTAGAGGCAGATATTTCTCTCTCTGGGCTCAATGAGTATATATATCTGCTGAATAAAACTCTGCATTGGCGACAGGAAGGGCATCTGGCCAGTAAACACTCAGCTCCATTCAGTTGCCCAGACTGCACCCCGCAAGCAATTATGGGATCATTAAAAGAAGAAAAAAGGAACAGTTATGCAACTGTCTCTGAATAACAGGTGTATACGGTCCATACTGTGCAGAGATGCAGAAATGTGCTCCAGCCTTTAGCCTGGTTTCTTGTCATCCAAAATTGCCAGTAACGTGCCAGCTGGCAACTCTGAACGATGCTGCCATAACCTATCTGGAGGGTGGCATAGAATATGAAGGGAAGGTTACTTTGCAGCCTAATGCGATCCTTTTCTCTTCCAGCAAATGTGTTATTCGATCGGGACACCCTGAATAACATGCTGGATCTGTCTGATGACCAGATAACTGTCAAGTGGAACGCAGACGTGAAGAAAAAAATCCCTCACCACTGGATGAGATTTGAAAAAGATTCCTGCGTGCTCGGAAGCGAAGGGTTCACTGCAGGGAGAGTCTACTGGGAAATAAACGTGGAAGGAGGGAAGATCTGGGCTGTGGGGGTAGCCAAAGAATCGGTGGAGAGGAAGCACCTGGTACATTTTGCTCCTGAAAACGGCATTTGGGGACTAGGTTTAGATGAGCAAAACAAATATGTGGCGTATACCAATTCTGGAGTTGTTCCTTTGGATCTGTCTGAGCCTCTCCAAAAGATCCGGGTAAATCTAGATTACACTGCAGGGCAGGTGTCCTTTTTCAATGCTGGGACCAACCGTTGGATCTTTACCTTCCCCCCAGCAAACTTTTCTGGAGAAAATATCTACCCTTGGTTCTGGATTAAGGGAGGGATGCTCAAGCTGCCAGCCATAAACCTTGAAGACCTGGCTGCTGACCTGGTGTGGGGAAGGTATAGTGAGGTGCCTCTTTACAGAGATCCCTGGGAATTTTTTTATGAACCTTGGTGAAGTCCTAAGCAGACTGGCCATCTCCTGCCATGCATTCCCCTTGGTTCCCCTTAATCAGATGTTTTATTCCCTTGTTAGAGGCATGGAGGCCCAGCTTCAGTGTACAAGCTTTAGATCTGGATCAGCAGTGGGTTGCTACCGGTTTTACTACCAGTTGCTGGTTTTAAAACTGATTGCTACCAGTTTTACTACCGGTTCACTGATCGCGCGCTTCATGCATGCGTTGGTGTTTCGCACACATGCCAAACACACACTGTGCGTGCGTGCACAATTTCCAAACAACTTTCCACTTCCACATTTCTACTGGGGAGACCACAGCTGATTCGCAGAGCAATCCATTCTGCTGCGCTAATCAGCTAAGAAGATAAAGGTAAAAAAGTAAAAAAGGAGCCTGGGCGGGTGGGCAGGCCACTCTGAACGTCTGAAGGAACCAGTTCGCTACCAGACGATCGTCGGTGCTGCCGGTTCGCCCAAACCGCTGCGTACTGGTAGCAACCTACCACTGATTTGGATGACCATGACTGATTTCCCAGAGAGCTGACTAAACAACCAGAATGTGAGAATCCCTGTCTACATTTTAGGTTACATAACACTAGAAATGATATATACCAGGGGTGACATCCAGCAGGTTCTGGAGCGGAAATTTTGAGCAGTTCAGAGAACCAGCAAATATCACCTCTGAGTGGCCCCAGAGTGAGGTGGGAATGGAAATTTTGCAATATCCTTCCCTGCCACGCCCAAGCCACGCCCACCATGCCACACCACACCACGCCCACAGAACCGGTAGTAAAAAAAATTGGATTTCACCACTGATATATACTTCACTATTTTAGACCAATGTACTGTAGTATTAATTTTCATAGGATGGTTCTTTCATATTTTCTTATGCCTTAGGGCTCATTTAACCATTTTTAAAAATATATTGCTTTTTTTTTTTAGCCCAGTGGGAAGACAGAATGGTTATTCAGTTCTCTTCTCCCACATTCAGTATGTATGAGTGTTTTAGATGTTAGCCCTCCCCAATTTCTCTCCAGCTTTAGAAATTATACTTGAAATGTAAGAGTATAACTTGTTCAACCCATCACAAGGACATCTGCAGGGAAGGAGGTTAAAAAATTATTATGGTGACCACATATTAATATTAAAAGCTCTATTATGTGTTTTGCACACATTAAAAGAGGACTTCGATCATGTGTGTTTTTGCGGGTGATGCGTATAGAAAACCAGACATCCTTGACAATTTTTAATTAAAATATTTCTTTGGCCAAAAAAGATAAAACATCTCTCTAGGATTCTTCCTACTTATATACAGTTTATGAAAGTAATCTTCTTAAACTTGCTTACACCAGTTTGATTCCTGCTCATGGTATTCTTTGTTCTTATATCTGCATAGTACTTTTCATTTGTCCACTGCATTACTCCTTCATTGTTTGCAGACTTCCTGTGTTCTTGTTTAAATATACTTAATACTTTAAAGTTGGTTATTGTAATAAAAAATTTAAAAAAACCCTCATACTGCAAATCATATTTCTGAGGCTGTGTGTATGCTTTGTTGTTAGTTGCAAAGTGGTGTCCGACCCCTTGTGATCCCATGGACAACATTTCTCCAGGCCTTCCTGTCCTCTACCATCCTCTCGAGTCAATTTAAGCTCACACCAGGGGTGAAATCCAGCAGGTTCTAACAGGTTCTGGAGAACCAATAGCGGAAATTTTGAGTAGTTTGGAGAACCAGCAAATACACCTCAGAGTGGGGTGGGAATGGCGATTTTGCAATATCCTTCCCTGCCCACCAAGCCAGGCCCACAGAACCGGTAGGGAAAATTTTTGAATTTCACCCCTGGTTCACACCTACTGCTTCAGTGACTCCATCCAGCCACTTCGTTCTCTGTCACCCCCTTCTTCTTTTGCCCTCAATCTTTCCCAGCATTAGGCTCTTCTCCAGTGATTCTTTCCTTCTCATTAGGTGGCCAAAATAAATGAGTTTCATCTTCAGGGTCTGGCCTTCTAAAGAGCAGTCAGGGTTGATATTATATTCTGTGGGTTCCGTAATAATTGAGGCTCCACAGATGTTCACACATAACGTTTATTTTAACTCACAGAGACCAGCAACAACCAGCAGACCAGGCCTGCTTTTACAGCCCTCTTTCTATTCAGCTCCAAAAGCGGGAGCCAATCAGAACAGAACAAGAAACCATCTCCACCACTAGGGGCCGCCACTGCCGGTGCAGGACATAACACTTCTTTCCCCCTAGCTTGCACAATCGTAATCCTGGAGATACGCTGGGCGCCGCTTGATTCGGCTGGACCTTCGTGGCTCCGTTGTAGCCATGGTCACTGGCTGACCCAACTCCTCAGCCTCTTCTGTGGGGCGCCCGCCCAGGGACCCCTAGCCCCTCCACCGGCAGAGCAGACAAGGCTTCCTCTCGGTTATCAGGTACAGGGGCTGGGCGTCTTATTCCCTTGTAGCTTAGCTCCTCTGCCCGGGATGATTGGGTTGGGCTACCTCCTGGCTCTTCCTGAGTGCCCCACTCTGGCAGCTGCCCATCCCCAACCTGACGCCGGGCCCTGAGCTGGTCACAATGTCTGCGCCACACTCTACCCTCATCTAACTCGACCCTGTATGAGCACGGGCCGGTGATTCCCACGATCTTTCCTGGGAACCATAGGGGGTGGCCGCTGTAATTCCGGCATACACCGCCTCCCCAAACCTAATCTCCTGTTTGCCCCCATGGAGTCCAATGGCTGACTAGGTGAGTATTGGGGGTGCAATCTATCAAGTGTGGTCCTCAAACGCCTGCCCATGAGTAACTCTGCTGGGCTCTTATTCGTAAGTGGGCACGGTGTGGAATGCTGCCCCAGGAGGTACTCATCCAACCTCTCCTGCCAGCCCCCTGGGCCCGACCTGGCCAATGCCTCTTTCACTGACCGGACTGTTGTTCTGCCCGCCATTACTGGCCGGATGAAACGGGGAAATGAGAGCATGGCGTATTCCTAGGCCCGCTAAGAATGACTCAAAGTGGGCGGACGTTAGCTGTGGCCCGTTGTCCGAGACCACAAGGTCGGGTAACCCATGGGTTACAAACAACCGTCGCAAAGTTCTAATGACGGCTTCTGAAGTGGTGGAATGCATTAGTGCGATTTCCACCCACCTTGAAAAAGCATCGACGACCACTAAGAATACTTGCCCCTGGTACGGCCCCGCAAAATCTATATGGATGCGGGACCAAGGACCCCTAGGCTCCTCCCACTCTCTAGGGGGAGACTTAGGCGGCAGCGGTCTTGTCTCCTGACACCGGTGACAGGCCGACACACAGGCCTCTATGTCTTTATCTAGTCCTGGCCACCACAGGTAGCTCCTACCCAGGGCCTTCATCCTAACAATGCCCGGGTGACCCCTGTGAAGTGTCCCTAGAATGGACTGTCGGAGGGGGGGCGGAACTACAACCCTATGCCCCCAGAGGAGGCAACCCTGTTGGGTAGAGAGCTCGTGCTGCCTTCGCTTATAAGGCTGCAATTCAGGGCTGACAGGACCCTGGGGCCATCCACGGAGAACCCAATCAAGAACTTTTGAGATGACTCTGTCCAAGCCAGACATTCTAGCAATGTCACAAGCAGTAACGGAAAGGCGGAACCGTCAATCAGAAAAACATGGGACGCTGGAGCCGGGTCTTCCACCTTGGTCATCAATGGGCAACGGCTCAGCGCGTCAGCATGGCTCAAATGTTTCCCAGGCCTATAGACCAGGGAATAGGAATAAGCTGCCAGGAACACCGACCATCTGGTCATTCTTGGTGATAGTACTTATGAGTCTGTCTATCCCCAGCCAAAATCCCCAACAGCGGCTTGTGATCTGTAACAAGTTCAAACGGGCGACCGAGAGATACTCATGGAACCGCTTGACCCCGCAACCAACGCCAATGCTTCTTTATCCAACTGTGAGTAGTTGCGTTCCGCGGCAGCCAAGGTTCGAGAAAAGAATGCAATCGGGCTTCCGACCCGTTGGGCAGCCGATGACTCAACACAGCGCCAACCCCATACTGAGACGCATCGCAGGAGAGGACAAGCGGCAGGTTTTCGTTGAACTGTGTAAGAACTGCGTTAGACACCAAGAGTTGCTTGACAGCCTGGAAAGCAGCAGCAGCATTCGCATTCCAAACCCACGGGGACCTGCTATCCAACAGGCGGTGGAGAGGCTCTGCAACCGAAGCCTTGTGTGGCAGAAAGATTGCGTAAAAGTTTAAGAGCCCCAGGAATGCCTGTAACTCTGACTTGTTGCGGGGTGTCGGCGCATCAAGGATTGCCTTGGTCTTGGCCGTAGTGGGGTGTAAACCCGACCTATCCACTAGGAACCCTAGGAATTCTACCTGGGGCACAGCAACTACACACTTGCTTTTCTTAACTTTGAGCCCCACATCCCTGAACTTAACTAGCACCTGGCGTAGTCTGGACATCAGTTCCGGAGTGCTTGCTGCCGAAACCAACACGTCATCGAAATATGGCACCACCCCGGGTATTCCGTGGAGTAGGCGTTCCATGAGGCATTGGAACAACCCTGGGGCCACACTGACGCCAAATTGGAGGCGGCGACACTTGGACGCCTCGGTGGGTGACAATCGTCTGTGCTGCTGCTGTGGACTCATCCACAGGCAATTGTTGGTATGCCTGTGCTAAGTCAAGCCTCGCGAAGATGGATCCTTGCCCCAAGGAGTGCAGCAGATGCTGCACCACTGGCACTGGATATGCATGGGCTTGTAATGCTCGATTAATGGTTGCCCTATAGTCCGCGAGATGCGGATTGAACCATCCGCCTTAATGGGAGTCACAATGGGGGTCTCCCATTGGGCATAATCTACTGATTCTAAAACGCCCTGGGCAATGAGTTTGTCCAATTCTGCATCCACCCTAGGCTTCAGGGCAAATGGCACCCGCACGGTTTTAATCTGCGGCACCACCCTAGGGTCTAAGTTAAATGAAACAGGCATTCCGGTATATTTTCCCAACTGGCCATCGAACACAGTGGAAATTCCCTGACCAGTGTATCCAGCTGACTAGCTCCAATCGAGTTAACACCCTGAATAGTCAAACCCAGGGCTTCGAACCAATTAAGCCCCAGAAGACTAGGCAATGAGCCATCTACAACTACCAGTGATAGGCGGCCTACAAATTTCTTGAATTGTACCCTGAATTTCCCACTACCCACAATGGGAATTGGCCGTCCCTGATAGTCTTTTAATAACAGCGCACAAGGCTTCAGACGCTTCTTAGCAATAGTAGGCACCAGACGCTTTATCGTGCTCCAGGAGACTATGGAAGTTGCAGATCCGTATCAACTTCCATCAAGCATGGCCGCCATTCGATCAGGATGGAAATTCGGATTTTCTGCTGGATCGGTTCCTCAGATCGCCACCTGATCCTTGTTCCTCGCATCTCATCACGGAAAATGGCATAGCAGTCATCCTGCGGCCTCCTGGATCTCAGGTGAGGTCGTCTTCCAAGAGAAAGGCCGGCTGACGGACCCTTTTGTGGAACCCTCTCAGGCTGGACCGATCGGCAAACCCGGGCAATATGGTCGGCCGCAACAGCGGCAAATTGCGTCTTTGAAATTACAGGCGGCTCGCATATGATTTCCCCCACACCCAAAACAGCCAGTCAGAGGGAGGCTATCTCCCGCATGAGTATTTGGTTTCTTAACCTCTTTAAGGCGATGGACAGCGTCTTCCTCCTCCTCCTCCTCATATAGTGGATCAGCTTTGTTGAAATGAATTGTTGCTCCTTTCGCTATCTGTGGCTCTGCCCTCGAGGCATATCAGCTAATGAGAGGGTGGCCAGCTCTGAGGCACATGCCTCATCTAATGCCATCTGAAATGTGAGGTCCTGCTTAGCGATGAGACGCCGCTTGAGGCGTTCATCCCGGACACCGCTGACGAGCAGGTCCAAAAGGTAATCATCCAGAACAACAAATGGCGGGCCACTTTACGTAAGGCGCCTACATACTGGTTTACCGATTCCCCCTCAGCCTGATCCCTATGGTAAAACAGCTGCCGCCGGGCGATTCTGGAGGGTGTCGGGGCGTAATGTCTTTTTAATTTAGCCATGAAGTCATCCCAAGTCCCTGCATGAATTGACTGGGGGGCCATCAATGTCATGGCTGTCTCGAACATTTCTGCCCCACAGAAACCCAGGAAATAAGCACGCTTCCTTTCACTAGATAGGTTTGTATATTCATTGGCAATAAGAAAGCATTCAAACGGGCTACAAATGCCTCCCACGATTCGGTCACTGGGTTAAAAGGCACAAAGTTCTGAGGCGATGCCATGGTTTGCTCTGTAGGCCAGGGATCTGAATAGCTCTGAGGAGAAATTCACACTTTGGCTCGCTCAGCAGCTCAGCAACTCACGTACTTTCCTCAGTCCTCGTCGCCAGTATTATATTCTGTGGGTTCCGTAATAATTGAGGCTCCACAGATGTTCACACATAACGTTTATTTTAACTCACAGAGACCAGCAACAACCAGCAGAGCAGGCCTGCTTTGACAGCCCTTTTATATATTCAGCTCCAAAAGCGGGAGCCAATCAGAACAGAACAAGAAACCATCTCCACCACTAGGGGCCGCCACTGCCGGTGCAGGACATAACAGTTGATCTCCTCTAGAACTGACGTGTTTGTTCGCCTTGCAGTCCAAGGGACTCGCAGGATTCTTCTCCAGCACCAGAGTTCAAAGGCCTCAATTCTTTGGCGCTCAGCCTTTCTTATGGTCCAACCTTCACAGCCATACATTGCAACTGGGAAAACCAAAGTCTTGACTATACACACTTTTGTTGGCAGGGTGATGTCTCTGCTTTTTAGTATGCTTTCTAGATTTGCCATAGCTTTCCTCCCCAGGACCAAGCGTCTTTTAATTTATTGGCTGCAGTCCCCATCTGCGGTGATCTTGGAGCCCAGGAAAATAAAATCTGTCACTACCTCCATTTCTTCCCCATCTATTTGCTATGGAGAACCAATATCACACTCACAAGAAAAACCCCAATATTCTGCATTAAGATATATCCGAGCTAGCTTTTAAGAGTAGCTTTAGCTAAATTTAAAATTCAACCAAGGTTGACCCAGCCTGTTTTGACTCTCTATATAGACCCTCATAACTCTTCTTAGGGACAGAATAGCTCTGGCAAAAATAGCAGGGATGAAATAGTTCAGATGGCTGCCTTTTCCCTCCTTCTCTTGGACGGGGATCAGCTGGCATCAAAACCACCAGTAGATGTTTCGCTGGGAAGTTTGAGCCATTAAAAATCTGGGCCGAAGGAGAGAACAAAGTTTTGCTTGAGTTCCTAAGCCAGGACAGAGGCATGAATTTGTAATCTTGGAAAAGAAAGAACATACAAACCAAAGGTGAAGTGTAAAATTTGTTACCACCGGTTCTGTGGGCGTGGCTTGGCGGGGGGAATAATGTGACTGGGTGGGCATGGCCAACTTTCTTTCTTTTTTTTAACTTTTAAAAGCATTTTTTCTACAACCTCTGCGGTCGAAGAGGTTGTTAAAAAAATGCTTTTAAAAGCCTCTGATGATCAGGCAACTCAGCTGGGATCACCAGCACCTTTTAAAAGCATTTTTTACAACCTCTTCGGCCGAAGAGGTTGTAGAAAAAATGCTTTTAAAAGCCTCTGACGATCCCAGCTGAGCCACGCGATCATCAGAGGCTTTTTTTTTACTTTTAAAAGCATTTTTTCAGCCGAAGAAAAAATACTTTTAAAAGTAAAAAAAAAAACATCCTTTGATGATCGCGTGGCTCAGCTGGGCATGGGGGGGGGGAAGGGATTTTTGCTATCTGTTCTCCGAACCACCCGCAGCCATTGCTACCGGATCAGGCGATCCTGTCCAAACCCGGAGCATTTCACCTCTGATACAAACCCAGGATTTCAAAGTGATGCAGAAGGAATTCCTAGCTTGGCTATAGTTTCAGAAATATCACAGCTGGGCCAGAAATGAACTGGGTCAGGGTAAATGCTGCCAACTTGGGTAACCACAGAAGTCTGGAGCCATTACACAATCCTCTGGTCCCTTTGATCAGTAAGCCTAGATATTTGGTGTAATGGTTTGCAGGATCGACCTTGGGACGCAAGGAGAAGAGACACAGCTCAGGGAAACATCAGATAAAAAGCAACTCGGCCTGCAGCAGAATGTGTGCAGGGAAAGCAGCTCCTAAGTTTTTGAGCTGTAAAGGAGACGGGTGCAAAGTGACGAATGTATGTGGAGACTTGCAAGATTCTATTAAGAATAGATTGCATTCCATTCTGAATGTACTTTCAGACTTGCAAGATTTATTAATGTAACCTTACAAGACAGACAAAGACTTCAGAGGACAATTAGAATTGCAAAAAAAAAAAAACAGTGGCTACCAACCTGCCTTCCATTGAGGACCTGTACACTGCATGAGTCAAAAAGAGGGCTGTGAAAATATATACAGACCCCTCGCATCCTGGACATAAACTGTTTCAACTCCTACCCTCAAAACGACTCTATAGAGCCCTGCACACCAGAACAACTAGACACAAGAACAGTTGTTTCCGGAACGCCATCACTCTGCTAACCAAATAATTTCCTCAAAACTGTCAAACTATTTACTAAATCTGCACTACTATTACTCTTCTCATCATTCCCACCACCCATCTTTTCCCACTTATCACGGTATGACTGTAACCTTGTTGCTGGTACACTTACGATTTATATTGACTGATTCCTAATATGATTTGATTGCTTATTGGTACCATATGATTATCATTAAGTGTTGTACCTTATGATTCTTTTATGTACACTGAGAGCATATGCACCAAGACAAATTCCTTGTGTGTCGAATCACACTTGGCCAATAAAGAATTCTATTCTATTCTATTCTATTCTATTCTATTCTATTCTATTCTATTCTGTTCTGTTCTAGTCTATTCTTCTTACTCTGAGGAACTCCATGTTGCTTTACACCGATAACAGAGTTTATAATTTTAGAAGCACAGAAGTTAATTTATGAGGCCTTCAAAACCTGGAACTTGAATTTGTTCCCTTTAAAATAGCCCTCCTTTTCCATCCCCGGGTGGTTTTGATGTCACTTGTTCCTGTCACTCCAAATAGCCCTTTGCCCTCTTGGTGTTGACATCCCTCCAGCTATTTAATGTCTTCCTGTCTTGACCAAACGAAGCTGGACCCATTTAGATTTTATTGACTGTCATGAACCTTCTTGCTCCCTCCCCAGAATAGTTGAACGGCTCCGATTTCATTTAGTTGCTTAATTTCTTTGGGAGCATCAGAACGGACTACACCGCCTTGGTTTGAAGAACATGAAGGCCTGAGGTGAGGAGAGCAAAAACAGACAAATAGGAGATCTAAAGTGAGATTGATGTCAGGAACGTCAGGAAGAATTTACATCGGCTGGGAGGTTCTTGAGAGATATGACTTTTGATTTTTGTCAAAAATTTATAATTAGAGAAGGGTTTTAGGGGTGATGAGATGGTTTCAGGGCTAAGAAATAAAATAAGAAACCAGAAAGCCCTCAGTGCAAACGTCTTCTCTGTCATGAGAGGTTTATAAAAAGGACACAATTCTGTTGTCTACCTAATTCTGCGTTGGAGTGATGTTGCCACAATAACAGGTACATGAAATATTTGGAACATTCGAGAGATCTGTATAAATTTGTTACATTGCAAAAAGGAATATTTTGGATTATTGCTCCAACAGAAGTGGGCAGAGCCAAGAAATGATTCTTTTTTAAAAATTGCATTTGAGTCGTTATTTTGGGGGGAGGGTAGATCAGTGGTGAGTTGCTCCTGGTTTGGTCCGGTTCTTGCGAACCGGTAGTAATGGTGGCGGGAGGCTCCGCCCACCCGCCTAGACATCATCATGAATGATCTGCGCATGCGCACTCCTGTTGCAAACCGGTAGAACCCACCCCTGGGGTAGATCTATTAAATGTTTGTTCTATAAAATGAGCTAATTGTTTATGTTAGATTCCAGTTAATGAACTGCAGAGCCCCAAAGCCATGGTCATAAATTCTATTTTACAAGCACCCCTATATTACTTTATTGTATAGATATGGGTTTTCTAATAGGCTATGTGTCTAAGCAAAATAATGATGTCATACTTAATATGTTTGCCTTCATGATATTATATAACTTTCCTGTTTTAGTCTCTCTCTTTCCAATATAGGGTGAACTGCATCTGCTTGGTTGTTTTTCACTCTGGTATCTTAGTTGTAGGATTATTTAGGATCATTTAGGACAATTGTCTTTAGATCCAGCTGTTCACTGCACTTGAGAGAAGCCAAGAACAGCTACAGTTTAGTAGGTGGGATTATAGAGAGTTTAAAATCAAATTTTGATTTGTTTCTTTATTGTGTAGGGTATACTAGAAAAACAGCTATTGTGGTCTGTAAGCCATGGCTTCAATCGGTATGGATTTATGTTTAACAAATCATGATTAAACAAATCATGCAATACAGAACAGCTCTTGAAAGGAAACAAAAGACTGCTTAATCCTGTGTAAGACACACATTTCCAGTATTGTTATGACTGAGCACAAGGCAACACAAGCTGTAACATGAAAATCAGACGCTTGAGACAGGGAGGAAAAGACCCAAGATAAGCTGACAAAAGGGGAGTCTTAGGGCAGTACAGTTAGTCCTTGACTTACAACCACAATTGAGCCCAAATTTCTGTTGTTAAGCAAGACCTGATAGATGAGAGAGAGAGAGAGACAGGGGGTAGATAGAGATAGAGATAGATAGAGATAGATAGATAGATAGATAGATAGATAAATAGATAGATAGATAGATAGATAGATAGATAGATAGAGAGAGAGAGAGAGAGAGAGAGAGAGATAGATAGATAGATAGATAGATAGATAGATAGATAGATAGATAGATAGATATAGGTAGAGAGAGAGAGAGAGGTAGAGAGAGAGAGAGAGAGAGAGCGGTAGATAGAGATAGATAGATGGAGAGAGAGAGAGAGGGAGGGAGGGAGGGAGGGAGGGAGAGGTAGATAGATAGATAGATATAGATAGATAGATAGATAGATAGATAGATAGATAGATAGATAGATAGATAGATAGATAGATAGATAGATAGATATAGAGAGGGAGGGAGGGAGGGAGGGAGGGAGGGAGAGGTAGATAGATAGATAGATAGATAGATATAGAATGATAGATGAGGGAGACAGACAGAGATAGAGATAGGATAAAAGAGATAAGATGAGAGATGAGAAAGAGAGAGAGGTGATAAATAGAAAAGAATAACAGAGTTGGAAGGGACCTTGGAGGTCTTCTAGTCCAACCCCCTGCTTAGGCAGGAAACCCTTTATCATTTTGGTCAAATGGTTGTCCAATCTCTTCTTAAAAATTTCCAATGTTGTAGCATTCACAACTTAGGGAGGCCAGTTGTTCATTGCATTCAGTGCGTTACAATTGTTCAGTGATATTTTGTCCTGTTTTACCACCTCGCTTACCATAATTGTTAAATGAATCACAGCAGTTGTTACAATAGTAACCCGGTTGTTAAGTGAATCAGGCTTCCCCATTGACTTTGCTTTTCAAAAGATCGCAAAAGGGGATCAAAAGGGGAATCATAGGACCCATGAGACACTGCAATCATCATAAATACATGCTAGTTGCGAAGTGTCCACATTTTGATCATGTGACCATGGGGATGTTGTAACAGTCATAAATGTGAAAAAGGGTCATAAATCATTTTTTTCAGTGCCATTGTAATTTGGAAATCTGTCTGAGATGGTGTAGGGTTTCCTGCCTGGGCAGGGGGTTGGATTAGAAGGCCTCCAAGGTCCCTTCCAACTCTGTTGTTATTATTATTATTAATTTGAATGGTTTGTAAGTCAAGATCTACCTGTATCTCCCAACCTTGGCAATGTCTAGGTGGGTTGAGTTCAACTCCTAAAACTCCACAGCTAGCATGGCTTTTGCAGGGAATTCTGGGAGTTGAAGTCCACCTATCTGGAAATTGCCAAGGTTGGCAAATGGCACCTTAAAGCATTGTTTACAAAAAAAAAAATCAAATCAGTGAACTTTGGTTAATAGAATGATAGAAATGAGAATTATGGGGTTAGAGATGATCACAAAGAACCAACTAGTCCAACTGTCTGCAGTGGCCTTTTTCCTTCACTCAGGCAACACTGATGTCACAAAGAAAAATTCTCCTGGATCCTTCAAGGAAACTCCTCCTTGAAACTCTTAGAAATTTGCAGGAGCCAAAAGACAGGCTTGAGGAACCCCAAATGAGCCAGCAGTGTGCTACAGCTACCAAAAAAAGCCAATACAGTTCTAGGCTGCATTAACAAAGGGATAGAATCAATCACATGAAGTGTTAGTGCCACTTTATAATGCCTTGGTAAGGCCACACTTGGAATGTTGCATTAAGTGCGTTACAATTGTTCAGTGATATTTTGTCCTGTTTTACCACCTCGCTTACCATAATTGTTAAATGAATCACAGCAGTTGTTACAATAGTAACCCGGTTGTTAAGTGAATCAGGCTTCCCCATTGACTTTGCTTTTCAAAAGATCGCAAAAGGGGATCAAAAGGGGAATCATAGGACCCATGAGACACTGCAATCATCATAAATACATGCTAGTTGCGAAGTGTCCACATTTTGATCATGTGACCATGGGGATGTTGTAACAGTCATAAATGTGAAAAAGGGTCATAAATCATTTTTTTCAGTGCCATTGTAATTTGGAAATCTGTCTGAGATGGTGTAGGGTTTCCTGCCTGGGCAAGAGGTTGGATTAGAAGGCCTCCAAGGTCCCTTCCAACTCTGTTGTTATTATTATTATTAATTTGAATGGTTTGTAAGTCAAGATCTACCTGTATCTCCCAACCTTGGCAATGTCTAGGTGGGTTGAGTTCAACTCCTAGAACTCCACAGCTAGCATGGCTTTTGCAGGGAATTCTGGGAGTTGAAGTCCACCTATCTGGAAATTGCCAAGGTTGGCAAATGGCACCTTAAAGCATTGTTTACAAAAAAAAAATCAAATCAGTGAACTTTGGTTAATAGAATGATAGAAATGAGAATTATGGGGTTAGAGATGATCACAAAGAACCAACTAGTCCAACTGTCTGCAGTGGCCTTTTTCCTTCACTCAGGCAACACTGATGTCACAAAGAAAAATTCTCCTGGATCCTTCAAGGAAACTCCTCCTTGAAACTCTTAGAAATTTGCAGGAGCCAAAAGACAGGCTTGAGGAACCCCAAATGAGCCAGCCGTGTGCTGCAGCTGCCAAAAAAAAGCCAATACAGTTCTAGGCTGCATAAACAGAGGGATAAAATCAAGATCACGTGAAGTGTTAATACCACTTTATAATGCCTTGGTAAGGCCACACTTGGAATATTGCATCCAGTTTTGGTCGCCACGATGTAAACAAGATGCTAAGACTCTAGAAAGAGTGCAGAGAACAGCAACAAAGATGATTAGGGGACTGGAGGCTAAAATAAATGAAGAACGGTTGCAAGAACTCAGTATGTCTAGTTTAATGAAAAGAAGGACTAGGGGAGACATGATAGTAGTGTTCCAATATCTCAGGTGTTGCCACAAAGAAGAGCGAGTCAAACTATTCTCCAAAGCACCTGAGGGCAGGACAAGAAGCAGTGGGTGGAAACTAATCAAGGAGAGAAGCAACTTAGAACTAAGGAGAAATTTCCTGACAGCTAGAACAATTAATCAGTGGAACAACTTGCCTCCAGAAGTTGTGAATGCTCCAACACTGGAAGTTTTAAAGAAGATGTTGGATAACCATCTGTCTGAAGTGGTGAAGGGTTTCCTGCTTTGAGCAGGGGGTTAGACTAGAAGACCTCCAAGGTCCCTTCCAGCTCTGTTATTCTAAATCTTTTCTCTTTCTGAGCGGCAAGAAAGGGGCTTGAAGAGCTCAAAGGGGTCTGATGCTGGTGCCGTTTTTGTTTTCATTTGTTAAAGGTAGTTTGGGAGGAGGAACATAAACCATCTTTATAAAAAGCTTAGCTAGAGAAGATGGTGTGGACAGGATACTTTTCTTGCTGTTCTCTGAGCTCGGTTGTTTTCTAGGGAGCCATTGGGTTTCTTGTAGACTAAGATATCTAGGAAGGGAAGTTGGTTGTTAACTTCTGTTTCCATGGTGAACTGTATTTTGGGGTGTAGGCTATTGAGGTGTGTGAGGAAGTTGCCAAGTTTTTCTTTCCCGTGTGGCCAGATTATGAAGGTGTTGCCTACGTATCTGAGCCAGAGTTTGGGTTTGTGATCAGATTTTTCTAGTGCTTGGGTTTCAAAGTGTTCCATGTAGAGGTTGGCAATGACAGGTGAGAGGGGTGATCCCATGGGTGCTCCTTCTATTTGTTTGTATTTTTGTCCATTATAGATGAAGTATGTGTTGGATAGGCAGTGGTTGGTCAGATCTAGGATATGCTTGGGGGGGCTATATTTGTTTTGGATAGCTGTCAAGGCTTCTTTGATTGGCACTTGGGTGAAGAGGGATATGACATCAAAGCTCACGAGTAGGTCGCTGGGCTGTAAGTTTTGTTTCTTTATGATCTCTATGAACTGGAATGAGTTTTTTACGTGTGAGGCGATGGATTCTGCATAGGGCTGTAGTTGTTTGGCGAGAAATTTGGCTAGGTTTTGTAGAGGTGAGCCTATGGAGCTGACTATGGGTCTGAGTGGGGTTCCTTCTTTGTGTATCTTGGGGAGGCCATAGAGCTTAGAGCATCTGGATGATTTCTCTCTGGGAATGATTCTTTGTTGGATTTCTTCTATCTATAGATATAGATATAATACACACCTACGCGCGCGCACACATACGTATATAAATCACAGTCTATTTTGAATACATAGCTGAAAAAAGAGTCTTAACAAGGATGATACTATATGGTATATAAAGCTACTATAGAATCTAGTTGTTCTGCTTCAGATGCAGTAAAGCCTCCTCCCAGAAGGTAACAAAGAAATAATTGTTTAATTGTGTGATTGTGTGATTGTCACCCTAACCAGCAGAAATCACTCCAGATGGCTTCTGAGAAAATAAAAAAGGTCTGTTGGTTAGATCTATAATCTGACACTATAACAGGTACAGTATGGCAAATATGTGACCTGTGTGGACTTCAACTCCGAGAATTCTTGAGCACCCATGCTGGCTCAGGAATTCTGGGAGTGGAAGTCCACAGGTCATAAAGTTGCCATAGTTACCCACATCGCATTAGAAACAACACAAAAAGAGGCCTAAGCTACAAGCATTCCAATTTTACAAGATGTGAATGCGAATCCTCTTGGAGGAGTCCACATTTCTGCTGTTTTCTTCCTTAGGGAACCAGGAGATAGGATCACGTCTTCAAGCCATTTTAACAGGGGAAACAGTTCGTTTTGATCGCTTTGACCAACTGTCAGCATCCATCCACTCCCTCTTCTCAAACATCCACCAGCCAATCCTTGGAGGATGAAGTAAAAGATAAAGCGATTTTTTTCAAGTTGTAAAAGAAGATTCACTGATAAACAAACTGCGGCCCACAGAACTTTTGCGGAAAATGAAAGAAGCCATCAGACCGGCCACTGTAGATGAAGCAAATTGGTCAACTCAAAATGTGTGCATGATACATAAAGAAGACTTAAGTTTTCTGCACCAAAGAAATTTTGCCCCAAAGTTCTTCTCCCCCCAAAATATGGCTACAATTCAATAATGCAATGCAATGCGATGCAATGCAATACACAATACAAATACAAATAATACAAATACAAATACAAATACCATATCTAACATTAACATAATATATAATATGGTATGTGCACTTCCGAGCTGGTAAAGAAGGTAAGTAATTTTACCCATGATCTAATTTATTATATATTTTTTATTTCTATCCTACCTTTATTAATTTTATAAGTAACTCAAGGCGGAGAACATACTTAACATTCCTTCTATTTCCCCCACAACACCTCTGTGAAGGGGGCTGGGCTGAGAGAGTGAGTTAGTGGCCAAAAGACACCCAGCTGGTTTTTCATGCTTAAAGTAGGACTAACCCTGATGCCTTAGCCACTAGACCAAACTGGCTGACCTATCTATTAATATAAAATAGAATAGAATAGAATAGAATAGAATAGAATAGAATAGAATAGAATAGAATAGAATAGAATTTTTATTGGCCAAGTATGATTGGACACACAAGGAATTTGTCTTGGTGCATACGCTCTCAGTGTACATAAAAGAAAAGATACCTTCATCAAGGTACAACACTTAAACAATGATAGTCATGGGGTACAAATTTAACACTTAATGATACAACACTTAATGATAATCATAGGGTACAAATAAGCAATCAAGAACAATCAATATCAATATAAATCATAAAGATTGCCAGCAACAAAGTTACAGTCATACAGTCATAAGTGGAAAGAGATTTATTGATGGGAACGATGAGAAGATTAATAGTAGTGCAGATTTAGTAAATAGTTTCATATGGTGACAATTGCCTTTTATTGGCTTTTTGCAAACCATCTCATAATACTTCACCTCCTTCTTTTTTGTCTAGGCTACTGGAAATGTCTTGAACGGGTAAGTGTTTTCCTGCTGATGCGCCAATATGTTTGTTTGACTTGTAGGCCACCCATCTCCCAGTTCGCTCCACCCTTTGAGGCTGTCAAATCTAGGCCTGCAGCAAATGGATGTATCTTATTGGTTCCATCCAATGGCAGCTCGTAGAAGATCCTACCTCACTCCAGGTCCAATAAAACCAGCCTGCCTCTTTTATGGCATCACTTGCCATCTCTAGAGCTAAGAGTTCCCAGCCTCCTGACATTTCTTGACCCATTGCTTCTGACCTGGGAAGCCACAGAGAGTCAGATCTGCTTAGTAGCCGGATGAGAAGTCTGAGTTAATTTGGGAAGTTGATGGGGGAAAAAAAACTTCCTTAGGATGAAGGGTGGTAATCAATCCACTTCTGTGTTGTTACCAAGGAAGCTGTATGAATCTGAAGTCTGGAAGTCTATAGAGATTCTCAGTCATCCAGGTCATGGTTGCCCCCAAGGTGCTTTTTCAGGAGGCAACTGGACTTTCTTGTTTTTTTTCCTGTTGAAGATGTTTTGCTTCTCATCCAAGAAGCTTCTTCAGTTCTGACTGGATGGTGGGGAATGGAAGGATTTATATTCCTTGCAGACAGCTGGACATTTACATCCTGGAACCAGGAGTACTATTCAGGTGACCCAGCTGCTCTGCAAGGAGTATAAATCCTTCCATTCCCCACTAGCCTGTCAGAGCTGAAGAAGCTTCTTGGATGAGAAGTGAAATGTCTTCAAAAGAAAAAGCAAAGCCCAGTTGCCTCCTGAAAAAGCACCTTTGGGACACTGAAGACTGAAATAACTAGGACCTAAAAACAATCAAGAAAGCCATTTTGATACTTTTTAAAAAATGTGTTGATGCTGCTGTATTCATATGGAGATTATTCACTTATAGCGCCTGATTGCCAGGTTACCGACAGGCTATTTTAGATAGTACGGGTAGTCCTTGCCCTACGACCACAATCGAGCCCAACATTTCTGTTGCTAAGTGAGACGTTTGGTTTTTTTTAAAAAAAAATAATTTTTATTTAACATTTTTCATCTTTAAAATTGTAATTTCGCTTTTGCAGCTTTCCGAAATCGGAATTTTTTTGTAATTTCAACATTATTCTTCTGCAAAAATGTGTACAAATACATTCTTATCACTTAAATACTTATTTACATAATAAATAAGTATTTCTGTTAAGTGAAACATTTGTTAAGTGAGTTTTGCCCCATTTTACAACTTTTCTTGCCACCGTTGTAAAGTGAATCACTGCAGTTGATAAGTTAGTGACACGGCTGTTAAGCGAATCTGGCTTCCCCTTTGGTTTCTTTTGTCGGAAGTTCGCAAGAGGGGATCACGTGACCTTGGGGGACACAGCAACTGTCATAATATAAAATAAAATAAAATAAAATAAAATAAAATAAAATAGGGCCTCTGGTGGCTCAGACTGCTAAGACAGTCTGTTATTAACACAGCTGCTTGCAATTACTGCAGGTTCAAGTCCCACCAGGCCCAAGGTTGACTCAGCCTTCCATCCTTTATAAGGTAGGTAAAATGAGGACCCAGATTGTTGGGGGCAATAAGTTGACTTTGTATATAATATACAAATGGATGAAGACTATTGCTTAACACAGTGTAAGCCACCCTGAGTCTTCGGAGAAGGGCGGGATATAAATGCAAATAAATAAATAAATAAATAAAATAAAATAAGTATGAACCAGTTTACCAAGCATCCAAAATTGACAATTGGGGATGCTGCAAAAGTTGTAAGTGCGAAAAATGGTCAAATTTTTCAGCGCAGTTGTAAGTTTCAACGGTCGCTAAGTGAACTGTTGCAAGTTAAGGATTACCTCTATTTCTACTGCTACCTTTTTTTTGTTGTTGTTGTTTACATTTATACCCCGCCCTTCTCCGAAGACTCAGGGCGGCTTACAGTGTATAGGGCAATAGTCTCATTCTATTTGTATATATTTTTACAAAGTCAACTTATTGCCCCCCCCAACAATCTGGGTCCTCATTTTACCTACCTTATAAAGGATGGAAGGCTGAGTCAACCTTGGGCCGGGCTTGAACCTGCAGTAATTGCAGGCTTTGTGTTCTTAATAACAGGTCTTAATAACAGGCCTTACCAGCCTGAGCTATCCGGCCCTTTTGTGAATCCAGTTTAGTCAAAAGAATCACATTGTATTCTACTCTACTGTCTATCATGGGAAAAGGCAAATGTTTTGATCTTCTTCAATTGCATATCCTTTATATCGTGAATTTCCTTTCTTCCTAGGGGGAAAGAGGGTTTTCCAAAATCCCAGCCAACCAGGGCTTCCATTGTAGAATTTTCAAACATAAACGCAGCAGACTTCATAGAAAAAGGTAAGGGCGAAAAAGGTTTGTATGTCATTTTTTTCTGGGGCCATTGTAACTTTGAACGGTCACTAACCAAATAGTCGTACGTCGAGGACTACCCGCGTATGACAGTTGTTTGCTTGACTGGCCTGCCAAAGAAATAGAAGGAAGCCCGGATCAAATCTTGTAATAAGACAGGAAGCTGGATGACTTCACTTTCAAAAAATTTTTTACACACACAAGATTCTGATTCTCAGGGTTTCAAAGGACCCTAGTTTTTTGTTTTTTTAATGAGGGTAATAGCAATAGCACTTAGACTTATATACCGCTTTACAGTGCTTTACAGCCTCTCTAAGCGGTTTACAGAGTCAGCTTATTGCCCAAAACAATCTGGGTCCACAAGAGAAATTCCCAAATTGAGGTCCGTCTCATTGCAATGCTAATTCTGTCTAATGCTGGAACCATGTCTGCTGCCAATCAGCAAGAGGCTCTAATAATAATAATAATAATAATATTTTAATTTGTATACCGCCCTTCTCCCGAAGGACTCAGGGCGGTGAACAACCAAATAAAATACAAACACAGACAGATACAATATTAAAAACAGCCCTTAAAAAACTTATTCAATTTGTCGAAAAAATTTAAAATACAAATTACACCCATAAAATTACAGAAATTAAAACCCAATTAAATTAAATTAAAATTTTAAAATCAAGCCAGTCCAGCCATACGAAATAAGTAGGTTTTAAGTTCTCGAACTTGTCAACTTTAAGATTTGTGGACTTCAACTCCCAGAATTCTCCAGCCAGGAGACTTTTGGCTCTTCTCTGAAGTTGGTTCAGGCAGGATTAGTTTAGGGCAAATAGTTCAGAAGGTGTTGGCTGACGGCACCCTAAGGAGTCCTCTCTATGGGAACGCACTGGTCGCTGGGAGATAGAAGACGGCAGTAGACGGTCTAAACTCTAAAATAAGAGTTTCTCCTTCCTCCACCAGATCCCATTAGCAATAGCATTTATATACCACTTCACAGTGCTTAACAGCCTCTCTAAGCAGTTTACAGAGTCAGCCTATTGCCCCAAAACAATCTTGGTTCTTATAACAATACCTTGTGATTGACCCGGGAAGGGGGAGGAGGAAGGGTTTTGGGAGGAAAAGGGGAAAATGTTTTGTTTTTAAAACTCTTTCAATAAAAAAAAAATCTTGGTTCTCATTTTACCCACCACGGAAGGATGGAAGGCTGAGTCAATCTTGAGCCTGGTGAGATTCGAACTGCCAAATTGCAGGCAGTTGGCAGCAGGGGTGGGTTCTACTTACCTTTACTACCGGTTCGCATCGTGCCCGCGTTTCTGCTCATGCGCAGATCACTTTTGATGACATTCGGATCAGTGGGTGGAGCCTCCCCCCAGTTTTACTACCGGTTCTACCGGTTCTATAGAACCGGTGCGAACCGGGGGCAACCCACCACTGGCCAGCAGGCAGCAGAAGTAGCCTGCAGTACTGCGCCAAAATTAGACCAAAACAATCTACTTCTGAGCCAGCAACAGCTTTGCTCGGTGATGTGCATTTAGAAGCAAAATTAACCTCTGCTTGTTACCGTCATGGGACAATAACCCACCACATCTAAAAACTGTATTGTACAAGAACTTCACAGTTATTGTACCCAGTGGGTCAGGAATCTCCATGCGTGGAGCAGTGTTTTTCTCGAACTTGTCAACTTTAAGATTTGTGGACTTCAACTCCCAGAATTCTCCAGCCAGGAGACTTTTGGCTCTTCTCTGAAGTTGGTTCAGGCAGGATTAGTTTAGGGGCAAATAGTTCAGAAGGTGTAGAGTGCAAGTTTCACACCTCTGCGTCTTTTGCCTCTGTTTTCCTGGGATTGTGCAGTAGGAAAAGACGGCATTCCGTCGAAGTAGTTACGGACAGTTGCTACAATCCCGTCTCTACTTCCTTCAGAAAAGTGGCTTTGCCAGGCTTACTTAGTCCACTTCCTCAACATTTAGGTTCAATTGGACTTAGTTCCGGATACTTAGTTCCAGATCCCTATAGCTAGTCTTCACTTTCAAAAAATTTTTTACACACACAAGATTCTGATTCTCAGGGTTTCAAAGGACCCTAGTTTTTTGTTTTTTTAATGAGGGTAATAGCAATAGCACTTAGACTTATATACCGCTTTACAGTGCTTTACAGCCTCTCTAAGCGGTTTACAGAGTCAGCTTATTGCCCAAAACAATCTGGGTCCACAAGAGAAATTCCCAAATTGAGGTCCGTCTCATTGCAATGCTAATTCTGTCTAATGCTGGAACCATGTCTGCTGCCAATCAGCAAGAGGCTCTAATAATAATAATAATAATAATATTTTAATTTGTATACCGCCCTTCTCCCGAAGGACTCAGGGCGGTGAACAACCAAATAAAATACAAACACAGACAGATACAATATTAAAAACAGCCCTTAAAAAACTTATTCAATTTGTCGAAAAAATTTAAAATACAAATTACACCCATAAAATTACAGAAATTAAAACCCAATTAAATTAAATTAAAATTTTAAAATCAAGCCAGTCCAGCCATACGAAATAAGTAGGTTTTAAGTTCGCGGCGAAAGGTCCTAAGGTCAGGCAATTGTCGGAGTACAGGGGGAAGCTCGTTCCACAGGGTAGGAGCCCCCACAGAGAAGGCCCTCCCCCTGGGGGCCGCCAGTCGACATTGTTTGGCTGACGGCACCCTAAGGAGTCCCTCTCTATGGGAACGCACTGGTCGCTGGGAGATAGAAGACGGCAGTAGACGGTCTAAACTCTAAAATAAGAGTTTCTCTCCTTCCTCCACCAGATCCCATTAGCAATAGCATTTATATACCACTTCACAGTGCTTAACAGCCCTCTCTAAGCAGTTTACAGAGTCAGCCTATTGCCCCCAAACCATCTTGGTTCTTATAACAATACCTTGTGATTGACCCGGGAAGCCGGGGAGGAGGGAAGGGTTTTGGGAGGAGGGGGAAAGGGGGAAAATGTTTTTGTTTTTTAAAACTCTTTCAATAAAAAAAAAAAAATCTTGGTTCTCATTTTACCCACCACGGAAGGATGGAAGGCTGAGTCAACCTTGAGCCTGGTGAGATTCGAACTGCCAAATTGCAGACAGTTGGCAGCAGGGGTGGGTTCTATTTACCTTTACTACCGGTTCGCATCGTGCCCGCGCTTCTGCTCATGTACAGATCACTTTTGATGACATTCGGGTCAGTGGGTGAAGCCTCCCCCCAGTTTTACTACCGGTTCTACCGGTTCTATAGAACCGGTGCGAACCGGGGGCAACCCACCACTGGCCAGCAGGCAGCAGAAGTAGCCTGCAGTACTGCGCCAAAATTAGACCAAAGCAATCTACTTCTGAGCCAGCAACAGCTTTGCTCGGTGATGTGCATTTAGAAGCAAAATTAACCTCTGCTTGTTACCGTCATGGGACAATAACCCACCACATCTAAAAACTGTATTGTACAAGAACTTCACAGTTATTGTACCCAGTGGGTCAGGAATCTCCATGCGTGGAGCAGTGTTTCTCGAACTTGGCAACTTTAAGATGTGTGGACTTCAACTCCCAGAATTCTCCAGCCAGGAGACTTTTGGCTCTTCTCTGAAGTTGGTTCAGGCAGGATTAGTTTAGGGGCAAATAGTTCAGAAGGTGTAGAGTGCAAGTTTCACACCTCTGCGTCTTTTGCCTCTGTTTTCCTGGGATTGTGCAGTAGGAAAAGACGGCATTCCGTCGAAGTAGTTACGGACAGTTGCTACAATCCCGTCTCTACTTCCTTCAGAAAAGTGGCTTTGCCAGGCTTACTTAGTCCACTTCCTCAACATTTAGGTTCAATTGGACTTAGTTCCGGATACTTAGTTCCAGATCCCTATAGCTAGTCTTCAATTTATGACCACATATAGCTAGTCCTTGATTTATGACCACAATTGAGCCCAACATTTCTGTTGCAAAGTGAGACAGTTATTAAGTGAGTTTATTCTGTCCCCGCCCTCACCTAAGAGGTGTCGAAGTCACAACAGAGTTTTGCCCCATTTTTACGATCTTCCTTGCCACCGTTGTTAAGTGAATCACTGCGGTGGTTAAGTTAGCGCCAGGGTTGTTAAGTGAATCTGGCTTCCCCAAAGACTTTGCTTGTCAGAGGGTCGCCAAAGGGGATCACATTCCCCCCCCCCGAGATACTGCAACTGTCACAAATATGAGTCAGTTGTCGAGCATCCAAATTGTGATCACGTGACCATGGGGAAGCTACAATGGTCATAAGTGTGAAAAATGGTCAGAAGTCACTTTTTCCATGCCGTTGTAACTTCAAATGGTCACTAAATGAATTGTTGTGAGTTGAGGACTATCTGTAAGTAGGCTTTCCCTACCTCCCAATTAATCTCTCCCTGCTTACCTATGTCGCTGCGATAGAATTTGCAAGAGTCAAGAGCAGGGGTGTCAAACACAGGGCCTGCAGGCCACTTCCGGCCCACGATGTGGTCGGATCCCACCTGTGGGGGCATCCTGGAAAATGTAAGGGACCGGCCCATGTCACTTCAGCCCAGTCTACCCAATGTGAAGAGGAAACATTGGGCCAGTGTGGCTTCGGCCCGGTCTACCCAATGCCAAGAGGAAACATTGGGCCAGTGTGGCTTCGGCCCGCTCTACCCAATGCCAAGAGGAAACATTGGGCCAGTGTGGCTTCGGCCCGGTCTACCCAATGCCAAGAGGAAACATTGGGCCAGTGTGAATTCGGCCCGGTCTACCCAATGTCAAGAGGAAACATGCCAGCAGTATGGGGAGCGGCGTCAGGCTGCCCACGCCCACCCAGTTGGTGACACCCAGTTGGCCACGTCCATCTGGCCCACCAAGGTCAACCACAGCCCTGATGGGACCTTCAATGAAACTGAGTTTGACACCCCTGGTTTCTGTTGCCTCAGACAAAGTAGGTATCTAATTGTGGTTTATTTTTCCAAGGAGGAGTAACTGATGGGATTGAAAATGACAACAAAGGTAATAAGGATGCGGCTCTTGAGCAGTGCGTGGACTTCATCTTGGAAGAAAAGAAGGAAGCAGGTAAAAGGCCCTTGGCATTATGGGATGTTCCTCTGAATTGCAGGGAGACAATTTCCCTGTTTGGATCCTGGGAGGTTCTAGGCTGTTCCGGGAGTCAGCCAAGAGGAAAGATTAGAGTTTTTCTTCTGAATGCATGCTTAGACAATCTGTGCCCCCAGAACGATTGATGGCTGATGGAAGATTGAAAGATTGACTCCATTGAGCAATCAATTCCATGGAACAAGCTTTCTGAGTTGGAGCTCTCCAAGGTGCTGGAGCTCTACCTCAGTAAGTTGAAGATGTGTGGACTTCAACTCCCAGAATTCTCCAGCCAGGAGACTTTGGCTCTTCTCTGAAGTTGGTTCAGGCAGGATTAGTTTAGGGCAAATAGTTCAGAAGGTGTAGAGTGCAAGTTTCACACCTCTGCGTCTTTGCCTCTGTTTTCCTGGGATTGTGCAGTAGGAAAGACGGTCCGTCAAGTAGTTACGGACAGTTGCTACAATCCTGCCTCTACTTCCTTCAGAAAAGTGGCTTTGCCAGGCTTACTTAGTCCACTTCCTCAACATTTAGGTTCAATTGGACTTAGTTCCGGATACTTAGTTCCAGATCCTATAGCTAGTCTTCAATTTATGACCACATATAGCTAGTCCTTGATTTATGACCACAATTGAGCCCAACATTTCTGTTGCAAAGTGAGACAGTTATTAAGTGAGTTTATTCTGTCCCCGCCCTCACCTAAGAGGTGTCGAAGTCACAACAGAGTTTTGCCCCATTTTTACGATCTTCCTTGCCACCGTTGTTAAGTGAATCACTGCGGTGGTTAAGTTAGCGCCAGGGTTGTTAAGTGAATCTGGCTTCCCCAAAGACTTTGCTTGTCAGAGGGTCGCCAAAGGGGATCACATTCCCCCCCCCCGAGATACTGCAACTGTCACAAATATGAGTCAGTTGTCGAGCATCCAAATTGTGATCACGTGACCATGGGGAAGCTACAATGGTCATAAGTGTGAAAAATAGTCAGAAGTCACTTTTTTCATGCCGTTGTAACTTCAAATGGTCACTAAACGAATGGTTGCAATTTGAGGACTATCTGTAAGTAGGCTTTCCCTACCTCCCAATTAATCTCTCCCTGCTTACCTATGTCGCTGCGATAGAATTTGCAAGAGTCAAGAGCAGGGGTGTCAAACACAGGGCCTGCAGGCCACTTCCGGCCCACGATGTGGTCGGATCCCACCTGTGGGGGCATCCTGGAAAATGTAAGGGACCGGCCCATGTCACTTCAGCCCAGTCTACCCAATGTGAAGAGGAAACATTGGGCCAGTGTGGCTTCGGCCCGGTCTACCCAATGCCAAGAGGAAACATTGGGCCAGTGTGGCTTCGGCCCGCTCTACCCAATGCCAAGAGGAAACATTGGGCCAGTGTGGCTTCGGCCCGGTCTACCCAATGCCAAGAGGAAACATTGGGCCAGTGTGAATTCGGCCCGGTCTACCCAATGTCAAGAGGAAACATGCCAGCAGTATGGGGAGCGGCGTCAGGCTGCCCACGCCCACCCAGTTGGTGACACCCAGTTGGCCACGTCCATCTGGCCCACCAAGGTCAACCACAGCCCTGATGGGACCTTCAATGAAACTGAGTTTGACACCCCTGGTTTCTGTTGCCTCAGATAAAGTAGGTATCTAATTGTGGTTTATTTTTCCAAGGAGGAGTAACTGATGGGATTGAAAATGACAACAAAGGTAATAAGGATGCGGCTCTTGAGCAGTGCGTGGACTTCATCTTGGAAGAAAAGAAGGAAGCAGGTAAAAGGCCCTTGGGATTATGGGATGTTCCTCTGAATTGCAGGGAGACAATTTCCCTGTTTGGATCCTGGGAGGTTCTAGGCTGTTCCGGGAATCAGCCAAGAGGAAAGATTAGAGTTTTTCTTCTGAATGCATGCTTAGACAATCTGTGCCCCCAGAACGATTGATGGCTGATGGAAGATTGAAAGATTGACTCCATTGAGCAATCAATTCCATGGAACAAGCTTTCTGAGTTGGAGCTCTCCAAGGTGCTGGAGCTCTACCTCAGTAAGTTGAAGATGTGTGGACTTCAGCTCCTGGCTGGGTAATTCTGGGGGTTGAAGTCCAACTATCTTGAAGTTGCTGAGATTGAGAAATAATGTTTGGGCACCAGGGACCGGTTCTGTGGAGAGCGGTTTTTCCACGGACCGAAGGGAGTGTGATTTCGTGTGCTGCCTGTATCCCACAGATGGGACTTCACATATTTGCGCGGCCCGGTTTCTGGCATGCCATGGCCCAGTGCTGGTCCATGGACCGGGGAGGTTAGGGACCCATGTTCTACTCTATTTGCCATTATTGTATATGCTGTAGTTCCGTGTGGTCACACCTGATGCTAACAAATCAGAAGCTCTTCAAGAAGTTCTTTATATGTAATATATTCTTCCTTATTTGCTTGTCATTCAAGGAACTTGTGTAGTTTGAAAAGGTCTCTGGGAACTAATCTAGGCCGAATCAGAAGTGTAAACAGGTGTGGAACCATGTCCTTTCAGGGGTCCCAAGAAGGCTCCACACACATTTACACACTCTGATTCAGGTGACTCTGAGGAGACAGACAGATAAACCCCCAAGTTTCCTCAATGACTTTTAGAGAGCTAACAACCAGATGACTCCAAAGAATATAAATCTTTCCATTTCCCACCAGTCAGTTAGACCTGAAGAAGCTTCTTGGATAGGAAGTGAAATGTTTTCAAACTAAAAAAAACACGAAAGTGCACTAGCCTTTTAGCAAAAGCACCTTTGGGGCAACCATGACCTGGATGATTGAGAATCTCCATAGGCACATAATATTTTATGAGCACAGGATGTGTCACATCAAGTGGCGCAGTGGGCTAGGGGTGGAGCTCTCGCCTCACAATCAGGAGGCTGTGGGTTCGATCCTAGGTAGAGGCAGATATTTCTTTCTCTGGGCACAGTGAGAATACATCTGCTGAATATAACTCCTCATTGGCAACAGGAAAGGCATCTGGCCAGGAAACAGCTCCATTCAGTTGCCCAGACTCCACCTCGCAAGGGATTGTGGGGTCGTTAAAAGAAGATGATGATGATGACAGGGCGTGTCACATCACTGAGGCAACTGGGACACCTTTTACAAGCAGCTTCCAGATTGCCTTCTGTTGTAGTCCGTCAGCAGCCTACAGAACTGGCAATGGAGTCGGACAGCGATGAGGCTGAGGTGGGGCCAGGGCCATCGGGAAGTGACATGTGGACTCCAGAGCCTCCAGAGACTGATAGTAGTGAGGTAGAGGAACAGGAAGAGCCTGTTCCTAATGCACGCATGAAAAGAGCTGCCAGAAGGCAAGAGCAGCTCAAGCAGATAGAACAACTCGGGAGTAGGGCCAAGCGATGATTGGCCCCTCCCATAACGCTTATAACAGACCAGCACCGGCGTTTGCTGGAAAACAACGTTGTAGCTGCGTCTTCTGCTTTGTCTACGTCTTTGTTTTTATGGCTTCTGGACGTTTGCCAGGAAGGGCCTTTGGCAGTTTGCCTAATTGGACAAAGGTTTGTGAGATAACTGAGGAATGAAGTAATTCCCAGCTGTTCAAATAAAGTTTTTTTTTTCCCCACGAACTGGGTTTCTTACTACCTACTTGGGCCTGGGTCACAACACCTTCCAGATGATGCTCCCCATTATCTCTGGACAGCCACAGATAGCCAGGCCATGGCAAGACATCTGAGAGACTTACTTTAGTCACACCTGGAGCACAGCAACTTCCTCAGTGATTCAGAAGCTTCTGTTTACTTATCTGCCTCTTTGAAGTTATAGTTTGTGGTCTGTATCTCAAAGACCACTTACTGAAATAATTAGCAGAGATACAATTCCAAAGCTCACCTTGGAGAACCTATTTATTAAACCAACCCAGGCTGGATTAATCAAGCAGAACGCAAATGTTTGAGCTGTTAAGAACTTATTCAACAGGATGTTAAATACAGTGGAGAAAAGGGGAGGAAGGAAAAAAAAACATGACAGCCTTTCTGATCACACCTATGTTTAATTGCAATAATGGGTGCTTTGAGGGGGCATGAAATTTGGTGTTATCACTTGCCAAGATAGTACAGGATCCACTAAACCAGGGGTCTCCAACCTTGGCAACTTTAAGCCTGGAGGACTTCAACTCCCAGAATTCCCCAGGCAGCAAAGCTGCCTGGGGAATTCTGGGAGTTGAAGTCCTTCAGGCTTAAAGTTGCCAAGGTTGGAGACCCCTGCACTAAACCATTTCTAAGATTTCTGGGAAGAAAGGTCTTTTTAGAAATGCAATAAAAATAAATTATAATGACATATGATCTTATAAATAACACAGGATCTTTCCCTTTGTAGGCATCCAACCCAACGCAAGAGTCAAAAACTCAATTACCTGGATTATCCTCATACTATTTGTCATTCAGATTTTGGGCTTGGTAACCACCATCTTCGTTTTTACAAGTGAGTGACACACTCGTGTTCCACACCGACCTATCAAAGGGTCATCCTTTTTTTAGAATAACTTAATACAAGTAGCCCTCAACTGAACAACAATTCGTTTAGCGATCGTACGTCGAGGACCTTTGAAAGAAAATATCCCAGTCCTGTATCCCCCCCCCCTTAAGAAACCGATCCAGGATCAGTGTGAGAAGGAGATCCAGTGTTCAAGGCAGCCATGTCTTCGGTTCAGACCCTATGGACTCTGGAAAGTGGCACTGGGGAAAAGTGGCTTATGACCATTTTTCACACTTACGACCATTGTAGCATCCCCATGGTCATTCTGTGTTCAAAATTCAGATACTTGGCAATTGACTCACGTTTATGACGACTGGGGCATCTCTGGGGTCATGCGACCCCCTTTTGCGACCTTCTGACAAGCAAAGTCAATGGGGAAGCCAGATTCACTTACCCACCGTGTTACTAACTAAACAACTGCAGTGACTCACTTAACAACTGTGGCAAGAAAGGTCATACAATGGGGCAAAATCCGCCTAACAACTGCCTTGTTTAACAAAGGAAATTTGGGGTTCAATTGTGATCCTAAATCGAGGATTATCCGTAATTCAAATAGGTTGTAAAAAATGCTTTTAAAAGTAAAAAAAAAAGGCTCTGACGATCGTGCGGCTCAGCTGTGATCGTCAGAGCCTCTTTTTTTACCTTTTAAAAGCATTTTTAAAAAGAAGCGGCAAGGGGGCGACCGTGCGATTGGTTGGGCATGGGCAGGGTTGCTACCGGTTCTCCAAACCACCCCCCCACCATCGCTACCGGATCAACCGATCCGATCCGAACTGGGAGCATTTCACCCCTGTTTTATATCCTCTCTTGGGCCTTGCCCATGAGCTTCCTGTTCCTGTGCAAACTATTGGCTGCTGTAGGGGTCATAGTAACCTTATAGGCCCGTGATGGTGAACCTGTGGCACGCAGCGCCCTCTTTGTGGGCACACGAACCGTCGCCCCAGTTCAGCTTGCCACACATGCGTGCACGCCTCCCACCGGCCAGCTAGTTGTTGGGTCTCTGGGTGGGATGCATGCGGGGTGGGCGGGCGCATGCATGGGGGTGGGGCACATGCAGGGGGCCGTGCCCACATGCATGGGGGTCACACGTGCATGCAGGGGGGGCAGGGCGTGGGCTGGGGCAGGGATGTGTGAGGGGTGCCTGCATGCGCAGGGGACGCGGGGGTGCATGCGCGGGGGGTGGAGCACATGCAAGGGGTCCATGCCTGCAGTGCATTTTGGGAATTTGGGCGCAAGCGCTTTGGGCACTCAGTCCGGAAAATGTTAGCCATCACTGTTATAGGTTATCTGAGTCAAGCTTGGTTGAAGTTTGGGCTGAGGTAATGAAGGGGCTTGTTGTGCTTGTTGTTCCTATTGTGGCTGAATGGCTTTGCCCTGAAGGATAATCTCATCATCCTGGAGCTGAAGGTCTTTTGTTTTGTCGATAGGCTGGCCCAGTCTTTCTTTCTTAATGGGCACCAAATACCTGTATCTGCTGGGGGCCAGGGAGCTGAAGCTCTGAGTTTCTAGCTCCCTTAAAGATTTCCATTTTTCTTTTAGGGAGAATATTCTGCCTTTTTAAATATTTCTCAAAATATTTCATTCTCCTAGGAGGGGTGACTTCCCTCATGGTAACAGTGAATCCCTGAACTTTGCACACAGTTTGGAGAATATCAGTACAAGGCCTTTTTTTTTCTTTCTTTCTTTTTTTTTTTTGCAGCACATCCCCGTTGAAATAAATATTTTTGTAACTGGGAAAGAAAGCATGTGAGACGACTTTAATGATTCCTGGCCAGGAAGATTGCTCGGCTCCAGCAGCCGTTTATCTAGCCTGCCTCCTTATCCAACATCTGTGTCAAATTAAGGTCATGAAAGGGAGGCTTGTCTGTTCAAACTAAAACTGCTCAGAATTACACTGTTAAGGACGAGGTCTTAAAATCCACTTTAATCACGCTGCTGGTATGAAAATTTGCAGCAACTGATTTTAATTTTGCAAAATCAAGCCCCAAATACTTGTTTTTTAATTATTATTCCTAGCTTCCCAGGATCGTAATTTGAGACAATAATTTATTTAGGAGTTGTTTTTCTACAAGAAGTTATTTGTCTTTGGCTCTGAAAGTGTTTACTTTTTTTCCTGTAACGAGACCATTTTTGGGGAAGAATAGCTGCACGCTTCCAAAATATACTCGGATATTGATATTCAAATACAGGTAGTCCTTGACTTACAACACTTCATTTAGTGACCGCTCAAAGTTACAACGGCACTGAAAAAAGAGACTCATGACCGTTTTTCACAGTTACAACATTTGCAGCATCCCCATTTTGATCATGTGATCAAACTTCAGGCGCTTGGCAACTGGTTCATACTTACGACCATTGCTGTGTCTCAAGGTCAGGTGATCCCTTTTGGGAACTTCTGACAAGCAAAGTCAACGGGGGAAGCCAGATTCACTTAACAACCAGGTTACTCACTTATCAACTGCAGCGATTCACTTAACAACAGTGGCAAGAAAGCTCATAACATGGGGGGAAAATTCACTTGACAAATGTTTCATTTAATGACATAAATTTTGGGCTCAATTGTGGTCCTAAGTCGAGGACTACTTGCAAAAAAGTTTCCCTAATTCTGTAATAATAACAATAATGTGGCAAAACAAAGCAAATACAGTACCGACATTGAGTGGAAGCCCAAAACAACTGGAGCACCACTGAAATATCATCAGCACTGACAAAGTCTCAATTGCAGACTTGGAAATGAGACGCGGTGGCTCAGTGGCTAAGACATTGAGCTTGTCGATCGACCTTTACCTTACTTGGAATAGTGAGAATATCTGTAATATCGTCAAATGCCTTCAAACCACAACTGCCTATCTCAAGTCCTTGGGAAGGATTCAATAGGCACCAAATCTAGTCTAAACATTTGGCTGACCGTGCAATGCACTATGATAATAATCTGCTTATTTGTCCTTCTTCGTTCTTATTGCTCGGTGGTTGTCTTTGCTTCCAGCCAAATGTAAATCAAACCTTATGTTAGGTCTGTTCAACCAACTGTAGTTTTAAAAAAAAAACTTGGTTTAGTTTAATGGACGGTCAGCCTGATGATGACCGATGGAACTACCATTATGCAGATAAGGCCAGGCAAGGAAACTTGCAGTCTCTCTGTTTGCAAACTATCAAAAATTTGTTTTAAGGAAATAGTAAGTAGGGCAATAAAATGAAATAACATAACATAACATCAGAGTTGGAAGGGACCTTGGAGGCCTTCTAGTCCAACCCCCTGCCCAGGCAGGAAACCCTACACCATCTCAGTCAGATGGTTATCCAACATTTTCTTAAAAATTTCCAGTGTTGGAGCATTCACAACTTCTGAAGGCAAGTCGTTCCACTTATTAATTGTTCTAACTGTCAGGAAATTTCTCCTTAGTTCTAAGTTGCTTCTTTCTTTGATCAGTTTCCACCCATTGCTTCTTGTTCTACCCTCAGGTGCTTTGGAGAACAGCCCGACTCCCTCTTCTTTGTGGCAACCCCTGAGATATTGGAACACAGCTATCATGTCTCCCCAGTCCTTCTTTTTGTTAAACTAGACATACCCAGTTCCTGCAACCGTTCTTCATATGTTTTATCCTCCAGTCCCCTAATCATCTTTGTTGCTCTTCTCTGCACTCTTTCTAGAGTCTCAACATCTTTTTTTACATCGTGGCGACCAAAACTGGATGCAATATTCCAAGTGTGGCCTTACCAAGGCATTATAAAGTGGTACTAACACTTCACGTGATCTTGATTCTATCCCTCTGTTTATGCAGCCCAGAACTGTGTTGGCTTTTTTAACAGCTGCTGCACACTGCTGGCTCATATCTAGATGGTTGTCCACTAGGACTCCAAGATCCCTCTCACAGGTACTACTATTGAGCAAGGTACCATATATACGGTACTGGTGCATTTTGTTTTTTTGGCCTAAATGTAGAACCTTACTTTTGGCCTAAAGTAACTTACTTTTGTAAACTTACTTACTTACTTACTTATTTTTGTAAAGTAAAGTAACTTACTTTTGGCCTAAATAAAAATACATGCGGTCTTTGACGTACAACAGTTTGTTTAGTGACCATTCAAAGTCATAACAGCACAGGAAAAAAGTGACTTATGATCATTTTTCACACTTATGACTGTTGCAGTATCCCCAATGGTCACATGACCAAAATTCAGATGCTTGGCAAGTGGCTCCTATTTACGACGGTTGCAGTGTCCCGGGGTCACATGATCCCCTCTTGCGACCATCTGACAAACAAAGTCAATGGGGAAGCCAGATTCACTTAACAATTGTGTGACTAACTTAAACAACGGCAATAATTCACTTAACAACCGTGGCAAGAAAGGTCGTAAAGTGGGACATTATTCCCCAATTGTCTCGCTTAGCAACAGAAAGTTTGGGCTAAATTGTGGTCGTGAGTTGAGGATTACTTGTGTGTGGCTCTTAAACTTCAGAGCTTTGAGAATTATCCCTTTCTGACTATGTATGTAGGGCTGGGCAACTATGGCCCCTTTATGACCTATGGACTTCAACTCCCAGAATTCCTGAGCCAGCATGCTGGCTCAGGAATTCTGGGAGTTGAAGTCCATAGGTCATAAAGGGGCCATAGTTGCCCAGCCCTGATGTATAGGGATTGTCTTTAGTTGTTTTAATTTAAAAAAAAAAAACTTTACAAGCCACCTAGAGTCATTCAGAAAGTCAGACAGCTTCAACATTTGATTAAATAAATACATATTCCAACTAGACGTTTTACTGTGTTTTAATGCACATTAAATTAATATGGAATACATTTAAAAGTAATTACTAATTAAAGTATCAAACTCTTTCTACTTGCTACAGGCTTGATATAATTACTAGGTGGAATGCTCACTGGTGGAAACGATCCGAAGTGGGTGGGGAGAGAAGTTGAATGACAGTTGAGACAACAAATGGAGTAGATCTCTTCAGCCAATCACAATGCATCCTACGATGTCATAGGATAGGACATCTTTCCATCTTGTCGCATATTAATGGTTATCAGGGCAACATCAAAATCCATTAACACATACTTTATTTTCAATTGAATTATCTTTCTCCAGAAATTTGGGCTAAATTCCCAAATAATAATTTTTTATAATTCCCAGGAAGAGCCTATGTAGCACCAATTATGATTAGGAATTATGATCCAGCACATTTGGAGGATAACAAATCAGAAAAAAATGAACTCAGCATCCTAAGGCCTTGATGGCGAATCTATGGCATGCGTGCCAGAGGTGACACGCAGCGCCCTCTCTGATGGCACGCGAGCTGTCGCCCCAGTTCAGCTCTGCTGCGCATGCACATGTACCTCCTGCCCAGCCAGCTAGTCTTCGGGTCTCTGCCATGTATACGTGGGGGATGGGGTGCATGTGGGGGCGGCGTGTGCAAGCGTGTGTGGGGGGGCACACACATGCACAGGGGGTGCATTCACAGGGGAGGCGTGCATTGCATTTTGGAGGTTTGGGTGCATGTGCGCACTCACATGTGTGCTTTGGGCACTCGGTCCAGAAAAGGTTAGCCAAAGGTCAGCCTTAAGGGTAAGGTGAAGGAGAGGATCAAAAAACATAAGCTTTTTCTATCGTCTCTTTTACAGTATATCCTATGTCTCTAAATCAATGTTTCCCAAATTTAGCAACTTTTCTAAAGATTTAGGAAACAGATGTGTGGATCAATGCCCAGAATTCTCATCAGCGGCCACGTTGAATGTGGAATTCTGAGAACTGGAAATTCACCAAGCTGAGAAACATTCTTCTAAATCAGGAGTGGGGAACTATGGCCCTTTTATGTCTTGTGGACTTCAACTCCCAGAATTCCCGAGCCAGCCACGCTGAGGAATTCTGGGAGTTGAGTTCCATGCTGGCTCAGGAATTCTGGGAGTTGAAGTCCCACAAGTCATAAAGGGGCCCTAGTTCCCCATCTCTGTTCCTAAATAAGGGGCTGAGGCAGAGGTGGGTTTCAGCAGGTTCTGACCAGTTCTGGAGAACCGGTAGCGGAAATTTTGAGTAGTTCAGAGTAGTTCTTGTGGCTCAACAGGCTAATGCAGTCTGTTATTAACACAGCTGCCTGCAATTACAATTACTGCAGGTTCGAGTCCCACCAGGCCCAAGGTTGACTCAGCCTTCCATCCTTTATAAGGTAGGTAAAATGAGGACCCAGATTGTTGGGGGGCAATACAAGTTGACTTTGTATATAATATACAAATGGATGAGACTATTGCCTAACACAATGTAAGCCGCCCTGAGTCTTCGGAGAAGGGCGGGATATAAATTCAAATTAAAAAAACAGTAAATACTACCTCTGACTGGCCCCGCCCCCATCTATTTGCTGCCTCCCGAGTCCCAGTTGATCTGGAGGAAATGGGGATTTTGCAGTAACCTTCCCCTGGAATGGGGAGGGAATGGAGATTTTACAATATCCTTCCCTGCCATGCCCACCAAGCCACGCCCACCAAGCCATGCCCACCAAGCCACACCCACAGAACCGGTAGTAAAAAAATTTGAAACCCACCACTGGGCTAAAGGTTAAATCTCTGTTAAATCTCACAAATTTGTATTTACAGAAGCTAAACCTCAGTTGCCTGCTGCTGCTGCTGCTACCACTTCCTGTTGCCCAATGGGCTGGCACATGTCCCAAGGGAACTGCTACCATGTTTTGGAAACCCAAGAGAGCTGGAATGCTAGTCAGAATCGCTGTCTCTCCCTTGGGGCCACCTTGGCTGTTCTGGGGGATCTAGAGAAACTGGTAAGAGAAGAATATGTCAAAATTGATATCTGCAGTTGTGCTCAAGCAGGCCCTGCCTAGTGCCTACTCTTTCACTATTTTATGAAATAAGAACCTGCCATTATATCTCCAGGATGCATGTGGGATTTAAATCTCTTTCCAGTGTTGAGATGTAGCTTTATTCTCTGTACCCCAGAAGCAGATTGTGTCGTTCAAGCAATCCAGATATTGGATTTTCTGCAGAACGGGAACATGCGGGAAAACATGTTGGCAGGAATAGCCAACACCCTAGATCAGGGGTGTAAAACTCGTGTTGTCACGGTGGTGTCATGTGATGTATTGGAATTTTTTTCCCTTTTGCTAAACCGGGCATGGGCGTGGCCAGCGTGTGACGTATCCTGCCTACGGGCCGGGAGTTTGATAGGCACAAGATCCAGATGAATCTTGCCAGCAGGGGTGAAATGTAAAATTTGTAACTATCGGTTCTTTGTGGCCAACTTTTTTTTTAAACTGTTAAAAGCATTTTTTCTACAACCTCTTTGGCTGAAGAGGTTGTAAAAAATGTAAACCACTGGGCACTACAAAAGCATTTGTAAAAAAATGCTTTTAAAAGCCTCTGATGATCAGGCAATTCAGCTGGGATCGCCAAAGGAGCCTTTTAAAAGCATTTTTTACAGCCTCTTCGGCCAAAGAGGTTGTAGAAAAAATGCTTTTAAAGGGTTCTGATGATCCCAGCTGAGTTGCCTGATCGACAGAACCCTTTAAAAGCATTTTTTTACAGCCTCTTTGGCCAAAGAGGTTGTAGAAAAAATGCTTTTAAAAGTTTAAAAAAAACCCTCTGAATATCGTGGGGCTCAGCTGGGCATGTTTCTACCAGTTCTCCGAACCACCCGCAGCCATCGCTACCAGATCAGGCAATCTAGTCCGAACCAGGAGCATTTCACCCCTGCTTGACAGACTTGACCACTGGGCACTAACAAAATGAAATTCATGTAGAGAAAAGTAAAGTCTTACACTTAGGCAAGAAAAGCCAAAAGTACACATATAGATTGGGAGAAACCAGGCTTAATAGCAGTAATTGTGAGAGAGATCTTGGAGTCTTAGTGGACAACCAGTTAAATATGATCCAACAGTGTGCGGCGGCAGCCAAAAAAGCCAATGCCATTCTAAGTTGCATTAACAGAGGGATACAATCAAGATCAAATGAGGTACTAATACCACTCTTAGTAAGACCACACCTAGAATACTGCATCAGTTTTGGTCACCACACTATAAAAAAGATGTTGAGACTCTAGAAAAAGTTCAGAGAAGAACCACAAAGATGATTAGAGGACTGGAGGCTAAAACATACAATGAACAGTTGCAGGGACTGGGCATGGCTAGTCTAGTGACGAGAAGGACCAGGAGAGACATGATAGCCGCTGTAGCACAGTTAAGAGTGCAGGCTAGTTCTGTTGATCACCAGCTGCCAGTAGTTTGGCAGATCGAATCTCACCAGGCTCAAGGTTGACTCAGCCTTCCATCCTTCTGAGGTGGGTAAAAATGAGGACCCAGATTGTTGGGGGCAATAGGCTGACTCTGTAAACCGCTTACAGAGGGCTGTAAAAGCACTATGAAGCGGTATATAAGTCTAAGTGCTATTGCTATTGCTATAGCAGTGTTCCAATATTTGAGGGGCTGCCACAGAGAGGAGGGGGGGGGTCAAGCTATTTTCCAAAGCACCTAAAGACCAAACAAGGAATAATGGATGGAAACTGATCAAGGAGAGATTCAACCCAGAAATAAAGAGAAACTTTTTGACAGTGAGAACAATCAACCAATGGAACAGCTTTGCCTTCAGAAGTTGTGGGAGCTTCATCACTGGAGGCTTTCAAGAAGAGACTGGACTGCCGTTTGTCAGAAATGGTGTAGGGTCTCCCGCTTGGGTGGTGGGGTTGGACTAGATGACCTACAAGGTCCCGTCCAACTTTAGTCTGTTTTGTGTATGTACACATACATGTATGAAGAGTGATGATGACTCCTTCTGCGGAGTGCAGGACTCAATTTCCAAAATGTTCTGAAACCCATAGGATATTTTTCCCCCTTCTCCTTTGTAATTTGAAAACACGAACAGATTGGTGCCGTGAATGTCAGGGAGCCCTTTAACCACTGGATTGGCCTCCACCGAAGTTCTGAAGACAGATGGAAATGGCCGGATGGGACTCTATTCAAAAACCTGTAAGTTCTTCCTACCATCATTTGCAACATCCCCAACTGACTACCAACAAGGAAAATCAATGGGGTGGGGGGGGGGGAGGGTGAGCATTGATTTGTTTAACAACCACAGCAAAAACAGGTCATAAAATTGGGTGCAATGAGGTGATGACTCATTTAATCCCCGCATTGCTTGCCGACCACTCCAAGTGCGGTCATAACTCAAGGACTACCTGTATTGAGCAAACAAATCTGCGCCGTTTTAATTTCCCCCCGATCACTTTATACAGGGGGTCCTCGACTTACAATCAGTTCACTTAGTGACCGTTCAAAGTTGCGACGGCGCTTTAAAAAGTGACCTATCTTATAACTAAATTTAAAAAAAATGTTAAATCTAAAAAAAAGTGACTTAGGACCGCTTTTCACCCTTACAACCAGTGCAGCGTCCCCATGGTCACATGATCAAAATTCAGACGCTTGGAAACGGACTCATATTTATGACGGTTGCACTGTTGCAGCGTCCCGGGGGTGGTGGTCATGCGATAAACTTTTTGTGACTTTCTGACAAAGCAAAGTCAATGGGGAAACCAGATTCGCTTAATAGCTGTGGCAAGAATGGTCGTTAAATGGGGCAAATTTACTTAATGAGTGTTTCGCTTAACAACAGGAACGTTGGGCTCAATTACGGTCGTAAGTCCAGTCTGTTGTGGTCTGTTGTGTGGATGCTTGGGTGGTTTTAGAGCAGTGGTGAAATGTAAAATTTGTTACTACTGGCTCTGTGGGGGGGTAATGTGACTGGGTGGGCGTGGCCATTTTTTTTTTAACTTTTAAAAGCATTTTTTCTACAACCTCTTCGGCTGGAGAGGTTGTAAAAATTGCTTTTAAAAGGCTCTGACGATCCCAGATGAGTTGCCTGATCGTCAGAGGCTTTTGTTTTCTTTTAAAAGCATTTTTTTTTGTCTTTAAAAGAAAAAAAAAGCCCCTGACAATCAGGCAATTCAGCTGGGATCATCAGAGCCTTTTAAAAGCATTTTTTCTACAACCTCTTCGGCCAAAGAGGTTGTAGAAAAAATGCTTTTAAAAGCCTCTAATGATCCCAGCTGAGCCACGCAATCATCAGAGGCTTTTTTTTTTACTTTTAAAAGCATTTTTTCGGCCGAAGAAAAAATGCTTTTAAAAGTAAAAAAAAAAAAAACATCTGATGCTCACGCGGCTCAGCTGGGGCGGGGTGGGGTGGGGGCAGGGATTTTTGCTACCGGTTCTCTGAACCATCCCCCACCATCACTACCGAACCGAACCGGGAGCATTTCACCCCTTTTTGGGGGGTGGGGAATTTTGGGTGGGTGGGGGTGTGTCTGGGGATTGTCATGTGAGTTGGGTCTGGGTGTTACGTGAATTTCGTTGTATAGGTATACTGTGTATACACGTACAACGACAAGAAACTTAAACTTAAGTCGAGGGCTACCTGTGCTCTGAAAATACCAGCTCTTGTTAGTGCATTCTCATCCCAGTGTTTCTCGGTGCCTGTCTTAAGCACTTTGGATAAGAATTGCAAACCCTTCCGCAGAAAATTACAAATGCCAGCAACTTTCTATTGCTTTGCAGCTTCAAAGTGGAAGGAGACGGATGCTGTGCTTATTTGAGGAGCAGAGCTGCAAGCAGCGGCGATTGTGCTGTGGGGAAGAAAGGATTGTGCAGCCTGAAAGGATTAATGAACCACAAACTCTGCCGGTCGACATGACCTCCACTCTGAAGAATTCTTTCCGTACAAAAAGGGAGTCAGAGCCCTTCATTGCCACTGTGTGTGTGTGTGTGTGTGTGTGTGTGTGTGTGTGTGTGTGTGTGCACGCACCACATAAATTTCTGTGGGTGGCCTTCCGTTTTCATCCATGCAGGAGATAAACGTTTTTTAAGGGTATAACTACAAAAACTGACTAGACTGGGGTGTGGGGAAATCAAAGTGATGTAAGACAAAATCTTAACACATTTTAAGATTGGGTTTTTTTTTCACACACACACATACACATCAATATGGGTTGCCATCCTAAATAGGCTTTTCGGAGGAGAACACCCCTTGAATTTAGAGGGATTTTACTCCCAAGTAAATCAGAAGTCTATTTTAAGATTATATTCACGCTGTGTGTTTTGGTACATTATGCGCTCTAGCTGGATTCAGAGTCCTCTGCTACCTCACTTTTTTTTTCTTTAGTTAAAAGCAATTTGGAGAAGAAATATTTCAAAACACTAGTCAGTTTTGAGTAATTGTGCAGCCAGACTAGGCTAAAATGGGTCAAGGGTAGATTGGAATTCAGTCTGTTGTAGGACACCCAGCTGTTAGCTTTTGCATGTGGTGTGAACTGGATTACCAAGCCCTAGTACTGCATGTTTGTATGGAATTTAATATATTGGATGACCCCAGCCAGAGGCTCAAAATCTTTAAATCTACCAAAGCAATCTCAACTGTAAAATCTCATGATCCTGAAGTTTCAGACCCAATGTCAGAAGTAACCTCTTGTTTCAACAACAGAGAATCGTAAATCATCATGTAATCAAGTCAAGGTTCTCCTTCTGCCCTTTTCCAGAAAGGAGTATCAAACACAGAATAACAGAACTGGAAGGAACTTTGGAGGTCTTCTAGTCCACCCCCCTGCTCTGGCAGGAAACCTTATACCCATGATGGCGAACCTATGGCACGTGTGCCACAGGTGGCATGTGGAGCCATATCTGTGGGCACACAAGCCATCACCCTCGATCAGCTGCACCACACATACACGGACTGGCCAGCTGATTTTCGGGCCTTCCGGTCCCACTGGAAGTCGGGAAACGGGCCGTTTCTGGCCTCCAGGGGGTCTCCGGGTGGGGTGGGGAAGGCTGTTTTTGCCCTCCCCAGGCTCCAAGAAAGCCTCTGGAGGCTGGGGAGGGTGAAAAATGAGCCTACTGGGCCCACTGTGTCATTGTGTACCAAAAGCAGGAGCGCAGGGGGTCACGTGCGCACGCGCAGGGGGGTGCATTGAATTATGGGTGTGGGCACGCACGCGCACGACCCCCCCCGCTCCCCCTGCTTTTGGCACACAATGGCAAAAAGGTTAGCCATCACTGCCCTATACCATTTCAGACAAATTATTGTCCAGTCTGTTTTAAAAACCTCCAGTGATGAAGCACCCACAACCTCTGGAGGCAAGTCATTCCACTGATTCATTGTCTCTAAGTGCCAGAAAATTTCTGCTTAGTTCTAGGTTGTTTCTCTCGATTAGTTTCCATCCATCGCTTCTTGTCCTGCCTTCAGGTGGCTTTGGAGAATAGCTTGACTCCCTCTTCTTTGTGGCAACCCCTGAGATGTTGGAACACTGCTATCATGTCTCCCCTAGTCCTTCTTTTCATTAAACTGGACATACCGAGTTCCTGCAACCGTTCTTCATACCTTTTAGCCTCTGGTCCCCTAATCATCTTTGTCGCTCTTCTCTGCACTCTTTCTAGAGTCTCAACCTCCTCCATTGCTTCTTGTTCTGAACACAGGAGCTTGTTCTATGTTCAGAGCATAGAAACTGAAACTCTTTATCCTTTCCTGCCAACCCATTACTTAGACACCGATATCCCTTGGGCAGGGAAATCTATGTGATCTATGGCAAGAATGCAGCAGGCGAAGCAAACAACAGTTTCGCAATGTCGGACAAGTGGTAACGGAGCACCCGAAGGTGTTCTCGCTCTGTAACCGTTGAGTCTAGCAGAGGGAACATTTCCTGGAAGCTTAAGCCAGTCTGGCAGACGGTGTTCCTGTCTCATATTCAGACATTGGGCGCATAGTTGCAATAGGGAGGGTATCAGTTACTCTGGCAAACATGGATACCCAATAAGATGGTTCAACATGCAAACGCTGCCAAGGAGAAGAGAGCTGATAACAGCATCCCTGCCGAGAGTCCGCCTCGGTCTTTCTTTAGTGTGTAGGCGCACCTCTGCACCTGAATGGGTTGCCCATTAAGCAGGATGGAGTAACTCCAGATTTAAGATGGCCCGTGGGCCTTACTGAATAGGAAAATATGTGGCACGGACAGTGTGTGGATGTCAGGTGAGTATGCAATCTTTGTAGCTCACAAAAGGAAAAGAGAGTCAAACCAAGGCAGAAGGGAAGATGAATACCCTTCAAATATGTTGCTCTAACCCAGGGGTCTGCAAACTTGGCTCTTTTAAGACTTGTGGACTTCAACTCCCAGAGTTCCTCAGCCAGCTGGCTGAGGAACTCTGGGAGTTGAAGTCCACAAGTCTTTTTTTTTTTAAAGTTTTATTTTTACATTCATATAAAATAATTCATCCAATGTACAATTATATACAATTAGTCGGGCTTGCCCAGTCACCACCCCCCTTTTTAACTCTCTTCCCTCTTCTACCTTCTTCTACCTTCTTTCCAAACCTTCCTCTCCTTCTCTTATCTACATCCTCTCCTCCACCCTATACCTTCCTTCTCCTCTTCTACCCCTCTTCCTTCCTCTTCTCCTCTTTCCTACCTCCTACTCTCTCTTTTCTCCTCCTCACCGTTCTAAAATGGTAACTGGGCAGACCCGACCCTACATTAATTATATTTATACATCTTCAATAATCCCTGTACATTCACCATCACTCCATCTCTAGCCTCAACCCCCAATTCCCTCCCCATACCCCCGCCCCCACCCCGACTTCCCAGAACAAAATGCAGGGTATCAAAACTAACAATCATAATCTAAAATAATTCCTAAATTATAACCTCTAGTCTCTCCACACTTAATCACACTCTCAATTCCTCTCCTTCAAATATATCTAATACAAAATATTTCCTAAATTTACTCATATGCTATTCGATATTTTTTATCTGATACTTATTCTGAATATAATCAATCCACATTTTCCATTCTAAAATATATTTTTCTTGTGTATAGTCTTTCAAATAAGCAGAGATTTTTGCCATTTCTGCCAGATTTGATACTTTAAGTGTCCATTCTTCAATTGTAGGTAATTCTTCTTTCTTCCAATATTGAGCAATCAAAAGTCTTGCGGCTGTTATTAAGTTCAAAGTCAATTTAGTCTCTATAACTGTACAGTCCATAATTATTCCTAGTAAAAAGAACTGCGGAGTAAACTTAATCTTCTTTTTCAAAATATTCTGCATAATCCACCATACTTTAATCCAAAATGCTTTAACTTTTTTACAAGTCCACCATATATGGTAATAAGTGGCATCTTCACAATCGCATCTCAGCTGGCTGAGGAACTCTGGGAGTTGAAGTCCACAAGTCTTAAAAGAGCCAAGTTTGCAGACCCCTGGTCTAACCCAGGGTTTCTCAACCTTGGTGAGTTGAGGATGCATGGACTTCAACTCCCAGAATTCCCCAGTGTATCCTACTTATGTTTGGCTCTGACTTTTTTCTCTCCTTTGCTATAGGCCCACAGATCACGCACTGATGCGCGTGCACACACCCACGCCCAAAAGTGCTTTCTTCAAGCGGCAACTGGAGTTTCTGGTTTTTCTTTGAAAACATTTCGCTTCTCATCCAAGAAGCTTCTTCAGCTCTGGATGTTTCTTGGATTGCTCCTTGGATGAGAAGCAGGGGTGAAATGTAAAATTTGTTACTACCAGTTCTATGGGCGTGGCTTGGTGGTGGGGGTAATGTGACTGGGTGGGCGAGGCCAACATTTCTTTTTTACTTTTAAAAGCATTTTAAAAGCATTAAAAAATGCTTTTAAAAGGCTCCTCTGACGATCCCAGCCGAGTTGCCTGATTGCCAGAGCCTTTTAAAAGCATTTTTTAACAACCTCTTCGGCCGAAGAAGTTGTTGAAAAAATGCTTTTAAAAGGTTCTGATGATCCCAGCTGAGCTGTGCGATCATCAGAGGCTTTTTTTTTTACTTTTAAGAGCATTTTTTCGGCCAAAGAAAAAATGCTTTTAAAAGTAAAAAAAAAAAAACCTCTGATGATCGTGCAGCTCAGCTGTGCATGGGGGGGGGGCAGAGGTTTTTGCTATCAGTTCTCCGAACCACCCGCTGCCATCGCTACCGGATCGGGCGATCTGGTCCGAGCCGGGAGCATTTCACCCCTGATGAGAAGCGAAACATCTTCAAAGAAAAACCAGAAAGTTCATCCAGTTGCCGCTTGAAAAAGCACCTTTGGGGCAACCATCACCTGGATTACTTGAGAATCTACACACACACAAACACACACACACACAGATACCAGATTGCCTCTGATGAAAGAAAAAAAAACAATCCTTGGTAGAAAAAAAACACCATGACGCAACCTTGTTACAAAAGATTTGGAAAGAAGCTAGCTAAATGCATTAAAGAGTTTGGCTTTTTTTTTTAATTTTAAAAAGATAAAAGACATATTAGCAAATTTTTATAGGCAGTCCCTTAACTTACATCCGTTCATTTAGGGATCGTTCAAAATTACAACGGCAGTGAAAAAAGTGACTTATGGCCGTTTTGCACACTTAATGGCCATTGCAGCATCCCCACGGTCACGTGTCCAAAATTTGGGTGTTTGGCAACTGGCATGTATTTATGACGGTTGCAGTATCCCGGGATCATGTGATCTGTTGTGTCTTGTCCGCTCTCACCGCAGCCGGGGTCTGCTTATCTGCTCCCGAACACGGAGGAATGTATGCCTCCCGGCCCCAGTTCTGGCTCCATGCCCAGACAAGCTGCAGAGGAGGGGGCACCTCCCGGTCCCAGCCCTGGCTCCATGCCTAGGCAAACGGAGCAGCTAGACCCCTCCCCCTCCTCCACAGCATGTGAGCCTGAGGAAAGTTTACTTCCAACAACAGCTGATTGGAGTGACCCTCACATCAGAAGACTGGATAGGCGGAGGCAACAGAAGGAAGGGAGGGGCAGGCCTTAATGAGTGCTGAGTCATGGAGCCACACCCCATGGCCTATATAAAGGATCTGCTTTCTGGCAGTCTCTGAGTCAGGCAAAGTCGAACTTATCTTGCTGAAGTCACTTTCTGGTCTCCTGCCTGCCCTGAGGACTTTGCTAGGACTTTGGGCAGAGCTGCAGAGGCAAGCCTGATTCGGATTTCCCTGACCCGGCCGTCAGTGGAGGAGTGGGACACGACATGATCCCCTTTTGCGACCTGACAAGCAAAGTCAATGGGGGAAGCCGGATTCACTTAACAGCTGTGTTACCAACTTAACAACTGCAGTGATTCACTTAACAACTGTGGCAAGAAAGGTCGTAAAATGGGGCAAAACTCACTTAACAACTGTCTCATGTAGCAACAGGCTCAATTCCGGTCTTAACTTGAGGATTACTTCTATACAGAAAGAAATAAAAATGTATTGTATGGGATTTTTTTTTTTTTACTGTTAAAGGTACACCTTGTTCTATTTCTTATTGTTCATGCTAGGGCTAACTTTTAATTATTATTATTTTTTTGTAATATAGGAGACGGGACACCCTTTGGTCGCTCAAAAGAAACCCTTCCCCTGGTTAAAAACATTGCGACTTTTTAGAGGGTGTATCTTGAAATGACTGTCATCCAAACAGGGTGAAACTTTTAGAAAAGCTTGAGAAGAATACTTCAATTTATGCCACAGGCAGGAAAGCCTAGATGAATTGTTTGATGAATTAGATTGGCACCCTTAAGGCTAAGTGATATCTGGGCTGCAAAAACACAGAAGATTGCAGAATAGATTTTGCGGGCCGGATATGATTGCTCAACAGTTTGCTTGATTTTGACTTAGTAGGATCTCTGAATCCAGGCATTATTGGTTTATAAACCATGATCCGTGACTTATCCTGGAAAACCAACTAAGTGCGTTTTAATCAGTTTAGTAACATTCTGTTTATTAAGGCTACAAGTATCTGAGCTTACAAAAGGTTAAGCCGGGATTAATGTATGAACCCAGCCATTGACATGAGAGGTTGTTTTTTTTTACACATGCTAAGCTACAGATAATAGAATAGTGTAGTGTAGTGTAGTGTAGTGTAGAGTAGAGTAGAGTAGAGTAGAGTAGAGTAGAGTAGAGTAGAGTAGAGTAGAGTAGAGTAGAGTAGAATAGAATAGAATAGAATAGAATAGAATAGAATTCTTTATTGGCCAAGTGTGATTGGACACACAAGAAATTTGTCTTGGTGCAGAATGCTCTCAGTGTACATAAAAGAAAAGATACGTTCATCAAGAATCATAAGGTGCAACACTTAATAGGGTACAAATAACCAATCAAATCATATTTTTTTCTACCTAAGATGGCGCCGACGAAGGCTGCCTCGGTGAAATGCTCTCTAATTGTTTCTTTATTTCTAATTGTTCTCTGTGACTCACTACGGATTTCCTACTCACGAGACCATCTGCTAAAAATTAAGGAACATTTCTTTAAGGAGCAGCTTTCTTTAATCTCACCCCCGCCTGTCTTTACAAACACGGAGATTCTAACACAGGAGGAGGCAATTCCCACGGAGCCATGGATTACTAAAAAAACCAAACGACAGAAACGAAGGAAACGAGGTAAACGATCTGGGATCTTAATCAAGCTAAGAACTCGCACTAAAACTCCTCTGCCTTCAATTTTCCTAACAAATATACGCTCACTTGCAAATAAGATGGATGAAATACTCCTCTTAAACAAATACTATTCTGATTTTCGCAATTCAGCAGTCCTATGCTTCTCTGAAACCTGGTTAAATGAATCAATTGAAAATAGCAGCCTGAACATTCCAGGATTTCAAATTGAACGATCAGACAGGATTCCAGAAATATCTGGTAAAAAGAAAGGAGGAGGCTTATGCCTATATATTAATACAACCTGGTGTCAAGATTTTAACATAATTTACAAATTCTGTGACAACAATTTAGAGACTCTAATTATCAACTGCAAACCTTACTATTCGCCTCGTGAATTTTCCTCATTTCTTCTAATTGCTGTTTATGTCCCACCACAAGCCTGTGTAAACGAGGCATTACGAACTCTAGCTGACCAAATCATGGAGGCTGAAGCCAAACACCCTGATTCACTGGCCATTGTTTTGGGAGATCTAAACAAGGCAAACTTAAGGAAAGAACTACCAAAATACTTTCAGCATGTCAATTGTCCCACCAGAGGCAAGAATACTCTAGACCAGAGGTTCCCAATCTTTTTCGCCCGCGGCTCCCCCGGAAATCCGACCTGCAACTGCGCATGCGCACCAGACGCCCCAGAAATGGCGCATCAGCGCCAGACCCAGCGGGCGCAGATATTCCGCGGCGCCCCCATGACGATAGCGCGGCTCCCTGGGGAGCCGCGGCTCACACTTTGGGAATCACTGCTCTAGACCACTGCTACACAACACTAAAAGATGCCTATCGGTCTTTACCACGTGCAGCTGTAGGACACTCTGATCATTGCATGATTCACCTTGTACCTGCTTACAGGCAAAGACTTAAAGCCATAAAACCAATAATTAAATCAGTGAAAACCTGGACGGAGGAATCAGAATTAAAGCTACAGGCATGTTTTGCACTGATTGGAATATTTTTAAAGATACCTCTGCAGACCTGGATGAACTCACAGATACTGTAACATCATATGTCAGCTTCTGTGAAGACCTATGTGTACCTACAAGGAACTTGCGAATACACAGTAATAACAAACCTTGGTTTACACCTAAACTTAAGCAGCTACGACATTCCAAAGAGGAAGCCTACAGAAAAGGTGATAAAATGCTGTACAATCAGGCCAGAAATGCACTAATAAGGGAGATAAGAGCAGCAAAAAGAAGCTACTCTGAAAAGCTAAAGAATCAATTTTCAGCAAATGAACCAGCAAACATGTGGAAAACTCTTAAAAATATCACCGGCTATGGCAAACCTCCTTCCCAGGCTGAAGGTAATCAACAACTGGCAGATGACCTGAATGAGTTTTACTGCAGGTTTGAAAGGAAACTACAGCCACCTATCTCCACAACCCACATCTCAGACACACCAACAACAGCCAAGCCTCCTACAACTGACCCCATTTCATTGGGTTCACAACCCCTAGTGATCACAGAAAAGGAAGTGCAGGACCTATTTCACAGACAAAAGCCAGGAAAAGCTCCAGACCCAGACAAGATAACTCCTTCTTGCTTAAAAGTCTGTGCTGACCAATTGGCCCCCATCTTCACCCATATTTTCAATAAATCACTAGAGATGTGTTATGTTCCTTCTTGCTTCAAACGCTCTACCATCATCCCAGTGCTGAAGAAGCCCACCATCAAGGAACTGAATGACTACAGACCAGTTGCTCTAACATCTGTAGTCATGAAAACCTTTGAAAGGCTAGTGCTTTCCTACCTGAAAACCATCACGAATCCGCTCTTAGACCCCTTGCAATTTGCATACCGAGCAAATAGATCAACAGATGATGCTGTTAATATGGCTCTGCACTACATCCTACAACATCTTGAGTCTCCAAAGACCTATGCAAGGGTCCTTTTTGTAGACTTTAGTTCAGCATTCAATACCATCATTCCAGACATTCTTCTAACTAAGCTAAACCAGCTACAGGTACCGGAACAGACTTGTAAGTGGATCACAAGCTTCCTAACAAACAGGAAGCAGCAGGTGAAGCTAAGCAAGATCACATCAAATACCTGTACAATTAGCACAGGGCCCCCCCAAGGCTGTGTGCTCTCCCCACTTCTCTTCTCTCTGTATACCAATGACTGCATCTCCAATGATCCATTTGTTAAGCTACTGAAGTTCGCAGATGACACAACAGTGATTGGTCTCATTCGAGACAATGACGAATCCGCATATAGACGAGAGGTCGAACGACTAGCCTTGTGGTGCAACCAAAACAATCTGGAACTGAACACACTCAAAACTGTAGAAATGGTGGTAGACTTTAGGAAAAACCCTTCCATACTTCCACCTCTCACAATACTTGACAACACAGTATCAACAGTAGAAACCTTCAAATTTCTGGGTTCTATCATATCGCAAGATCTCAAATGGACAGCTAACATCAAAAACATCATTAAAAAAGGACAACAAAGAATGTTCTTTCTGCGCCAACTCAGTAAGCTCAAACTGCCCAAGGAGCTGCTGATCCAATTCTACAGAGGAATTATTGAGTCTGTCATTTGCACCTCTATAACTGTCTGGTTCGGTTCTGCAACAGACTTCAGAGGATAATTAGAACTGCAGAAAAAATAATTGCTACCAACTTGCCTTCCATTGAGGACCTGTATACTGCACGAATCAAGAAGAGGGCCGTGAAAATATTTGCAGATCCCTCGCATCCTGGACATAAACTGTTTCAACTCCTACCCTCAAAACGACGCTATAGAGCACTGCACACCAGAACAACTAGACACAAGAACAGTTTTTTCCCGAAGGCCATCACTCTGCTAAACAAATAATTCCCTCAACACTGTCAGACTATTTACTGAATCTGCACTACTATTAATCGTTTCATAGTTCCCATCACCAATCTCTTTCCACTTATGACTGTATGACTATAACTTGTTGCTGGCAATCCTTATGATTTATATTGATATATTGATCATCAATTGTGTTGTAAATGTTGTACCTTGATGAACGTATCTTTTCTTTTATGTACACTGAGAGCATATGCACCAAGACAAATTCCTTGTGTGTCCAATCACACTTGGCCAATAAAATTCTATTCTATTCTATTCTATTCTATTCTATTCTATTCTATTCTATTCTATATTAGGAAACAGTCAATATAAATCGAAAGGATACAAGCAACAAAGTTACAGTCATACAGTCATAAGTGGAAGGAGATGGGTGATGGGAACGATGAGAAGATTAATAGTAGTGCAGATTTAGTAAATATTTTGACAGTGTTGAGGGAATTATTTGTTTAGCAGAGCGATGGCCTTCGGGGGAAAAACTGTTCTTGTGTCTAGTTGTTCTGGTGTGCAGTGCTCTATAGAGTCATTTTGAGGGTAGGAGTTGAAACAGTTTATGTCCAGGATGTGAGGGGTCTGTAAATATTTTCACAGCCCCCTTTTTGACTCGTGCAGTATGCAGGTCCTCAAAAGAAGGCAGGTTGGTAGGCATTGTTTTTTCTGCAGTTCTAATTATCCTCTGAAGTCTGTGTCTGTCTTGCTGGGTTGCAGAACCCGATTGTGGAACTGCAATCTATTGAGGGCTTCACATATATTAATACAAAAAACATAGCTTATACTTTGCAGCGGCTAGATTTGTATGGCCAGTTAAGCTACAGAACAAGCAAATAGAGATTTCACAATAGAATAACAGAGTTGGAAGGGACCTTGGAGATTTTCTAGTCTAGCCCTCTGCTTAAGCAGGAGACTTTAAATCATTCCAGACAAGTGGCTGTCCAGTCTTTTCTTAAAAGCCTCCAGTGATGGGGCACCCACAACTTCTGGAGGCAAGCTGTTCCCCTGGTGTATTGTTCTCACTGTTAGGAAATTTCTCCTTAATTCCAGATTTCTTCTCTCCTTGATTAGTTTCTATTCATTGTTCCTTGTCTTGGCTGCTGATGCTTTGGAGAATAACTTGACCCACCTCTTCTTCGTGGTAGTCCCAGAAATACTGAAGCACTGATATCATGTCACCCCTGGTTCTTCTTTTCACTAGACTAGCCATACCCAATTCCTGAAACCGTTCTTCGTATATTTTAGCCTCCAGCCCCCCTTAATTGTCTTTTTGTTCTTCTCTGCATTCTTTCCAAAGTTTCTATATCATTTTTATAATGTAGTGACCAAAAATTGGATGCAGTATTCCAGGTGCAGTCTTACTAAGGCTTTATAAAGCAGTACTGTTACTTCTCGTGATCTTGATTTTTATCCCTTTCTTAATGCAACCTAGGATTGCATTGGGTTTTTTGGGGGGAGGGGTTGTTGCCTTTGGTGAAATAATCCATGGTAGAATAATCAGGCCATGTTTTGGCTGAATGTGGTTTATTCTAAGCTACAAATCTCCTTTTTGTACTGTCCATGGCACCTGGCCCTCTCAATTCCTGGCAGATAGATGGGGAAAAAATGGAGGTAGTGACAGATTTTATTTTCCTGGGCTCCAAGATCACTGCAGATGGGGACTCCAGCCAAGAAATTAAAAGACGCTTGCTCCTGGGGAGGAAAGCTATGGCAAATCTAGACAGCGTACTAAAAAGCAGAGACATCACCCTGCCAACAAAAGTGCGCATAGTCAAAGGTATGGTTTTCCCAGTTGCAATGTACGGCTGTGAAAGTTGGACCATAAGAAAGGCTGAGCACCAAAGAATTGAGGCCTTTGAACTCTGGTGCTGGAGAAGACTCCTGCGAGTCCCTTGGACTGCAAGGCGATCCAACTGGTCAGTCCTAGAGGAGATCAACCCTGACTGCTCTTTAGAAGGTCAGATCCTGAAGATGAAACTCAAATACTTTGGCCACCTAATGAGAAGGAAGGACTCACTGGAGAAGAGCCCAATGCTGGGAAAGATGGAGGACAAAAGAAGAAGTGGGTGACAGAGAATGAGGTGGCTGGATGGAGTCACTGAAGCAGTAGGCGTGAGCTTAAATGGACTCCAGGGGATGGTAGAGGACAGGAAGACCTGGAGGAACATTGTCCATGGGGTCACGATGGATCGGACACGACTTGGCAACTAACAACAACAACAAATCTCCTGCATCTGAAGGCTGCCTCTAAAGCAGTCATTGTAATGAAGATAGCATAGCCTTGAGACTTCTGCATCTCTGTGAAGGATTTATGGGAAATGAAGCACTATCTTGAAGGACACTGGTGCATATCAGGGCATGTTTGGCTGAACTGGTGTGAAGCTTGAAGACAGCACAGCCTTGAGATTTCTCTGTATCTGTTGTTGAGGCTTTCCAAATCACAGCCACTCGTTATGCCTCAACCAAGGTCATGAGAATGATTTGGACTTGCCATATTTGGGCATCTCTTGGGCCTGTTTGTTCATCCTGTGCATAATCTGTATTGAAAGAGAAATACCTTGACATTTAGAATGGTGGCGACGTTTTAGACAGGATCCTAAAGTAAGTCCTCTTTCTACTCTGCCCAGACCAAAAATGGGTGAGTGAGATGAAGGTCTCCAAACTCATTTGAGATCCAGGAAATTCAGCAAGGCAGCTACTGAGTTTTGCAGGAGCTAAAATATCAAATCGGTCAAATTGAGAATTTATTGCAGTGTGAAAAGAGCAAAGTGGAGCGGTCATACCTACATTTGGCCACCAGGTGACAGCATGTGATAATCTTGAGATATTGCTGGTTGGGAAAGGGCCAGAGAATTACATAATTCAGTATAATATAATATACTATAGACAGTGTTTTTTCCATTCCTTTTAAAGAAAATCAGACAGAACCCTAAATTAGAGAAACAAAGTCTTAGCATACTGGAAAGTTAAACTGATAGCAGCTGGAATTCTTTTCTTTTTTTTAAACCTAAGGTATATACCGGCTATCAAATCAAATCATATATAATATAATGTTCCGATGATAAAGGTACCCTTTCATCACTTATCAAGCAACTCTGGATGGCTATCAATACGATAAAAATGGCAATATAAGACTTTAAAACAATAAATATTAACATCCGAAGGGTTAGGACTCAGTTACAGAGATTAGCACTGGTGATGTTGCCTTGTTTGGTAATGAAACATCTGCAAGAAAACAACCAAATTTAAAGAGCACCAAGGGCCTTAGCGAGACAATGAATGAGGCACTTGGAAACATGAAAGAAAATGGGAATAGAATGGGGTGAAATGATTTTAAAATCCCTTCTTTTTTTCCTATCCAAATAACCAGCCACATGTTTTAAAAATTGGAAATTTCTCAGTCATCCACTGGCCATTGGCTCTTGCTTTCTGCCTTCCTGAGAACTTATTACACATGGTTCCACCCCTTCCCACCTCCAGAGGTTGGTAAATAAGAGTCTACTTTCTAGAGAGGAGTCATGGTGACAAGAAGAACGTCTTACCTTTGCCATACTGGTGGTAGTAACCCCCTAAAATTGACCTTCCTGTTGAATCTCGAAGAATGAGAAATTCTCCTTTCCATCTTTTTTCCAGACTTCCTTGGCACCGACAATAGCGAAAAGCTCGATTTTAAAAAGAAATTGTTAGATTCTACTCAGGCAAGATATAGGTCCATGATGGAGAACCTCTCTGTGGGCATGCGCATCATTGCTAGCTGATCTTCTGGTTTCCAGCGTGCATATTTTTTAGGTCGTTTTCAGGCTGTTTTTCAAGCCATTTTTAGGGTCAAAAACAACCTGAAAATAGCCCCCAAAACAGGCAAAAACGACCAAAAAACAGGCATGCAATTGCTGGCCAGCTAGTCTTTGAGTTTCCGGCACTCCGGCACACCCACATGTATGCGCGTTCTGGTTTGGGCACTGAGTGCCGAAAAGATCCGCCATCACTGATATAGGCAGTCCTTGACTTATAACCATTTGTCTAGTGACCATCAAAGTTACAACTGGCACTGAAAAAAAGTGACTCACGACTGCTTTTCACACTTACGACCACTGCAGCATTCCCATGGTCACGTGATCAAAATAAATGTGGACACCTGGCAACTGGCTCGTGTTTATGACGGTCGCAGTGTCCTCGGGGGTCATGTGATCAGCTTTTGCGACCTTCTGACAAGCAAAGCCAATGGGGAAACCAGATTCATTTTACAATTAATTTTAATTTTACAATTAATTAATTTTAATTTTACAATTTAATTTTAATTTTACAATTAAGGGGCGTGCATAAGCGCACAAACGTGCCTACCGTTCCTGTCCTATTGTTTTTCTTTTCTTCTTCCTATATATATATATATATATGCTTATACCTCCTTATATTTACTCATATATGTGTTTATATACTATATAATCTTTTTGTATGATACCTACATATATTGTTGTGACAAAAATAAATAAATAAATAAATAAATTGTGCTGCTAACTTAACAACTGCAGTGATTCACTTAATGACGGTGGCAAGGAAGATTGTAAACTGGGGCAAAACTCACCTAACAAGTGACTTGCTTAACAATGGAAAATTTGGGTTCAAGTGTGGTCCTAAATCGATGTACTCAACTAGGGGGCACTGATGTACAAATATGAAGTTAAATTGCAATTCATCTTTAGAAATGAATTACAAGACTACTAGGAAAAGCTGGGGATAATGGGCTTTGCAGCCCAATGGCTCTGGAGGAACCAAATTAGAGAAGGTTGACAAAAGAAATCACATTTCTCTTTTACACCTGGTTAAAAGACATAGAAAGGTCTTCGTTTTGGTTTGTCACACAATATAATCTATACATTACTCTCTACGTAAGCTTATGAAACTTCTAAACTATGACTTGTTCAAACCTGCTTGCCTGAAGAAGCAACAACTAGATGGCTTTGCACAAGAGACTAAGCCACAAACCACAGTGAAGTGCAGTTCAACAGAATGTTCAGCCAAAAAAAAATGAGCAACTGTGTTATACCAAAGGTGCTTTTTCAAGAGGCAACTGAACTTTCTGGTTTTTCTTTGAAGACGTTTCGCTTCTCATCCAAGAAGCTTCTTCAGTTCTGACTGGATGGTGCTGGATAGAAGGATTTATACTCCTTGCAGACAGCTGTCATTTGCATTCTTTTAGCCGGTTGGTTGTTAAAGTCACCTGGAGGTTTATCTGTGTCCTCAGGGTCACCTGAGTGGTGCAAATGGATGTGGAGCCTTCTTGGAAGTGTTGAAAGGACTGTGTTGTAGGCTGGAGACAGATAATGTTGTATCCCTCCCCCTGTGTTGAGAGAGGGCTGTTCAATTTTGATATAGATGTCCTCTTTGACTCCTCTTTCAAACCAGCGGTCCTCTCTGTCCAAAATGTGGAGTTGAGCTGTCTTCAAAAGTGTGGCCTTTGTCTTTTAAATGCAGATGGACTGCTGAATCTAATCCTGTTGTGTTTGTTCTCCTGTGTTGTGCCATGCGTTTATGAAGTGGCTGTTTTGTTTCCCCAATGTACAGATCTGCCTTCCATTGAGGACCTGTATACTGCACGAATCAAGAAGAGGGCTGTGAAAATATTTGCAGATCCCTCGCATCCTGGACATAAACTGTTTCAACTCCTACCCTCAAAACGACGCTATCGAGCACTGCACACCAGAACAACTAGACACAAGAACAGTTTTTTCCCGAAGGCCATCACTCTGCTAAACAAATAATTCCCTCAACACTGTCAGACTATTTACTGAATCTGCACTACTATTAATCGTTTCATAGTTCCCATCACCAATCTCTTTCCACTTATGACTGTATGACTATAACTTGTTGCTGGCAATCCTTATGATTTATATTGATATATTGACCATCAATTGTGTTGTAAATGTTGTACCTTGATGAAGGTATCTTTTCTTTTATGTACACTGAGAGCATATGCACCAAGACAAATTCCTTGTGTGTCCAATCACACTTGGCCAATAAAAATTCTATTCTATTCTATTCTATTCTATCTGTATATGGTTCACTGCATTAAAGAGGTCATCTATGTCAAAACTGAAACAGTTTGTCAGAAGGTGACAAAAGGGGATACACGACCCTGGGACACTGCAACCATCATAAATATGAACCAATTGCCAAGCATCTGAATTTTGATCATGTGACCAAGGGGATGCTTCATATTTATGACGGTCATAAATGTGATTGTCATAAATACATGCCAATTGTCAAGCATCCAAATTTTCTGACGCAACCGTGGAAATGCTGCAACAGTTGTGTTACAAATGGTCATAAATCACTCTTTTTCAATGCCGTTGTAACTTTGAATGGTCACCAAACGAACGGTTGGCCAACAAGGATCACCTGTACAAAGTTGGTTGGAGAAAGAAGTAGCTGGAAAATTCTTTGTATTTGATGTTTATGACTGAGTTGCTCTTTCAGTACAAAGCGATGGAAATTAACAATAATAACAGTATTTGCCCCAGAGCCTCCGTCAAGAAAAAGGTGTTTCTAGTTATAATGGCAGATGGAAATGAACCCTAAGATATTTTGAGCTTTCCCTTGGATTTTGTTTCCAGCACTTATCCCACCCTCCGGTCGAAAAGGATATTGGAGCCCAGAAATAGTTAATAAGTAACTTAGTTCAAAACTTTCCTTGAGGATTAATGAGGTGTGACCGACTCATAATGGGATATGACAGAGACAAATGGCTAAGAGGGAAGAATTGGTGAATAATGGGGAAATGTCTTTAGTCCTCTTATGTAGCCCCTTAATATTGGGATTCATTTATATATTCACAAAACTTTATGAAGATGGAGGGTTTAAGAACTGGCTGCAAGCTTTCTGTGAAACCTTCTCAGCCGTTGGCTGAGCTGCTATGATGTCACAGAAGCACCCACAAATCAGGTTTTCTCATTCTTTAGCACCTGGCTAAGGAATTCTGGGAGTTGAAGTCCACATATCTCAAAAGTGACAAGGTTGAGAAACACAGCCACAGATTCCAACTGTCGAGAATTAAAATTATAGAAGACGCAGTCATTGCAAAAAAAAAATAAAAGAAAGAAAGAAAGGAAAATTTACTTAATAAGGTACAGTAACCAATTCTTTTACGTTCAGTTAATCTTGCCAATGTATGGTGGGGGGAGTCTTTGATTTATCACCCAGCATGTGGTATGAAAAACAGATAAGCTGACCAAGCTTTTACACTGTGGAAACTTGCTTGTTTTTAACAATCAAGATGCTAGAGCTGGACTTGCTCATGGTGACTGGCTTAAAACTCTGGAAATCCTAAATCCAGAGTCAATATCTATTTACTTCCATGCTGGTATTAACGGGAAAGATTTACATGCTGTGCTAGGAGTGAGGTTTCTTTTACCATGATTTGCTTAGGTAAGCCAAAGTGATATTCTTCCTACCAAAAATTGCCAGCCATTACCTACACATAGCAGTGCAGGGTTTTTCCATTTGTTTATTATCTGCTTTTCTACTACAGGGCACTAAAAAATAAATAAATAAAAAAAATAGAAGCAATGAGAAGCAAAGGAAAACAAAATACTAGGCCATCGTGGCCTATTAAAAGGCTTGAAATGTATCATAGTGTATTATTGATTGTCATTCAAATAAGAACCCAGAATGACCAAACATGAAATTTGGTGGGGCTAATAGATAAATTAGAAAAAAGGGGTAGTGTAGAAACTGTAATGTTGATCTGAAATGTAGTATAGATCAGGGGTCACCAACCTTTCAGATTTCAGACTTCAGGGACCACTAAATTCATAATTTTAAATCCTGCAGACCACTAATATGATCTGCCTAATGACTGGCTGGGTGGGCATGGCTAGGTGGTCATGTGACTGGCTGGGCGTGGCCAACTCAATGTCACTCACATCGAGAGGCGCCTTGCCAGCCTCTACTCGCCCCTCCTTTCCCAGCCACTCCTCGCCTCCCCACCCGGGCTCCTTAGCACCCCAACAGGAAGCAGTTGTTGGAGCTAAGCAACAACCACCACGAGAAAGAGTTGGCAAAACAGTTCAAATTGGATCTGACTGAGAAGGAAGCTCAGTAGAAGCACCTCACTGAGGACTACAAGCATAGGTTTTCCAAGCAGAGGGAAAACCTGTGGGAGTGCAAGGCCAAGTACCGGCGCCTACAGGCTCAGCGGGCTGAGATGGTCAGCCAGTTCCAGGCCATGATGCAGTCCCACTGGAACAAGGACATCTGGCTCTTCGCCACCAGAGGCACTTCCCTTCTCCAAAGCCCCACACCAGGAGGTTGAAGCAGACACCAAGTCGGAATTTCTGCCCCCCTCTGACCCACACAAACAGATCCCAAAGGGGGAGACTCTCTGCAGCAACACAAACGTTCATTGCACATATCCATCCCAGGGCCTGTAGTTTGCGGACCCCTGATTTAGTGCCATATAAAAAAATGCAAATAATTTTTCTGAGGACCACCAAAATTTTCTTGTGGACCACCAGTGGCCCACGGACCACCAGTTAGTGACCACTGATGTAGATTGAAATGGGGAGAGGAGAGGGGTGGGGTGGGAGGGAGGGAGGGGAGGGGAGAGGAGAGGAGAGAAAGGGAGACCAAGGGTGGTAAGGGAGAATGGAGGAAAGGAAGAAGGAAAGGAAAAAGGAGAGGAGAGACAAAGAAAACAGAAGGAAGTCACTTCAAAAAGGATGTTGGAGCTAAGTAGGTTATGAGGTTAAAAATAGTTTCTTATGCAACTTTGCATTTTTGCAAATGATTCATACCCACTAAACGATATAGCCTGAACTGAATCTGGTGACCAGAGATCATTACTAACTACGAGGAGGAAATTGCAGGTTTTCCAATCATATTTCTGAAGCCCTCTTCCCTCCAAGCCCTCCGTCTTGAGTGCAGGGAGGATGGGCTCATCCCAGCAGACTCCGGTCATCTGGAATTTGAGGCTGGTTTTATTGGAGCTCCGTTTGAAGATTAAAAGAGCTGACGCATAAAGAAAGTAACTGAGGTTTTTACTGTAACAGCACTTTTTAAAAAAAAATATAATTCTATTGTAAAAAAAAATTAGAAAGAAAACCGAATACTAATAGAAACTCATGTAAAGTTTTAAAAAAAGAGAAAGATGAAAGAAAGAACAAATTGAAGGGGGGGGGAAATAGAAGAAAGTAGTAGCTTTCCAGTTTTCTTTACAGCAGTTATAAGTACCATTCTAACTTTATTTCTTGTTACAACGTGCCTCTGCTTTTTGTTCTAGAATTTATTCTTTCTAATTGTCAAAATCATAAATCACAAGTTCCTTTTTTTTTTCTGTTTGCCACAAAAAGTCTAAAAGTTTTCAGTCAGCAATAAACGTTGGTGTTTTCTCTGATTGATTTCTCTGAATCAATCAATTGACTAGGTTGATTCTCTGGTCAATTTGGCCATTTCAGCAACTTCTATTGGGGGCAATTTTTATTTATTTTTTATTCATTTATTTGTATCCTACGGTTATTATTTTACAAAAAACTCAAAGTGGTAGACATATCCATTTCTCCCGTTTTCTCCACAACAATTCTGGGAGGTCAGTTGGGCCAAGAGAGAGTGACTGGCCCAAAGTCACCGAGCTGGTTTTCATGGCTAAGGCGGGACTTGAACTCACAAACTCCCACTTTCTAGCCTGGGTATTAACCACTAGACCAGTGATGGGGAACCTTTTTTCCTGTGGGTGCTGAAAGCGGGTGCGCGCACAACAGCGTGCACACGCCCCTGCTGATACCCATAATGCAATGCCCCTCTACAGGCCCTGTGCCCCACGCATGTGAACGTGAAGCCCCCATGTTCCCCCAGCCCCCACGCATGCACATGCAACCCCCATTTTGGTGCTAGCAGACCTTCCTAAAGCCTCCTGGGACCAAAAACAGGCTGCGTGTGGGCATGGTTATATACTATATAATCTTTTTGTATGATATTGTGACAAAATAAATAAATAAATAAATAAATGTCCTGGCAGAGACCCGAAAATCATCTGGCCGGTGGGAGGAGCACGGGCATGCACAGTGGAGCTGGGTGTCCGCTTACGTGCCCGCAAAGATGGCATAGGTCCACCATCACAGCACTAGGCCAGCCTTGCTCCTTAATACGGAAGCTGTCCATCTTTGCACAAGTAATAATCTCACTGCAGTAATCAGTTTACAGGCGGCTGTTACGTATAAACTGGGTTGACAAAATCAGAAATGAGGAGGTGATAAGCCACCTGGGAAAATCAAGGGAAATCATTAAAACCATGAAAAAGCGGAAGTTAGAATAATTTGGATATGTGATGCGACACCCCCCACCCCGGAAAAATACGGCTTCACTTAATCCTCCAGGGAAAAATTGGTGGCAAATGAGGTCCAGGCAGAAGAAGAATGTAAAAAGGATGTTGAGACTCTAGAAAGAGTGCAGAGAAGAGCAACAAAGATGATTAGGGGACTGGAGGCCAAAACATATGAAGAACGGTTGCAGGAACTGGGTATGTCTAGTTTAATAAAAAGAAGGACTAGGGGAGACATGATAGCTGTGTTCCAATATCTCAGGGGTTGCCACAAAGAAGAGGGAGTCGGGCTGTTCTCCAAAGCACCTGAGGGTAGAACAAGAAGCAATGGGTGGAAACTGATCAAAGAAAGAAGCAACTTAGAACTAAGGAGAAATTTCCTGACAGTTAGAACAATTAATCAGTGGAACAATTTGCCTGCAGAAGTTGTAAATGCTCCAACACTGGAAATTTTTAAGAAAATGTTGGATAACCATTTGTCTGAAATGGTGTAGGGTTTCCTGCCTGGGCAGGGGGTTGGACTAGAAGACCTCCAAGGTCCCTTCCAACTCTGATATTATTATTATAAGAACATCATGGCTTCAAAATCTAAGGGGCTGGTTTGGACGAAGCACAACAGCACTTTGTTGTGCGGCTGTTAATAAAAATAGGATCGCCAATATGATCGCCAACCAGTGGTGGAATTCAGCCGGTTCTATCCGGTTCAGGCAAACCAGTAGCGGCAGCTGTGGGAGGCTCCGCCCACCCTCCCAGACATCATCACATCCCGTTTTTGACGCTTTTGACGTTTCTGAAGGACCTGCGCATGTGTGGAGGTGGTGCAGGCGCTCACATTTGTGAACCAGTAGCGAAGGTAAGTGAATACTGCCCCTGTTGCCAACATACGATGAAAGATATGGCACAAGAAGAAGTTATCAGCTATAGAAACAAAGCTCCAGTTTTTTTCTTCAAATCATTTATTAGTCCCCACCAGTGGTGGGTTTCGAATTTTTTTTACTACTGGTTCTGTGGGTGTGGCTTGGTGGGTGTGGCATGGCTCGGTGGGCGTGGCTTGATGAGCATGGCAGGGGAAGGATACTGTAAAATCTGCATTCCCTCCCCAATCCAGGAGAAGGTTACCGCAAAATCCCCATTTTACTCCCGATCATCTGGGACTCAGGAGGCAGAAAATAGATGGGGGTGGGGCCAGTCAGAATTTTTACTACCAGTTCTCCGAACTATTCAAAATTTCCGCTATCCCGAACTGGTCAGAACCTGCTGAAACCCACCCCTGGTCCCCACAGAAAAGCCTCCAATTTCAATCGTATGTTCACCTTAAAAATCCTCTGCATTCTCATACGTATTTGAATCCAGAACTTTCTAACTTTTTTTACATATTCACCAAACCCGATACAGTAAAACGGCCCTTCTCTGTGGGTCACGTAGGTTTTATTACAGCATCGTTTTAGAGAAAGCGCAAAACATTTCCTTCCCCCTGCTTGGAAGGACACTCCGTGTGTTCTCTTGAGTCACTTCCCTAGACCTCTGTGGGTTCTCCTGAGTCATCGCCATCTTAGGTGGTTAGTCTAGCGGCCAGAGAAAGATGGAAGGGAACTGGCTCTATCCATAGTTTTGCATTCCTTTGATATCCACCCTATATGGCTACTTCTTCATCCTATACACCGTGATTCATTCTTCCATCATTGGATGACCATCCAGAAACCTTGTATCGAAAGGGCAGAATAAGAAAGAATTGCTATTTTTAGGCATATTCTTCCACAGGATAGACATTCTAATGAGTATTGTGGGTCGGTGGGCACAGACTGATGCAGGCAGGATTCAATCCAACACAACTTTATTAACAGCGCAACAGCAGCAACAGTAACGGAATGAAAACTCTCTGAGGTGGAGCCCTCTGACAGCTCTTAAATACCCAGGCTGTCAGATGTCAGCGCCTCGGGTTTCCCGCTTTTCTTCGGCTCGCGTCTCAGCCAATCAGCAGCGATCTGCTGTTGGCGAGGCAGGAGCCTCGGTCGTAACTCCGAGGACTTAACACATTCCTTTCGTGTATGCTTCAGAAGAATGAAGAGCTGGCTGACTGGGGGATTCTGGGAGTTGAAGTCCACTCAACATCAGGTTGCCAAGGTTAAGACCAGTGGTGAAATTCAAAATTTTTTTTACTACCGGTTATGTGGGTGTGGCTTGGTGGGCGTGGCTTGGTGGGCATGGCAGGGGAAGGATACTGCAAAATCTCCATTCCCACCCCACTCTGGGGCCAGCCAGAGGTGGTATTTGCCGGTTCTCTGAACTACTCAAAATTTCCACTACTGGTTCTCCAGAACCTGTCAGAACCTGATGAATTTCACCCCTGGTTAAGACAACCTGTCTTAGACATACTTTCACTACATGACAGCAGCTGGCTAAGTCTTAGCTGGGCTTGAAATCCTAAGCAGCCTCAGGGTTCGATTGGATATATTTGGAAAGGAGACCACTAGGAGACCACAAGGTTGCTGACCGTCAGTTAGGAAATCAAGAGCATCTCCTGAAAAAAAAAAAGGTGACAGCAAACAATGTCTGTATTACAGGTAGTCCTCGACTTACAACTACAATGGCGCCCCAAATATGTCGCTAAGTGAGACGGTTGTTAAGTGAGTTTTGCCCCATTTTATGACCTTTCTTGCCACAGTTGTTAAGTGAATTGTTGCAATTGTTAAGTCAGTGACACAGCTGTTAAGCGAATCAAGCTTTCCCATTGACTTGGCTTGTCAGTAGATCACAAAACGGGATCACATGATCCCTGGACACTGCAAGCATCATAAATAAGTTGCCAAGCACCGAATTTTTGATCATGTGACCATGGGGATGCTGCAATGGTCATAAGTAAAAACAGCCCTAACTCACTTTTTCCAGTATTGTTGTAACTTTGAAGGGTGACTAAACATACTGTTGTAAGTTGAGGACTACCTGTTTTATTTCCATATAGATACATTCATATAATTACTGGGAATTAGACCTTAAGGCAACTTTACCTATTTTTTTACCCTAGCAAAAATACAATATTAACCAAGACACCAAAGGTGCAGGGAGAAAGGAGGTTTAAAAGGAGGCCGGCCCTGGCCTTCTCATATCTCAAGAACTGAGGAAAATATTCAGATAACAGATTAACAGAGTTGGAAGGGACCTTATAGGTCATCTTGACCAACCCCCCGCTCAAGCAGGAGACCCTACATCATTTCTGACAAATGGCAGTCCAATCTTTTCTTGAAAGTCTCAAGTGATGAAGCTCCCACAACTTCCGAAGGCAACTTCTGTTCCATTGGTTGATTGTGCTCACAGTCAGAAAATTTCTCCTTATTTCCAGGTTGAATTGCTCCTTGTTCAGTTTCTATCCATTATTCTATCTGGCCTTCAGGTGCTTTGAAAAATAGCTTGAGCCCTTCCTCTCTGCGCCAGCCTCCCAAATATTGGAAGACTGCTCTCATATCTCCCCTGGTCCTTCTCGTCACTAGACTAGCCATGCCCAGTTCCTGCAACCGTTCATCGTATGTTTTAGTCTCCAGTCCCCTAATCATCTTGGTTGCTCTTCTCTGAACATTTTTCAAGAGTCTCAACATCTTTTTTGTAGAGTGGTGACCAAAACTGGATGCAGTTCTCTAGGTGTGGTTTTACTAGGGCTTTATAGAGTGGTATTAGTACCTCACTTGATCTTGATTGTATACCTCTGTTAATGCAATTTAGGATTGTGTTGGCTTTTTTGGCTGCCGCTGCATACTGCTGGCTCATATTTAGCTGGTTGTCCACTAAGACTCCAAGATCCCTCTCACAGTTACTACTATTAAGCCTGGTTTCACCCAGTTTATATGTGTACTTCGGTTTTACTTACCAAAAGAAATGCAACTAATTTATTTGTGTCTCCCTTTGAGCAATTATAACCCACTGGTGGGTTATAAATACTTCAAGGAATAAAAGGAAACAAAAGAAATTTCCCCAGATTTCACAGTCATAAAAACAATAATTAAGGAATTAAGACACCACAGGTATTGGGCAATCATCTATCTAACAATAGGACATCAAGGTAACCGTCTAGTGACGGAGTAACTATGGATAAATTTTACTGCCAAACAAAGATGACACATTTCAGCTGTTGATGTGGCAACAGATAAGCAGGTAGGGAGGGAAGTGAACATTTGCATACCTGAATGCCTTCCTAACAGGTGAGTCAGTTGATGGAATAACCCAGCTCCTGACCCATCCAGGTTATACCTGGACACCAGGAAGAGAGAAGGGAAATACTCCCAGAAGAGAGAAGGGTGCTCAGCCAGGGTTATCTGTTCAACAAAGAAGCTGAAAGAACCGCCTTCCAATGAAGTCATCCCAAAGGTATTTTTCCAAAAGGCAACCAGACTTTCTTGGTTTTTTCCAGGGGTGAAATCCAGCAGGTTCTGACAGGTTCTAGAGAACCGGCAGTGGAAATTTTGAGTAGTTCAGAGAACTGGCAAATACCACCTCTGGCTGGCCCCAGAGTGGGGAGGGAATGGAGATTTTGCAGTATCCTTCCCGTGGAGTGGAGTGGGGGATTTTGCAGTATGCTGTCCCAGCCACGCCTACCAAGCCACGCCCACAGAACCAGTAGTAAAAAAAAATTGCATTTCACCACTGTTTTTTTTCCTTGAAAATGTTTCACTTCTCATCTAAGAAACTTCTTCAGTTCAGTTCAGAAATGAAGAGGTTTTTACCACCGGGGAACAAAGATGTTTAAAAACATGTCCGCCAAGTGTTGGAAATGTAATCAGGTACCAGGCACAAAAAGTTGTTGGCACAGAAAGTTGGACCATAAGAAAGGCTGAGCGCCAAAGAATTGAGGCCTTTGAACTCTGGTGCTGGAGAAGACTCCTGCGAGTCCCTTGGACTGCAAGGCGAACAAACAAGTCAGTCCTAGAGGAGATCAACCCTGACTGCTCTTTAGAAGGGCCAGATCCTGAAGAGGAAACTCAAATACTTTCACCACCTAACGAGAAAGAAGGACTCACTGGAGAAGAGCCTAATGCTGGGAATGATTGAAGGCAAAAGAAGAAAGGGATGACAGAGAACGAGGTGGCTGGATGGAGTCACTGAAGCAGTAGGCGTGAGCTTAAATGGACTCCAGATGATGGTAGAGGACAGGAAGCCCTGGAGGAACGTTGTCCATGGGGTTGCGATGGGTCAGACATGACTTCGCAACTAACAACAACAACAACACCAGGCAAATATTACCATATGTGGTGGGCATGTGAAAAGCAAAAAAAAAAATTAAAAAATGGACAAAAATACATAAATGGCTAGAAAAAATGTTAAAGCAGCATATAGATTATAAGCCAATAATATTTTTGTTACATATAGTAACAAAAAAGTATGATAAAGGGAATATATATTTAATATTACATGTTTCGACAGCAGTAAGAAGTGTATTTACACAGCACTGGAAAAACAAAGAAACACCTAAAGAAGGTGTAATTTTAAAAAAATACTCAATTATTTTTACATATATATTTAGATATACACATGTACCCAATTTCCTTTCCACAATTTTTTTCTTCCTATTTATATTTATATATATTTCTATTTATATAGAATAATATAATATATTATAGTGATATATATATAGGATATATTAGAAATGTATGTATAAAAGATACATTAGAATAAGAAAGAGAAAATGTATAAGTATTGATCACCAACGCGAAACTGTTGAAAAGAAGAAAGTGTTAATATTTCTTTTTTGTTTTTGTTTTCTAAAATCTGTTTAATAAAAATTATTTTAAAAAAATACTTGATTGTGCAGAAATGGACAGATTGACATTAAAAAGAAATGAAAAAGAAGATACAGAATATTTTCAAACACGGGGCTTATTTTACCAATGGTTGGATAATAGAGGTAGAAATTAGGAACTGGAAAAGTATTATTATATAGGAAAAATGATCCAGACAATACGCTGTTCACAAGGCATTTATGTATGCAAAGAGAAAATGTATAAAAAACTGTTTAAAAAAAAGAAAAGAAATGAAGAGGTTTTATTTATTTATTTAAATTTCTAGACCGCCCTTCTCCCGAAGGACTCAGGGCGGTTTACAGCCATATAAAAAATAATATACAAACATTAAAATAATTTAAAATGAAATATTTAAATTTAGGCTACTCCTTAAAACCCGTTTAAAATTCCCAGTTAAAACTATCAGGCCAGTCCTGCGCGATGAAACAACCGTGTTTTCAGCTCGTGTTGGAAAGTCCGGAGATTGGGGAGTTGGCGAATACCAGGTGGTAATTCGTTCCAGAGGGTTGGAGCCCCCACAGAGAAGGCCTTCCCCCTGGGGGTCGCCAGCCGACATTGTCTAGCCGATGGTACCCCAAGGAGGCCCACTCTGTGGGAGCGCACTGGTCGCTGGGAGGCCGTCGGTCGCAGTAGGCGGTCCCATAAATAACCAGGTCCCATGCCATGAAGCGCTTTAATCTTTCTTGAATGAGAAGTAAAATGTTTTCAAGGGGGGAAAAAACCCAAGAAAATCCACTTGCCTTTTGGAAAAGTAGCTTTGGGACAACCATGACATGGATGACTGAGAAACTCCATAGACATTTCTCCAAATAAAATTTCCCCAAATTCCAGTTCAAAACTTCATTAGCAACAGCTATAGCACTTAGGCTTATATAACGCTTCATAGTGCTTTTTACAGCCCCCTCTAAGCGGTTTACAGAATCAGCATATATTACCCTCTAATAATCTGGGTCCTCATTTTACCCACCTCGGAAGGATGGAAGGCTGAGTCAACCAGTCTGAATCGAACTGCTGGCAGTCAGCAGAATTACCCTGCAATTCTTCATTCTAAGCACTACGCCACCACGGCCCATTACCTTTTGGGGACCCACCGTAAGTTTGAAAGTATGACTAACTTGCTAAACAACTGGTCGTTAAAGTTCTGTACTCCTCAGAAAACTAGGGAGGGTTCTTTCTGAAACACTCCCTGCACCATCCCCTCTCCCCACTTCTGTGGACTTAAGACACCTTTTACACGCCCTTCTGTGACTTTCCCTCCTGTCTCCCAAGGCTATTCCCACATACCATTATAAGGCGGGACGCTGGAATTGCTGCAGGGGTTCCATTGGGTGGAAAGCATTTGACGGGCATCTCACTCATCAGATCACTTGAATTGGTGACTGTTCATTTTATGGCTTAACTGGAGGTAGTGAAACCACATTAAGCTTTTCTTTCAGGGAGTTTTTTTTCCCCATTCATGTCGTGACCCAGATGTCCCTACTTGTTTTGGGCCTTGCAGTTGCTAGGTAACCCCCTTCCCCAAAACAGCCAAGAGGAACGGGGTTGATTATCGGCCACGATGCAACATCTGCACAATTGCCACTGAAATACATACACATCCAGAGTTCATGTGGTCAGGGCTGTGTCACCAGAGGTTAAAAAAGACCCCATTCCCCTCCGCATCAGAAAAATCCAGAATGAAACAGATTTGGGGCAGAGGCCAGGAGGAAGGAAAAGCTGCGTCATCAGGGCCTGACCTTAAACTGCGTCAAGTTAGGATTTAACAGATTAACAAGAGTTGGAAGGGACCTTGTAGGTCATCTAGTCCAACCCCGCCACCCAAGCAGGAGACCCTACACCATTTCTGACAAACGGCAGTCCAGACTCTTCTTGAAAGCCTCCAATGGATGAGGCTCCCACAACTTCCGAAGGCAAAGCTGTTCCATTGATTGATTGGGCTCACTGTCAGAAAATTTCTCCTTATTTCCAGGTTGAATCTCTCTTTGATCAGCTTCCATCCATTATTCCTCGTCTGGCCTTCGGATGCTTTGGAAAATAGCTTGACCCCCCTCCTCTCTGTGGCAGCCTCTCAACTAGGACGACGTGGGAATGAATAGCCAGGCAGAGGAAAAACACGGACCCGTATTAATAAAAACAGGTGCATTTTATTGGGTGCAATGCCTTTCCCCTTCCCTCCCCAGCTTCCCAGGTCCCTTTGCACGCTCAGCAGTGCTCCAAGGCCTTCTTTGAAGGACCTGCTAAATCTGCTCCGAGGGTGACAGAAAGCAGCTTGCTCTTTTGTGACAGCTCCCTGTGGGAAGAGAGAAGAGTGAGGCAGGCTGTTTCCATCACGTTCCACAAAACAAGAAGCCCAGAAAACCACAAAGAGATTCCCCAAACGAAATTAACACGATTTGGAACCAGAAGCAAATACTGCCCTGATTTGACTGGCAAAAAAGGCCTGAGGAGGAAAACTGGAACTTCCTGCAGGGAGCTTTTCTAAGAGCAAAAGGAGCTAGAATCAGGAGACGCCGTCAGGGAAACCTGGCTCCTCCTGGCACGTTCGCTTCTGTTCCAACCACTTCACCGCAGTCGGTTTTTACTTCTTCTTCCTCCTCAAATGTTATTTATAGCTCAGCAGGGGATGACACTGCACATATTGTGATTGGGGCAATTGAAAATGGCAGAAGGGAGGAAGAGGGGTTTCCCTGCATTTTATCCCTACCAGTGGTGGGTTTCAAAATTTTTTACTACTGGTTCTGTGAGTGTGGCTTGGTGGGTGTGGCAGGGGAAGGATACTGTAAAATCTCCATTCCCTCCCCACTCAGTGGAAGGATACTGTAAAATCTCCATTCCCTCCCGATCAGCTGGGACTTGGGAGGCAGAGAATAGATGGGGGCGGGGCCAGTCAGAATTTTTACTACCGATTCTCCGAACTACTCGAAATTTCCGCTACCGGTTCTCCAGAACTGGTCAAAATCTGCTGAAACCCACCTTTGATACCTACGTTATGAACCTGGCTGAAACCATTTTGGGGGCTTCAGGGTTGCCACACAACGGTGGGAGGGGGGGAAATAGTTAGATGAGGTTTTGTAGCCAAAACAATAAAGTTTCTCCTGTGGGAACCAAGGACATTCTCAAAGGTGGCTGTCTAGAGGAGGAGTAAGTAACCAAGCGACTGGCCACCACCTGGATTGGACAGCGTGTCTAGTGACTTGTTGGGGGGGGACTTTTAATTAGGTAAAAGCCACAGGAAATCCCAGTCGGCTTTCACCAGTTTGTGCCAATATGATGTATCCAATAAATTGTTCTTTGAGGAACTCGAGTGCTTCAGAGTTTGTTTGCTATGAGTGTATTACTTGGAACAGTGACAAACGCTGTAAAATAGATTAAACTAAGCATGGCTAACTCAAAAAGGACACCTAGAGAGCTTTTTGGTTGAGTGGGAATTTGAACCTGGTTCTTCTTCTCAGCCCAACTACAGGTAGTCCCCAACCTACGACCGCAATTGAGCCCAAAAATTCTGTTGTTAAGCGAGACATTTGTTAAGGGAGATTTTTGCCCCATTTTACAACTTTTCTTGCCACAGCTGTGAGGTGCAGTTGATTAAGTTAGTAATTAACCCGGTTGTTAAGTGAACCTGGCTTCTCCATTGGCTTTGCTTGTGAGAAAGTGGCAAAAAGAGGGATCACGTGACCTTGGGACACAGCAACAGTCATAAATACGAACCAGTTGCCAAGCCTGAGCCAACCCTGGAACACCATTCCAGTTGTTTCCACACATCGGTTTATAGCAGGTGTGTCCAAACTTTATGGTCCGCCAGCAGCCTGCGGAGCTGGCAACAGAGTCGGACAGCAATGAGGCTGAGGTGAGGCCAGGGCCATCGGGGAGTGAGGTGCGGACTCCAGAGCCTCCAGAGACTGATAGTAGTGAGGCAGAGGAACAGGAGGAGCCTGTTCCTAATGCACGCATGAGAAGAGCTGCCAGAAGGCATGAGCAGCTCAAGCACAAAGGACGACTCAGGAGTAGGGCCAAGAGATGATTGGCCCCTCCCATAAGGCTTAAAACAGACCAGCAATGGCGTTTGGGCTTTGCCGGAAAACAGTGTTCGTAGCTTCGTCTTCTGCTTCGTCTACGTCTTGCATTTATTTTTGTGACTTCTGAACGTTTGCCAAGAAAGGCCTTTGGCAGTTTTCCTAATTGGACCAAGGTTTGCAATAGGACTGAGGAATTTGTGTTGGGAGGCATTAGTTTTAATTTGAGTTGAACGATGCTGGGAATGAAGTTAATTCTCAGCTGTTCGAATAAAGTTTGTTTTTTGACGGACAGAGTTTCCTACTACTTATTTGGGCCTTGGTCACAACACAAACTTGGCAACTTTAAGACTTGTGGACTTCAACTCCCAGAATTCCTCAGTCAGCTTTGCTCTGCTGGCTGAGGAATTCTAGGAGTTGAAGTCCACAAGTCTTAAAAGTTGCCAAGTTTGGAAACCCCTGGTTTATAGAGACTTTTTTTTGGTGTGCTGATTCGAGGCTTTTGCAATTTAATTTACTGTATTTTTGCCTCTCAAAACAATGCTATGACTAAGGATGCCATCATCCACCACAAACATACACACACCTTTCTGATTCTGGTTGTACTCCTGAACCTTCTAACAATAGTCCGAAGAAAAAAAACCTGGCAGAACATTTTTCCGCATCGTTTGCATTCCGCATGCCAGAAATAGCTTTCATTGCGTGCTACACTTCTGCAACCCCAAATGCCTTTTAAAGGTCAGGCAGGAGGAGGAGGAGGGAGAGTGTAGCAACCTGCCTTTTAAGGTAGGACAGAAATTTTTCCCCCCCTAAAAGTGAATTCACAGCATCACTGAATCAGTGACGACTTACGTTTAGGCATGCGGTGGATTTCCGAGAGATGTAACCGAGGTTAGGGAATTATTTGGAACAGTCTTTCTTCTTCAAAAACACAAGAAGCTAAAAGGACTCAAGCAGGCAAGGTGAAAATAAACTCATCTCGCGTTTATAGGGGCCGACTGTGTACAGAACACAAGATTCCTCACTACACCTGAAATCCACACAGTGCCGGGATTTTACGACTGTCAAGTAAAACAATCCCAAGCTTTTGAGTGCTTCATAATTCTTTGGAGGGAAAAGTATGTGAAAAGTACCGAAAAAATCCAAAGCTTGCATGGTTCTTAGTGTCACCTTTTTTTGGTCGCATCTAATAAAGACATAATAATAAAGATATAATAAAGATATAATAAAGATATAAGGTGGCTCAGTGGCTAAGACTCTGAGCTTGTCATCGAAAGGTCGGCAGTTCAGCGGTTCGAATTTCGAGTGCCGTGTAACAGGGTGAGCTCCCTTTACTTGTCCCAGCTTCTGCCAACCTAGCAGTTCGAAAGCACATTAAAAAATGCAAGTAGAAAAATAGGGACCATCTTTGGTGGGAAAATAACAGCGTTACGTGCGCCTTTGGCATTTAGTCATGCCGGCCACATGACCACGGAGATGTCTTCGGACGGCGCTGGCTCTTCCGCTCTGAAACGGAGATGAGCACCGCCCCTTAGAGTCGGGAACAACTAGCACATATGTGTGAGGGGAACCTTTGCCTTTACCTAATAAAGCTATAGTACCGGTAGTTCTTCACTTATGACTGGCTTTTTAGTAAATGTTTGAAGTTACAATTAATAGTTAACTGCGGTTATCAAACTAGTAACATGGTTCTTAAGTGAATCTGCCTTCCCCATTGATTTTGTTTGTCAGGTCATAAAAGGTGGTCACATAACTTAGGACACTGCAAGTGTCATAAATATGAGTCACTTGTCAAGCGTCCAAATTTTGATCATGTGACCATTGGGATGCTACAATGGTCATAAGTGTGAAAAACAGTCACAAGTCGCTTTTTCAGTGCCTTTTTGGCCACTAAATGAATAGTTGTAATTTGAGGACTGTTTGTATTGCTTTATTTTGGGGTTGCGAACTGCCTGGAATTTGGTTCGAGATGGACTACTGTATGTTATGAATGAATGAATGAATGGCCCTACTTTCTGCCTGCCTAAAATTGTGGAGCAAAGTAAGCAAAATCAGCCCTACCCATTGTAACCTGCCCCAATATTTCTCTGCCCACCGCTTCCATGGGCCGTGCTCTGCTTGCTGCCTGGGCATCTGCTTGGCCCTATGTTTCTCAGCCTTGGCAACTTTAAGAATGGGTGGACTTCAACTCCCAGAATTCCGGGAGAGAGCTGGGGAGTCCAAGTCCACCCATCTTAAAGCTGGAGAATGCTGAAATTCTGAGGAAAGCTGGCTGGGGAATTCTGGGAATTGAAGTCCACCCATCTTAAAGCTGCAGAGTTTGGGAAACACAGTTTGGCCAGTTAGGATCTGCTAGACGTCTCCTCATTTTGCAAAATACCTTCTTCTCCCGCCGGCAGCGCCCCCCCTTATTCTGACACCCCCCTAATACGTCGCCGGGGTTAGTCCGGACGAGGGACGGGCGGGATCCTGCCTACCGCGGCTGATGAAAGTAACCAAACTACTTAGTAGTAGTAGTAGGTGTAGGAATGTACACCCGCTGACTTGGCCGGAGCCTGAATAGCCGCATCACCCGGGCCTGGTTGCGCAACCCTCCGCTGCTGTCCCGCCGGATTTCTCGGGGATTGGAGGGTCAGACGCCGCGGCGATCAGCCAAGACGCCGGCAGCTTCTGACATCAGCGGGAAGCCTCGCCCAGGCGATCCCGTTTCCCACGTAGCGAGCAGGACCCCGCTGGCCGAGTCAGGTCCTCCTTTCCCTGCTAAAAGGCGGGAAGCGCGCTGGGGCTTGGAGGAACCCTTCCCGAAGGGGACGGGGTGGGTGGGAGGGAGAGGGGCGAGGAAAAGGGAGCGGGGAATGACGCTCCTTTGCGCCTAAGGAGCCGCATCGCCCCGGCCACCTCGCTTTGCACACTGGAGGAGGAGTTCCGTGTTAGTCCAGGGTGGCCAAAACAAAAAACAAAACAAAAAACCCACGTGTCTGCAAGGGTCCTTTTGTCCGACTCCTCCTATTGACTCGGGTTAGCGGATAGAGCCTCACTTGAGGGACCGCAAAGAGACACTTTCCGGGAGATGCGCGACTCTATAAATTAGACAGATTGGAGGGACGAAGGGAGAGAGAAGCGGGGAGGGAGGGAAGGAGAGAGAGAGAGAGAGAGAGAGAGAGAGAGAGAGAGAGAGAGAGAGAGAGAGAGAAAAAACGATAAAACGATAAAAGCTACATGACAAAGACAGGATAAAAGGGAGGGAGGGGGAGAGAGAGAGAGAGGATGATGATAGTGATAGATGATGGATGGATGGATGGATGGATGGATGGATGGATGGATAGATAGATAGATAGATAGATAGATAGATAGATAGATAGATAAGATGGTGATGGTGATGGTGATAGATGATAGATAGGTAGGTAGGTAGGTAGATTAGATGATGGTGGTGATAGATAGATAGATAGATAGATAGATAGATAGATAGATAGATAGATAGATAGATAGATAGATAGATAGATAGATAGATAGATAGATAAGATGGTGATGGTGATAGATGATAGATAGGTAGGTAGGTAGATTAGATGATGGTGGTGATAGATTGATTATATGATGGTACTGATAGATAGATAGATAGATAGATAGATAGATAGATAGATAGATAGATAGATAGATAGATAGATAGATAGATAGATGGTGATGGTGATGGTGATGGTGATGGTGATGGTGATGGTGATGGTGATGGTGATGGTGATGGTGATGGTGATGGTGATGGTGATGGTGATGGTGATGGTGATGGTGATGGTGATGGTGATGGTGATAGATGATAGATGATAGATAGGTAGGTAGGTAGGTAGATTAGATGATGGTGGTGATAGATTGATTATATGATGGTACTGATAGATAGATAGATAGATAGATAGATAGATAGATAGATAGATAGATAGATAGATAGATAGAATGATGATGATGGTCATAGATAGATGATAGATTAGATGATGATGGTGATATATATATATATATATATATAGAGAGAGAGACAGACAGACAGACAAAAAGACATAGAATGATAGATGAGAGAGGGAGGCAGAGATAGGATGAAAGAGAGAAGATGTGTGTGTGTATGTGTGAGTGAGAGAGAGATGATAAATAGGTAACAGACTAACAGAATTGGAAGAGATATTGGAGGTCTTATAGTCCAATCCCCTGCTCAGGCAAAAAACCTTACCTCTTCCTATTGGTATCTTATGATTATATTTATTTATTTGTATGTACACTGAGAGCTTATGCACCAGAGACAAATCTCTTGTGTGTCCAATCATTCTTGGCCAATAAAGAATATTCTATTCTATATTCTATTCTAAAAATCTATAACTCCGTCAACATCCCAACCTCCTGCGGGGACAACCATATCTTCACTCACCCCCGTTAAAGGCTGACGGGCCTGGGATTAGTCAATTTTAGGGGGAAATCCTGACATTTCAAGGAGCAGAGAAGGCAACTGTTAAAAGATCCAGCTGACTGCAAGGAAGGAAGGAGGTGGGTGGGGGGAAGCAATCTAACAAAATGTTTATATGTTATGTTCATACTTATACTTGTTTTCTCATACATGCGTGACAAAGATTTGATTTTTATCTCTGGTCAGTGGGTAAATGATCTGGATTTAGGAGATATAGTGAAAGAACCGTTGTCATGGTCAGATCATTTTCTCCTTCGCCTAGACTTTCGAACCGCTGCTCACCACCGCAGGGAGACGGAGCCGATGCGTTGGTTCCGTCCCAGGCGCCTGATGGACCCGGAGAGGTTCCTGACGGAGCTTGGGCCGTTTCCTGAGGATCTTACCCACGGCACGACTGAAGAACTAGTTGCGGCTTGGGAACGGGCCGCGGCTGGGGCTTTGGACCGTGTCGCGCCTTTGCGGCCTCTGACCCGGCGCAGATCTCAATTGGCTCCCTGGTTCTCCGGGGAGCTGAGAGAGATGAAACGCCGGAGAAGACGCCTAGAGAGTGTTTGAGGTCCAGCTGCCCGAGGCTGATCGACACTAGTGAGGTCCTTTACTAGGACCTACCTAGTGGCAATGAGGGAGGCGAAACGTTCCTCGTTTCCACCCTCATTGCATCGGCAGATAACCGCCCGGCCGCCCTGTTTGGTGACCCGTTCCTCCTTCAACAGGAGGGACGGATGACCCCTGCAGGGACGAGCTGAGGAGTTTAACGGTTATCTATACGATAAAATCGCTCAGCTTCGTGATGGTTTGGATCATGATTGCGATGATTCAGCCGAGGCGGCAGAGACTCGTCTTGTTGAGGTTATTTGGGATGAGTTTGAGTCTGTGGCTCTCGAGGACGTGGACAGGTTGCTGGGGAGGTTGAATGCAACTACGTGTTTACTGGACCCGTGCCCTTCCTGGTTAGTACTGGCTGCTCAGGAAGTGACACGAGGCTGGCTCCAGGGGATTATAAATGCTTCTTTGGTTGAAGGGGTTTTCCCCACCGCCTTGAAGGAGGCGGTGGTGAGACCTCTCCTGAAGAAGCCTTCCCTGGACCCAGCTATTTTGGGTAATTATCGTCCAGTCTCCAACCTTCGCTTTTTAGCGAAGGTTGTAGAGAGTGTGGTTGCATGGCAGCTTCCCCGGCACCTGGAGGAAGCTGTCTATCTAGACCTGCTCCAGTCCGCTTCCGACCCGGTTACAGCACGGAGACGGCTTTGGTCGCGTTGGTAGATGACCTCTGAGGGCCAGGGACAGGGTTGTTCCTCTGCCTTGGTCCTATTAGACCTCTCAGCGGCTTTTGATACCATCGACCATGGTATCTTGCTGCGCCGGTTGGAGGGTTGGGAGTGGGAGGCACCGCTTATCGGTGGTTCTCCTCCTATCTCTCCGACCGTCGCAGACGGTGTTGACAGGGGGCAGAGGTCGCCCCGAGGTGCCTCACTTGTGGGGTACCGCAGGGGTCGATTCTCTCGCCTACCCTGTTCAACATCTATATGAAGCCGCTGGGTGAGGTCATCAGTGGTTTCGGGGTGAGTTATCATCTGTACGCTGATGATACTCAGCTGTACTTTTCCACCCCGGACCACCCCAATGAAGCGGTCGAAGTGCTGTCCCGGTGCCTGGGAGCCGGACGGGTGTGGGTGGGGGGAACCAGACTCAAGCTCAATCCTCCAAGACGGAGTGGCTGTGGATGCGGCACCCGGTACAGTCAGCTGCACCGCAGCTGACTGTTGGGGGCGAGTTAGTGGCCCCAAAGGAGGTGGTTCGCAACTTGGGTGTCCTCCTGGATGGTCGGCTGTCCTTTGATGAACATCTGGCGGCCGTCACCAGGAGGGCCTTTTACCAAGTTTGCTTGGTTCGCCAGTTGCGTCCCTTCCTTGACCGGGGTGCCTTATGCGCGGTCACCACGCCTGGTTACGCCTCGGCTGGATTATTGCAATGCTCTCTACATGGGGCTGCCCTTGAGGTGCACCCGGAGGCTACAGTTAGTCCAGAATGCAGCTGCGCGAGTGGTAACGGGAGCCGTTCGTGGCTCCCATGTAACACCACTGCTCCGTAGTCTGCACTGGCTTCCTGTGGTCTTCGGTGCGCTTCAAGATTCTGGTTACCACCTTTAAAGCGCCCATGGCTTAGGACCCGGTACTTACGAGACCGCCTGCTGCTACCTTATGCCTCCCATCGACCAGACGCTCACAGAGAGGGCCTTCTCAGGTGCCGTCCGCCAAACAATGTCGGCTGGCGGCCCCAGGAGTAGGGCCTTCTCTGTGGGAGCACCAACACTCTGGAACGAACTCCCCCCTGGCTTACGTCAAGTGCCTGATCTTCGGACCTTTCGTCGTGAGCTTAAAACATATTTATTCATTCAAGCAGGACTGGCATAAATAGCTGTTTTAAATTGGGGTTTTAATAATATTTTAAATTTTTAAATGTTTTAATAATCGGCCACATAGTAATAGTTCTTTTTAAATTCTTTTAATTGTATATATTCCGTGTTTTATTTTGGCTGTACACCGCCCTGAGTCCTTCGGGAGAAGGGCGGTATAGAAATTTAATAAAATAAATAAATAAAAATAAACTAAAATAAATAAATAAAAATAAATAAATCCTTGTCCCAGCCTTTTCCTTAATTATAGGAGCCATTCTTCTTTTCCTGGGATCATGTCTCCCTGATCTCCGGACCTGTCGACGCGAGCTGAAAACATTTCTGTTCCATCGCGCAGGACTGGCCTAATGGTTTTAAATGGGTTTTTTATTGGATTTTATAGTTCTAGCCAAATTTGAATTTTTGTCTTTTAAATTTGTTTCTAATTTTTGTATCTGTTGTTTTACTTTGGCTGTAAACCGCCCTGAGTCCTTTGGGAGAAGGGCGGTATAGAAATTAAAATAATAAATAAAATAAAATAAATTCCCATCATCTTACCTACTTGACATGAGTTGGAAGTTGGGTTCTGACACATATAAAAATATAGGATCCCTCTGGGGATGTGCGAGGATTTTTTCTTTGCAAAACTTAAAAAAACAAAACTCTCTCTTCCCACATAGTCCTCGACTTATAACAGTTCATTTAGTGACCGTTCAAAGTTACAACGTCACCGAAAAAAGTGACTTATGACCATTTTCTCACACATACGACCTTTGCAGCATCCCTATGGTCATGTGATGGTCATGTGATTTACATTTGGATGCTTGGCAACTGACTCACATTTATGAAGGTTGCAGTGTCCCGGGGTCATGTGATCCCCTTTTGCAACCTTCTAACAAGCAAAGTCAACGGGGGAAGCCAAATTCACTTAACAACCCTGTTATGAACTTAACAACTGTAGCAAGAAAGGTCGTAAAATGGGACAAAAATTCTCTTAACGACTGTCTCACTTAGCAACAGAAATTTGGGGCTCAACTGTGGTCGTAAGTCAAGGACTAACTCAACTAAACCTAAGTGAAAGTAGGAAGAGGATAAGTCCAGAAATATCAGTTCTAAGGTAAGTGTTGACCTGACCCATTTTTTCTGCTAGAGTCTCGCATGCTAAACCTCAGCTTTCTCCCCTAATGCACTGCAATCAAAAGTAAGTTATACATTTAGGCAAGAAAAACAAAATGCACAGGTACAGTATATGTGGTACCTTGCTCAATAGTAGTAACTGTGAGAGGGATCTTGGAGTCATAGAGAACAACCATTTAGATATGAGCCAGAAGTGTGCAGCAGCTGCTAAAAAAGCCAACACAGTTCTGGGCTGCATAAACAGAGGGATAGAATCAAGATCACGTGAAATGTTAATACCACTTTATAATGCCTTGGTAAGGCCACACTTGGAATATTGCATTCAGTTTTGGTCGCCATGATGTAAAAAAGATGCTGAGACTCTAGAAAGAGTGCAGAGAAGAGCAACAAAGATGATTAGGGGACTGGAGGCTAAACCATATGAAGAACGGTTGCAGGAACTCGGTATGTCTAGTTTAATGAAAAGAAGGACTAGGGGAGACATGATAGCAGTGTTCCAATATTTCAGAGGCTGCCACAAAGAAGAGGGAGTCAAGCTTTTTTTCCAAAGCACCTGAGGGCAGGACAAGAAGCAACAGATGGAAACTAATCAAGGGGAGAAGCAACTTAGAACTACAGAGAAATTTCCTGACAGTTAGAACAATTAATAAGTGGAACAACTTGCCTCTAGAAGTTGTGAATGCTCCAAGACTGGAAGTTTTTAAGAAGATGTTGGATAACTATTTGTCTGAAGTGGTGTCGGGTTTCCTGCCTAAGCAGGGGATTGGACTAGAAGACCTCCAAGGTCCCTTCCAACTCTGTTATTCTATTCTATAAACCCCAGTGTGGCTGGGAAACTTGGAAATGTAGTCCTAATGTAATCATGGGCTGTTACGATTAGGGAAGTTCCCATCTGCAAATAGTTCCAGGCAATAGTTAAATCCCGGATTCCCGTTTCGCTTAAACTAGAAAATAACTTGAATCTTAGACCTCAGGATAATTAACCATACTTTGATTCATGGTTTGGCTTCCTGTTTTGTAATCAAAACATAAACCACACTCTAGTGATTCAGGTACAGCAAGGAACTATTAGTTAAATGTTACATGGGGGATTTGTTGAAGGAAAGGGCAGGTACGCACGTAGACACACAAATACACTGTGTGTTCTTGGTTCAGTGCAGCATAAACAATGGTTGATTGAAATCAGAAGTTACACCTAAGTTGAGCAGGTTTAATTCTTATTTGCTACATGTATTTACAGTCCTTGACTTACAACACTTCATTTAATGACTGCTCAAAGTTACAACAATTCATATTTATGATCGTTGCTGTGTCCCACCGTCATGTGATCTCCTTTTGCGACCTTCTGACAAGCAAAGTCAATGGGGAAGCCAGATTCACTTAACGACCGTGTTACTAACATCAACCGCAGTGATTCACTTGGAATGTTGGATAACCATCTGTCTGAGATGGTGTAGGGTTTCCTGCCTGGGCAGGGGGTTGGACTAGAAGGCCTCCAAGGTCCCTTTTAACTCTGTTGTTGTTGTTGTTGTTATTATTATTATTATTATTATTATTATTATTACTTAACAACTGTGGCAAGAAAGGTTGTGAAATGGGACAAAATTCACTTGACATAGAATAGAATAGAATAGAATAGAATAGAATTTTTATTGGCCAAGTGTGATTGGACACACAAGGAATTTGTCTTGGTGCATATGCTCTCAGTGTACATAAAAGAAAAGATACGTTCATCAAGGTACAACATTTACAACACAATTGATGGTCAATATATCAATATAAATCATAAGGATTGCCAGCAACAAGTTATAGTCATACAGTCATAAGTGGAAAGAGATTGGTGATGGGAACTATGAAATGATTAATAGTAGTGCAGATTCAGTGAATAGTCTGACGGTGTTGAGGGAATTATTTGTTTAGCAGAGTGATGGCCTTCGGGGAAAAAACTGTTCTTGTGTCTAGTTGTTCTGGTGTGCAGGGCTCTATAGCGTCGTTTTGAGGGTAGGAGTTGAAACAGTTTATGTCCAGGATGCGAGGGATCTGCAAATATTTTCACGGCCCTCTTCTTGATTCGTGCAGTATACAGGTCCTCAATGGAAGGCAGGTTGGTAGCAATTATGTGTTGCTAAGTGACATATGTGTCACTTAGCAACAGAAAATTTTGGCTCAATTGGGGTCGTAAGTCGAGGACCATTTGTAGTCATCAGGAATCCAAGTGATTTTGTGACACTTGACTACTGTAATTATTTTGGTGGATAATGGTTGATTGACTGATTATGTGCTCTTAAGGCTTTGTTGACTCATAGGGATCTCACAGATTGATTTTCTCCATGAAGATTACCAAGATATTGGCAGGACATTTTGAAACCCCAGAAATAGCTAAATGTCTATGGAGATTCTCAGACATCCAAGTCATGGTTATCCCAAAGGTTTTTTTTTTTAAGAGGCAACTGGACTTTCTTGTTTTTTTTCTTCGAAGACTTCTTTGCTTCTCATCCAAGAAGCTTCTTCAGCTCTGACTGGATGGTGGGGAATCTGATTAAATGTAGAAGATGAATTCATCTTCAAATCTGAAAGTTCTTCAGATTTGAAGAAGCTTCTTTTTTTTAAAAAAAAATTGAATTTATATCTCGCCCTTCTCCAAAGACTCAGGGCGGCTTACACAGTGTTAAGCAACAGTCTTCATCCATTTGTATATTATATACAAAGTCAATTTTTATTGCCCCCAACAATCTGGGTCCTCATTTTACCTACCTTATAAAGGATGGAAGGCTGAGTCGACCTTGGGCCTGGCGGGACTTGAACTTGCAGTAATTGCAAGCAGCTGTGTTAATAACAGACTGCATTAGTCTGCTGAGCCACCCGAGGCTCTTGGATGAGAAGCAAAACGTCTTCAAAGGAAAACCAGACAGCTCAAAAGCAACTAGTTGTAATTTTATATTACAAGGTTTTCCAGCCATTACTCATACTTTCTTTTATTCCTTTCTGAACATCACAGTCGTGAAATAGTTTTTAAGTATAATAAGGAACCACTTGAATTTCTATGATCCTAGTAATATACTTAATTAATATCTATAGTTTGTAAGAAAGACCTGTCAGGAATACCTTTGCATTCTTCCCAAATAAGTAATTTCCTTGGCAAATTACTCTTAAGTGTACAAGTTATCCTCAGCTTGGAACTAGAATTTCCATTGCTTAACAAGCCGGTTGTTAAGTAAGCTGTGCCTGATTTTATAACCTTTTTTGTCATGGAAGTTAAACCAATCACTTCAGTTCCTAAGTGTTGTGACCCAGGCCCAAGTAGGTAGCATTAAACGCAATCAGTTCGAAAACAAACAGACTTTATTAGAACAGCGGAGAATTAACTCATTCTCAGAGTAGTCTAAGCTAAATCAAAACAAATTCTTCGTAACTTAATTCTTCAGTCTTATCACCAACCTTGGTCTAATTAGGCAAACTGCCAAAGGCTTTTCTTGGCAAAAATTCAGAAGACACCGATACAAATGCAACAAGAGAAAGCTATAAACATTGTTTTCCAGCAAAGAGTCCAAATGCCGTTGCTGGCCTGTTTTAAGCCTTATGGGAGGGGCCAATCATCTCTTGGCCCTACTTCTGAGTCGTCCTCTTTGCTTGAGCTGCTCTTGCCTTCTGGCAGCTCTTCTCATGTGTGCATTAGGAACAGGCTCCTCCTGTTTTTCTGCCTCACTACTGTTAGCCTCTGGAGTCTGCACATCACTCCCCGATGGCCCTGGTCCCACCTCAGCCTCTGACGCAGAGTCCTCATCCGGGCCTTCCCCAGCCTCCAGGACTGCCCATGCTCTTCCTCAGCCTCATCACTGTACAACTCCACTGCCAGCTCCGCCGGCAGCTGGCAGACCACAACACTAAGTGAACTTGGATTCCCTCATTGACTTTGCTTGTTGAAAACGGTCTGGGAAGATCACAAATAATGGTCACATAACCCCAGGATGCCTCAACCAGTGTAAATACATGCCAGTTGTTAGGTGCCCAAATTTTGTTCACGTGGCCACGAGGGTGCTGCGATGGTTATACTCCTTTCTTTTAACCTCCCTGTATAGGTACTCCTCAATGGTGAAATTCAATTTTTTAAACTACCGGTTCTGTGGGTGTGGCTTGGTGGGTGTGGCGTGGTGTGGTGTGGCTTCGCTTGGTGGACGTGGCGTGGTGGGCGTGGCAGGGGAAGGATACTGCCAAAGCCCCATTCCCACCCCACTCTGGGACCAGCCAGAGGTGGTATTTGCCAGTTCTCCGAACTACTCAAATTTCCACTACTAGTTCTTCAGAACCTGTCAGAACCTGCTGGATTTCACCCGTGGTACTCCTTGACTTACAGCCATTCATTTAGTGACCGTTTGAAGTTATAATGCCATAAAAAAGTGGCTTACCACTGGTCCTCACCTTTACGACCATTGCAGCGTTCTCCTGGTCATGGGATGAGAATTATAGGTACTTGGCAACTTGCACGTATTTACAACAGTTGCGGCATCCTGAGGTCATGTGATCACCAGTTGTGTCTTTCTTCCCAGCTGGCTTCCAAGAAGCAAAATCAATGGGGGAAGCTTGATTCGTTTAACAACTGTATGAGTCACTTAACAACCGCAAGGATTTGCTTAACAACCGGGCCCAAAAAGTCATAAAATCAAGCATGACTCACTTAATGCTTGCCTTGCTTAGCAATGGGAATTCTGGTCTCACTTATGATTGTAGGTTGAAGACTGCCTGTATTGCCACTGTCTTATGTTTTTCTGAAAAACTAGAAACCCATATGGTCAACATTATAGGAAGAAAGAAATAAGAGCTGCTAAGGTACTCTGTTTTAGTAAACATGCCAGAGGGCTTTTCTTTCTTTGCCAATGAATTGCAAAGTATTTGTGCAAAGTTTGCTCAGGCAGGAATTATTAGAATGGACAGAGGCGCACTTGAAACTACAGAGAGCCGGTTCTCACTAGTATTATATCAATTAATACTACGCAGAATACTTTATTCATCAAAGTTAAAAACAACAGCAGACATCCTAGAGGTCCATAACATCGTAGTACTACCGTGCTTCCCAAAAAATATGACCTTCTCAGAAAGTAAGTCAGAGTGTTGTCCCCAAAACTGGGCTCTTGCTTGGTGTCGAAGCCGATAGGTCACCGGACACAAGGTGTGATACAAAATTATACTTTTATTTTGGTACCAAGATATAAGGACTCTAGTGCGAAAAACTAACCAGGGGCCTTGAGCAAGGTTATACAATAATTCTTATAGTCGAAGGGTGGTCCCATACGTCCCCTTTGCCCTTCCCATAATAATGCATGCATAATATATAAGATTGTTAATTGGTTTACAATCCCCTAAAAGTCCTATGCTTCTTATGCTAAAATCGCATCACCTGTTGTTCACCCAGGTCACAGGCTTCCTTGCCAGCTACGTGGTTTTGGGGTTTTTCTTATAAGCGAGCTATTCTTGTGTCTAATATCCTGGCTAGTGGTTTTCTAACAGGTAAAAGAACAAACAGTCCTCCACTCCCTGTGACCCCCACGTCCTTCTGCAGTGAGAGGAGACAGGAAAGAGCAAAGCTCATATCTGTTTGTTGTAAGGCAAAGAAATGAAGACTGTTGTGACCCAGGCCCAAGTAGGTAGTAGGAAACTCTGTGAAAAAACAAACAAACTCTATTAAAACAGCTGAGAATTACTTCATTCTCAGCGTAGTCCAACTAAATTAAAGCAAATTCCTCTCAAAACAATTCCACATAATTCCAGAATGCTGCAACTGTTGTATATTCATAATTACAATTTTGATCATGTGTCCATGGAGATGCTGCAACTGGTTGTAATTGGGAGATCTGGTTATAAGTAACTTTTTGCAGTATCATTGTAACTTTTAAGTTTCAAAACTAGAAACCCATATGGTCAACATTATAGGAAGAAAGAAATAAGAGCTGCTAAGGTGCTCTGTTTTAGTAAACATGCCAGAGGGCTTTTCTTTCTTTGCCAATGAATTGCAAAGTATTTGTGTAAAGTTTGCTCAGGCAGGAATTATTAGAATGGACAGAGGCGCACTTGAAACTACAGAGAGCCGGTTCTCACTAGTATTATATCAGTTAATACTACGCAGCCTTTTATTCATCAAAGTTAAAAACAACAGCAGACATCCTAGAGGTCCATAACATCGTAGTACTACCGTGCTTCCCAAAAAATACGACCTTCTCAGAAAGTAAGTCAGAGTGTTGTCCCCAAAACTGGGCTCTTGCTTGGTGTCAAAGCCGATAGGTCACCGGACACAAGGTGTGATACAAAATTATACTTTTATTTTGGTACCAAGATATAAGGACCCTAGTGGGAAAAACTAACCAGGGGCCTTGAGCAAGGTTATACAATAATTCTTATAGTCGAAGGGTGGTCCCATACGTCCCCTTTGCCCTTCCCATAATAATGCATGCATAATATATAAGATTGTTAATTGGTTTACAATCCCCTAAAAGTCCTATGCTTCTTATGCTAAAACCGCATCACCTGTTTTTCACCCAGGTCACAGGCTTCCTTGCCAGCTACGTGGTTTTGGGGTTTTTCTTATAAGCGAGCTATTCTTGTGTCTAATATCCTGGCTAGTGGTTTTCTAACAGGTAAAAGAACAAACAGTCCTCCACTCCCTGTGACCCCCACGTCCTTCTGCAGTGAGAGGAGACAGGAAAGAGCAAAGCTCATATCTGTTTGCTGTAAGGCAAAAAAATGAAGACTGTTGTGACCCAGGCCCAAGTAGGTAGTAGGAAACTCTGTGAAAAAACAAACAAACTCTATTAAAACAGCTGAGAATTACTTCATTCTCAGCATAGTCCAACTAAATTAAAAGCAAATTCCTCTCAAAACAATTCCACATAATTCCAGAATGCTGCAGCTGCTGTATATTCATAATTACAATTTTGATCATGTGTCCATGGAGATGCTGCAACTGGTTGTAATTGGGAGAACTGGTTATAAGTAACTTTTTGCAGTATCATTGTAACTTTTAAGTTTCAAAACTTCAAACTTTAAACAATTTGCTGAACCATTATGATTAAAAAAAAATAGCGTTAAGGTTTGATAGGGATTTGGGTTTTAATTTTTGTATTTGCAAAGGAATACAAAGGGGGAAAGCCAGATTTTATTTATACATTGCCTCCTCACACATGGCGGCTTACAAAGACATAAAAACACAATATAAAAGAAAGAGAAACAAAAATAATAAAAAGAAAAACAATACAATAATAACTCACCACCCCACCACACATTCATACCAGCCATTTCTTTTGTAAGTTTTCTGTAGCAAGAAAAGAAATGAGCAAAGCCATAGGAAAATGCAAAATAAAATGAGCCCCATAGCATTTTGTGCATGAGACAGGGCAGTTAACTGTTGTGGTCCACCAGTAGCCTGCAGAGTTGGCAGCAGAGTCGGACATGAGGAGGCTGGGGAGGACAATGGGCCAGTCTTGGAGTCAGGGGAAGGCCCGGATGAGGGCTCTGCATTGGTGGCAGAGATGGGGCTAGGGCCATCTGGGAGCGATGTGCGGACTCCGGAGCCTCCAGAGACGGACAGCAGAGAGTCCGAGGAACAGGAGGAGCCTGTTCCTAGTGCACGCATGCGAAGAGCTCCCAGAAGGCAAGAGCAGCTGAAGCAAAAAGGACGACTCGGGAGTAAGGCCAGGAGATGATTGGCCCCTCCCATAAGGCTTAAAAGAGCAGCAAAGGCTCTTGGGTTCTTTGTAGGAAAGCAATGTTGCTACAATTGTTTCTTGTCTCCTGTTTCTGAACTTTGTGGGGTTCTTGCCAAGAAAAGCCTTTGGCAGGGTGCCAAAGAAGACAAAGGTTTGTGATAAGGCTGAAGGACTTTTTCTGAAGGATTTGTTTTGGAATTAATTTGGACTAAGCTGAGAATGAAGTAATTCTCAGCTGTTCCAATAAAATGTTTGTTTAGGACTGATTGTGTCTGGTAATAACTAGCTGGGCCTAGGTCACAACAGGTACACATTCAAAGCCTTTCTTGGAAAACACTCTAGAATAAATTACCAGTTAGGAATCCAGTGTTCAGCTGGAAGCTACGGGGAAGAGAAGAGCTAATTTTAATCATCCTTTTTAACTCCCCTGTTCCTCTACCAGCAGCAGAGTTTGCCAGGCCTGAACTGGTAATTATAATATACTAAATCTTCAAAAGATGCAACAGGATTTCTCTTTGTGTTTTGGCGCAGGCCAAAAAGTTGTTAAAAGGCACAATCAGAGATCAGCTGTGAGTTTTTTCCAGGGTAGGAGAAAGTAGTAGAAGATAATGGTGCAAATAAGTCATCACAACAGCAAATAGCAATAGAGTTATATACCACTTCATAGTGCTTTATAATCCTCTCTAAGGTATTTACAATGTCAGCATATTCTCCCCAACATCCTGGGTCCTCATTTTACTGACCTCGGAAGGATGGAAGGTTGAGTCAAACTTGAGCTGGTCAGGACCGAACTCCTGGCAGTCGGCAGAGTCAGTTTGCAATACTGCACTCTAACCACCGTGCCACTAGGGCTCTGTCATAGGTTGGGCCTGTCAGCTTGACAAGAGAAACAGACTTTCAAATATGTATAGGATCAAACTCCAAACTGTGGTCAGAGTTAGCTTGCAATACTGCATTCAAACCACTGCGCCATGAAAAAAGTTACATTAAGGAAATAATTACTAGTACTGATAGATTTCAAGACCTTTGCAACTATGCCTCCATTTTCAGCCGGTTGGGAATTGTGCAGCTTCCATCTTGACACACAAAAAGGATAGCCACTGTTGTACTTTTAACAAGTTTAGGAAGCTGCCAATTTGCATAGGGATTGAGTTATTTTTTGTTTGGATTTTTGTTGCAAAAGATTTTACACATTATGTTACTTAGGTTTTAAAGCAGGCGGTCAGCTAAGCCACTTGTTTGTCTCAAGGATTAGCGATATGTTATTATTGCTAATCCTTGTGTTATTATGGCAGAGGTTTTGTGATATGTTACAACAATGTGTTGCGTTGGTTATATTATAGCAGTGATTTTTTTGGGTAAATCAGAGACAATTAAGTATAAAATATAAGGTTTTCTCTTCCTTTTTAATTTGTATCTCTGATTTTAAGTAGCGGATATCCTGCATGGTGTTTTCTGCATTTTTCTATTTTCTAATGCAGTGTAATTCCATTATCACTGTGTTAATGGCAGGATTAATACAATGTTTTTGGCAGGAGCCAAAAAAAACCCAAGGCAATCCAAGATTCCATTACCAGAGGGAAAGAGTCAAGACCACATGTGAAGTATTAGTACTGCTTTATAAGACCTTAGTAAGACCACACCTGGAATACTGCATTTAGTTTTGGTCACCTCATTATAAAAAAAGATGTTGAGACTTTGCAAAGAGTGCAGAGTGCAGAGAAGAGCAACAAAGATGAATAGGGGGCTGGAGACTAAAACATATGAAGAATGTTTCCAAGAATTGACTTGTCTACAGAAAAGAAGGGCTACGGGTGACACGATAGCAGTATTCCAGTATTTGAGGGGCTGCCACAAAGAAGAGGTGGGGTCAGCCTATTTTCCAAAGCACCAGAAGGCAAGACAAGAAGCAGTGGATGGAAACTAATGAAGGAGAGAAGCAACCTGGAATTAAGGAGGAACTTCCTAACAGGGAGGACAATTAAGCAGTGGAACAGCTTTGCCTTCAGAAGTTGAGAGTGCTCCAACATTGGAGGCTCACCGCGTCGATGTGGGCAGACACTCCATGCGGGGCTACGGCTCCTTTGCCCGTCGCTGCCTCTCTGCCCCGGCTGCCCGCAAAGGGGCCCCACGATGTTCAAGGTCAACAGGCTGGAAGACTCGGCAGTAGGCGGCTGGCTCGACCGGCCTCTTCTCCGCTTCCAGTAGCTTCCAGCCAGGGTTTGGAAGCCACAGAGGTGGTGTTTGGGGAAGAGAAAGAATGACTTCTGTTGCTTTCCTTGCACGCAACCAGTAGGAGAAGCAGCAGAAGTCTTTCTTTCTCTCCCCCAAACTTTGCCTCTGTGGCTTCCAGACCCCAGCCAGAGCAGCAGCCACTCTGGGAGTGTGCTTCCCGCTCTATGGTGATAGTCTCTGGAGGCCTCCCCTTGTCCTCCTGCTCCTCTCTGCTCCGATCATCCCATGGTCCCTCCACCCAAGCGCTGACTGACCGGAGCACCCACCAGCAAGCTGAGGAAGCCCCTCCACCTCAGGAGTCACTGGATGGGATGGTGACCAGACCGGACTCTTCCTGGGAAGGGGATCCTCATGGGACCCTTGCCTGCCCTCCCTTCCTCCTGCAGGCCCCACTTACTCTTCCCAGGTGCCCATCAGCGAGATGCCAGGCAGCGAGATGCCAAGGGCAGCCCTGAGAGATGCAGCTTGGGCAGCCTGCCCATTGCCAGTGCTGCCCACCCACGGCTGAGCTTGGCCCGCAGGGGACCGGCCATAAGAGAAGGGAGAAGAGAGAGCAAGGGGAGCCTTGTCTTGCTCCATGCGTCATTCCACCCCTCCCCACCTGCCACTCCTCCTTGGCAGCCAAGATTGGCAAGCCAGATTCAGGAAGCTGAATGCGCTGCTGCCTCCCGGGAGGAGAAGAACATCAGAAATGGGTTAAAACATCAGAAGCTGTGGATGTGTCTAAGTATTGGGGGGGCTTACTTTTGGGGGGGGAGCGTTATTTTAGTGCATACGCTTGAAAGCCCAATTGGGCTTATTATCTGAACATGTCCTAGTTTCAGGAAAACACGGTGTACATATATATACATATATATACATACATACATGCAAACATACCTCGGGGTGAAATGCTCCTGGTTTGGACCGGTTCGGTGGTTTGGAGAACCGGTAGCGATGGTGGTGTGAGGCTCCGCCCACCCACCCAGTTGTCATTACTGCCAAGTTTTAACCAGGAAGTAACCTGTTTTTTACCCTCTGTGCATGCACAGAAGGTCCACGTGCGCACGTGACACGCATGCGCACTTCCAAACCGGTTGGGAAGGTAAGTAGATTTTACCCCTGACATACATATCTATCTATCTATCTATCTATCTATCTATCTATCTATCTATCTATCTATCTATCTATCTATCTATCTATCTATCTATCTACAGTCATCTCATATGCTTCCTGTATATGGATGAAATATATAAAAAGAAGGACTAGGGGAGACATGATAGCAGTGTTCCAATAACTCAGAGGCTGCCACAAAGAAGAGAGAGTCAAGCTGTTCTCAAAAGCATCTGAGGGTAGAATGGGTGGTGTTGTGTCTCGTCCGATCTTACCACCACAGCCGGGGACTGCTTATCTGCTTCCGAACGCTGAAGAATGTCCTAGCATGCCTCCCGGCCCCAGCCCTGGCTCCATGCCCAGACAGGCTGAAGAAGAGCAAGTATCTCCAGCCCCCAGCTCTGGCTCCATGCCCAGGCAAACGGAGCAACTAGACCCCTCCCCCTCCTCCACAGCATGTGAGCCTGAGGAAGGTCTATTACCAACAGCTGCCGATTGGAGAGACCCTCGCTTCAGAAGAATTGATAGGCGGCGGTGTCAGAAGGAAGGGAGGGGCAGGCCTGGATAAGTGCTGAGTCATGGAGCCACACCCCACGGCCTATATAAAGGATCTGCTTTCTGGCAGTCTCTGAGTCAGGCAAAGTCTAAACATATCTTGCTGAAGTCACTTTCTGGTCTCCTGCCTGCCCTGAGGACTTTGCTAGGACTTTGGCAGAGCTGCAGAGGCACACCTGATTCGGATTTCCCTGACCTGGCCGTCAGTGGAGGAGTGGGACACGACAGGTGGAAACTAATCAAGGAGAGATGCAACTTAGAACTAAGGAGAAATTTCCTGACAGTTAGAACAATTAATAAGTGGAACGACTTGCCTGCAGAAGTTGTGAATGCTCCAACACTGGAAATTTTTAAGAAAATGTTGGATAACCATCTGACTGAGATGGTGTAGGGTTTCCTGCCTGGGCAGGGGGTTGGACTAGAAGGCCTCCAAGGTCCCTTCCAACTCTGTTGTTATATTATATATTATATTATGTATATCTCATTCAGGAAACATCTATATATTCCTTCCTGCAACCACTCAGCAGCAGGATCTGGATAGCTGTTAAAGTTAATGCCATATATGTGTGTGTGTGTGTGTGTAAAATGCACTAAAGTGCAGTGATCCATGACCAATTCCTGGTAAAGGCCCGGAGCCCCATAGAAAACAAGAACTGCTATCTCCTTCCTGAAATACAGTCCTGGTAGGCATTAACTAAGGTTGCAGCCGAGGCCTGTGGGCATGGCAGGGGTCATTGATTCTTTCCTGTTCATCTCGCTCTTTTGCGCCAGAGAAAAACTGCTTATGCAACACAACTGATCTGCCCGGGGCAAAGCCACTGCACAAAGCCCTAACTTTCTAAACTGGCAAACTGCCCAGCATTATAGGTCCTGCCCTTCAGCAACTCCTGGGTTATTAACCTTCGTGTTCCTCTGAAGTCCATGGGAAGAAAGCCCTCTGCGTCTTTTCCAGTATTGCAGAGAAAATGACTTTAGCCGTTTGGATGTTGCTGCCCTGCAGAAATCTCCCCCCCCCTCCCCCGAATCCCACGCCTCCATTGTCCCTATGGATTACGAACGATGGGGCTTGTATGGGTAGTCCTCGACTTACAACTGCAATCGAGCCCTAAATTTTTGTTGCTAAGCGAGACAGTTGTTTATTTATTTATTTATTTAATCAAATTTTTATACCGCCCTCTCTCCCAAAGGACTCAGGGCGGTTTGCAGCCCGATAAAAATACAAATATAATACAAGATAAAACACTAAATTAAAAAACTTATTTAAATAGGCCAAAATTTAAAATTACAATTAAAATGATAAAAACCCCATTAAAATTAAATTTAAAACTAAAATTCTAGTCCAGTCCTGCACAGATAAATAGATGTGTTTTAAGCTCGCGGCGGAAGGTTCGAAGGTCAGGAAGTTGGCGGAGTCCTGGGGGAAGTTCATTCCAGAGGGTGGGAGCCCCCACAGAGAAGGCCCTTTCCCTGGGTGTCACCAGTTGGCACTGCCTGGCGGACGGCACCCTAAGGAGTCCCTCCCTGTGAGAGTGCACGGGTCAGTGGGAGGCAATCAGTCTTAAGCGAGTTGGTTCAAAGGACTGCAAGGTTATTGCATATTAACATTCTCTACAAGAATCTGAACTATCAATGGTTAAATTGGCGGTCGATTGTGAAAAGGCTTTTTGATAAGTTCGTTATCTGCCTTCAGATAATGCTGCCTTCATGAATTTTCTCCACCATTTTCTTTTCCCCTTCCTTTCTTAGTTTATCTGCCAACCATATGCCAGATGCCTGGATTTTGATCACAGGACTAATTGTCTTAAGTGTGAACAACAGTCATAAGCACTTTTTTCAATGCTGGTGTGATTTTGAACGGTCACTGAATGAACCTTGGTAAGTCAAGGATTACCTGTATTTGTTTTTAAGGCTGACTTTGGGGTAACTGATGCTGTCTAACTGGCTTGGACGACTTCGTCTATCTCTATGGAGGAACTCTGAGAATTCTACCTGCCTTGGAAATGGGCAGTGAGATGGGAAAGCTGACATGTCTCATTTTTACACTGTTGTCCGTATCGGGATAGGTCAGCGATGGCTAACCTTTTTTGGACCGAGTGCCCAAAGCGCGCACGAGTGGCCAAAGTATGTGGGAATGTGTGACACGCACCTGAACCCCCAAAATGCAATGTGTGTGTGACCCCTCCACACGCATGCACGCACGGCCCCACCCCATGCATGTGCACACCCCCACATGTATCCCGCACTCTCCCCGCCCCAAACCCCCAAAATGCAATGTGCATATGGCCCCTGTGCATGCGCCCCGCCCCATGAATGCGCACACTTCCCTGCATGTGCCCCATGTATGCGCATGCACCCCGCATGCGCCCCACCCCTGCGCATACATGCCCTCCGCCCACCCATGCATGCATGTGCAGCCCCGTGCATGTGCCCCACCCCCTGCACATGCACAGCATGGGTACGACGACCAGCTGGGTGGCGGGAGGCACACATGCATGCACGGCAGAGCTGAACTGGGATGACGGCTTGCGTGCCCATAGAAGGGGACACTCATGCCATAGGTTCACAATCATGGGGATAGATGAATGGTAGTATTTTCCCCTTCAGCTCTGACAACCATCATCCTCCCTCTATGTGATCATGCAACTATCACTCCATATCTCAGCATGATTCAGCAGATGATGACATAGGAGCACAAACCAGCTCCTACGAAAACAAGCAGGGACAGCTACAGAAAGGGGAAGAGGAGGTCTGCATAAGGTCTCCATAATATGTGGGACGTTCCTTGAACGGGGAGACGGGACTAGGACAGAACGGGGTACAGGAGCTCAGTGAACCAAGATGGGGGAATCCCCATTTAGGCTCTTAATTTAATCCTTCGATTCATTCAAACTAATTGAGTGGATCATCAGCCAACCGGTTTTTCTCCCTGCCTTCAGCCCTTTGATGCAATCAATGCTTTGCTTGAGGCTTTTCATGAGCTGGTCCAGCACCAGGGATGAGTCAGGCGGAGGATTAGCTTTGTTGATGCTAAGCCGCTAATCCGCCCACAGAGCTGCATTCCAACCCGGGATTCCCAAACGCAGAGATTTGAGGTCAAAATATAAACAAGTTCATTTCCTGAAGGTCAAGAGTCTGCCTACGCTGGAAACCCTTCTTAAAAGCAATATACCATGAGGAGTCTCCTGGAGGTATGGCGAGAGGGATAAGAAGGATTGTGCCTCAAAGGTAGAACCTACAGAAGCGACCAAAGCACACCAAGATGGTGGCCTCCAGGAGCTCGGAGGGACAGACGGATAGACAGACGGACAGCAACAGAAGCAGGAAGAAGCTGATGGAAAGGATCGTGTGCAAGCCTGCTGCTTTCCGATGTGGTAGATGAAAAGTGCCTGTCACAATGTCCCAAAGGTGCTTTTTTCCAAGAGGCAACTGGACTTCCTTGTTTTTCTTTGAAGACATTTTGCTTCTCATCCAAGAAGCTTCTTCAGCTCTGACTGGATTCCCCTCCACCCAGTCAGAGCTGAAGAAGCTTCTTGGATGAGAAGCAAAACGTCTTCAAAGAAAAACCAGAAAGTCCAGTCTTGAAAAATCACCTTTGGGACAACTACGATTGAGAATCTCCGTAATTCAACTTCTACCCTCAAAACGACGCTATAGGGCACTGCACACCAAAACAACTAGTCACAAAGACAGTTTTCCCCCAAATGCTAAACAACTAATTCTCACAACACTGTCAAATTATGTACTAAGATTGTATTACTATTATTCTTCTCATCCTTCCTAATACCCATCTCTTCCTACTTATGACTATAACCATGTTGCTTGTATCTTTACAATTTATTTTGTTTTGTTTCCTAGTATGATTATCACTAAGTGTTGTATCTTATGATTCTTGATGAATGTATTTTATTTTTCTTTATGTACACTGAGAGCATGTGCACCAAAGACAAATTCCTTGTGTTCAATCACACTTGGCCAATAAAGAACTCTATTCTATTCTATTCTATTCTATTCTATTCTATTCTATTCTATTCTATTCTATTCTATTCTTATTCTTATTCTTATTCTTATTCTTATTCTATTCTACCCTACCCTGCTCTGCTCTACTCTACTCTATTCTACTGATGCATGTTCTAAATATCCCTTCAGTGGGAAGAAAACAATTTGAACATTTTAGTCTTTATTGTGATCACTCTTCCCTCTCTTCCTGCCCCCCCCACCTCTCTCTTTGCTAAAAAAAAGCACTGTTTAAATAATACTGAGTCATTGAGTCAATAGCCTAGCTAAGTCAAGGGCAACTTTCTCTATATCTAAGCAGGAACCAAAGAAAGTATACAATAAAAGCTATTCTGATTTTTGACAGGGAAATCTCTCATAAATAGGAGTTTGATTAACCTTAATTACTGAGTTCGAACTTCAGGCATGTGCTATTCATTCCATTCATTTATAAATTGGATGGACCTGCAGCCCTCCTCTCCAAGATCAAATGATGATAAAGTTTCCTTTAGCAACATACATTTTGGGCTCGGTTGTGGTTGTAACTCAAGGACTACCTGCATTATTGCCCATTTGGGCACCCTGCTTGTAGATGAAAGGGAGAGCAGGGAAGTGTCCACAAATCCTGTCCTTCCATCACATCCCAGCATTTTCCATGGCCAGCTGAACAGAAATTTAACAGATTAACAGCGTTTGGAAGGGACTTTGTAGGTCATCTAGTCCAACCCCCCCACCCAAGCAGGAGACCCTACACCATTTCTGACAGATGGCTGTCCAGTCTCTTCTTGAAAGTTTGTTGAAAGTCTCAAATGGAGAATTTGCTCTGTGCATCCAGTCTGATCACGTGCTTCAGAATCCTATAATATACAACATTCCAGAGAAGAATGCATTGGATAGCATTCCTCTCTGCAGCTATGGATGGAAAACAGGATCATAATAAAGGTGATGGAGCCAGGTAGCTCAGCTCACGACCCCATTCTGTACAGGTAATCCTCAACTTACGACCACAATTGAGCCCAAAATTTCTGTTGCTAAGTAAGGCCTTTTTAAAGTGAGTTTGACTCCATTTTACGGCCTTTCTTGCCACAGTGGCTAAGTGGATGACTGCAGTTGTTAAGTTAGCAACACGGTTCTTAAAAGTGAATCTGGCTCCCCCGTTGACTTTGCTTGTGAGAAGGTTGCAAATGAGGATCACATGACATTGTAATCACCATAAATAAGAGTCAGTTGCCAAGGATCCGAATTTTGATCCTGTGACCATGGGGATGCTACAATGGTCATAAGTGTGAATATGAGTGATAAGTCACTTTTTTCAGTGCCATTGTAGCTTTAGGGACTACCTGTATTTGATTCACTATCCCAGTGTAATGCTGTTCCAAAAACAGCTACCAGTATATGGGTACGGGGTATTTAGAAAAGAATAACAGAGTTGGAAGGGACCTTGGAAGTCTTCTAATCCAACCCCCTGCTTAGGCAGGAAACCCTATAGCAGGGATCTGCAAACTTGGCTCTTTTAAGACTTGTGGACTTCAACTCCCAGAGTTCCTCAGCCAGGAGTTGAAGTCCACAAGTCTTAAAAGAGCCAAGTTTGCAGACCGCTGCCCTATAGCATTTCAGACAAATGGTTATTTGGATCTTCTTCCCAGCCTTGAGTCCTCCTGATATCTCAGAAGAATATCTCTTGCGATCTCCCAAATTCCCACATTCTCTGGGAATCTGGAGCGATGTGCCTTCTGGAGAACCACAAAAATGACTTCCTTGAAGAAGGAATGTGGCTGTTAACCAAAAAAAAAAAATTAAGCCTGGAAAAGAGGAGGATGTGTTAGCACGACATTTAATAGTGCTTTAATTTTCTCAGGCATATGAGAGAAGAAAGGGAAAACATTGTCAGGCTATAAAAGTGCTGTGGATTATAGCTTACCTCAGTAACATAATATAGAATAGAATAACAGAGTTGGAAGGGACCTTGGAGGTCTTCTAGTCCAACCCCCTGCTTAGGCAGAAAATCAGACAAATGGTTATCCAATCTTGAGTCTGTCTCCTGATCTAGCTAGTGTCAGACCTGGAAGCCATCTTTTACAGCTGGGCCTTCAGGCCTGCCACATTTTCTACTGGGAAAATGGGAGGGGCGATTTCATTGAGTGTGGGTGATATGTAGTCAAAATAACATTCCTTTCTCAGAGAGTCAAGGATAGCTTGCCCTGGCAACTGGAGTCAGATGACTGGGAGGTGTTTCTAGCTTGGATGGTGGATGATTGGACCATGAGATGGACATGTGAGTGCTGGGCAGGGACTTGAACTTTCACTTGGGTGGGGGAAACCTGGAAACTTTCAGATTCAGGTTTTCCCAGATGTGCCAAAATGACATCTTCAATAAAAAGGAACTTTGGGGAAACTCAAACCTCGGGAGTCTTCTTTCATTGGGGGTGTTATTTGGAACCCTGACAGCTAGGCTTCCTCAAAAGAACTGACACGAACCTGGAAGATATTAGAAGATGATCAACCTAGCACTCTCCCTATTTCATTTAATCTGCTCAAAGTTGTCCATTTAGGCTTTATATGTCTTGTTCCAAAGGTGCTTTTCGAAATGGCAACTGAACTTTCTTGGTTTTTTTTTCTTTGAAAATGTTTCCCTTCTCATCCAAGAAGCTTCTTCAGTTCGGTTGAGAAACAAAATATTTTCAAAGAAAAAAACCTAAGAAAAGTCCAGTTGCCTTTTTGAAAAGCACCTTTGAGAGAACCATGATGTGGACGGTTGAAGATCTCCATAGATATTTTCATGCCTTCCGTATCATGAATATTAGCAAATCCTGGCCAGTTATGGATATATGGCTATAGGGTTTCCTGCCTGAGCAGGGGGTTGGACTAAAAGACCCCCAAGGTCCCTTCCAACTCTTGTTATTCTATTCTGTTCTGAATTGCAGCTTGAAAGGAGAAACTTTCCTCCATCTACACTTCCTCTGATGATGGGCCTTATAAATAAATTACCTTGGATACTGAGCAAAGATTGGGTGATACTCTGGCCAAAATTTTGAGATCTTATTTATTTATTTATTTATTTATTTATTAAATTTTTATACCGCCCTTCTCCCGAAGGACTCAGGGCGGTGTACAGCCAGAATAAAAACAAAATATATACAATTTAAAACAACATTTAAAAAGAGCAAATTTTAAAGGCTGATTATTAAAATTTAGATTTAAAATTTAAAAATATTAAGAATACCCAATTAAAATTCAACACTAATTATGCCAGTCCCGCTTTAATAAATAAATATGTTTTGAGCTCACGACGGAAGGTCCGAAGATCAGGCACTTGACGAGGCCAGGGGAAGTTCGCTCCAGAGCGTCACTGCCCCACAGAGAAGGCCCTACTCCTGGGGCCGCCAGCCGACACTGTTTGGCGGACGGCACCCTGAGGAGACCCTCTGTGAGAGCGCACGGGTCGGTGGGAGGCAAAGGGTAACAGCAGGCGGTCTCGTAAGTACCGGGTCCTAAGCCATGGAGCGCTTTAAAGATAGTTACCAAAATCTTGAAGCGCACCCGAAAGACCACAGGAAGCCAGTGCAAGCTACGGAGCAGCGATGTCACGTGGGAGCCACGAGCGGCTCCCGTTACTACTCGCGCAGCCGCATTCTGGACTAACTGCAGCCTCCGGGTGCACCTCAAGGGCAGCCCCATGTAGAGAGCATTGCAATAATCCAGCCTAGACGTAACCAGAGCGTGAGTGACCGTGCATAAGGCATCCCGGTCAAGGAAGGGACGCAATTGGCGAACCAAGCAAACTTGGTAAAAGGCCCTCCTGGCGACGGCCGCCAGGTGTTCATCAAAAGACAGCCGTCCGTCCAGGAGGACGCCCAAGTTGCGAACCACCTCCTTTGGGGCCACTAACTCGCCCCCAACAGTCAGCTGTGAGATCCAGGCTTAAGCCTTCAGAGTTCTCCTGGGTGACTTTGGTAGAGCCGATTACTATTTCTCAACCCAACCTATCTCAGGCCATTATTATGAAGATGAAATTGGAGATGCTCCATATGGGGTCTTCTTGAGTATGTAGAGGAAGGAAGGAAGGAAGGAGGGAGGGAGGGAGGGAGGGAGGAAATGGATGAACTTTTTGCTATCCAGTTAACTAAGGTATGTAGGAAGCATTTCACCATAGTAACAGGGGGCTTTAACTACCCCGACATCAACTGGGAGATAAACTCTGCACCAAGTGGAAGATCAAACAGGTTCCTTACAAATCTAGCAGACAACTTTGTCTCCCGAACAGTAGAGAAGAGAACTAGGGGTTCAGCCATATTGGACTTAATTCACACTACCAGAGATGAAATTATAGAAGCTGTTGAAGCTACAGAAACCTGGGAGGTGGGGGAGGAGTGGTCATGCAATATTGGAATTCAGCATTATGCAAGCACAAGCAATAAAACAGAGTCTTGAATCTTAGAGACTTGGACTTTAAGAGAGCTAATTTCAGTTAGGGAGAGCTTGGGAAGGATTCCATGGATAAAAATCCTCAAGGGGAAAACAACCCAAGAGGCTCGGGAAATTTTGAAAAGTGCAATTATAAAAAAGGAAGGAGAAAAAGGGAGGGAGGGAGGGAGGGAGGAAAAGAAAGAAAGAGAGAGAGAGAGAAAGAGAGAGAGAGAGAGAGAGGATGGATGGATGGATGGAGAGAGAGAGAGAGAAAGAAAAAAGAAAAAAAAAGAAAAAAAGAAAGAAAAGAAAGAAAGATATAGATAGATAGATGATAGATAGATAGATAGATAGATAGATAGATAGATAGATAGATAGATAGAGACACAGAAAGAAAAAAGTTAGATAGATAGACAGACAGACAGACACAGAAAGAAAAAAGAAAAAGAGAGAGAGAGAGAGAAAGAAAGAAAGAAAGAAAGAAAGAAAGAAAGAAAGAAAGAAAGAGAGAGAAAGAAAGAAAGATGGATAGATGGATGGATGGATAGATAGACAGAGAGAGAGAGAGAAAGAAAGAAAGAAAGAAAGAAAGAAAGAAGGAGGGAAGGAAGGAAGGGTGGATAGATGGATGGATGGATGGATAGATAGAGAGAGAGAGAGAGAGAGAGAGAGAGAGAGAGAGAGAGAGAGAGAAGGAAGGAAGGAAGGAAGGGAGAAAGAGAGAGAGAGAGGTATTATTCTTTTTTGAAGCATTTGAGAATCACCACTTGGCTGTATAATGGATTATATGGACCAATGATTGATAGTTGCTTATCTTTCTATTTTCCCTCCGTTTGTAAATTTCCCTCAGAGCAAAGCTAAAAGCTTGGGAAGATATAATCAGATAATTCCCTATGACGTCTGGGATTTTTAAATTGATGAGCAAGACATGCCTAATTATTTGAACTTTGGGAAGAGACAGTGAGTAGTTGGCCCGTAGAGCAGGGAAGGAGGTGGCACAGATCCAACTGCCTGTAATGAAGGGCGGAGATGATTCAGCCAAGGAGACATGTGAGAAGTTGATGTAAATCTGGCATGTAGGATTCTCTTTCGTTAAAAGGGAGTTTTATGTATACATCTCTATCTGCTCTCACACAGATACTTACACCCTTCATTGTCATGAGTTGTGATGATGACCCTTAACTCTGAGACACGTCACAGAAAATAAAACTGCAAAATAAATTTTGGATAAGGTATTTTTATTGTTGCTGTTTATGGAGCTAAAATAGAACATAGAGCTCTGTAAAGCTCTGATATGCCGGACAGGAAAAAAATAAATATTCCTGTCAGATTTCAGGGAGTCGACTGTACGACCGCAACTGAACCCAAAATTTCTGTCGCTTAAGTGAGACATTTGTTAAGTGAATTTCTCCCTATTTTATGACCTTCCCTGCCACAGTTGTTAAGTGAAATACTGCTGTTCGTTTACCGTTACACATGTTTACCAGACTCCTACATCTAAGCTTAAGCAGATCGGTTTTCACTGTGAACGGAATCTGACGTTTCTTTTACAGTTACTGTTTTCCCTCTTCCTGGCTTGGCCTCAGTCTTCAAATTCCCTACGCATGAAGTCAAAGCCAATATTATCTAAAGGTTGGGAGCCAAGAAGGATATGTCTCACAGCTGAACGAGAAAAAGGGAAGCTGAATACATTTTAAGGAAATGCCCAGGCTGTTTGCAGGCTTTGAGGTAAAAAAACAACAACACAACATTTCTTCGCCATGTGTAAAATTTGCATTTCAGCCAGACCAGTTGCCAACTTGTACATCATCACAGGCCTCCCCCTGCTCAGATTATAACTAGAAACAGGGCATCCGGGCGGATTTGACTGGGAAAGCAACCTCATCATTTTACAAGTAGTCCTTGATTTATGACCACAATCAAGACCAACGTTTCTGTTGCTAAGCGAGACGGTTGTTAAATGAGTTTTCGCCCCACTTTGCAATCTTTCTTGCTACGGTTGTTCAGCGAATCACTGCTGTTGTTACGTTAGTGACACGGTTATAAAGTGAATCTTTCTTCCCTCTTGACTCTGCTTGTGAGAAGGTCGCAAAAGGGTATCAGATTGTTGGAAGAAAAATCCAGCCTGGTTCCAAGCCGGGAGGAAAAAAAAACCCACTGGAAATAAAATGGAGGCTGGCTAGAAGGAAATAAGATCTCTGTTTATTTGGTTTTCCAGAAACTTCAGTGACAGAAGCAAAGTTTCCAGGGTGGCTGACCAATTGGCTGGGTGAATAGGTGGATTTTTACAGGGCTCTGGGGTTTAGAGATTGAGATGCTCCAGGGGGTTGTACAGTCTAGTGAGCCTTGTGTATTTTATTATTATAATGGTGGTGGGTTAATCCTATTATTTCCTAAAGGTCACGTCCTGTCCTTAGAATTTAGGTAAAGGTAAAGGTAAAGGTTCCCCTTGCACATACGTGCTAGTCGTTGTCGACTCTAGGGGGCAGTGCTCATCTCCGTTTCAAAGCCAAAGAGCCAGCGCTGCCCGAAGATGTCTCCGTGGTCATGTGGCTGGTATGACTAAAGGCCAAAGGCGCACGGAATGCTGTTACCTTCCCACCAAAGGTGGTCCCTATTTTTTCTACTTGCATTTTTACGTGCTTTCGAAACTGCTAGGTTGGCAGAAGCTGGGACAAGTAACGGGAGCTCACCCTGTTACACGGCAGCACTAGGGATTCGAACCGCTGAGCTGCCGACCTTTCGATCGACAATCTCAATGTCCTAGCCCCTGAGCCACTGCGTCCCCTTAGAATTTGGGTGGGGCAATGTAAATTCTTAATCCCATCAGTTCCAGCCATTTGTGGGAGCTGTGTTTGAAGGCATTTTGTTTATGAATAGGATAGCCTGGCTTTTTTAACAGGTACAAAATATCCATCTCTAAAGACTTGAGACCTATGGGAGGAAGATTGGGGCTGCTTTCTGCCTTCGTTAAGATTTTTCTCCTTTGGGGAAATATAAAATTCTGCCTCTTTTAATATTCCCCGGAATATTTCATCCTCTTGTGGGAGGGTCCTTCCCACAATATGACCCCGGGACACTGCAACCGTCATAAATAGGAAGCGTCCGAATTTTATTCACATATACTGTGGGGTTGCTGCAACGGTTGTAAGTGGGAAAAGCGGTCCTAGGTCACTTTCTTCAGTGCTGTCGTATCTTCGAATGGTCACTAAATGAAAAGCTGTAACTTGAGGGCTACCTGTAATGGGGCTTTCTCTGCAAGGCCATGGCACACTCAGCTGGCTTTAGAACGAATACACATGGGTAGAAGCAGGGGTGGGCTGCTGGGGGTTCGCAGGGGTTCGGGAGAACCTCTAGTTAAGATTCTGTGCAGGTCAGAGAACCCCCCAAATCCCATTCCTGGCTGGCCTGCCCACTCTGCCCCTCCCAGGAGTCCCCACGCGGCCTGTTTTGGATTCAAGTAAGTGCAAGACAGGCGTGGAAGCTGAAGGAGGGCGAAAAACAGGCCTACTGGAAATGTAGGGCCCGTTTCCAGCCTCCAGAGGGACTCTGGAGCCTGGGGAGGCTGTTTTAGCCCTCCCGGAGCCTCGAGGAAAACCTCCAGAGCCCAGGGAGGACAAAAATGCCCCCAACTCCCCGTCGTGGTACAGACTGACTAGGCCACACCCACCATGGCCACGCCCACCCAGCAACCAGGCAGACAATCCCTTGCTAAAATGTTTGAAATCCACCACTGGGTAGAAGCTATGTGGCTCAAAAGCCCCTTCAGTTAGGAAGAAGCAGTTTGTGGGCACCAGTAACCACTTTAGAAGCCTTATACCAGGGGTAGTCAAACTTTTTATATGTACCGCCCACTTTTGTATCTCTGTTAGTAGTAAAATTTTCTAACCACCCACCGGTTCCACAGTAATGCACCATGTATTGTCGCCTGCACATGCCTCTCGCGCATCGTGGATTGGGTTTGAGGGGGGCACCAGCTACCAGCTCTGCTTGTCTGTTACAGCTGGGTGGTATGGGGGGAGATGCGTGAGCTATTCTGGGACGAGGCTCTTTTGTTTGCGGTCGCACTATAGTGCCATTTAGTTTCACTTACGTAACGTGAACTAAACTAATGCGTGGGCGGTACAAATAGTATATTTTCAGAAATTTAAATTGTCACGGGAAATTTTATGAAAACCTAATGAAAACTTCTTTAAATAATGCTATGAATTTTTTTTAAAAAGTCAATTAAATTAAAAAAAAAGGAAAGTGCTTCAGTATCGGACAAAACCCCTACCGCCCACCATGAAAGCTGGAACTCCCACTAGTGAGCGGTAGGGACCAGGTTGACTACCACTGCCTTATACCCTCATATAAGAGGCAAGTCTGAACTTTTTCTGAGAAATTTATGTTATTTGCGGAGGGGGGTGTTCTGGGTTTGACAAGATTGAAGTTGGTGCCTAAAGCCTAGCCAAAGTTTGACATCCATAACAATCCTTAAAAATCCGTAGTAGGCAGTCCACACAGGTAGTCCTCAACTTAACAAACACAATTGAGCCCTAAATGTTGCTAAGCCAGACATTTGTGAAGTGAGTTATGACCTTCCTTGCCACCATTCTTAAGTGAACCACTGCGCTTGTTAAGTTAGTAACCCATTGGTTAAGTGAATCTGGTTTATCCATTGACTTTGCTTGTCAAAGGTCACCAAAGGGGATCCCACTCTGCAACCATCATAACACTCAGTCTGAATTTCGAACACGTGACCGTGGGGATGCTGCAGGGCCCGGAAGTGTGAAAAACTCACTTTTTTGTAACTTTGAACTGCGACTGCATGAACTGTTGTAAGTCAAGGGCTACCTGTACAACAGAGGTGGGTTTCAGCAGGTTCTGACCAGTTCTCAAGAACTGGTAGCGGACATTTTGAGTAGTTCCGAGAACCGGTAGTAAAAATTCTGACTGGCCCCGCCCTCATCTATTCTCTGCCTCCTGAGTCCCAGCTGATTGGGAGGAAATGGGGATTTTGCAGTAACCTTCCCCTAGAGTGGGATGGGAATGAGATTTTACAGCATCCTTCCCCTGGAGTGGGGTGGAATCGAGATTTTACAGTATCCTTCCCATGCCATGCCCACCAAGCTACGTCCACCAAGCCATGCCACGCCCACCAAGCCACACCCACAGAACTGGTAGTAAAAAAAATTGAAACCCACCACTACTGTACAAGTGTCCTCTCCTGGGGAATCTTTGAGAAAGGCCCCATCAGAAAGTAAATCAACTTTTCAGCCAGCCCTGTAGCAAAGCATGACGTAGCCCGTATCTACGTAATATCGTGTCTCCCTGAAAATAAGACCTATCCCAAAAATAACCTACCTTGATTTTTACATGTGCGAATATGTCCCAACCACCCCACAAAATAAGCCCTAGTTAAGACCTCACCCATTTCATTGCACCTGGTTGCATGAGGTAGGGCGAGGTGCATGGGTAAAAATCAAGCTAGGGCAGGGATGGGGGGTAGAGTTGCCCCATGTGCCCTGCACCAGCTTACCTTAGCAGGGGTGAAATCCAACAGGTTCTGACAGGTTCTGGAGAACCGGTAGCAGAAATTTTGAGTAGTTCAGAGAACCAGCAGATACCACCTCTGACTGGCCCCAGAGTGGGGTGTGAATGGGGATTTTGCAATATCCTTACCCCAGGAGTAGGGAGGGAATGGGGATTTTGCAGCATCCTTCCCCTGGAGTGGGGTGGGTATGGAGATTTTGCAGTATCCTTCCCCTGCCACACTCACCAAGCCACACCACACCCATCAAACCATGCCCACAGAACCGGTAGTAAAAGAATTTGGATTTCACCCCTGCTTAGGACAGTTGCAGCCAAACCTCCCACACCATGACATCTGCCTCACCTTACCAGCCCACTTATTCTGCAGCTGCTTGCCACCACTTATGTGTGTCGCCCCCCCCCCCAATCTCCATTTCACCATCAGAGGCATTCGGAAAGGTCAGTGCAGCTGAGAAACAAGCTCTGGATTGACGCTGAAAGGCCTCTGGTGGTGAAATGGGCACCATGCGTGTCAATTTGGAGTTTATTTCTCAGCTGCGGAGGGCTTTCCTGAAGGCCTCTGACAACAAAATGGAGGCCGGGGGTGGGGCTGCACATGACCGGTGGCAAGCGGTTGCAGAAGTGGGCCAGCATTGGCCGCACATGTGGTCCTGCTGGGCGCGGCTGTTGGCGCAGCTGCTGCGAGGTCAGATAGTGGAAAAGACATCCCCAAAAATAAGACCTAATACCTCTTTTGGAGGGGGCGAAAATAAGACCAGGTCTTATTTTTGGGGAAACATGGTAGTAGCATCAGTGGTGGGTTGCTCCCGGTTAGGTCCGCTTCTTGCGGACTGATAGTAACGGCGATGGGAGGCTCCGCCCACCCGGCCGGACATCATCACGGACGATCTGCACATGCGCAGAAGCACACGTGCGCTCCAGCGGTGGGTTTCAAAAATTTTTACTACCGGTTCTGTGGGTGTGGCTTGGTGGCGTGGCATCGCTTGGTAGGCATCACTTGGTGGGCATGGCAGTGGAAGGATACTATAAAATCTCCATTCTCACACCACTCCATTTCCTCCCAATCAACTGGGACTCAGGAGGCAGAGAATAGATGGGGATGGGGCCAGTCAGAATTTTTACTACCAGTTCTCCGAACTACTCAAAATTTCTGCTACCGGTTCTCCAGAACTGATCAGAACCTGCTGAAACCCACCTCTGGTGTGCTCCCATTGCGAACCGGTAGCGGAGGTAAGTAGAACCCACCCCTGAGTAACATCCATTCCATTCAATTCAAGGAGCCCAAATTTTCCATCTATCTCAGCGGTGTCAAATTCGCATCATCACGGCAGTGTCATAGGTGATGTGTCAGGACTGTCCCCCACCTTCGCTAAACCGGGCAGGGGCAGGGCCAGCACATGATGCATCTGGCCTGCGGGCTGTGTGTTTGACACCCCTGATCTTCCTCTTAACCTGATGAGAAAGGAACTAAGGAGAGAGCAGAGCAAGAAACCTCTTAGCAGATGGTAACATGTCTGGGCTTGAAAGCGAAGTGAGATTGGTTATAATGTACAGTACATAGGAGAGCACCAGAAAATCTCAGAGCTTTAGGCTATTAAAGAAATGTCCATCTGGGTTCAGTTCCAAGTGGGATAAAGACACTGGAAACATGGAGACTGCTTGGAAAGATGGTTTAATGGTGGTCGGGATCACATGGCTTGAGTTCCTGAACAGAAAGGGATGAGATCCTGTGCACTTCCTGGCTTTATGCTTTCTCTGAGCTTTGAACTTTCTGGGGCACAGGAAGAGTATCCTAATTGGTTGTCAGACTCCCAGGGGATGGGGGTCTTAGCTAGCCTTGCTGGCTGATGTAATCTTCCCCGGTGTCATGTGGTGTGTTTCTGTTGCTAGGTGGGTCCTATTGTGTTGCAGATGATGATCCATTGACAAAGGTGGAGAGAATGAGTTTCTGCCTCTGGCCTAATGACAAGGGTGGGGGGAATGAGTGAGCTTGGCTGAGGCCTTAATGGCCCATTGACAAAAGTGTGGGGTGGCAGGAAGTTGCAGGGAGCTGCCTTGTCCTTAAAACATGTTTCTCCATTTCTCTCATCCAGGGAAATATAATATTCTGCCTTTTTTAAATATTTTCTAAAATATTTCATTCTTTTAGGAGAGGGGTGGGTGCTAACTTCCTACAAGGCTAGACTGGGAAAAAACCCTCAATACTCCCTAGAAAAAAGGAATGGCAACCCTTCTCTATACCGCTGCCAAGATATTTGCATCCATGTGCTCATAACACTACACTGTTGTAGTGATTGATTGACTGTTGGCTTGACCGCAAAGCGTCTATCTTACAGTAAATATTTTTATAGGACCTAGCCCATACTTTTCTTTCCTCAGGACTATCATTTCCTGGACCGTGAATTTTGGGACTGAACAAAAATATTTAAAATCAGTATGAACCCTCCTTTACAATTTGTTCAGCTCTAGCTTAACAAGGAGGATTTAGACTAAATGTTTGACTGTTGAGGCTGACTTTATCATGTAAGAAAGTGTTTGCTCTGGCTTGGCTTAGTCCACATTTCTTGTTATATTTCTTCCTGTGATCTTCAGGGCGTCTTACTATATGTTGGCAAGAAAACTCTGGTTTCTTTTTAGAAATGCTGTCCATTTTCTTTGGTCACAAAAAATTCAATTGCTGCTTGAAATACCAATATCATTCTAATGATTGTCTATCACTGGGACATTCTGGACCTGGATAGCATCCTGCAGCACTCTTGGCTTCCAGGGTGAGGGGGTGTGTGCGCGCAGGCTCCTCACACCCTGTTTTGCCTGCCAGAGTGCTGCAAGAGGCCGTCCTTGACTCAGAAAGTTATAACAGGGAGGAAAGGTAAAATATTTTACCTTTCCGGCTTGGAGGATTCTGCTACTATAGCCTCTGTCAGTAATTTACACTTCTAGTCTTTCTGTGGAGTCAGTTTCTTGATCTGGCCTCTCTCTCTCTCTCATAGGGTGACCAAGTAGATCAGTGGTAGGTTTCAAATTTTTTTCCTACCAGTTCTGTGGGTGTGGCATGGTGGGCATGGCAGGCTTGGTGGGCGTGGCAGGGGAAGGATATTGCAAAATCTCCATTCCCACCCCACTATTGCAAGATACCCATTTCCTCCCGATCAGCTGGGACTTGGGAGGCAGAGAAGAGATGGGGGCGGGGCCAGTCAGAAGTGGTATTTACCGGTTCTCCAAGCTACTCAAAATGTCTGCAACCGATTCTCCAGAACCGGTCAGAACCTGCTGAAACCCACTGAAGTAAATCAAGTATGTATTTAAAAAAAACAAAATCACAGAAATGTCTATTTTTATAAATGTATAAACCCATGTGTGCGGAGGTGTGGTCCTGTGTCATGCCCACCATGGCCACATCCACCATGGCCATACCCATCCCTGGCCACACCTCCCGACCCCAGCCCTCTGAGGTCAAACACAACCCTGATGTGGCCCTCAATGAGATCGACTTTGACACCCCTGGGGCAGGGGTGAAATCCAGCAGGTTCTGACAGGTTCTGGAGAACCGGCAGCGGAAACTTTGAGTAGTTCAGAGAACTGGCAAATACCGCTTCTGGCTGGCCCCAGAGTGTGGAGGGAATGGTGATTTTGCAGTATCCTTCCCCTGCCACACACACCAAGCTATGCCCACCAACCACACCATGCCCACCAAGCCACACCCACAGAACTGGTAATTTGGATTTCACCACTGCCCTGTGGTAGAGTGAGGGAGGGAGGGAAGGAAGGAAGGAAGGAAGGAAGGAAGGAAGGAAGGAAGGAAGGAAGGAAGGAAGGAAGGAAGGAAGGAAGGAGGACTGGTTAGACAGCCACTCGATGGCAATGATTTTCTATAATTCTTTACTCTAACACAATGGTCTAATAATGTCATTGAAAAGGAGAAATCACATTATCTGTTCAATTTCATTTCCCCCCCGCCCCAAAGAGTTGACTGTGCAGACACGGGAGTGCACAATATAAACGTGCCCATCCTTTCAATTAACTTTTTAAACAAATTTAAACTTCCCACTTCATTTCTAAACTCGGGAGGCCCTGGCCATTTCCTTTGCTGGGTCAGCGTTTTCCACTGGCAGCTCTTCTTGCCCCACCCAGGATATCCAAATTCTCAGAACTGACACCAGCCCTTGGCTGCCCTTTCGTCATACGGCCATCGGGAGGGGAGGGGCGGCCTCGCCCCTTCTTAATGGCAGGGTGAGCCCAGGGCAAGGCTCTGCATGTAGAAAACTTTGCAACTGGAGCAGTAAAAGAAAGGGCACACCTAAATCTCTAAAACTTATGCACCCTTGGGAATTATTATTTTGTTGTTGTTAGTTGCGAAGTCGTGTCCGACCCATCGCGACCCCATGGACAATGTTCCTCCAGGCCTTCCTGTCCTCTACCATCCTCTGGAGTCCATTTAAGCTCATGCCTACTGCTTCAGGGACTCCATCCAGCCACCTTGTTCTCTGTCGTCCCCTTCTTCTTTTGCCCTCAATCTTTCCCAGCATTAGGCTCTTCTCCACTGAGTCCTTCTTTCTCATTAGGTGGCCAAGGTATTTCAGTTTCATTTTCAGGATCTGGCCTTCTAAAGCAGGGGTGAAATGCTCCCGGATCGGACCGGATTGCGCGATTCAGTAGTGATGGCGGCTGCTAGTTCGGAGGACCGGTACCAAAAATCCCTGGCCCCGCCCCCCCACCTCTGCTGAACCACACCATCTGCAGAGGTTTTTTTTGTTTTTACTTTTAAAAGCAGGTTTTGCTTCAGCCGAAACAGGCCTTTAAAAGTTAAAAAAAAGCCTTTGAGGATCCCGCCCCTCAGCTGAGATCGGCAGAGACTTTAAACTTAAAAAAAATAAATTTAAAGTCTCCTCTGGCGATCTCACCTTAGTTCCACATCAGCAGAACCTTACTTGGACTCTTACTTGTAGAAAACATGTTTTCTACAAGTAAGAGTAGAGATTCTAAGGCATTTACCTGATTACTGATGAACACATGGCTCTTTTTCTAGCCGGAAAGCAGTTTCAGTTTCAGCCAGACAGAATCAATCGCTCAGCTAATCTATTTCCTCGGTGATCAACTGGCTGGCTTTGCTGGCTGAGGAACTCTGGGATTTGAAGTCCACGATCAAATAAAATAAAATAATAAAATAAAATATTTGTGCAGCTTTTTGAGATTTGGTGTGTTTCTGTAGTGTTTCACTCTAACTACACAAACACACAAAATCTAAGAAAGCTGTATGTGGCATATTGTGTGTGTGTATGTGTGTGTGTGTGTGTGTGTTAGTAGTGTGTGTGTAAAGTGTGAAAGTTGGTTTTTGAGCTTTTTGTGGCTGTGTGAAGTGTGAAGTGCAGCTGCTTTTACATTGTGTGTGAGTCAGTTGTGTTGTGTTGTGTGTGTGTAAAGTGTGAAAGTTGGTTTTTGGTACCTCTTATTGTTTTTTTATATTTTGTTTATTATTTTTATTATTTATTGTTATTGGCCACACCCACCAAGCCATCTGACCACCAAGCCACGCCCACCAATTAAGCTACGCCCACAGAACTGGTAGGGGAAATTTTTAGATTTCACCCCTGTTCTAAAGTAATTATTATTTTCTAAAGTAATTATTCTAAAGTAATTATTATTACCAGCCATAATATATACAGCAGTGGTGAAATGTAAAATTTGTTACTACCGGTTCTGTGGGCGTGGCTTGGGGGGGTGTAATGTGACTGGGTAGGTGTGGCCAACTTTTTTTTTTTTACTTTTAAAAGCATTTTTCCGCCTAAGAGATTGTAAAAAACCGCTTTTAAAAGGTTCTGACGATCCCAGCTGAGTTGCCTGATCGTCAGAGGCTTTTCTTTTCTTTTAAAAGCATTTTGTTTTTTTCGTTAAAACAAAAGAAAAAAGCCTTAAGAAAAAAAAGTCTCTGACGATCAGGCAACTCGGCTGGGATCACCAGAGCCTTTTAAAAGCATTTTTTTTTTTGCAACCTCTTTGGCAGCTCCTCGCCCAGGCAAACGCATGCAAAGCGCAAGCGTGCACAAGCACTCCCTTTTCAGCACTCGGTGCCGAAAAGATTTGCCGTCACTGTCCTAGACGCATGACCACAATTGAGCCCAAAATTTATGCTGCTAAGTGATAAATGTGTTACGTGAGTTTAACGCCTTTTCTTGTCACGTTTGTTAAGTGAATCATTCCAGCTGTTAAGTAAGACAGTTGTTAAGTGAATCTGGCTTCCTTATTGACTTCACTTGTCAGAAGGTCACAAAAGGGGATCAGGTGCCCCCCCCACTGGACAGGACACTGCAACCATCATAAATATGTACCATATGCCAAGCATCCAAATGTAAATCACATGACCATAGGGATGCTTCAATGGTCGTAAGTGTCACTTTATAATGCCTTGGTCAGGCCACACTTGGAATACTGCATTCAGTTTTAGTCGCCCCGATGTAAAAAAGATGTTGAGACTCTAGAAAGAGTGCAGAGAAGAGCAACAAAGATGATTAGGGGACTGGAGGCTAAAACATATGAAGAACGGTTGCTGGAACTGGGTATGTCTAGTTTAATGAAAAGAAGGACTGGGGGGGACATGATAGCAGTCTTCCAATATCTTAGGGGTTGCCACAAAGAAGAGGGAGTCGGGCTGTTCTCCAAAGCACCTGAGGGTAGAACAAGAAGCAATGGGTGGAAACTAATCAAGGAGAGAAGCAACTTAGAACTAAGGAGAAATTTCCTGACAGTTAGAACAATTAATAAGTGGAACAACTTGCCTGCAGAAGTTGTGAATGCTCCAACACTGGAAATTTTTAAGAAAATGTTGGATAACCATCTGTCTGCAATGGTGTAGGGTTTCCTGCCTGGGCAGGAGGTTGGACTAGAAGGCCTCCAAGCTCCCTTCCAACTCTGTTGTTGTTTGTTTGTTTGAAAGTGGTGAGAAATGGTCCTAAATCACTTTTTTCAGTGCCGTTGTATCTTTGAACGGTGACTAAACAAACTGTTGTAAGTCAAGGACTGGTTTAATTCTTGATTTTTTCATCTCATGTTAATCTATGCTCATCTGGGTGCTGATTGCTGGTGGTGAGATATTTTTAGCGTATCCTGATAAGCTGCCAAGAGAACAATGATAGTCAGAATTTCAATCTAGGCATGATGATGAATTTTTCTGTAGAGCCACAAAACATGGTCTCATCAGCTTAGCTGGGCAGATTCAAGGACGCAGCTTGAAATTATTTTTCTCTACAGATGCAAAACAAGCATTTGTAAGAACGATCAACAACTGCAGAATCTAATCTTATTTCTTTATCAGCCCCAGAATTCTGCTTTCCTTTGCTTCGTCCTCTTTATGGGGTAATGGGTCCATTTCTTCACTCGGGACATCTCCTGCCAAAGAATTTTATTTCTCTGTTTTGCAAAGCTTCAACTCACGGTCTTCCCTTTCTGGAGAGAGTTTTAAACTAATTTGGAGTGGATTGGGTAGTGGAGACGGTCTGGTGCAGAAGTGCTCATGGCTTAGAAACCGCAACCGATAAGTTTGCACAACATGTTAAGCAGAACACAAACAATCCACTTAGGAATTGATGTAATACATGAACCAAACTTTTCAGTATGCACTAACAACCGGTACTCATCATTAAAGAACTCTGCAAAGTAGTTTCCCGTACCCCCCACTTAAAAAAGGCACTTTAGATTCTGCTGATTCACAACTTCAACGTAGTACTCAGTTGCATTATTGCATAAAATAAGGAAAGAGGTGAGCAAAAACAAATTTCGAAACCATGCAATGGCAAATAATAACAGAATAACAGAGTTGGAAGGTTTCTAGTCCAACCCCCTGTTCAAGCAGGAAACTCTATAATCATTTCAGAGTCAGACAAACGGTTGTCCAATCTCTTCTTGAAAACCTCCAGTGTTGGAGCACCCATAACTTCTGGAGGCAAGTTGTTCCACTGGTTTATTGTTCTCACTATCAGGAAAATTTTCCTTATTTCTAAATTGGTTCTCTCCTTGGTTAGTTTCCATCTATTGCTTCTTGTCCTGCCTTCAGGGGCTTTGGAGAATAGGTTGACCCCCCCTTTTCTTTGTGGCAACTCCATAGATACTGGAACACTGCTATCACGTCACCCCCTAATCCTACTTTTCATTAAACTAGGCATACCCAGTTCTAGCAACCGTTTTAGCCTTCAGTCCCCTAACCGTCTTTGTTGCTCTTCTCTGCACTCTTCCAAGAGTCTCAATTTCTTTTTTAGATCATGGAGACCAAAACTGGATGCAGTATTCCAAGTGTGGCCTTACCAAGGCATTATAAAGTGGTACTAACACTTCTCGTCATCTTGATTCTATCCTTCTATTAATGCAGCTGAGGATTGCATTGGCTTTTTTGGCAGCTGCAGCACTCTGTTGGCTCATATTCAAGTGATCGTCCATTACGACTCCACGATCCCTCTTGCAGTTACTACTGTTGAGCCAGATATCACCTATTCTATTCTTCCTATAGATCAGGGGTCAGCAATCTGTGGCTCTGGAGCCATATGTGGCTCTTTTATCCCTCTGCTGCGGCTCCCTGTCGCTGGTCGGTGCCACAATTTTGAGAGGAGCTTTCGGTTGTGGGGGGGGGAACATGGCATGCTAGGAGGAGACTCTATGGCAAGGGGCAGGTTTTCCGGTCGGCTCCACAATTGATAGGGCTTTTGGTTAGGACAGGTAGAGGAAAAAGGTCACTGCACCAGGAGGAGACTCTATGGTAGGGAAACTGGACTTCCGGTCGGCTCCAGAATTGAATGGAGGGCTTCCGGTTAGGACCTTTGTGGCTCTTTGAGGGTTTAAGGTTGCCAACCCCTGCCCTAGATGGTTGCACAGCATGTAAGTTGAGGTCTCCAATTTGTTGAAATTAGCCGTCTTGAAAGTGAGCCAATTTGGTATAGTGGCTTAGTGGTTGAGGTATGATGCTAAAAACTGGGAGACCAGCTTCAATTGAAACAATGCACGAGCACACAAAAGATTTAAGCTTAATGTTAACCGCTCCAATCTTGATTGCAGAAAATATGACTTCAGTAACAACTCTGTTACTGACTCTGTGGTCTCTTCCCCAAATCCCCAAAGCTTCAACCAAAAACTGTCTACTATTGACCTCACCCCATTCCTAAGAAGTCTGTAAGGGGCTTGTATAAGAGCACAAACATGCCTGCTGTTCCTGTCCTATTGTTTCCTTTCGTTATATCCAATTAATATAGTTATTACATACTCATATATATGTTTATATATTGTATAATTATTTCATGCTTATGCTTATATATACTGTGTGACAAAAATAAAAAAAAATAAAAAAAAGTTCTAGTCCCACTTTAGGCACTTGGAGCCTGTCACTCTCTCACTGCCAGAAAACATATGAAGAACGGTTGCAGGAACTGGGTATGTCTAGTTTAACAAAAAGAAGGACTAGGGGAGATATGATAGCTGTGTTCCAATATCTCAGGGGCTGCCACAAAGAAGAGGGAGTCAAGCTATTCTCCAGTGCACCTGAAGGCAGGACAAGAAGCAATGGGTGGAAACTGATCAAAGAAAGAAGCAACTTAGAACTAAGGAGAAATTTCCTGACAGTTAGAACAATTAATAAGTGGAACGACTTGCCTTCAGAAGTTGTAAATGCTCCAACACTGGAAATTTTTAAGAAAATGTTGGATAACCATCTGACTGAGATGGTGTAGGGTTTCCTGCCTGGGCAGGGGGTTGGACTAGAAGGCCTCCAAGGTCCCTTCCAACTCTGTTGTTATGTTATGTTATGTTAAAAGAGGCAATGGCAGACCACTTCTGAAATCCTTCCAAGAAAACGCCACTTGTTCAGACAGCCAACAGGAGCGACTGTCTGGACACCCTTCCTTCCTTCCTTCCTTCCTTCCTTTTTGGAGGGGTGGTGGTTGGATGGACAGCTTTTCCAGACCAAAGTATTGGGATACATCCGTGATTTTCATTTTGTAGGACTGCTTCCACGGCTTTGCAGAATCTGAACTTTCTCGGAAGTGAATGTTATATTTGCTTTGCAATCTGCTACCTTCTCACTTATTTATTTATTGTTCACTAAAATATCTAAAAACTTCATAAATCAAATCCAGTGGCCCATGAGAAGTGTCTGGAAGCACATCATAATTAAGAGGTAACCAATTCCACTTGACATCTCCATTATTTTAGAGGTGCTTTATTGCACTCGACAAATCTTAGCATTTCTCTTGAAGTTTCCATTATTTTCTTTTAAACTTGGCCAAATGTATCACATCTGCTTTTAAAAGGTCATCGGTGCCTTTTAAAATCATTTTCAAATCACTGTCCAAATGTTTAATAGGCAACTAAGCATACAACTTACAGCATTTAATTCTTCTTACAAGAAAGCATACGGGATCCCTGTGGGTGGCTCGACTGGGGATTTCTGCTTTTTATTCCAGGAAATAGTTGCACCAAAATAGCTGGGTGGCAGATTGTGTCTTTGCAATGCAAAGGCGCCTGGAACTGTGGTTGCTTCTGTTGAATTGAACCTTGTAAATTTAGAAAGCGTATGTGATGCTCAGCCCTGCGATTATGTTTTGCTTTCCATTGTTGAACTCCAAGAGAAAAAATATATATATTTCCTACATTAGTCAAATTAATATTTCCTTCTCATTAATACAGATAGTCCTTGACTTGCAAACATTCATTTAGTGACTGTTTGAAGTTACAACAGTAGTGAAAAAAAATTAACTTGTATCCGTTTTTCACACTTACGACCGTTGTAGCATTCCCCCTGGTCACGTGATCAAAATTCAGATGCTTGGCAGCTGGTTCATATTTCAGACGGTTGCAGTGTCCCAGAGTCAGACCAGCCAAGCAAAGTTTGTGGGGAAACCAGATTCATTTAACAACCGTGTTTCTAACTTAAACAACTGCAGTGATTCACTTAACAACAGTGGCAAGAAAGATAGAAAAATGGGGCAACACCAGGGGTGAAATGCTACCAGTTTGCTCTGGTTTGGGCAAACCAGTACTGATAACAACTGTGTTCCGTGCGATCATCAGAACCTTTTTTTTTTTTTACTTTTTTAAAGCATTTTTTACTACCCATTTGTCTGAATCGGTAGTAAAAAAATGCTTCAAAAAAGTTTTTTAAAAGGTTCCGATGATTGCACTGCACAGCTGTGATCATCGGAACCTTTTTTTATTTTACTTTTTTAAAACATTTTTTACTCCCACTTTGGGCAAATAGGTAGTAAAAAATGCTTTAAAAAAGTAAAAAAAACCACCCAGTCACATAACCCCGCCACCACCAAACCACACCCACAGAACTGGTAGCAAAAAAAATTGCATTTCACCACTGATTAACACTTACTCAACAACTGTCTTGCTTAGCAACAGAAATATTGGGCTCAATTGTGGTCATAAGTCGAGGACTACCTGTACTTCATTCCCACTCTCCTGGCAAACTACGAGGCTGCAAAAAAAATTCCCAATTTATCTTTCTGCTAAACGCCAGCAATAACCCTAACCGCTCCAAAAAGTTTTTTCTTTTGTCACAAACTTTTTCTACAACTCTGCCAAATAATGGCCAGTTTCTCATGACTGAGTTTCCTCTCTTCTACCTAAAAAAGATCATTTAGGATAGAAATGTGAACTGCTCAAATCCTGTCTCAACTTTTGGATAAGCATGAAGTGGCGGATTCTGCATCAGCTTAAAACGATCACCCCTAACTTAGAATCTTTGAAATGTTATATTGAGAAGCCAAACATCCAAAATCTTATTCTTACTGGGAAACTGATATTTCCTGCCCCCTCCATTCAATTTCCTGTGGAATCACATTATTTCTAAAGTGGTTAAAAATTCATGTTGGGGGTGTTTTGCTCTTTCATTTTCAAGACAGATGCTGGTTTCCTTCAATACTGACTCTGAGAAGAAGAAGAAAAATCTGTAATCCTTCCTGACCATCAATGTTTGACCACAGTGTAGTCTAATATCAATGGTAATATTGATAATTGTAACAATTGTAAACTGTAACGGTGTTCGTAACATCAATGTTTGACTACAATATAAGGCCACACTTGGAATACTGCATCCGGTTTCGGTCAGCATGATATAAAAAAGATGTGGAGACTATAAAGAGTGCAGAGAAGAGCAACAAAGATGATTAGGGGACTGGAGGCTAAAACATATGAAGAACGGTTGCAGGAACTTGGTATGTCTAGTTTAATGAAAAGAAGGACTAGGGGAGACATGATAGCAATGTTCCAATATCTCAGGGGCTGCCAAAAGGAAGATGGAGTGAAGCTATTCTCCAAAGCACCTGGGGGTAGGACAAGAAGCAATCAAGGAGAGAATCAACTTAGAACTAAGGAGAAATTTCTTGACAGTTAGAACAATTAATCAGTGGAACGACGTGCCTCCAGAAGTTGTGAATGCTCCAAAACTGGAAGTTTTTAAGAAGATGATGGATAATCATTTGTCTGAAATGTTGTAGGGTTTCCTGCCTGGGCAGGGAGTTGGACTAGATAGACCTCCAAGGTCCCTTCCAGCTCCATTATTCTGTTATTTGGTCTTGAAATTTGTTTTCCCCCTCCTTATTTTATGCAATAATGCAACTGAGTACTATGTTGAACTTGTGAAACGGCAATCTAAGTGTGAAAAACAGTCATAACTCACTTCTTCGCAACTTTGAACGGTCACTCAACGAATGGTTGTAAGAGGAAGACTACCTGTGCAGCCCCAGCCAGCATAGTTTACAGCGAGGAGCATGGGGCGAGTAGTATCAGCCGTGTTTGCAGGATCCCACATTTGCTTGCATTCAGCTCTGTCTGTCCCGAAGCTTCGAGAAGCAGACCAGAACGTAGGACCACAAACAAAAACAACAAACAGGCTTTGGAATCTTTCCAATATGGCAGCTCTGTTTTATTCACAAAGTGATTTAGAACAGGGGTCTCCAACCTTGGCAATTTTAAGCCTGGTGGACTTCAACTCCCAGAGCTTTGCTGCCTGGGGAATTCTGGGAGTTGAAGTCCACCAGGCTTAAAGTTGCCAAGGTTGGAGACCCCTGATTTAGAAAGTTTCCAGGCAGATGGCTTCTAGGGCCATTAGTCAAAAGACATTGCACAACTCTGCTCCTGTTGGCTTTTGTGACCAATGTTTTTTGCGGCGATGGGGCGGGGATAGATTTTTAAATGATGGGAAGATATGAGAAGATAAATGCGGTTTTTGGAATGCTCGGTAAAATCCCATTTGTGAGTCACGACAATTGCATAACGTAACCTTGGCTTGAAAAACCACATTCCCCCCCCCACCCCCACCCTGTTTTCTTTGGAAATGGAACAATCAAAGTGTCCACATCTGTATTTAGCCCATCTGCTTGGGAGATTGCATGGACTGTTTATCTGCTTCAAGGTTCGCAGATCGCTAGTGAGTGGAAGGTAATTATGGGGGTGTATTCCAGGCAGGATGTTTACAATGGGGTTGCAAGCCTTTGGAGCAAGTGTGTCAGTGAGATTTTGCATCTCACAAAAACAACGGCGAAGGGCACGGGTGCCACCTGACTTATATCCAGTCCCAGGATCCTTTGGGTAAAATAATTATTTTCTGCAAACTTATCAAACTTTGGCAGGCTTAAACAGTGCAACTGGTAGGCAGTTTTCCCCTTTGTATTCCTATTTAAGGTAGTCCTCAATTTACAACCATTTGTTTAGTGACCGTTCAAAATTACAACAGCACTGGAAAAAGTGACTTACCACCTTTTTTCCCCCCCACGCGTGCGACCGTTCCCGTGGAACACACGATGAAAATTTGGAGCTCGGCAACGGGTTCACATTTATGACCGTTGCTGTGTCTCAGGGTCATGTGATCCCCTTTTGCGACTTTCTGACGAGCAAATATGTATATATATGTATTTTTGTATTTTGTATTTGTATATGTATGTATTTTTAATTGCCTGTGAACCGCCCTGAGTTCCTAGGGAGATAGGGCGGTATATAAATGTGAAAAATAAATAAATAAATAAATAAATAAAGTCAGTGGGGAAACCAGACTCATTTAACAACCGTGTTACTCATGTAATAATCGCGGTGATTCACTTAACAACTGTGGCAAGAAAGACCATAAAATGGGGGCAAAACTCACTTGACAATTGTCGTATTTAGCAACAGAAATTTTGGGGGTCAATTGTGGTCATAAATCAAGGACTATCTGTATCTGATTCTCCTTCCTAGGTTTTCTTGACTGGGTGATTTTTTTCCCTTCAAAGTCAGGATGCCCTTCCTCTTTTTCCTCTCGTTAGTCACAAACTCTCCTTGTGGTCTCCTATCCAAATACCAACTGAATCCAATCCTGCTTAGCTTTTGAAGATTAAGCAAGGGCCAACTCTATTTTTAATTAATTGCAGAAAAAACAATTGCTAGCAACCTGCCTTCCATTGAGGACCTGTATACTGCACAAGTCAAAAAGAGGGCTGTGAAAATATTTACAGACCCCTCACATCCTGGACATAAACTGTTTCAACTCCTACCCTCAAAACGAAGCTACAGAGCACTGCACACCAGAACAACTAGACACAAGAACAATTTTTCCCGAATGCCATCACTCTGCTAAACAAATAATTCCCTCAACACTGTCAAACTATTTGCTAAATCTGCACTACTATTAATCTTCCCATCTCCTTCCACTTATGACTGTATGACTGTAACTTTGTTGCTTGTATCTTTACAATTTATATTGAAACTGTTTCCTGATTGCTTATTGACTATCATTAAGTGTTGTACCTTAGAATTCTTGATGAACGTATCTTTTATTTTATGTACACTGAGAGCACATGCACCAAGGCAAATTCCTTGTGTGTCCAATCACACTTGGCCAATAAAAAAAAAATCCAGTCTATTCTCTTCTATTAACTGAAATGTTTTGTATCCCCTATACTTGCTCTTGCTTACACTGTTATCACACTAATGTCATTTTCTTCAATGGAAGTCACTTTGGCTGCAAATGACTTTCTGAAATTCTCTCCTAAATTCAAGGAAAGGGAATATCAGTTTTATTTTTCAGAGCTTCGCAGGGCAAACGAGAAATGCTTCCACACCATTCCTCAAAATTGGTCTGCTCTTTTTCTCAGACTAGAAAAAGTTCACTGGAAGATATTTGTTCAAATAGTTCCTTGTAAAGAATTTTGAAAATGACCTTAGCAGGGAAGAACCATTAAGAGAAGTGAAACCACAAAAAAATGGAAAAATGGAAAATATGAAGAAGACATTCAGACTAAGCCCGTCTTGATTCCGCTGGTATAGCAAAATCTGACTGCCTTTCAAGATCCTGTTATTATGCCCTACTACAATAAAGTCACAATTAAGAATCTGTTTCCTGATTTGGCGTAACTTTGAAGGGCTGATTGTTCCTTTGGGATTTAGAGGGATCCTGGGAAATCCAGAAAACCAAAGAGTCTTGATCAGAGGTGAAATTCAGCAGGTTCTGAAGAACCGGTAGCGGAAATTTTGAGCAGTTCGGAGAACCGGCAAATACCACCTCTGGCTGGCCCCAAAGTGGGCTGGGAATGGAGATTATGCAATATCCTTCCCCCAGGAGTGGGGAGGGAATGGGGATTTTGCAGTATCCTTCCCCTGCCACGCCTACCAAGCCACGCCCACAGAACCAGTAGTAAAAAAATTTGGATTTCACCACTGGTCTTGTTGTTAAAAAATAGCCCTGGAGAAATGAACAGAATAGAAGAATAAAATATTCTTTATTGGCCAAGTGCAATTAGACACACAAAGGAATTTGTCTCCAGTGCATAAACCCTCAGACTTGACTTACAACAGTTCACTTAGTGACCATTCACAGTTACAATGGCACTAAAAATAGTGACTTGTGACCAATTTTTCACACTTATGATGGCTGCGATGTGATCATGTGATCATCTTTTGCAACCTTCTGACTTGCGAAGTCAGTGGGGAAACTAGATTCACTTTGCAACCGTGTTACCAGGGGGTGAAATCCAGCAGGTTCTGACGGGTTCTGAAGAACTGGTAGCGGAAATTTTGGGCAGTTCGGAGAACCAGCAAATACCACCTCTGGCTGGCCCCAGAGTGGGGAGGGAATAGGGATTTTGCAGTATCCTTCCCCTGCCATGCCCACCAAGCCACACCACGCCCACCAAGCCACGCCCACAGAACCGGTAGGGAAAAAAAATGGATTTCACCACTGAGTGTTACTAACTTAACAACTGCATTGATTCACTTAACAAATGTGACAAGAAAAGTCATGAAACAGGGCAAAACCAGTCAGTTGTATTGTGTTGTGTGTGTGTAAAGTGTGAAAGTTGGTTTTTGAGCTTTTTGTGGCTGTGTGAGGTTCCTGCTTGTTATAGGGGCCATTTTGGGTGAAGTGCAGCTGCTTTTAAATTGTGTGTGAGTCAGTTGTATTGTGTTGTGTTGTGTGTATGTAAAGTGTGAAAGTTGGTTTTTCAGCTTTTTGTAGTTGTGTGAGGTTTCTGCTTGTTGGACGAGCCATCTTGGGTGAAGTACAGCTGCTTTTACATTGTGTGTGAGTCAGTTGTGTTGTGGTGTGTGTGTGTAAAGTGTGAAAGTTGGTTTTTGGTACTTCTTATTGTTTTGTGTACTTTGTTTATTATTTTTATTATTTATTGTTATTGGCCATGCCCACTCGGTCACCTGACCACCAAGCTATGCCCACCAATTAAGACACGCCCACAGAACCGGTAAGGGAAAATTTTTAGATTTCACCCCTGGGCAAAACCCACTTAACACATTTCTCACTTAGCAACATAAATTTTGGGTTCAACTGCGGACATAAATTGAGGATTATCTGAACGTACAAAGTGGTAAATCATAAGATACCAATAGGAGAAGGTAATTAGGAAAGATGAGAAGGATAATAGCAATACACCCCTACTACATGGGTAAATATCCTGAGGTATAAGGCAGCGCTGTAGGAATTAGGTATTTAGCAGAGTGGTGGCATGGGTGAAAAAACTGTGGTTGTGTCCTAGCTGTTTTGGCCTGCAATGCCCTAGAGCCAGCTATTCACCCGCAAACAAACCTTGATCCCTTTGCAATCAAACAATTGGAGGCAAAAGTGCATTAAACTTTGAAAGAAACTTCAAGAACAAATTCTCTTCCCCAAAGCTGGAAGACAAAGGATGGAGGGAGAGGAGACGGGTGGAACAGGGGACGATGCAAGAGAATGTTCTGCTCCACAATAATAATATATATTTTTTTTAAAAACCCAGTAGATTATGCACTTCCCACCTATTAACTAAAACGCATTTAGAGACAGAGCAGAGCAGCAGTGAGCGTGTGAGAGAATCCCTGAATCCCGCTTCAGAACGGGAACAAGGACATCAAGAAGGAGAGTGTGCCAGATCATTAGCAAATGTTCTTTGTGCAGCCAGAATGGATGGAGAGGCTGTTCCGGGTTCCATTAAGGCAAAGGAGAAAAGGACATCTGCGGATGACAGTCAGATAGTCCTCAAATTATGACGGGGTGGGGGTGGGGAGGCTTAGGAACCATTCAAAGTTACGACAGTCCTCCAAGGTTACAGTATTTTTCGGACTATAAGACACACTTTTTTGTCTCCCAAAAGGGGGTGAAAATGTCTGTGCGTCTTATAGACCGAATATTGCTGAAGCCCCACCCATGGCCCCGGCGGCCATTTTTTTTTGCCTCCACACACCCCATTTTCAGACCTTTTTTTGGCCCATTTTGGGGCTTTTTTTGGCCCATTTTCGAGGCTTTTTTTTTTTTGCCCATTTTCAGGGCACTTTTTTTGGCCTGTTTTTTCTGAAAAAGCATGTGCGCAAAGTGAACCGGTTGTTACACTGGTTGAAACCCACCACTGCATCAGGGCTAGAAAGCAGGAGAGCATGAGTTCTAGTCCCACGAAAAGCCAGCTGAGGGACTGCTGGGCCAGTTACTCTCTCTCAGCCCCCAACCAGTGGTGAAATCCAATTTTTTTTACTACCGGTTCTGTGGGCGTGGCTTGGTAAGCATGGTGTGGCTTGGTGGGCATGGCAGGGAAGGATACTGCAAAATCCCCACTCCAAGGGAAGGATACTGCAAAATCCCCATTCCCTCCCTACTCCTGGGGGAAGGATATTGCAAAATCTCCATTCCCACCCCACTCTGGGGCCAGCCAGAGGTGCTATTTGCCGGTTCTCCAAACTGCTCAAAATTTCTCCTACTGGTTTTCCAGAACTGGTCACAACCTGCTGGATTTCACCCTTGCCCCCAACCCACCTCACAGAGTTGTTCTGGGGAAAATAGGAAAAGGAAGGGGTATTTAGGTATGTCTCTCCCCACCCCCTGCCCCGCACACTGAGTTATTTACAAAAATAGTAAAGGTGAGAAATAAATAAATAAATAAATACACTGCAGCTAAGAGCAAAAGCAGATCTTGGACACCTTCACAAGGACAAGTCATTCTGCTGGCTGTGGTTTAAGATTATGTTGGATACAGCTGGGCACCCCGACACCACAAAAAAAAAATTATGTGTGTGAGGGGAGGGAGACTGACATTTTTGGGGGGCGGGAAGACTGTCAAGGGGGTTGAAAGATCGCCTACCTATTTCTCTCGCATTCCAATATCTCAGGGGCTGCCACAAAGAAGAGGGGTCAAGCTATTCTCCAAAGCACTTGAGAGCAGGATAAGAAGCAGTGGATGGGAGCTAATCAAGGAGAGAAGCAATTTAGAACTACGGAGAAATTTCCTGACAGTTAGAACAATTAATCAGTGGAACAACTTGCCTCCAGAAGTTGTGAACGCTCCAACACTGGAAGTTTTTAAGAAGAGGTTGGATAACCATCTGTCTGAAGTGGTGTAGGGTTTCTTGCCTAAGCAGGGGGTTGGACTAGAAGACCTCCAAGGTCCCTTCCAACTCGTTGTTGTTGTTGTTATTTACTTTATTTATTAAACATGAAACTCAGTCAACTGAACATTCAAAAATGCATCACAAATACCACTAACTGGTGCTGATGGTTGATACGGGTTGCTGCTAGCGTTCTAGGTATCAACCAAGTACCTTCTTAAGATGTACAATGTTCCAAGTAGCACAGTTTTTTGCAGTTCTGCCGGTGTTATTGCAGGAAGCTGCAATTTGTTAATGTATCTTATAAAATTCTTGGACATGGTACCAAGTGCCCCAATGACAATGGGTATCACTATTGTTATTGTTGTTGCTATTATTATTGTTGTTATTATTATTTAATCTTTGCAGCAAGAAGAGATTGCAAAGATTGCAAGGGAAATCCTTGGAGCTGGGAAAAGGGAACCGAACTCTCCGTGTATTTTTTTCCTTTTTTTAGTGGCCGCGGTGTACCATATAGAAAAAGGGCGGTGGGGGGATGGCGCATGTTTTGCAAACAATGCCCTTTTCTCCGCTTTCGCTGGCACCAATCTCCTTCCCTTCCCTTCCTCTTTCCCCCCCCTTCCCCCCCCCGCGCGGGCTTGCTTGTGCGTGACATTCCTACACCTGCATGAATTAAAACTGCCGAAGTTCGGATTTTCCCGTCTGAGCTGTCTTACAGCTACGGCCGCTTAGCCAATGGGGTGCCGGGGAAGGCGTGGCCTCTCCCATTCATAAATCGGGATCCGGCCGAGCGGCTCCTCAGTCTGAGTGCTTTCAGCCGCTTTTTTATTGCTTTCGCCTCTGCCTCGGCCGGACGACTATGTGCTACGCCTGCAAACCGACCTTGCCACCGCTCAGCATGCCCCAAATCTCCAGGACCGCGCCTACGGGGCCCCAATACTTCACTTTTGATCCTCTCCCGGAGGACGAGAAGAATCCTGCCCATCGGAGCCACACCAAGGCCAGCAAGCCCAAGAGACGTTCCCGGAAAGTCCTCTACCCTCCAGTGGTAAGTTGCGGGGTGGGGGGGGATGATTTTGCAGCAAGGTCCGAGGAACGGGAGCATAACTGGGTCCACCCAAGGCTTGTCTTGCTCAGTCTTGACCCCTTTTAAGATGCTCGCTGGCTGGAGGGAACTCTAGGAGTTGAAGTCCCCAGGTCCTCTGGTCGCAGAGTTGGAAGGGACCTTGGAGGTCTTCTAGTCCAACCCACTGCTCAAGCAGGAGACCTTATATACCAATTAGAATAGAATAGAACAGAGTTGGAAGGGACCTTAGAGATCTTTTAGTCCAACCCCCTGCTTAGGCAGGAAACCCTACACCACTTCAGACAAGTGGTTATCCAACATCAGCTTTAAAACTTCCAGTGTTGGAGCATTCGCAACTTCCGCAGGCAAGTTGTTCCACTGATTCATTCTTCTAACTGTCAGGAAATTTCTCCTTAGTTCCAAGTTGCTTCTCTCCTTCCTTAGTTTCCACCCATTTGCTTCTTGTCCTGGGTTGACAAGGAGAAGGGGGATTGGAACTGTGAGGGAAGCATTCTGGGTCTAGTGCATTTGCAAATTCAGGTGCGCTGCTCCCATTTAAGCAGCCTAACCTATTCATAACATAACATAACATCAGAGTTGGAAGGGACCTTGGAGGCCTTCTAGTCCAACCCCCTGCCCAGGCAGGAAACCCTATACCATCTCAGTCAGATGGTTATCCAACATTTTCTTAAAAATTTCCAGTGTTGGAGCATTCACAACTTCTGAAGGCAAGTCGTTCCACTTATTAATTGTTCTAACTGTCAGGAAATTTCTCCTTAGTTCTAAGTTGCTTCTTTCTTTGATCAGTTTCCACCCATTGCTTCTTGTTCTACCCTCAGGTGCTTTGGTGAACAGCCTGACTCCCTCTTCTTTGTGGCAGCCCCTGAGATATTGGAACACAGCTATCATGTCTCCCCTAGTCCTTCTTTTTGTTAAACTAGACATACCCAGTTCCTGCAACCGTTCTTCATATGTTTTATCCTCCAGTCCCCTAATCATCTTTGTTGCTCTTCTCTGCACTCTTTCTAGAGTCTCAACATCTTTTTTACATCGTGGCGACCAAAACTGGATGCAATATTCCAAGTGTGGCCTTACCAAGGCATTATAAAGTGGCACTAACACTTCACGTGATCTTGATTCTATCCCTGTTTATGCAGCCCAGAGCTGTGTTGGCTTTTTTAACAGCTGCTGCACACTGCTATTCAGTAGGGGTTATTTCCCAGTAATTGTGCAAGGTTTAGGAGGTGTCCCTAAATCAGTGTTTCTCACCTTGGCAGCTTTTAAGAGGTGCGGACTTCAATTCCCAGAATTCTGGCTTGGGAATTGAAGTCCGCATCTCTTAAAAGCCCCATGGATGAAAAATAGTGTTCTGAGTAGCTATTCTCAACCTGGAATAACAGAGGCACCTTGGAGGTCTTCAAGTCCACACACCCTGCTTGGGCTGGAAACCCTGTGCCATTTCTGACAAATGGTTGTCCAATCTCCTCTTTTAAAAACTTCCCAGGTTGGAGTATTCACAATTTCTGGAGGCAAATTGTCTGCTTTGTGAGACTGTGTAACCATCATCCCTGGTTAATACCAGCAGGGGACAGCCGCCATAGGTCATAACATAACATAACATAACATAACAACAGAGTTGGAAGGGACCTTGGAGGCCTTCTAGTCCAACCCCCTGCCTAGGCAGGAACCCTACACCATGTCCTTCTAATGCTGTAATTTTTTGGACTTGGCAGCCTTCCATTCCCAGAATTGGCAGCCTTCCATTCCCAGAATTCCCCAGCCAGCATGGATATGGTGCATTTTGTGTTTTAGAATCAGAATCATACCTGCAAGTGGAGGGATCCCCCTCCCCCCCGCCAGTACATGGCAAGGGAAAGGGCATTATTTCAGAACAGAATAACAGAGTGGAAGGGACCTTGTAGGTCATCTAGTCCAACCCCTCCACCCACCCAAACAGAAGACCCTGCATCCTTTTGTTGCAAAGGCATTGAACTAAATGCAGAGATTATCCTTGGGGTAATGTGTCACTAATCCCTTTTCTTGCTTCTCTTTCCCAGGTGAAGCGTTACTATCCCACTGAGGAGCGCAGCTACGCTAAGACCCTCCTCTTCATCCTCCTCACCATTGTCTTCTTCCAAATCTATAATGCAGAAGACGACCTCCTCCTTGCTGGAGCCACACTGGAAGACAACGCATCAGGTTGCTCTCTGCAGGGCTGGGAATCTCTGATCCCGCCTGTCCCTTTGGAACAGCCCGTAATCGCAGAGCAACCCGTTGTATCAACACCCTCCTTGGAAATCGCCACGGTGGCCAATGTTTCTGAGTGGTCCTGGGGAGAGGACAGATCTTCGGAATCTGCTCTTGACATCACCCATTTTTTGCAGCAGAATCCAGCTGCTTTCTGAAGATCGAACGATCTCCCCCTCTCGCTGGAGGGAGAAACGGAACAAGGGACTAAACTGGGAAGTCAGGAGGAGGGATTGCATTGCTCGTGGGCCTTTAGAAAAAAGTCTCTTTGTAAAGCAGAAGTAAAGATGCAGAAAGGGACACAAAGGAGGTTTGGAGCTCAGCTTGTGCGTTCCTGCCTGGAGCTTGCCAAGCAAGGCTGACGTCATAGAAACTTGAACTCAACTGACATGGCATTATGCAACAGGAAGGGGACATTCCTTGCTGCTGCAATTGAAGGAGGGGGAAAGGGGATATTTAATATTTATTATTAATAATAATAATAATAATAATATCTATGTAATTTAAACTGACTTTTATTTATGTGTAAAACTGGGAGGTAGGATGGGGAATTGCTGCTCTTGTGCTGCACTGTGCATTTGGAAAGAATTCTTAAGTTTTATGTTTCTCTAGCAAGGTAGAATTAACGCTATAGTTCTGTGGGTCGTAGATCTCTGATAGGAAGAAAGCTAGATTTTGGAAATCAAGAATCTTTTTATGATTTGTACTTAGGCGAAGGAGCAAGGTTTTTAGTGAAGATTGAATTATGATCGGAATTTTGCAAATAGTGTTGTGATACTTCAATAATGGGGGGAAAGTTGTGTGACAGAAAAAAAATAGAAAAACTGACAAGTTAAAAAAAATTGTTATTGAAGCTGACGGACAAGACTTCTTAGCTTCGTGATAACTGGCACAATAAAAGTTAAGGATGCTCCTTTTTATTTATTGTAAAACCATCTGGTTTGGTTTTGTTTTTTGGTTCCTGCTTTTGTATGTTAGCCAGAACATTTTTTTGTTACAGTGTTTGCTTGCTGTGTAACAATGAGTGGTTTGCGAGGGTTGATGCACCCATGCTACTAGCATTTCCAAAACCTTAGTAACTCACTTTTTGTGAATTGCACTTTACATGTTAACACTATTCCGGATGAACTGGCTCAACTCTGTATGTTCTGTGAACAAGTCAATAAAAAAAATGATGTTTTAATCTTTGCCTGTCTGGGATTTCTGAAAGATGTATGTAGAAAAAGTATCTGTAATTTGGTCTTGGATTGGTCATAAATCTTTAGGAAAATGTTTGTGGAATCAATCAACCAACACACAAACATCCTGGTCCTGCATTCTAAATTCACAAAATTCCTTCACACATCCAAAAAATTACATCTGAAAGAACAAACAGTGGCAGCTTGGTCACCATTAAGCCAAGCTCAGAGAAGACCAAGAACTCAACTGTTTAACCCAAAATTACATTTATTTTCTACAATTTGGACCAACAAGAAAAATGAGTCTAGTAACCCATGGCCAATGAGTTCTGTTTCAGTTGTAGCTTCTGAGTCAACTTCAAAGGTTGCCCAACCTAGAATGTGCTGCAATAATTGACCCACACACAGCAATGAATATGGGTTACCGCCACTTGGGTTTCCTGGTCCATATAGGGCCACATCCGCTCAATTGCACTCCTGACTAATGATTACATCAGCTGTGCTAGTAGAAGCTCATGAATTGAGGAACAAACTTGCTCAGTCAGGAAACTTGTCAGACCACCTGGTTCCATCACTAGAACCAACGTTTCTTGTAGCCCGGGTGTTTTTGGAAGAAGAGGACTTTTGCCTCACTATATTTAATCCAAGTTTGTTTTGTCCTTTCTTGCCCTCACAACTCCAGGCACTGGTTCATTATTGTACTTCTAGCTACCCCACCCAATGTTATATTTTTTGCAGATCTGGTAAGCATTCCCTTTACTTCATGATGAACTACTGAAGTATAGAAGTCTCAAACCATTTCCTGAGGCATCCTACATCTCAGTACCTCTCCAACCATACCTGAGCACTTTCAAGTATGATTTTCAAGGCACCTTGTACACCCTTAGTTTTCAAGCCCACATCTAACTAGCCTGCTAATCCAAAGGAATTATGGTTCTTGAATAATTTAAGGAAATCAAGATATATTTTGACTACAGCATTCCCACAGTCTATCAAGGAGGTTACCTGTCAAAATTTCAGGCACCTTGTACACCCTTAGTTTTCAAGCCCACATCTAACTAGCTTGCTAATCCAAAGGAATTATGGTTCTTGAATGATTTAAGGAAATCAAGCTATATTATGACTGCAGCATTCCCACAGCATTCCCACAGTCCATGGCTTAGGACCGGGATACTGCCACCAGTAGCCTCTCATCGACCAGTGCGCTCTCACAGAGAGGGCCTCCTCCGGATACCATCAGTCAAACAATGTCGGCTGGTGACCTCCAGGGGGTGGGCTTTCTCTGTGGGGGCTCCTGCCCTCTGGAACGAGCTGCCTCTGGGGTTTCATCAACTCCCTGACCTCCGGACCTTCCGCCGCGAGCTGAAGACGCTGTTGTTTCGACATGCAGGACTAGCTTGAACATAGTTTTAAATTGGGGTTTTAAATTGGGGTTTTTTAAATGGGGTTTTAAATCGTATTTAAAATTTTTAGCCCAGTTATCGAATTAGTTTTTTATACTGTTTTTAATCTGTATTATATGTATTGGTTTTATTGGCTGTGAACCGCCCTGAGTCCTTCGGGAGAAGGGCGGTATACAAATATAATAAATAATAATAATAATAATAATATCAAGGAGGTTACCTGTCAAAATTTCAGATGAGGTTAATCTGACAGGATTTGTTCTTGATAAATTCTGCATGACTTTTATTAATTACTGCATTATAATCAAGATACTTACGGATCACCTTCTTCATGATCCACTCTAGAATTTGCCAGGTATTGCTGTCTGTCAAAGTGGCCAAAGGTTTCCCTTTTTCCACTTTTTAGGCACTGGTTCTCCTACGCTTTTTGAAAAAATTATTATTAAATTTATTTGTCACCCATCCCATTTTGAAATGACATTTCACCAATTTGTCAGGATTTCCCAAACGGATTGCATACAGGTAGTCCTTGACTTACAACAGTTCATTTAGTGACTGTTCAAAGTTAAAATGGCACTGGGGAAAAAGTGACTTATGACCATTTTTCACCCTTATGACTGTTGTTAAAGGAAGTGGAATGTTGAGGCCATCAGACTGGAAGGCTGGGTGTCAGGCATGCCTCCTTTCAAAACTCAAGAAAGAAAAACTCCAACTCCATTGTAGAGAAAGGTATCTTTTACTCAGAATAAACTGATTGCAACGAAAGTAAAGCAAGTTCTGAATAATAGGTGTGTCAAAGGTCAGGTCATTGTGTCCAATCCACCTCTCCCTCAGGTGTCACGTGAGGGTCATCTTCAGATGGTTTCATTTTTCTGGTATGCAAAGACCGTTGGCTGCGAGTGTTTGCTCCTCCCAGCTCTTTCTCTAGGCCATCGGGCCCTGGATTACTGCAGACTCTTTTTCTTGGCCATCCGGCCTTGGATTACTTTTTGTAATTTTCCTGCTGTTTCCATCGAACCTGATGGCGTCGCTGGACCTCCGGACCTCAGCTAAGTCTTGCGCCTCCCGGGTTATGGTCAGCCGTGGGTTCAAATAAGGAGTGCTCATTATCTGTATCATCTAGCTCGGGTTGTTCAGCTATTCGTTTCCTTATCTGGTCTATGTGGCGCCTCCATACTCGGTTGTCTTGTAATTCGACTAAGTATGACTTTGGACCGGTTGCTTTTATGATTTGCCCTGCGAGCCAACTTGGGCCGTCCCCATAGTTGCGGGCCCACACTCAGTCGCCTATGCCCATTTCTCTCGTTTTTTCTAGTTCCCCCTTGTAACCCTCTGGTGTGTAATGGGGATTCAAACGGTCAAGTGGGCACCGGAGTTTCCGTCCCATCAATAATTCGGCTGGGCTTCTGCCTGTAGCAGTGCTTGGGGTTCTGTGCTGAACGGCCAGAAAGAAATCTATCTTTGTTTGCCAGTCACCTGGCTTGAGCCTGGACAATGCCTCCTTAGCGCTCCGGACGGAACGCTCTGCAAGGCCATTCGACGCAGGGTGGAAAGGCGCAGAGAGGGCATGTCGGATGCCCTCCTCTGCCAAGTATTCCTCAAACTGGGCTGCCGTGAATTGCGGGCCGTTGTCGGACACCAGAGTGTCAGGCAACCCGTGGGTTGCGAATAGGTGGCGCAGGGCTGCGATTACTGCCTCGGCCGTGGTGGATTTCATGAGTATGATCTCCAACCATTTAGAGAATGCGTCGACAACCACTAGGAAGGTTTGGCCGTGGAAAGGGCCAGCAAAATCAATGTGGACTCTTGACCAGGGCCCTTGGGGTTTGTCCCATTCCCTGACTGGGGCCGTTGGGGGTAGAGGTCTGGACGCTTGGCAAGCGTGGCATTTCGCTGCCCTCTCAGCAAGCTCTGAGTCCATGAGTGGCCACCACACATAGCTTCTTGCTAGCCCCTTCATCCTTGATCCCTGGGTGACCCTCGTGGAGGAGGTCCAATACCTTTCCCTTAATTTATCCGGGATTACCACCGATCACCCCATAACAGGCACCCCTTGAGCCGAGAGCTCATCACGTTTTTACAAATTCCTTAAACTGTCGCCCGGCGCAGCGGCCACCCTCTTGTACCCAACCGAGTACAGTCCTTAACATAATGTCCGGTATGATGCCGAGCCACTTCCTTAGATGTGACTGGGCCAGAGTCAAAGAGTCAATAAGCAGGATGGGCGTCCCGGAGTGGGGTCTTGATCGCCCCTGGTAGTGGGCATCTGCTTAACGCGTCCGCATGCCCCACTTCTTTTCCTGGTCGATGCTGCAGCTTGTAGAATAAGCGGCTAAGAAAATAGTCCATCGAGTCAAACGTGGCGAAAGTGCCACAGGCGTTGGGCGGTCGCCAGCCAGTATTCCTAACAGCGGTCTGTGGTCAGTCACAATTTCAAAGTCTCGCCCAAAAACGTATTCGTGAAATTTTTTCACCCTGACACAATTGCTAGCGCTTCTTATCTAACTGGCTATAGTTCCTCTCTGGGAGGACATCGTTCTGGAGTAGAAGGCTATAGGGGCTTCTGTGCCGTTTGAAGTCTGTGGCTGAGCACAGCCCCACCCGTAAGGGGAGGCATCGCAAACCAGCACTAGGGTAATGAGCTATGATACTGGATGAGCAGGCTATCGCCGAGAGCAGGTTTTTACTGCTTCAAAGCCCTACTTTCCGACTTTCCCAAGACCAAACAGTATTTTTCCTAGAAGCTTATGCAGCGGTTCAGCAACGGTCGCTTTGTTTTTAAAAGACCGCGTAAAATTCACTAGCCCCAGGAATGCCTGTAGCTCTGTTTTGTTTTTGGGCGCTGGAGCCTTTCTGATTGCCTTGACCTTGCTCTCAGTGGGGTGAATTTTCTTGTCTATTCGGTAGCCCAAGAATTCACGGATTCTACCCCTATCTGGCATTTGTTCACTTTAACCTTTAGTCCGCTGACCGAAAATGCCCAGAACCTTTCTCAACGCTCCCCAATTCCTCTACATTTTCCGCTGATATCAATACATCATCAGTAGGAACTACCCTGGGAGCCCTTGCAGAAGTCGTTCCATTAAGTTTTGAACAGCCCTGGTGCCACACTCACCCCAAATTGTAATCGGGTACACTTGAATGCCCCCTGTGAGTTACAATCGCTTGGGCTTCGCTGTGTTGGCGCTCACGGGCAGTTGTTGGTAGGCTTGAGCCAAGTCTAACTTTGCAAAGACTTGCCCTTGCCCCAAAGAGTGCAGCAAGTGTTGCACCACGGAACTGGGTAAGCGCTTTTCTGTAAGGCTTTGTTTAGTACCGCCTTGTAGTCAGCGCAGATTCTAATGGACCCGTCTGGTTTTACTGGGGTGACGATTGGCGTCTCCCACTTTGCGTGGTCGACTGGCACCAGAATCCCCTGATTTATGAGCTTATCTAGCTCCTTGTCAATTTTTGGTTTAAGGGCAAAAGGGACTCTCCTTGCCTTTAACCTAATGGGAGCTACCTGGGGATCTAAGTTGAAAGAGATAGGGGTCCCCTTGTACTTGCCCAGGCAGTCCTTGAAGACATCTTCGAACTCGTTCATGAGCATGTCTTTCAGGTTACAGTCACTTCTGTAGATGCCAGTCACGCCCATGCCCAGTGCGCGAAACCAGTCTAGTCCCAACAAACTAGGCAGGGTCCCTTCGACGATCGTGATGGGCAGGGTCTTCTTATGTGGTCCGACTGACTCGGACAGAGGTGGTCCCTCGAACAGGGATTCGATTCCCTTGGTAGTCGTGGACTCGTAGCCGTTGTGTTTGCAGGTGGCGCTTCGCGACTGATGGCAGTGACTTCGCCAAAGTGTCCCAGGACATGATGGTGATTGCTGACCCGGTGTCCACTTCGAGTCGGCACCGTACTCCTTCTATTTTGGGTTTGGTGAAGATCTTCTTCTCCACTCGGGTTGAGGCGCGGCCTATGACCACAGTCGCTTGGTTTGAATCCGCGCTTTTTGTTTGAGCCAATCGCGGGTCGCCTTGCCGATCCGCGCCTGATTGGCCGATTTGAATTTTCGGCGGAAGGTTGGGGAGCTCGACAGACTTGAGCTAGGTGCCCTTCTTCTCGCACCGCCGACATGTTGCGCCTTAAACTTGCAGCGTTGGCGCTGGTGTTGACCTCCGCAACTTCCGCATTCGTCGGTCCTCTTTGCCGCGTTTCTCGGTTCGGCAGACCCTTCCTCATCCTCACCGCCGGATTCGGTCTGGATCTCTTCTTGGTGCATCGGGTTGACTTTGTGCTCGCCTTTGGTGTGAGAGGCTTTTGCAGTGTCTCCGCCGCTTGGGTGGACATTTCATGCGCTCTGGCTTCGTCCAGGCGTTGCCAGCCAGATTGCTTTTCGATAGCAGCCGCCCGCAAACGCATGTCTCTGACCCCTGATGAGTTGCTCCAGCAGCACCTCGTCCAGGTCTCGGTACCCACAGTCTTTGGAGGCTTTCCAGGGCGGCCATGTAGTCACCGATGGATTCGCCTCAGCTGTCGGCGCTCCAAATTCAAACGCCGACGATTTGGACGGCGTTGCGAAATGGTTTTTAAGCAGGGTTTGCAGAGTTTGCCACGATACCGATTGTATCGGCGTTGGCTCTGCCAGGGCTTCCGCGATGTCGATGACCTCGGGACCGCAGTGGCTCAAGAAGTATGCCCTTTTGCGGTTGTCTGGAACTCCTTGCAGTTCGTTGGCTTCTAGAAAGCTTTCGAAACGGGTCATATACGTTCCCCATTTCTCTCTAGCCGGGTCAAACGGTGCGGGCGGAGTGTAACTGGCCATCTCCGCTTTTCTGCCCTGCGTTTGCTGGGTTCGGTTCTTACGTGCTTCAGCTCGGTTCTGATGCTCCTTAGCCTCGAGATCCCACCTTCGTCGCCAGTGTTATGTTCGGGAAGTAACGAGGCTGGAGACCAGGGTAGTGACAACAGCTCTTTAATATATGGTGAACCCAGCAACCTGGCCGGGGAAAAACAACCCTTTATATACTGTTAAACCGGCGGCTTCAACCAATCAGCAACGTGCTTGTTTCCCGCCCAAAATATTTAAAGATACATAACACTTTGCATTAACCCCCCCTCCCTCCATCTCATGGCAGCCGAAGCAGCTAGCCCTTAATTAAAGACACATTTCCCCTTCCCAATGCCTAGCACTAAAGATAGCAATAAAACAATTAACTAACAGTAATAAAACAATAAAGGTAGCATGCGGAGGCTGACACTGGGTTTCTTCTAGGTTGCAATTCCCGTGTAAATTTGCAATTCCCTCGGACTGAACTGAGTGAAGAGTGAGAAGTGAGGAAACTTCTGTTCTGTCCTATGAAAGGGCCACTTTGTCTAACAAGAAAAAATAATTGCTACCAACCTGCCTTCCATTGAGGACCTGTATACTGCACGAATGAAGAAGAGGGCCGTGAAAATATTTGCAGATCCCTCGCATCCTGGACATAAACTGTTTCAACTCCTACCCTCAAAACGACGCTATAGAGCACTGCACACCAGAACAACTAGACACAAGAACAGTTTTTTCCCGAAGGCCATCACTCTGCTAAACAAATAATTCCCTCAACACTGTCAGACTATTTACTGAATCTGCACTTCTATTAATCGTTTCATAGTTCCCATCACCCATCTCTTTCCACTTATGACTGTATGACTATAACTTGTTGCTGGCAATCCTTATGATTTATATTGATATATTGATCATCAATTGTGTTGTAAATGTTGTACCTTGATGAAGGTATCTTTTCTTTTATGTACACTGAGAGCATATGCACCAAGACAAATTCCTTGTGTGTCCAATCACACTTGGCCAATAAATTCTAATTCTAAAATTCTAATTCAATAGAAATAACCAGTGGTGGGATTCAGCCAGTTCGCACCACTTCAGGAGAACCGGTTGTTAACTTTCTGAGCAGTTTGGCAAACTAGGTGTTGGAAGAAATCATTAGGGCAGAGAACCAGTTGTTAAATTACTTGAATCCCACCACTGGGAATAACCATAGGGTACACTGATAATGACCTGCTCAGCTTCTCCAAAACTGGCCAGCAAACCCTAGGATTTCTCACCTTAGAATAGAACAATGGAAGGAAACTTGGAAGTCTTCTAGTCCAACCAGAGGTGGGTTTGGAGAACCGGTAACGGAAATTTTGAGTAGTTTGGAGGACCAGTAGTAAAAATTCTACCCCGCCCCCATCTATGCTCTGTCTCCCGAGCTGATCGGGAGGAAATGGGGATTTTGCAGTAACCTTCCCTGGAGTGGGGTGGGAATGGAGATTTTACAATATCCTTTCCCTGGAGTGTGGTCGGAAAGAGATTTTACAGTATCCTTCCCCTGCCACACCCACCAAGCCACGCCTACCAAGCTATGCCACACCCACCAAGCCACACGCACAGAACTGGTAATCCACCACTGAGTCCAACCCCCTGCTTAGGCGGGAAACCCTATACCAGGGGTCTGCAAACTTGGCTCTTTTAAGACTTGTGGACTTCAATTCCCAGAGTTCCTCAGCCAGCAAAGCTGGCTGAGGTACTCTGGGAGTTGAAGTCCACAAGTTTTAAAAGAGCCAAGTTTGCAGACCCCTGCCCTATACCATTTCAGACAAATAGTTGTCCAATTTTGACTCTGTCTCCTGATCTAGCTGGGCTTCCTCAAAAGGTCTGACATGAACCTGGAAGATGATCAAACTAGCACTCTCCCCATTTAATTTAATCTCCTCAGAGTTTGTCCATTTAGGCCTTCTTATGTGTCTTGTCCCAAAGGTGCCTTTTGAAACAGCATCTGGACTTTCTGGTCCTCAACTATAAAAAAATATCTTTCCTCCCCCCAAAATTCTTTGACTTCCTCTTTCTTGTAAAGTAGCTAGCCCAACTATTAGTGCAATAAATGTGTTTTTTTTTTCCCCTCCTCATTTATTTCTGAATTTGCCACGGTGGTTCCTCAGATTAGAATTTAAATCTAGAATTTCCCTATAATTCAGATCAGGGATTCCCTCGCTCTCTCTTTATTCATTCAATCCTATTTCTTCTTTCTCTTTTCACAATCTCCTCCTCGGGCAAATGTTTAAACTGAACCAAATGAAAAACCGAATAGTTCTGCCTTTTTTTCCATTGCCCTTTCCCTTGTTCGCTGAGCACTTATAGTAATGATTCTTCCCTTTAAAAAAAAAAACCCCACACCTTTTCTTCTTCTTTTGCTGCCTTCGTATAGAATAGAATAGAATAGAATAGAATAGAATAGAATAGAATAGAATAGAATAGAATAGAATAGAATAGAATTCTTTATTGGCCAAGTGTGATTGGACACCCAAGGAATTTGTCTTGGTGCATACGCTCTCAGTGTACATAAAAGAAAAGATATGTTCATTAACAATCATAAGGGACAACACTTAATGATAGTCGTAGGGAACAAATAAGCAATCAAATCATATTAGAAAAGAGTCAATATAAATCGTAAGGATACCAGCAACAAGGTTACAGTCATACAGTCATAAGTGGAAGGAGATGGGTGATGGGAACGATGAGAAGATTAACAGTAGTGCAGACTTAGTAAATAGTTTGACAGTGTTTAGGGAATTGTTTGTTTAGCAGAGTGATGGCCTTTGAGGAAAAACTGTTCTGGTGTCTAGTTGTTCTGGTGTGCATTCCTTCATCTACACCAGTTCATTCTTAACCTTAAATTTCCCTGACATGAACTCCACAGTTCCTTATTACCGTTGTCTACTCTTCCTTGTCAATCAAAACCTTTGTCCATTTTTTCCATCTTTCCCAGTGCATGTCTTCTGCAACCCACAAGTGTGATACCTTTTGGTCATTGATAGCTCTAAGGTAAAAAATTTAAAAATACCTTCTCCTTCTTTACTCCTGTACTGCTGAAGGGCAGCCCCCCAGATGTTTTCAATTTCTGGGGCTTTGAATGACTGGGGAGTTCTTGAAAAACACTATAATAGAATAACAGAGTTGGAAGGGACCTTGGAGATCTTCTAGTCCAACCCACTGCTCAAGGAGGAGACCTCATACCCATTCTGGACAAATGGCTGCCCAATCTCTTCTTTAAAACCTCCAGTGATGGAGCACCCACAACTTCTGAAGGCAAATCATTCCACTGATTAATTGTTCTAACTGTCAGGAAATTTCTGCTTTGTTTTAGGTTGGTGGTCTACGAATAAATAAATAATAAGAATAGAAATTTGTGGCTCTCTATTCTTCTATGTATCCTTTTCCCTTATCAGACCCTCACTAATCCTTGTTTCCTTCTCCATTTTTGCCTTATTGCAGCTATTTGAAATTGCCCTTCCAATACCACATTTTCTGAGTCCCCCCCCCCATGTTTTTAGCTCTTTTTCCCCTGAACTTCTCCTGTCTTTTCCTATTATTTCATGACTAATAATATGGTTTGCCAATCTTTGATGAGGGTCATCACTTAAAAAAAATTAATAAACTTTAGTAAACATCAGTAAACTTTATATACATGTGGATGGTCCATCAATTTTCAAAATATATTGGTTTTTCTTTTCTTTTTCTTTAAAGTGACCTTTTTTTGAATACAGTGTGATTTTTCTTCTGTTTAGTCATCCTTTCCACAAATATGGCTTGAATATATCAGAGTGATGATGGCAGCATCAGTCAATCAGTGACAAATGAATTCACTGGCAAGGCAATTTTGGGGGAAACCCCTGAAGTTGGTACATTCCAATGACTTTTTGCCTCTTTTGGATTTTTGCTCCCTGAATTTGGCACATTCCAATGACTTTCTGACTCTTTTGGATTTTTTGCTCTGACTGATGAAGCTGCTTGGATGAAACATCTTAGTTTAATAAAGTTTGGTCCAGTTGCCACGATTCAACCTTGAGACGCCTTTGGCCTGGATGATTGAGTCTTCACTGATAAATTCTCTTGGGAGTTTCTTCAAAACAGACCAATCAGAAGCCTACCTAGATGAAGAACCCATGAGAAACCAGATTTCTTAAATTCCCATGACATGGACCAATCAGGGATTAGTTACAAGAGTCCAGCCATCTCTGCTTCAGTTGCCTGTGGCGATAAATTCACTACAAAGCAACTCAATTTCCAGCCTCGGAAATTGCCAGCCACAACTTCTGGAACAACATCAGGACACCAGAAAACTAGCCATTCAGGTGTCTCCCAAGGTGGCTCAGTGGCTAAGACACTGAGCTTGTCAATCAGAAAGTTTGGCGGCTCGAATCCCTAGTATGGGTCTCCTGCTTGAGCAGGGGGTTGGACTAGATGACCTCCAAGGTCCCTTCCAACTCTGTTACTGTAACTTCGAGAGGCTGAAGCTCATCCTGGCTTCATGAGACAAGCAGCAATAAATGCATTTCTCTTTTGGGGAGCACTTTACAAAAAGAATCATGAATATTCCAAGAAAGAAATATAAGGAAATAATGCACAACCGAGCAAATAGAAAGCTTTCTGATATCACCCATCCATTTACCAGTTCTAAGACTTACATTTCAATATACAGGTAGTCCTCGATTTACCACGGTTCATTTAGTGACCGTTCAAAGTTACAACGGCATTGAAAAGAGTGATTTATGACCATTTTTCGCACTTGCGACCTTTGTAGCAGCCCCATGATCATGGGTGATCAAAATTCAGACGCTCGGCAACTGGTTCATACTTATGACTGTTGCTGTGTCCCAAGTGATCCCCTTTTGCGACCTTTTGACAAGAAAAATCAATAGGGTGAAGCCAGATTCACTTAACAATCGTGTTGCTAACTTATAAACGGCAGTGATTCACTTAACAACTGTGGCAACCAAGATCGTAAAATGGAGCAAAACTCACTTAACAAATGTCTCACTTAACCAAAATTTTGAGTTCAATTGTGGTTGTAATTTGAGGACTACCTATAACCCCCATATCAATATATGCCCAGCCTTATTTAGAGCACAGTTGGCGTGGGGGAAATAGATTGAAGAAAAAGTTATTTTCATATTGTGTTTGATTCTTTCTGTTTACATTTTTGTAGGGTCCTTGGCGCTCTCTGAGTTTGTTTTCTTGCAGATACTTCATTACCCAACTGGGTAACATCATCAGCGCTAGAAGTGAGTGGGATTTGGTCTCTGTTTATATATAGTGGTTTGCCCTGTCATTGTTGATAGGAGTGTTGTTTTCTTCTTGCTAGTTCCACGATTAGATGTTATTTACAGTTCGACTATTTGTCTGAGTTGGTGGTTCTGTGATTGAGGTATTTGTTTCTTTGACTGCTTGTTTGTTGGTCTGGTATTAATCCCCGTTTATCTGCATGTTGATTGCTGGCAAAGAGGTGTTTTGTTTTTGTTTTGGCATATACCATATTTTTCAGAGTATAAGACGCACCTTTCCCCCCCTAAAAGTGGGTGAAAATTTAAGTGCTTCTTATAGACCAAATATGGGCATTTTTCGCTTCCTGAACCCTTTGCGCATCATGTTTTCACCCTCCCCGGCCCCCAGAAGCACTCTTCAGTGCCCCACGCAGCCCATTTTCACAAAAAAATGAGCCCATTTTTGGGCTCCCAAGCCCTCCGCGTGTCGCGTTTTCACCCTCCCCGGCCCCCAGAAGCACTTTGCAGGCAAAAGTGGAGCACTACAGAGTACTTCTGGGAGCCTGGGAGGATGAAAACGCGATGCACGGAGAGCTTGGGAGCCCAAAAATAAGCCCATTTTTGGCGAAAACAGGCCATGCAGAGCACTGCAGAGTGCTTTTGGGAGCCTGAGAGACCAAAAACTATTTTTTTCTTGTTTTCCTCCTGTAAATTTAGGTGCATCTTATAGTCTCGTGCATCTTATAGTCCAAAAAATACGGTATATGCTTAAGGGAATTAATAGCTGTCCCCACCCCCCAACCCTTATGTCTGCATGAAGAGATATAGGTTAAAAGCATTTTGAGGGTTTTTGCCAAAATTTACAACATAGGAGTCTTGTTTGAGCCTGACTTATCCTTCTAGGCCTTCTGTGTTCGCTATCTGTGTGTACAATATTGGCTATCTAGGATAAGGTGTGGCCCATTAAGAATTTGTCATCGGCAACCAGCCCAGGCGTTGTGAGTAATTCCCAAAGATAACTTGCCTCCAGCCTTCACTTTCCCAGAAAGTTTCCATGCAGAAGTGATGCAAGAACCAAAATGTCTGATGAATTGTCTTTTTGAAGGTGATCAACTTGCCAGATAAAGCTTCCATTTTCCCTAATAGTTTCGTTGAAATACTTCGTTCACTATTTTCCTAATTGCCTGAATTTAGTGGGGTATTTTCCACCAGACCACATCCATTCTAGAGGAGCATTTCAGATAGGAGAACAGAATAACAGAGTTGGAAAGGACCTTGGAGGTCATCTAGTCCAACCCCCTGCTCAAGCAGGAGATCCTATACCGTTTCAGACAAATTGTTGTCCAATCTCTTCTTAAAAACCTCCAGTGCTGGAGCACCCACAACTTTTGAAGGCAAGTCATTCCACTGATTAATTATTCTAACTATCAGGAAATTTCTCCTCAGTTCTAGGTTGGATCTTCATTGGTTTCCATCCATAGCTTCTTGTTCTGCCTTCAGGTGCTTCGGAGAATAGGTTGACTCTCTCTTCTTTATGGTAGCCCCTCAAATATCGGAACACTACTGTCATGTCACTTGTAATCACTCTTTTCATTAAACTAGACCTACCCAGTTCCTGCAACCGTTCTTCGTATGTTTTAGCGTCCAGTCCCCTAATCATCTTTGTTGCTCTTCTCTGCACTCTTTCTAGGGTCTCCACATCTTTTTTACATCATGGCAACCAAAACAGGGTGCAATATTCAAGTGCGGTACTAACACTTCATGTGATTTCTTCATTTCATGCATTTCATTGTTATTATTATGGTGATGGAAGAAAAACCAGGTCCAGTTCCAAGCTGGGAAAAAGACCCTGAAATAAAATGGAGGCAGGCTGCAGGAAAGGAGGTCTTTATTCTGGTAGCCAGAAACTTCAGTGACTGCAGTCCTGTCTTTGATCAGAGCAAAGTTCAAATGCAAGATACAAAAAAAATCCAATTCTTTTCATTCCACAGTCTTCATATTGTTATAACTATACAGGTAGTCCTCGACTTACAACAGTTCATTTGGTGATTGTTTGAAGTTACAACAGCACTGAAAAAAGTGACTTATGAGCATTTTTCCCACTTATGACTTTGGCAGCATCCCCAGGGTCCCGTGATTTACATTCCGATGCTTGACAACTGCCTCACACTTATGACGGTTGCAGTGTCCCAAGGTCATGTGATCACCTTTTGCAATCTTCTGACAAGCAAAGTCAATGGGGAAGCCAGATTCACTTAACAACCGGGTTACTAACTTAACAGCTGCAGTGATTCACTTAAAACAAATGTGGAAAGAAAACTCCTAAAATGGGGCAAAACTCACTTAATGAATTTCTCCCTTTAGCAATAGAAATTCTAGGCTCAATTCTAATCGTAAATCAAGGATTACCTGTAATCTTTAAAACTAAAAGATGTCTCTACGCAAGCCCCTTCTTCGCACACGAATGACATTATCTGTGCTCTTGGTGGATTGGAAAGCATTTTTTCACCTTCAAAATCACACCCCAATAGCCACACCGCTCCTAGGCAGGGCTATGGAATGCAACAATCAACAAACATTACAGATTAACCGCCATAATCACCCACAATACTTCATAATCAGAAGCAAAGGAGATAGGTTATGCCCAAAACCATCGGGCCTTGGATGCATGCTCCAAGATTACTCCCAGTTTGACTTTCAACCAAATGCATTTGGAATTAGTCATAGGGGAAAAAAGGAGGGGGGAGGGAATCTTAGGAAATTGGAAATGCCCTCTACATTGTAAAGGCACCAAGGTTACTTCTGGAGTGAAATGGTGTTTGGTGTATGACATGACACCCGAGAACTAAACTGGCTGGGGAAGCATCTATGGTTTTTCTCCATTCACACAATATTTTGATGCTCATGATTCAATCAATTAGATAAGCCTGAGAAATGGTGAGTAATTCAAAGACATCCTGTGAATCTCATGGTTGAGTAGGGATTGAAGCCATGGTCTTCTTAGTCCTGTTGACATTAAGCCAGGGGTCTCCAAACCTGGCAACTTTAAGACTTGTGGACTTCAAATCCCAGAATTCCAGAGACATTTCACAAGAAGAGTCCTCCACTCCTCTGCTCGCAATAAAATACCTTATGCTACCAGACTCCAAATTTTGGGCTTAGACAACTTAGAACTACACAGACTTCAATTTGACCTAAGCATAGTACATAAAATTATCTACCACAATGTCCTTACCTGTCAATGACTACTTCAGCTTCAACCACAACAATACACAAGCAAATAATAGATACAAACTTAAGGTAAACTGCTCCAAACTTGATTGCAGAAAATATGATTTCAGTAACAGAGTGCTCAATGCCTGGAATGCACTACCTGGCTCTCTAGTTTCTTCCCCAAACCTCCAAAACTTTAAGCTTAAACTGTCAACTGTTGATCTCACCCCATTTTCTAAGAGGTCTGTAAGGGACGTGCATAAGAGCACCCGCATGCCTACCGTCCCTGCCCTAATATTCCTTTTTTACTTACTCTTTTCATGTATCCAAATTATGTTTATACTTTTACCTGTTATCTTATATATGACTGACAAATAAAATAAATAAATAAATAAATTCATCAGCCAGCCTGAGGAATTCTGGGAGTTGAAGTCCACAAGTCTTAAAGTTGCCAGGTTTGAAGACCCCTGCATTCGCCCTTCCACCACATTAGATTCACCAGCCATTTTTAACACCTGAGCAGAACTGGCAAGGAAAGACTTAGAATGCAAATAAAATAAAATAAAATAAATAAATAAATAAATACTTCTTCTCCTTTGATGAGTGATTGGCTCAAGGTCATCCAGCTAGCTTGGTGCCTAAATCAGGACTAGAACTCACTGTCTCCTGATTTCTAAACTGATACTTAACCATTTCACCAAACCAGTGCTCCCTTTATTTTCTATTTAAACCTAAATTTTTCAAAAATGAAATCCTATTAACCTCCCCATCCCCTGACAGGACAAGGCCGCTGCCTTCATTCTTGAGCGTTGAGTGAAACCAGGAGAAGATGATGATCTCATGTTTCTAGGCTGTTTGTGATGGAAAAAAGACTCATGATACCATCTGAAACAACTGATATTTCTTTGGGCGTTGTTATGTGGAATAATCTGGTGATAAAAGCTTCCACCTCAAACACACAATACCACCAGTCCACCTCTCTTGACAAGGCTCCCCTCAAGAAGGGTCACTTCTGATGTTATCAACTCACACACCCTTGGTCACTGTGTGTGTCTTTGAGATAGTACGCCAGACAGTTCTTGTGGGAAGATACCATCCTGCAATAAACTGTGGAGTGCTGATTTCAGGGTCAACAACAAACTGTGAAGAACTGAAGGCAGCCTTGGATCTTCTCCATGTTTTCACAATGACCAAGGGTGTCCAGGAGGGGTGGAGTGGAGGAAAAACAGTCACGATGGCTCCATGGCTGCAGTGATCAAAGCACGCATATGTGGAAAAAGGAGGTGGGGTGCAACTTTAATTGCATAGATACCATCCTGACTTCCCTGTGGATGCTTCTGCCAATGATTATGTGGTGAAAACTCCCACCGTTTAATTGAAGGCCAGTAAAATCTCCCGCTTAAAACATACTCCTTCTTAAATATTATGTAACCAAAGTCAGCCAAGTTCTTCCCCAAAGTATTTCCTTCTTCAAGTCAAAAAGAAAAAATAGTGTCCTCTGTGTGAACTAGGGAGTTTTACAGCCTAAATAAATATCATGACGTTTTTATAGGAGAATATTTGATTTCATTTCAGAGGATGATCTCATGATGGTGGGAATCTTTTTTTTTTTTGGAACTGTGAGGCAAGTTCACAGATGTAATTGAAGCCGAAACCAAAGCTAGGGAAGATGTGATAGCTGCCTTCCAATATTTAAGGGTCTGCCACAGAGAAGAGGGAATCAATCACTTGAAGGCAGGACAAGAAGCAATGGATGGAAACTAATCAAGGAAAGAAGCAACCTAGAATTAAGGAGAAATTTTCTGACAGTGAGAGCAATTAACCAATGGAACAGTTTGCTTCCAGAAGTTGTAGGTGCTCCAACCTGGAGGTTTTGAAGAAGAGATTGGACAACCATTTGTCTGAAATGGTATAGGGCAGGGATGGCTAACCTTTTTGTCATTGTGTGCCAAAAGCAGGGGGAGCGGGGGGGGGGGGGTTGCACGCATGCATGACCACACCCATAATTCCATGAGGCCCCCACCCCGTGCATGTGTGTGCGACAACCCCCCGCTTTTGCCACGTGATGGCATGATGGGCCCAGTAGGCCCGTTTTTTGTTCTCCCCAGTTGGGAAACGGGCTGTTTCCGGCCTCCAGAGGGCCTCCCGGGGAGTGAAGAAGGCCATTTTTACCTTCCCCAGGCTCCTAGAAAGGCTCTGGAGCCTGGGGAGAGTGAAAAACGGGCCTTCCCCACCCTCCTGGAGGTCCTCCGGAGGCCGGAAACAGCATGTTTCCTGACTTTCGGTGGGCCCAGAAGGCCCAAAGATCAGCTGGCCGATGCATACATGCACACTGAAGCTCAACTTGTGTGCCCACTGATATGGCTCCGCGTGCCACCTGTGGCACATGTGCCATAGGTTCACCATCACGGGTATAGGGTTTCCTGCCTGAGCAGAGGGTTGGACTAAAAGACCTCCAAGGTCCCTTCCAACTCTGTTATTCAGTTAAAATTAATCAGTTATACTGAAGCTAAGGCAAATAGCCAATCTGGACAAGTCATTCTGGCTGTAGCTTAAGGTTGCATTGGATGCAGTTGGAAATGACACCACAAAAGTTTAAATTTTATATGTGGTGAGGGAGGCGTTCAATGGGTTTCAGAGATTATCTATGCACCTCTCTCGTGTTCAAGTCTTTGCACCAGGAAGAAATATAAAGATTGCAAGGAAATCCTTGGATTTGGGAAAGGGACTGAGCTGTCTGCAATGATATAGGACAGGGGTCAGCAACCGGTGGCTCTGGAGACACATGTGGCTCTTTCATCCCTCTGCTGCACCTCCCTGTCACCGGTTGGCGCCACACTTTTGAGAGGAGCTTCCAGTTTGGGGCGGGGGGGGGGGGAAGCAAGGCACACCAGGAGGAGACTCAATGGCAAGGGACAGGTTTTCTGGTCGGCTCCATAATTCAGTTAGGACAGGTAGAGGAAAAAGGATGCTGCATTAGGAGGAGACTCTATGGTAGGGGAACCGGACTTCCGGTCAGCTCCAGAATTGAATGGGGAGCTTCTAGTTAGGACCTTTGTGGCTCTTTGGGTGTTTAAGGTTGCCGACTCCTGTTATAGGGTCTCCAGCTTGAGCAGCGGGTTGGACTAGAACAGGGGTCCCAACCCCCCGGTCCATGGACTGGCACCGGGCATGCCAAAAACCAGGCCACACAAACAAGCGTAGCCCCATCCGTGGGATGCAAGCAACACACAAATCCACCTCCCCTCCAGTCCGCAGAAGAACCTCCCTTCATGGAACCGATCCCTGGTGCCCAAAAGGTTGGGGGGCCACACTGGACTAGAAGACCTCCAAGGTTCCTTCCAACTCTTCTGTTATTCTGCTACAATATGAAAAATGGGCCTTTTTGATCTTCACACCTCAGTCCCCACTTGTTTCGCAACAACCCAGAGAACAAGGGAAGCAAGGAAGTGAAATTATTTGGCTTGGAGATTAAGGAGGGATATGATCTCACAATACCTGACACCTCAGAGGAGATAGAGGAGTAATATGTGCAAAGGCAATTACAGAAGTACAAAAGGTCACACCTGCATCAAATGTCTTGGCTTCAGGAAATAAAAAAAAGAAGACATCCTTACAATAAAATGCACTGGACAAAGACGTACTTTTGTTCTTCAGGAATGTGTAAATACCTTTCTCCTTCAGGAGTCTGTGAAATCTGTTTCTTGAAAAGACATGAGCTGTTTCCGGGAACAATTGTTTAATTTAGTTCCTTTAAAGCAGACTATAAGTGACAGTTAATGTGAAATATGCAAATGTAGCTAAAAAAAAAAAGAATTACTGGTGCTGGAATTAACTCTTACTGGCAACAACAGCGGTGTGCAAGAAGGGGATATTTAACGCTTCATTTCCCAACTACAATAAGGACAACTATTAAGACATATAGGGGGGAGAAATTCTATTGGTACAACTTTATATCAACTGGTTAATCGGCCCTTATCGTAGAAGCACTAATCCCAGTGAAAACAAAGTCGCAGAGAAAGTAAAAATTGTCCTTGGGCAGATTGGCAAGAAAAGAGAAAAGGACGGGGATATTGGTAGAGTTTTAATTATGAGCTTTTTCAGTTGGGTCTAAGGAAGCTGCCAAGAATATCTGAAAGGGGTAACGTGTTCAGAAAAATGTCCCAAAGGTGCTTTTTCAAAAGAACTGAAGAAACTTCTTGGATGAGAAGGGAAACGTCTTCAAGGAAAAACAAAAAACATCCAGTTGCCTTTTGAAAAAAGCACCTTTGGGACTAACATGACCGGGATGATTGTGAATCTCCATAGACGTATTTAGAATAACAGATGAGGGACAGTTAAAGGAATCAATCCATTTTGTTGAAATAAAAAGATGATAGATGTCAGGTTTCTAAGGAAGAAAGTTAGTGATTATCCGGAGAACTGTAATTCCAGCCATGTCTAGAAGGTACCAAGTTAGGAACAATGAACATAATGGCTACTGCCCTTAATATCTTTCACAACTGTTGCATTCAGATTTGCACCTTTGGTATAACCCAAGGTGATTGTTGGTTAAGAAAAGACAAACAACTCATTCCGTTTAAATAAGAACCATTCTCAAAGCTCTAAACTAGTAATTCCGTGGTGGCAAACCTATGGCACACGTGCCACAGGTGGCACACGGAGCCATATCGGTGGGCACACGAGCTGAGCTTCGGTGTGCATTTATGCATCGGCTAGCTGATTTTCAGGCCTTCTGGGCCCACTGGAAGTCAGGAAACACACTGTTTCTGACCTCTGAAGGGCCTCCGGGGTTTGTGTGGAAGGCCCGTTTTTCACTCTCCCCAGGCTACAAGAACCTTTCTAGGAGCCTGGGGAGGGTGAAAACGGCCTTCCCCACTTCCCCAGAGGCCCTCCGGAAGCCGGAAATAGCCCATTTCCCAACTGGGGAGAGCGAAAAACGGGCCTACTGGGCCCACTGTGCCATCGCGTGCCAAAAGCGGGGTGGTGTTGCACACACATGCACGGGGTGTGTGTGTTTCATGTGATTATGGGTGTGGGCATGCATGCGTGCGACCCCCGCCCCCATGCTCCCCCCGCCCGCTTTTGGCACATGATGACAAAAAGGTTAGCCATCACTGTAGTAATCCATACTGCAAAGGTAATGCCATGATAATTGTGCCGAAAAACAACTACAAATAACAATTGTCACTTGCTTTAAATGTATGGCTGGAGGACTGGTGCCACAGTTATTAGGTGCAGAATCAGTGCAGTTCAGTAAACTGTTTGGTTGTGATTCTGGCTTCCTCCATTGACTTTGCTTGGCAAATGCCAGCTGAGAAGGTCTTAAATGGCAATAACATGGGATGCTGCAACTGTAAACCTATGCCAGTGGCCAAGTGCCAAATTTTGATCACATGACCATGAAGAAGCTGTAATAATTGTAAGTGTGAGGACCGGTTGCCACCTTTTTCAATGCTCTTGTAACTTTGAATGGCCACTAAGTGAATGGTTGTAAGTGGAGGGGTGACGGGTTTTTACCCTTTCTTCTATCCCATCCCATCCCATTCCATTGTCCCAAAGGTGCTTTTTTCAGGAGGCAACTGGACTTCCTTCTTTTTTCTTTCAAGACATTTCGCTTCTCACCCAAGAAACTTCTTCAGCTCTGACAGGATGGTGGGGAATGGAAGGATTTATAGTCCTTGCAGACAGCTGGACATTTGCATCCTTTTAGAGCAGGGGTCTCCAACCTTAGTAACTTTAAGGTTTGTGGACTTCAACTCCCAGAGTTCCTCAGCCAGCAAAGCTGGCTGAGGAATTCTGGGAGTTGAAGTCCACAAGCCTTAAAGCTACTAAGGTTGGAGACCCCTGTTTTAGAGGGTCCTTGAAGCACTTGGAGGTTTATCTGTATCCTCAGAGTCACCTGAGTGGTGCTCCTGGTTGCTGTAGTGTGCAATTTTTTCTATTCCACTCCACTCCACTCCACTACATTCCATTCCATTCCATTCCATTCTATTCTATTCCATTCCATTCTATTCTATTCTATTCTATTCTATTCGTTATTCCATTCTATTCTATTCAATAGTTTCCAATTCTCAGAGACCGCTTGGACCCATCTCTGCCATTTTCTTGGCAAGGTTTTTTCAAAACAGCTTGCATTACTTCCTTCTGAGGGCCGAGACAGAACGAGTGGCTAAAGTTCCCCCAGCTGAACTAACTGGTTTCTAGCTTGCTGCCTTAACCATTGCACCAAATTGGCTCTTGGATTATAATAATAACATCTAATACAAAACCTAAACCTAAAGAAAACATAAAAGAAAGGAGCCTTAAAGCTACTAAGCCTTAAAGTTACTAAGCTAAAGAAAAAAGGAGGGAAGAAGGGAAAAGAACAATATAAATGAGAAAATAAATATATGAAGACATGGCCTCCAATGTTCATGACAAGTATAAACAAATTTAGTCACTCTTCACCATCTCTAAAGCTACAAACATTTTTCTCTTCATCCCATTCAACAATGTCATTGTGTTGAAGGGTTACAACAGAAATTTCCGAGGGCAATTGCAACTGCTTTGCGGCTACACCATAACACTCTCTTTGGAGTGTTGCCTTCGGAAGTTGTGGGAGCTTCATCACTTGAGACTTTCAAGAAAAGATTGGACTGCCATTTGTCAGAAATGGTGTAGGGTCTCTTGGTTGAGAGGGGCGTTGAACTAGATGACCTATAGCCTTGATGGCGAACCTATGACACATGTGCCACAGGTTCAGCTCTGTCGTGCATGCGTGTGCACCTTCTGCCGGCCAGCTGGTTGTGGGGTCTCTGTTGCCCATGTGTAGGGGGGGCATGCATGGGGGGATACACACGCATAAGCTGGAGGCAGGGTATATGTGGGGCACACATGCACATGTGTGGGGGCATGCATGCATGTGTGGAGGCACACATGCATGTGTTGGGGCATACATGAGGGCCATGCATGCCTTGCATTTGAGAGGTTCCTACACGCATGCTTTGGGCACTCAGTTTGGAAAAGGTTAGCCATTACTGACCTATAAGGTCCCTTCCAACTCTGTTGATCTGTTGATCTCAACTCTCCCAGACAGTTTCTACAGAATCCCAAAATGTGTTCAAGCGTTGATTTTTTGCAAGGTTCCTAAGTGAAGAAAAAAAAATACCTCATGAAGTGTTGATGTTTCTTCTGATTCTGCAAGAGACATTTGTTGTGTAAGAATGCCAGTGTCTTATAAGATCCGGTGGATGAGTTGTCCAAGAGTCGCGAAGATTTCACAATTCTGTGAGTTTACCCTTTTTCAAAATTGCTTTTGATACCTGGTGCCTAAAAATGTTAATACCCTCTAAATCAGGTGTGTAGATAGATATAGATAGAAAGATATGATAGATAAATAGAGAGAGAGAGGGATGAGAGAGAGAGAGAGATATGACAGAGAGAGAGAGAGAGAGAGATGATAGAGAGGAGATAGAATAGATATAGAGATAGATAGGAGGGAGAGAGAGAGAGAGAGAGAGAGAGAGACTGTAGATAGAGAGATGATAGAAAGAGATAGAATAGAGATAGATAGAATAAATAGATAGATAGAGATAGATAGACAAGGACAGATATGATAGATAGATAGATAGATAGATAGATAGATAGATAGATAGATAGATAGATAGATAGATATGATAAGTAGATAGAGAGAGGATAGATAGATAGATAGATAGATAGATAGATGATACTGTAGACACACACAGAGAGAGATGATAGAGATAGACTAGAAAGATAGAGATGATAGAATAAATAGATATATGTAGACAGATATGATAGAGAGAGAGAGAGGTAAAAAGATAGATACAGAGATTATAGAGAGAGAGCTAGAATAGAGAGAGATGATAAGTAGAGAGAAAGAATAGATAGATAGATAGATAGATAGATAGATAGATAGATAGATAGATAGATAGATAGATAGATAGATAGATAGATAGATAGATACTGTAGATAGATATATATAGAAATTATATATAGAGAGATAGAATAGAGAGATAGATAGAGACATGATAGATAGAAGAGAGAGAGAGAGAGACAGACAGATATGATAGACAGACAGACAGACAGACAGATACTAGCTAGCTCTTGGCCCTCATTACTCTTTTCAAACAGGGTTTAGGAATTGAATAACAAAGGGGTTTCTGGGATAAAACTGCATAACCTGCTGAATTAGCCTATTAAGGAAGAAACCAGACCAGTCTGGAGCTGCTAATTGGTTGAATTGGGCTACTATGGCTTCTCCAAGAAATCACAACAAATGCAACCCATTATCAACCTGGGTACTGTGTAAAGTTTTTTCCAGAATTTAGTATTAACAGAAATCGTGGCTCAGGATGTAAATCGAATCATAGTTTGAAACTGTTTAAACAGTTTTTCTTTTTTTTAAAAAATGAATATGCAATAAGTAGAGTGGTTACATTGGCCAAGGGCGATGGGGTAAGAGGAAATGGACTTAAAACTCAGTGCCCTATTACCATCCTGAGGCTGGATTTCCCCAAACCCTCTGCATGTTAGTTGCAAAAGAGAAGATGTTTCCGCTTGAGACAAACTTTTTGGTCATGTTTGTTCAGGACACTCACAGAGAAACCTTCCCCTCACACCAGTGGTGTGTTGTTGTTTTTTACTACCGGTTCTGTGGGCGTGGCTTGGTGGGTGTGGTGTGGCTTGGTGGACATGGCAGGAGAAGGATACTGCAAAATCTCCATTTCCACCTCACTCCAGGGAAAGGATACTGCAAAATCCCCATTTCCACCTCACTCCAGGGAAAGGATACTGCAAAATCCCCATTCCCACCTCACTCTGGGACCAGCCAGAGGTGGCATTTGCCGGTTCTCTGAACGACTCAAAATTTCTGCTATCAGTTCTCCAGAACCTGTCAGAACGTGCTGGATTTCACCCGTGCCTCACACATACACAGACACTCTCATATGGCTTAAGAAGGCTGTAAAATTACCTACCTCTGTATTACCTACTTAGGCAAGCGCAAAGGTGCTGCATTTAAGGACAAGTTGCGTGCTGCCGGAAAGAGAGGAAGTATTGAAGCTGTCCCAACTTGGAAAGCAAAGTTTCGATTTTCGTTGGCCAGAGATGGAAAAGGGGGAAGGACCCATTGCAGAAGGGATGAGCCACTGATGTCTCAAGGATGATATACAAGGCAAGAGGTGGAAGGTGAAAAAGTGAAAAAGCAGAAGAAAGTGGAAAGATTACTAAGATTTACAAAAGACGGCCCAAAATGATTGTTATTGTTGGCTTTACTATATGAAGGAAGGAACGGCTCTGTTGTTTCTCCATTTGTCAGCTTCCTGAGTGTGCATCAGTCTTAGATTAACTAAGAATTTCAGGAAAAGTAGAACCGTCATGGCACGAAAGGGAAGCGGCCTCTACATCTGTCTTCTTCTGACCACAGAGCAGGCATTCAATCTAAGGAAGCAGAACTCAAAAGGGCAACGTAGAGAGAAGTAAAGGAAGGAACATGTGACTTGTCACCACCCTCCTACAATTCAGCTTTTTCAGAGAAGAAAAATGAATGTGGAAGCATGATGGTGTTATTGCATAGCCTATGTTATGTCATTTTTATAAATTCTTCCATATTCTGTAGGCGGAGATTGGATGGATGGATGGATGGATGGATGGATGGATGGATGGATGGATGGATGGATGGATGGAAAGAGAGAGATTGATGATAGAGATAGATAAATAGATAGACAAACAAACAGACAGATGATGGATGGAAAGAGACATAGATAGACAGACAGACAGACAGACAGACAGACAGACAGATGATAGATAAGAGATGGATAAAGATAAATATGGATAAATAGATAGATGGAAAGATGGATAGATATAGATGATAGATAGATAGATATAGATGATAGATAGATAGATAGATAGATAGATAGATAGATAGATAGATAGATAGATAGATAAAGAGATGGATAGAGATGGATAGAGAAAGATAAATATGGATAGATGGATAGATGGGTGGAGAGAAAGTTGGATAGATGATAGATAGATAGATATTGGATAGATGGGTAGATAAAATATAGTTAGTTAGATAGATGATAGATAAATAGAGATATAGATGGAGAGATGGAGAGCGATGGAGACAGAGAGTGAGACAGAGACAGAGAGGGGGAGAAAGAGAATACTGTATATGGGTTGATTTTTATCAAATTGATGTCAGCTCTTACCAACCACCTAGATTTTTCCAGGACGGTCCATTCCATCCTGGTGCTTCCACAGACCAGTATGGAATGACAGATTTGAGTCCTAAGACAAAATGAATTACAACCATAACTGAGCCTGGAATGACGGCCATAAGTCATTACGGTTGTAAGTCAAGGCATCACATGACCAGATTTGAAGTTACAGCCATTTTTTAATGATAGCTGTTAAGCAACCATGGCTGTGGTTAGGTGACTGAATTTTCCAGTAGGGGTGTTTTTCGCCAGAACTAGAACTCACCATCTCCTGGTGATTGGCTCAGTCACCCAGTTGGCTTTCATGCCTAAGGCGGAACTAGAACTCACCATCTCTTGGTAATTGACTCAAAGTCACCCAGCTGGCTTTTTTTTTTTTTTGGCAGAACTAGAACTCACCATCTCCTGGTGATTGGCTCAAAGTCATCCAGTTGGCTTTCATGCCTAAGGCGGAACTAGAACTTACCATCTCTTGGTAATTGGCTCAAAGTCACCCAGCTGGCTTTTTTTGGGGGGGGGACACAGAACTAGAACTCACCATCTCCTGGTGATTGGCTCAAAGTCACCCAGTTGGCTTTCATGCCTAAGGCGGAACTAGAACTCACCATCTCCTGGTGATTGGCTCAAAGTCACCCAGCTGCCTTTCATACCAATTGCGGGACTAGAACTCACAACTCCTGGTTTCTAACCTGATTCATTCACACTAGAGTAAACTGGCTCTCCGAATTACTTAGCAGCACAAAATTACTATCCTCTGCAGATGAGGACACGCTCATCAAGATAGAGGATATGATGTCATGCCTCAGGAGCAGTGGGAGGGGGGGAAGAGGTGGAAGGATATGCAGAAATACTACCACTTATTCACTGGAGCCTCACTCCTTAAGCCACCTTCTCACCCTCCAATATTATACAGGAATGAATAATTCTATCAAGGTATTATTTCTCAGCCATATGCAATTTGCAATTCTCAATCTTCCGACACCAACATGGACCCAAGTATTGGGGTGTCCCAAATCCTGGTTTTAGTACGTTGGAATTTTGAGGTCATCCAACTTTTAGGTGGTGCCAAGCTGGCAAATCTGAATTACGTAGCATATATGATGTGGCAGTAACAAGCTTGCATTTTGCCTGCAGTTTTCTGTGAAACAAGGAAATATGACTAAGAGTTGAGGCTTCTTGAGACTAACATCCTCCAGATTGCATTGCAAGTGTTCTTTTCAAATCTCTAGCAGAAGGAGGCTCTGTTAATCTGCTTCCACAGTTCCTACTTGTGGTTGTTAGCACGTGACTGGGAGATCACAAAGAAATCCCAGGATTACAGAACAGGCTAGGGAAGCAAACTAATATTTTGGAAGAAGGCCACGGCAAACCCCCCTGCACTTCTGTCAGGAAATCCAAATAGTGTAGTCCAGGGGTCTGCAAACTTGGCTCTTTTAAGACTTGTGGACTTCAACTCCCAGAGTTCCTCAGCCAGCAAAGCAGCCAGTAGCTGCTTTGCAAAGCAAAGCTGGCTGAGGAACTCTGGGAGTTGAAGTCCACAAGTCTTAAAAGAGCCAAGTTTACAGACCCCCTGCTGTAGTCGGAGTAACTTGATTTTCTGAGATTCTGAGAAGGTTGACTTTTTGCGTCTCACGATACATAACGGACAAAATTTGTAATCCAGAAGCTAAAACATACGAAGAATAGTTGCAGGCCAGTCTAGAGAAAAGAAGGACATGGGGTGGACATGATAGCCCTGTTCCAGTATTTGAGGGGCTGCCACAAAGAGGAGGGGTCAATTTATTTTCCAAAGCACTAGGAGGGCAGGACAAGAAACAATGGATGAAATTAATCAAGGAGAGAAGCAACCTGGAATTGAGCAGAAACTTCCCAATGGTGAGGACAATTAACCAGTGAAACAACTTGCCAACAGAAGTTCTGGGCGCTTCACCACTGGAGGTTTTTAAGAAGGGACTGGACAGTCACTTGTCTGAAATATTATAGGGTCTTCTGCTTCAGAAGAACAGAGTGGTCCAGCCTCTTTTTAAAAACTTCCAGTGTTGGAGCAACCACAACTTCTGGAGGCAAGTTGTTCCACTGATTAATTGTTCTCACTGTCAGGAAATTTCTCCTTAGTTCTAAGTTGCTGCTCTACTTGGTTAGTTTCCATTGCTTCTTGTCCTGCCCTCAGGTGCTTTGGAGAACAGCCTGACTCCCTCTTCTTTGTGGCAACCCCTGAGATATTGGAACACTGCTATCATGTCTCCCCTAGTCCTTCTTTTCATTAAACCAGACATACCCAATTCCAGCAACCGTTCTTTACATGTTTTAACCTCCTAACCCCTAACCACCTTTGTTGCTCTTCTCTGCACTCTTTCTAGAGTCTCCACATCTTTATTACATTGTGGTGACCAAAACTGGATGCAATATTCCAAGGTGGCCTTACCAAGGCATTATAAAATGGTATTAATACTTCAGGGGAACTTGAATTCTTGATTCTATCCCACTTTTGGACTAGAAGACCTTCAAGGTTCCTTTCAGCTCTATTCTGATTGGTTGATAGGTCACCATATATTTTACAATCACCAGGTGGCATACAATTATATGTGCTCCGATTGGCCTTAACTGATCTGTGCGTGCCATCTACTGGCTGCAAAGTGTGTTGTCATCTGCCTCTGGTTTTTAAAAAGAAACGCTGTTTGCAAAGCATTTTGCAAAAAAGTAGCATTTCCCAGATTGCACTGAAATTCAATCTCAGTAATTCCTCACCCCTGCTGGAAATTATGGCAATTGGTCTAACATAGGGTTCCCCAGTAGTCTAGTGGTTAAGGATTTAGCCCTTGCACTGCCACAGCTGGATTCAATTCCTGGTGACTTTTCTTTTCAAAGGAGTTTCTGTAGTGTAGTGGTTATCACGTTCGCCTAACACGCGAAAGGTCCCTGGTTCGAAACCAGGCAGAAACAGCTCTTTGGTCTTTTTAACAATTAATTGGTGGAAGAGCTTCCCTTCAGAAGTCTGCTCCAACACTGGAGGTTTTTTAACAAGAGACTGGGCAAGCCATTTGTCTGAAATGGTATAGGCTGAGTCTCCTGCTTGAGCAGGGGGTTGGACTAGAAGACCTCCAAGGTCCCTTCCAGTCTGTTATAGTGTTTTTCAAGAATTCCCCAGTCATTCAAAGCCCCAGAGATTGAAAACATCTGGGGACTGTCCTTCAGCAGTGCAGGAGTAAGGGGTTGGGGGGGGAGTCAATTTTTACCTTGCAGCTATCAATGACCAAAAGATACCACGCGTGGGTTGGAGAAGACACACTCTGGGGATGATGGAGAAAATAAGGACATTTCTGCATTGTGTCCCAAAGGTGCTTTTTCAAAAGGCAACTGGACTTTCTGGTTTTTCCTTTGAAGACATTTCACTTCTCATCCAAAAAGCTTCTTCAGCTCTGACTGGATGGTGAGAAATGGAAAAAGATTTATATTCCTTGCAGACAGTTGGCCATTTGCATTCTTTAAGCTCCTTTCTTTATCTCTTTTCCCTTCTCCTCTCTCTCCCTCTCCCTCCCTCTCTCTCTCTCCCCTCCCATCTCCATCTCCCTCATTCCCTTTCCTCTCCAGCTGTTTTCTCTTTTCCATTCTTTCTTCTCCATGTCTTCTCCTTTCTCCTTCCTTCCTCTAGCTCCTTTTTTTTTGTTCCATTCCTCCTCCAGCTCTTTTCCTTTTCCTTCCTCCCTTTCTTTCTTCCATTTTCCATCTCCCTCCCTTCCTCCCTTCTTTCCTTCCTTCCTTCTGCCTTCCTTTCTTCCTCTCTCCCTTCCTTCCTTTACTCCCTCTCTTCTTTCCTTCTTCTCCCACTTATGACTGTATGTCTGTAACCTTGTTGCTAGTATCCTTAAGATTTATATTGTTTCCTAATAGGATTTGTTTGCTTATTTGTACCCTATGACTATCATTACCTTATTTTTTATTTTTTCACACAGTATATATAAGCATAAGCATGAAATAATTATATAGTATATAAGCATATATATATATAAGTATGAGTATGTAATAACTATATTAATTGGATATAACGAAAAGAAACAATAGGATAGGAACGGTAGGCATGCTTGTGCTCTTATGCACTTTCCTGATGAACGTATCTTTTCTTTTATGTATGCTGAGAGCATATGCACCAAGACAAATTCCTTGTCTGTCCAATCACACTTGGCCAATAAAAAATTCTATTCTTTTTTAAAATAATTTTTATTACATTTTTTACTTTACATAACTCTAGTACTCTAGTACAAGCTGGCAGGAATAGCCAACACTCCAGAAGATAGGCTCAAGTTACAGAAAGATCTTGAAAGACTTGAACATTGGGCGCTATGTAACAAAATGAAATTCAACAGTGAAAAAAGTAAGGTTCTACATTTAGGCAAAAAAGCCAAAATGCACCGGTACTGTATATGTGGTACCTTGCTCAATAGTATTACCTGTGAGAGGGATCTTGGAGTCCTAGTGGATAACCATTTAGATATTAATCCATATAGAATAGAATAGAATAGAATAGAATAGAATAGAATAGAATAGAATAGAATAGAATAGAATAGAATTTTATTGGCCAAGTGTGATTGGACACACAAGGAATTTGTCTTGGTGCATATGCTCTCAGTGTACATAAAAGAAAAGATACCTTCATCAAGGTACAACATTTACAACACAATTGATGATCAATATATCAATATAAATCATAAGGATTGCCAGCAACAAGTTATAGTCATACAGTCATAAGTGGAAAGAGATGGGTGATGGGAACTATGAAACGATTAATAGTAGTGCAGATTCAGTAAATAGTCTGACAGTGTTGAGGGATGGTTTAGATTTAGATATGAGCCAGCAGTGTGCAGCAGCTGCTAAAAAAGCCAACACAGTTCTGGGCTGCATAAACAGAGGGATAGAATCAAGATCACGTGAAGTGTTAGTGCCACTTTATAATGCCTTGGTAAGGCCACACTTGGAATATTGCATCCAGTTTTGGTCGCCACGATGTAAAAAAGATGTTGAGACTCCAGAAAGAGTGCAGAGAAGAGCAACAAAGATGATTAGGGGACTGGAGGCTAAAACATATGAAAACGGTTGCAGGAACTCGGTATGTCTAGTTTAATAAAAAGAAGGATTAGGGGAGACATGATAGCAGTGTTCCAATATCTCAGGGGTTGCCACAAAGAAGAGGGAGTCAAACTATTCTCCAAAGCACCTGAGGGTAGAACAAGAAGCAATGGGTGGAAACTAATCAAGGAGAGAAGCAACTTAGAACTAAGGAGAAATTTCCTGACGGTTAGAACAATTAAGAAGTGGAACGACTTGCCAGCAGAAGTTGTGAATGCTCCAACACTGGAAATTTTTCAGAAAATGTTGGATAACCATCTGTCTGTGATGGTGTAGGGTTTTCCTGCCTGGGCAGGGGGTTGGACTAGAAGGCCTCCAAGGTCCCTTCCAACTCTGTTGTTATATTATATTATATTAACATAATCAACAGACTGCCCTTCTGCCTTACTCCCTCCCTCCCTCCTTTACTCCCTCTTCCTCCCTCCTTTACTCCCTCTTCCTCCCTTCACTCCCTCCCTCCCTTCTTTTCTTCCCCTTCTGCCTTCCTTCCTTTTCTTTCTCTCTTCCTCCTTTCCTCCCTCCCTCCCTCCCTTCTTTTCTTCCCTTCCTTCCTTCCTTCCTTCCATCCCATCCCACTCTCGGCCTCAATCTCCCCTATTCTTGGCGGCCACCAGATGGATGTCTAGGTGAGGACCGACGGAGAACGCAGCCACTCTGCCGGCCAGCCCAAGGCGAGCGCGGGCGAGGAGGCGGCGGCGTTGCTCCGCTCCCGCCATTAGCCGCCCCTGCGCCATCGGGAAGCCTCCAGCAGGGGCTGCGCTTGTGGAAAAGCGAAAGTGAGCAGCCAGCGAGGGCTGCCGGGAAAGGCGTCGGCAGGAACGGTTTGTGTCTGTTTGGAGCAGAAGGCAGCGGGTCCTGGGAAGGCAGGTAGGGCCCGGGCGTCGGGGATCCGGGAGTAGATAGAGGGGAGTCTTGCGCCAACGAGCAAAGGAGAAGCGGGCGGTTTCAAGATTGCACGCAACTGCGTTGGGGAATCGTACCTTTTCCCCTTGCGCTTTTTTGCAAAATGCACCCGAATAATAAAAACAGGCCCGCTGCTGCCTTTTTCACAGAGCGGGGCTTGTGTCCTCAGCGAAATTATTCGCATAATTAAACCCTCGCGTGGCCAATAAAGCCCGGGGGGGGGGGAAGGATTCCTATTACCGTAGAAAATTTCCACACTACAGGATGTGGGGCTGTCATCCTGTAGTGTGGAAATTTCCCGGATCACCTTCCCTCTTTGGGTGGGTGGGTGGGTGTGCTTATTTTGAATCACCGGTAACTCACTAGTCCTCATGATCTGACCGCCTTAGTAAAACTCACAGCTCTGCTTTTGATCTAAACACCCCCTGGCTAAATGCAAATGACTAAAGAATTACATCTTCCTGTGGGAAATGGCTCCCAGGGTCTTGGGTTGGGTTTTGCCAGAGGGGGAGAAAAAATATAGTCTCTGCCATTGATTGATGTACATCGTACTTAGAAAAAAAATATGCAGCCAGAAGCAAGACTTGATGGGGAGCACTGGGTGGCAATTAAAAGAGATGAATATCAGGATAATTAGGAGGAATTTATTTTTATTTATTTTGTCACAACAATATATATAAGTGTCATACAAAAAAATTATATAATGTATAAACATATATATGAGTAAATATTAGGAGGTATAAGCATATTTATATATGGGAAGAAGAAAAGAAAAACAATAGGACAGGAACGGTAGGCACGTTTGTGCGCTTATGCACGCCCCTTAGGAATGGGGTGAGGTCAATAGTAGAAAGTTTTTGGTTAAAGTTTTTAGGATTATGGGAAGAGACCACAGAGTCAGGTAAAGTGTTCCAAGCACTGATGATTCTGTTACAGAAGTCATATTGGCACTATTGAGCATTGAAATGCTCTGCTTAGAATCATGGCGCTGGATGGATTCCTTTCACAGAATGTTGTCCTGAGAAGGGGTTGGACTAGGTGACCTCTTTGATCCCTTCCATTTTTATGGATAAATGCAGGTCATCCACTGCAAAAGCCCTGGGCAATGTACATTGCAGGTAGTCCTCAACTTACGACTGTAATGGAGGCCAAGATTTTGGTTGCTGAATAAGGCAGTTAGAAGTGAGTTGTGCCACATTTTGTGACCTTTTTGCCCCTGTTAATAGAATAGAATAGAAAAATTTATTGGCCAAGTGTGATTGGACACACAAGGAATTTGTCTTGGTGCATATGCTCTCAGTGTACATAAAAGAAAAGATACCTTCGTCAAGGTACAACACTTACAACACTTAATGATAGTCATGGGCTACAGTTAAGTGAATTACTGCAGTTGTTAAGTGAATCACACCGTCATTAAGTGAACCTGGCTTCCCCCACTGTCTTAGTCGGAAGCCAGGTGGGAAGATGACATGCTGACCACATGACCTGGGGACAGTGCAACTGTCAGAAAGACATGCCAGTTGCCAAGCAACCAAATTTTGATCACATGACCATTGGAGATACTCCAATGGTTGTAAGTGTGAAAACCGGTTATAAGTGACTTTTTTCAGTGCTACTGGAACTTTGAACCGTCACTAAATGAATGGTTGTAAGCAGGGGTGAAATCTAAAAATTTTCCCTACCGGTTCTGTGGGCGTGGCTTAATTGGTGGGTGTGGCTTGGTGGTCAAGTGATTGAATGGGCATGGGCAATAATAATAAATAATAAAAATAATAAAGTATACAAAACTTGGGAGGCACCGGTCTACCTTCTTTAAAAATAGAGGCCCCGGTCTACCAATTGCCTTTTACTGAGAGGCACCGGTCTACTAATTGCCTTTTTTTGGCAGGCACCGGTCTACCTTCCTTAAAAATAGAGGCACTGGTCTATTAGCTGCCTACAGCGCTGATCAGCTGTAGTGCAGCCCTTTGAAGTGCCGCAGCAGTCATTTAAGGCCGTCCACCGAGAGCTTCAGAGAAGAGGAACAGCGAGGCGTGGGCAGTGGGGGTGGGCAGGGATTTTTGTTATTGGTTCTCCGAACTACCTGCCCCCGTTGCTACCGGATCGCACGATCCAGTCCGAACCGGGAGCATTTCACCCCTGGTTGTAAGTCAAGGACTACCTGTATTTTATGTAACATTCAACATTCTAAAATAACCTTCTGACCTTCAAAACAAGCTGTAGATTAGAGTTTCTCAACCTTAAGATATGTGGACTTCAACTCCCAGAATTCTTAGCAATCAATAGCCATACTGGCTGGGGAAATTCTGGGAATTGAAATCCACATCTTAAAAGTTAGCAAGGTTGAGAATCCCTGCTCTTTGGTTATGTTAGATCCAAGTTATTGTTATTGTGTTAACAATTAACAAGTGTTCTTGTAGAATGATGTTCTTCATCCAAGCACATGCGTTGTGACTTTTGTCACAGTTCCGTGTCAGGATATGTAATTGACTGGAAGGTATTGAAGGTGGGGCTGCCTACAGAAGTGTTCTGGAAAGTTTAGATAATTCAGAGACAAACTTAGTTAACCAGACATAGGGTGGAGATCACTCACCAGTTCTGAATCAGCTATATAACCTCTTTACCCTCTCCTGTCTTGGAGATGAATCCAAAAGTCAATCATGAACTTCGAAGCTCTGTTAACACTTGGAATTTGTATATATGTCCCTTTTCATATTGCCCAAAGTCAAGTTTCAAGTATCTTTACCAGGGGTGCTATTCAGCAGGTTCCGACAGGTTCTGGAGAACCAGCAGCAGAAATTTTGAGAACTGGCAAATGCCACCTCTGGCTGACTCCAGAGTGTGGTGAGAATGGAGATTTTGCAATATCCTTCTCCCAGGAGTGGGGTAGGAATGGAGATTTTGCAATATACTTCCCCCAGGAGTGGGGAGGGAATGGGGATTTTGCATTATCCTTCCCCCAGGAGTGGGGAGGGAATGGGGATTTTGCATTATCCTTCCCCCAGGAGTGGGGTGGGAATGGGGATTTTGCAGTATTCTTCCCTTGCCACGTCCACCAAGCCACGCCCACAGAACCGATAGTAAAAAAAAATGGAATTCCACTACTGATTTCCACCATCTGAGAAGACTTTGGCAACTAAGGAAACACAAGTGTGGCTGAGAAATCCTGGGAGTTGAAATCCAAAAATCTTAAAAGTTGCCACATTTGGAGATGCCCACAATAGAAGTTTAGGAGCAATGGACAAACTCTGATCCACTCAAGATTTTATTTGCTTGTTTTTTGTTTTTAAAAAAATTGGTAATTTCAGCTCTGAGGATTCCAGAGACAAGCCTAAGTAGCAAAACCCAAAATTTGCCAGATTTGTGATCTATAAGGAGGTTCTCTGGATTAGGTACCTTTTAGGTGTGTTGGAGTTTGTGACCTCCATCTTTTGACCTCCATCTCCAGTTCATGTAGAAACCGTGGGAATGGACCTAGCACATCTGGAGAGAACCAGGTTAAGGAAGGTCCTGTGGGAATGTTCATAGAAACAAGCAGCTTCGGCTACACCAGGATTTCCCAATCTTGACAACTTCCAGATGTGTGGACTGTGTGACATTCCAGGAGATGGAATCCATATATTTGGAACTTGCCAAAATCCCTGGGTTGGAGCAAGCTCAGCGACCAGTTTAGTTGGCATCGGTGGCTTCATTACCTTCAGTAGATTCATCAAAAATTCTTCGTCCATAAGAACCAGGAGTGAAATCCAGCAGGTTCTGACAGGTTCTGGAGAACCGGTAGCGGAAATTTTGAGCAGTTCGGAGAACTGGCAAATACCACCTCTGCCTGGCCCCAGAGTGCGGTAGGAATGGAGTTTTTGCAATATCCTTCCCCCAGGAGTGGAGAGGGAATGGGGATTATGCAGTATCCTTCCCCTGGAGTGGGGTGGGAAGGGAGATTTTGCAGTATCCTTCCCCTGCCACGCCCACCAAGCCACATCATGCCCACCAAGCCATGCCCACAGAACCGGTGGTAAAAAAAAAATGGATTTCACCACTGATAAGAACTAACTCTTTGGTGTTTCCAGCATGGATCTTTTCATAATCTAATTGGTGATACTGGGAATGAACGTGAGATTTTCTGCATGCAGAATGGTGTTCTAGCAGCAAGTTACAGTTGTTCCCTGTTCTTTGGGTGCTGGGTCCAAAGTTGGGTTGATTTTAAGGAATCTGAATCATAAACTTGGCTGCAGATTTAGGCACTGGGCAATTCATTGAATAGATTCCTAGGTCTGAAACGGTTTCATTTGAATGGGGGGAAAGATTAGTTGCGTGGGGGGGGGGTGTAGTGTATTTTAAGTCTGGGTGAGGATGAAAAAACATCTACCCTGTTTCCCCCAAAATAAGACATCCCCTGATAATAAGCCCAATTGGGCTATTGAGCGCATGGCAATAAGGCCAAGCGCTTATTTCAGGGTTCAAAAAAAATATAAGACAGGGTCTTATTTTCGGGGAAACATGGTAGTTCTGGAGTGAACTATATCTCCCACTATTGGCCATCTCCCACTATCCAGCAACATCTGGAGGGCTTCACATTGTCCCACCCTGAAGCAAGCAGGATGTATCGCAATACGGGAAACAGAAAGGCCAGATATGAAATGAAATATGAAACTAGAGCAGCAAAGATGATTTGGAGACTGGAGGCTAAAACATATGAAAAGCAGTTGCAGGAACTGGTTATGTCTAGTTTAATTAAAAGAAGGACTACGGGTGAGATGATAGCAGTGTTCCAATATCTCAGGGGCTGCCACAAAGAAGAGGGAGTCGGGCTGTTCTCCAAAGCACCTGAGGGCAGGACAAGAAGCAACGGATGGAAACTTATCAAAGAGAGAACCAACCTAGAAATAAAGAGAAATTTCCTGACCATGAGAACAATTAATCAGTGGAACAACTTGCCTCCAGAAGTTGTGGTTGCTCCAACACTGGAAGTTTTTAAGAAGAGACTGGACAGCGAATTGTCTGAAGGGGTGTAGGGTTTCCTGCCTAAGCAGAGGGTTAGACTAGTAGACCTCCAAGGTCCCTTCCAGCCCTGCTGTTCTGAAACCCCAGTTCTCTGTTTTTTTCCAGATTCTCTAGGTGTCAAGATGTTCTTTACTTGTGGCCCCAATGAAGCCATGGTTGTCTCGGGTAAGTGCTCCATTTCCTGTTCCTTTTTCTTAGCTTTCTTTTTTAAAAAAAAAAAAAAGTTTTCACATAGACATATTATAAATGTACAGTCTCTTATCCATTGTTAATCATATATATACTCTTTACACTTTCATATTAATTCATTCATCATCCTAAGAAATTTTTTACAAAATATAATTGTGTGTGTGTGTGCTTTCATAGGTTTTCACGGGTATAGGTATGTAGGTCTTGGCATATTCAGGTCTTTTCCCGTGTAAGGTTGAGAGTATCTTGGCGATGTTTCGACGAGGTCTCACTCATCATCTTCAGGCTGGTGTCTGCGGCTTCGTGCTTCTCGAGCAAAGAGTGGTCGGAGCTGCCGTCTCTCTATAAATAAATAATATAATATAAATAGTATATAATATATATTAATTATATATATATATATATATATGTATGTATGTATGTATGTATGTATGTATGTATGTATGTATGTAGGTAGGTCTTTGGTTATTCGGGTCTTCTCCCGCGTAAAATTGGAAGTGTCCTGGCGACGTTTCGACGAAGTCTCATTCGTCATCTTCAGGCTTCAGCTTCGTGCTTCTGGGAGCAATATATATATATATATATATATATATATATATATATATTCAGGGCTGCTCTTCTACCATTTCTTCTCACTTGTTTTACAACAATCCTTCTTTTCCTTCTTCTCTCTTTCCCTTCCCTCCCTTCTTCCTTTTCTACTTTCTTCTTTCCTCCTCTCCTTTCTCTTCTCTCCTTCCCCTTCCCATCCCCCACTCCTCACTTCTTCCTCCCTTTCTAACCTTCTCTCCTACTCTTTTTTTTCCTTCCTCTCCTTTTCCCTTTCTTCTGTTCCTCTCTCTTCTTCTCCCCTCCTATCTTACCCTCTATTCCTCTTTCCATTCTCTCTCCCTTGTTGTATTTATTTTCAATTCAATATTTTCCTTATTGGTATCCGAGCAGCCCCGATTTTCTAGTCATATTGACTTTCTTTTCAATTTCTTTTCCATTTAGCTAATTTCACACATATCATCATAGTTGTACATTTATGTAATAGCATTTTTTCCTTCCCCCTTTTTCATAGCTTTCTTATCCGATCAGTTCAGCCTTCAGGGCAGCCACAAAATGTGGCTGTATTCCTTTGTTCAAGCTAGCCGTGATTTCTTTCAGATTGCTCTGTTCAGAATGCAACGGATCGCTTTGTACATTCAACCGTTTTTGGCCTGTTCAGATGAAGTTGATGCTTTAGGATTTCGTTTGGAGACACCGTTTTTATTTATTCATTTTATTTGCATTTATTTATTTATTTTGTCAAGCATATATAAGATTACGGATAAAAGTATAAACATGATTGTGAATACATGAAATGCATAAACATGATTAGGAATACATAAGATGGTTACAAATAAATGGGGACAATAGGACAGGGATGGTAGGCACGCTGGAACGCTTATGCACGCCCCTTACAGACCTCTTAGGAATGGGGTCAACAGTAGACAGTCTTAAGTTAAAGTTTTGGGGGGGTTGGGATGAAACCACAGAGTCAGGTAGTGCATTCCAGGCATTGAACACTCTGTTGCTGAAGCTATATTTTCTGCAATCGAGTTTGGAGCAGTTTACCATAAGTTTGTATCTATTGTGTGCTTGTGTGTTTTCTCCTCTTTTTCTTTTTAACTATTCAGTGCTTTTATTTTCACAAAGTGGATTTCCTCCATAAAGGGCTGTCCTCCTGGTTGTGCCAGCTTCCCAACGGTCACATTTTGGCTGCACAGCCATTAAAGCACAGGCTCAAACTTTTTATTAATAGGGCTGTGCAGCATAGGGCAGCTATATAGTCCTAGGAAAAGACACAGCTGCTTTAAAAAGGATGTAAAAAAGATATTGAGACTCTAGAAAGAGTGCAGAGAAGAGCAACAAAGATGATTAGGGGACTGGAGGCTAAAACATATGAAGAACGGTTGCGGGAACTCGGTATGTCTAGTTTAATGAAAAGAAGGACTAGGGGAGACATGATAGCAGTGTTCCAATATCTCAGGGGTTGCCACAAAGAAGAGGGAGTCAAACTATTCTCCAATGCACCTGAGGGTAGAACAAGAAGCAATGGGTGGAAACTAATCAAGGAGAGAAGCAACCTAGAACTAAGGAGAAATTTCCTGACAGTTAGAACAATTAATCAGCGAAACAACTTGCCTCCAGAAGTTGTGAATGCTCCAACACTGGAAATTTTTGAGATTGGACAACCATTTGTCTGAAAAGGTATAGGGTTTCCTGCCTGGGCAGGGGGGCTTGGACTAGAAGTCCTCCAAGGTCCTGTCCAATTCTGTTATTCTATTCTATTCTAGATCACTTTTTTTCAGTGCTGTTGCAACTTCAAACAGTCACTAAACCAATAGTTGTAAGTCGAGGACTACTTGCATTACATTCTGTTTCCTATTCCTTTAATTCAAGGGTTCTCCAAACTTGGCAACTTTTAAGACTTACGGACTTCAATTCTGAGAATTTCCCAGCCAGCATAGAATTCTGGGAGCATAGAATTCTGGGAGAATTTCCCAGCCAGCATAGAATTCTGGGAGTCCCTAAGTCTTAAAGTTCCCAAATTTGGAGACCCCTGCATTAATTGGCCATATTTCTTCATTTTCCCAAAGAAGTGACTAGCTTCTTTACCTGCTGAGCTCTTTTTGCTTTCTGTTGAGCTCTTTTTGCTTTTTATTATCAGTTATCAAAAAAACCCCAAAATGAACAGTTGACCGAGAAATCTGATCGACTGGGCTGATCGAGGGATCTGATTGCCCTGAGTAGATACTGCACTGTTTTATCTCTTTCCCCAGGTTTCTGCCGCAGTCCCCCAGTGATGATCGCTGGGGGCCGGGTGTTTGTGGTACCGTGCGTACAACAGATCCAGAGGTAAATCTTTCTGTGGAGGCTCTAGGATCTCACCAAGGTTGGACTAGTCTTTTCAATGAGCAATGGTATCCTGTTGGTTTTATTTCAGTTGCCCATCCAAGTACTAACCAGGGCTGACCCTGCTTAGCTTGCAAGATCAACCAGAGTCGGTAGGATGCTGAAGCATTCAACCACGTTGGTGTCCTTCAAACATTAGCCTTATAGGGTTCTGTGGATTATAAGTGGAATACAAGTTCACCCTATTTGCCCTCATCGGGTGAATTGATAGAAACACAGGGTGACTATGAAAGATGAAATTGGGCTAAAGGGACTCGTTAGTAGGGTTTATAAGATTATAAACTCTGATGAAAAATTGCAAAGTGTGATGAAGACAAATTGGGAAAAAGATCTTAATATTGAAATACCAGAGTCAGATTGGAATGTGAATTGGAATAGTAGAATTATGAGAACTTTATCTATAAGGATTAAAGAGCATAATTATAAAGTTGTTTGGAAATGGTATTTGACTCCAATAAGATTGTCACAAATGGATAAAAAAATTAGTAAAAAATGTTGGAGGTGTGAGATGGAATTGGGGACTTATGAACATATGTGGTATAAATGTGATAAGATTAAAAAGTTTTGCCAACAATTGGAGAAAATGATATTTGAAATGATGGGGAAAGTAATAATATTGAGAGTGGAAACTATATTATTGTTGGTAATTAAGGAAATAGAATGAACAAAATATGAAAAAGAATTGATTAGAATTATGATTATAATAGGCAGAATTATAATAGCTAGATATTGGAAATTAGATGTGATTTTTAGAATAGAAGAGTGGAATTCTGAAATGTGGAAATTAGCCTTAAATGATAAAATGACATGTGATATTAAAATTAGAAGTGGTGTGTATAAAGAAGATATTTTCTGGAAGACTTGGAAACCATTCGTGGACTATGCGCTTGGAAAATTGGACGCTTCGGTACCTGTACCTCGAGAACGTGGATTTTGGCAATCATGAGGATATATCCGAAGACCCAAATCTTCCTTTTTTTTATGTATAGCACAAGGGTGCAATAATGTATTTTCTTTTTTGTTTATTGGAAAAAAGTAATAAAAAAATTAAAAGAAAAAAAGAAACACAGGGTGACATCTTTTTTACATCTTGAAACTTCATGGATGTGGGGCTTAACTCTTTTCTTTCCACTTTTACAGGATCTCACTTAACACTCTGACCCTGAATGTGAAGAGTGAGAAAGTTTACACCCGGCATGGAGTCCCCATTTCAGTCACTGGCATCGCACAGGTAATATTTTCCATTCAGCAGGACACTGAAGGATATCGTGGGAATATCAAAACAAAACCTGAAGGCAGGACAGGAAGCAATGGATGGAAACTAATCAAGGAGAGAAGCAACCTAAAACTAAACCTAGACATTTCCTGAGAGTGAGGACAATTAACCAGTGGAACAACCTGCCTCCAGAAATCGTGGGTGCCCCAACAGTGGAGGTTTTTAAGAAGAGACTGGACAGTCACTTGTCTGAAATGGTATAGGGTCTCCTGCTTGAGCAGGGGGCTGGTCTAGAAGACCTCCAAGGTCCCTTCCAACTCTGTTATTCTGTTCTGTTCTGAGAAGCAACCTAACCACTGGGGAAAAGCAGACTACAATCCCAACTGAATTCATTTTATTTTCCTATCTAGACCCGTTCCAGTCCGGCTTCCGGCCCGGATACAGCACTGAGACAGCTTTGGTCGCACTGGTGGATGATCTCTGGAGGGCCAGGGATAGGGGTTACTCCTCTGCCCTGGTCCTATTAGACCTCTCAGCGGCTTTTGATACCATCGACCATGGTATCCTGCTGCGCCGGTTGGAGGGGTTGGGAGTGGGAGGCACCGTTTATCGGTGGTCCTCCTCCTCCCTCTCGGACCGGACGCAGACGATGTTGACGGGGCAGAGATCGACTCCAAGGTGCCTCATGTGTGGGGTGCCGCAGGGGTCGATTCTCTCACCCCTCCTGTTCAACATCTATATGAAGCCGCTGGGTGAGATCATCAGTGGCTTTGGGGTGAGATACCAACTGTACGCTGATGATACTCAGCTGTACTTTTCCACCCCGGCCACCCCAGTGAAGCTGTCAAGTGCTGTCCCGTGTCTGGAAGCCGACGGGTCTGGATGGGGAGGAACAGGCTCAAACTTAATCCCTCCAAGACGGAGTGGCTGTGGATGCCGGCACCTCGGTACAGTCAGCTGCAGATGCGGCTGTCTGTCGGGGGTGGATCATTGGCCCCGATGGAGAAGGTACGCAACTTGGGCGTGCTCCTAGATGGTCGGTTGTCCTTTGAAGACCATTTGACGACCGTCTCCAGGAGAGCTTTTTATCAGGTTCGCCTGATCCGCCAGTTGCGTCCCTTCCTGGACCGGGATGCCTTATGCACAGTCACTCATGCTCTCGTTACCTCTCGCCTGGACTACTGCAATGCTCTCTACATGGGGCTCCCCTTGAAGAGCACCCGGAGACTTCAGCTAGTTCAGAACGTGGCTGCGCGGGTTATTGAGGGAGCGGTTCGGAGCTCCCACATAACACCTATCCTGCGCAGACTGCACTGGCTACCTGTTGTTTTCCGGGTGCGCTTCAAGATATTGGTTACCACCTTTAAAGCGCTCCATGGCTTAGGACCGGGCTATCTACGGGACCGTCTACTGCCAGCCTCTATCTCCCATCGTCCGGTACGTTCCCACAGACTCCTCAGGGTGCCGTCAGCCAAACAGTGTCGACTGGCGGCCCCCAGGGGGAGGACCTTCTCTGTGGGGGCTCCAACCCTGTGGAACGAACTTCCCCTCGGACTTCGACAATTACCTGACCTTAGGACCTTTCGCCGCAAACTTAAAACTTATTTATTTCGTATGGCTGGACTAGCCTGATTTTTATCTTTATTTGATGGGTTTTTAAAGTTTTGTGATTTTATGGGGGAGTATGTTATTTTAACATTTGGGCATTTAAATTAGTTTTTTAAGGGATGTTTTTAATTATTGTGTGTATTTGTATTTTATCTGCCTGTTCACCGCCCTGAGTCCTTCGGGAGAAGGGCGGTATACAAATTAAAATATTATTATTATTATTATTATTATTATTTCTCTGGTGGGTTTTAGGTAACGTTTCGGCCGTCCCTGAAATGATACATTATCTTCCACTTGCTTCCTTGTGCAAAATGCATCCAACTGGGCCTCAGTTGTGCCCAGCATTAAAATCACCGAATGCAGGTAGTCCCCAAATGACCAACGATGGTAATAGAGGCCTGCCCATCACGGTTGTAAATCAGGACAGTCGTAAAGCGGGTTGGTCCTGTGCCTGACCCAATTTTACAATATTCTTTGGATGGATGTCGTTAAGGGAATCACAACGGTTGTCAAGTGAACCATTTGTTCGCTATGGACGTGGTTTTGCCCAAAACCAGGACTAAATGCAAGGCTGGGCAAAATTGTAAACTGATCATATGAATGCAGGATACCGTAGTTGTGGCCTGGTTGCCAAGCAGCTGAAGGGCAGTCAGCTGACGGGGGGGGGCGGCATGGGGACAGGATTCAGAACTACAAATCCTGATTTTAAGTACAGTAGTCCTCCACTTACAACCCTTCATTTAGTGACCATTCAAAGTTACAACAGCACTGAAAAAAGTGACTTACGACCATTTTTCATGCTTAACAACCATTGCAGCATCCCCATGGTCACGTGATCAAAATCCAGCTCCTTGGCAACTGGGTTCATATTTATGACGGTTGCAGTGTCTCAGGATCATGTGATTCCCCTTTGATGAACTTCTGACAAGCAAAGTCAATGGGGATGCCAGATTCCCTTAACAACCAGGTTACTAATTTTAACAGCTGCAGTGAATCGCTTAACAACTATGGCAAGAAATGTTGTAAAATGTGGCAAAACTCACTTAACAATTTGTTATGTCCTCCTCGCCTCCGTCCGAATGATAGCTTAATTAACCGGCTCTTATTAGCTCTGGCAGCAAAAGAGCCAGCGTCTGCCAAGAGCCCTCGTTAGCTGCCAAGACGCTGGTGAGTTACAATCTTCGGCTCTAGTCAATCCGTGGATTTGCCTGATACAAAGAGACACACCAGCTCTTGCTGCCTTTTATATCCTGTGGGGTGTGGCTCCATGACTCAGCACTTCCTAGGCCTGCCTCTCCCCTGCTTCTGTTGTTCTCTTCTCTCCTGCCTATGAAACCTGGGATTGAACCAAGCCTGATTGCTGTCAGCTGGGTCTGCAGGCGTGGCCTGGGGGGGGGGGAAGAGTCAGGAGAAGGAGGCCTCGTCTCTTTCGCTTGGCCTGCTTCTGGCTCCTGGAGCTGATCCAGGGAGGCCGTTGCTTCCGAGGTAAGTCCTGATGGCCCTTCCCCCTCACTGTCCAAATCACTTTCTGGCAGCAGGCCTGGCTCCGAGTCACTTTCTGGCAGCAGCCCCGGCTCCAAGGCACTTTTGGGCATGGGGCCAATTTTGGGGGCGGGAGCCACAACACAATTGTTTTACTTAGCAACATACGTTCTGGGCTCAGTTGTGGTTATAAGTCATGTTTACCTCGGAACTAGACTGTGTTGTTTCTCTATGTCACATAATATATTTGGGCATATCCATAATTTTGTATTTATTTATTTTGTCATGTTTATGTAGTATATATTGGAGGTGGTGACCCTTCGAGAGCTGCATGCAACAAAATTTCATTTTAATGTATGCCGATTAGTGTACATTCAAAGTGACAATAAAGTTATTCTAAGTCTGTAACCCCAAGACAGATCTGTCAGAACCTTGAATGATTGCTGAGTCACTGGTCATAAGTCGACCACTGCCTGTTTAATGAAGGGACATGGTGGCTCAGTGGCTAAGATGCTGAGCTTGTCAATCTAAAGGTCGGGACGTTCAGCGGTTCAAATCCCCAGTGCTGCATAACAGGGTGAGCTCCCGTTACTTGTCCCAGCTTCTACCAACCTAGCAGTTCGAAAGCATGTAAAAAAAAAATGCAAGTAGAAAAATAGGGACCACTTTGGTGGGAAGGTAACAGTGTTCCGTGTACCTTTGGCATTTAGTCATGCCGGCCACGTGACCACAGAGACGTCTTCGGACAGCGCTGGCTCTTTGGCTTTGAAACGGAGATGAGCACCGCCCCCTAGAGTCGGGAACGACTAGCACATATGTGCGAGGGGAACCTTTACCTGTTTAATGTTAGGGTGACCTTAAGAGGTCTTTAGCCTTCAACCCAGGGCAGAATTCTCATAATTCTGACAACTGAACCTTTCCTTGATTTGCTGGAACTCTCTTTTGAGACCGAGAGGCAGTCCCTAGTTGCTTAGAGAAGAAACCTCCTTAGCCTGACAAACCCCATAGGGAGGGGGGGGAGGAAAGATCAGATATGAACAGGAAGCGCTTCCCATCCTTTCTTCTTTCACTTTCTAATCTACACCATCTTTTCCCACCTAGGTAAAGATCCAGGGCCAGAACAAGGAGATGCTGGCAGCTGCTTGTCAAATGTTCCTGGGCAAGTCTGAACCAGAAATTGCACATATTGCCCTGGAGACCCTGGAAGGGCATCAGAGAGCCATCATGGCCCATATGACAGTAGAGGTAAGGCTGCTTGTGAAAATGTGTGCGCCAGAGGTGGGTTTCAGTAGGTTCTGACCAGTTCTGGAGAACCGGTAGTGGAAATTTTGAGTAGTTCGGAGAACCGGTAGTAAAATTTCTGACTGGCCCCGCCCCCATCTATTCTCTGCCTTCCGAGTCCCAGCTGATGAGGAGGAAATAGGGATTTTGCAGTAATCTTCCCCTGCCATGCCCACCAAGCTATGCCACGCCCACCAAGCCACACCCACAGAACCGGTAGTAAAAAAATTTGAAACCCACCACCGGGGTGTGTGTGCAAGATATTACCACCGGTTGAAGAATCAGTGAGGTGTGGTGGAAACCAATGAAGGAGAGAACCAACCTAGAACTAACGAGACATTTCTGGAAAGGAAGAACAATTAACCAGTAGAACAGAAGTTGCCTCCAGGGTAAGGTAGGGGAAATAAGAGTAGGAGAGAAGGTTAGATAGGGAGGAAGTAGGGTGGAGGAGGAGAAAGGAAAGGGAAGTAGAGAAGGAGCAGGAGTGGAGAGAAGAAAGGAGGTACGAAGAAAGGCAGGAGGGAAAGGAGTGAAAGGAGAAGAAAGGATTGCTGTGAAAAGGAAATGGAGGAAAGACAATTTCATAAAAACTGAAATAGTTAAAAAAAAATGAAAGGGAATGAATATGAATAAAATATGGAGAAATTGGAACTTGAGGGCAAAAGAAGATGGAGTTAATAAAATGAGCAAGATAATATTAGGAAATAATATTATAAATAATATAATATTTATATTAAATAAATATAAATTTATTTATAAAACTATAATAAAATAAAAAACTATGAAAAAAGAATATTTTGGCAAAAACAGTTAACTAAGTAAAATATGTTTGAATATATTGAATTGTATAAGAGATGATATGGCCAATACTCTGTTCATGAATTGTGTATGTGTGTAGTGGGGGGAAACTAAAAAAATCAATAAAAACGTGTACAAAAAAAAGAAGAAGTTGCCTCCAGAAGTTGGATATGTCCCATCACTGGAGGTGATTAAGAAGAGATTGGACAGCCATTCGCCTGAAATGTTATAGGGCCGTGATGGCGAACCTATGGCATGAGGTGGCACGCAGAGCCCTTTCGGTGGGCACGCGCACCATTGCCAGCTGCTCTTTCGGGTTTTGTCATGCGCATGCGCGCTGGGCAGCTGCTCTCTTCTGGGTTCCGGCACTCCTGCGCACACTCCAGTTTCGGCACTCGGTGCCAAAAAGGTTAACCATCACTGGTATCTCCTGCTAGAACGGGGCGAGACTAGAAGACCTTCTAGGTCCCTTCCAACTCTTGTTATTCTGTTATCCTTAAAAGCTTAGCACCAGGGGTCTGCAACCTTAAACACTCAAAGGAGCCATTTGAGTTTCCCACAGAAAAGAAAACACCGGGAGCCACAAAACCTGGGTGGGCGTGGCCAACTCAACATCACTCATTTCCACCAGTTATATGACCTCCTAGCCATGCCTACCCAGCTGGTCGTTAGGGCAGAGAACTGGTTGTTAACAACACCAGGAACCACAAAACCTTTTTGACATCTCTCTCTCCCTCCCTTCCTCCCTCCCTCTCCCTTTCTATGTCTCTCTCTCTCTCCCCCTCTCTGTCTCTGCCCTGGCCGCTTCTCCATCCCCCAACGTCACCCTCACCTTCTCAGGCCAGGAGAGGCGTGACTGGGAGGGGAGGGCGAGGGGCAGGATCAGTCAGTAATGGGATCACCTGACAGGGAGCCACAGCAGAGCGCCCAAGGAGCTGCATGCGGCTCCAGAGCTGCAGGTTGCTGAGTCACAGCTTAGATGTTTTCTCTCCAGTCGAGTGCACCAGGCTGTTAACTGTAATCTAGCTTTTCAACAGTTTGGTATCCAATTGAAATGAATCAGGGGTATCTGATAGAGGGGGGGGTCAAAAAACTTGTGGCAACCACAAACGTATGATTACAACCGCCCCTCTTTTTTTACAAGATACATTGACAAGGAATGGGCTTTTGTTGACATGGTTGTCTATTTTAATCCACTCCCTGCAGACAATCCTGCACTGAATTATGATTTGCATTAGCCATGGGACACTGGGGCCTTGGAGGCCAACCCCCATGGAGGGGATTCGGTGAAGAAAGGCTGCTTTGAAAATTCACAAAGACACTACCCTAGGCTATAGGTGTTGTGACCCAGGCCCAAGTAGGTATTATTAAACGCAATCAGTTCGAAAACAGACTTTATTAGAACAGCTGAGAATTAAACTCATTCTCAGCGTAGTCCAAACTAATTCAAACCAAATTCTTTGTAACACAATTCTTCAGTCTTATCACCAACCTTGGTCTAATTAGACAAACTGCCAAAGGCTTTTCTTGGCAAAAGTTCAGAAGCAGAAGACGCCGACAAAAAATAAACGCAGCAAGACAAGAAACAAGGCTATCAACGTTGTTTTCCGACAAAGAGGCCAAGAGCCGTTGCTGGTCTGTTTTAAGCCTTATGGGAGGGGCCAATCATCTCTTGGCCCTACTCCCAAGTCGTTCTCTTTGCTTTAGCTGCTCTTTCCTTCTAGCAGCTCTTCTCATGCGTGCATTAGGAACAGGCTCCTCCTGTTCCTCTGCCTCCCTATTGTCAGCCTCTGGAGGCTCTGGAGTCCGCACTTCACTCCCCGATGGCCCTGGCCCCACCTCAGCCTCTGATGCAGAGCCCTCATCTGGGCCTTCCCCAGCCTCCAGGACTGGCCCATGTTCTTCCTTAGCCTCATTGCTCTCTGACTCCATTGCCAGCTCTGCAGGCTGCTGACAGATCACAATAGGCTAAAAAGAAGAGTTTATGCTGCTTTTGTCATCATCACCTTTTAAAGACCCCATAATCCCTTGCGGGGTGGAGTCTAGGCTACTGAATGGAGCGGAGTGTTTACTAGCCAGATGCCCTACCTGTCACTAATGTGGAGGTTTTTTCAGCAAATCTATTCTCACTGTGCGCAGAGAGAGAGAGAGAGAAATATCTGCCTCTATCTAGGTTCGAACTCACAGCCTCCTGATTGTGAGGCGAGAGCTCCACCTCTAGGCCACCGTGCCACTCTAGCTAATGCTGCTTCTAGAAGGGCTTAAAAATGTGAACAGAATCTCTGCTCGGCACTGACATAGTTTCCTCTCTTTGTTAAACAGGAAATCTACAAGGATCGTCAGAAGTTTTCAGAGCAGGTCTTCAAAGTGGCCTCGTCTGACCTGGTCAACATGGGGATCAGTGTGGTCAGTTATACCCTCAAGGATATTCACGATGACCAGGTGCACCTATGCGCTGTTTTGTATCGATGCAAACCATTGTCCATGTCATTGAGAATGTTCAGTCATAAAGCTATCTTAGGCAAGAGATTACCAAGGATGTCTGATTCACAATCTTTCAGCAATAGAAATAGAAAACCACATCAACCTGACCCAACACCAAATAGAATTGCTTAATTGGTTTTTTCCTTGCTAATGGAAAAATAATACAAGGTTCTTTCTGATACTGACAAGTTTTGGGCTGAACATATTTATTGACTGATTGGATTTATAGTTGTCAGTCCTTCAACATTGGCCAAGTCAAGAAATAATTATATTAAGTTCGACCAGAACTCTGTGGTTGTAGGCTATAGCAACAAAACCTTCAAAGTGTTCCCTTCCTATAGTGAATTAAGGTGGAGCCAAAATGATTTTTTTCCCCTCAGTTTCTTGGGCTTAAAACATGTTTTGTTGTTGCAACCATCATTTCCGCATTGTTTCTCCAAGAACATTTTAAGGTAGCATATTATTCTCTTCCTATTTTTCTCCACAATAACCTTATGAACTAGGTTGGGTTGAGAGAGAATAATGGTTCAAAGTGCTTCAGGGGGAGGATTAGAACCTGGGTTTCCTCACCTGGGACAGGATTAGAGCCTGTCCATTCTGCAGTTGTTCAGTCAGCAAGAAAAAAAAATCAGAATTCAGCCATTAAAAGATAAAAGGTAAAGGTTTCCCTCGCACATATGTGCTAATTGTTCCCAACCTAGGGGGCAGTGCTCACCTCTGTTTCAAAGCTGAAGAGCCAGCGCTGCCCAAAGACGTGCCAAAGGCACACAGAACACTGTTTCCTTCCCACCAAAGGTGGTTCCTATTTTTCTACTTGCATTTTTTACATGCTTTCGAACTGCTAGGTTGGCAGAAGCTGGGACAAGTAACTGGAGCTCACCCCGTTACGCAGCACTAGGGATTCGAACTGCCAACCTTTCAATCGACAAGCTCGGTGTCTTAGCCACTGAGCCATTTAATGCCCTTAATTCAGGCATTACCAGATTTTATTTGCACAATGAGTATTTTCTGGATTCTATATTGCTTTTCCTGATCATCATCTCCCCCTCTTGTCATTTGTAGGATTATCTTCATTCTCTGGGAAAAGCCCGAACTGCTCAGGTACAAAAGGATGCCAGGATTGGAGAAGCTGAAGCCAAAAGGGATGCTGGCATCAAGGTGAGCTCTTGGGCAATTGTGGAAGGTCTTTGCCTATGTGACTGTCTACCTGGCTTTAGAGATTGCTGGAGGTTTTTAAGGAAAGATTGGGCAGCCATTTCTCTGGCATGGAATAAGGTCTCTTTCCTTGGGCAGGGAGTTGGACTAGAAGACCTCCAAGGTCCCTTCATGCCCTATGATTCTAAGGAAGTTCAAATCTGGGTATGAATTGGATGGGAGACCACTTGGAAACCTCAGAGCTGTAGAAAGGAAGGCCGTGACCGCCCAACGATTTCCCAGTCGTATCAACAACCCAAATAGACTTTCCCATGAACTCAAACAAAAACTTGAGAATCTTTTTAATTTATTTAATTTATTTATTTATTTATTGTTTTAATTTGTATACCGCCCTTCTCCCGAAGGACTCAGGGCGGTTTACAGCCAGATAAAACAAGAATATAAAAATTAAGAACATTATTAAAAAGCTTATTCGATTTGGCTAACGGATAAAATTAAGTAAAAACTAAAAACTTAAGTTAAACTCCAATTAAAAACCCCATTTAAAATATTAGGCCAGCCCTGTGTGACAGAACAAGAATGTCTTCAGCTCCGGAGGTCAGGGAGGTCAGGGAGTTGACGTATCCCTGGGGGTAGCTCGTTCCAGAGGGCAGGGGCCCCCACAGAGAAGGCCCTCCCCCTGGGGGTTGCCAGTCGATATTGTCTAGCTGATGGCACCCTGAGGAGGCCCTCCCTATGGGAGCGCACTGGTCGATGGGAGGCATTTGGAAGCAGCAGGCAGTCTCGTAAGTAACCCGGTCCTATGCCATGGAGCGCTTTAAAGGTGGTAACCAACACCTTGAATTGCACCTGGAAGACCACCGGCAACCAGTGCAGTCTGCGCAGGAGAGGTGTTACGTGGGAGCCTTGAGTTGCTCCCTCTACTACCCGCGCAGCTGCATTCTGGACCAGTTGGAGCCTCCGAGTGCTCTTCAAGGGGAGCCCCATGTAGAGAGCGTTGCAGTAGTCCAGGCAGGAAGTGACGAGGACGTGAATGACCGTGCATAGGGAATCCTGGTCTAGGAAGGGACACAACTGGCGAATCAGGCGAACCTGATAGAAAGCTCCCCTGGCAACGGCCGTCATATGGTCTTCTAAAGACAGCTGTATATCCAGGAGAACGCTTAGATTGCGAACCCTTTCCACGGGGGCCAATGCCTCGCCCCCTACAGTCAGCGAGGGAGTCAGCTGACTGTATCGGGAAGCCAGTATCCACAGCCACTCAGTCTTGGAGGGGTTGAGTCAAAGCCTCTTTCTCCCTATCCAGACCCGTACGGCCTCCAGACACAGAGACATCATTTCAACGGCTTCGTTGGGGTGGTTAGGGGTGGAAATGTACAGCTGTGTGTCATCAGCGTACAGATGACACCGCAACCCAAAACTATGGATGATCTCAGCTAGCGGCTTCATGTAGATGTTGAACAGGAGAGGCGAGAGAACCGACCCCTGTGGCACCCTACACATGAGGCGCCTCGCGGTCGAACTCTGCCCCCCTGTCAACACCGTCTGCAACCGGCCAGAGAGGTAGGAGGAGAACCACCGATAAACGGTGCCCCCCACTCCCAACCCCTCCAGCCGTCGCAGCAAGATACCATGGTCGATGGTATCGAAAGCCGCTGAAAGATCTAATAGGACCAGGACAGAGGAACAAGCCCTGTCCCGAGCCCTCCAGAGATCATCAACCAACATGACCAAAGCCGTCTCCGTGCTGTACCCAGGCCGAAAGCCAGACTGGAACAGGTCCAGATAGACAGTTTCATCCAGGTACTGGGGGAGCTGTTGAGCCACCACACTCTCAACAACCTTCGCCACAAAACGAAGGTTGGAGACAGGACGATAATTTTCTAAAGCAGCTGGGTCCAGGGAGGGCTTCTTGAGGAGGGGCCTCACCACCGCCTCTTTTAAGGTGGCGGGGAAGACACCCTCCCTCAAAGAAGCGTTGACAATTCCCTGGAACCAGCCTCGCATAACCTCCCGGGTGGCCAGTACCAGCCAGGAGGGACACGGGTCCAGTAAACGTGGTCGCTTTCAGCCTCCCCAGTATCCTGTCCATGTCCTCGGGAACCACAGGGTCGAACTCATCCCAAATAACGTCACCAAGATCTACCTCCGTCATCCCGCCCGCATCTGCCCAATCTGCGTCCAGACCGTCTCGGATCTGAGCGATTTTTTCGTGCAGATATTGTCCATAGTCCTCAGCACGTCCTTGTAAGGGGTCCTCCCGTGCTCCCTGAAAGAGGAGGGAGCGGGTCACCCTAAACAGGGCGGCTGGGCGATTATCTGCCGATGCAATAAGAGCGGAAAAATACTCCCATTTTGCCATTCTTATTGCCACTAGATAGGTCCGAATATGAGACCTTACTAGTGTTCGATCAGATTTAGAACGACTGGCCCTCCACCCACTCTCTAGGCGTCTTTTCCGGCGCTTCATCTCTTTCAGCTCCTCAGAATACCAGGGAGCCAGTCGAGACCGACGCCGGGTCAGAGGCCGCAAAGGCACGACGCGATCCAAAGCCCCAGCTGCCGTCCTTTCCCAGGCGGCGACTAGTTCTTCAGGCAAGCCGTGAGCTAGATCCTCGGGAAATGGCCCAAGCTCCGTCAGGAACCTCTCCGGGTCCATCAGGCGCCTGGGACGGAACCAACGAGTCGGCCCCGTCACCCTGCGGCGAGGGTTGGCGGTTTGAAAGTCCAGACGTAGGAGCGAATGATCCGACCATGACAGGGGTTTGATGATTAAATCCCTAATTCTAGATCAAATCCCCTAATTCTTAATCAAAACTTCTGTGATGCTCATAGCTTTTGCACTACCGCTGAGCTCTTGCCTCTCTCTCTTCCCGTTGAGCACTGCCCCTGAGTTCTCCCATCTTTCCACCTAGGAAGCCAAGGCCAAGCAAGAGAAATTGTCGGCTCAGTTTATGAACGATATTGAGATGGCCAAAGCCCACCGAGATTTTGAGCTGAAAAAGGCTACTTACGACATCGAGGTGAACACACGGAAAGCAGAATCGGACCTGGCCTATCAGCTCCAGGTGAGCTACCCACCATGCAGCCAGTCAAGGGGATCGGCGGATGGCGGAGACAGAATAAGTCATAGCCTATTTTATTCTCAAATGAAACATGCGCAGAAAAATGTTTGCGATTCCTGCCCCTGGGCTTGGTCACATCCTTCATTTAGAGCAGGGCTGTCCAACCATGGCAACTTTAAGTCTTGTGGACTTCAACTCCCAGAATTCCCCAGCCAGCATGGGGAAGACTTGTGATGGGGAAGACTTAGAGCTGATGATTATGCCCTAGACCTGTGGACTTCAACTCCCAGAACTCCCCAGCCAGCAAGGTTGGACAGCCCTCGTCTAGAGCATCATCAGCTCTAAATCTGCCGGATGTTGACATACTGAGCCATGAACAAGCTTCACCAGGAAGTTTCTGAACACTTCAGAGCGGTGGTGGGATTCAAATAATTTAACAGCCTGTTCTCTTCTCTAATGACCGGCTGGGTGGGCGTGGCCATGGTGGGTGTGGCCAGGGTGTGTGACAGGCAGCACCCCACTGGGAGCAAAAACGTCATGGGGGAGAGCCCCCACCCCCTGTGGTCATTTTTGGCCCTAATAGGCCTCCCTGTAGCCTCCTGGAAGCGAAAATGGGCCACAAGGGGCGCTCCCATTTTGGGCCTAAGAGGCTTCCCTGCAGCCTCCTGGGAGTGAAAATGGGCTGCAGGGGAACGCTACACCCCCCTGCACCCCGTTTTGGGCTTAGGAGGCCTCCCTGCACTTACCTGGGAGCCAAAATGGGGCGCGTGGGGACTCCTGGAAGGGGCAGGGAGGGGAGGGGTGGAGCCAGACAGCAATTAGCCTACCAGTTCACACGAACCGGCTGAATCCCATCACTGCTTCAGAGTGTTTTTCTGTATCCTTCACTCAGGTGGCCAAGACCAAGCAGAAAATTGAAGAGGAGAAGATGCAAGTCTTGGTGGTGGAGCGAACTCAGCAGATTCAGATCCAAGAACAGGAGATGATCCGTAAGGAACGGGAGCTGGAGGCCCAGGTTAAGAAACCAGCCGAAGCAGAACGTTACCGCTTGGAGAAATTAGCCGAGGCTGAAAGGTATGGGCGTTAGACTCCCATGTCCCCCTCTTTTTTCCTCCCTGTCCAGAATCTGCTCCTATCCTCCTCTTTTTTCCTCCCTGTCCAGAATCTGCTCCTATCCTCCTCTTTTTTCCTTCCCGTCCAGAATCTGCTCCTATCCCCCTCTTTTTTCCTTCCTGACCAGAATCTGCTGTTATTCATCATAGAAAAGCACTTTTCAAGGAGGAAACTGATACTGGCTATACCCCTTTAGAGTACAGGGAATCCTTGACTTATAACCATAATTGAGCCAAAAATTTCTGCTGCTAAGTGAAACGTTTGCTAAGTGAATTTTGCCCCATTTTACGACCTTCCTTGCCACGGTTGTTAAGTGAATCTGGCTTCCCCATTGATTTTGCTTGTCAGAAAGTCGTAAAAGGTGATCACGTGACTCCCCGTGACGCTGCAACCGACATAAACATGAGTCAGTTGCCAAGCATCTGAATTTTGATCACGGGGATGCTGCAGCTGTTGTAAGTGTGAAAAATGGTCGTAAATCACTTTTTTCAGTGCTGTCGTAACTTTGGGCGGTCCCTAAATGAACTGTTGTAAGCCGAGGGCTACCTGTAAAGCTGGAAGGTTAAATAATGGAACGACTCTCCACAAAAATAACACAGATGGTCCTTGAGTTATGACCATAATGGAACTTGTCTGGTCATTAAGCAAACCAGTGGTTTTTAACGGGGGCTGTTTTTGCCAAAAGCCCAAAGTAAATTTCATGTATTTATTTTTGGCAAAACTGGTATAATGCAGTCGGGTGACCACAGTTCACTGTAAACTGCTATAAATGTGACTTGAATGCTGCATGTCAGGGGGTGTAACTGTAGGGGGTGTCAATGGGCAACTGTCAGAATTTCAAATCCGGGTTGTAGGTTCCCCACAGATACGTCTGTCCAAGCTTCGAACGGCCACTAAGCGACTAGACTACCTGTGCTCCCCACTCACCTGCGATGCGTAATCTGAAAGAGTAGAATCCCAAATCCCAAAATATCTCGTCGTACTAAGCGCTGATGTATCTGGGCAGTGCAGAGAACTGACCTGTGGCAAAGCTATCCTTGGACTGCACCGTTTGAGAATGAATTCTCAATGAGAATGAATTGAGAATGAATAAGGGGCGTGCATAAGAGCACAAAAGTGCCTACCGTTCCTGTCCTATTGTTCCCTTCATTATATCAAATTAACATAGCTGTTGCATACTTTTACTTATATATACATATTTTTCTTTCATGATGTGTTGTTTTTATTTATGACGATGTTTGTGTATACTGTTGTGACAAAAATAAAATAAAATTCATTTAAGGATGGTTTGTGTGGCTGAACGCTTAATTTTCAATCACATATCTCAGGATTCCTGCCCAGCGATGCAGCGTGTCAGGAAGACACAGCGCTCTTGTTGAGATACTTTTTCTAACTCCAAAACTCTTTTTAGAACCCTGTAGCCTTGGAGCAAGGGGTTGGACTACAAGACCTCCAAGGTTCCTTCCAACTCTGTTTCTTCTCTTCCCTATTTCAGATAGAATCAGGGTGAGTTTATACTGACTGTTTACAGGCCAGATGCCCTTCTCAGACACCATAAGTGAACTATTCATTCACATCAGATATATATTTTCTCTGCACCCTAGGAGAGAAACATCTGCCACTACCTAGGATTGAACTCTCAACCTTCCGAGTGGGAGGCGAGCGTCTTCACCACTAAACCACCAGGTCTAATTTTCATCCTTTGGAACACCGTTCAGTCCCGTTCTGCGATTGTCAGCCCATAAATTTCCCATTCTTTTGCCTCAAAAGGCAACTGAACTGTTGTTGTTTTTTCCTGGAGAAAGACAGTTATTTTTGTTTCTGAGGGGGAAAAAAAACCAGTCCAGTTGCCTTTTGAAAAAAGCATCTTTGAGACAATTGTAGATGACTGAGAATCTCCACAAATATTCCTTATCCTTTGCTGTTTGATGCGGACAAGACTTCCCAGCATGGCTTCCACGCTTGTAATCCTTTTTGATTTCCTGCAACTAACTCTCCACCTGAAAACCAGGGATGGGTTACCATGCTGGGCCCTAGAACAGGGGTCTCCAATCTTGGCAACTTTAAGACTTGTGAACTTCAACTCCCAGAGTTCCTCAGCCAGCTTTGCTGGGAGTTGAAGTCCACAAGTCTTAAAGTTGCCAAGGTTGGAGACCCTGCCCTAGAATAATAAGCTGTTTTCTTGCTCTAGGTTTGCCACCTCAAATTACTCTTAAACCCTGTCGTATTTTAACTTACTGCACCTGTGTATCGTTTGCCAATTGCACAGTGGCAGATAGGACAGCACTCCAGAGAGTTAACGTCATTGTCCAGAGGATCATTGGTTGCCCTCTCCCCTCTTTGGAAGAGCTTTATAACTCCCGCTGCCTTAAGAAAGGTCAAAACAGTCTTAGAGATCCATCTCATTCTGGGCACCCTTTTTTTGAACTATTACCATCTGGCAGATGGTACAGGACAATAAAAACAAAGACAAATAGGCTGAAAAACAGCTTCTATCCCAGGGCAATAACTATATTGAATTCTACTGTATAATGCGACACTAATGCAATATCAGAGGTTTTCAATTTACCATATTTTTCGGATTATAAGACGCACCAGAGTATAAGGCGGAGCAAGATTTTGAAGAGGAAAACAAGAAAAAAAAAGTTTTTGGCCTCCGTATGTCGCGTTTTTGCCCTCCCCGTCCCCCAGGAGCACTCTACAGGCCTCCCAAATCCTCTGCGCATCCAGTTTTGAAAAAAATGGGACGCACAGAGGGGTTGGGAGGCCCTGCAGAGTGCTCCTGGGGGTGGCGAGGGGCCTCCCAAACCCTCTGCACATCCCATTTTTGTGAAAAACGGGCCTGTTTTGGCCTCCCAACCCCCCCATGCATCCCATTTTTGCCCTCCCCAGCCCCCAGGAGCACTCTGCAGGCCTCCCAAACCCTCTGTGCATTCTATTTTTTCAAAAAACGGGCCTTGTTTTGGCGAAAACAGGATGTGCAGGCTGGGGTTTCAGGAGGCCAAAAATGGCTGTAATTTGGTGCATAAGACCGAAGTGTGTCTTATATTCCAAAAAGTACGGTAATTGTTTAGAATGTGAAGGATGTGTGTTTTTGTTTTATTTTTATAGTCTTTTTTTATGTATAATGACGATGGCATTTAATTTCATTGTACGAGGTGTATTCTATTCAATTCAATTCCTGGTCTTGCCCTCCATTTTGGGAGGCCAAAAGTGACCTTTGACTGTTGGATGCTGGGCAGACCATGTCCCTGTTTTCTTCCCAAACAGGACTCAGCTCATCATGCAAGCGGAGGCCGAGGCAGAAGCCATCCGGGTGAGCCATTTCTTCTTCTCTACCTCACGGGAACGAAGAGCAGGAAGAGGTGGACGAGAAGCTTAGCTTACCCTGAAATCCCGTTGTCGTTTTTTAGGTGAAGGGCGAGGCTCAGGCGTACGCAGTTGAGGCCAAAGCCCGGGCTGACGCCGAGCAGATGTCGAAGAAGGCAGAAGCTTTTAAGCAGTATCAAGAGGTTGCCATGGTGGACATGCTTTTGGAGAAGCTTCCAGAGGTAAGCACGTCCTCTTTGTGTAATCCCAAGGAGAAAAGAAGGGAGATGGAAGTGCCAAAGGTGCTTTTTAAGGAGGCAACTGGACTTTCTTATTTTTTTCTTCTTCTGAAGACGTTTCGCTTCTCATCCAAGAAGCTTCTTCAGCTCTGACAGGATGGTGGGGGAATGGAAGGACTTATATTCCTTGCAGATAGCTGGTCATTTGCATCCTTTTATCCAAAATTTTTATTGATTTTTACAACACAACACAACACAACACAAACATATATAACACAAACACATATTATGTGTTTCTATTTACATGTCAATTTCGTTCCACATACTTTCTGCTTTAGTATATACTTTCTGTATTCACCATTTTTTCCCCTCTTTTCTTATCTTTATCTTTACCATCCCTTTATATCTAGTTTTATTCATTTACAATATTTTATACATTTATCATGGTGGCTCAGGGGCTAGGACGTTGAGCTTGTCGATCGAAAGGTCGGCAGTTTGGCAGTTCAAATCCCTAGTGCTGCCGTGTAACGGGATGAGCTCCCGTTACTTGTCCCAGCTTCTGCCAACCTAGCAGTTCGAAAGCCCGTAAAAAATGCAAGTAGAAAAAATAGGAACCACCTTTGGTGGGAAGGTAACAGTGTTCCATGCATCTCTGGCATGGCCGCATGACCAGAGACGTCTTTGGACAGCGCTGGCTCTTCGGCTTTGAAACGGAGATGAGCACCGCCCCCTAGAGTCGGGAATGACTAGCACGTATGTGCAAGAGGAACCTTTACCTTTATACATTTATCACCTTCTCTTTGCCATCATTTATTCATATTTACTTTTCCTATTCTCTAACCAATCGTACCACTTAGTCCATACTTGATAGTCTTCTGTCTCTTCCTTTTATTTCTTTCGTTAATTTTGCATCCTTTTAGAGGGTTGTTGAAGCACTTGGAGGTTTATCTGTGTTTTTCCAACCTCTGAAACCTCCATTTGAGAGGCTAGGTGGGACTATATTCAGAGGATAAGACGCACCCAGATTTTCACCCTCTTTTTGGAGGGAAAAAGTCATACTCCGAAAAACGAGGATGAGGAAGGGTCTGAGGGAAGTCCTGCTTTAGCACTTGGCCATAGATGTACCCCTGATACGAGTGACGCTGAACTGGCCACACCCACCCCAGCCATGCCCCCCTCCCCCCGTCTCCCCTGAGGTCAAACACATTCCTGATTCAGCCCTCAATGAAATCGGGTTTGACCCCCCTGATCTAAATGGTTCCTTTGATGGTAATAACATTTTACTTTTATATACTATTTCGCACTGGAAAAGTCTTCAATTAGAATTTTTCCTAATTTTTTTTCCCACCCCAACAACCTTGTAAGGTAGGTTGGTCAGAGAAAGAAGCCCAAAGTCATCTCCACCGCTTTCCTGATCAAGGAGGAACTTGAACTGCAATCTCTATCCAAGTTTGCTATCTTAATCATTGGGCTACCCTCTGTCTTTGCCTTCCCTTCACAGATAGCCGAAGAGATCAGCAAACCGTTGGCTTCCGTGAATAAGATCACCATGGTATCGAGCGGGAACGGAGATGTGGGTGCCGCGAAGATGACCGGGGAAGTCCTGGAAATCATGAATAAACTGCCTGACACTGTTGAGAAACTGACCGGTGTTAGCATCTCTCAGGTATCGCTCAAGGATTGCTGAGCTGCAAGGAGGAAGGGGTGGAGCAAATATAAAGCCCTTATCAGTAGCAACTAGCTAGAGTAAATAGGTAGTTACCTATCCTAGCTTCCATTCCATATTTAGCGGATTAAGTAGAACCCGAAATTTGAGCTGTATGGAAGGAGGAAAAATAATTGGTTGGAGACAAAAGAGGCGCTCCTTAATTAGCCAGAGAGAAATCACAGCTCAAGTGATGAGCAATATCTTGTTGTTATTTCTAGGTTTCATCTCCTGGAAGTAGGTAGCCTGAGGTGCTTTTAATGAGTGTGCTTGCTAGGGATGCTGGGAGTTGTAGTTTTTCAACATTTAATGTGCCACAGATTGCCTATGCCAGAGGTCTGCAAACTTGGCTCTTTTAAGACTTGTGGACTTCAACTCCCAGAGTTCCTCAGCCAGCAAAGCGGGCTGAGGAACTCTGGGAGTTGAAGTCCACAAGTCTTAAAAGAGCCAAGTTTGCAGACCTCTGGCCTATGCCAATGAAGAACATCTCTGTTCTAGCGGCTGTTCCATCTCAGTCAACCTTGCCCAATCTAAACACCTTCCAGAATGAGAGCTCTTTAATTTCTAGAATTCCCCAGCGAGCATGAGTATTATTGAGATCTCTTGGGGATGAAGAAACATACCTAACAGCAATAGCAACAGCACTTAGACATATATATCACTTGACAGTGCTTTTACAGCCCTCTCTAAGCGGTAGTCAGCATATTGCTCCCAACAATCTGGGTCCTCATTTTACTCACCTCGGAAGGATGGAAGGCTGAGTCAACCTTGAGCCTGGTGAGATTCGAACTGCCAAATTGCAGTCAGCCAGCAGTCAGCAGAAGCAGCCTGCAGTACTGCACTCTAACCACTGCACCACCATGGCTCTAATTCATATTTCAGTGGGCAAAGTTTCCATGTTCATGGGAGAGATGCAGAGGTGGGTTTCAGCAGGTCCTGACCAGTTCTGGAGAACCCGTAGCAGGAATTTTGAGTAGTTGGGAGAACCAGTAGTAAAAATTCTGATTGGCCCCGCCCCAATCTATTCTCTGCCTCCCAAGTCCCAACTGATCGGGAGGAAATGGGGATTTTGTAATATCCTTCCCCTGGAGTGGGGTGGGAATGGAGATTTTACAGTATCCTTCCCCTGCCACGCCCACCAAGCCATGCCACGCCCACAGAACCAAGAGTAAAAAATTTTGAAACCCACCACTGACTAAATTTTAATTTTTGGGGTGGGTGGTGTCTCTCCAGCAGATGAATCAAAGAAAACCAGGACGGATGAACTGACGGCTCAGAAGGACACGGAAAAGTCTTCTTGAGGGTGAACACCCATGAATCATCATCAATATGCACCCATATTTAGCGTTCCTCCTATCGGTGCCCTCCTGTGAATGCCACACCTTTCTTACGGACAAGATTGTTGCATGTCGATCAGTATCTGCAAATGCTGAGGTCTTGTTACTCTGCTGTAGCACCGTGATAGCTGGTGATGTCACAGGGTGGGCCTGTGTAGACCGATGTCCACCATCATTTGTAAAACGGGATCCCTGTTGTTCCTTTCCTTGATGCTGTTTTTGCTACCTGAGCCCGCTGGTCCCTAGATACCTTTTTCCTACAAGTAAGCAGTCCTCAAGGATCTAACAATAGTTCTAGTTCTAAAAAAGGGCTGGGAAGGATTTAAGGATGGAGTAATGGATGAAGGTTGAAACCCAAGATCGGTGTTTTTTTTAAAGGCCGGGTGGGTGACTTTGTTTCAGGGATTTCTAGCGAGGTGAAGTAATTTAGGGTTTCGTCCAGTCATTTCCCTAAAATGTCTATTTGCCTATGTACAAAGAGGAATTCGGTTTTACAGTCCTTATCAATCCTAGTGATAAGTGCTGGTGGGTAGCCCAGTTCTGTTGATCTAAACCAAGGGTGGGGAATGATGGCCCCTTTTAGGACTTGTGGACTTCAACTCCCAGAATTCCTGAGCCAGCCATGCTGAGTTCAGCCATGCTGGCTCAAGAATTCTGGGAGTCGAAGTCCACAAGTCCTAAAAGGGGCCATCATTCCCCACCCCTGATCTAACCCTTCCCAACTTGCTTGATATATCAACATCTCCATGTGTGCCATAGTGTTTGGTGCTACCTGTAGCTAAGAGTCCTCAACCAAGCAAACCTCTTCCTTTTGGGTCTTGGTGTCTTTTTCTTCTGTCCTCACCTCCTCACCTCGCCACCACCCTCACTCTCCCAGTCCTTAATCTCATTTTTAGGGGGGAGCCTGTGTCCACAGCAGCTTTCCTGTGTTAAATCAGAAAGATCTCCCTCATAAGAAGGCAATCCACACAGCAACAGGAGATTCCCTCAGGCTATGAACGTTCTAATAGGCCTCTCTTCTGCCTGCATGTTCATCTCCTCTTAAAATCGTCATCTGAATGTGCCTTATATCTGTTGAACTAACAGATTAGATATACATCATCATTTCCCTAGAAGGGAAAAATACAAAAGGTCCTCATTTTCACTGTCTAGTTATTATTATCTCTGCCCCAAGTTTTTGAAGCTTTTCAGTTTTGTACGGTAACCACTGATGCTCTCACCTTTGCTTCTTGTCCCAAATTGTTGAAGGAGGCCACCTGCTCATATCTTCATGAAGCACACTTGGTCAGACGGTAGCCATTCTGCAGTGGCTTAAATATCACCCCTGGACCTGTGCTTCAGGATTCACATATGCCATGTTTGGCCTACTTGCTTGCTTGTTTGTTATGGCCTCAGCATGGTGCCTTGTCTATGTTCGTCTGAAGAGTAGGACAGTCCATTCTTCATGCTACTGAGATTATCAACTAAGAATAAAGGCCAAGATTAATTAATGCATCCCGTAGCCCTTCTGTGTATCCATTTCTACTTTCTGGTCCATGTTTTCACCATCTAATATCTGAACCTTGCTATGAGTACAGGTAGTCCTCAATTTACGACCACAGTTGACCAACTTCATGTTGTTAAATGAGGAATTTGTTAAGTGAGTTTTGCCCCTATTTTACGATTTTTCTTTCCACATTTCTTAAGTGAATCGCTGCAGTTAGTAACACAGGTTGTTAAGAGAATCTGGTTTTCCCGCCGACTTGGCTTGTTGGGAGTTTGCAAAAGGGGATCACATGACCCCCCCCCCCGGGACATTGCAACCGTCATAAATGTGAGTCAGTTGTCTAGCATCCAAATGTAAATCACGTGACCATGTGCACCAAGCCACTGCAATGTGCCCTATGTCACTGCAGTGGTTGTAAGTGTGAAAAATGGTCACAAGTCACTTTTTTCAGTCCTGTTGTAACTTTGAACGGTCACTAAACGAACTGTTGTAAGTCGAGGACTACTTGTATAGAAAATACATGGCGCAAACTGCATTTCTTCTGTTTTCACATGTGATCCTGCTTTATCAGTATAGATATAATATGAATTTTGTCTGCATCATCTCTAACATTCCTTTGGATTGCAATTGCAGTGATTATTATTATGGTTGGTTGCACAGTCATCCAGATTAGGGGTCTCCAACCTTGGCAACTTGAAGACTTGTGGACTTCAACTCCCAGAGAGACCCCTGATCCAGATGATTAGACTGGGTTTGGCATTTTTTTATCCACAAGTTCCTCCCAAGGACCTGGGATAGGCACAGAGTGTTGTGGAATATTAAATTTATCATCACAGAATGTAAGCTGTTCCAGGTAAAGCTGCCTTTTGTAATTGACCGATGCCGATTTTTGTCAATTCCAATGGTGTTCAATGTTGCTTGAGATTGTTATTATCATATCACACATTGATGGTCAATGCAAGAGAGAGAACCTATCTAATACTCCTGCTTTTTATATTCCCCATAACAACAACCCTGTGAGGAGGGTTGGGCTGAGAGAGACTGAGTGGCCCAAAATCACCCAGCCGCCTTTCGTGCCTAAGACAAGATTGGAACTCTCAATTTCCTGGCTTACAGGCCAGCATCTTAACCACTACACCAAACCGGCTCAAACCATGAGTAACCGTGAGTATCTAGGAGCCACAAATTGTATCTCTCTCAATATCTAAGCCAGGGGTGTCAAACTCGTGGCCCGCAAGCCAGATGCATCATGCGTTGGCCACGCCCATCCCCATTTTAGCGAAGGGGGGGTGGAGTTGTGATATGTCACGTGACGATGTCGCGAGCTTGACCACCCCTGGTCTAAGCCATGCAAGCTGCTATGTAAAGAGGTTTGAGCTGTCAGGGATTTTTACTGTGGATAATAAGAGATCATTTAGCTAATTTAGTGGATGGTTTCACATATTCTGTGAAGGCATTAATACCTATTGCTTCATTTGCTTTTTGTTCAGTATGTATGAACCCGGTCCCTTGTTTGTGAATCAAAGTGTATGGCAAAATATATAGATTTAAGACATTAAAATAAACCTTGGTTTTGCGTGATCCATAAATGCAACCGGGCTTGGTACAAGGCAGTGTTGAACCTCAGCAACTTCAAGATGTGTGGACTTCAACCCCCAGAATATCCCAGCCAGCATAAGTGGAATAACACAACCTTCTATGGGTGACCCATCTAGCCAAAAATGCTCCATCTAGCAAGTGGGCCGTTTACACCTTGCTGCAAAGAGGAAGTGTGACTCCGAAAGGGGAGACGGGAGGGCATCTTTCCAAGTCCAACGCAAATTCAGAGCACACACGACTGTTTTAAATAGAAATACAAGGTATTGGACACAAATGGGGATGCTTACCAGCTTCATCCAACTTCCCAAACGTGCTGTTGATGCATATATAACCAAATTCTCGGTCTAAGGTTGCAGTCTGAATCTGGTTGTCTAAAAAACAGTTTTGTCCATGCTGGTGGGTTGCAGAGGTGGGTTTCAGCAGGTTCTGACCAGTTCTGGAGAACCAGTAGTGGAAATTTTGAGTAGTTTGGAGAACTGGTAGTAAAAATTCTGACTGGCGCCACCCCCATCTATTCTCTGCCTCCCGAGTCCCAGTTGATCGGGAGGAAATGGGGATTTTACAGTAATTTTCCCCTAGAGTGGGGTGGGAATGGAGATTTTACAGTATCCATCCCCTGCCATGCCCACCAAGCCATGCCACACCCACAGAACCGGTAATAAAATATTGTGAAACCCACCACTGGTGAGTTGGGATTACAGCTTCCACAATTGCTGGCACTGAATGTTCTGGAGCAGTGGCCCCCAACCTGTTGGGCACCAGGGACTGGTTCCATAGAAGTTTTTTTCCGTGGACCGAAGGGAGTGTGGTTTCTGCGGATGGGGATTTGCTTGTTTGCGCAGCCTGGTTTCTGGCATGCTGCTTCCCGGTGCCTATCCTCAGACCGGGGTTTGGGGGACCCCTGTTCTGGAGGCCTCCACACACACACTCGGAAGGCGTCCCCTTGGCAATGGTTTACGTTAGAGGACTCCCATCAAATGAAGTTCTGTTGTCACACTGCATTTCAGAGGTGTATTTTTTGCAACAAATGGGCAACGCGGTGGCTTAGCGGTTTCTCGGCTGGAAAGCCGGCAGCCCACATTTGAGACTCGAGCGCCACCCGATGGGGCGAGCTCGCATCCTCACCCCAGCTCTGCCAACCTAGCAGTTTAAAAGCATACAAATGCAAGTAGATAAATAGGTACCACTTCGTTGGGAAGATAACAGCACTCGGTGACATCATACTGGCCACATGACCACAGAAATTTCTTCGGATAACGCTGGTTCGATGGCCTTGAAATGGAGAATGGGTACCAGGCCCTGTAGTTGGCAACGACTAGTGGAGTAAAATCCCAATAAACTCATTTATTCTTTTATTCTCTGTAACAAGCTGGGTGCTGACCCTATAAGAGCTGGCTTTAAAAAATTAGGGGCAAATAACGTATGATTTCACAATGCCTGACAATCCATAATACAAAGATCGTCCCAAAGGTGCTTTTTCCAAGAGGCAAGTGGACTTTCTGGTTTTTCTTTGAAGACATTTCGCCTCTCATCCAAGAAGCTTCTTCAGCTCTGACTGGATGGAGGAGAATGGAAGGACTGATAGTCCTTGCAGACAGCTGGTCATTTGCATTTTAGCGAGTTGTTAAGGCTATCTGGTGATTTATCTCTGTCATCAGGATCACCTGAGTGATGCAAATGGGTGTGGAGCCTTCTTGGAACTGTTGACTGTGTTGTAGATTGGAGATAGATGATGTATCCCTTGCCCTCTGTTGAGTCCAATTGTCTCTTGAAAAAGCACCTTTGGGACAACCATGACCTGGATAACTGAGAATCTCCACAGATACGTAGATACCATATTTTTCGGCGTATAAGATGCACTGGACTTTAAGACGCACCTACCTTTTTTGGTGAGGAAAACAAGAAATCTGCCTCTGCCTCCCAGCAATTTTACCTCGTTGCAGCAAACAACAAATAGCCTGCTTTACTTTCATTTTCGTTTTCACCATAGCTTGATTAGCACAAGAAAAAAAAAACCTGCTCCCAGCAATTTATCTCCTTGCAGCAAGCAGCAGAAGCCAGCGCAGCAACAGGCAATGCCAAGCCCTGCAGCCTGAAACAGCTGAGAGTCGGGAGGCCAATCCAAGGGACAATCAACTTGTGCTAATTAGGCTGTGCTGAAGCTGAAATGGGCTGTTTCTTCTTGCTGCAAGGAGGTAAATTGCTGGGAGGCAGAGGCCAAAGGGTGGGGGCCAGTGGGTGGGCTACATTTGGAGTATATGACGCACCCAAATTTTCACCCCCTTTTAGTGGGGGGGGAAGGTGTGTCTTATACTCTGAAAAATACGGTAGTTGATTACAGTTTGTCTAGTGGCCAAGAAGTTTTCAAAATATTGATGCATATGCAAGGATCATATTTCAACAGAGGGATAGTATCAAGGTCACCAGAAGCGTTAGTCTTGCTTTATACTGCACTGGTAATATCACCCTTGGAATACTGCATCTGGGTTTGGTCACCGCCATACACAAAGGATGTTGAGACACAAGAAAGTGCAGAGAAGATCAACAAGGATACAGGGGTCTGGAAGGGGAGAAAGGATTAGGGATACCAGGTCCAATAGCAGTCTTCCAATATTTGAGCGGCTAACACAAAGAAGAGGGGGACAGCTTATTCTCCAAAGCACTGAAGGCAGGACAAGAAGTAACGGATGGAAGCTTATCAAGGAGAGAACCAGGGTTGAAATCCAGCAGGTTTTGACAGGTTTTGGAGAACCAGTAGCGGAAATTTTGAGTTTGGAGAACTGGCAAATACCACCTTTGGCTGGCCCCCAAGTGGGGTGGGAATGGAGATTTTGCAATATCCTTCCCCCCAGGAATGGGGTGGGAATGGAGATTTTGCAGTATCCTCCTGCCACGCCCACAGAACCGGTAATAAAAAAAAAATTAGATTTCACCACTGGAGAGAACCAACCTAGAACTAAAGAGAAATTTCCTGACAGTGAAGAAGGTTAACCAGTGGAACAAAACACTGGGAGGTTTTTAAGAAGAGATTGGATGACCATTTGTCCAAAAAGGGCCGGTTTAGCTCACGCTGGTAAAGCCTGTTATTAAGAACACAGTAGCCTGCAATTACTACAGGTTCGAGCCCGGCCCAAGGTTGACTCAGCCTTCCATCCTTTATAAGGTAGGTAAAATGAGGACCCAGATTGTTGGGGGGGCAATAAGTTGACTTTGTAAAAATATACAAATAGAATGAGACTATTGCCTTATACACTGTAAGCCGCCCTGAGTCTTCGGAGAAGGGCAGGGTATAAATGTAAACAAAAAAAATTAAAAAAAAATAAAAAAAAATAGTATCGCACCGTGATGGTGAACCTATGGCACGTGTGCCAGAGGTGGCACACAGCACCCTCTCTGATGGCACGCGAGCTGTTGCCCCAGTTCAGCTCTGCTGCGCATGCACGCACGCCTCCTGCCGGCCACCTGGTCTTCGGGTCTCGGCACATGCGTGGGGGCGGGGCATATGCGTGGGGGCGGGGCATGTGCATGAGGTGTGCATCCATGTGGGGGGGCACATGCAGGGGTTGCACACGCATGCACGGGGCAGGGCACATGGCCCCTGCACATGTGTGCATTGCATTTTAGGGGTTCATGCATGTGTGCGCGCTTTGGTCCCTTAGTTTGGAAAAGGTTAAGCCATCACTGGTATAGCGTTTCCTGCTTGAGCAGAAGGGTGGATTAGAAGATTTCCAAGATCCATTTCAAGTCTATTATTCTGTTCATGACTCCTGGATAGGATTACGTTCTTCGTTCTGATTCCCTCCTTTCCCCACTCTTTAACAAGCTGCAGCTGAAACAGGCTTCTCATTTAATTCAGCAGGTTTTTAAATCCCCCCAATATTCTCACACGGCTTCTTGGATCCAGACACTAAAGCGGCCCTTCCTGAACTCCAATCCCCGCGTTCGATCTAGTGGGGGAAACGAAGTGAGCTGATCCCAGGCTGTGCGGCTGGGCGTGAGCACAATTCCACACTGAAGACGCCAGCTGCAAGGGGCAGAGCATTTCACAGCAGCCCTTGAAAGACGCAACTTGACAGATGCGCGGTTGCAAAAGAATGGCAGAGAACAAAAGGAACGTCTTGCTGGGCCCTCCTTCCTATGACTCAGGGCTGTTTCCTCTCCAGGATGACGTCAGGCTCACACATCCTGCCTGCAAAGGGACAAAAATCCATCAGGCTAAGCGCAGAGTTGGCTGCTTGCCGTTAGCTATTTAGCCGGCATGAAATTATTATTTTTTCCCAGTCTGTGAGGGGAACGGGGAGGGAAAAAAAACCAGATCAGAAAGCGATGTGCTTCCGTTTAATCATTCTTGAAAGGAAACTTTCTAAATTCCCGCCCATCTAGGTTCACCAGAACCCTGGTGAGTTCCCATTAGTTCCTTATGCTGCTCTCTGGCACTTGGCCTAGTTTGGGTCTAATGACAGTTTCCATAAGCCACAGTGCCTCAGAGGTTGCACCTGCGTAGAACTCACTCCAGGCTATTTCAAGGAATGCAAAACCAGCTCCATATTTTACCGTTGGCATCAACAGATATCTTATCAGGATCTACCAAAAGAAAAAAAGAGAGAGAGAGAGAGAGAACAGGAACAGGCAGCTTTCCTTCGATAGCTCAGCTGGTAGAGCGGAGGACTGTAGAAGCCTGCTTGAGTCATCCTTAGGTCGCTGGTTCGATTCCGGCTCGAAGGAAATTGTTTTTGGAGGCATTTTGTTCTCGTGGTTAAGGCACCTGTCTGGCAAACAGGAAACAGTGAGTTCTGGTCCTGCATTAGGCACAAAGCCAACTGAGTGACTTCGGGCCAGCCACTGTCTCTCAGCTCAACCTACCTCATAGGGTTGTTGTCAGGGGTGGGCTTCAAAAATTTTAGCAAGGGGTTCACTGCCCGGTTGCTGGGTGGGCGTGGCCATGGTGGGCGTGGCCTAGTCAGCCTCCTGCACCATGGGGGGAGAGAACATTTATGCCCTCCCTGGGCTCCTGAGGCTTTTCTTGAGCCTCCGGGAGGACGAAAACAGCCTCTCCAGGCTCTGGAGGCCCTCTGGAGGCCCTCTGGAGGCTGGAAACGAACTCGTTTCCAGCCTTCCCAAACTTCTAGTAGGCCCGTTTTTTGGCCTCCCCAAGACTCTGCACGTGCCCTGCACTTATCTGCATCCAAAACGGGCCATGTGGGGACTCCTGGGAGGGGTGGGGTGGGAAGGGCCAGCCAGGAATGGGATTTGGGGGTTCTCTGAACTGCACAGAATCTTAGCTAGAGGTTCTCTCGAACCCCTGTGAACCCCCAGCAGTCCAACCCTGGTTGTTGTTCTAGAGGAAATAGGAGGAGATGTGTTGGATAGGAGGACGAAGGGCGGTTCAGAAATGTGAACCACAAATAAATTAAATAAATCTAAGTTGTGCTAGCAGGCCTCCCTGAAGCCTCCTGGAATCAAAAACAGGTGTGCGGGTAGGGGTGCCGCACCCCACCCGCTGCACATGCACGCGCAACCCCCTCCACCCCCACCCCGTGTATGTGCATGCATCTCCCAGCAGAGACTTGAAAATCAGCTGGCCGGCAGGAAGCACACGGGCATGTGCGGTGGAACTGACCTGGATATTGGCTCGCGTGCCCGCAGAGATAGCTCCATGTGTCACCAATGGCATATGTGCCATAGGTTTGCCATTGCGGCTATAGGGCTTCCCCACTTTCCTCCTCCTTTCTATAAAGTGGAATCTATCTTTCTATGCAAAGCAGTAGTATTCAGGCCACTATGAACTTTATTTATATGTCAAATTAAATATGCAACATGTCCTTTTTTTTAGACTCCTGGGAAGATAATCTGACCGAGGTTTTTTTTAACTTGGCAAGTTTAAGAGATGTGGACTTTTCAACTCCCAGAATTCTCCCAGCCAGCTTCTTGGATAAGAAATGAAATACTTTCAAGGGGCGGGGGGGAAATCAAGAAAGTCCAGTTGCCTTTTGGAAAAAAAACACCTTCGGGATAACCATGACTGTGATGATTGTGAATCTCCATAGACAGACTCCAGAGTTCTGTAAAGCATTTCTTAGCATGAAAGGGCATGGGTCAACAGAGTTGATTCTGCAATTCATTAACCCAATTATGTCAAAATTACAGCTTTCTTTGCATTTTCCAACATACTGAGCCTACTTGGACCAAGGCTATATAATCACATCCCTCCCAAGTTTAAAAAGAATGGCAAAGCTTTCTTTTATGCTTACAGGTGTTCGCCATTTTCCTTTGTTTTGAATAGAATAGAGCTGGAAGGGACCTTGGAGGTTTTCCAATCCAACCCCCTGCTCAGGGGACCCTCTATGTTCTGTCCCCCTCGCCTCAGTCTGAGTGATGACTTAATTAGCCAGCAACTATCAGCTTCTGGCAGCAAACTAGTGAGCGTCTGCCAAGTGTCTGTTATCTCTCTTGATGCCGATGAGTCAACCAGGAACAAACAGTACTTCAGCTCTAGTTAAGCAGTTGATTTGCTCGCCACGAAGTGGTATAGCAGCCCTTGCTGCTTTTATATCCTGTGGGGTGTGGCTCTATGACTCAGCACTTCCTAGGCCTGCCCCACCCCTGCTTCTGTTGTTCCCGCCTCTCCTGCCTACGAAACGTAGGGTCCAGCCAGGCCTGATTGCCATCAGCCGGGTCTGGAGGCATGGCCTGGGGGGGGAGGGAAGAGTCAGGGAACAGAGGCCTCGTTGTCTCCTCCAGCTGGCCTGCCTCTGGCTCCTGGAGCTGAGCCAGGGAAGCCGGTGCTCCCGAGGTAAGTCCTGACGGCCCTTCCCCCTCACTTTCCGAGTCACTTTCTGGCAGGGGGCCTGGCTTGTGGGGCGCAGACACAACACATCATTTCAGATAGGTGGTTGCTCAGTCTTTTCTTTAAAACCTCCAGTGATGGAGCACCCACAACTTCTGAAGGCAAAGCTGTTCCACTGGTTCAGGGGTGTCAAACTTGATTTCATTCGGGGCCGCATCAGGGTTGTGTTTGAACTTGGAGGGCTGGAGTGGTGGGCGTGGCCGAAGGTGTGTGTGGTGGGCATGGATGGGTGGGGGTGGCCATGGTGGGCATGACACGAGAGTCGTGTCGGGGGGGGACACCTGTGGTGGCCAAGTGCAAGGCAGGACATTCCTGAGACCTCCCCCCACGCCCCATTTTCAGCCTCAACGGCTTCCTGCAGCACTGTGGCAGCCAAAACATGGTGCAGCAAGGCAGGTTCGGCACCCCTGTGCCAGTGGTGAGTTTCAACATTTTTTAGTACTGGTTCTGTGGGTGTGACTTGGTGGGCGTGGCATGGCTTGGTGGGCGTGGCTTGGTGGGCATGGCAGGGGAAAGTTACTGCAAAATCCCCATTTCCTCCCGATCAGCTGGGACTCGGGGAGGCAGAGAATAGATGTGGGCGGGGCCACTCAGAATTTTTACTACCAGTTCTCCAAACTACTCAAAATTTCCGCTACCGGTTCTCCAGAACTGGTCGGGACCTGCTGAAACCCACCTCTGCCCTGCGCCCTGTTTTCGCTAGCAGAGGCACCATGGGCTGGTCCCTTGCTATTTCCAGGCCATCCCTACAGGCCAAATCTAAGCACCTTGTAGGCTGGATCCGGCCTGCGGGCCTTGAGTTTGACACCCCTGCACTTTTTCCTTCATTCCAGATTGCTTGGTCTCCTTGATGAGCTTCCATCCATTGTTTCTTGCCTTCCTTTCCTTTCCATTCTCAATCTATTAGTTGCTCCTGCAAGCAACGGAGCTGGTCTCTCCAGTCATGGGGTTAGAAAATAAATCTGGTGAAGCACACAGGAAGTGTGATAGCTCCACACAGCGTGACCCGCTGGAGCCTGCCTGCTACCATGTATAGAAAGGCTGAGCCCAGACCCTCACCTCCCTTCCTTCTCTGGCAGCCTCTTTCCCATCTGGTTCAGTGGGGCGGCCTGCTTAGCACTTCCTCAGTCTGCTTTTTGCAGCCTTTGTTTACAAAGGGGGGGAAAAGTGCACCCCACAGGGAAATATAAGAGCATTTTCCTCACTACACCCCTGAGCAAACCCAGAAGGCAGTCCGTTTGGCACAGTACAATCTTGTCGCCGTTCATTGACATCTTTAACTGATGTCCTCCATACATGCTAGGCTCTTTTTCATGGTTTTGCAAATCCCAGACGTTTGGAGGGCACTCAAAATTGTATTGAAGAGAGCGCCTGTATGGTGTAGTTAAAAGGGGCTGGCTTAGAAACCAGAGAGGCTGCGAGTTCAAGTTCTGTCTTAGGCATGAAAGCAAGCCCATGGGGAGACTTTGGGCCAGTTACTCTCCCTCAACTCAATCCGTTGTTTTTTTTGGAAAATCGGAGGAAGGAGTATTAGGTATGTTTTGCTGCTTTGTGTTACTTATAAAGTAATAAAGATGGGATAAAAATTAATAAATCTCGGCTGATCCTCACCTCAATTCCAGCAGATTCTGATCTCTTTAGGACATGGTAGTAGTAGTCTCTCTGTGTGTGTGTATGTGTTTGGAGGGGAGAAGGGGGAGCAGCAGTAAATCTTGAGGTCTAGACACTAGACTGGGAACTCCTAGGAGAAATCTTTTAACATGCTCATTAAGTTATCTGGAGGAAACATCACTTGAAGCAAGCTGCTGTCTTTAGGCATCTGAGGTTTGATATAACTGAGCCATAGTTCAGTGTTTAAACATCAGCCTTTTCTGGATAGGCCAGGATCAGAGCCCACCTACCCAGTGCATTAACCAGCCCTCCCCATGAAATCTAGGTTTCTGCCGGTACAGGGGAAGCAGACAGTGACTCAATAAAAATATATGAATATTATCTAAAATACCAATGGAGTTATGAATATTAATTAAAACGTCAGTGGAGTTAATCAGGGCAGACGCCCATTAAGCCAACCAGCTTCTGATAAATTGCTTCTAGAAAGTCCCATCACTCGCGATGGGTCAACCTGGCTGGCCAGCAAAGTTGATCTAACAAGGTAAGGAATAAGGAACATGGCTGCTGAATTAAATAAGTTACAGTGTATTGTTTAATGCATCAATATTGTCTCCCCAATGGTGGGTGACAAACGACAGCACTGTGGTCTTTTCTTTAAAAAAAAAAGACCGTGTTCCCTCCTTTCCGGCATTTTCCCATGTAAATAATTTACACCTCTATAGCTGGTAACATGGTGGGAACACAGTGGCTCAGATGCTGAGCTTGTCGATCAAAAGGTCGAATCACTAGTGCCTTGTAACGGGGTGAGCTCCTGTTACTTGTCCCAGCTTCTGCCAACCTAGCAGTTTGAAAGCATGTAAAAAATGCAAGCAGAAAAATAGGGACCACCTTTGGTGTGAAGGTAAGTGTTCTGTGTGCCTTTGGCGTTTTAGTCATGCCGGCCACATGACCATGGAGACGTCCTTGGATAACGCTGGCTCTTTGAAACCGAGATGAGCACCACCCCCTAGTCAGGAACAACTAGCACATATGTGCGAGGGGAACCTTTCCTTTTTAGCTAGTAACATGTTTTCCAGTCAAACTTTGCTGATCAGATTTCCAGATCTAACCAGTTAGGAAATTTTTTAATGGGGTGAATGAGGCTCTTCCCACAAGGTGAATGATCAGATTCACTCAACGCAAAGAAAACATTAAAAAAAACTTTTATTTGTTCACAGGACTTTTCAAATATGAACAGGGATTTTTTTTTAAGAAGAAAAAGCAAAGAAGGCCAACGAGTGGAACAGGTGAAAAAAAAGTTGGATCAACAAGCAAGAGAAAGGCAGGACAGAGTCCATGCATCTTGGAAGTTGCTGAGTTGAGAAATACTGATCTTTTAGGGGTGACCCAGCTGGCCAAAAATTCTCCATCTAGTATTTGGGGGCAAAGAGTGAATGTGTCTTATGCTCTTCCACTTAGCCACACTAACAAAATGGCGTCCCTATACTTCATGCTTGCTACCACTTAAACAACACATTGGCCATCTACGTCTGCAACAAGATGGCAAATCATGTATTATTAAGTAAACCTGAAGCAAATATTTGAACGGGGAAAGATCCATCCCATCATGCATTGCCCCTTTGCTTTGCACATCCTGGAACATTTGAACTTCCTTCATATTTCTTTTTGGAGCAGACATACCCCTCAAACACATCTATCTCTACACTTCTCCCTAAAACAAATTTAAATCATTAGAACTTAACATGGCACCTTCCCTCCTTCCGATTTAATAGAATTGCTTCTTTGAGCAGCAATTAAGTGAAGTATCTTTATAGCACCTAATTTGAACCAGGTGGAAGTGAGCTTCCTTTTTAGTGCCATCTTATATTAAAATTCATTCTTAAAACATGCATGTACTTTTATGGTCCAAAACTGACACCGTCCCTTAGAAAGGCCTTTAGCTTTTCTGCCTTCATTGCCAAGACAGACAAAAGTCTCAAATGTTATTGAGGACATTTGCAAATGGGACCCTTCTTTGGAAGATGGATGGAATTGTAATCAAGAGAGGTTAGCAATGTTCTATTAAGAATTCAACAAAGATTAGGAGTTAAGATTAAAGCTAAAGTCTGAACAGATGTCCACTTTAGGAAGCAAAATAGTACTCTGAGGCTGGACCGTTGTGGTTGTGTTGTTTTTTTAGTTTTGGCAAGACGTGAAGCTGTGATAAATATCCTTAGATTTAGTCAGAAGATTTAAAACACAAACCCCGAGTGGGATAAGCCGGGTGTGGTGGACAGATGGGACATGAACACTGATGAAAGAAATAAGAGAGCCAAATCCAACCCACACAAGGATTTTTCCGTTGCAGATTAGAGGACGAACGCCTTTAAGGCAAAGACAGGAAGATGAAAAGGAGCATTTGGCAGAACAAGGAAGCGGTTCCATTTTAAAGGCATCACTTTTCCCCTAAAAACAACTCTGCTCCAAACTGTCTACTTCCTTGTCGTAGCTGGAAACCCTTGAAGCTGCAGTTTCGCTTAAGCTGGCAATAGAGATATTGAAGGTTGGGGAATAATAAATACAGTAAGAATGATAGGCAAGGAAAGAAGTGCATATTTTTTCCCAGTGTTTCATACAGCCTCCCCTGACCTGATTTTACTGGGTACCTGCCACAACTAAAAAAAAAAATTACTACACGTAAAAGCCAAGCCAACTTTAAACCATCATTAGAGGCTGCCCTGTAAGAAAAGTCTAGAGAGAAAAAAAGAGAGATGACAGGTTAGGTTTTGAGAAGAAGGAGAAGGAAACAGAGGGTGGAGATGCAATTTTTTTTTTAATTTTTATTTTGGGAGGACTTATTGAACAGGAGTCGAAAGGGCACGAGGTTTGATCTCAAGCTTCTTCCTCCGCCTCTTCTCCAAAATCCTCCTCTTCCTCAGCTGTGGCATCTTGGTATTGTTGATATTCAGAGACGAGGTCATTCATGTTGCTCTCTGCTTCTGTGAACTCCATCTCGTCCATGCCCTCGCCTGTGTACCAGTGTAGGAAAGCTTTACGGCGGAACATGGCTGTGAACTGCTCGGAGATGCGCTTGAAGAGCTCCTGGATGGCCGTGCTGTTGCCGATGAAGGTGACCGCCATTTTCAAGCCACGGGGTGGGATGTCGCACACGGCCGTCTTGACGTTGTTGGGGATCCATTCAACGAAGTAGCTGCTGTTCTTGTTCTGTACGTTCAGCATCTGTTCGTCCACCTCCTTCATGGACATGCGGCCTCGGAAGACGGCGGCCACCGTTAGGTAGCGTCCATGGCGGGGATCGCAGGCTGCCATCATGTTCTTGGCGTCGAAAACTTGCTGCGTTAACTCGGGGACTGTCAGGGCCCGGTATTGCTGGCTGCCGCGGCTGGTCAAGGGAGCAAAGCCAGGCATGAAAAAGTGGAGCCGAGGGAAGGGAACCATGTTTACAGCAAGCTTGCGGAGATCGGCGTTCAGCTGTCCGGGAAAGCGGAGACAGGTTGTGACACCACTCATGGTGGCAGAGACCAGGTGGTTAAGATCCCCATAGGTTGGAGTGGTCAGCTTGAGGGTGCGGAAACAGATGTCGTAGAGGGCTTCGTTGTCGATGCAGTAGGTCTCATCTGTGTTCTCCACCAGCTGGTGGACAGAGAGGGTAGCATTGTAAGGCTCCACCACGGTATCCGAGACCTTGGGAGAGGGCACCACGCTGAAGGTATTCATGATACGGTCAGGGTACTCTTCGCGGATCTTGCTGATCAGTAAGGTGCCCATTCCAGACCCGGTTCCACCCCCTAGAGAGTGGGTCAGCTGGAATCCTTGCAGGCAGTCACAACTCTCGGCTTCTTTCCTCACAACATCTAGGACTGAATCCACCAGCTCAGCACCTTCTGTATAATGACCTTTGGCCCAGTTGTTACCAGCTCCACTCTGGCCTGAAATGTGCAGAAGATCGGGAATAAATCATTAAATTGGGTTAGGAAGCCAGCTTTCCCTTTGACTGCTAGCGACTTCTACTTTCCTGGCCTTTTCCCATCAAATTTATATAGATGATCTTCTTGGACCTGCAACGCTATTCTTCAAACTCGCCATAGGAGGAACCTTCAAACCTTTTACACTCATAAGAGAAACTTCCTAACATGAGGGCAATGAACAGCCACTTATCTGAAATAGTGTAGGTTCTCCTCCTTGAGCGGGGGGACTGGGCCAGAAGACCTTCAAGGTCTCTCCCTGCTCAACTCTGCTCCGCTCCGCTCTACTCTTACATCTTGTATGAATCCAAATTCTGAGATCCTGGGGATACAGCCCAATTAAAGTAGGGAAAATCCATCCATATCTGTCAAACGCCTTTCTCTTAGAGGGGCTCTGGGCGATGACTATGCAATGGTTATTTGGTTTATCATACCAGACTCGTCCACTGCAGCCATGGTCTAAGCCAAAGCTGGCTGAGGAATTCTGGGAGTTGACGTCCACAAGTCTTAAAAGAGCCAAGTTTGCAGACCCCTGGCCTAGCACATCTGGAAGGCACCAGCACTTTAGGTATAAGCGAACTGCGACAGTCCCCTGAAAATTGGGTGGGCTTCAATTCCCAGAATCCTTTTTGTGCCAGCTCAGGAATTCTGGGAGTTAAAGTTCACACAAGCGGAGAGATCCAAAACCTGGAAAGGAAAAACTGAACATTCCAGAAGAAATAGCTACTCCAGCTTGCTCTGAAAATCACTTCTCTTTTCTTGCCCCTCTCTATTGTGTCAATGCTCTGCAAAGTCGTCTTCTCTTCCTTCTTTAATAGCAACATAAATTATCAAGACACATTTGACGAAAGGCGCTGGTTGTTCAAACCTAGTCTAGTCCCCCTATGTTTTTCCCCCATCAATTGTAAGTTACAAGTAGTAAAGGGAAAGAGGTAGATATTTACCAAATACGAAGTTATCTGGTCGAAATATCTGTCCAAAAGGTCCGGAACGCACGGAGTCCATAGTTCCTGGCTCCAAATCAACCAAGATGGCACGAGGGACATATTTGCCACCTAGAGAAAGAAACAACCAACAGGTGTAACAGAAAGTCCATTGCAGTAGCAAACTAAGGTTCCTCTGATGAAGGACCAAATTACAGTTGAGTTCTAGCTATCAGGCAGCTTGCTTCTGACTAGTTGTTAAGATTTCAGAGGAGAGGCTGAGCGTTGGTAAGGCAGTCAATGAATTAAAGGATGCCAGGCATTATCTATAGCAGGGGTCTCCAATCTTGGTCCCTTTAAGACTTGTGGACTTCAACTCCCAGAGTTCCTCAGCCAGCTTTGCTGGCTGAGGGACTCTGGGAGTTGAAGTCCACAAGTCTTAAAGGGACCAAGATTGGAGACCCCTGATCTATAGCATTGATTGGGGTCTCCAAACATGGGAACTTTGTGGATTCCCCAGCCAACACAATATGGGTGGCTGAGGAACTCTGGGAGTTGAAGTCCACAAGCTTTATAGTTGCCATGTTTGGGAGATTCTCGATATATAGGATGGGTGGAAGTGAACACAGAAGCGGATATCAGAGGTACAAAAAAGAGGGAGAGATGGAAAAAAAGAGGCATTTCCATATGGCATTAAAATTATTACAAAATAGTTATCTTTCCAATACTTGTTGGTGTATACCTTTCTCAATCCAATTTATTAGTCTATCTTTGTACGGTAAGCTGAAGTTTAAACCTGAGCCAGGCTTTTTCATTTACCGTATTTTTTTGGAGTATAAGAGGCAACTTTTTCCCCCAAAAAAGAGGGTGAAAATCTGGGTGCGTCTTATATTCCGAATGTAGCTCCGCCCAGCTTCTCAAACAGAGGGTTCAGAGGCTGAAAGAAGCTTCAGAAAAGAAACCCCCAAACAGAGCTTCGGAGGCCTTTTTTCTCAAGTTGTGTTTTGGAGGCTTTCAGAGGCAGAAAAAAGTTTTTTCTGAAACAGTTTCAGAGGCAGAAGAAAAAAAAAGCAAGGCACAGAGCTCACAACCAAGGAACTTTATTTATTATTTATCTATTTATTCAAGCGGGACTGGCATAATAGCGTTATTAATTTTAAATTGGGTTTTTATTGTCTTAGGGTCTTAATTTTAATATTGGCCTTTTGTAATTTGCTTAGTTTTAAATTTTGGTTTTAAATTGTATGTATATCAATTTTTTATCTTTGGCTGTACACCGCCCTGAGTCCTTCGGGAGAAGGGCGGTATAAAAATTTAATAAATAAATAAATAAATAAAAACTTGTTGCTAAAATTCACCTCTGGGAACAGCTGATTGGGGGTATTCCAGGAGGCCATCTACCCGCCAATCAGCTTTTTTCTTATTTTCCTCCCCAAAAACTAAGGTGTGTCTTATACTCAGAAAAATACGGCAATACAGGTAGTCCTCAAATTACAGCCGTAATGGGGTCTGTCCATTATGGTCAGAGGTTGTACAACTAGTTTTCTGTCACATGACGGCCTTGATTTTACAAATTTTTTGCAGCAGTTGCTAAGTGAGTATGGCAGTTGTAACGCAAATGCCATGGTCATTAAGCAAACCCAGGGTTTGCTGTGGAGGCGTGGTTTTGCCAAAAATCAGAAGTACCAATTTTCAGCAAAACTGTCATAAAATGCAACCACATGACTGTGAGATCTGCAAAATCTTAAATGCAGTTGTGTTGCCAAATGCAATGGTCACTTCACCACAGGAATGGGGAAACACCATCAGAATTTTGGATCTGGGTCATAAGTCCCCTTTTTGGGGTTGGTCGCAAGTCGAGTGTTAAGAAATAACTCTTAGTAGGTTACTTTTAAGTTCACGAAACAAATACTGAAATTCTTAGCAAGCTCAGACTATAACTTCCTGCCTGTATACTTATTTCTATATTCCTCTCATATTCAATTTTAATGTACAAGGACGTAACAGAAGGAAGGATTCTAGAGGAAACAATGAGGAAATTCCACAAGGGCTCGTATTTATTTGTTGGAAAACATTTGGATCAAATCATGCCAATACAGGGAGAGAGAGGAGGAAGAGGAGAGGAAGGCTTACCAGTGGCCTCATTGTAGTAAACACTGATGCGATCCAGTTGTAGATCACTGTCACCATGGTAGGTTCCAGTTGGGTCGATTCCATGTTCATCACTGATCACTTCCCAGAACTTCCAAGGATAAATAAAAAGAGAAAAGATTTGGGTTAGGATGGGGGTGGGAGAAAGCTGTATATTCCAGCAGCACATTCCAACTTATTTACACAAGGAAGTATTATTTTTTTCCACTTTCCAGGTTATATGCCAATTTTCCATTCTTAGACTCAGACATTCTTAGAACAATCTGTCAAGAAATTTATCTGCCCAACACTGTGAGACACACCCTTAAAAAGTCCCAAGTTTTCCCCAGCTTGGTACTCTCTTCTGTGGTAGACTAAAACTCTCCATATGCCTTCCCACGGCAAGACCTGCTGAGCCTGGTGGGGTTTCTCCACAGAAATGTCACATCTTGGAGAACCTTTCGACACTTTATACATCCTGTGCTACTAGCCAATTTATAAGCTGCTTAGTTTTATGCAGGGCCCAAGCATTTTGGACACAGAACAAGGAAGCTGTGAAGAGATGCCGTGCATGTTTTCCATTCGGGAGACCCACCCCCTCTTTAAATGCTTGGTTTCTCCAGTATGAAAGAAGGAACACAATCCACAAAATCTCTACCCTAATTAGAAACCACCACCCTCTTTCTCTAATCTGGTGCCCAGCTGTGATGGGATCTCTAGCCAGCACAGTGCTATTGGTAGGGAATTCTGAGGATGATAAACCACCTGGAGAACAGACCATTAAAATGAGAGCTTTTCTATGAGGATAGGTAAAAATAAAGGTTCCCCTCGCACATGTGCTAGTCATTCCTGACTCTAGGGGGCGGTGCTCATCTCAGTTTCAAAGCTGAAGAGCCAGCGCTATCCAAAGACGTCTCCATGGTCATGTGGCCGGCATGACTCAATGCCAAAGGTGCACGGAACACTGTTACCTTCCCACCAAAGGTGGTCCGTATTTCTCTACTTGCATTTTTTTATGTGCTTTCGAACTGCTAGGTTGGCAGAAACTGGGACAAGTAATGGGAGCTCACCCTGTTACGCGGCACTAGGGATCTGAACCGCTGAACTGCCAGCCTTTCACTCGACAAGCTCAGCGTCTTAGCCATTGCGTCCCCTTCTCAGAGGATACGGTGGGAGTTCCTTGTGTGTCCAATCACACTTGGCCAATAAAAATTCTATTCTATTCTATTCTAAAAATACAAGAATCTCTGGCACTGAACCAAATCATATTTTTGCAGTAGACCTAATTGGCTGCAGGCACCTTTGAGCCTAAAGCTCTCTCCCTCGCCTTCAAGGGCAAGATGAGTGAATTCAAGAAATTGTTAGAATTCATTGCTATCCCTTTTATACAGTTCCAAGCTGGAATCTGGGCACCATAAGTAGACTTCAGAGTTCTGCTCCCATCCAGGCCTGGACATGCAATTAAGGGGAAACCAACATGAATGCAAGTGAGAAGGATTTATGCTTATTTTAACAGGCCCAGCCACCCTAAGGCACCAATGATCTTCACATTAATCACAGTCTCCCCTTTTTTAAAGCAGCAACAAAAACTTCCCTCTCAAAGGACAGAGGAGTTGACTAAGCAGCTGCAAGAGTCATATAAAGTCTGCTTTGTTCTCCTGAAGGCCAGGCTTCACAAAGTAGCTCTTAGCTGCAGTGTAATCGTGTCCGTTGGCATTTTTCTCCCCCCCCACCCAATCCATCTTACAGGTGCAGACTACATGTCCCACCATCCCCTCTTTAGAAAACAACTTTTCCTTGCTTATTCATCAGAGGCTTCTTCCATTTACTATAACGGGTCTCCAACCTTAGCAACTTTAAGATTTGCGGACTTCAACTCCCAGAATTCCTCAGCCAGCAAATTCCGGGAATTGAAGTCCACAAGTCTTATAAAAGTTGCCAAGGTTGGAGACCCCTGCTTTAGAGAGGGTAGTAATTTAGACTGTGCAGAAATGAATAGATTGACTTTGATAATTAAAGAAAGAGAGGAATCGAAATATTTTAAGATATGGGGACAATTTTACTGTTGGTTAGAGAAGAGATATACATAGGGCAAACAGATAAATGTATTAATAAGAAATAAAAAATATGGGGAGAATGTTACAGTAAATGAATGGAAAATATTAAGAAATGATGAAGATTGGAGGAGTAAGAAATCACAAAAGACCTACCTAGATAATACATTGAATGATTATGCATTGTATGTATGTTTGTTTATAAAATAAAAAAAAATGTTTATTAAAAAAAAGTGCATGGGCATTTCGAAGCAAGGTTTTAAGATTGTATAAGCGCCCATGATGGTGAACCTATGGCTATGTACGTGTGCTATAGGTGGCATGCGGAGCCATATTGGTAGGCATGTGAGCTCAGCTCCGCCAGCTGATTTTGGGGCCTTCTGGGCCCACCCGAAGTTTCCTGCCTCTGGAGAGCCTGAGGGGGTGGGAAGGCCCAATTTTTGCTCTCCCCAGGCTCCAGAGCCTCTCTAGGAGCATGGGGAGGGCGAAAACTGCTAGAGAGGCTCTGGAACCTGGGGAGAGAAAAAAACGGGCCTACTGGAACCACCGCGTGCCAAAAGTGGGGGGAACGCGGGGGGTAGCACGAGCATGCGCAGAGGGAGGGGCGCATAGAATTTTGGGTGTGGGCACTCGTGCACGAGCCCCCCTGCGCTCCCCTCGCTTTTGGCACTCGATGGCAAAGAGGTTAGCCATCACTGGTATAAGCTGTGCTCAACAGTCCAGGATTCTCATTCTTTCTGTCCTTTTTCCACAGCTTTGGCCCAGACATGTTTCGCCGCTTATTAAAACAAGTCCCAAATCTTTGACTATTCACCAGCACTCACATATAATATTTCAGTCAATTAACCCAACTACAGCAATAAAACTAAACTGGCTAACAATCCATCATAACAGGAGGTATGTTTCCGGATTTTAGGAAGACGTGTTACAAACCAGCTAGTTTATTACAGGTATCAGTTTAATGCATAGCTAAGTTAACATATGTTTGGCTTAGTATGTTGTGCAAGCCCAGCTCGTTTTTAATAAACCTAACTGACTTAACATGTACCATGATATGCTAAGTTATAAAGATTGCATGAATGAATGAATCCATATACAGGTACTCCTTGATTTACAATAGTTCATTTAATGATATAACAGCGCTGAAATGTGACCGACTCTTTTTCATACTTATGACCTTTGCAGCATTTCTCTCCATTGTCATGTGATCAAATTCAGATGCTTGACAACTGACACATATTTATGATGGTTACAGAGTCCCTGTGTCATGTGACCCCCTTCTGAGACCTTCTGACAACAAAGTCAATGGGAAAACCAGATTCATTTAACAACTGTGGCAAGAAAGGTTGTAAAATGGGGCAAAATTCACTTTTTAACAAATGTCTCGCTTAACAACAGAAATGTCGGGCTCCCTTGTAGTCGTAAGTCAAGGAGAGAACAAGGCGCCTAGTGCAATGGCCTTCCTTTGGGCCATAGTGACCATTATTATTATTATTTTTTGCTAGATGCCCACTACTTTTAAAGATAGCAAATAAACCCCAAATAAATCACATTTTGGCTTAGAGCCATTCGTAACGCCAGTTTGCTTATGCTATTTGTGCGCAATCAAACCCACAATAAACGTATTTCTTAACCTGGCAGGAAATATGCCCTTTAAATAACTCCCCTCTTTGGAGATTGAGAAGAGAGATGGGTCTCACTAGCCTACCAGCTTTTATTGCATAGGCGGCTTGTATCTGCGCCTCCAAAGGCATTGTTAATGTTTTGATTAGCTACTCAAAGCAGCAGAGAAAAAGTAACCGCTTATAATCATTCCTGGGGAGATGAGAGGCAGATGGAAGATTTTTCACTATTTCACTCCAAGCAAGCTTTTAAAAAATAGACCAGGATACCTAATAAAAACATCTAGAATTGGATCCAAGCAAGCATCTGCTGACTAAGGACTGTAGGAGTTGAAGTTCAATAAATTGGTGGGGGGAGGAGGAAAAAGATTGGGGAAATTACTCTTTAGACTTGGAATTTATCATACATCTGTATGCCTGCTTTGATAGAATAGGGGATAATTAAAGAACTAAAAACAGCCATTTTCCAATTTAGTGCCTCTCTATTGGCTGGAAATTATAATTATAGTATGAAGAGAAAATAGACTTGCTGTTCCAATTTCCCCGAAGAGCGTAGGGAGAATCTAACTCTGCAAACAATTCAGCATCAATTGCAAAGATGGGTGCGTAGCTGACAAAAATGCTAACAATACAGAAGCAACTTCTAAGCATTGGACTATTTTCCAATGCTACAATGAAATTGCAGGCTATTGCAACTCATCTGTATCAAAAGTGTTACATATCTGTATTTGTATGCTATTTCCTAGACTGTATCGATAGATCAACCCATGGATTATTAAGGACCATCTCATACTTCTCCTAAGCCTCCTGTCTTATCTATTTAAAGATGAGTCACCTCATCTGAGCTGGCTCTACTGGGGCAGAGTGCGGGAGTGTAGAGCAAGAGTTGGCAATGACACATTAGCTAAACAATCAACCACGCTACTTGTGGGGTCCTTGATACTCCTTGAGCTTGGTTGTTTTCTTGTAGATATGTCACTACCCACTTACGATTAGATGGTGTTACCTAGTGTCCGCTTATGTGTAAAGTTCAGATTCCCTCATTTCTAAATTTTCTTTTAGGAGCACTAAAGCAACTGGATCCAAAAGGAAAAAGTTACTGTTAATCATTTAAAAAGTTTCCCTGTCCAGTTGTGTCCGACTGTCTCTAGAGATGTGATGGCGAACCTGTGGCATGCGTAGCCGTAGCGGTGGGCATGCGAGTTCAGCTTCATTTTCGTGCCTTCTGGGCCCACCAGAAAAAGGGGAACAGGCTGTTTCCTGCCTCTGGAGGGCCTCCGGGGGTGGGTGGGTGGGTGGATGGGTGAGGAAGGCCATTTTCGCCCTCCCCAGACTCCTAGAAAGGCTCTGGAGCCTGGTGAGAGAGAAAAACGGGCCTACCGGGCCATCGCATGCCAAAAGTGTGAGGAGCGTGGGGGGGGGGGTCGCATGTGCATGCACGGGGCACGTAGAATTACGGGTGTGGCACGCGCGCGTGTGACCCCCCCCCCACTCTTGGCACGTGATGGCAAAAAGGTTAGCCATCACTGCTCTAGAGCAGGGGTCTCCAACCTTTCAGACCTCAGGGACCACTAAATTCATAATTTTAAATCCCGAGGACCACTAATATGATTTTTAAAAAAAAGATAAATAGTAATTAGTGCAATATAAAAAATGCAAATAAATTTTCTCATGGACCACCAGTGGTCCACGGACACTGGTTGGTGACCACTGCTCTAGAGCATGGTGCTTATCTCCGTTTCCGAGGGAGCCAGCGTTGTCTGAAGACGTTTTCCGTGGTCATGTAACCAACCTGGCTATACACCAAAAGCACACAGCATGCTGTTACCTTCCCACTGAAGTGGTACCTATTTATTTACTTGCATTTGCATGCTTTTGAGCTGCTAGGTGAGCAACAGCTGGGGTAGGAACAAGAGCTCATTCTGTTGTGGGGTCTCGAACCCAGCTGTCAAGCTTTCTCGCTGACAAGCTCTGCATCTTTTAAGCACTACTCTGTGATAAATAAATAGGTAGGAAGCAGGGGGCCTTCTCTAAATCCTCAGTAGGATCCATCTCAAGATGCAGAAAAACAACTTCTTTTTCACTCTCTAGGCCAGGGGTCATCAACCTTAAACACTCAAAGAGCCACAAAGGTCCTAACCAGAAGCCCCTCCCCCCCAAGGTCAATTCTAGAGTGTCCTCCTAGTGTGTCATCCTTTTTCCTCTACCTGTCCTAACCAAAAGCCCTAACAATTGTGGAGCCGACTGGCGACAGGGAGCTGCAGCAGAGGGATGAAAGAGCCACATGCGGCTCCAGAACCGTGGGTTGCCAACCCTTGCTCTAGGCCGTGATTATCAGTGGTGAGGAAAAGAAACATTCCAAGCATTTTTCTAAAACTAGTAATGATTGATTTAAAGGACACGGGGCCCCATGAACAGCCTCTAATCATCCCTGCCCTTATGTCCCTCGAAGGAACATTTTTACAAAGACTTGGAAAGAAAGAAGACACACTTTCTAGAAGGAATTGTTTTTGCTTCTTGCAACTGAAAGGGCAAAGAATCTTGCAGGATCTGAAAGGCAAAACTTGCTTAATAATGTCCAGTGGAATGTGCTGTCTTTTGAGATGTCAAAGCATTCTGACAGGGTTCGTGCAAACTTTTAACTTAACCTTGTAAAACAACATGGCTAACCTGTTTTAGCATGTAATTGTTGACCTGTGTAAAATCTAGCTCTTTAACGAAGAACCTGCCCAGACAATCTTTTCCAAAAAGATACTGATTTCAGACAATGCAATGGGGACCTTCCCAAGTCTGGTGTCTTCTAAGTGTACAGTAAAATCCATCGGTCCAGGAGCCCAGCCTAAGCTTGAATGTTTCCATACTAGTTCATAGCATGTCTTCCGACTCCAACCTACTTTCTCCACTCTTAATATATGCAAAGTTCCTTCTTAAAAGAGCAGACAAAGGGGGCACAGAACCTCTTAGGGTAGGATTGTCAAACTCACAGCCTGCGGGCCAGATGCGTCAAATGTTGGCCACACCCACCACCCATTTTAGCAGAAGGGGGGAAAGTCGCGATGCATCACATGATGATTCAAGTTTGATACCCCTGTCTTAGGGCAGTGGGCTCCAACCTTGGCAACTTTAAGACTTCTGGACTTTAACGTGGCTGACTGATGAATACTGGGAGTTGAAGTCCACAAGCCTGAAAGTTGCCAACGTTGGAGTCCTGCCTTAGGGTTTGTAGACAATTTGGAACGTTCAGACCACATTGATTGATACTTTCTCAAAATGCCCGCCATGTTGTGTCTATTCACAAAATGGCTGCCATAGCAAGCATCTTTGTCCCAAAATACCCATTTATCAGAAGGCAAACAGGTGGATCTGTTCCCTAGAACCCTTGGAGATGATATTCACTTTTTTGCATTTCTGGACAGACAGGCACATTCCTACACATAATGTTTGCATTGTACTGTTGCCATCCAATATTTTTATTTTCTATAAATGCCCTTGGGAATAGTGTGATATGCCAAAACCTTCTTGAAAATAAAGCTGCCAGAAACACTTGGTTGACAACTAATTAATTTTCATTAAAAGAATCCAGAACATAAAATGCAGAACTAGTGAGGAGGAGGGGGGGGGACGCAACATGTAGGCCCCAGCTGAAAGATTTATCGGCACTATAATTCTCTTAGATATGCCTTGCTCTCTGAGCAGAAATTCCTCTTCCTCAAATAAATTGCTCAGTCCTTCTCTGAAATCACTTCATCCATGAAGCCAAACAGTAAAAGAAAGGGGAAGTATTTAAGCAAAACTTTGAACCATAGATTGGACAGGGAAGGGCTCAGTAAGCAAAATCAATGGACAAGTAAAAGCTGAAAAACCCTATTAAAAGGCCACAGAAAATCTAACTGTGTCTCCTCCCTGCCCAAAAATTCTATGGAAGTCTTATAATCAAAAATCCTCCTTTAGAGATCTCCAACCCCAGTGTTTTTCAGATAAATAAGACTTTCAATTCCCCAAATTCAGGGATTTTGTCAATCCCCAAATGACAAACTGGTATAAAAACTGCACTAATCTATCTAATTCAGGAAAATGTAAGAGGAGATTCATACGAATGCACCTTTAACCCAGTTCCAGCCTCCTAAGGAGCTGGCACCTGTATTCTTTCTATCTAAATGTGAGGATTAATAAAACCAAGTTACCCCAGAAAGTCTTTAAAGAATAAAAGGTAAACTCTCCTTCAATGTAAGTTGACTCTTGGCTATTTCATGAATATGCCCATGTAATTTTGTGGCTGACAATATAGAAAATTTTCAGACCGTCCTTGGCTTATTTATTTATTTATTTAAGAGCTGTTTGGAGTTATGACAGCACTGAGAAAAGTGACTTAGAACTGGTCCTCGCACTCATGACCATTGCAGCATCCATGCAGTCACGTGATCAAAATTCAGACACTTGCCAAACAGCATATATTTATGGTGGTTGGAAGGTCCCGAGGTCACTTGTAACTTTTCCCAGAATCTCTTGACAAGCAGTCCATGGAGGAAGCATATGTATGATTCTTTTTAATGACCACAGCACAAGTTCATGAAATTAGCTGCCGCTCACTTCAAGAGCCATGGTGGCACAGTGGTTAGAATGCAGCGTTGCAGGCTAACTCTGCCCACTGCCAGCAGTTTGATTCTGATGGGCTCAAAGTTGACTCAAGACTTCCGTCCTTTCGAGGTTGGTAAAATGAGGACCCAGATTATTGGGGAATAATATGCTGATTCTGTAAACTGCTTAGAGAGGGCCATGAAGCACTGTGAAGCAGTATGTAAGTCTAAGTGCTATTGATATTAACAAACACATTACTTAGCAATGGAATTTCTGGTCCCAAATGTGGTTGTAAGTTGAGGACTACCTGCATAGCATTTATCTGAGTTTTTTTTTTTTCAACTTTCTAGTCTGCTCACCAGCCAAGAACTTGATGTAGGCTTATTATCTATGAATTCACTAAGTCTAGCCCTGATAATATTCCAACCCCAGGCAAGGTTGGATTCTTGAGATAATACAGCTAAGGGACAATCCAATCAACTATTTTTTTTTCTTTGCATGGGTCTTCCAAACTCCCATTATGCATACGTCATCTCTAGAGTAATGTCATGTTGGTTAATAGTTAACATAAATTACCAATGTGTGTAGACAATTATTCCTAGGAGAATTCAATTAACTTATTCGAATTGCCAAACTTTCTGATCGACAAGCTCAGCGTCTTAGCCACTGAGCCACCTAGTCAGGACAATGATCAGAAACTTGTCTTTTTCTACAATGTTAAAATTTGGGAATCCAAAGTATTAAGTGTTTGAGAATGGTAATTTAAGAGGAATGAGAGAGAAGAGTACACGTAGACCTTGACTTAAGACCATAATTGATCCCAAAATTTCTGCTGCTCAACAAGACCCTTGTTAAGTGAGCTTCGTCCCACTTTACAGCATTTCTTGCCACGTTAAGTGAATCACAGAAGTTGGAACACGGTTAAGTAAATCTGGCTTTGCGTGACAGAAGGTCGCAAAAGTTGGATCACACGATCAATTGCCAACCACCCTAAATACAGGCCAATTTCCAAGTCATAGGGATGCTGCAAATGGTTGTAAAAAATGGTCCATTTTCAGTGCCGTTGTAACTTCGAACAGTCACTAAACCAATGGTTGTAAGTAGAGGACTACCTGTGAATCATTCTGATACAGATAGGTACAGAAGAAGAGTGTTGGAGAAGACAACTAGAACTATTTGGGGAGCTTCTGGTTGCCCAACTCTGGTTAGGATTATGGAATTTACTTTTTTATTTACGCATACTCCTCATGATCGCATACTCCTCATGATCGGTTGTCTACAGGTAGTCCTCAACTTACAACCACAAGCGTGACTGGAAATTCATGAGAATCAGATCATAAGCTGAGGTGCCCCATATGACGTTTGTAACCATTGTTAAGTTGAGGCACCCATGACTGGACTCCAATATTACAACCGTTTTTATAACAGTTGTTAAGTGAATCAGGTATAGTTATAAGTCTGAACCCATTCCCCTAAATGGGCGTTTGTGACAGAAACCATCAAAAGAACACCACAAATTGTCACGGGACAGGGATGCTACAACCATTTGTGAATTGGTTGCCAAATGCCCAAAATGTAGCCAGATGACTGCATTTTACAGGGGTACGTTAAAAAAAAGGCTGGAAGTGCATTATAGGCCATAAAGCACTTTTTCTAAGGAATTCCTAACTGTGAACCATAATTACAGAATATACTCCATGAAGACCTCTCATGAAGACATCTCAAAACAGAGAGAGCTTGCTCCTCTTTGCTTGTGCCACAAAATTCGGCAAATGTGTGTGCTGCATACATTAGCAATTCTTTTGAAAAACAGCCTCACATTTTCCTGGAACTATATGTAACAGCCTTTGCGACTGATTCTGGGAAATGATGCAGCTGCTTTAAAGAGCTGCACAAAGGAGCTGGACTCATAGCCCACTCCCCTTTTTCCAAAACACCATTTTGGAATCCAATCTAAGGCACCATACAGTCTGGCACAATAACTTTCTTTCATTGACAGCGTTGCTATGGAAGCAGACAATCCGAGACAGTTACAATGCGGTAAATAAGGCTAGTAATGTGGTTGACTGTGGCTACTACGTGGACAGTAATTCAAGAAAGTATTTGGTAAGGAAGTGCAAAATTCATGAATCCAAGTAAACAGTGTACCAGAGAAGTTAGAAATACTTTTTTTACCTTCAAAACAATCCATTGCAGGTGCATTTTGATAGTTTTCAGAAGTAAATATTCCCAACCGGGAATAATTTACTGTCAGAAACTCCTTATCTGGTCCCAAAATGGTACAGTTCAGTAAGAAATCTGGAAAAAACTGCAGATCGTTCCTATCTTGGATCAATGAATTCTGCATATCCTTAACATTCAGGGTTTTAGGTTATAGGTTTATCATTAACATCCTCTGCCAAAGTCTTCTTTTACTGTAAATCCTACATCTGCCCACTCCAGTTTTCATTATTGTGTATACAGACTAAAAAAGGAACATTTTCAGATTTGCCATCCTATACCAGCTGAAGCATTAGGAAGGCCCCCATCATTGCTTTAAAGAGGTGTTGACAGGATCCATTGTGAAAATTTTGAAATGAATAAAATGTTTTTCATTGTGACCATTATCATCATAATCATCCTCACTGCTACTAGTGCTTATCAACCTGGAACATCTTTTAAGATGTGTGGGAACTTCAGTTCCCAGGTTGGGGGATTCTGGGAGTTGAGCTCCGCATGTCTTAAAGGTGCCAAGTTTGAGAAACACTTGACTTACTAGCACTACCAGGCCAAATCAATTCAATCTAGAATGCAGCCTTTCCATTGATGATTATGGATTGAAATCCACCAATTTGTTAGAATGTAAATTTTTTTTTTCAATTTCTTGAAAAACTCAAGAGTGCCAAGGGTGAATGAATGAATGGACTACCTTTCATACTTAATGAGATTGGAACCTGGATGTCCCCATTTCTAGCCCAGCGTTTAATGTAACTTAACTTATTTATTTATTCCAACTTCACACTGGCTCTCATAAACTCCATCCATTTTTTTTTAAAAAAAGGTTCATTCAATCCGCTCAGAAGCCCTCCCTTGCTTTCCTATTTTCCAGTTCTCTGCGAATAAATGAAATACCACTCTAAATTCAGTTCCTAGTAGCCCTGAATAAAGGGAGCACTTAGGTGGCCACTTCTCCTTCAGGTTCAAAATCCCATTTGGAGCTTGACATGTCAAATAAGTTAACAGAATAACAGCGTTGTAAGGGACCTTGAAGGTCTTCTAGTCCAACCTCCTGCTCAAGCAGGGGTCTGCAATCTTAAAAACTCAGAGCCATTTGGACCCGTTTCCCACAGAAAAGAAAACACCGGGAGCCACAAAACTTTTCCCGTGCCCGACTAGTTCTTGAGCGGCCACAAAACTAGCATGTGTAGTTAAACGTTCTGTTTTCTTCTGAAACTTTTTTCTTTTTTGGGATTTATCCATGGTTGGCCTACCCTGGAGTTGAAAAGCTCAACAAATCGTGTGCTGGCGGGTGTCACACACTGGCTATTGTGACGCATATTTTGAGCGACAAGGAACTGCAGCAGAGGAGTGAAAGAGCCACATGAGGCTCCAGAGCCACAGGCTGCTGATCCCTGCCCTATACTATTCCAGACAAGTGGCAGTCCAATCTCTTTTTAAAAGCTTCCAGTAATGGAGCACCCAGAACTTCTGAAGCGAGCCGTTCTACTGGTTAATTGTTCTCACTGTTAGGTTCTAGATTGCTTCCCTCCTTGATTCATTTCCATCCATTGTTTCTTGTCTTACCTTCTGTTGCAATAACCTAATCTCAACCCTGTAGACCCCAGAACTAAGAAAATGTATTGCATAGTAAAGTTGGGGACAGCCAAAGGTATCATGACTCTTAGCTATGTTCTTCTCAGATCTTCTTTGGTCTAGTAACTTCCAAAGCAGTGGAGAAAGAAAGCATAGAGTGAAACATGATGAATGGTGTTCCCTAAAGCATCGAAAAGGAATGTGCTCTTTTCATAGCAATGGGGGAAGAACAGAGTAGATACTTCCAAGAACCAGACTTGGCTTCAAATGCCTTCCTTGTGGGTAGCTGAATCAATAGCCCATTTATAGTTATCCAGCTTCTAGCATAAGCTTGCTACTGACATGAGCAACGAATGAGGGGGTGTGGCCCATTGGCTGCAATTACATATATTAAGGATTATAATCAAATATGGCTTTCATTCATTGTAATACTTATAACATTTTACTCATGTATATTTATGTATGAATATATGTCCTGTAGGCATTTCTTTCTTTTTGTAGTTTTCTGTTAGGTTTTACCCCTCCCCAATTTCTATATAACTTTCTATAAATATTGTTTGTATTCAATTAATAATTTTTTAAGTTTCTATTGGTTGTATACGGATTTTAAAAATCCTCATTCAGTCATAAGAGATTCAGTTAGAAAGGATTATGCGTGTTGTAGTTTTAGAAACACATTTTTGTCTTCATAGGGATGTACTCCCCCCCCCCAAGGCAGATAGTAATGGTATTTTTGAAAGAAAGGCAAGAGATATATAACCCTCAGATAGTAAGGTTCCTTCATAGTTTGTGGGCAAAGACAGCTGACAAAATTGTTGTACTTTGTGCCTAAGAGATTGCTTCCAATGACCTTGTTCTTCCCAATGTAAATCACTTTTGTCTTCAATTTCAGATGTTTTTACAGGCACTATTTGAAGAAGAAGAAGAAACCTTGGCTCCCAAGGCACTGCAGATATGTGGCCAAACACACCCAAGGCACTGCAGATATATAAATTTTTAAATACACTAGTGGGGAGGAAGGTGGGGAATTGGGTCTAGCCCCACCCCAACTGCAGATCTAATCAGGAGGGGGGGGGAGACAGCATGCAGACAGACAGTGGTCCAAAAAGCCAATGCACACCATTGGAATGTGCATGGATTCCAAAGCTAGGAACTTTAGAGTTCCAGTGGGAAGATATTGTTCTAAAGGATCATGAGTGGGGATTCTTTCTTTCTTGAAAAAAAAAATGCTGCTGCTCTTTATCTAATAGAGGAAGCCTGCAGCTCACTTAGTCTGCTTTTAATTCATCAGGTGCCAGCAAAAAGCTGCAGACACACCCTCACGCATGCCGAAGTGGATGCGTATACCGCAACGTAGGTCATGTAGAGGTGATCAGGGTGGGGCAGAGCTGGGAAGCAGCAGACACTGGATCCCGGAACACCCCTTAAATACCTCTTAAACAGCCTTCTAAGAACAATGCAGCATTTTGGAAAATAAATGATCCCTGGTATTGATTTTTCTTTCCCCTAAATGCCAAATGCACCCTAGAACCAGTTTACCAGAAAGAGAACAAAGCCCAGAAGCCAATTCTACAAATTGTAGGATTCTGCTTTCTCATTGTATCGCTATCATTTATCACAGACACAGTGCAGGTGCTGGATTATTTTTACTACTCCTAAATCCACTGGCAATCCCCTATTCCATAACGTCTAAAATTATAGCATGATCTAGTTCAGGGGAAAAAAAGGGGAGGACAGGAAAAATATAAAGTATGAGTTAGTTATGCCTACAGATCCTTGAGATAACAATCTCCAAGATAGGAAAGCCGATTTTAGTTCCTGTCCTAAGGATACAGGTGAATAGTCCTCTCTAGTCTTTTGATGTAAGTAGCACAAAAGGAGGAAAAAAAACTGACTATCAACTCAATGGATACAGCCTATTGTCTGCTTGGTACAATGCCCTAATTTTAAGGGGTGGGCTTAACATGTGCCAGAAACCCTGATTCACCAAGGATGTCGGGTAGAGCATAATCCAACAAGCTTCTGAAGTGTAGCAACACACAAACTGTTCAAAAGTTTGATTTTCTCAAAAAGGCTTTTTTCTCTCTGAAGGCCTAACTGGGCATCCTTCCTGTCTTTCAACAATGGATGCAGAGCATCCATTGGAAGGGACCTTGGAGGTCTTGTAGTCCAACCCCCTTGGCTCAGGCAGGCAATCAGAATTTCTCACACAGCCAGAAATTTAAGAAAGCAAGAGTTTTTTTTAAAGATAAGAGTTTTTTTTTTAAAAAAATGGGGAATATGGTGGGTGGGCACTGACAACCAGCCATTGTCTCTCTAGCTATGATCTCCCATTCTTTTTTTTTTTAAGCCTGCTCAGCTGAAATGTAACTCAAGGTTTTTAAGAACATCTGTTTTATTCCTTTCTACAGGCTAATTCAAGGGAAGAGAGCAACAGGACGATTTCAACAGCTTGTGTGGGAGGCTTTTCCTATAATCGGGATTTACTGCATGTGAAAGCAGTGGACTGGCCAAGGATCAGGCTCTGAAAGTAATTCTGGGGCTTTTAGCCAGTTCAGTCCCCCAACCCCCCAAAAAAGGTAAAATAAAAAAACCGTTCTGGTATGTAAAAAATTAACCATTCCCCTGCGAAATCTCCACTTCAACCACATGCGAAATCTCCACTTCAACCACACGCCTCGCTGCCATCTCCACCCACCCACCCACCCGGGCGTTGTTTCTTCCCCACCCCCTTTTCTGCTTTCAGAGACCCACCCGGTCATTACAGCGGCCATTACAGGCGCCCACAAAACCCCGTGTCTGCAGCTGCTGCAGCCGGGGCAGAAGTGCGACCATAGGGCTGGAAGGAGAGCTGGGCCGGACGGACAGACAGGCAGACAGGATGGAGGGAGGGAGGGAGTGAAAGGGAGAGAGAGAGAGAGAGAGAGAGGCGAGCGCGCCCAGCGGCCATGTGCTTCCCAGACTGCAGACAAAGACGGCTGGAAATGGTGGGCGGGTTAAAAAAAAAAAAGGTGGGGGGACGGAAGATTTGGCGCCAGTAATGGCATCCGTTCTGCAGTAGAGGAAGTCGATTAAAAAAAAAAAACCACCATTGTACTGATCAAGCTTTGCAAGCCAAGTGTTGTCCCTTATGGTTCTTGATGAACGTATCTTTTCTTTTATGTCCACTGAGAGCGTATGCACCAAGTCAAATTCCTTGTGTGTCCAATCACACTTGGCCAATAAAAAATTCTATTCCAAGCTTTCCTCAACTTGGCGCCCCCAGCAATACTCTCTCGACTCCAGCTCCCATCATCCACCACCACCCCACACCCTCTCAAGCATGCTTGCCTATGAGGGAAGGAAGCCCAAGATGTCTGAAAACTCGTTACAAGGGTTATTTTATTTTTTTTACACTAGGAGGAGTTCCCTTTCCAAGCAACTTTTCCCCTTTTGTAACATTTCAGGCCTCGGGCTTGCAACAAAATTACTGGAGGCCGCGGTTTCCCCCCCCCCCTTTTCTTTCTCCTGGCTTAATCCGAGGTTATTATACTAAGAGGTGCAGCTTCCGCGGTTTGGGGCAGGGTGGCTTTAAGGAGGGCTTAATTTCAAGATGGGATCTAAATGTCAGATAAGGACTTACAAGTCACGGAACCTCTCGACACTCCTAAATAAATATGTTAAATATAAATATATTTTAAAATATATTTTTATTTATAATATAAATATAAATAAATTTAGGACGACCTTTTCTAAAAAAAGGGGGGGGTAGGATTTCCCCTAATTTAAATGCTGTTTTATTCAATCCTAACAAAAACGGATAATTCAAACCGAATTCCGGATCCTTTCCCCCCCCCCCCATGTTTGTGGAGATTTTGGATGGCACATATTATGGAAATAAAAGGATTTGCTTTTTAAACGCCTTTCAAGGCATACCTCGATAAGTTTTAAAACGGGAAGAGCGCTTCGTGGGACCTACTCCCGAGTAAGCCTACCCGGAGTTTGGCTCACCACGTCTTGCAACCCCAGCCGTGCTTACTATAGGAAAGGGATTCAATTTAGTCTCCTAAATTGGTGAGCCGCGCCTCTGGTCGAAATCCCAATTTGGATCCTCTCTCTCTCTCTCCTTTTGCCTCGATCCCGTCTCTTAACGGATCAGGAAATCGGGGTGGGGCTCGGATAAAAAAAGTGGGGGGAATCAACCGCGTGGACACAAGACGATCCCATGGACCGTAATCCGTTCAGAAGAAACCGGGATTCGCTAGTCGCAAAAAAAGAAAAGAGAAAGGGACCGATACGGCGTTGTTGGATTTAGGTGGGGAGGCGGGAAGGGAATCCTGTGTGCGAATCCTCCCGTCTTTTTTCCCCCCCGCTCCGGCTGAGTTCAATTTCAAGCCTGCTTGACCCACTTCGCTTTTTCAATATCTATATAACTATAGAGATCGGCTACACACACAAACACACACCCGCCCTTTCCATTCCGGCGCTGAGTAAAAAAAAACACAAAAGCAACAACAACAGGGCTTTTGTTCTCGTTTTGTCACTCGATTCGGCTCTCTTTCGAAATTGCACTTCCTTTCCTCAGCCGCTTTGGCGCTAGAATTTACAGGCTACGCCGGATTATATCTGGCGGGCATTTGACTCCCCCCTCCCCTCCCCGACTAGAGTGGTGTCCACGGACGGACCTCTGCCATTAAGGACCTAATCCCATTCATTTCTAAATCACAGGATTAAAAGGGAAGGGCGAACAAAGGCAAGGGCCCCTCCCTTTAGAAGGGAAATTAAGTTAAGATGGTTTTAGCGGGGGGGGCGGGGGGCGGGAAGAGAAGGGGGAGCCTCTTGCCCCAATCTTTTTCCCTCGGATAGCGGCTTTAATCTAGAGGCGATCCCTTTATATACGGTACATATATTTATACATTTATTTGTATTTATTATATATATATAAAGGAAAGCACCGCTGTAAAAGGGTTCGATAGCGATCACACCGGGTGTTGTTTTTTTTTGCAACGGCGATCGAACAAAAGGTTTGCCCCGCAGCCCTTAATTTCAAAATTTAACGCAGCCACGTGCTTCTCGCCGCGGGAGCACTTCCGTTTTGCCACCGTGGCAAGGGATGAGATAGAAGCAGCATGGCAAAGCGTTTTGAGCCGTTCCACCTCCCGCTGTTTTTTCATCTTGACTATATTACACGTTTAACGCCGGATGGGGTGGACGGGGGAGTGGAGAGAGAAAGAGAGAAAATTTGCCAGCCTCACCTTTGCTCCGATCTGGTTACCACATTGCCCAGCTTGAATGTGTACGATTTCCCTCATTTTGTCTTTTGCTTCTTAATGCCTCGCCCGCACTTCTGCTTTTTAATAATAATAAAAAAAGAAGATTGTGCTAGCCGGACGCCGCTGCTCCTTTAAGTATAATTTAGAACGTTGCGGAGCTCAAGGTTCTCTTCTCCGAACGCGGCGGCAACAGCGAAACGTTCTAAGGAAGATAGCTGGGTAGCCTGCGGAGAACCAGACAAAGCTTTTATAAACTGGCGGTCGGCTCACGCTCTGATTGGTTGAAAGGGATCAGGAGCGCGCGCTGATAGGGCAGAGGGGGGGGCCACGAAGAGCCACGTGGTAAAAAAGGGAGGGGGTGAAGGCAGAGTTGGGGTGTGGTCGGTGACTGGAGGGAGTCGGGGAGAAAAATGCGATCTCCCCCCCACTTTTTCTTTTTGTGGCGGTGATAAAATGGGAAGGGGCGTTGGAAGGCTTGGCTAATGGGCGAGAAATGATAAAAACCAACAACACATCGTCCGTCCTCTGCATTACAGCAATACGCCACGAGATCCCGTCCGCTTTTGTGTTACGTTCAGTGGGTGATTCTTTCCTTGCTGTGCTCGCCGCCCTCTTGTTTTAAAGACTTTCGGGCATGTATGGGGGTGCAAAACGCATTTGCTGTAATGACTTCATTTTTAAAAGGCTTCATGGTTTCTCAAAATGCCTAGTTAGCGAAACGCCCTTCTTTGTGGCGTGTTGCTTATACCTATCGGGAATAGGGAGGGGTCTTTCAGCGTTTGAAAATGGAGGGGGCAGAATATTATAGTTGGATGTGTGTATGTGTCCCCCTCCCAATCAAGGTATTTATTTAGCCTGGAAAAATGCATTATTCCTTGGTACTAAGGGTTCCCATGAAAGATTAGGAGTTAACCTCTTATACAATGATCTTATTCTTGGCTTTATCTAATTTCTTGTTTTCATGCTATTTATTTACCCTATCTTTTGTATTACTGCTGTAAAGTTGGGCTTAATAGGAGTACCTAGAGTAGTCTAGTTTTCTACAGTGTGGTCCTAGGACCCACGCGCCCACCCCCTCCATCAAAAATCCTCTCAAGGATTCTCAAAATCAAAAGTATTTGCCAGTCAATGTTGAATATATATATATACATATAAAATTTATGTGTACCCTATCACTATCATTAAGTGTTGTACCTTATGATTCTTGATGAACATTTCTTTTATGTACACAGAGAGCATATGCACCAAAGACAAATTCCTTGTGTGTCCAATCACACTTAGCCAATAAAAAAATTATATTCTACTCTTATTAAAATCCCATAATCCTGAGATGCAGTTGTGACTGTGATTGTGTCAATGTTAATTTTATACAGTAAATATTTATAAATATCACCCTAACAGACAAAAGGCTCTTATCCGTTATTTTTAAAAATGAGCAGGAGCCCTGAGAAAGAAAAAGTTTTAAGAAACTGGTTTTGGGGTAGCACGATATTTAGCCACCCTGCCACTGACGGCGAACGATAAAATGTTTTATAGTCCTAATGTGAATTGTGCAATATGTACTGCTAATTGCATTAATGATTTTGGAGATGTCATAGTTTTTTGCATTAATGCATTGTATTTTAATATGGACCCTTGAGGGCATATCTTGCTAGGAAGAGATAACATTGCTGACAATGAACCAGTAATAGTATTATGGGGAAAAATTGGGCGGGATTTAATTAATACAGATTGAAGCTTATTTATTATTCCTCCCCAAAAAAAGAGAGAAAATGCATTTGGGGAAAATTGCAGGAGGAGAGCTGCAATAGTCTAGGTTAGCCAAAAATCAAGGAGACCGTAGTGACTGTTTAGACCCACCAATATTATTTAAAAACCTTTGAATGAACTGCAGCTCCTTGAAACATTATATCTTTTAATAAAATCTTCTAGTGTATGTATGGTGGGTGGGGAGGGGGAGAAAGAAGGCCAGCAAAAAGAAAGACATTTCAGAAGTAAGCAAAATCAAAATGTTACACTTTTCCTTGGTGCGCGCTAATTATTAACCTAGAAAATTAGCAATTCATGTTTTGTACAGTGTTTTGTACATAGCGAGCAATCTTGTTTATTTCTGGCTTTACATTTTTTTTAAACTCTTTTTTTGTCTTAACCTTTTCTAGTTTCTCTTAAGCTTTTAGGTAGGTAGAAACAAATCTGACATTCCGTTATGTCACCATATACGAGGTTTTACATTGCTTACACCTAATCATTGAAAGGAAGGATTTTTGTCTATTATTTTTCACAGTATATACCTGATATACAATAGAACTAAAGTCAACTAGAGCAGGAAGTCCCCTAATAGTTCATATGCAGCCCTAAACAGTCAAACCATTAAAGAAGAAATAGCTTACCGTTCAGACACTAATTCTTGATTTGTGAGGCTGCCTACTATATATTCCCTCAGCTATCAAAAGTATTTCTCTGTTGATTTCCCCCAGGAGCTTCTTACTCTCTGCTCAAATTTCTCTTTTGTTTCCTCAGCCCATAAATTTTCATGGCATGTTCTTTTTCCAAGCTGCTAAATTGCTTTTTCGTTTAAAATCCCTAAGTTACTACCTGCAGTGGGTTGTTGTTTTTTTTGCAGCAGTTTCCTTCTGCACATGTTAAGCTCATCTTTCCTGACTCATCACTACTTTGGGCTTTCTCTATTTTTATACCTATGCCTGTCCTTGCTCCATTCCCCATAGTTGTTGTTTTTTTTTGGAAAACTCATAACCCTGCTGAATAATAAAAGCCCATGTCAGTCAATATACAGGTAGTCCTCAATTTAACGGCCACAATTGGGTCCAAAATTGATTTTGCTAAGTGAAAAATACGTTAAGCCCCATTTTACGGCCTTTCTTGCCATTGTTGCTAAGTGCATCACTGCAGTTATTAAGTTAGTAACACTGTTGTTAAGTGAATCTGGCTCCCCCATTGATTTGGCTTGTCAGAAGGTTGCAAAAGGAGATCACGTGACTCCGGGACGCTGTAACCATCATACATGGGAACTGGTTGTCAAGCATCCAAATGTAAATCACGTGACCACAGAGATGTTGCAACGGTCATAAGTGTGAAAAACGGTCCTAAGTCCATTTTTTTCAGTGCCTTTGTAACTTCAGTCATGAAATGGAACAGTTGTAAGTCAAGGGACGGACTTAAGGGATGCGGTGGCTCAGTGGCTAAAATGCTGAGCTTGTCGATCGAAAGGTCAGCAGTTCAGTGGTTCGAATCCCTAGTGCCAGATAATGGGGTGAGCTCCCGTTACTTGTCCCAGCTTCTGCCAACCTAGCAGTTCGAAAGCATGTAAAAAAAATGCAAATAGAAAAATAGGGACCACCTTTGGTGGGAAGGTAATAACGTTTCGTGCACCTTTGGTATTTAGTCATGCCAGGCACATGATCACAGAGACATCTTTGGACAGCGCTGGCTCTTTGGCTTTGAAACGGAGATGAGTACCACCCCCTAGAGTCAGGAACGACTAGCAGATATGTGCAAGGGTGACCTTTACCTTTAAGTCAAGGACTCTCTTGTATTTTTAATAAGGGCCAACCAACACCCTTGTTCCTCTACAACTGGTGTTTGATATTTGGAGATATGCTATCCCAAACTCAGCGAGGTCAAACACTGGGCCCTATCTAACAAAATGAAATTCAATGGTGAGAAAACTAAGAATAGAATAGAATAGAATAGAATTTTTATTGGCCAAGTGTGATTGGACACACAAGGAATTTGTCTTGGTGCATATGCTCTCAGTGTACATAAAAGAAAAGATACGTTCATCAAGGTACAACATTTACAACACAATTGATGATCAATATAGCAATATAAATCATAAGGATTGCCAGCAACAAGTTATAGTCATACAGTCATAAGTGGAAAGAGATTGGTGATGGGAACTATGAAACGATTAATAGTAGTGCAGATTCAGTAAATAGTCTGACAGTGTTGAGGGAATTATTTGTTTAGCAGAGTGATGGCCTTCGGGAAAAAACTGTTCTTGTGTCTAGTTGTTCTGGTGTGCAGTGCTCTATAGCGTCGTTTTGAGGGTAGGAGTTGAAACAGTTTATGTCCAGGATGCGAGGGATCTGCAAATATTTTCACGGCCCTCTTCTTGATTCGTGCAGTATACAGGTCCTCAATGGAAGGCAAGTTGGTAGCAATTATTTTTTCTGCAGTTCTAATTATCCTCTGAAGTCTGTGTTTTTCTTGTTGGGTTGCAGAACCGAACCAGACAGTTATAGAGGTGCAAATGACAGACTCAATAATTCCTCTGTAGAATTGGATCAGCAGCTCCTTGGGCAGTTTGAGCTTACTGAGTTGGCGCAGAAAGAACATTCTTTGTTGTCTTTTTTTAATGATGTTTTTGATGTTAGCTGTCCATTTGAGATCTTGCGATATGATAGAACCCAGAAATTTGAAGGTTTCTACTGTTGATACTGTGTTGTCAAGTATTGTGAGAGGTGGAAGTATGGAAGGGTTTTTCCTAAAGTCTACCACCATTTCTACGGTTTTGAGTGTGTTCAGTTCCAGATTGTTTTGGTTGCACCACAAGGCTAGTCGTTCGACTTCTCGTCTATATGCGGATTCGTCATTGTCTCGAATGAGACCAATCACTGTTGTGTCATCTGCGAACTTCAGTAGCTTAACAAATGGATCATTGGAGATGCAGTCATTGGTATACAGAGAGAAGAGAAGTGGGGAGAGCACACAGCCTTGGGGGGCCCCTGTGCTAATTGTACAGGTATTTGATGTGATCTTGCTTAGCTTCACCTGCTGCTTCCTGTTTGTTAGGAAGCTTGTGATCCACTTACAAGTCTGTAAGTGTAAGGCAAGTACTTAGGCAAGAAAAACCAAATGCACATGGATAGGTCATTGATGACTGACCTTTTTGCCATCGTATGGCAAAATCTAGGGGGAGCGCGGAGGGGGTTGCGCACGTGTGCCCACACCCATAATTCTATGCGCCCTGCCCCTACACATGCACGTGTGACACCCCCCCCATGCGACCCCTGCTTTTGGCACATGATGGCACAGTGGGCCCGGTAGGCCCGTTTTTTGGTCTCCCCAGGCTGCAGAGCCTCTCTAGGAGCCTGGGGAGGGTGAAAATGGCTTTCCCCCCCCCGAGGCCCTCCAGGGACCAGAAACTGCCCGTTTGCCAACTTCCAGTGGGACAGGAAGGCTTGTTTTGTGCTCTCCCCAGGCTCCAGAGCCTCTCTGGGAGTCTGGGAGGCAAACGCCTTCCCACCAAAGATGGTCCATATTTTTCTACTTGCATTTTTTTACGTGCTTTCGAACTGCTAGGTTGGCAGAAGCTGGGACAAGTAACGGGAGCTCACCCCGTTACGCGGTATAGGAATTCGAACCACTGAACTGCCGAGCTTTCAATCAACAACCTCAGCATCTTAGCCACTGGCTTAATTGAAAATGTCAGTTAATTTAACCATGGCTGTAAAAACCCAATTATTGCTTTACAGTAATTTCTCTTTGGCGACTCACCTTTAGGTCTTGACTTGTGTTACGACATCCTATTAACCATTTTGTTGAAGATATGAACATCAACCTGCCCTTTACCCCACCACAGAAGGATCTCCACTTTCCTTTTTGCCATCGTATGGCAAAATCTAGGGGGAGCGCGGAGGGGGTTGCGCACGTGTGCCCACACCCATAATTCTATGCGCCCTGCCCCTACACATGCACGTGTGACACCCCCCCCATGCGACCCCTGCTTTTGGCACATGATGGCACAGTGGGCCCGGTAGGCCCGTTTTTTGGTCTCCCCAGGCTGCAGAGCCTCTCTAGGAGCCTGGGGAGGGTGAAAATGGCTTTCCCCCCCCCGAGGCCCTCCAGGGACCAGAAACTGCCCGTTTGCCAACTTCCAGTGGGACAGGAAGGCTTGTTTTGTGCTCTCCCCAGGCTCCAGAGCCTCTCTGGGAGTCTGGGGAGGGCAAAAACGGCCTTCCCCACCCCCTTGTACGCCGGAAATGGCCCGTTTGCCAGCACTGTCCGAAGACGTCTCCATGGTCATGTGGCCAGCATACCTTAACGCCAAAGGTGCACGGAACATTGTTACCTTCCCACCAAAGATGGTCCATATTTTTCTACTTGCATTTTTTTACGTGCTTTCGAACTGCTAGGTTGGCAGAAGCTGGGACAAGTAACGGGAGCTCACCCCGTTACGCGGTATAGGAATTCGAACCACTGAACTGCCGAGCTTTCAATCAACAACCTCAGCATCTTAGCCACTGGCTTAATTGAAAATGTCAGTTAATTTAACCATGGCTGTAAAAACCCAATTATTGCTTTACAGTAATTTCTCTTTGGCGACTCACCTGTAGGTCTTGACTTGTGTTACAACATCCTATTAACCATTTTGTTGAAGATATGAACATCAACCTGCCCTTTACCCCACCACAGAAGGATCTCCACTTTCCTTTTTTTGCCAGGTTTCCAAAGTGGCGTTTTACAGTTCTTCACATCAGTTGTGCTGTCCAGTTTGCCTGAAATACAACATGCTGAACTATGGGCCCCTTTGAAGGAAGACAGTAGCTCACATGGTTAAGATGCAGGGTTGGAAGTTAGCAAGCCCCTGTTTAAGACCTGAGTGCTGCATTGGGGTGGGGTGAGCTCCTGTCCTTTGTTCCAGCTCCTGTCGGGGTCATGAAAGGAGCCCCCAACTGGCCATCCCCTGGACAACAGCTTCTGACAAGAGTGTGATGCGATAAGCCCCTTTGTTCCCAGTGGCTACCTGAGCTGCCAACCAGCAGTGAAATCCAATTTTTTCAACTACCAGTTCTATGAGTGTGGCTTGGTGGGATGACAGGGGAGGATACTGCAACATCCCCATTTCCTTCCCACTCCAGGGGAAGGTTATTGCAAAATCCCAATTCCTCCCAATCAGCTGAGACTCTGGAGGCAGAGAATAGATGGGGGCGGGGCCAGTCAGAGGTGATATTTACCGGTTCTCCAAACTACTCAAAATTTTTCTTCAGAACTGGTCAGAACCTGCTGGATTTCACCCCTGCTGCCAACCCTCTGGCTCCTGGCCACTGACTTTCAGGGCCATTTGTCTTTGGGAAGTGAGAGAACTGGGTTTTTCTACTGGGCCACAAGACTATCTGTTCAATTCTCTGACCCACCCTGAGGATCAGGAGAAGCAGAAAGAGAAGGACGATCTTTCTGAGTGGCAGTCCTGGCACCTGCGTATCTGTTGCTGCTGCTAGTGGCTGCCACCAAAAGAGGCATTTTCCACACTTGTCTCATTTGCGATGGAATCTGACTGTGAGTTGCAGGAGGTGGTGAGGGGGTTTAGGTGTCTTTCCCAAGGTGCTAAGAGGCAAATCAGTCTTGTCCTTGGTATGCAGAAGGAGGGCCAGGAGGAATCCTCCCTAAACCTTCATATGTCTGATAGTTTTGCAAAACGCGCTTTAGTCTGGCAAGATTCCTGCCTAGGAGTGAACAGCAGTAAAGAAACTACTCAGCAATTCGAGGTGTGGTTCTTGATTCCTTGTGCCTGACACCTTGCTTCTTTTGCAGACAGCAACACTTCTCTCTCTCTCTCTCTCTCTCTCTCACTCTCTCTCTCTCTCTCTCACACACACACACACACACACACACATACACAAACACACACCATCTGCTTAGTTGTAAGAGTTGAAATTGAGGTCAGCACTTCTATAAGCTGGCACAATTTCTTGCCAGTTCCCATCCTGGATGACAGTGAATTTTGCACACTGGTTCCTTCAGATCAGAGGAAAATCAAAAGCTCTCATTATTTTGTGGTGGCTTTCATCAGGCACCAAAGCCTGGGTTGTTCCACGTTCACATCCCTTTTGGTTATACCCTAGAAACAAAATCAAAGCAAATCATAACACTGGGATAAGGGATTTTTTTCTTTCCTGAAATAAACCTTAATATCGCAGGAAGTAAAGTCGTATAATTAGAAAGTTTGATGTCTTTTTTATTGTCATTCCCCATCCCTACACCTCCAGCAGCTGTACATAGCCCTGAAACAGCTGGAAGATGGCTTAAAACTGTAGGAAGTGAGCACCCACCCCTCTCCTAGAAGAATGAAGTATTTTAGGAAATATTAAAAAGGCAGAATATATTTCCCTGGATGAGAAATGGAGAAACATGATTTAAAGACAGAGCAGCTCCCACCTTCCTGCCTCCCCCCCCACCTTTGTCAATGGGCCAGAGCAGTGGTGGGTTTCAAATTTTTTTACTACCAGTTCTGTGGGTGTGGCTTGGTGGGTGTGGCAGGGGAAGGATACTGTAAACTCTCCATTCCCGCCCCACTCCAGGGGAAGGTTACTGCAAAATCCCCAGTTCCTCTTGATCAGCTGGGACTCGGGAGGCAGAGAATAGATGGGGGTGGGGCCAGTCAGAATTTTTACTACTGGTTCTCCGAACTACTCAAAATTTCCACTACCGGTTCTCCAAAACTAGTCAGAACCTGCTGAAACCCACCTCTGAGGCAGAAATTCATTCTCCCCACCTTTGTCAATGGACCATCATCTGCAACACAATAGGACCCATCTAGCAACACAAACTCACCACATGGTACCTGGGAAGATTACATCAGCCAGCAAGGCTAGCTAAGACGCCCACCCCCTGGGAGTCTGACAACTAATCAAGATACTCTTCCTGTGCCCCAGGAAGTTCAAAGCTCAGAGAGGGCACAAAACCCAGGCACTCTCAGTATCTCAGCCCTTTTCTGTTCAGGAACTCAAACCATGTGATCCTGTCCACCATTAAACCATCTTTCCAAGCAGTCTCCATGTTTCTAGTGTCTTTTTCCCCACTTGGAACTGAACCCAGATGGACATTTCTCCCAACAAAACAAAGAATAGGAAAATCACAGCACGTGTCCTGGTGTTCTGTTTCCCTTCCCCCAATACTCCCAGCAAAGAGTCCGTCAGAGGCCTTCCTTTTTTTTCCTTTTATTTACATAGATACATGTCCTGGCCACGTCTACCCACGGGCCTGCCAAGTTTCTGGAGATAACGAGGAAATTATAGATAAGGCCAGAATTACTCACGAATATATTCTTCCCTCCATGAATTAGCTTGCGCCAAATTCATTGTTTTGTCCGAGACAAAAAACCAGGAAGTCCCGCCTCCTATTTATAGTCTCTGCAGATGTCACTGCATGACAATTATGACTTGGCTTTGTCCCAACTCTTCCGCTGCTGCGCACGCCGATCAAGCCTTCGTAACCTTGCGTCCCTCCAAAACTGTTCTTGGGGCGCTACAATCAGAAGAAAGCCGGAGAATCAGGCCCCGCCGGCCCTCCCTCTGAGTGGGTGCCAGGGAGGGAGAGGGCTCAAGAGAAGCAGGGCTTGCCAGGTCTTCCTCATTTTCTGAATCATCGGAGTCCAGGAGTCTGGGTCCAGGAACCTGGGTCACAACACTATCCCTCACCGCAGGGCCCTTCCCCCGGGGCTGACGATCGGGATGCGGTCGGGCTGGGTTCTGCTCATGGAAGGCCTGCACCAGGTCAGGGGCATGAACGCCGGAGGCATCTACCCAGGAGAAATCAGTCCCGTATCCCTTCCACGCGATCAAATATTGAAACGACCTTTAGCCAGCGAGAGTCTCAGACGCTGTGGACTTCAGATTCCTCAGATCCGTCCTCAGCGACAGTGACGGTGCTGTTGGGCACCGAAGGGGACTCGTGTGGCCTCAGGAACCAGAAGGGACCGGTGAAAACGGGTGGATCCGCATGGATCGTGGCAGGGTCAGTCGGTAGGCTACCGGGTTGATGACTGCCTCGACAGGGAACGGGCCGATGAATCGGTGGTCCAACTTCTTTACCGGGCGGTCGGACGGGAGGTGTTTGGTGGAGAGCCACACCCGGTCTCCAACTGCCAGCGGGGGCGTTGCCCGTCGGGAGCGGTCGGCGGACCGTTTGTAGTCCTCCTTTGCCCGATTCAGCTGCTGACGTACCAACTGTTGGACCGCATGCAATTCCGTCAGGAAGGTCTGCGTTTCGGGAACAGGAGAGTCCGGTGGTGCCAGAGGGAAGAGCCGCGTGTAGCTGCTCTAACTGCTGCTGTACCTGCTGCTGATCCATCTTTGGTGGAAGATGTTTTAGTCAGGTCTCGGACAAAATGTTCTGTTTCCCTTCCCCCAATACTCCCAGCAAAGAGTCCGTCAGAGGCCTTCCTTTTTTTTCCTTTTATTTACATAGATACATGTCCTGGCCACGTCTACCCACGGGCCTGCCAAGTTTCTGGAGATAACGAGGAAATTATAGATAAGGCCAGAATTACTCACGAATATATTCTTCCCTCCATGAATTAGCTTGCGCCAAATTCATTGTTTTGTCCGAGACAAAAAACCAGGAAGTCCCGCCTCCTATTTATAGTCTCTGCAGATGTCACTGCATGACAATTATGACTTGGCTTTGTCCCAACTCTTCCGCTGCTGCGCACGCCGATCAAGCCTTCGTAACCTTGCGTCCCTCCAAAACTGTTCTTGGGGCGTTGCCAAATCAGAAGAAAGCCCGGGAGAATCAGGCCCCGCCGGCCCCTCCCTCTGAGTGGGTGCCAGGGAGGGAGAGGGCTCAAGAGAAGCAGGGCTTGCCAGGTCTTCTCCCTCATTTTCTGAATCATCCGAGTCCAGGAGTCTGGGTCCAGGAACCTGGGTCACAACACCTGGTTTCTTTTTTTACTAGGACATTTTGGCCTAAACAAGCACAAATGGAGTAGTAATTCTTAATCTCTTATCATACTGGTTTTCAGCATTGTAATATTTGATTTAACATTAATTGTGCTTTATCTTGTTGGAAGTTAAAACCCACCCCTCTCCTAGAAAAATGAAATATTTTAGGATATACTGAAAAGGCAGAATATTTCCCCTAAAAGGGAGGCAGAAACTCAGCCCCCACTCCACCTTTGTCAATGGGTCATTAAGGCCTAGGCCAGTCTATTCTACATAACAAAGATCTACCACCTTCAAGCAGAGCCATTTCATTGGAATATTGCATCCAGTTTTGGTCGCCATGATGTAAAAAAGATGCTGAGACTCTAGAAAGAGTGCAGAGAAGAGCAACAAAGATGATTAGGGGACTGGAGGCTAAAACATATGAAGAACGGTTGCAGAAACTGGGTATGTCTATGTTGTGTCTTGTCCGCTCTCACCGCAGCCGGGGTCTGCTTATCTGCTCCCGAACACGGAGGAATGTTTGCCTCCTGGCCCCAGTTCTGGCTCCATGCCCAGACAAGCTGCAGAGGAGGGGGCACCTCCCGGTCCCAGCCCTGGCTCCATGCCCAAGCAGGCTGCAGAGGAGGGAGCATCCCCCAGCCCCAGCCCTGGCTCCATGCCCAGGCAAACGGAGCAGCTAGACCCCTCCCCCTCCTCCACAGCATGTGAGCCTGAGGAAAGTTTACTTCCAACAACAGCTGATTGGAGTGACCCTTGCATCAGAAGATTGGATAGGCGGAGGCAACAGAAGGAAGGGAGGGGCAGGCCTTAATGAGTGCTGAGTCATGGAGCCACACCCCATGTCCTATATAAAGGATCTGCTTTCTGGCAGTCTCTGAGTCAGGCAAAGTCGAACTTATCTTGCTGAAGTCACTTACTGGTCTCCTGCCTGCTCTGAGGACTTTGCTAGGACTTTGGGCAGAGCTGCAGAGGCAAGCCTGATTCGGATTTCCCTGACCCGGCCGTCAGCGGAGGAGTGGGACACGACAATCTAGTTTAACAAAAAGAAGGACTAGGGGAGACATGATAGCAGTGTTCCAGTATCTCAGGGGTTGCCACAAAGAAGAGGGAGTCGGGCTGTTCTCCAAGGCACCTGAGGGTAGAACAAGAAGCAATGGGTGGAAACTGATCAAGAAGCAACTTAGAACTAAGGAGAAATTTCCTGTCGGTTAGAACAATTAATAAGTGGAACGACTTGCCTGCAGAAGTTGTGAATGCTCCAACACTGGAAATTTTTAAGAAAATGTTGGATAACCATCTGACTGAGATGGTGAAGGGTTTCCTGCCTGGGCAGGGGGTTGGACTAGAAGGCCTCCAAGGTCCCTTCCAACTCTGTTGTTATATTATTATATTATATTATATTATATTATATTATATTATATTATATTATATTATATTATATTATATTATATTATATTATATTATATTATATTATATTATATTATATTATATTATATTGCCCTTCATTGCATCACCCACCACGTTTCAACCAAACTTAGCACATGGACAACTGAAAAGGATAGCTATGACCTTTGACAGCAACCAATCAGGATACTCTTACTGTGCCCCAGGAAGTTCAAAACCAGAGGGGGTATAAAACCCAGGGACTCCTTTTTTTTTCTTTCATCCAACATCTTCAAGGCATGTGATCCATTAAAACCATCTTTCCAAACAGCCACCATGTTTCCAGTGTCTTTTTCCCAACTTGGAACTGTTGGAAGAAATGTCCATCTGGGTTGAGTTCCAAGTGGGGAAAAAGACACTGGAAACATGGAGACTGCTTAAAAAGATGGTTTAATGGTGGACAGGATCACATGGTTTGAGTTCCTGAGCAGAAAAGGGCTGAGATGCTGAGAGTGCCTGGGTTTTGTGCCCTCTCTGAGCTTTGAACTTCCTGGGGCACAGGAAGAGTATCTTGATTAGTTGTCAGACTCCCAGGGGGTGGGCGTCTTAGCTAGCCTTGCTGGCTGATGTAATCTTCCCAGGTGCCATGTGGTGAGTTTGTGTTGCTAGATGGGTCCTATTGTGTTGCAGATGATGGTCCCATTGACAAAGGTGGGGAGAATGAGTTTCTGCCTCTGGCCCATTGATAAAGGTGGGGGGAGGCAGGAAGCTGCAGGGAGCTGCTTTGTCCTTAAAACATGTTTCTCTATTTCTCATCCAGGGAAATATAATATTCCGCCCTTTTTAATATTTCCTAAAATATTTCATTTTTCTAGGAGGGAGGGGGGGTGCTGACTTCCTACAGAACTGAACCCAGAAGGATATTTCTTCCAACAATCTGTTGCATACATTTTGAGCCAGTCAGTCTCTCTCACTTGATACATTCACATAAGGTAGCTCAACTGCACCTCCCATACCCAGATTACAGTTGCCAGATTCAGTAAATTTAAAATGACTGCTACTCCAGATCTGGATAACACTGAAACTAAGTCTTTAGTTATACACAATGTGGATTAAGATGGCATTATCTACACATTTGGTCACTTCCCGACTGCCATCTGCTCCAGTCTCCAGTCTCTGGGGCAGTTTGCCACAATCTGCGTGTTAAAAGCAAGTAATATACTGTAAATTTCCTCCTTGATCTGTTGAAAGCACTTAAAAATTGAATTCTTTTATAATCTGATCTGATGCGGCCATCTTTATTTTCATTTTAATGCTATTATATTGGGAAGAGATATTCCATTGTTAAAGAAGGCAGTTGTTGAATTGTGTGCAATTTTATGACTTTACTTTTGCTACAGTTGTGAGTCACGCAGTTGTTAAAACAAATCCAGATTCCTCCTTTGACTTTGATAGGTGTTCCTGTTTTAGGAGGGGGCTGGACTTGAAGACCTCCAAGGTCCCTTCCAGTTCTATTCTATTCTATTCAAATGGTGATCACATGACCCTGGGATGCTGCAAACATCGTAAATACATGCTGAATTTTGTAAAGAAAAGTCACTGAGTTTTATTTATTTATTTATTTATTTTATTTTATTTTATTAGATTTATAAACCGCCCTTCTCCCGAAGGACTCAGATCACATGACCATGGTTGCGACCATTGTAAGTGCGAGGACCATCTATAAATCACTTCTTTCGATGCTATTTATTACTCTGAATGATCGCTAAAAGAACGGATGTAAATCGAGGAATAAATGCAGTTGCTGTAAAAAGCCACGGGGGGAGGTTTAGTCACCCTCTCCCTCAAATTTGAACAAAGCATCTCATCCACAGCATCTAAAAAAAAAAATCAGCTGATGTAGCAACTTGAAATGTGTGACAACTGATCCAAAAGTGACAATATCATGGAAATACACAACCCATCTTGGAGCAGGCAAGTGCCATGTGTCAGATACCAATAGCACTTAGACTTATATATTGCTTCAGAGCTCTCTCTAAGTGGTTCACAGTCAGCATATTAGCCCCCCAAACAATCTGGATCCTCATTTTACCAACCTCAGAAGGATGGAAGGCTGAGTCAACCTTGAGCCTGGTGAGATTTGAATTGCCGAACTACTGACAGCCGGCAGTCAGCAAAATTTGTTAGCCTATAGTACTCCATTCTCACCACTGCGCCACCCCGGCTCTTTTATTAACCGAAACATTTCTTGCAGCTACAACTATATCCATAGTTAACATGAACAGATACATTATTTTACAATGTGGCAGCATTGTAAAGTTTTAAGCTGTTGTTGGAAGAAATATCTTTCTGGGTTCAGTTCCAAGTGGGGGGAAAAGACACTGGAAACATAGAGGCTGCTTAGAAAGATGGTTTTAATGGTGGACAGGATCACATGCCTTGATGATGTTGGGTGAAGAAGAAAAAGGGCAGAGATGCTGAGAGTGCCTCAGTTTTATGCCCTCTCTGGGCTTTTGAATTTGAGCTTGTATTCTGATTGGTTGCCAGACTCCCATGGGGCCACAGAGGGGCAACTCTGTAGGCTGTGTTTTTGAGCCCCTGGCTTGGTTGAGCCTTGCTGGGTGATGCAATCTTCCCAGGTGCCAGGTGCTGAGTTCTGTTGCTAGATGGGTAGAGGGCTAATCCTACCTTTGTTGCATCTTGGGTGAGGGCATTTTGCCTATGAATAGACATAGCCATCTCTTTATCTCTTAAGAGCTGACACCTGCTGTGGGCTATTGAGGAGGTTGGGGGCTTTAAAGAGTGAGTCTGCTTCCTGCCTAAAAAAAAGCTGGCTGAGGAACTCTGGGAGTTGAAGTCCACAAGTCTTAAAGAGACCAAGGTTGGAGACCCCTGACCTAGGTCACCTCCACCATGGATGTGCGCACGCCAGCCAGCTGATTTTCGGCTGGCCCCGCCAACACGGCCCCTTCCTTCCTAGGAGTCTCCACACGGCCCATTTTGGATGCCAGGTAAAGTACAGGGCTCGTGCGGAGGCTCTGGGAGGATGAAAAACGGGTCTCCCGGAAGTCCAGAAACAACGTGTTTCTGACCTCTGGAGGGCTGGGGAAGGCTGTTTTCAACCTCCCCGAGCTCCAGGAAAGCTTCCGGAGCCTGGGGACGATAAAAAACGGGCCTAACAGAAGTCTGGAAACCAGCCGTTTTTGGCCTCCAGAGGGTCGGGGGAGGCCATTTTTGCCCTCCCCAGGCTCCAGGAAAGCCTCCAGAGCCTGGTGAGGGCAAAAAACAGGCCTACCGGAAGTCCAGAAATGGGTTGTTTCCGGCCTCCAGAGACTTCAGGGAGGCCTGCTAGGCCTAAAATGGGGCACGGGAGGGGGGCACCGGCACATGTGCAGGGGACAGGGCAGCATGGGTGGGGGAGACACATGTGCGGGGGGGGCATTGCATTATAGGTATGGGCACGCATGCATGCGACACCCCCCCCCCCCGCACTCCACCCGCTTTTGGCACACCACGGCAAAAAAGGTTTGCCATCACTGCCTTAGAGCGAATTGGCTTCTCTCTCCCTCCATACAAACAATGCCAGACTGCAGGGGAAACTTCTCTGGTTCATTCCCCAAAGCCTCTCAAAGATGCTTTAAATGTTTTAATTCACAGCCAGCTGCTCAGAGGGATGCTGAATGTTAAAAGGTCGGGTTAGAAAGTTTTTCTTTCGTTCAGAAATGGGTTTCAGAAGTTGAGATGTGTCATCTGTGGAAGCGAAACGGAGGTCAAATCAATGAAAGCCAATTCTCACGGAGATTTCTTTTTTTTTTTTTATACAAAAGCAAGCTGACATCGGGGGGGGGGGGCATTTATGTACTTTACCTCTGAATAATTTAGGCACCAAGCAATGTCCATTTTGTTCCTCTGAGCTTTTAAAAGCACTTAGGATGTGTATCCATTTGGCCTCCTTCCAGAACATAGCTTTGGATACGTATCATTTCTTCTGCTGGAAGGTTTGGTTTTCATTATTGTTGGAATTTGATCCTCTCTAAAATGGATTCACATGCCATTTTCAGAGCTTGCATATGAGAAAGAGTGACACAGGCGTTCTACTGAGGCACTTAAGCAATGTTCGTTTCTAGACATAATGGGTTTACCAGACTACACGGTATCAGTATAAGGATTATTTGATTTTTCACTGTGCTGAAAACTCCCCTCTTTATTTTACTTGCGTACAGCTCCAAACTTTTGCCTTCAAGACCAGCCTTCAAGGAGCCATCCAAATTTTTATTTAAATATCTTCTGCTGTCTCTGGTTTAAAAAAAAAAAAGAGAGAGAGAGAGAGAGAGATAGCTTAGCTGTGTATGAAATGGTGAAAGAGTTGGGCAATTTAAATGAAATTTTGAAGAAGGGTTTTTTAAACACATCATTCAAAGGTAGAGAAGTTTTCTGTTTTACATGTTAGCATCTCACAGCAGGAAACACCTTCCTCTGAATTATTCAATCTGTGTTTCTCAGCGTTGGCAATTTTAAGATGTGTGGACTTCAAGCCCCAGAATTCCCCAGCCAGCATGTTCACTGGAGAACTCTGGGAGTTGAAGTCCACACATATTTAAATGATAAAGGTTAGAAACACCGGTTTGGAAGATGGAGGGGGCTGCTGAACTCAATTAATGGTAACTATAAGCAGTGTACCTCAATTTTTAAAAAAATTTAGTACAGGGAGTCCTCGACTTCATTTATTGACCGTTCAAAGTTACAAAAGCATTGGAAAAAAAACAAAGCAATTTATGACCCTTTTCACACTTACGACTGTTGCAACCTCCCTGTGGTCACATGATCAAAATCCGGATACTTGGCAACTGGTTCGTATTTATGACCATTGCTGTGTCCCAAGGTCATGTGATCACCGTTTTGCCACCGTTTGCCAAGCAAAGTCAATGGGGAAGTCAGGTTCACTTAACAAGTGGGTTACTAACTTATCAGCTGCAGTGATTCACTTAACAAGTGTGGCAAGGAAGGTCATAAAATGGAACAAAAGTAACCTGACAAATGTCTCCATTGACCACAGAAATTTTGGGCTCAATTGTGGGTGTAAGTTGAAGACTGACTGTAATAACTTTACAATAGCAACCAAAATTGAGGAGTAAAAATTGTGACACCAGGGGCACAGCACAAGGCACCAATTTTTTTTTAAATTTATTTATTTGTCGAGCATATACAGTATAAGATAACAGGTAAAAGTATAAACATGATTATGAATACATGAAATTGATACAAATAAAAGGGGACATTAGGACAGGGATGGTAGGCACGTTGGTGTGCTTATGCACGCCCCTTACAGACCTCTTGGGAATGGGGTGGGATCGACAGTAGACAGTCTAAGGTTAAAGTTTTGGGGGTTTGGGGAAGAAACCACAGAGTCTGGTAGTGCATTCCAGGCATTGGCCACTTTCAAAGACGTCCAAAGACGTCTCTGTGATCATGTGGCCGGTATGACTAAATGCCAAAGGCAGATGGAATGCTGTTACCTTCCCACCAAAGGTGTTTCCTATTTTTCTACTTGTACTTTTTACGTGCTTTCGGACGGCTAGGTTGGCAGAAGCTGGGACGTAACCGGAGCTTACCCCGTTACGCGGCATTGGGGATTTGAACTGTCGAACTGCTGACCTTTCGATTGACAAACTCAGTGTCTTAGCCATTGAGTCACCGCATCCTTATAGTGCTAATATATCCTATAACAATAGCATAGAATTCCTGGAATCCTTTTCTTGACTCAGCCTACCTTGAGAACTGATAATACTGATGATACTTTAAGCAACTCGTGATCTTACTCAGCAACCTGCATATGGATTTAAAGCGGAGAGTGTTGAACCTTGAGACACCCAATATTGGCACCAATGGTGAAAACCCTACGATGCATCTGTAGAATAGAAATAGAAATAGAACAGAACAGAACAGAACAGAATAGAATAGAATAGAATAGAATAGAATTTTTTATTGGCCAAATGTGATACAAGGAATTTGTCTTGGTGCATATGCTCTCAGTGTACCTAAAAGAAAAGATACATTCATCAAGAATCATAAGGTACAACACTTAATGATAGTCATAGGGTACAAATAAGCAAACAGGAAACAATATCAATATAAATGGTAAGGGTACAAGCAACAAAGTTACAATCATAGAGTCATAAGTGGAAGGAGATGGAAGTGGAAGGAGATAACCATTCTGTCTTCCCTTCTCCTTTCCTTTCCTGATTATTGGACACCAATATGTTTTTTAAAAGAAGAAATTGGCGATTTTAGTTAACCCTTCGGGTGAACAAAAAGCAATTGAAGTTCAAAGGAATGTAATCATGTGCTCCATTCAGGACAGCAATTATTTTATCCCTATTGACTTTATTCTGTGGAAGAATTATTATTAGATTTATGGATGATCCCATTCTTTTATTTACAGTATATATCAGCAGTTTGGAAATTTAACAGAAAAACCGCAGAACAGATTATGCATTTATATTATTTCGAAACATTTTCTGAGAATACAAGATGAGTTGGTTATCCCTCTTCTATATAAGGATTAGAAAAATACAGGTAGTCTTACAACTTTTCATTTAGTGACCTTTCAAAAGTACAATAGCAATAGTAAGGTGACCAATCGTCCTCCTTTAGGGAGGACAGTCCTTCTTTTGTAAGTTCTGTCCTCTCTTGAAAAGTGTCCTCCAACATGTCCTCCTTTTCGATATTTGAAGACTAATCTGTAAATCTCCGAATTTGATCGATGCCGATTGGATCCGTTGCATGTGAGGTATTTGTATTTCACATGACGATTCGTCAAGGCTTGGTACAGGGGAATTGTTTTGAGAGAGTGCGCCATGCGCAAGTGGCTTTGTTTACTTCTTACCGAAACATGACACGGCACACATGCACACATTAGACTCACTTCTTTCTCAGTGAATATTCAATCATACATCGGTGAGCACAATAATTCATGTTTTATTAATTCATTATCTATTTAATAATTTCCAAATATGTATAATTTTATTTACAAGTTTATTTATTCAATGGAAAAGTATTCTTTTAAATAATAATAGGCATGTAAGCATAATGACAATATAAATGTTATTGTTACAAATGCTTTTTATTATTCATTTATCATATTATAGTGTATTCTGTATTGTTGCAATGAATAAAATGTTTTTTTTTATTTATGATATTTTTTTTCTTCAATTTATTTGTGTCCTCCTTCTCATTGTAAAAAAGTTGGTCACCTTAGCAATAGCAACAGCACTCAGACTTATATACCACTTCACAGTGCTTTACAGCCCTCTCTAAGCGGTTTTACAGAGTCAGCATATGGCCCCCATACAATCTGGGTCCTCATTTTACCAACCTCCGAAGGATGGAAGGCTGAGTCAAACTTGAGCCTGGTGAGATTCGATCTGCCAAATGGCTGGCAGTCGGTGATCAGCAGAAGTAGCCTGCAGTATTGCACTCTAACCACTGTGCCACTCCGGCTCTGAATGTCACTAAAACAAGTGATTTATGACCATTTTCACACTTATGACTGCAACAAATGAAATGTAGCATATCTAACCTGAATATAAAATAAAACTAGTTTTGATTGTTATATGAGAAATAAATTCTTGTGGAATTCATTGTCTTTTTTATTTTTATTTTAGAAAAAGCATATTTATATAGAATAGAATAGAATAGAATAGAATAGAATAGAATAGAATAGAATAGAATAGAATAGAATAGAATTTTTTTATTGGCCAAATGTGATTGGACACACAAGGAATTTGTCTTGGTGCATATGCTCTCAGTGTACATAAAGAAAAGATACCTTCATCAAGGTACAACATTTACAACACAATTGATGGTCAATATATCAATATAAATCATAAGGATTGCCAGCAACAAAGTTACAGTCATACAGTCATAAGTGGAAAGAGATTGGTGATGGGAATGATGAGAAGATTAATAGTAGTGCAGATTTAGTAAATAGTTTGACAGTGTTGAGGGAATTATTTGTTTAGCAGAGTGATGGCCTTTGGGAAAAAACTATTCTTGTGTCTAGTTGTTCTGGTGTGCAGTGCTCTATAGTGTCGTTTTGAGGGTAGGAGTTGAAACAATTTATGTCCTGGATGTGAGGAATCTGTAAATATTTTCACGGCCCTCTTCTTGATTCGTGCAGTATACAGGTCCTCAATGGCATGTAAATACTGTTGCTTCCCTCTCAGATTCAAAAGGGCAGGGTTCACATTTGACATTTACACTACAGTTTATAACATCAACAGTTTTCTGAATCAAAACAGGATGGACGTTACACATTTTCCATCATGGCTCCAGCTCTTCAAAATACCTTAGCTCTTCAAAACAATAGCTGGATACTCAGAAATATGCTAAGCCTTTATATGGTCGGTTTGGCTTATGGCCTGTGTTGTGTAAATTTAACCAAAGTTGGATTATTATAGAAAACACAAATGGTTTTATTCTCACAGCATACCAAACACCGTTTTTCCCTTTCTGTTCAATTGTATTTGATCCTTGGAGATGGTGTTATTGAGGGAGGGGATGGCCTGGAAGGGGGACAAACTCTATGTTTCTGAAACTCTACAGACGCAAGTCTTGCAACTGGCTACTTTGGGTTCCTAAAAACCTTACACCTGACCGAACGACAATTCTGGTGGCCAGGCATGAAAAAGGACATAGAGAGCTGTATAAAAAGTTGCACTGCGTGTGCTTCCATGTGGACCAGGAAAGTCCACAAGTCTTAAAGTTGCTAAGGTTGGAGACCCCTGCTTTAGACAAACCTTCTGATAAGCAAAACCCCGGCAATGAAGTGGCTGAGCCAACCTGGCCTTGGGAGGAAATAGCTAAGGACTTTATAGTCAAACTCCCAGAAAGCAGGGAGCGGGGAGGAATACTGTAATCTGAATTGTAGTTGATTTGTTCTCTAAGATAGCTCACTTTGTAGCCTGTCCGAGCCTCCCGTTAGCCCAGGGTTCTGCATTAAGACTAAGCAAGTCCCTGCAGGTTTTCTTTACAAAGTTTATCAGAAATGGTTTACAATTGTCTCCTTCCTAGAGCTAAGTGACTGACCCAAGGTCACCCAGCTGGAGTTGTGCCCAAGGTGGGAATAGAACTCATGGTCTCCCAGTTTCTAGCTTGAGGCCTTAAGCCAGTGGTTCTCAACCTTTATAGTGCTGCGACCCCTTTAATACAATTCTCCACGATGTGGTGACCCCAACCATAAAATTATTTTCATTTTGAATTTATCGTGCCTGAAGCCGTATTGGCTAGCCATCTGAACTGCTTGCAGTTGCCTTGAGGACGGAGGCATTAAAGCGGAGACTCCTCCCCTATTAAGTTTATTGCGCCTGAAGCCAGATTAGGCTAGCGATTGGGAGTGATTGCAGCTGGCTTGAGAGGGAGACATCAGAGCAAAGATCTCTTTTTTAATTCATTGCGCCTGAAGCCGAATTCGGCTAGCGATTTGAAGAGCCTGCAGCTGGCTTGTGGAGTCAACCATTGGAGCGCGATTCTTCGACTCGAAGTATACTTCCCATATTTCCGATGATCTTAGGCGACCCCTGGCAAATCGTCATTCGACTCCCAACGGGGTCCCGACCTACAGGTTGAGAACCGCTGCCTTAAGCCTAACTCCAAACTGGCTCTCACACCAACATCTGAAAGGATTAGTGCAGGTAATCCTCGATTTAGGACCACAATTGAACCCCAAATTTCTCTTGCTAAGTGAGACAGTTGTTAGATGAGTTTTGCTCCCCTTTTACAACTTTTTTTTTTGCCACAGTTGTTAAGCGAATTACTGCTGTTGTTAAGTTAATAAAACAGTTGTCGGGTCCATCTGGCTTCTCCATTGACTTTGTTTGTCAGAAGGTTGTCTAAAGCAAGGATCTCCAACCTTGGCAACTTTTAAGACTTGTGGACTTCAACTCCCAAAATCTGCTGGCTGAGGAATTCTGGGAGTTGAAGTCCACAAGTCTTAAAGTTACCAAGGTTGGAGACCCCTGGTCTAAAGGGCATCAGGACGACCCCAGGATGTTGCAACTGTCATAAATATGAACCAGGCATCTGAATTTTGACCATGTGACATTAGGGATGTTGCAACAGTCCTAACAGTGAGAAACAGTCATAAGTCATTTTTTTTCAGTGCCATTGTAATTTTGAACGGTCACTAAACACACTGTTGTAAGCCAAGGACTACCTGTACTGTATATGGTGTGGGAAGTGTACCCAAGGGGGACAGTGCCAGGGACCTCATAGCACCAGAAACCTCAGGAAACAGTGCCAAGAGACTCAAAGGAGCTCTTCCCCCTTTAAGAAAACCAAGAAGCACCAGCTGAAAGAAAAAACACAGCTGCAGCCCTGCTAACAGAGCTGACCATAGAAATACTTAAGTAGAGCCATTAAGATAAGGGGAATCAGGCTAAAAATTAACTCAACTGCAACTCTTTTCCTCTTTCCTGGCAGAATTAATCCCCAGGATAGGAAAGACAAAGCCCTTCAAAGCCCTTCTTGAAAGACAGTACTCAAGAAAAATATCTAAATGAATGTGGAGTGGAATGTGGAATGCACCTCATCAGGAGGTGCGGGATGACCCTTTGCAGGGACGAGCCGAGGAGTTTAGTGGTTATCGATACGATAAAATCGCTCAGCGCCTGGACCGAAATTGGGATGATCCAAGCGAGGGAGAGGAGGCACGTCTTGTCGAGTCTGTTTGGGATGAGTTTGACCCTGTGGCTCCCGAGGACGTGGACAGGTTGTTGGGGAGGCTTCACGCCACGACATGTTTACTGGACCCGTGTCCTTCCTGGCTGGTACTGGCCACTCAGGAGGTGACACGAGGCTGGCTCCAGAGGATTATCAACGCTTCTTTGTTGGAAGGGGTTTTCCCTGCCGCCTTGAAAGAGGCGGTGGTGAGACCCCTCCTCAAGAAGCCCTCCCTGGACCCAGCTATTTTGGGCAATTATCGTCCAGTCTCCAACCTTCGCTTTGTTGCGAAAGTTGTAGAGAGTGCTGTGGTGCGACAGCTACCCCAATACCTGGATGAGGCCGTCTATCTAGACCCGTTCCAGTCCGGCTTCCAACCCGGATACAGCACGGAGACAGCTTTGGTCGCACTGGTGGATGATCTCTGGAGGGCCCGGGACAGGGGTTACTCCTCTGTCCTGGTCCTATTAGACCTCTCAGCGGCTTTTGATACCATCGACCATGGTATCTTGCTGCGCCGGTTGGGGGGATTGGGAGTGGGAGGCACTGTGTATCGGTGGTTCTCCTCCTATCTCTCCGACCGGTCGCAGACGGTGTTGACAGGGGGGCAGAGGTCAACCGCGAGGTGCCTCACTTGTGGGGTGCCGCAGGGGTCGATTCTCTTGCCCCTTCTGTTCAACATCTATATGAAGCCGTTGGGTGAGATCATCAGTGGCTTCGGGGTGAGATACCAGCTGTACGCTGATGACACCCAGCTGTACTTTTCCACCCCGGGCCACCCCAATGAAGTTGTTGAAGTGCTGTCCCGGTGTTTGGAAGCCGTATGGGTCTGGATGGGAAGAAACAGGCTCAAGCTTAATCCCTCCAAGACGGAGTGGCTGTGGATGCCGGCATCCCGATTCAGTCAGCTGCAGCCGCAGCTGACTGTTGGAGGCGAGTTATTGGCCCCAAAGGATAGGGTGCGCAACTTAGGTGTCCTCCTGGATGAACGGCTGTCGTTTGAGAATCATTTGACGGCCGTCTCCAGGAGGGCCTTCCACCAGGTTCGCCTGGTTCGGCAGTTGCGCCCCTTCCTTGATCGGGATGCCTTGTGCACAGTCACTCATGCGCTCGTTACCTCTCGCTTGGATTATTGTAATGCTCTCTACATGGGGCTCCCCTTGAGGTGCACTCGGAGGCTTCAGTTAGTCAGAATGCAGCTGCGCGGTGATAGAGGAGCTACGCGTAGCTCCCACGTAACACCGCTCCTCGCAGACTGCACTGGCTACCTGTGGCCTTCGAGTGCACTTTAAGGTTTTGGTTACGACCTTTAAAGCGCTCCATGGCTTAGGGCCTGGGTACTTACGGGACCGCCTGCTGTTACCGCATGCCTCCCACCGACCCGTCGCTCTCACAGAGGGACTTCTCAGGGTGCCGTCCGCCAAGCAATGTTGGCTGGCGGCCCCAGGAAGGTCCTTCTCTGTGGGGCTCCACACTCTGGAACGAGCTTCCCCGCGTTTACGCCAAATACCTGACCTTCGGACCTTCCGTCGCGAACTGAAGACACATCTTTTCATTCGTGCGGGGCTGGCTTAAATTTTATCGATTTTAAATTTTTTATTAATAATTTTAAATGGGGTTTTAGTTTATTATATATTTTAAACTTTTTAGGCTAATTATAAAATAAGTTTTTTAATTTGCATTTTAAATTGTACATTGTATTGCCTGTTTTATTTTTGCCTGTACACTGCCCTGAGTCCTTCGGGAGAAGGGTGGTATAAAAATCAAAATAATAAATAAAATAATAATAAATAAATAAATGGAAGAATTGGATTGATTATATTCAAAATAGATATCAGATTAAGAAATTTCAGATTGCCTTTGTTTTTGATTTTAATGGAAGAAGTCAGGTTATGTGAGAGAGAAGGATTATAATTGTGTTAGATTTTAAAAATTTAATGTATGACTGTTTGTTTATTGAACTATACCTTGTGTTTGCTCTGGGAAGTGGGGGGGAGGGGGGTTTTGGAGGGAGGGGGGAAGAAGGGGGAGGGGGGAGGGAAAAAATTTAATTGTTGTTGTAAAACCTTTTCAATAAAAAAAAAAAGGAAAGACAAAGCCCCAGGAACAGGATTAACCCATTAAGGCAGGAAGACAGGATCCAGGGCAATTACCTTAACTAAAGGCACATACAAAATCTCATCAAATCACAACCAACTTCAAAGGGAAGGTGGGTATAAAAATCCATACATTTATCAGGCCACTTTGCTTGCAACCCAGCTTGTAGAATAGAATAGAATAGAATAGAATTCTTTATTGGCCAAGTGTGATTGGACACACAAGGAATTTGTCTTTGGTGCATACGCTCTCAGTGTACATACATTCATCAAGAATCATAAGATACAGTACTTAATGATAGTCACAGGGAACAAATAAGCAATGAAATCATATTAGGAAACAGTCAATATAAATTGTCACTACCTTTCTTGCCTTCCTGAATTAAAATGATCCCTTTTCTGGTAGCTGCTTCCATGTCTATTTCTTCTCAGCATCGGTGAGGCTTCCCAGCTGGGAACCAACCAGGGAAATTTCTTCCCACAATTGTCTTCCACACAACTGGAAGTAAGTAAAATTGTATTGCATTGTATGTAAATTTCTAGGTTCTTTAAAGTTTATGATAGAAGTTCAAGAGATAACCACACCTAGGGCTTAGGAGCTGCAGCTGAGTCAATATATTGGTTATGTTAATTTGTGGTTAATGAGGATGATAATGATGATGAGGCAAATGGGGATCTTCAGAAACGAGTTTTAGCTAATCCAATTATAAATTTAAACTGAACTGCAAGCAGCATATTCAGGGGAAACATAAACGGGTGGACAAAATTGGGGGAGGGGAATGCAAAGTCTCCATTATTTCATTTAAGGAAGTCTCGGATCTCCCCTCTCAAAAGGATTTGAATAAAAAAAAATTAATTTTTGCATGCAAATAGCAAAAGCACGGCTTTCACTTCTGGGCTGGAAAAGAAAAAAATCCGGGGACACTTAGCATCTCTGCTGCCACCCACCGGCCGTTCGGAATTTGCAGCCTACATCTGGCAATTTTACTTTTTAATAGAATAGAAGAGAAGAGAAGAGAATAGAATAGAATAGAATAGAATAGAATAGAATAGAATTTTTATTGGCCAAGTGTGATTGGACACACAAGGAATTTGTCTTGGTGCATATGCTCTCAGTGTACATAAAAGAAAAGATACGTTCATCAAGGTACAACATTTACAACACAATTTAAGGTCGAAGCCTTGCCGTAGACCGCTGCATTTTCGCGCAATATTAAACAACATTATTTCCTATGAACGGCATCGACTTCCGCTATGCGGAACAGAGGATAGAAAACTCAGAATAAGGCTTGAAAGGCAACTCTATGGTTGTCCTCCGAGGTGTGTCTGTGTGTGTGCATGACAGTACTCTCTAGCCTTGCGCTTCCCCTCTCTATGATCCTTTCCCCCCTGGGTCTTTCATTGGTTCTTGGGACAAGCGGGGACCGTTTACTCTGCCGTCTTCCAGGACTCGAATGGTCCAATCAAGAGAAGGAAGGCTTTTTAAACGGCAGCGGAGTGGACGAATGAAAACTCTTCCTGCCGAGAGAGGTGGGGCGCGCCCATAAAGAGCGATCGTCCGCCTTCGCTTTTAGGGTGCCCGGAGAAGGGGTGCAAGGAAGGTAATTCCCCCCCCCGCTAATTTTACTTGCGGACCCCTTCCTCGGCTTCCCCGGAGTTTAATCTGGAAAGGGCTACTGCGGCTTTAAGGCTTAAAGGGCCATGCCTCTTTTTTAAAAAAAAGTTGGCTGCCATATAAGGTGGGTGGGTGGGTGGGGAACCAGGAATTGGGGGCACCGCCAAGATTGGGGGAAAGGAGTAATGCAAGGAAGGGAAAACGGCGATTCTGGATCTAATAAAACGGAGAGGTGGGTGTTTTCCACTCTGCAGGAGAATTGAAGTCCTTTTTTTAAACAATTGCAGGATGGAACAAACTCAGTTGTTGGAGTGGGATGGAGAAGGCGACTCCACGGATGGGTCTGATGCTGCACGGGAGACCCCTAAGCCGGTGGGGCGCCTGCATCTGCTGAGCAGCAAGTACGGCCCTGAGAAAGGTAAGGGCCTTCTGGAGCGGCGTCTTCTTCCTTAGAGCTACAGGTGAGACCTGGTGGCTTCCAGGTTTGTGGAATTGCAAGTCCCAGGTTCTCCAAAGCAGGGGTCTCCAACCTTAGCAACTTTACGACTTGCGGACTTCAACTCCCAGAATTCCTCAGGTAGCGTGCGCTGGCTGAGGAATTCTGGGAGTTGAAGTCCACAAGTTGTAAAGTTGCCAAGGTTGGAGACCCCTGCTCCAAAGCACTCCAGAAGACGAGAGAAGAAACAATGGATGGAAACTAATCAAGGAGAGAAGCAACCTGGAATTAGGGAGAAACTTCCTAATAGGGAGGACAATTAACCAGTGGAACAGCTTTGCCTTCAGAAGTTGTGGGTGCTTCATCGCTGGAGGTTTTTAAGAAAAGACTGGGCAGCCACTTGTCTAAAATGACATAGGGCAGGGGTCTGCAAACTTGGCTCTTTTAAGACTTGTGGATGTCAACTCCCAGAGTTCCTCAGCCAGCAAAGCTGGGAGTTGAAGTCCACAAGTCTTAAAAGAGCCAAGTTTGCAGACCCCTGGTATAGGGTATAGCTTGAGTAGGGGGTTGGATTAGATCAGGAGTCTCCAACCTTGGCAACTTTAAGCCTGGCGGACTTCAACTCCAAGAATTCCCCACCCAGCAAAGCAAAACTGGCTAGGGAATTCTGGGAGTTGAAGTCCGCCAGGCTTAAAGTTGCCAAGGTTGGAGACCCCTGGGTTAGATGACCTCCCAAGTTCCCTTCCAACACTATACTGATCAACTCCAGATTCATATTTCCTGATACAAAAGTGTATTTTGCTGTAAATGTGTGTGTGTGCTCCCTTCCTAAGCCACGGTCTGTAATAAGCTACGTTACAATGTCGGTGTACAACATGTTTGCTTGTTGCCATTTTGGACGAATAATGGGTTCTTGGTGTTTTCTGTGCTTGCTTCACTTCCTGCAGACGTTTCATTACCAGGCTGCATAACTTCATCAAGGTGTGGGGGAGTAGCTATAGACTGTTTACATGTGGTAACTTGCCCTACCAGCCTTGATAGGGTATTATTTCTTCCTTGACTGTTTTTGGGATGGGACAGCACTGATGAGGTTACCTAGTTTGGGTAATGAAATGTTGGCTAATTGGCATGTGATAAGGGGAACTAATGAGGGGTTAGGAATCTTTGCTCCTGGCCTTCAGCTTGCTTCCTTTCATGAAAGGGTTTGTAGAGAGAAAGTTTACAGATTTCAATGTCTCTCTTAAATGATTGATTCCTCAAAGTGCTTTGCCTCTAAGAAGCCTCTGGGATTTTTGATGCGGTTTGGTGTAAGATGTCAACAGCTTCCTTGATGAAAATGTATTAGCATGTTTCAGAACTGAGGAATTTTTGTATGTTCTGGGCTCCCAGTTTTCATGGATGTATTTTTCTGTCTGTCTGCCCCCCACAGAAATAACACTTAATTTTCTTGAGTTTGTTTGGGATCCTTTAGATAGATTCTTATGGTCTATGGCGGAGGTCTCCAATCTTGGTAACTTTAAGCCTGGAGGAATTCTGGGAGTTGAAGTCCTCCAGGCTTAAAGTTGCCAAGGTTAGAGACCCCTGGTTTATGGGCTATCCTGGTGCCTGGGAGTGTACTAGTTTCAGAGTTGTTTTCCATTTATGGTGGAAATCGTTTTCATGGATTGTCTAGTAGTGGTTTTGTGGATAATCACATTCTGAGGAGCCCAAAGGTGCTGTTTTTGGTTTTTTCAAGAGGCCAACTGGACTTCCCTGTTTTTTCTTTGAAGACATTTTGCTTCTCATCCAAGAAGCTTCTTTAGCTCTGACTGGATGGTGGGGGAATGGAAGGATTTATATTCCTTGCAGACAGCTGGTCATTTGCATTTTTTAAGCTGACCAGATGCCTGCAGTTTTCTTGGTGAGATTTTTGAAAATGGTTTTTGTCCTAGCCACCTTTGTTTTAGGGAGGAGAGGGACTGGCTCAAAGTCACCCAGCTGGCTTCTATGTCCAAATGAAGATTAAAACTCATGGTTTGTTAGATTCTATTTTAGCACCATGACTTAGATCAAGCTGGCCCTCATTTCTGCATGGCTGGCCTTCTGTAACATTTTTTGTACCGAATGACAGAAATGGGAGTAAGAAGGATGGAATTCCTCATAATCATTCTTTTATTTCATAACTAAACAAACCTTTTGACCTCCTTTGATGAAAGCCTGGTTAGATTACCATGATCTAAATTGGGGATGGGGGAAAATTTGAATATGTATTTATTTATTAATCACGTTTATATAGTCATCCTTTCCCCAAAAAAGTGACTCTGGGTGGTATACTCAAACAGTATTGAATATAATATTTGAATAGGCTATTCAAATAGAACAACAAATATAAAAGAATATAAAAAGTTTTTTATATATATATATATATATATATATATATATATTCTGAGGTTTTCGCGGGTGCTTGTATGTAGGTCTTTGGTTATTCAGGTTTTCTCCCACGTAAAATTGGAAGTGTCTTGGCGACATTTCGACGAAGTCTCATTCGTCATCTTCAGGCTTCTGCTTTGTGCTTCTGGGAGCAATGTTTGCTCGCAGCTGTTTCTTCCTTTTAACTGCTAGTGGGGGTTTGAACTGATTGGGTGGGAGCTTGGCTGTGCTCTGATTGGATGGGGTTTTTTTGTGCTCTGATTGGCTGGGGGTGTGTCCTGTTTGGGTTAACATTAGCCATTAATATTAGCCATTTCAAACCCCTCCAATCCATACATGCAGCAGACTGACACCCACTATGAAGATGTAGCACGACTACAAACACGAAGCCAAACAACAGCAATGCAGCTCACCAGCTCAAATCCCCCTGCAACTCAGACTAATCTGAGCACAACCAAGCCCCCACCCAAACAGGACTCACCCCCAGCCAATCAGAGCACAAAAAAACCCATCCAATCAGAGCACAGCCAAGCTTCCACCCAATCAGTTCAAACCCCCACTAGCAGTTAAAAGGAAGAAACAGCTGCGAGCACACATTGCTCCCAGAAGCACGAAGCTGAAGCCTGAAGATGACAAATGAGACTTCGTCGAAACATCGCCAAGACGCTTCCAATTTTACACGGGAGAAAACCCGAATAACCAAAGACCTACATACAAACACCCGCGAAAACCTCAGAAAACAAATATATATATATAGTTGTGACCCAGACTCAGGTAGGTAGTAATACACTTAGTCCGTGGAAAAACAAACTTTATTCGAAAAGCTGGGAATTACTTCCAGCGTTGTTCAACTCAAAGTAAAACAGATGTCTCCCAACACAAATTCCTCAGTTATCTCACAAACTTTAGTCCAATTAGGCAAACTGCCAAAGGCCCTTCCTGGCAAATGTCCAGAAGCCACAAAAACAAAGACGTATACAAAGCAGAAGACGAAGTAGAAGACGCAGCTACAGTGTTGTTTTCCGGCAAAGGCCAAATGCCGGTGCTGGTCTGTTTTAAACCTTATGGAAGGGGCCAAGAGATGATTGGCTATTCCCAATTATTCCCGAGTTATCCTCCTGTTCCTCTGCTTCACTACTATCAGTCTCTGGAGGCTCTGGAGTCTGCACCTCATTTCCCAATGGCCCTAGCCTCACCTCAGCCTCATTGTTGTCTGACTCCGTAGCCAGCTCCGTAAGCTGCTGACGGACCACAACACACATACACACATATCCTGTTTCCCCCAAAATAAGACATCCCCTGATAATAAGCCCAATCGGGCTTTTGAGTGCATGGCAATAAGGCCAAGCGCTTATTTCAGGGTTCAAATAAAATATAAGATAGGGTCTTATTTTTGGGGAAACACAGTATACCCACACCCCCATGTGTGTCTGCATTTTTTTAACAACTATATTCTGATGATTGTTTTTATGTATTTGTTCTATTTGAATATCCTATTCAGATAGTATGTGCATGTGTGTGAATGTGCGCACGCACACACATGCAGCCCCCCCCCATATACGACTTTTATAACTACTCCTTTTGGATATCATTGATTTTCACTTGATTTAACCCTGTGCTTGTAAAACTAAGTTTCTGGAGCCACCGTGAAAGTAGGGATATCGGCATGGAGGGGAATCCTCAGAGTCAAGATGGCTGCCACCACTGCCAAATCAAAGCGCGTCCCCTGTTTTATGTTCATTGAGGTGCCATTTTAAAAGGCGTAGGTCTTTGGTCACATCGTTGTGGCTGTCCTCTTGAATTTTTCTGGCTGAAGAAAGTAAAGAAAGATATTCTTCATATAATGTTTTCTCTTTCTAGATTTCTGGATCTACCCTGGCGAGAACACCATTGGCCGCTTGGAAAGCTGTCACGTCTGCTTGCCGGCTAATTCTGTTTCCAAAATGCACGCGGTGATCGAGGTGCCCTCCTCCCACGGGCCCCACCTTTTGTATGATCAAGGCAGCATGAACCGGACGCGGCGCCAGCGGCTGAACTTGATCCCACAGGTCCGGTACAGCCTTCAGGATGGGGACACCTTGCTCTTTGGAGACGTGGGGTGCCAGTACTTCATCCTGGTCCCGGATACCGATTGCGACTCCCACGACGACTCCATGGCGGTGCCACCGTCCCAGGAAAGCGTGGAGGCCACTGCGCTGGCCATTGAGGAAACGCCTGCGCCGGGCAGGAGAATCGGCTTTGGGCAAGTTTTGGTCCAGGATTCTGACAAGGAAGAGGAAGGGGAGGAAGTGATCAATGGGACAGGAAGCTACTTACACCACGCATCGAAAGATGGTAAGGAATCTGTGTTCAGACTGGGGCCTTTGCTCTGGCAGCTGCAGGATCTGTACTATAGGTATTCCTTGACTCACAACTCTTCGTTTAATGACTGGCCGAAGTTACAACGGTACTGAAAACCGTGACCTATGACCTTTCCCCACACTTGTGACCATTCCAGCATCCCCCATGGTCACATAATTTACATTTGGATGCTTGACAACTGGTTCGTATTTACGATGGTCGCAGTGTCCCGGTGTGTGTGTGTCCCCCCCCCTGTGATTCCCCTTTTGTGACCTTCTGATAAGCAAAGTCAATGGGGAAGCCAGATTCACTTAGCAACCATGTTACTAACTGAACAACTATTTTAGCAGCTGTGAAGATTTGCTTAACAACTCTGGCAAGAAAGGTCGTAAAATGGGCAATTAACAATTGTCTCGCTTAGCGGCAGAAATTTGGGGCTCAATTGTGGTCGCAAGTCGAGGACTCCCTGTGTTAAATTCCTCAGCTAAAATAACCAGGTCTTTGAATGCAAAGATATGCTTTGATTCTTCGGAGAGCAAAAAAAAATAATCAAATATATGATTGACTCAGAAATCATCTTTCTGAGAATGCAGGCTTTCATATTGTTATTCCGTCCTTTAGAATAATACAAGAAGTTCCTAATTTTTGTGAATTACATTTGAAAATCTAGTTGGAAAGGTTTCCCGGGAGGGACGGCAAAGTCCCAGGACTTCGTGTCTTCTCTATTTCACTCCCGTTCATGATTGATAAAAATATAAAATACTGAAAATATAAAGCATGCAAGTAGTCCTTGATGTACAATCAGTCACTTGGCAACTGTTTGAAGTTACAACGGATTCTCGAAAAGGTTCTTACAACCCAGTTCCAAAGTTACCCCCCTCCTCCCCCGAAGCCACGGTTCCACATTTGGGGTGTTCTGCAACTAACCCACATTTATGACTTTTAGCCATGTCACATGGACACTTGACAGCAATTTAGGACTTTATTGGTGAAAACCAGTATTTACTTCTGTTTTCAGCAAAAAAAAACAACAACAAAAAAAACACCTCACAGTAAACAAATGGCTTTGCTTTTATGAAGTTTTTTTGTGACTAGCAATAGCAATAGCAGTTAGACTTATATACCGCTTCACAGTGCTTTACAGCCATCTCTAAGTGGTTTTACAGAGTCAGCTTATTGCCCCCAACAATCTGTGTCCTCATTTTACCGACCTCGGAAGGACGGAAGGCTCAGTCAACCTTGAGCCTGGTGAGATTCGAACTGCCAAATTGCAAACAGCCAGCAGTCAGCAGAGGTAGCTTGCAGTACTGCACTCTAATTACTGTGCCACCAAGGCTCAATATAAATAATAGCTATTTGCTAATTTATGTAATACACATATTTATATATATAAAAGCGAAATACCACTCACACATCATCACGAAATCTCCAGAACCATAAAGCCTACAAACTTGAAATTCGGCACATATGTTCCTCTTGGTTTCTAGGTACTCGCTAAGAAATGATTTTTCAAAATGACCATCAGATCATTAGTATTTCTTATATTATTATTAACACGCTCTGATGCTAAGGTCTTAGATGTTCTACCCTGAAAAGAACTCTGTTCCAACTGCCACTTGGGAATGGGCATGTGGGATGACTCATCCGGCCTGTGGGCTTGGAGTTTAGACAGCCCTGCATTCTAACCACTGCACCACCACAACTTCTACAAAACAGGTTGTAAAATTGGGCCAGTCACATTATTTAGCATATGGCAAAATAGAAGGTCAGTCACATGATGTTCTGCTTTACAAGGGTCACGACTTAAGGCTGTAATTGCCAAGCTCAAGTTACGGTCATAAGTCAAGGTCTTATATTTGAGAGATGGGCAGCCATATACATTCACTCAAATTAATCTCTTAACCAGAGAAGAGGCCAGTGGTGGGATTCAGCCAATTCGCACCACTTCGGGAGAACCGGTTGTTAACTTTCTGAACAGTTGGGCAAGCTGGTTGTTGGAAGAAATCATTAGGGCAGAGAACCGGTTGTTAAATTACTTTAATCCCACCACTGGAAGAGGCTGTTTAGAGACCAATTAATGTGCGTTTTCCCAATACATTTAAGAAATGTGTATAGAAAGGCAATTGATGTGGGATGAAATTTTCTCTTGGAACATTTTCCTGCATTTCCCCCCGGCAGTCACTCCTTTGAGCACAGTTAAAGTGAAAAGAATAGAAAATGCCTTAATGCTGATATTGCTTATTTCCATCTTTCTTTATCAACAGAGTCCGATTGCTGTAACAAAAATGGCACAGAAGGACAAGCGAGTTTGGCTTCCTTTGGTGTCTCCTGTCCTTCAGCTACTGTGGTGCCTGAAAGGTAAGTCACCATGTAACAAATTCCTCTGGGTTAAAGCCTGGAATATTTTTGCATTTTTCAAAAGGAGTGTAATGCATTCTGTTAAAATTATGGTTTGTTACAACCATTATTTAGGGACTAAATAGCAGTTGGGTTGGGTTCACACAACACTCTTGAACAAAGAACATAGAATAACAAGTTGGAAGGGAAACAAGTTGGAACTGGTTCGTATTTATCCCGATTGGAGTCTCCCGGGGTCACGTGACCAGCTTCTGCAATCTTCTGACCAATGGGGAAGGCAGATTCACCTAACAACTAAATGTCTCTGGAGATTCTCAGTCATCCAGGTCGTGGTTGTCCCAAAGGTGCTTTTTCAAGAGGCAAAATCCAGTTTTCCATTTTTTCAGGAAGTCCAGTTGCCTTTTGAAAAAGCACTTTTGGGACACTTTAACAGCCAGGTGACTAACTTAACAACTGTAGTGATTCACTTAACAACTGTGGCAAGAAAGGTCATAAAATGGGGCAAAACTCACTTAACAACAGTCTTGCTTAGCAATGGGGACTTGGGATTCAATTGTGAACTGTCGTAAGTCGAGGACTGCCTGTAAGTTAGAATCTCTGCCGTTGTGGAAGGCACTCATTTGAAGAATCTGGTAAGGAAATACCTCATAGATAATTACTTAGTGGGTCGTGGGTCCCTTGTAGGTCAATAAAACCATTGGTAATGTTGTGGTCCGCCAGCTGCCTGTGGAGCTGGCAATGGAGTTGGGCAGTGATGAGGCTGAGGTGGGGCCAGGGCTATCAGGGAGTGAGGTACGGACTCCAGAGCCTCCAGAGCCTGATAGTAGTGAGGCAGAGGAACGGGAGGAGCCTGTTCCTAATGCACGCATGAGAAGAGCTGCCAGAAGGCAAAAGCAGCTCGAGCAAAGAGGGCAACTCGGGAGTAAGGCCAAGAGATGATTGGCCCCTCCCATAAGGCTTAAAACAGACCAGCAACAGCGTTTGGGCTTTGCCGGAAAACAACGTTGGTAGCTTCATCTTTGTCTACGTCCTGCATTTCTTTTTGTATCTGACTGAGGAAGTTGTGTTGGGAGGAATTTGCTTTAATTTAGTTGAACTACTCTGGGAATGAAGTAATTCTCAGCTGTTCGAATAAAGTTTGTTTGTTTTTTCACTGACTGAGTTTCCTACTACATACTTGGGCCTGGGTCACAATAAGTAACTAAATGCAGGAAGATTTGGAATCTATAGTGCTGAGTTAGCTGTAGACTTTGCTGGTAGGGGTTGTGATGATGGCAACCAATTTAGATGCCTTTAAAGAGGATTGGGAAAGTTTAAGGAGGATTAAGTTATCAGTGGCTTATTTATGGCTGTTTCCAGCCTCCTGAACCAGAGGGAGCCGGTCTTTAAGGTAGTTACTAGGTTGCAACAGCAAATGGGAACATTTGCCCTCCAGTCACATGGCTTGTGAGCATCCTTGGTGGATCCAGATGGTGTCAACCTGACCAGGTAGCCAGACAGGAAACATGGCCAGATAAGCTTATTCTGCTTTATTGTATCGGGGGAGTGCAACGGTTCAGTGATTAAAAATAATCAAAGGCGATTAAAGATGCCGAGCTTGTCAGCTGGAAAGCGGACAGCCCAGGGTCCGAGCGCCGATGGCTGCTGGGGTGAGGTCTCGTTCTTGCCCCAGCTTTTCCCGACTACCTAGCAATTTGAAAGCATGGCAGTACGAGTAGATAAATAGGTACCATTTTGGTAGGAAAGTAACAGCATTCTATGTCATGACCATGTAAGTGTCCTGGGACAAAGTTGGCTCGCTTGACTCAGAAACAGATCAGCCCTGCCCCCTAGAGTTGGGAATCTTTACTTACACCTATTACCTACACCTTGGATGAGATGAAATGTCTTCAAAGAAAAACCAGACAGTCCAGTTGACCCTTGAAAAAAAGAAAAAGGGGAAAAAAGCACCCTTGGGACAATATGTTGTGTCTTGTCCAATCTCACCTCAGCCGGGGTCTTCTTATCTGCTTCCGAACACGGAGGAATGTTCTAGTATGCCTCCCGGCCCCAGCCCTGGCTCCATGCCCAGACAGGCTGAAGAGGAAGAAATACCTCCAGCCCCCAGCTCTGGCTCCATGCCCAGGCAAACGGAGCAACTAGACCCCTCCCCCTCCTCCACAGCATGTGAGCCTGAGGGAGGTCAATTACCAACAGCTGCCGACTGGAGTGACTCTCGCGTCAGAAGACTTGATAGGCGGAGGCAACAGAAGGAAGGGAGGGGCAGGCCTGGATAAGTGCTGAGTCATGGAGCCACACCCCATGGCCTATATAAAGGATCTGCTTTCTGGCATTCTCTGAGTCAGGCAAAGTCTAAACATATCTTGCTGAAGTCACTTTCTGGTCTCCTGCCTGCCCTGAGGACTTTGCTAGGACTTTGGCAGAGCTGCAGAGGCACGCCTGATTCGGATTTCCCTGATCCAGCCGTCAGCGGAGGAGTGGGACACGACACAATAGTTGCTATGAGTGTTGTATAAAAGCAGCATTATTTCACATGAAATATATAAAATATTTATAGTCCATGCAGGGAACAAGTGGTATCTTAGAAGAAGTATCTGCCTTTCAGTCATCCGAAAGTGGAGATCTTGATATCTTAGTCCCGTGATGGTGAACCTATAGCATGTGTGGCCGAAGTGGCACGTCGCCTGACACGCGTGGCATCGCCTGTTCCTCTTCTGGGTTTCTGGCTCGCATGTGACAATCAGCTGGACTTTGTGTGTGCAGCATTGCCGGAAATCGGAAGAGCTGGTCTTCCGTTTTCTGGCATGAGCATGCATGCCAGCCAGCTGATCTGTGCATGCACATACACAGCAGTAACCGGAAGACTTGCTGGCCAGCGTGCATGCGTGCACCGGAAACTAGAAGTATTTTAGCCGGCACACGCATGACCCCTGGGCAACTCCTCTTCCTGGTCGTGGCCCTGATGAGTTTGCGCGCACACTAAACGCTCCCCTTTTGGCATTTGGTGCCGCATGCGCATGCTTGCGCTCCCTATTTGGCATTTGGTGCCCAAAAAGTTGGCCATCACTGGTTAGTCCCTACTAAAAACAAATGAGACACTCTTTAAAAAAAATATGAAAACTATTTTGGATATTTGTTTAACTGTTTAAATAGGGGATAGCAGGTATTGTAGTCCACCCCATCAAATGGATACCAGATTTGAAGTAGAGCTCAATTAATACAGGTTGTCCTTGACTTACGACCGTTCATTTAAAACCAGTTTGAAGTTACTGAAAAACGTGAGGTACAACCCATCCTCAGAGGCCACATTTGGAATGCTGCATTCAGTTTTGGTTGCCACGATGTAAAAAAGATGCTGAGACTCTAGAAAGAGTGCAGAGAAGAGCAACAAAGATGATTAGGGGACTGGAGGCTAAAACATATGAAGAACGGTTGCAGGAACTGGGTATGTCTAGTTTAATGAAAAGAAGGACTAGGGGAGACATGATAGCAGTGTTCCAATATCTCAGGGGCTGCCACAAAGAAGAGGGAGTCGGGCTGTTCTCCAAAGCACCTGAGGGCAGAACAAGAAGCAATGGGTGGAAACTAATCAAGGAGAGAAGCAACCTAGAACTAAGGAGAAATTTCCTGGCAGTGAGAACAATTAATAAGTGGAACGACTTGCCTGCAGAAGTTGTGAATGCTCCAACACGGGAAATTTTTAAGAAAATGTTGGATAACCGTTTGTCTGAGATGGTGTAGGGTTTCCTGCCTGGGCAGGGGGTTGGACTAGAAGGCCTCCAAGGTCCCTTCCAACTGTTGTTGTTGTTGTTGTTGTTATGTTACGAGTGCTGCACTGCCCCCCACGGTCACGTGATCATGATTTGGGTGCTTGGCGACTGGCTCACCCTTACGACAATCGCAGCTTCCTGTGGTCGTTGATTGTGATTTGTGACCGTTCTAGCCAGCTTCCAACAAACGAAGTCAATGGGAGAAAGGAAGTCGGGTTTGCTTAATGACGGTGGTGATTATCTTAACGACTGCAACGAAAGTCATACAATTGAGAGTGGTCGTGTGATACCTCGCTTAATGATCTCAATGCTTATCAATACATTTTTCTGGTCCCAGTTGTAGTTATAAGAGCCGTGGTGCTGTAGTGGTTAGACTGTAGTATTGCAGGCTGACTCTGCTCATTGCCAGCAGTTCAATCCTGACCGGCTCAGCCTTCCATCCTTCCGAGGTGGGTAAAATGAGGACCAAGACTGTTGGGTGAAACTCTCTGACTCTGCAAACTGCTTAGAGAGGGCTGTAAAGGCACCATGAAGTAAGTCTAAGTGCCGTTGCTATAAGTTGAGGACTACCTGTATTTTTCTAATTAGGAGAATAGTTCTAGATAGCAATGTAGACAACTCCAATTAATTACCGCGAGCTTAAATTGTTCTGCTCTCTGTTTGTTTCTCAAGCGATGATGAAAATGGAGAGCCTTTGGTCGGTGGCTCCCCCTGCCCTGCCCTGCGCCTTTCCTTTGAGAGCCAGGAGGCTGAGCGGAGCCCCGTAGAGAACGGTGGTGGTCCTTCCTCCAACAGAGAAGACTGTGAAGGGGCCACAGCTGAAGAGGAGGGAGCTTCTGCAGAACAAGGCCTGGTGGAAGGCTTTCGTTTGGACAGCGATACAGATGTAGAGGATGAAAACCAAATGGGTGGCATCTCTGAAGTGCCAGCATCATTGGATCCGGAAAAAAGGGATAGGGGCCCAGATATGGACCCTGACACTGATCTGAATGAGTCTTCAGTGGTGGCTCCAGTTGTCCGTTGTCTCCAAACCTCAGTGGAGCTGGGCAGTGATACGGATGCGGAGGAGACTGTGGAAAGTCCAGCTGTCTTCAGATTAAAGCTCCCCTCTACTTCTATGGAAAAAGAAGAGGATGACACCGATGTGGAAGCAGAGGTGGAAAATCCAAGCGTTGTTTGTCCAGGAAAACGTGAGCCTGTTCCCCCCCCAAAAAGTGACTGCAAACAGTTGGAAGACAATGTAGACAACGTCCAACTTGGCGGGAAAAAGGATGATGACACAGATGTGGAGGAAGATTTGGATAATCCAGAAAGCGGTGTGAATGCCCTGCCTCCCCCTGCCCATGAAGATGTTGACACAGATGTGGAAGACTCAGCTGTCAAAGAAGAGACTCTAGGTAGGACCAAGAACCGTGTAGTTGGTGGCCACAGTAATGATGAAGATGTTGACACAGATGTGGAAGACTCATCTGTCAAGGGAAAGACTCCTAGTAGGACCAAGAACCGTGTAGTTGGTGGCCACAGTAATGGTGAAGATGTTGACACAGATGTGGAAGACTCATCTGTCAAGGGAGAGACTCCAGGTAGGATCAAGAACCGTGGAGTTGGTGGACATGGTGATGATACCAAGGAAGAAGCAATTAAATCCCAGCTGGAGAATTCAGAAGATACTTGTCCTCAGAGGACCTGTTCTTCAAGCAGTAAGGAGAGCAGCACAGACATGGAAGAGGTCCCCCTCAAGAGGATTGTGCCAGAGGGTCATAGTGTCAGTGAGAGACACGGTGATGTGGTTGAGTTGACCAAAAATTCTGATGTTGAACTCGAGATGAGTTACGAAGTTGGTGACCAATCTCCTAGGGACTTCAAAAAGAAGGAGCCCTCGCCGAACTCTGAGCAACACAACCTGCCCATGCTCTTTCTAGGTAGTGATACAGATGGGGAAGAGGAGGCAGGTAATCCAGATGTAGAATCAAAGAAGAGCCAACAAGTCTCCAGTGCAGAGTCCAGCAAAGGAAGTAGAGTGAGCCATTTGCGGGATCCGGATATTGGATCTCAGGAAAAACCTTCACCTGTACAAGACAAGGACAGTGATACTGATGCGGAAGTGACATCCGTGGGTCGTGATAAATCCACGGCTCAAGACAGCGATACAGACACCGAAGACGTTGCTCCATCTTTACTAAGAAAGCCCCTAGAAGAGAAAAGGGCTCAGATAATAATCCCAGGGAGATCCCAGGCGGGAGGAGAGCAGTTGACGTCTTCTGCAGTGGGAGCTGGAGTGTCCTTCAAATCTCGTGAAGACAACGAAGACACAGATGCAGAGAGGTGGGAATCCTATTCAGCAGACGAGAGCAACACCGATGGTAAGGAGAAAGGGAGGAGAGAGAGAGAGAGAAAGGGAAGAGAGAGAGAAGAGAGAAGAGAGAAGAGAGAAAGGGAAGAGAGAAGAGAGAGAAAGGGAAGAGAGAGATAGAGAGGGAAGAGAGAGAGGGAAGAGAGAGAAGAGAGAGAGAAGAGAGAAAGGGAAGAGAGGAGAGAGGGAAGAGAGAGATAGACAGAGAGGGGGGAGAGAGAGAGAGAGATCTTTCAAGTATTGTTGTCTCCATATGTCTGTGGAGATTCCCAATCATCCAAGTCATGGTTGTCCCAAAGGTGCTTTTTCTAAAAGGCAACTGGATTTTCTTGGTGTTTTTTTTTTCTGTTGGAAATGTTTCATTTCTCATACGAGAAGCTTCTCCAGTTCGGGCAAGCCAGGGCAAAACCAGGGCAGTTCTGGCAAGGTTAGAACTGAAGAAGCTTCTTGGATTGCTTCAATTGCAATCGTAACTCGAGGACTACCTGTAGTTAGAAAGGCAGATGTGCACATTATAAAATAATGACCAGTATATGTTAATCCATACCCGTGTTTCCCCGAAAATAAGACCCTGTCTTATATTTTTTTTGAACCTTGAAATAAGCGCTTGGCCTTATTGCCATGCACTCAAAAGCCCGATTGGACTTATTACCAGGGGATGTCTTATTTTGGGGGAAACAGGATATGTAGTTATGTAATTTGAATTCAGATTATGCAGTGAGTTCTTTTGGGATTTAAAGTTAACAAGAAAAAGAGAAAAGGAAAGGAAAAATATTTGGAAAGTTATATTGTGCACAAAACAACTTCAGAAAATATATGCCCAGATCATTTCCTCTGTTGAACAGAGTCTCTCATTCAAAGATTGGCAGGTTCTAGTTACGTTTTCCAAGACGTTCCATTGTTCCATTGCTTTTTTTCTGCTACTGTCTGGTATGTAGGAAATGCTGTTTGGACTATTTATCCATCTTTACTCAAGACATAAGCACCAGATGTACATTTCTTTCCACCGTTTCTCTTCTTTCAGATGAGCTTGATGTGTCCTTGCAAGCTACACAATGTTACCTACCAACTGAAAACACTTCACCTGGACTTGAAAAAGCTGGAGGCATCACAGCTACAGGTAAGTAAGATTGCTGAACTTCTGGATCGTCTGGAAGAGAAGAGGCCTCATAGCAAGGACCCCTTAAATCACTGAGCTATACTGATGTTGTTACCTAATTGGGTAATGAAACATCTGCAAGAAAACAAACAAGCTCAGGGAGCATCAGAGGTTGGTTTCAGTAGGTTCTGACCAGTTCAGGAGCAGAAATTTTGAGTAGTGTGGAGAATCGGTAGTAAAAATTCTTCCTGGCCCCCGCCCCCATCTATTCTCTGCCTCTGCGTCCCAGCTGATTGGAAGGAAATGGGGTTTTGCAGTAACCTTCCTCTGGATTGGGGAGGGAATGGAGATTTTACAGTATCCTTCCCAAGCCACGCCCACCCAACCACACCCACAGAACCGGTAGTAAAAAAATGTTGAAACCCACCACTGGGGAGCAGCAAGGACCCCACAATCATTGGCATTTCTGGAATGCGTGGGGAGCATTTTCAATGGCAGTTGATAAATCACAGAATTGGAAGCTCAGTTAGAGAAGGTTCGGTGACTCCTAACATTCTTTATTTTAGCTTTCTTAAAATGGATGGGGGGCGATTTCCTTCCAGAACTTCTGGAATATACCTGGTTGGCCGATGCATGACACAGAATTCTAGATTAGATGGACCCCCTATCCTGATCCTCCAGAACAGGGGTGTCAAACTTGATTTCATCGAGGTTGTATTTGACCTCGGGGTGGGGGTGGAAGTTGCGGTGGGTATGGCCAGGGGGGATGTGGCCAGGGCGGCGTCACTCATGTCGGGGCCTGTGATGGCCCGAGTGTTCTGCCAGCGAAAACGGGCTCCCAAGCTCTGTTTTCGGCTGCGACGGCCTCCTGCAACCCTCTGCCAGCGAAAATAGAGCTCGGGAGGGCCGCAAGCAGCACTTCCAAGCTCCGTTTCTGCTGGCAGAGGCACTGGGCTGGCCCTTTGCTGTTTCCAGGGCGGCCCCGTAGGCCAGATCTAAGCATCCCATGGACCAAACCTGGCCCCTGGGCCTTGAGTTTGACACCCCTGCTCCAGAACAATTCTTTCTTTCCCATGAACTATTATAATGTGGATTTCTTTCTTCCACTCCCTAAGTATCAGGTTCCGATTGTGCTCTGGAAGAGGAGCCCACTCAGGCATTTGACTTCAGTCCACCCTTTTTACCCGCCAAACGTCAGTTCAGCAATGGTGAGTCTCTTTTCCAACGAGAAGAGATTTTCCCACGATGGAATTTGTCGTCCGGGGCTAACCTGGACGACAGGGTGAAAAGGAGGAATGTATATTCTTTTAAGATTGCGCTACTTGCATTGAAGTTGGATCATGATCTATTTTTTTTAAAATCGGTTTAATCTCTTTGCACTTGCCCCAAATCTCTCATTTTGCTTATCTTCTTTTCATCGATTGTACTTGAGAATTCCGGAATAACTTTTTAGGATCTGATCACATTTGCTCAAGATCACGATACAGGTAGTCTTTACACAATGGAGCCCAAAATTTCTTTTGCCAAGAGAGACTGTTATTAAGTGAATTTTGCCCCATTTTATGACCTTTCTTGCCACCGTTGTTAAGTGAATCACTGCCATTGTTAAATTAGTAACATGGTTGTTGAGTGAATTTGGCTTTCCCACTAACTTTGCTTGTCAGAAGGTGTTGTGACCGAGGCCCAAGTAGTGATTACCAAATACAATTCAGTCCTGAACAAACTTTATTAAAAACAGATGAGAATTAATTCATTCTCAGCTTAGTACAAAACAGATTCTTCATAAACAGTCCTTTGGCCTTATCATCAACCTTTGTTGTCTTTGGCAACCTGCCAAAGGCTTTTCTTGGCAAAAACCCCACCAAGTTCAAGAGACTTTGTCAAGTTCAAGAGACAAAGTTCAATGAAATCAACGTTGCTTTTCCCCAAAGAACCCAACAGCTTGTTGCTGCTCTTTTAAGCCTTATGGGACTGGCGAATCATCTTCTGGCCTTACTACGGAGTCGTCCTTTTTGCTTCAGCTGCTCTTGCCTTCTGGCAGCTCTTCACATGTGTGCATTAGGAACAGGCTCCTTGTCCTGGCATGCCTCCAGCCCCCAGCCCTGGCACCATGCCCGGACAGGCCGAACAAACAAACCTCCCTCCGATAGCATGTGCGCCTGAAGCCAGCCACAAGCTGAGATTACCAACAGCTGGAGACGAAACGATGCAATGCATAGACCCACGCTTCCGGAGAATGGAGAGGCGACGTCACCAAAAGGAAGGGAGGGGCAGGCCTGGATAAGTGCTGAGTCATGGAGCCACACCCCATGCTTTCTGGCATTCTCTGAGTCAGGCAAAGTCTAACTTGGATTGCTGAAGTCACTTCCTGGTCTCCTGCCTGCCTTGAGAACTCTGATAGGACTTTGGCAGAGCTGCAGAGGCTTTGCAGCCACGCTTGATACGGACTTCCCCGACCCGGCCGTCAGCGGAGGAGTGGGACACGACACTCCTCCTGTTCCTCTGCCTCTCTGCCTCTGGAGGCTCTGGAGTCCGCTCATTGCTGCCAGATGGCTGTGGCCCCATGTCTGGCCTTCCCCTGACTTCAAGACTGGCCCATTGTCCTCCCCAGCCTTCTCAAGTGTCCGACTCTGCTGCCAAGTCCGCAGGCTGCTGGCGGACCACAACAGAAGGTCACAAAAGTGGATCATGTGTCCCTGGGGCACTGCCACTGTCATAAATATGAATCAGTCGCTAGGTGTCCTAATTTTGATCACGTGACCATGGGGATGCCACAACCGTTTTAAGTGTGAAAAAAGGGTCATAAGGCTCTTTTTTTAGTGCCATTGTAACTTCGGTCACTAAATGAGCTGTTGTAAGTCAAGGACTACCTGTATTCTAAAGCAGCTATATCTGACAACTCTTTTCTAGAAGGAGAATGTTCCAGAATGGAGGAGAAATTATTTGTATTTATAGCATGTGAGGTTTGTTCAGACGCCATCCTCCGTTCCTAATACGCTCTTTAAAAATGTCTTTGCATAGCTGAACCTTTCCAAGTTTTCTTAGGAAGCAACCTGGGAAAAGAAAAAAATTAAAGAGGAGGGGAAGATGATTGTTTGTGGGTTGGCAGGCATCCTGGATTTTCAGAAATATAATTTAAGAGCATTTCGTATCAGCAAATGTGGGCTCTGTAAGTAGAGTCTGGTGTTTAATTTGTTTAAAATATTGGAAGTCTTGTTCCTCAATTAAGAAACTTCTGTCTGAGGTTCACATAGGTTTCTGCTCATATGAATTCATATGAATGTATTGAAATCTGGAATTTTCACTGCAGGTCATAAGTCAAAACACCACATGACCGGATCCAGTTTTATGTCTTTTATTTTCTAGTGGACATTAATCCAATGCCACAATCATTAAGTGAACATGGCGGCCATTAATGCCACAATCATTAAGTGAACATGGCGGCCATTAATACAAATTAATTTATTCCTAGGGGTGTTTTTTGCGGAAAAGGCTGCCGAAAAGTCTGAAACTGGCAAAATAATAATAGTAAATTGTGGTCATGTGGCTGGAATACTGCAAATGGCTGTGAAGATGAGCCAGTGCCCGAAATGCGGACATGTGACTGAGAGTATGGGTAGCTGTTGGACACTTGATTGTAATTAATTTTTTTTGGGGGGGAGGGGTCCATCATAACTCTGAATGGTCACTAAACAAGGACTGCCTGTATTCTGGAAAGACGTGACACAATAGGGTAGGTCTGTGTATACCGGCCCAGGTGGGCCCACACATGGTTCAGGAAGAATGCCAGCTTCTCCGGGTCCTCGTCAAAGCTGGGCAAGGATAAAGGAAATTTAGAAACAATTCGCCGATTCTTCATGTGTGAAATAATAGTTGTTAGAATGACCAGCTAGAAATGATGCAGTGACGAGCAATTTTGGGAGCAATTGCATACAAGGATGTTCCCCCTGTGTCATTCCAGCCCTTCTTGAATTTCACCTCCCAACCTCCCTTGGGAAGCGTGGCTTATCGTGAGGGAACCTGGGAGTTGTAGTTCAGCTATAGCTTGGAAGGCCAGCCTTCCTTGCTTACATCTGCATCAAGAATTGCCTTTGGAGCCCAGTTTCCTGAACCTCAGACTAGATCTACCTCCTGTCACCCGAAGTAGAGAGTGAACAACAGAATTGCCAAGGAGAAGGAAGTGAGAGATTAGAAACCTTTAAGTTACAAAAAAAATAAAAATAAATTACAACCACATTACAAAAAAGATGTTGAGACTTTGGAAAAGTGCAAAGAAGAGCAACTAGGATGATCCTGGAGACAAAAACATATGAAGAACGGTTGCAGGAATTGGATATGGCCAGTCCAGAGAAAAGAAGGACTAGGGGTGACATGATAGCAGTCTTCCAATATTTGAGGGGCTGCCACAAAGAGGAGGGGGTCAATTTATTTTCCAAAGTACCAGAGGGCGGGACAAGAAACGATGGAAACTAATCAAGGAGAGAAACAACCTGGAACTGAGGAGAAACTTCCTAACAGTGACGACAATTAACCAGTAGAACAACTTTGCCTTCAGAAATTGTGGGTGCTTCTTCACTGGAGGTTTTTAAAAGAGATTGGACAGCCACTTGTCTCAAACGGTATAGGGTCTCCTGTTTGAGCAAGGGGTTGGACTAGAAGACCTCCAAGTTCCCTTCCAGCTCTATTCTGTTTGATTGAAATTGTAGCTGGGCTACTTCTAATAGAGGGGGAGGGAAGTGATTGGAACTTGGTGTGATAAACATGAAGATCCTGGTAGAACTTCAAGGTTTCCTTCACCTGGTTCCCCTTCTAAATAAATACATGGACTCTGCTCCCCATCTTTCAGCAAGGATTGTTACTGGCCAGTTTCCAGCCTTTCCAGCTGCTTTCCACACAAAAAAATGCACATAGGAACACATTAATTTGTGTTAATGACTGCCTCGTTCACTTAATGACGATGCTGTTGGATTAATGACCAGTACAAAATAAAGTTGTAAAATTGGGGTCATGCGATGCTTTGATTTACGACCTTCATGACTTAAAATGGGGCCTCTGGTGGCTCAACAGACTAATGCAGTCTGTTATTAACATAGCTGCTTGCAATTACTGCAAGTTCAAGTCCCACCAGGCCCAAGGTTGACTCAGCCTTCCATCCTTTATAAGGTAGGTAAAATGAGGACCCAGATTGTTGGGGGCAATAAAAGTTGCCTTTGTATATAATATACAAATGGATGAAGACTATTGCTTAACACATTGTAAGCCGCCCTGAGTCTTCGGAGAAGGGCGGGATATAAATTCAAATTTTTAAAAAAATGGAAATTCCAGATTCCATTATGTCGGAGATCAAGGCAATTGTAGCCAGAATATCTGGAAGGACGTTAGGCAGGGAAGGCCTGCTTAGTCTTAAGAGCAAATGAAGATGGTATGTCTCTACTCATTGTCGTCCTAGTGACCAGCTCACCTTTGAAAGACAACAGTTCTGACCAGGAAGATGACATGCTGGAAGCTACCCAGCCATACTGTGAGGAGCCCGAGCAAGTCTCAGCAGAGCCCCGCGAGGCCTTGGCCGTCAAAAAGAAGCTGGACCCAGAACGGCTTGTCCAGAACCAACCCGAAGAGGACAAATGTTTTGAGCAGGTGCCTCAGCCTGACTTCCCAGCTGCCACCTCTCCAGGAGAAGAAACCACCTCCATTCTTCCAGGAGACAACCTTCCGCCTCAGGCTGTGGAGATGCCCTCTATGCAGTCCTCCTTGCAGAAACCAGAGGGCGCCCCTGAAGAGGAAACTCAGCCTGTCCGCTCTGTGCAAATTCCCCTTGTGGTCAGCAAGGGGACCTTGACTCCACAGGAAGAGAAGAGGGTGGAGGTGCCGGAAAGTGGAAGCCCTCCTTCAGAGGTGGTGGCGGCGAGACAGAGTGAGGCAAGTGAGTGGCGGCATGTGAAAAATTGTCATAAGGGGAATGAATGGATGATGGTTCTCACTGCTGTAATGCATCGTGGAGGCTGCAATGCATACAGGGCAGGGGTGAAATATAAAATTTGTTACTACCGGTTCTGTGGGCGTGGCTTGGTGGTGGTGATGGGGGTAATGTGACCGGGTGGGAGTGGCCAACTTTTTTTTTTAACTTTTAAAAGCATTTTTTCTACAACCTCTTCGGTCGAAGAGGTTGTAAAAAATGCTTTTAAAAGCCTCTGATGATCAGGCAACTCATCTGGGATCGCCGGAGGAGCCTTTTAAAAGCTTTTAAAGGGTTCTGATGATCCCAGCTGAGCCATGCAATCATCAGAGGCTTTTTTTTTTTTTTACTTTTAAAAGCATTTTTTTCGGCCAAAGAAAAAATGCTTTTAAAAGTAAAAAAAAACAACCAAAAATCTCTGATGATCGCGCGACTCAGCTGGGCATGGGGGGCCCCAGGGATTTTTGCTAGCGGTTCTCCGAACCACCCGCCGCCATCGCTACCGGATCAGGTGTTCCGGTCCGAACTGGGAGCATTTCACCCCTGATACGGGGGCATCTATGTTGAGACCGTTTTATTTATTTATTTACTTACTTACACTTACTTATTTACGCAAATACAGTTTGGCTCTGAAAAAAGGAGTCCCTGCAGATTTTCCTTCCTTAATCTTTGCCAACTGTAGGGGGTAGTGCTCATCTCTGTTTCAATGCCATTGAGCCATCACTATCGGAAGACATTTCCGTGGTCATGTGGCTAGCATGACATCACAGAGAGCTGTTACTTACCCACCGAAGGGGTACCTATTTATCTACTTGCATTTTACAAGCTTTCGAACTGCTAGGTTGGCAGGAGCTGGGAAGAGGAAGGGAGCTCACCCCGTTGTGTGGAGCTCAGGTCTCGAACCGGGGCTGCCGACTTTCCAGCCGACAAGCCCAGCATCTTAACCGCTGAGCACCACGCCGCCCCCTGAGCTCAGAATAAAAAAGGTGGAGAAAGACCTTGGAAGAGCGAGAGCTGTGTTTCTCAACCTTGACAGTTTGGAGAGGTGTATGGACTTCAACTCCCAGAATTCCCCTGATTCCTGGTCCACCTCTCTCTCAAATCACCAAGGTTAAGAAACATTGAGCCAAAGGCTGTGGTTTACGTTTAGGGTGACACTAAGGGGCTATGCTGCAAATGGCAAAGGCTCCAAACTCTGCTTTGGAAATTTATTTTATTTTATTTTTCAAGTTTCTATGGCCTCCCCAATTCAACCAAGTGATTCTTGGAAATCTTACAAGTCTAAAATTGTAAAACAATTTACAAGATATTAAAACAATCAAAAACACCCATAAAATACATACATACAAACAAACATACACAGCAGTCGTGAGATTAATCTGCTAATAGTGAAGCCAAGCAATGGCGCCCTTCAGACATTTTGAATCCCAGCCCCGTGTACCTTAGCCAAGTATCCAAAATTCCCGAATATTTTCTTTTGCTCAGAAAAACACCTAGTTGTGTTTTTAAAACACCACTAGGTGGAGCTTTAGAGCTTTTGCAACCCTGGATTTGGAAACTGCTGGTCTCTGCTCTCAGTCAGATGCAGATTTTTTTAAAACTGGAGGGTCATTTTTCTCTTCCAGGGCTGAAGTTCCTTTCTGTCTTCTCCACATTTATTCAGAACTTCTCCAGAGTTCTTTTTGGCTTCTCCTATCCTCACAGCTTCTCTTATCCTCACCACAGGATGAGGCTCAGTGGCTAGGACGCTGAGCTTGTTGATCGAAAGGCCGGCAGTTCGGCGGTTCGAATCCCTAGTGCCGCGTAACGGGGTGAGCTCCTGTTACTTGTCCCAGCTTCTGCCAACCTAGCAGTTTCGAAAGCACATAAAAATGCAAGTAGAAAAAATAGGGACCACCTTTGGTGGGAAGGTAACAGCGTTCCGTGCGCCTTTGGCATTGAGTCATGCCGGCCACATGACCACGGAGACGTCTTCGGACAGCGCTGGCTCTTCGGCTTTGAAACGGAGATGAGCTCTGCCCCCTAGAGTCGGGAACGACTGGCACATATATGCGAGGGGAACCTTTACCTTTTATCCTCACAGTTGCAAAAAGATTCTCTCCCTGCTTCAGCACAGCTTCATTCCCCTCCTTCGGCAGGGAAAGCCTTGATGCCTTCATCTTCCAGCATAAATCCAAAATATTCCATGCGCCCGCTGGAAGTGGTCTTTAGCGGCACCTCAGCAGTGCTCATGATTCCTTTCGAGATGAGCCATATTCATTTTGTGGGCCACATGCAATCTGGATTGAGGGCTCCTGGGGAACCATCCCCTACAATCCATACTGGGGGATCCACCAGGCTCAAATTGATACCTCCAAGTCCAAAGAGAAGCTGTAGGTTTGAGGAACGGGGGGACGGAAATGTGATTCCCCAGGTTTGCCTGCTCCAGGCTGCTGTTTTCATGACTTGCGTACAGGTGGTCCTTGACTTACGACCATCGTTGAGGCCTGGCAGTCACAGTCATGAATCAGGATGGTGTGACTGGACCTGATTTTATGACTTCTTTTTTTTTTTTTTGCAGCAGTAGTCAGTAAGCAAAGGCCACAGTGGTTAAGTGAAGGTTCTGGTCATTAAGTGAATCCATTGTTTTCTATGGGATGGAAACGGGGGGGAAAAACCCATTATAAATACAGGCCAGTTGCCGGGAGATCAAAATGGGGTCATGTGACTGGAGCGGGGGTGAACATCGTAACTTCAGCACCTTATATCAGGGGTCTCCAACCTTGGTCCCTTTAAGACTTGTGGACTTCAATTCCCAGAGTTCCTCAGCCAGCAAAGCTGGCTGAGAACTCTGAGTGAATCCTAATCTTAAAGAGACCAAGGTTGGCGACCCCTGCCTTATATCATAAATAGCTTTTTTGGGGGGGATTATAATATATTGGTGTGGAATAGAGTTCCATTTCCCATTGGTTTATGTGAGGTAGGGAGCACGGCCTGCATTATTCTAATAAGTCTGTATCTCTGCTCTGCCCCCTGGTGGGCAAAACGTTGAAATGGTGTTTTTCAATCCAGGCTGTTTCATCCTTTGGCTTTTTCTAGCTCCTGTGGATGACCGGGTGGAAGAAAACTCGGAATTAATTAGAAAAACAAAGAATTCTAAGAAGGTAAACATCAGATTCGCCTTTATTTATTTAATATCCTGTCTTTATTATTTTTATAAATAATAAGAATTATATATAAAATACAAAACTTACATATTAAGCATAGCAATAGCACATAGACTTATATACCGCTTCACAGTGCTATACAGTCCTCTCTAAACGGTTTACAGAGTCAGCCTATTGCCCCCAAACAATCTGGGTCCTCATTTTACCCACCTCGGAAGGATGGAAGGCTAAGTCAACCTTGAGCTTGGCGAGATTCGAACTGCCAAATTGCTGGCAGCCGGCAGTCAGGAGAAGTAGCCTGCAGTACTGCCTTCTAACTGCACTGTGCCACTGAGGCTCAATATAAATAATAGTTATTTGTTAAGCTCAGGACCGTATTGGTTGGAAACATACGGAAAAGGCTTACAGTGGATAGGCAGTGGATAAATGACGATGATAATAAATGTATTATAGATAATTATAAGTGAGTTATTTTATAAATACCTCAAGGCAGTGAACGTACCTAATGCTACTCCCTCTCCCTCTTTTCCCCACAACAACAACCTTGTGAGGTGGGTTGGATTGAGGGTCACTGACATCCTTCATGAACCAAGGACTGGTTTGGTGAAGCTAACCTTCACGTTTTTCTTATCTCATGGGGTAGAACAGGATAACCGTGATTGGTAAACCACGGTTTGTTATGAGAACTCAGCAAATAGTGGTTTGTGCAACATCTCCCCCCCCATTCCGATTAACCGAATCATGGTTTGGCATGATGCCTGAGCTCTATTTGTTACCCTTAGGTATTGGTGCCAGCCCAGGAGGATCCGGCTTCAGCAACGCCCCCTGCCCGTGAGTTGCGGCGCAGTCTGAGACCTTCAACTACTTCTGCTTCACCCACTCCTGTCCCAGAAAGACGAAGCCTCCGCCATCACGGATCTGGGGCCGTGGTTGCATCCAGCACCCCGGCTGCTCCAGAGACCAGGCGTAGGGGGCTGCGGCAGCTCAGCAATGCAAGTCAGAGAATGAGGGAAGTGAAGGGGAGGCCAGAACAGCCCGGAGAAGAGGGGCCCAGGAAGAAGGCCAGGAATGGAGACCTGAACGCGGCTCCTGTTCCTCAAAGTCGAACGAGGGGCTCCCAGAGGGCATCCAGGGCTGCCAGCAAAGTTACAGAAGTAGCAAAAGCCGTCTCTGGCAGCAGCCCTGGGGCCAGGGAGCCCACAAAACGGGTCCAGAGGGCTCCTGCTCCCGACCCTGGGCTAGAAGGGCAGACGGAGCGTCCAAGGACTCGGGCCAGCAAGCATTCCAGCAGCAGCAGCACTTCCGTGAGCACCCCAAGCCCAAAGGATTCTGGGAAAGGTGCCAAACTTGGGCAGGTGGGTATCCAAAAAAAGAGGGGGAAAAAAAGCTGCCCTAAGAAAGCTTCCCCCCTCCACCCCCGTTTCAGGGCAACGGACCCTTAATTGAATCATTAGAAGGGTCACGTCCCCCTCTAGATCTCATACATCTACAGCTGCTTAGACTGGTGGATGTTGCTGCTCTTCCACACAGCCTTTCCCATTCAAACCCGGCCCTTGACAGCCACAGGTGTTGTAAGTGGCCTTAGGCAGACCTAACGGGGTCCTGCTAGTCAGTCATCTTAAATGGGAGGGTCTCCAGAGTTCTGTAAACCAATGGGGAGCATCCGTCCCCAACCTGCTGCCTTCCCCTGATAGGTTGTGGCCGCAGCTCCTTCAATTCTCAGCGGTTGATCACTTAGTACGGGCAGTCCTCGACGTACGACTGAGCCCGACATTTCTGTTGCTAAAGCGAAGCAGTGGTCAAGCGAGTTTCGCCTCATTTTTGCGACTTTTCTTGCCACGTTTTTTAAGTCAATCACGGCGGTTGTTAAATTAGTAACACGGCTGTTGAGCAAATCCGGCTTCTCCGTTGGCTCTGCTGGTCGGAAGGTCGCAAAACGGGATCAGGATACTGCAGCCCGTCATAAATACGAGTCAGTGGCCAGGCACCTGAACTTTGTGTCCACGTGACCATGGGGATGCTGCAACGGTCATTAAGTGTGAAAAATGTTCGTAAGTCACTTTTTTCATTGCTGCTGTAACTTCAGTCACTATTTATTTATTTATTTATTTATTTATTTATTTTATTAAATTTTTATACCGCCCTTCTCCCGAAGGACTCAGGGCGGTGTACAGCCAAGATAAATAGAATAGAATAGAATAGAATTTTTTATTGGCCAAGTGTGATTGGACACACAAGGAATTTGTCTTGGTGCATATGCTCTCAGTGTACATAAAAGAAAAGATACGTTCATCAAGGTACAACATTTACAACACAATTGATGGTCAATATATCAATATAAATCATAAGGATTGCCAGCAACAAGTTATAGTCATACAGTCATAAGTGGAAAGAGATGGGTGATGGGAACTATGAAACGATTAATAATAGTGCAGATTCAGTAAATAGTCCGACAGTGTTGAGGGAATTATTTGTTTAGCAGAGTGATGGCCTTCGGGAAAAAACTGTTCTTGTGTCTAGTTGTTCTGGTGTGCAGTGCTCTATAGCATCGTTTTGAGGGTAGGAGTTGAAACAGTTTATGTCCAGGATGCGAGGGATCTGCAAATATTTTCACGGCCCTCTTCTTGATTCGTGCAGTATACAGGTCCTCAATGGAAGGCAAGTTGGTAGCAATTATTTTTTCTTAACACAGGAATATATACAAATTAAAACATTTAAAACCTAGCAAATTACAAAAAGGCTGATAATTAAAATTTAGTTTTAAAATTTTAGAAATATTAATAAAACCCCGAATTAAAATTTAACACTATTATGCCAGTCCCGCTTGAATAAATAGGTGTGTTTTTAGCTCACGACGGAAGGTCCGAAGATCAGGCACTTGACGTAAGCCAGGGGGAAGTTCGTTCCAGGGCGTCGGTGCCCCCACAGAGAAGGCCCTACTCCTGGGGGCTGCCAGCCGACACTGTTTGGCGGACGGCACCCTGAGGAGACCCTCTCTGTGAGAGCGTACGGGTCGGTGGGAGGCATAAGGTAACAGCAGGCGGTCTCGTAAGTACTAAATGAACTGTTGTTAAATCTTCCTGCTGCATAAGCTGAGTCTTGAAAATCAGCAAGCTAGCAGGCCTATGTTAAAATACCTGTTGGTAAAAACATATTCTAGAAGTCCAGGAGTGAATCCAATCTTAGTCTTGGAACAAACTTCGGGGTTGTTGAACAGGAGCATCTGTCATTGGATTGTGTGGCTGCTCAGGCCTTGTGAGTTGTCTGTAGGCAGTCCCCCAACCCCATCCAGGAGGTGAGCGGTGTGCTTGGGCCTTGGGGCCAGAGGTTGTGGTGCTCTTTCACCAAGTCTTCATACAATTGGGGGGGCGATGGGTATTTCCCCCCCCCTCTCTTCGCCAGGAACCTGTCTTCACTCCGTCTTCAGGAAGGAGGTTGCGGCGTCACAGCCCAGACAGCAAAGTGATAAGTCAAAAGGCTTCATCGGGCAGTCGCACCCGGCGTGCCACCGGACCTGGCAGCCCTGCCCCCAAGGTATGGTGTGTACATTATTAGGTTAGCTGGGGAGGGTTTGGGGCTGGACAAGGGAAGATGGCCACTTGAGCTGCGTTGGCTCCGTCATTTAACATGAAAGTTTTATCAGAGCTTCTTGCAAAAATCAAATCCAGAAGCAAACACAGATAACTGATTCAACTGGATTTATTAACTTCTTTATATACATAATAACAGATGAAGTATTTACAATACCAGTAGTTGATTCTACCAATGTAGTAGAAGTTACAGGCAGAACACAAGGCAGGAGAGAACAGTTAGTTTCATTTCAGCAGAGCGGACAAGCTGGTTTCATTTTAGATCTGAGCACAGAGCAGGCAAGCAAGTCCAGACTTGTGTAGTTTCTGTTTCAAATCTCTGCACAGACTCAGAAGCTGCAGACTAAGACACACCCTCGCTCCAGTCTGTCTTAGCTCCCAATTGGCTGACTTAGTTGCTATGCCTATTCATTGGCTGACCTTGTTACCATGTCTCCGCCAGTTCATGAATAATCTGACAAGTTTGTCGAGTCTCCTCCCTCTTCTCTTTTCAGGTGCTGTTTACAGGTGTGATTGATGAGGAAGGAGAGCGTATAGTGGCCGAGTTGGGGGGTACTCTGGCAGAATCTGTCTTTGACTGCACTCATCTTGTGACAGACCGCGTACGTCGCACCGTCAAGTTCTTGTGTGCCCTGGCTCGGGGAATCCCCATTGTGACGCTTGATTGGCTGGAGAAGGTAACCCACTTTTTTGATACCTGGAATTATGGTCGTAGGTCATGCCAATCGTTAATAGCAATAGCACTTAGACTTATAGACTGCTTCACAGCGCTTTACAATGCTCTCTAAGCGGTTTACAATGTCAGCATATTACCCCCAACAATCTTAAGTCCTCATTTAACCGACCTCGGAAGGAGAGAAAGCTGAAACAATCTTGAGCCAGTCAGGATCGAACTCCAGACTGTGGGCAGAGTCTGCCTGAAGTACTGCATTCTAACCACTGCATCACTAGGGTTGTACCACATCTGTGCCCAATTTTACCACCTTTTTTGCGATGGTTGTTAAGCAGATGTGGCAGTCATAAAGCGAACACTGCTGTTGTTAAGTGAATCCCTTGTCCACAATGGGCGTTGGGTTTTTTTGCCAGAAACTGGAAGTAAACTCTTGTTGTTGTTAGTTGTCAAGTCGTGTCCAACCCATCGCGACCCCATGAACAACGTTCTGGAGTCAATTTAAGCTCATGCCTACTGCTTCAGTGACTCCATCCAGCCACCTCGTTCTCTGTCGTCCCGTTCTTCTTTTGCCCTCAATCTTTCCCAGCATTAGGCTCTTCTCCAGTGATTCCTTCCTTCTCAATAGGTGGCCAATGTATTTCAGTTTCATCTTCAGGATCTTGCCTTCTAAAGAGCAGTCAGGGTTGATCTCCTCTAGAACTGACTTGTTTGTTCACCTTGCAGTCCAAGGGACTCGCAGGAGTCTTCTCCAGCACCAGAGTTCAAAGGCCTCAATTCTTTGGCGCTCAGCCTTTCTTATGGTCCAACCTTCACAGCCATACATTGCAACTGGGAAAACCATAGCCTTGACTCTATGCACTTTTGTTGGCAGGGTGATGTCTCTGCTTTTTAGTACGCTGTCTAGATTTGCCATAGCTTTCCTCCCCAGGAGCAAATGTCTTTTAATTTCTTGGTTGCAGTCCCCATCTGCGGTGATCTTGGAGCCCAGGAAAATAAAATCTGTCACTACCTCCATTTCTTCACCATCTATCTGCCAGGAATTGAGAGGGCTGGATGCCATGATTTTAGTTTTCTTAATGTTGCGTTTCAAGCCAACTTTTGCACTCTCCTCCTTCACCCGCATCAAGAGACTCTTTAGTTCCTCTTCGCTTTCTGCCATTAGAATGGTATCATCTGCATATCTGAGGTTGTTGATATTTCTTCCGGCAATCTTAATTCCAATTTTTGATTCATCTAGCCCTGCCTTGCTCATGATGTGTTCTGCATATAAGTTAAATAGGCAGGGTGATAGTATACAGCCTTGCCGGACTCCTTTCCCAATTTGAACCAATCAGTGGTTCCGTGTCCAGTTCTCACTGTTGTTTCTTGACCCACATACAGGTTTCTCAGACAAATAAGATGGTCTGGTACTCCCATCTCTTTAAGAACTTGCCACAATTTGTTGTGATCCACACAATCAAAGGCTTTAGCATAGTCAATGAAGCAGAAGTAGATGTTTTTCTGGAACTCCCTAGCTTTCTCCATGATCCAGCGTATGTTGGCAATTTGATCTCTAGTTCCTCTGCCTCTACTAAATCCTGCCTGTACTTCTGGGAGTTCTCGATCCACATACTGCTGGAGCCTAGCTTGTAGGATTTTAAGCATAACCTTACTAGCATGTGAAATGAGTGCAATGGTGCGATAGTTTGAACAGTCTTTTGGCATTGCCTTTCTTTGGAATTGGAATGTAAACTGACCTTTTCCAATCCTGTGGCCATTGTTGAGTTTTCCAAATTTGCTGGCAAATTGGGTGTAGCACTTTTACTGCATCGTCTTTTAAGATTTTGAATAGCTCAGCTGGAATACTGTCTCCTCCACTAGCTTTGTTGTTGCTCAGATTTCCTAAGGCCCATTTGACTTCACATTCTAGGATGTCTGGCTCAAGGTTAGTGACCACCCCATCGTGGTTATCAGGGATGTTAAGCTCATTCTTGTATAGTTCTTCTGTGTAATTTTGCCACCTCTTCTTAATCTCTTCTGCCTCTGTTAGGTCCCTGCCATTTTGGTCCTTTATCATGCCCATCTTTGCATGAAACGTTCCCTTCATATCTCCAATTTTCTTGAATAGATCTCTGGTCCTCCCTATTCTATTGTTTTCTTCTATTTCTTTGCACTGTTCATTTAAGAATGCATTCTTATCTCTTCTAGCTATTCTCTGGAATTCTGCATTCAACTGGGTGTATCTTTCTCTTTCTCCCTTGCCTTTCGCTTCCCTTCTTTCCTCAGCTATTTGCAGAGCTTCCTCAGACAGCCATTTTGCTTTCTTGCATTTCTTTTTCTTTGGAATGGTTTTAGTTGCTACCTCTTGTACAATGTTGCGAACCTCCGTCCATAGTTCATCAGGCACTCTGTCTATCAGATCTAATTCTTTAAATCTATTTGTCACCTCTACTGTATATTCATCAGGGATATGATTTAGTTCATACCTGAGTGGCCTGGTGCTTTTCCCTACTTTCTTTAGTTTAAGCCTAAATTTTGCAAGAAGAAGCTCATGATCTGAGCCACAGTCAGCTCCTGGTCTTGTTTTTACTGACTGTATAGAGCTTCTCCATCTTTGTTTTCCAGCAAAAACATTGTCAATTGTGGACATGTGACTGCGAGATGTTAAAAATGAAGAACAGACTGGTTGCCGGTTGCCTGAAATTCAGTCATATGACAGCAGGGTAGAGCAGCTGCTGGAACTTTGAATCTGGGTCATAAGTAGCCCTGGGGAGGTCTGTTGTAACTTCAAACAGTCACTAAATGACCGGTTGTAAGCCAAGAACTACCTGAACTTCTCCACTATTTTTTCAAGCCAGATTGCTCATCCTAAAGGAGTGTTGTTGTTTTTCAGGAAGCAACTGGACTTTCTTGTTTTTTCTTTTGAAGATGTTTTGCTTCTCATCCAAGAAGCTTCTTCAGCTCTGACAGGATAGTGGGGAATGGAAGGATTTATACTCCTTGCAGACAGCTGGTCCTTGAAACACTTGGAAGTTTATCTATGTCCTCAGGGTCACCTGAGTAGTGCAAATGGTTCCGGTACTCCAGTTGCCTCTTGAAAAAACAAAACACCTTTAGGACAACCATGTCCTGGATGACTAAGAATCTCTATGTCAGTGTTCCAGAAAAAAACCCCTTGCCAAGTAAAACTCCGAAGCAACCTTCTTTCAAAGTTGTATTTACTAGGATAGGTAAACTGACACATCTGGGAAAATCCGAATCTGAGAGGTCCGGGTTTTCCCTCAGTAAATCAAAAAACCCCAAAACCATCCCCTCACTCCTCAGTCGATCACATGCTCCAATCGCCAACCGTCCCATCTCAAGACAGCACTCCGACCACTCCTCCTTCAGATGCAGGATCGGTCTGACCTTCACTGACAGGAAGAATGCTATTATGTTAAAGACAACCCCTCTACTAAATTGCCCCCCCCCTCCTACTTTCCCACACATGAGAAAGTGGCAGCAGGGAAGCTTCCGGCCTAATATGGCTTCCAAAGCTGACACTCTACAAGCCAGATTGATGCAATCCAAACTCCAGCTTAAGGCCCTTGCAAGGCAGCTGCAGGTAGATTTTTGTGAGAAATAAATTGAATCAAGGATTGGCCTCTGCAAGTCACTCCCAGGGAGGATTCACGCTGCTTCTCTGCAGGTTTTATTGCTCTGGCTCTTGTTTCTACCCGTCCTGCGTCCGCTGAGGCCAAGGAATACTTTCACACAATAGGTTATTTTTCCCAATAGATATTTGTCTGCCTTTTGGAGGAGTCTGCCCAAGGCTAGGTAGAAGAAATATGTATTTCTGGGGGTGACTCGTAGAATAAAGGAGACATTTGTGCTACGGGGGATTTTTCAGAACAGTAACTCATGCAGGAGCTCAAGGAGGACATTTCTCCGAAGATGAGCCATTTAATCTTTTTTTTTTTTTAAGTATAAGAGTGTGCTTCCGAGTTGAATTTGCTGTGTGTTGAGTTGAATTTGGCGTATTGAATTTAGAATGTGAGTATCCCTTAACGCAAGGGTCTGCAAACTTGGCTCTTTTAAGACTTGTGGACTTCAACTCCCAAGCTTTGCTGACTAAGGAGCTCTGGGAGTTGAAGTCCACAAGTCTTAAAAGAGCCAAGTTTGCAGACCCCTGCCTTAACAGAAGGGATAGTTCAGTGCAGTAGTGGGATTAACTTACCTTTGCTACCGGTTTGCAAATGTGCGCGCCCGTGTGCTTGCTTCGCTCGCCTGCGCCACATCTGCGCATGCGCAGAGTGTCCGTGATGATGTCCGGGTGGGTGGGCGGAGCCTTTCGCTGCCGCTACCAGTTCGCCCAAACTGGGTAGAACCGGTCGAAACCCACCACTGGTTCAATGGAAGTGGGCAAGCTTTGCCTCCAGCTACAGGTAGTCCTCAATTTACAAACAGTTCATTTAGTGACCGTTCAAAGTTACAACAGCACTAAAAAAAGTGACTTAGGCCCATGTTTCACACTGATGAGGACTGTTGCAGCATTCCTGTGGTCACATAATTTTACATTCGGATGCTTGACAAATGACTCGCATTTATGATGTTTGCAGTGTCCCGGAGATCACGTGATCCCCTTTTGCGACCTTCTCACAAGGAAAGTCCAAGGGGAAACCAGATTCACTTAATGACTGTGTTACTACTTTAAGAACTGCAGTGGTTTATTTAACAAATATCTGCAACTTTTCTTTTATGTACTCCGAGAGCGTATGCACCAAGACAAATTCCTTGTGTGTCCAATTACACTTGGCTAATAAAGAATTCTATTCTATTCTATTTTATTCTATACTATGACTATCATTAAGTATTGTCCCTTATGATTCTTGAGGAATGTATCTTTTCTATTATGTACATCGAGAGCGTATGCACCAAGACAAATTCCTTGTGTGTCCAGTCACACTAGGCCAATAAAGAATTCTATTCTATTCTATTCTAGCCTAGCCTAGCCTAGCCTAAATGTGGGGAGAAAAGTCATAAGCTGGAGCAAAATTCACAACAAATTTCTCACTTAGCAACATCAATTTTGGGCTCAATTGTGATTGTAAGTTGAGGAATGGCTGTAAATATCCTCCAATAGAGAAAAAGCTGGGAGCCTCTGACACCTAAGAGTTCAACAGTAGGACTGCAGACAAGGACCCATTGATTAAGGCACGTTAAACTGGCGGCCCGCGGGCCGGATACGTCCCGTGCAGGCCATGCCCACCCCGGCTCTGCAAAGGCTGTCCCAATACATCACGATCCAGCCTGTGACACGATTGAGTTTGACGCCCGTGGATTAAGGGTTAAGCAAGTTTGGAAGAGGTTTTTGAAAGAGAAACTCATTAAAACTTCCGCATCTGTTTGCAAATGCAGCATCCCTCAGCAACCCATTAGAACTGCATCTGCATAACAAATGCAGCTTCCATCTGCAACTCCTTAAAACCCCTTCCATCTGTGTCAGGCACATGCTCTGCCGAAGGGCGATGCGCTGGAAAATCACCAGCCTTTACAGAGGTGCAGCTGCTTTAATGAGCCTCCCGGGCATTGCAGTATGAAGTGCCCCTTCCGCAGCCCTCCCAATTTACAGCCATGTGGCAAACAGTTCGATTGAATGGCTCCAGGAATGAGGTGACCTGCTTCCAGGAGGGAAAGGAAGAGCTCCCTGTATGTGGTTGGATCTCCCTTTTATTCATGCTTCCACCCCACAGAGCAGACGGAACGCTTTTTTCCTGGCACCAAACAACTTCCTCGTTCGGGACCCTGAGCAAGAGAAGAATTTGCGGTTCAGCCTCTCCAACTCGCTGCAGAAAGCACAGCAGAATGGAGCCCTTTTCCAGGTGAGCCAATCGGTTGCTGTCTTGGGCCCAGGTGATTCCTCAAGAATCCAGTGTCCAGACTATCATCATCATCATCATCATCATAACAGAGTTGGAAGGGACCTTGGAGGTCTTCTAGTCCAACCCTCTGCCCAGGCAGGAAACCCTACACCACTTCAGACAAACGGTTATCCAACATCTTCTTAAAAACTTCTAGTGTTGGAGCATTCACAACTTCTGCAGGCAAATTGTTCCACTAATCAATTGTTCTGTCAGGAAATTTCTCCTTAGTTCTAAGTTGCTTCTCTCCTTGATTAGTTTCCACCGATTGCTTCTTGTTCTACCCTCAGGTGCTTTGGAGAATAGCTTGACTCCCTCTTCTTTGTGGCAGCCCCTGAGATGTTGAAACACTGCTATCATGTCTATCATATCCTTCTTTTCATTAAACTAGACATACCCTGCAACCATTCTTCATATGTTTTTCCCCTAATCTTCTTTGTTGCTCTTCTCTGCACTCTTTCTAGAGTCTCCACATCTTTTTTACATCATAGCGACCAAAACTGAATGCAATATTCCAAGTGTGGCCTTACCAAGGCATTATAAAGTGGTATTAACACTTCACGTGATCTTGATTCTATCCCTCTGGAGAGTTATCCTCCTCTCACTCCCTAATTGTCCCCATCCCGCCCCCCCCAGGTGCTGAGAAGGTCCAGTTGCAAAAGAAAGCACCCCTGTTTGAATGTCTCATGTTCTAAACAAGGGGTGGAGAACGATGGCCATTTTATGACTCGTGGACTTCAACTCCCAGAAGTCCTGATTTCTGGGAGTTGAAGTCCACGAGTCATAAAAGTCCACGAGTCGTTCCCCACCTCCGTTTAAAGCAATTTCATCCCAGTTTAGTGGCCTCCAGGCCCATGAAACAACAGCTCCATAATCACAAGTCCACACACACACACACCTAGGAACAGGGTATTTGGGGAATATGATTTGAGTCAACACACCTGTAAAGGGAAGGGAATCAGGCTGCATGAAAGCTGCAGATTTGGCTTTAGGCCCATCAGCTGCCAGCCTGCCATATGGTATGATGTTCCTTTCCTTTTTTTGCCCACATTCCTGGAAAACATGGGTAGTCCTTGATTTATGACTAATTGAGACTGCAATTATAGTTAAGTCATTGTGGTCCTTACATGACCATACATGACCATGCCCGATTGTACATGGTGGCAGTTGTTAAACAAATGGCAGTGCCACCGAGTAAATGTGGTTGTTAAGCAACAGCAGTGATCATTAAGCAAATCCAATTTACCCAACGTGTGTTTTTTGCTGGAAACCAGCAAAAAGAAAATAATTGTGGTCATGCGACTGCAGGTAGCTGCAAATAGCCCCGGCTCCCAAAAACATGATCACATGACCATCAGAGACAAAAACGTTACGGCCATCAGATCTTCCAAAATTGGGGCATTTGGTGAGATGTGTTGTAACTTCAAATGGGGCGCTGTGTGACTGGCCGTTAAGTGAGGACTCCTGGTGGTAATACCACATTTTTTCTTTCTTTCCAGGGCTACGAGATCCATGTCACTCCTAACGTGAAGCCAGAACCAGAACACATGAAAGACATTGTTAAATGCAGCGGTGGGACCTTATTACCAAGAATGCCGCGGGCCTTTAAGGTGAGTTATTTATTTATTTATTTTATTTGCATTTATATCCCGCCCTTCTCCGAAGACTCAGGGCGGCTTACACTATGTCAAGCAATAGTCTTCATCCATTTTGTATATTATATACAAAGTCAGCTTATTGCCCCGAACAATCTGGGTCCTCATTTTACTTACCTTATAAAGGATGGAAGGCTGAGTCAACCTTGGGCCTGGTGGGACTTGAACCTGCAATATTGCAAGCAGCTGCTGTTAATAACAGGCTGCATTAGCCATTAGTTAGAGCTGTTATTTTGTTGATTTTTTTTTTGTGTATTACTACACTGAGTTATAAGTTGGGTTGAGAGAGGATGGCTGGCCCAGAGTCTAGCATTGTGATGGCGAACCTGCGACAAGCGTGCCAGAGGTGGCACACAGCGCCCTCTCTGTGGGCACGTGAGCCATTGCCCCAGTTCAGTTCTGCCACGCATGTGTGTGCACCTCCCACCGGCCAGCTGGTCTTCGGGTCTCTGCCGTGCAGTGGCGGGGTGCATGCAGGGGGCCGTGCACATGGGGTGGGGGTGCATACGGGGACCATGCATGCATCGGGACCAGGGTACATGTGCGGGGGGGCTGCGCACGCATTGCATTTTGAGGGTTTGGGTGCCTGTGTGCTTTGGGCACTTGGTCCAGAAAAGGTTAGCTATCGCCGGTCTAGCAGCAAACCTCCATGGTTGAGGACTACAACCTGGGTCTCCCCCATTCCTGGTCCAACACTTTCACCATGACCCTGGTTAACTTAATTACAGGTGATCCTCGACTTAGCCCCACAATTTTTTTTTAGAATAGAATAGAATTTATTGGCCAAGTGTGATTGGACACACAAGGAATTTGTCTTGGTGCATATGCTCTCAGTGTAGATAAAAGATACGTTCATCAAGGTACAACATTTACAACACAATTGATGGTCAATATATCAATATAAATCATACGGATTGCCAGCAACAACTTATAGTCATACAGTCATAAGTGGAAAGAGATCGGTGATGGGAACGATGAGAAGATTAATAGTAGTGCAGATTCAGTAAATAGTTTGACAGTGTTGGGGGAATTATTTGTTTAGCAGAGTGATGGCCTTCGGGAAAAAACTGTTCTTGTGTCTAGTTGTTCCGGTGTGCAGTGCTCTATAGTGTCGTTTTGAGGGTAGGAGTTGAAACAGTTTATGTCCAGGATGTGAGGGGTCTGTAAATATTTTCAGGGCCCTCTTCTTGATTCGTGCAGTATACAGGTCCTCAATGGAAGGCAGGTTGGTAGCAATTATTGAACCCAATTGAACCCAATATTCCGATTGCTAAGCGAGAGTTGTTAAGTGAGCTTTGTCCCACTTTACAACCTTTCGTGCCATAGTTACAAAGTGAATCACAGCAGTCGTTAAGCTAATAACACAATTGTTAAGTGAATCTGGCTTCCCCAAATTGACTTTGCTTATGAAAAGAAGGGGCCCTGTGACACTGCGACCGTCATAAATAAGAGGCGGCTGCCAAGCATTTAAATTTTGATCCCGCGAGAATGGAGTTGCTGCCACGGTGGTGGGGGAAAGGTCGTAAGTCACTTTTTTCGGTGCCATTGTGACTTTTGAACAGTTGCTAAGTGAACTGTTGTTGAGGACTACCTGTGTACTGGTTTTCCAGCAGGCAGGCAAATTGAGGTGTATTGGGGCCATGCAAGAAATGCGTGACTCGACTCTTCGACTGGGAGGGAAAGTGGACGATCTGACCGGTTTTTGTAACCTATTTCAGGAGAAGCGTGTTGTAGTGTCCTGCCCCGAGGACCTGTCGCGCTGCAAACCAGCTCAGGAAGCCGGAGTCCCGATCACCAACGCGGAGTTCATCCTGACGGGTATTCTGCAACAGACGGTGGCCTTGGAGGCTCACCGCCTGGATGGAAGTGTGGGTCCATCTCCTGCTTCCAGCCCCCTCGTTCCCTCGACCAGAACCAGCAAGAGGCGGGCAGCCACACAGACGGCACCAGCTCCGCCCAGCACAGCCAAGAGACGACGCTGATTCTCCCCCCCCCCAAAAGGGCAGCACTGCCTTAAAACTGTACATACGGGATTTTTTTTTTTTAATTTTCCGCTGCCAATAAACGGGGTGTGAAAAGACATTTGATGGTTTTGGAATGGGGTCTTAGTAGTTGGACTGGGTGCTAAATGGGGGAGAGGGTGACCCCAAAAAACAAACAAAAAACCCTTTCTAAATCAGGAGTGATTTAATTTTTTTTTTTAGAAATTTAATTTAAATCGGGGGTGGGTGGGCAATCCAACCCTGGCAGCTTTCAGACCTTCCGATATATAATTATAGCAATTCAAAGGTAGGCCTCGTGGCAGCAACTTCTACGTCTTTTACTTTTAGGGTGACCCGCTAGAATCGCAATAATGCCAAAATAAACATATATGCCCATAAAATGGGCAGTTTAGTCAGCTTGAAAGCTGCTACAGCTTTGAAACAGCCTGTCAGACTGAATTCCAAAAGTTGGGCAGAACTGGGGTGCAATGCCTAAAAAGGAAGAGTTTTTTTTAAAAAAAGTATTATTTGCATTTTTAAAAAATAAAATAGGAATTGAGGCAAAAGGTAAAGGTTTCCCTGTCAGTTGTGTTAGATTCCAGTAAAACCATGGACCAAATCGCTCGCTGCTTTGGATCCGAGATAACCACTAGATTAAACCTCAGCTTCTAACATGACCTTGCTTTCATAGGGGTTGAGCCTTTTTTATTGATTTCTAGTGGATCAGCAAAAATTTCTGACGCCAACTGTTAAATTGCAGCAAGGGCATTAAGCTTTCCTCAATTTTATTTCTGAAGCTGCAGACGTCGTCTGTTATCTTGGGGGTGCATTTTTGAGCTGCAGCATTGGATGTTTGGTATAGAACAAAACACGTAGACCCAAAATTCTTTAAATCTACCATTTTGACTTATTTCAGGCTTTGGTTGGGTGAATTTCATTTTTTTTTTTTGCCTTTCCAACCCCCTTAATAGATGCTTCAGGATTATGTGGTCAGGAGATGTGTGCGAGTGTCTTTAGGATGGAGTACTTAGCAACACGCAAAGCCAATTCTTGACTTCCTCTCCCATCAGGATGCATTGGGGAAAAACCTCTGGATTTTTATTTTTTTTTTGTATAGCAGAGATGGGGAACAATGGCCCCTTTATGACTTGTGGACTTCAACTCCCAGAATTCCTGAGCCAGCATTGTTGGCTCAGGAATTCTGACAGCCGAAGTCCACAAGTCATGAAAGGGCCATCAGTCCCCATCCTTGTTCTGTAGCTTCAGGTGGATCTGGCCCATTTTCAAAACATTCATATATTCAGATCCACCTGAAGCTACAGAACAAGGATGGGGACTGATCCAGAACAGAATATATATATATATATTGATGTGGAGCAAGAGGGGGGAAAATAAAGACTGTGTATATATATATATATATATACAGTCTTTATTTCCCCCCCGCTTGCTCCACATCAAATAGAGACCCGTTATGTTGTGTTTTGGGGGAGTTAGCCTTAGACAGGCAGGCATACTTTGCAATTCCAAAATGGCATTGGGTTGGAAATATGAAAACTAAAACAAGCAAATCCTGTCACTTTGAAGTTCAATCCCTTGTGTGAAATACCATGTCTCAGGAAACTGAAGTGTAGAGATATATATTCCATAGCCATTTCCTTATTGAATTGTCAAGACAATGGACAATTTGAACAGCTCTGAGAGCCTCCAAAATTGCTTAGAAACTCCTAGGTTGTAGTATCTAATAATCACAGATCTCCTGACTTAAAAGTGGCCAGCAAAATTGGTTTCCATCTGCCAACCAACCAAATAATTATATCTCAAATACTTCTAATTAAAAAGTAAGTATACCTGTTTAGTATAATCACGTTGCAGGGCTTTTTAAAAAAACCAACCAGGAAATCCATTGTTGGAACTGGCAGAATCTGAGCAAACAGCAGGTTGGCAGGTCTGTGGAGAGTCTTCTGTGGTTAATTTTAATTTCTAAATCAGTGTTTCTAAAATGTTCTGCCATTGTGGACTTCTAAATCATCATTTGGAAGATGTAAGGCCTATTCTAGTAAAATAAGAATGTGAAACATCTCGATTTTTGTTCCTCTTTTATCTGCCATGGACGTAGGAGAGATTTATGTTCCATGTAACAAATAACATGTTTCTTCTGGATATTTATATGTGCTTGAAATATCATTGTCTTTCGTCCTGATTTTCCTTACATGCCCTTGACTGAGTAGACGTAGAAAACAATTTTTAAACTACAAAAAAAGTCACCAAGAACCATGTTGAAGTATTATTTATCTTTTAGTGTAATTCAGTCACCCTCAAGAAAAACAGCAACTGTTCGGGGAAAAAAGACACACAGCTTCATAATGAAACAACTTACTGTGGAGCTATCTTTTCAATCAATCCTTTAAAAAAAAGGCAGTTTTAAAAAACATCTGTTCTATTTGCTCTCACAATGAAAGCAATTTGGAAGACTTGCAAAGTCTTCAAATAGAGATCAGAACTTTTTAATTAAACGAGCAGGTCTTAAATTCATTTTAATCAAACAGGGATATAAATCCTTTACATTCTCTACGGGACATGTAGAGAATGGAGATCTACAAATAGCAAAAAAAGTTGTCTATTTTGTGTAACATCGCCAGTCCAGTTGCTCTGCCTCCATTTCTTACGTGTCCACTCACATAACATAATAGGCACGCCTTTGTGGGAGACTACAATTGCAATCTTTTCAGTCATTAGTTATTAAGACAGATCTATCTGTGGACACGGTGGCTCAGTAGTTAAGATGTTGAGCTTGTTGATCCGAAAGCTCGACAGTTCGAATCCCTAGTGCTGCCGCGTAACGGGGTGAGCTCCCGTTACTTGTCCCAGCTTCTGCCAACCTAGCAATTCGAAAGCATGTAAAAAATGCAAGTAGAAAAACAGGGACCACCTTTGGTGGGAAGGTAACAGCGTTCCATGCGCCTTCGGTGTTTAGTCATGCCGGCCACGTGACCATGGAGACGTCTTCAGACAGCGCTGGCTCTTCGGCTTTGAAATGGAGATGAGCACCGCCACCTAAAGTTAGGAACAACTAGCACATATGTGCGAGGGGAACCTTTACCTTTATCTGTTGATAATCCTTGGCTGGATAACCTGCTGTGATGTCATACCATGTTTTCCACATATTCTTGAAAGATGGAAAAGATCAGAATGCTAAAGGCTACAACATCCATTGTAAATCAAGAGGGAGAACATTTGTGAAGCCAAGATGTTCTAGGCCAGTGTTTCCCAACCTTGGCAACCTTTTAAGATGTGTGGACTTCAACTCCCAGAATTCTCCAGCCAGGCTGGAATTCACCCATGGTGGAGACTAAGGTTCCTCACCATGTTGTATGTTTATTGTGGGAAATGATAAGGATTTAAAAAAAGTTCACAATAATTAGTCAAACAACTGTTGGCAGAATTTAATATATATTTTTTATTTGTGTTGTTCATGTACAAAGAATGGCTTAGCATGCCACAAATATATTTGCTATCTTTATCATCCTCAAGCATCTGGACTTTCCCTATAATCCACACAAGGACTCCTAAATTTTTAAGTCTTGTTCAGTTCAATGAACAAAACCAGTCACTGGCAATCTCATACTAACTATGCTGGACTACTGTTCCTATCATAACCTATATACAGGCTGTCGAACTGGGGACAATGGTCATTGTAATCCAAACTTCCAGGAGCTTGTTGGAAAGCTTGATCTGTATCAACATAACAGAAGCGCTATTTTTATTCTTCATGTCCCCTTCCAACCTCTAATGAAGTCCACAGCTCGGAACATAAATGTTTCCGTGGCTTCCCCCCCACCTTCATTTGGAAAATGTCTACGCTTGAGATTCAACCTGTGAGCAGACTGAGGAATTTTTAAAACCAACCAAGCAGAAAGCATTTTTTCTAGCTGCGTTTTCTTTTTTAAAACACATGCAAAAATATCCTGTGTAATAATCAAGAGTGCAAGGTTTTGCATCTTAAAAAGACCTACTGAAATAGCTCTTTGGAACAGCATTTCTGTTCTTCAGGCTAAGGAATCCTGGGATTACAGTGCCGTCTCGGAGAAGATACCTGCCAAAGAGGGGGGAAGAAAAATAAGGCATTTTCAGAATAAAAAATGTAAAGTAAATTGCGTAAGCCCTTATTAGTCCACAGGCCAACGGTCCCATATGTAAAGTCTTCAAAACATAGGATTTACTTCCACCTCTACTTAGGATGGGAAGTGTGTTTTGGCAATTTTTGGTCAGAGAAAGTGGGACCTGCCAGTCTGAGAAGACTTCTGTAGAAGGGACTGAATATCAGAGAATACAGGTAGTCCTTGACTTACGACCGGTCGCATAGCAATTGTTCGAAGTTATGATGGATCTACCATGGGGCTATTTACAACCCAGATGTGCAGTTCAGCACGTCGGGAAGCCCCCTGGTGGTCACATGACTGAAGTTCAGGTGCTCAGCTACATGACTGCATTTATGACTATTTGCAGAGTCCCGCATGACTGTTTTACAAAGGTTTGGCACTCATTTCTGGGATCTGGCAAAACTGAGCCCACAGCAAACTAATGCTTTGCTTAATGACTGTAAAAAAAATAATAGTAAAATTGGACTGGTCACATGACTCACCCATTTTATAGCCGTCATGGCAGTCTGCCTTATGGGTCGTAAGTCAAGGACTACTTGTTCACTTTTCCATCCCATCATCTCTGATCTCATGTAGGACTGAAGACGGTAGCACGGGGCCCAGAAACCAGCAGTGCTCTTGCTGTGTCTTATTCCGTATAATCTGCCTCCTTTTCTTACGTGCCTCCACATGGGAAGTAAAGGCACGCCTTTGTAGGAGGTAATTTGCTACCAAATCTCACTTATGTTATTTTCTGCTTCAAAACTTCTGAGCCTGCTCTGGTTTTTGGCGGGAAGGGAGATTTAGCCTGGAGTAAAATATTATCCGCGGGTTCAAATTTGTTTCTCAAATTACTTATTCAGAGGCCTTCTCCGAAAGAACTGATTAGTTTTCAATCCTTGCTTAATCTCTGTAATTTGGTTGAAGCGGGCCGCAACTGTCTTGGCATTGTTGAGAGTCCACCAACTGAGTTCTGCTCTTGCTAGAACCGGTTGAGTGTCTTGTAGTATGAAAGAACTCCGGTCCAACTTTCAAATACAGTGTTTGAAGTTCAACATCACCCTAATCCCCGATTTGTTGTACCCATCGTTTGTGAGATAAGCCACAAAGACTGAATTCACACATAGCACCAGCATTTTATGAATTGCGCCTGCCCTTTGGAACATTTTACCCCTCAGAAGTGCGGTCAGCTCCAAACCTCCTGAATGTTGTGGTCCGCCAGCAGCCTGTGGAGCTGGCAACGGAATTGGACAGCGATGAGGCTGAGGTGAAGCCAGGGCCATCGGGGAGTGAGGTGCGAGCCTCTAGAGCCTGATAGTAGTGAGGCAGAGGAATAGGAGGAGCCTGTTCCTAATGCGCGCATGAGAAGAGCTGCCAGAAGGCAAGAGCAGCTCAAGCACAAAGGACAACTCGGGAGTAGGGCCAAGAGATGATCGGCCCCTCCCATAAGGCTTAAAACAGACCAGCAACAGCGTTTGGGCTTTGCCGGAAAACAACGTTGGTAGCTTCGTCTTTGTCTACATCCTGCATTTCTTTTTGTATCTGTGACTGAGGAAGTTGTGTTGGGAGGAATTTGTTTTAATTTAGTTGAACTATGCTGGGAACGAACTAATTCTCAGCTTGTTCGAATAAAGTTTGTTCTTTCACGTACTGAGTTTCCTACTACCTACTTGGGCCTGGGTCACAACACTGAGCTTCTCTGAGAGTTTGAAGACCTAGCTCTGCCAATTGGCTTGGGAGTGGTTGATGGATCCTACCCTCTCATCATATTCCCTCCCTTCCATTTTTTTTAGCTGGGTTGATTTTATAGTATTGCGTTTATATTATTATAAATTACACATTATCTTTTAATCCTGTAAGCTGCCCAGGGTTATCCCATGTGGGAAGATGGGTAGCTAATAATTTTCTTCTTCTTCAAATAAACGGGATGTGTGAATCCAGTCGGGATCATCAAATTCTACAGGTGGTCCTCGACTTATGACAACTGAGCCCAAAATTTCTGTTGTTAAATGAGATTTTGCCCCATTTTATGACCTTTCTTGACACAATCCTTAAGTAAATCACTGCAGTTGAGAAGTTAGTAACCCGGTTGTTAAGTGAATCCGGCTTCCCCACGGACTTGTGCTTGTCAGAAGGTTGCAAAAGGGGAATCACTTAAGCCCAGGACCCAGCAACGGTCGTAAGTTTGAACCGGTTGTCAAGCATCTTTGATCGCATGACCACAAAGATGCTGCAACGGTTGTAACTGAAAAACGGTCGTGAGTCCCTTTTTTTCCAGTGCCATTGTAACTTTGAACGGTCACTAAATGAACTGTTGTTAAGGCGAGGACTCCCTGCGCTTTGCTGTCTTAGGAGGAACGGAATTACCTTTCTGGAAGACTTCGGCAGGACCCCGTAGCACCGTATTTTGAAACGACAAGATGCGGCTCAGATGAACCCCGGGAACGCACGAAGGTGTCCCACCTGAGCGGAAGAGAAAAACAGAGAACGAGGAGCTCTGCTTTGGACACAAGACCGAGGCTGCCATCCAAGCCATGCTTACAAGCAAAGGAGCCCCATTTAGATCAACTGGACTCACTTTTGATTAAGCACCCCTTCGGTTGCTAGTCCCTGGTGCAGATGATAACCGTAAAATTTCTTGAGGAGAAATTTCTTCTTCTTCTGGTCTTATTAGAGATCAACAGTATAGACCAGGGGTCTCCAACCTTGGCAACTTTAAACCTGGAAGACTTCAACTCCCAGAAATCCCCAGCCCTCCAACCTTGGCAATTTTAAGCCTGGAGGACTTCAACTCCCAGTATTCTGGGAGTTGAGGTCCTCCAGGTTTAAAGTTGCCAAGGTTGGAGACCCCTGGTATAGACAATTAAGGACATCACTTACCCCATTCCAACCGTCAAATTTTTGCATGTAGAGAGAAGCCAACGTTTTGCATGCAGCGCATGAGCGATGAAATCTGTTTACTTGTGCAGACTGAGTGCTAGGGGGAACTCAAGGGGCAATTTTCATTTGGACTTGTCCCTCTGAGTGCTCCCGAACAGGGACAAACTACCAGAGGATCATCAAAGAGAATCGAATTGGCCAGGAAGGGCGACACACCGTGGGAGAGGCTTTGTCGATGGTGAGCGTAACCAATTTTAACAACTGAAAATAAATAAAATGAAAACGAGGCAAGCGGCATTCATCAGACAGGACTGGACGCTGCGAAAAGGAGAGACAAGGAGCCATGCGCGTGAAATGCTCTGACGGGGCCTGAACATTCCCAAGAGGCGGAATGCAAGGAGTATCACATTGAAAAGCTTGCCTGTAGGGTATCGACAGGGCTGGTGTGAGGGATACTTAGGCTACACAAAGCGGTGGCGTTTCTGAGGCAGGTCCTGAAACGGCTGGGGGAGAAGCAAAGGCATTGAGTTTCCAGCGGTCGCAGGATGGAACGAGAAGTACATTTCGACAGGACAGGAAGAAGACAAAAAAAAAACACCACCAGCCGAGCGGAAAGGAAGGTCGCGGCCGCTGCCATGTTGGGGTTAGTGTATACCGAAGTCACGGTGGCAAAGAAAAGTAACCCCAGCCGTAGGTTTCCCCATCATTTTGACCCCCGGCCCTTAGCCGGCTCATGTAGAAGCACCGGCCAACTTGGGTTATGAGGGATTTGAGGTAAGCGATCCGTTTCATTATGTTTGTGTTCTGGTTAAAGTTCATAGTTTGAACTCTCCAGGCCCGGCAGCGCTAAGTTTCTAATCGGCTGACTTGGTTCAAAGCTATTCGTATGGTCACCTGTAGTAAATTAAAAGTAGTACCAAAATGTCAGACACCGAACAAACTCACTCACTCTTCCTAACAGATTTTCAATTTTACAATGCTATATTGCCGTGATGGCAAACCTATGTGTACCAGAAGTGGTACACAGAGCCATATCTCCAGGCACGCCACCTGTCATCTGTTGCTCTTCCGGGTTCAGGTATACACATGCGTGCCGGCCAGCTGGTCTTCGTGTGCGCAGGAGCGCCAGAAAGAGGAAGAGCAGCTCCCTGGCAAGCATGCGCACGGCAGGAAGCTGAGGTTCTGGTTTCTGGTTCACACGGCAGAAACCGGAAGATCAGGTGACCGGCGTGCATATGCTCAGCTTCCCAGCACAAGCATGCGCGTGGCAGGGAACTGCTCTTACGGTTTCCAGCGCACCCCCCTGCGTGCGCACATGCTCCCGTTTTGCCACTCGGTGCCGAAAAGGTTTGCCAACACTGCTATATAGTATGCCAGAGCCTTTACATCACTGTTTCTCCAGATTGGCAACTTTTAAGATGTGCGGACTTCAATTCCCAGAATTCCCCAACCAGCCATTTTGTGTCCTTCTGACAAGCAAAGTCAATGAGGAAGTCCGATTCACTTAACAACCAGTGTTACTAACCGCCACAAGGATTCACTTAAGAACTGTGGCAAGGAAGTTCGTAAAATGGAGCATAATTCAACTGTCTGCTTAGCAACATAAATTTTGGGCTCTACTATGGTCATAAGTCGAGAAATATTTGTATTTTTGTGATCCATGAGAGGTATTCCTGTCATTATTATCTTAATTTCAATCTGCCCGACAACAAATAAAAAAAATTAGGAACCTTCCCGATTTCCTTAATTTCTGAATCAGCCAACTTGCAGTAAAGGTAGTCCTCGATTTACGATCACAATTGAGACCAAAATTTATATTGCTAAGTGAGACAGTTGTTAAGCGAGTTTGGCCCACTTTACAATCTTTTTTACCACAGTTGTTATGTGAATCACTGCAGTTGTTAACGTGACTCTAGCTTCCCCATTGACTTTGTTCATCAGAAGGTCGCAAAAGGTGATCATATGACCCCGGGACACTGCAATCGTCATAAATATGAACCAGTTGTCAAGCATCCAGATGTAAATTACGTGGCCATGGGGATGCTGCCACGGTCGTAAGTGTGAAAAAGGGTCATAAGTCCCTTTTTTTGGTGCCGTTGTAACTTCAGTTACTAAATGAACTGTTATAAGTCAAGGACTATCTGAGAGTCCTCGGGTACTTCTGGGAGCCAACTGAAGGACACACAGTCGTGACCGGCTCTGTTCGATCACTGAGCTGTAAACCAAACCCTCTGTTGTGTCTTGCCCGCTCTCACCGCAGCCGGGGCCTTCTTATCTGCTTCCGAATGCTGAGGAATGTTCTAGTATGCCTCCCGGCCCCAGCCCTGGCTCCATGCCCAGACAGGCTGAGGAGTAGAAAGCACCTCCCAGCCCTGGCTCCATGCCCAGACAGGCTGAGGAGGAGGAAGCACCTCCCGGCCCCAGCCCTGGCTCCATGCCCAGGCAAACGGAGCAACTAGACCCCTCCCCCTCCCCCACAGCATGTGAGCCTGAGGGAGGTCAATTACCAACAGCTGCCGACTGGAGTGACCCTCGCTTCAGAAGACTTGATAGGCGGAGGCAACAGAAGGAAGGGAGGGGCAGGCCTGGATAAGTGCTGAGTCATGGAGCCACACCCCATGGCCTATATAAAGGATCTGCTTTCTGGCATTCTCTGAGTCAGGCAGTCGAACATATCTTGCTGAAATCACTTTCTGGTCTCCTGCCCGCCTTGAGAACTTTGCTAGGACTTTGGCAGAGCTGCAGAGGCACGCCTGATTCGGATTTCCCTGACCCGGCCGTCAGCGGAGGAGTGGGACACGACACCCTCCACATTTTACTCTTAATATAGCTCGACCGAACGGCTTGTCCCTTTTGGCCACAAGAAAAAATCAGTATAATTTCATGCACTCTCAAGGGCAACCTAACCTCACACCATCACTTGGGTAACAAAGGAAACCAAGCTACGCATTGCCAGCACTTTTCACGTCAAGATTCGTGTTCTGTGAATAGCTTCTAAAAAGCCTACTTTAGTCACCAAAAAGACAACCTGGAATTAAAAACATTTCACAAAACAAAGCATGTACACACAAAAAACCCCAAAATCATGTGTAACCTCAAGCTCCCCAGTCTTGTTAAATTACGGTTGCCAAGGCTACGTGAAGGCAATCCCAAAGATGACTCTCCTATAAATATGTGGTTGTGAGATACATTTGTATAAAGTATCTCTATAACAGGGGTGAAATCTAAAAAATTTTCCCTACTGGTTCTGTGGGCGTGGCTTAATTGGTGGGTGTGGCTTGGTGGTCAAGTGATTGAATGGGCATGGGCAATAATAATAAATAATAAAAATAATGAAGTATACAAAACTTGGGAGCGCATCGGTCTACCTTCTTTAAAAATAGAGGCACCAGTCTACCAATTGCCTTTTTTGGGGAGGCACCGGTCTACTAGCTGCCTACAGCGCCGATCAGCTGTAGGGCGGCCCTTTGAAGCGCTTGCGACAGTCATTTAAGGCCGTTTGCAGCTATATCACCACTGAGAGCTTCAAGGACAGAGAAGAGGAACAGCGAGGCGTGGGCGGCAGGGATTTTTGCTACCAGTTCTCCGAACTACCTGCTCCCATCGCTACCAGATCGCACGATCCGGTCTGAACCGGAAGCATTTCACCCCTGCTCTATAACCTTTCTATATAGCAGTGATGGCTGACCTTTTTGTCGTCGCGTGCCGAAAGTGCGCACACGCCGGCACCCATAATGCAATACGCGCGTGACCCCCCCCATGTAACTCGCCCCCCCCACAATCCCCTGCCCATGTGCGTGCGACCCCTCCACCCCGTTTTGGGCCTAGCAGGCCTCTCTGCAGCCTCCTGGGTCCAAAAATGGGCCACGATCCGAGGAGGCTGCAGAGAGGCCTGCTAGGCCCCAAATGGGACGGGGGGGGCATCCCCCCTGCCCCTGGGCATGTTTTTGTGTAATCCCCCCATCCCAGGGAATTTGCGTGCAAGCCCCCCATGGACATGCACGCACGTTTCCACATGTGCCCCACCCCCTGGGCATGTGCATCAGAGACCTGAAATCAGCTGGCCGGCGGGAGGCGCGCACACATGTGGGGTGGAGCTGAGCTGGGCAATGGCTCGCATGCCATAGGTTTGCCATCACGGCTATATACTATAACTGGACAGAATTAAAATCAATCCATCCTCTACTTGCATATTCCAACCACTTCTCATTGGTTAGAACAGTGGTAGTCAACCTGGTCCCTACTGCCCACTAGTGGGCGTTCCAGCTTTCATGGTGGGCGGTAGGGATACTGAAACAGTTCCTTTTTTAAAATTTAATTGACTTTTAAAAAAATTTTCATAGCATTATTTAAAAACATTTTCATTAGGTTTTCATAAAATTCCCTGTGACAATTTAAATTTCTGAAAATATATACTATTTGTATCGCCCGCACATAAGTTTAGTTCACGTTACGTAAATAAAACTAAATGCTGCTGTAGTGCGACCGCAAAGAGCCGTGTCCCAGAATAGCTCGCGCATCTCCCCCACACCACCCAGCTGTAACAGACAAGCAGAGCTGGTAGCCAGCGGGCCCCCCCCCAAACCCAATCCATGATGCGTGAGAGGCATGCGCAGACGACGATACATGGCGCATTACTGTGGAACCGGTGGGCGGTTAGAAAATTTTACTACTAACAGAGATACAAAAGTGGGTGGTAGGTATAAAAAGGTTGACTACCCCTGGATTAGAAGCACATTTACATCAAGTTTTTACTCAATTAACCCAATTTCCTGAGTAACACAATACAGATGGCAGCTTGGATCTGACCAAGAGGCCGTATGACACTTTTGGTTTGCGATTCTATGCACGGTATGTCTGGGTTTATATAGTGGTAAGCTTATAAGGTTAGGTTGGTTTTGGTAGAGTCTGCATGGTTTGAAAGAACTGGTTTATCAACTCAGTCTGATGTGTTATCCAAGCTGATGTGGGAATTCCCCAACCCAGTTTGTCTCCCTGACCATTTTGGGATTACAATTTCTATTTGCCAACATCCATGTATATTAAAGAACATATATCAAAGGAATCACACTGTAATTTGTTCGATGTCACCAAGTTGGGCTCAACTCATACCAACTATATGGACAAATATTTGCCATTTTGACAGGAATATTACTGCCACTTGCATTTGAGAGGTGCATTGGCCTAGAGGTGAGAGCTCTCTCCTCACAATCAGGAAGCTGTGAGTTCGATCCTAGGTACAGGCAGATATTTCTCTCTCTGGGCACATTGAGCTCATATCTGCTGAATATAACTCTGCATTGGCAACAGGAAGGGCATCCGGACAGTAAACTCTCAGCTCCATTCAGCTGCCTAGACTCCATCCCGCAAGGGATTATTGGGTCATTAAAAGATGACGATGATTTCTTTCAAAGACACGGAAGTAATTCCTGATCCTGTCTATCAACCCTATCCACTTTTCAACCTTGCTGAGCTTAATCATTTCTCTCAGTTCAACTTCCTACCTCCCGCATCCAAGTTATGACAGTCATCTTTTTTTGTTTTGTTTTGTTTACATTTATACCCCGCCCTTCTCCGAAGACTCAGGGTGGCTTACAGTGTATAAGGCAATCTGACATATTGTGCAGGCCATCACCTCAAGAACAGTCAGATTTTAACTGAGCAGTTGTTCTTGCAATCCACACTACTGTCAGTACTTCTTTCCCAAGCCATAATTTGAAAGTGCTGGTCTTTCTTTTTTTTTTTTTTTATTGAAAGAGTTTTAAAAAACAAAAACATTTTTCCCCCCTTTTTCCCCCCTCCCTCCCAAAAAACCCCCTTCCCCCCTCCCTCCTCCCCCCCCCCCGGCTTCCCGGGTCAATCACAAGGTATTGTTATACATAAACCAAACATAGAATACATATTTTCATGACGCTACATATTTTCATATTTGGTGGACTTGCAAGAAAATTAAGGTCTTTTGGATAAGAATTTGGTGGATTATTCAAAATGTACTGAAGAAGATAAAGTTCCTGCCACAATTTTTCCTTTTGGGAATTATAACGGATTGTACAGGGATTGAGACTAAATTGATTCTGAATTTAATAACAGCAGCAAGACTGTTGATTGGACAATACTGGAAGAAAGAAGAGATACCTACAATAGAAGAATGGATACTGAAAGTTATTAATTTGGCTGAGATGGCTAAAATCTCAGCTTTTTTAAAAGACAATACGCAGGAAAGATATTTAATTGAATGGAAAAAATGGATTGATTATCTACAAAATAGATATCAGATTAAGAAATATCAGATTGCCTTTGAATAATTAGAAAGTTATTTTATGTAATGGGGAGGGGGTTGGGAGATGAAAAGCTTTGGATGTGGTTATTTGGATTGGAAGGGAAAATTCTATTCTATGTTTGGTTTATGTATAACAATACCTTGTGAAAGTGCTGGTCTTTCTTAGTACTCATTTTCCAAACTCATGCATGACCTCTTTGAAAAGCCACTGCTACAATATTAACTATTCCAATATTTGTTGTCATTGGAGCACGTTATTCTTCACAACTTTTCTATCTCTTTGTTTTTAAGCGCATCTTCCTTTTCACTTCTTCAGTTCACTGCCCATTTTTATCCATTCTTGGGGTCCAAGAACCTGAAGCTACCAACCACCTTTGCTTCTTTGGCATCAACTCTGAGTTAGGGGCCGGGGTGGCTCACGTGGTTAGAACGCTGGGTCACAAGACATTAAGGCCGGCAGTTCGAAACCTGAGTGCGAGCCATATGATGGAATAGGTTCCCGCCATTCACTCTAGTTCCTGCCCACCTAGCAGTTTGAAAGCAAATGCAAGCAGATAAATAGGTACCACTTCTGGTTCCTCTCAGGAATCACCGTTGCGGTGATGTCACTGGTTAATCCTATCAACCCAGAAGTGCCAACACAAACTCTTGACTTCACAAATCCCGATTCTCATTTTTTTTAAAAAAAAAAAATCAATATGAAATCTACCAATTTTTCTGCAGTTTTTCTTTTTTCCCGTTTTAACTTCTGCAGGGGTATCATATGCAGTGTTGATCTAACAGTTCTGTAAGAAGTAATCATGCCCCCCCCCAACTAGAGAATGAAATATTTTGGGGAATATTAAAAGAGGCGGAATACTGTATTACATTTCCCCAAAGGAGAAATGGAGAAACATGCTCTTAAAGGCAGAAAGCAGCCCCAGTTTCCTGCATAGCAACACAGCCCCCAGCAGATGCCTGAAATCTTTAGAAGTGGAGATATTACGCCCATTAAGAAATCCATGCCAATTTCTTCATAAACATAACATCTTCAATGCCAGGGTGATGGGGTTAAAGTGGACAGGATATGACTTTTAGGACATAATCAATTAACCCAACCCTATTAGACTAGCAAAAGATACCAGACTCACTACAAATGCCCTGAAGCATTTCAAACACAAACCCCCAGAAACCTATAATGATCCATCCACACATTCAGCCATTTTGTCAGCTGTCCCAGAACCACATGCTGGTTGTACTCATCAATAAACGGACCTTCTTTCCTAAGCAGCTAGCCTCCATTTTATTTCCAGTGCCTTTCTCCCAGCTTGGAACTGAACCAGATGGATTTTTCTTCCAATAGTTCTGATTCCAGATATGCTTGCTTTCTTAGTTCCCATACTATATTCAGCAAATGCTGACATCAACATTAATGAATGTTCTTAGGATTCTAATATTGTATTCCGAGACTGATAATAGCTCAATGATAATGAGGCCTCAGGGTGAAATATAACTAAACCCCAGAAAGAACATTCTTTATACTTGGACATTTTTCACAAGCTACCCTCTCTCCTTCACAACCCAAGGACTGAGTCCTGGGACACCTTAGTCAAGATATTCTTGCCCTAGTAGTCTTTTCTAAACAGATATAGAGCAGTGAGATGCTTTCCAGCCCTCCTCATTCCATAAGGATAAACATATGTCAAGCAGAATTCGCCACAGGAAGTTGGCGAACATTACTCATAAGGTTAGGATAAATAAAAAAAAACACAAATCAAATTCTCTACAACAAACAAACAATGGATGAACACTTATCAAGGAGAGAAACAACCAAGAACTAAGAAGAAATTTCCTGACAGTGGGAACAACTAAACAGTGGAACAACCTGCCTCCAGAAGTTGTGGGTGCTCCATCACTGGAGGTTTTTAAGAAGAGATTGGACAGACATTTGTCTGAAATGGTATCAGGTCTCATGCTTGATCAGGGGGTTGGACTAGTGGATCTCCAAGGTCCCTCCCAACTCTTGTTATTCTGTATTCTCGAACATGAATATGTGTTGTCAAGTCAGTGTTGACTTTTAACGACTGTCTGGAAAGTACAGGTAGACCTCACTTTATGACCACAACTGAGCCCAAAGTTTATGTTGCTAAGTGAGAAATTTATTAAGTGAGATTTGCCCTATTTTATGACTTTTTCTTGTCACTTTATTAAGTGAACCACTGCCGTTGTTAAAATAACATGGTCGTTCAGCGAATCTGGCTTCCCCGCTGACTTTGCTTGTGAGAAGGTCGCAAAAAGCGATCACATGACCCCAGACATGGCAACTGTCATAAATGCGAGTCGGTGGCCAAGCATCTGAATTTTGATCACGTGACCATGGGGAATATTGCAGTAGTCAAGTGTGAAAAATGGTCATAAGTCATGCTGTTGTTAACTTTCAATGGTCACTAAGGGAACTGTTGTTAAGTTGAGGATTACCTGTACATAAAAATCAAACTACTCTGTTTTTTTTCAATCATGATTTTGGCAGCCCCCTGCCTTGCAGATCAGATATTGCACAAGAATTCCCTATCTGGAGGCTGGGCTTTTTAATGATTTGGAGAGACTGAGCCCAGGTCAAGCTTGTACTAATACCTCTGTATAAAGCCTTAATAAGACCACACCTATAATACTGCATCCAGTTTTGGTCACCACTATAAAAAGATGGTGATACTCTGGAAATAGTGCAGAGAAGAGCAACCAGGATGATTAGGGGACTGGAGACTAAAACATATGATGAACTGTTGCAGGAACTGGGCATTGCTAGTCTAGTGAAGAGAAGGACCAGGGGAGACATGATAGCAGTGTTCCAATATCTCAGGGGCTGCCACAAAGAAGAGGGAGTCAAGCTTTTTCTCCAAAGCACCTGAGGGCAGGACAAGAAGCAATGGATGGAAACTGAACAAGGAGAGATTTAACCTGGAAAAGGAAAATTTCTGACAGTGAGAACAATCAACCGATGGAACAGCTTGCCTTGGGAAGTTGTGGGAGCTTCATTACTGGAGGCTTTCAAAAAGAGATTGGACTGCCATTTATCAGAAACGGTTTAAAGTCTCCTGCTTTGGTGGGGGTTGGACTAGATGACCACAAGGTCCTTTCCAACTGTTAAATCTGCTATTTCATATATTTGCAGGGGTATAAGACCAGTTGCAATGACATCAGGAGCACGTGTGTCCTTTTTCACCAGCCACGGAAAGCCAAAAAAAAAAATATAATAACCTAGGCACGTGTGAAACCCCTATTCACGTTTGGCCCCTTGCATTAAAATAAACTACTCCAAAGTCCATCTCCGGCCCTTCTTAAACATCACACCCCACCGATGCAGAGGGGACATCGGGTGACAGCAACGTCACCTACCAAGGGGGAAAAAAAACCCCCAAGTTTTCTGCAATCATCATTTTGTCCTCTTATCCCAGATCTGAGCTCAAGCAAGGCGCTGGATTACCGATCCCATCATCCCCCGCCGGAGGGCCAGGACAGCTTCTCCCCCAAACAGACCTTTAGAGGTGCCGCCTCGATGGGAGTTGGAATCCCCCACATCGGGGCAGCCGACGCGGACGGAGCTTACCCGGCTTGTTTCCCCGCTTTCACCCAGACAGCCGGAGCATTGCACGGACTTCGGGGAAAGAGCCGGCGGTCTGCCCGGTGAACGAGCCTCAATTGCGAACAGGGTTTTTCGAGAAGCCCGGCGCTCGCCTTCCCCTAAATTGCCTGAACGCCCGTCCCGACGCCTCGCCTGCCCGCCAAGCCCCAGACACGCTCCGCCGAGCCGATGCCGACGGATGCAGCTCGCCTGCCGCTCTCCGCTGCTCCGCGCCGCCGAGCTCACCGGACGCCCACGCAAAGCCTGCTGGGTTTTGCGCGCCTGGACCCGAATTTCCTCCCTTCTTCCTCTCATTGGCTGAACGCGCCAACCTCGCTCAGTGGCTCTCCCGAGTTCGGAGGGCGGGGCGAGGGGCGGAGCCTGTCGCCTGCGATTCTTTAGTCTGCGCAGTGAGGCTGTCCCGTGAATGCAAAATAAGGTTTTGGAGTTGTTTTTAAATTGTTGTTGTGTTTGGGGGAAATTAAGAGAATTAAAAAGAAAAAAAGGAGGAGGGTAAACGTAAAGGATAAACATTGGAAGGTATTCGAGAAATGCAGTTTTATTATACTATCTTTGCTGCCTCGATCTCATGGTAGTGAAGCAAAATTTGGTTGTTTGGGTTATTTATTGAACAATTATATGGATCACACATCGGGACTGAGTGACTAACAATTAAAACAATTTAAAAAACAAGGAGCAGTGGAAAAGATTTGCAACCACTCAAATTGCCTATGACATGCAATCACCTGAATGTATCAATGTCTTATGGTAATATAGTTAGTCCTTGACTTACAACAGCTTATTTAGTGACCGTTCAAAGTTAGAACAGCAATGAGAAAAGGGAATTATGACCGTTTTTCACATTTATGACTGTTACAGCATCCTTATGCTCACAAGATCAGAATTCAGCTGCTTGGCAACTGGTTCATATTTATCACAGTTATAATGTCCCTGGATCATATGATATCTTTTATGAACTTCTGACAAACAAAGAATATGGGGAAATGGGATTCACTTAACAGCTATGTTATTAACTTAACAACTGCAGTGATTTGTTTAACAATTGTGGCAAGAAAGGTCATAAAATGGGACAAAACTTACTTAGCCAATGTTTCACTTAGCAGCATAAACTTTGGGCTTAATTGTGGTTGTAACTCTAGGATTTGCTGTAGTGATTTCATAGTTGAATAGGATAGGATAGGATAGGATAGGAGAGAAGACTAGACTAGACTAGACTAGACTAGACTAGACTAGAATAGAATAGAATAGAATAGAATAGAATAGAATAGAATAGAATAGAATAGAATAGAATAGAATAGAATAGAATAATAGAGTTGGAAGGGACCTTGGAGGTCTTCTACTCCAACCCACTGCTTAGGCAGGAAACCCTACACCACTTCAGACAAATGGTTATCTAATCTCTTCTTAAAAACTTCCAGTGTTGGAGCATTCACAACTTCTGGAGGCAAGTTGTTCCACTGATTAATTGTTCTAACTGTCAGGAAATTTCTCCTTAGTTCTAAGTTGCTTCTCTCCTTGATTATTTTTATTTATTTATTTATTTTGTCACAACAGTATATATAAGCATAAGCATGAAAATAACTATATAATATATAAGCATATATATAAGCATAAGTATGTAATAACTATATTAATTGGATATAATGAAAGGAAACAATAGGACAGGAACGGTAGGCACGCTTGTGCTCTTATGCACGCCCCTTAAAGACCTCTTAGGAATGGGGTGAGGTCAATTGTAGACAGTTTTTGGTTAAAGCTTTGGGGATTTTGAGAAGAGGCCACAGAGTCAGGTAGTGTGTTCCAAGTATTAATAACTCTGTTACAGAAGTCATATTTTCTGCAATCAAGATTGAAGCAGTTAATATTAAGTTTAAATCTATTGTTTGCTCTTGTATTGTTGTGATTGAAGCTGAAGTAGTCTTTAACAGGAAGGACATTGCAATAGATGATTCTATGAGTTAAATACAGTTTAATTATTTAATTTAATTTAATTTAATATGGATTAGTTTCCACCCATTGCTTCTTGTTCTACCCTCAGGTGCTTTGGAGAATAGCTTGACTCCCTCTTCTTTGTGGCAACCCCTGAGATATTGGAACATAGCTATCATGTCTCCCCTAGTCCTTCTTTTCATTAAACTAGACATACCCAGTTCCTGCAACTGTTCTTCATATGTTCTAGGCTCCAGTCCCCTAATCATCTTTGTTGCTCTTCTCTGCATGCTTTCTAGAGTCTCTCAACATCTAAGATGTTAAGAAGATAAGAAATGTACTAGTGCATTAAGAAGATAAGAAATGTACTAGTGCATTAAGAAGATAAGAAATGTACTAGTGCAGGGCTGTCAAACTCCCGGCCTGTGAGCTGGATGCGTCATGTGCTGGCCATGCCCCGTTTAGTGAAGGGGAAAAAAGTCCCGATATGTCACGTGACACTGCTGTGAGAATGTGAGTTTGACACCCCTGTACTAGTGATTGTTTCTCCTCCCAAAGTAATTTGGGTGGCCTAGGGTTTAGTTTTTAAAAATTAGTTTTAAATGGGGTTTTGTACTATTTTAATCGATATTTTTAAATTTGGCCTAATGTAATAAGTTTTTTAAAATGTTGTTTTAACTTGTATTTATTCTTATGTTTTTTATGTTTTATAAGGCTGTAAACCGCCCTGAGTCCTTTGGGAGATAGGGCGGTATAAAAATTTGAATAATAAATAAATAAAAATAAATAAATTGGGATTTGGGCAATATATGTGTCTGATAAATTATTAATATAACCTCTCTACGGGCTCTTTTATAAGAGGCCACATTAGTACATCAGACAAGTTTAAATAGAAATGACATTGCAACAGAACACCACTGCACCTCCTCTGTGACAGGGAAATGACAGGGGCATAGTCATTCAGAAAGGGAATTTTTAGTATAGGTTGATTTACGACCACAACAATCCATTGTTAAGTGTAAGATGCTGCAACTGTCATAAGTGGGGATTTATGTACTGTGGGAAAGCTGTAGTGGTTGTAAGTGCAAGAACCAGTCTCATTTTATCCTTTCAGAAATGGATTGCATGTTGGCCATCTCTCTTGTCTATCCTTTAGAATTCAGGGGTGTCAAAATGGCGGCCCAGGGCCAAGATGCGTCACGCACAGGCCACGCCCACCCCAGCTCCGCAAAGGGAAAAAAAGTCACAATACGTCACGTGAGGGCAACGTGACACGGCAAGTTTGACACCCATGTAAGTTTAGAACGATCTTAGCTGGCTGGGGAATTCTGGGAGTTGAAGTCCACTTATCTTAAAGCTGCCAAGGTTGAGAAACACTGCATGAGGGGGGCTTAGAAATTCAGTCACCATTGTGCTCATGGAAAAACAATTTTTGATTAGCATTCTTGTCCCCAAGGCAGATTCCGACTCTCAACATTGGCTAAAACCAAGGCCTACTTTCTTAACTACCCACCCACCCTCCCTCTCTCTTCCCTTCCCTCATTTTGGAGAGATAGTCATGCAAAGCTAAGGATTAGAGAAACCATCTCTTTGTCGGGAGCCTCCTCGCGTGACATCCCTTAGCAACCCAAATGCCAACATTCTGCATTTCTTTCTTTTTGTTTGCAGGGTTTTTGCACCCCTCTCCCTGTTACCCCCGCGGTTTGCAATTTTTTCATTCCTTCACAGACTTGTTTTTCTTTTTCTTCTCATTTCCTTTGTCCTACATTTCGGCTGCACCAGCTGCGCCCGCTTTCAGATTTTGCTATTGCTTCAATAATCCTTCAAAGGGACATATTAAAAACTGTCTAGACAAGTAGAAGGCTGGTGGGATGTATCGCAATTGCTAACTTCCAGATCTAAATCTTTTTTCCATTGCCATTTTGTTTATTTTTTCTTCTTGGAACCTACGTTAACTTTGTCCACGAGTGGTATGGACAAGAGATTGGACAGTCATTTGATTGAAATGTATAGGATCTTCTCAGTGGTGAAAACTTTCCCGGTTTGCCACGGGTTCGCTGCCCGCGCATGCGCGGTGCGTACCAAACGCGTGCCAAACACACACTGCGTGCCAAGCATGCATGGTGCATGCCAAACGCGACCTGCATCTGCATGCATGCACGGTGCACGTCAATGCATGCTGTGCATCATGCGCAGTGCGCACCAAACACACGCTGCACAGACAATATGCGCCAAAGGCGTGCTGCGCGTGGAAAAAGGAGGGTTGGGAAGGTAAGTAGAACAGCGAGGGAGGGGACTCAGCTGTGCCACGTGATTTAGATTTACTAGTAAGCAGGATTTCCTGCTTTCTAGCAATTTTAAATCGTGCGGCACAGCTGATCGTCGAAAATACCAGTTTGGAGGTACTGGTAGCTTTTTTTTACTACTGGTTCACCCTGAACTGGTAGTTTTTATCATTACCGGTTCACGTGAACCGGTGTGAACCTGTAGCATTTCACCACTGGCTGAGGGACTCTGGGAGTTGAAGTCCACAAGTCTTAAAGGGACCAAGGTTGGAGACCCCTGATTGGCTGAGGGACTCTGGGAGTTGAAGTCCACAAGTCTTAAAGGGACCAAGGTTGGAGACCCCTGGACTAGAAGACCTCCAAGGTCTCTTCCAACTCTGTTATTCTGTAACTTTAAAAACATTTCAAAGTTGCAAATTCTAATCTGCAGATAAGTATCATTCAATTTATAGAGACTCACTTTTGAGATGATCTGTTCAGGGTTGTACTATGAAACAGGAGAATAACAAGGGTCGTTCACTAAATACCAGCACTTAAAATTACTGGTCCAGGAAGGGAAAACCCTAATGGTCTTTTAAAAAAAAACCAATAATGTGTTAGAAGTTTTAGCTTTTGTGAATAGAGAATTTCAAAGATAAGCAGCCTTGACTGACAAATTAGTATATTATATTGTAAATGATTGCTGATGATTTTGCAACCAGACAATTTTTTTTAAATTTGCATTTATATCCCGCCCTTCTCCGAAGACTCAGGGCGGCTTACACTATGTCAAGCAATTTCATGTGGATGTAAGAACTCCATGAGATATGCTGTTACCAAGCTGTAATGAATTTTATAGATCAAACAATTAACTTTAGAGATTTATTTCATTGATCAAATTTCTACATCACTCATCTCATCTAAGTGACTGTGGGCTGTCACTCATCTAAGTGACTGTTTACAAATAAGATACGGGACTATAGCGAGAGGAAATGTTGAGATGACTGATCACTCTGAACAAATATAGCTGATACCTAGACAGGGTTTTTTCAAGTCTTTGGTATGAGTATAGAATAAATGGATATTTTAAAACTATTTCCTGTATTCATTCATGAAAATCTTTGCACCATAATGGGTAGAACCCAGGGGTGAAATCCAGCAGGTTCTGACGGGTTCTGAAGAACCAGTAGTGGAAATTTTGAGTAGTTTGGAGAACCAACAAATACCACCTCTGGCTGGCCCCAGAGTGGGGTGGGAATAGGGATTTTGCAGTATCCTTCCCTCAGGAGTGAGGAGGGAATGGAGATTTTGCAGTTTCTTTACCCTGCCATGCCCACCAAGCCACGGTCACCAAGCCATGCCCATAGAATCGGTAGTAAAAAAAAATTGAATTTCACCATTGGTAGAATCCTATCACCTGCATCCTTGATAGCCTTATATTACATTTTTTTTTCATATTGCATATGAACACAGGAACTTTTCAAGATTTGAACTGGAGGACTGGAAGACTGTAAGAGAGAAAGGGATGTGTGCATTTGTATCTGTATGTTAATTTAAAAACTAGCATAATATAATCCACTAGAGGTCGTCCTAAGGTCTTTTTTCCCCCATTTCTGTTATCTCATTAATATACTCCGCTCTCAGTCCTGACATATGACATAATGTTGAGTTACAGTAACCTTCTGGTTCCCGCTTTCTGTGCTCCTCCTTCCAGTTCAGAGTGATCAGTCATCTCAACATTTCCTCTCGCTATAGTTGCATCCTGAGCAGAAGAAGACAGCTGTTTAAAAGCAAATAATGTTTTGAAAAGCTGCTTAAAGGCAAAACAATCAAATAAACATGCTCTACCTGACTCAGTTGTCTCAGCTACAAATTTTCACAGTTTTAGTCAGAAATTGATTTCCGTGAACCTTACTTCATACTTAAGAGGTCCGTAGAGGGGGCTTGCATAAGCGCGCTAATGTGCCTATCTTCCCTGTCATTGTTGTTGTTAATTACGAAGTCATGTCCAACCCATTGCGACCCCATGGACAATGTTCCTCCAGGCCTTCTTGTCCTCTACCATTCTCTGGAGTCCATTTAAGCTCAGGCCTACTGCTTCAGTGACTCCATCCAGCCACCTCGTTCTCTGTCGTCCCGTTCTTCTTTTGCCCTCAATCTTTCCCAGCATTAGGCTCTTCTCCAGTGAGTCCTTCCTTCTCATTAGGTGGCCAAAGTATTTCAGTTTCATCTTCAGGATCTGGCCTTCTAAAGAGCAGTCAGAGTTGATCTCCTCTAGGACTGACCGGTTTGATCACCTTGCAGTCCAAGAGACTCTCAGGAGTCTTTTCCAGCACCACAGTTCAAAGGCCTCAGTTCTTTGGTGCTCAACTTTTCTTATGGTCCAATTTTCACAGCCATACATTGCAACTGGGAAAACCATAGCCTTGTCTGTACGCACTTTTGTTGGCAGGGTGATGTTGCTGCTTTTTAGTACACTGTCTAGATTTGCCATAGCTTTCCTCCCCAGGAACAAGCGTCTTTTAGTTTCTTTGCTGTCATCGTATTTTTATACAATTTTTATACAATTTTATACATTGTATTTTTATACAATTTTTATATGTATTATCCTGTTTTTGGTTTTGTTTGACAAATTGAAATAAATAAATAAACAAACAGATAGACAGACAGACAGACAGGACTTCATAAATTTATGTCCTGAATTTATCTACCCTTCATCCTTTTTCACTAGAACATAGATAGGAAATCTACATTCCCAAAGATATTTACTCAAGTATAACTCCAAGCATCTGTTTCATTATAGGGAGAGTGCCCAATTGCATTCTCCCTGCCCTAGAAGTTCTGGGTAGGATTAAGTAGCTTTCATGGTCTTCTGAGCACCAAAACCAACTCAAATTTCACTCCCCAGCTGGTTACAGTATTGTGACTCAGTGGTGAAACAGCTGTTTTTGGTTGAAATTGTTCAAACTCTGACCCAAAGTACCCCATGGCACTTTACAGCTTCTGTTAGTCACTGGAATCCTCCTGGTGGGATCTTGGAGAAGGGTAAAAGAATGGGAGATCCTTCCACAGTGCATTTCCAGTGCATTGTCTAACTATCATCGGCTAAGTTTGTTTTCTTCTCTTGTAGAAAGAGGGTGGGTGTGTAATAGCAACCTGTTCCAGCCAATTGTACTGTGGTATTTTGAGACTGGAACCAACTGCCTTCTTTCCTTCAGAATGGGCTAGGGAGGTGGCAGAAGATGACTATAAAATTGGGATGAGGGGTGAAAGCAGAGGTGGTATTCAGCCGGTTTGGGCTGGTTCTGTTGTGACCCAGCCCCAAGTAGGTAGTAGAAAACTCAGTCAGTTTAAAGACAAACAAACTTTATTAGAACAGTTGAGAATTAACTCATTCTCAGCGTAGTCCAAAGCAAATTCTTTCCAACACAATTCCTCAATCTTATCTCCAACCTTGGTCTTAATTAGGGCCGTAATAGCTCAGGCTGTTAGAAGCCTGTTATTAGAACACAGCAGCCTGCAATTACTGCAGGTTCAAGCCTGGCCCGAGGTTGACTCACTTCCATCCTTTATAAGGTAGGTAAAATGAGGACCCAGATTGTTGGGGGGGCAATAAGTTGACTTTGTAAATATACAAATAAAATGAGACTACTGCCTTATACACTGTAAGCCGCCCTGAGTCTTCGGAGAAGGGCGGGATATAAATGTAAATAAAAAAAAAATTAAAAAAATTAGGCAAACTGCCAAAGGCCTTTCTTGGCAAAAGTTCAAAAGCAGAAGACGCCAATAAGAAACAAATGCAGCAAGACAAAGCTATCAACTTTGTTTTCCGGCAAAGAGCCCAAACGCCATTGCTGGTCTTTTAAGCCTTATGGGAGGGGCCAATCATCTCTTGGCCCTACTCCCGAATCGTCCTCTTTGCTTGAGCTGCTCTTGCCTTCTGGCAGCTTTTCTCATGTGTGCATTAGGAATAGGCTCCTCCTGTTCCTCTGCCTCACTACTGTCAGCCTCTGAAAGCTCCGGAGTCCGCACATCACTACCCCAATGGCCCTGGCCCCACCTCTGCCTCTGATGCAGAGCCCTCATCTGGGCCTTCCCCAGCCTCCAGGACTGGCCCATGTTCTTCCTTAGCCTCATTGCTCTCTGACTCCATTGCCAGCTCTGCAGGCTGCTGGCGGACAGCCACAGGTTCGGATGAACTGGTAGTAGCGACCTGCGGGTGGGCCTGCCCACCCACCCTGGCACTATGCCATACTATTTAGCCATGTTTTCAATCCGTGCACATGCGTGCAAGCCGCACGTGTGAGCAAAGCACGTGCTCACATTTTCAGTGCTGGCCGAACCGGTAGGTAAATTATGAGAATCCCACCTCTGGGCGGAAGGCTTTCTTTTCCTTCTCAGAACGAAATAAGGATCTGGATAGACGTTCCAGCTTAGGAAACCTGAATCTAAGTTAGCTCGCAGGGTTGCTGAGAAAATTAAATGGAGGAGGAATCGGGAGTGTTATCTGAAAGTTTTCAGAAGTAAAAATTTTAAATACTTGGCTTAGGTTAGTTTCATTGAAATCAATGAATCTCAGTAGCCATGAGTGCTTTGAGAGTGATTAAATATGAATCTTTCCGATTTCACTTGGTATACTCTTAATTAGAGTTTAATCTAGTTCCTCGTTGTAAGAATTAAAACTAGGATCAGTCAGCAGAACTGTCTGACACACTTAAACATATATATTATTATCCTATGGAATTCATGATAGATAGTAGATTATGTAGTTGTTAAAAATATTACAAGTGGTCCTTGACTTAAAACTGTTTGTTTAGTGAAAGTTTGAAGTTGTGAGAAACAACTTGTTTGAACAGTGTGAAACAACCATAATAGCATCCGTACAACTATGTGTCAACATTTGGGTGCTTGGCAACTGGCATGTATTTTAGACAGTTGTAGCATCCTGGGATTGTGTGATTGCCCTTTGTGACCTCCCAGCTGGCTTTTGACAAGCAAAAGTCAATGGAGGAAGCCGGATTCAATTAATGACCACATGGTTCACTTAACAACTGCAGAAATTTCCTTAACAACTGTAGGAAAAAGAAAGCTTGTGAAATTGGGTTCTGTTGCTTAGCAACAGAAATTCTGGTCCCAAGTGATTGTAAGTCCAGGAGTACCTGTTCACAGGTTTGTGCCTTATTAAAAATGATGGACTTCTGCACATTTATGTGAGATATTGAACAGTGGGACTGATTTCTGATCTAATTAGAGATCTGTATTAGATCTGTGTAGGAAATCAAGTCAAAATCAAACTGAACAGATCATGGCTCAGGCTGATGCATGAACCCTGCTGTAAGAAATTGCTGAGGTCAAGAGGGGACAACAAAGATAATCTAGCAATAGCAATAGCACTTAGAGTTATATACCGCTTCACAGTGCTTGACAGCCCCTCTCTAAACAGTTTACAGAGTCAGCCTATTGCCCCCAACAATTTGGATTCTCATTTTACCCACCTCGGAAGGATGGAAGGCTGAGTCAACCTTGAGCCTGGTGAGATTTGAACTGCAAAATTGCAGGCAGCAAAAGTAGCCTGAAGTACTGCACTCGAGCCACTGCGCCACTGTGGCTCATTTAGACTGATTTTTGGCAATGTGCAAGAAAGCCAGTTTAAATTATCGTTGAGAGTTGGCTGTTCAGCTTATTGGTAAAAAAAACCTCTATTCGTGGAGAATCTCCATATGAAGACTGTTCCACGGTTGACTAGATCTCATTCTGATATTTAAACAAATCTTGAGAGTTGTTATCTATACTCATTGTTTTTGGTCTTAGGAAAGGATCATAGAAGTTGTCTGTTTGTTCCTTCAGTGATTGACAGTGTTCAAAGATTGTGTGACAGACTTTTAGCATGAATTTTGTTTCCTCTAGCTAAGGAGCTCTAACCACTCTTCACTTAGAACAGGGGTGGGCAACTATGGCCGTTTTATGACCTATGGACTTCAACTCCCAGAATTCCTGAGCCAGCATTGCTATAAAGGGCTAAAAGGGCCTTACCCACCCTTCAGTTCTGTTGATATTTTTTTATTGATGTATATCCCACCTTTATTATTTTTACAAATACACTTTCCTCCTCCTATTTTCCCTACAACAATCACCCTGTGAGGTGGGCTGGACTGAGATAGAGAGAGAGAGAGAGAGAGATTGACCTAAGATCACCCAACTGACTTTCCTGACTCAGATGGGACTTGAACTCATAGTCGCCTGCTTTCTAGCCTGGTGCCTTAACCCAGAGGTCTTCAAATTTGGCAGCTTTAAGACTTGTGGGCTTTAACTCCCAGAATTCTCCAGCCAGCATAGCATAGATGGCTGGAGAATTCTGGGAGTTGAGGTCCATAAGTCTTAAAGCTGCCAAGTTTGAAGACCTCTGAGTTAATTGCTAGACGAAACTGGCTCCCATTACATGACAACATTTGGGTTTAGACAGAAACCACATCAGAGGTGGATTTCAGCAGGTTCTGACAGGTTCTGGAGAACCGGTAGCAGAAAGTTTGAGTAGTTTGGAGAACCGTTAAATACTATCTCTAATTGGCCCCGCCCCCATCTATTCTCTGCCTCCCAAGTCCCAGCTGATCGGGAGGAAATGGGGATTTTGCAGTAACCTTCCCCTGGATTGGAGAGGGAATGGAGATTTTACAGTATCCTTCCCCCAGCCACGCTCACCAAGCCATGCCCCACCCAAGCCATGCCTCACCCAAGCCATGCCCCACCCAAGCCATGCCCCAGCCACCAAGCCATGCCACGCCCACCAAGCCACACCCACAAAACCAGTAGTAAAAAAATTTGAAACCCACCACTGAGCCACATCCATGCAACTTGGCTCCATCTGGCCATCTGATTTCAGTTATTTGTAGCCTGCTATTATTGTTCTCCCTATTGTTTTCTTTTGTAGGTCCTTGGGGTTTCTTCAGAGACATATTCAGAATATAGATTCCATCTCCCTTGTCTGCATTCTGGTTTGACAGCCAAAATAGTTCATTTCACAAGCAAAGCTTTCAGCTTAAGGTATGTACTATTTTATGAGTGCACAGGAATTTGGCTGGATGCCCCTGGAAACAGACTAACTAGGCAAGATGGACCTTGATTTGATCTACTTGGGCAGTTTTTATGCGTAATTGCTGTAACTGAGAACATGTTGTCACATGTTTCCTAGTTAAAAAGTTTTGCTACGGTCTTAAGTTCCTGAAAGAGAGGATTCATTCTGCCCAAATTCCCAGCAATGATGTGGGTCAAATGATGTCTTGTCATCCCCCCTCCTTTTCTTAGTGTTATATTTTAATTTTCCGTAATGGGAAGCCCACGGCCTGCTCATTCATGCCATAAAACTTGTTGTTATTTTAATTATGAACAATTTCAGTTTATTCCCTGCGCTTGCATTTTATGTCCAATCAGACAGAAACAAAAGAGACAAATGACTCAATTTTAATCACATGAGAATATTCAGCACAAAGATTCTCAAACTTTTTTCAACGTTTGGACAAAATGCTAAGCCATCAATTATGTAATCATGCTTTAAAGTATTCATTAAGGCCATTGTTTGGCTGGGCCTGTAGAGTACATTAAGTCATACGCTATGATTATCAAATTACAGTGGATAGGTTCATGCAACATGCTAAACCAAAATCAAACAAACTGCCATGCAGAGCCATTTTCAGAGTTCATTTTTCGAAGTGAGATGGGTGGCATATAAAATAAATGAAGGAAGGAAGGAAGGAATCAATCAATCAACTAATCAATGTTTTTCATGTGTTGGGTGAACTCAATTTGAGTGGACTCAATGAGCCATCTAATGCAGACTTCTTGCTTTTTTTATTTAACGTGTGTGAACTTAGCAATTATAATTTAGTCTGCAAACTATGGTCAAGCAAAGCATAATCTTTGTTCTATGAATCTATGAATCCAGGCATTATCTAGCATGGATGGATATCAATTGCTATTTTCCCTAGATATCATCCATATCATGGGTAATGTGTACTTTCTGTCCTGCCTCCGGTTGTGTCTTCACAGCAACTCTTGTGGGACTGAAAAAGAATCATCAAGAGATTTCATTCCTGCAAATAAACCTTTTTAGTAGTTTATTTGCATTCTCCTTGGCCAGGGGTCTGCAAACTTGGCTCCTTTAAGACTTGTGGACTTCAACTCCCAGAGTTCCTCAGCCAGCTTTGTCCACAAGGCTTAAAGGAGCCAAGTTTGCAGACCCCTGGCCTAGGCGCATGAAACTACAATTCCCATTAAGTACATGGTGGTCCTACCAGCTCAAAAGGAAGGAGTTGTAGTTTGACATGTCTGGAATGCCCCTGTTGAGAAGGTTGTTGTACTTCACTTGATCCCAGGACCTTCAGACAGCAACCACTGCAGAGTGCTTTTACTATCAACATTTGTGCATACTTTTCTGCAAAGCTTTGAGCCTTTAGTAAACCATTAACCTGTTTTCTTCCTGGAATCCTGCCATGACTTTGGGCCGCTGGAGAGAATTTTTCTCTTACTTCCTGTTGTGCTGGAGAGAGTTTAACCCAGTGGGGAAATGCAATTACCTTCGCTACTGGTTCGGGAATGTGAGCACGTGCACCTCTTCTGCGCATGCGCAGAGGGTCAAAAATGGGACGTAAGGATGTCCCAGTGAGTGGGCGGAGCCTCCCGCTGCTGGCGCTACCAGTTTGCGCGAGCCGGATAGATCTGGCTGGATTTTAACCACTGGTGGACTGTTAGCTTCCTTTCTCTAGCTGGTTGACTTTTTTCCCAGTTCTGAAACTAACCAGGGCCAGATCTGATTATACATGAATGGGACAATGATAGACCAGACCGGGAAATAGTTAATGGCAATACAGGTAATCCTTGAGTTATGACCTCACTGAAGCCCAAAATTTATATTACTAAGTGAAACTTAGTAATATAAATCACAAACAAACGTGATTAAATTAAATTAAATTAAATTTGTTTAGCAAGTTTTGCCCCATTTTATGATTTTTCTTGCCACAGTTGTTAAGTGAACAAATTGCATTTGTTAAAGTTAGTAACACAGTTGTTAAGTGAACCTGGCTTCCCCATTGACTTTGCTTGCCAGAAGGTCTCAAAAGGAGATCACATGAGCACCAAATACAATGCAACCGCCATAAATATGAATCAGTGGCCAAGCATCTGAATTTTGATCATGTGTCCACGGGGATGTTGCAACGGTCACTTTTTTCAGTGCTATTGTAACTTTGAATGGTCATTAAACAAGAGGTTGTAAGTTGAGGACTACTATTATTGCAGGAGGGTCAAACACAAGGCCCAGGGGCCAGATATGGCCCACAGGGTGCTTAGATCTGGCTTGCAGGGCCGTCCTGGAAACAGTGAAGGACCAGCCCATAGTGCCTCTGCCATTTTTGCTGGCAGGGGATTGCAGGAGGCCGTTGCAGCTGAAAACGGAGCTTGGGAGTCCATTTTTGCTGGAAGAACACAGCAAAAGGCACCCCTAACTCATGTCAAGATGGCCACGCCCACCCTGGCCCCCTGAGGTCACACACAAGCCTGATGCGGCCCTCAATGAAATCAAGTTTGACTCCCCTGATCTAGACCCAAACACCTGAAGAAACAGCCAGGCCTTGACCCCCTTTTCAAGGCCATGGGGTCCCCTTTTATATTGGGAGAGGGAAAGAGGGAGGGAAAGAAAAAGAAAAGAAAGGAAGGACTAAAGAAAGAAAGGAAAGAAAAGAAAGAAGAACAGAATGAAGTAAAGGACAGAAAGGAAGGGAGGGAGAAGGAAGGAAGGAAGGAAGGAAGGAAGGAAGGAAGGAAGGAAGGAAGGAAGGAAGGAAGGAAGGAAAGAGAGAGAAAAAGAAAGAGAAAGAAAGAAAGAAAAAGAAAGAAAGAAAGAAAGAAAGGAAATGTAACTCTCATTTTTTGTGCTCTTGACAAAATTAAGAAACCAGGATTTGTCTCACTAAGAAAAGCATATCTCCATTGTTAAATGAGTTTTAGGAAATGGAATGGCAGAAAATATCTTTTATGTTTAAAGAATGGGTCATATTGTGCTTAGATTTAAATATATATAAAAATAATGATGCTAATATCTTAAATATAATCAGTAGGCATGCTACTTCAAGCAGCCTTTTCAGGATATTTCAAATGGTTTAATCATAATTACAGTCTTTTTATAGATTTCCCCTCCTCTACTTCTCCTATCTGGTTCTTTGCTTTTCTTTTTCCTCCATAGGGTGCTTTTGAAGTTAGCCAGCTTTGATTCATTTAGAAGCTTTTCAGTCAGGCTCGTGGCTTTGGTCAATAAAGCAATGTAGAACATCAGATGATGCAGAACTATAAATCTATACAGGAAAGCATTTAATGCGCACACAAATATGTATTGATCCGCTGATGAGGCGGTCTTGCTACATCAATCCCACAGGGATGAAGCAAAGCGCAACTCTGTGAACAATTGTGGTCAACAATACAAATACAAACTGGAATGAAAGATGCACAGTACTAAAACGAAGGTCAATAAGCAGCCAGGACTCATACACCGTATCATAAACATTTCATTTAGTAAATGTATACTCCATCAACCGAGCCATGTCCTCAAAATGGTTAAAATTTAGTGGGTGTGAGTATGTCGGTATATTGAAGTGAGTCTTATTTTTCTTCTTGTTAGATGGCCTCGAGCAGTGTTTCTCGAGCTTGGGCGCTTTAAGATGGTGGACTTCAATTCCCAGAATTCCCCAGCCAGCTAGCTGAGGAATTCTGGGACTTTAAGTCTATCCATCTTAAAGTGCCCAAGCTTGAGAAACACTGGGTTAGAACCAGGGGTGAAATCCAGCAGGTTCTGATAGGTTCTGGAGAACCGGTAGTGGAAATTTTGAGTAGTTCAGAGAACTGGCAAATACCACCTCTGGCTGGCCCCAGAGTGGGGAGGGAATGGGGATTTTGCAGTATCCTTCCCCTGCCATGCCCATCAAGCCACGCCCACCAAGCCACACCACACCACCCCCACCAAGCCACGCCCAAAGAACGGGTAGTAAAAAAAATTAGATTTCACCATTGGCTAGAACTAGAATAATCCCAAGTTATTCATAGAGCTACCAAGGGTGGGGCTTCATCCTTGGTCCTTCACCCTCTCCTAAACCAGCATCTACCCCACCCTGGCTCTTGCACTGAGGTAGAAGGACTGGTTCAACATTTTCATAGCTGAGGGGGGAATTAAAACCTGGGTCTCCCTACTTTTAATTCAGCACCATAAATACATCATACGATTCTTGCCTCTCTCAGGCACGTCAATCATCTTGGCTTTAAGTTTATGCGACTCATTTTTATTGTGGCATAGTCACCAATAACTCTGAAACCTTTTTCAGGAGATTGACTGACCACAGTTGGGAGTACTGCATCCAGTTTTGGTCATCACGACATAAAAAAGATGTTGAGACTCTAAAAAGAGTGCAGAGAAGAGCAACAAAGAGGATTAAGGGATTGGAGGCTCAAACATATGAAGAACAGTTACAGGAATATGTCTAGTCTAGTAAAAAGAAGGACTGGGGAACATGATAGCAGTGTTCCAATATCTCAAGGGCTGCCACAAAGAAGAGGGAGTCAAGCTATTTTGCAAAGCACCTGAGGGCAGGACGAGAAGCAATGGATGGAAACTAATCAAGGAGAGAAGCAGCCTAGAACTAAGGAGAAATTTCCTGACAGAACAATTAACCGGTGGAACAGCTTGCCTCCAGAAGTTGTGGGTGCCCCATCACTGGAGGCTTTTAAGAAGAGAACCGACAACCATTTGTCAGAAATTTATAGGGCTGTGATGGCGAAACTATGGCACTCGTGCCCAAAGTGGCACGTGGAGCCATGTCGCCTGGCACACACGGCAGCGCCTGTTCCTCTTCTGGGTTTTTGGTGCACCTGCATGCACGATGATCAGCTGGCCTTTGTGCTTGCATCAGAGCTGGTCTTCCATTTTCCAGTGTGAGCATGTATAAAAGGCTCTGACGATTCCAGCTGAACTGCGCGATCATCAGAACCTTTTTTTTTTACTCTTAAAAGCATTTTTTTGGCCGAAGAAAAAATGCTTTTAAAAGTAAAAAAAAACAACCTCTGATGATCGCACGGCTCAGCTGGGCATGGGAGTGGGCAGAGATTTTTGCTACTGGTTCTCCAACCACCCGCCACTATCACTACCAGATCGGCTGACCCGGTCCGAACCAGGAGCATTTCACCCCTGGTTTAGACTAGAAGACTTCCAAGATCCCTTCCAATTCTGTTATTCTATATTCTAACTGAGATCTATCTGTGATTTACAAGCCAGAGAAGGCTGGATCGTAACTTTGCAAGGCTAATAGATCTGTCCCAAATTACTCCTGGCTTTTGATAAAATGTCTAGGCGACAGGTTTCATTAACATATATCATAAAATCAAATAAATAAAACATACCGCCTACGATTCGTTGAAGCTGGGCAGCTAATAAATTCAAATGAATAAAAATAAAAAATAAATAAGGCATTTAAAATGAACGGGCAGCTGATGATGGCAGTGACCAGGGTGAGATTGTCTGTAAGGGACGAAATTGTTCTTTTTTTTTCTTTTTTGCAGGTGCTTCTCACCCAGCATGCCCGAAATAGCTGGACTTCACCTCTTTACCACATACCTTGCCCTACTTCCTGGCTTTACCATTAAACTTGATGAACTTCATTAAATTTCTACAAAAGATACAATATCAAAAAGCAAGAAAAAAGAACAATTTAAAAAATAGGGGAAAGGAGGATGCAAAGGAATAAAGAAAGAAGCAAAACAGAAAAACTTCCAATTTTCTTCAGTGCAGTCACAAATACAAAATACGTTAAGCTTTTGGTCTAAAATTCCATATAGGGCAGTATTTCCTATAATCATAATTCTACTGGCCACAGTCTGATCGCCTTTTTCTCCTTCCGTGTTTCCACGGTCTGTTTGAAAGAGCATTCCCAGTGAATAATGGCCCTTGATTTTCCATCCATCACAATTCATCATTAAGGCCATGCTATAAAACAGGGCGTTCCAACCTTGGCAACTTTAAGCCTGGAGGACTTCAACTTCCCAGCAAAGCTGGCTGGGGAATTCTGGGAGTTGAAATCCACCAGGCTTAAAGTTGCCAAGGTTGGGGACCCCTGCTATATAACAAGAGAATATATGGCTTTCAACAGCTGGGATATTTTTTCCTACCCTCTGTGATTATACTGTTTTCCCAGAAAAAGCAAGAATAACCCAGTGCCCTTCTTTTTCCTATCCGGGTGAAGCCACTGATATCATTTCCCTTTCTGAACAACAAAATGGGACCCAACAGCATTTTTCTGCTGGAGTTCCTTTCCTAGAAATGCATGAAAAGAGGCTTTCGCCTCTTTCCTTCCCATATCCTTGCATGCAGGGGTGGGCTTCAGATCCTTTAGCAATGAGTTCACTATCCTGTTGCTGAGTGGGCGTGGCCATGGTGGGCGTGGCCTACTCAGCCATCTATACTACAGGAGGGGGGCGTTTTTCACCCTCCTCAGGCCCTGGAGCAGGGGTGAAATGCTCCCGGTTTGGACCGGATCACCCAGTCCGGTAGCGATGGCGGCGGGTGGTTCGGAGAACCGGTAGCAAAAATCCCTGCCAAATCCCGGCCAAAAAAATGCTTTTAAAAGTTAAAAAAAAGCCTCTGATGATCGCGCAGTTCAGCTGGGATCATCAGAGGAGCCTTTTAAACGCATTTTTTACAACCTCTTCGGCCGAAGAGGTTGTAGAAAAAATGCTTTCAAAAGTAAAAAAAAAAAAATTGGCCACACCCGCCCAGTCACATTACCACCCCCACCAAGCCATGCCCACAGAACCTGTAGTAACAAATTTTACATTTCACCACTGTTCCAGAGGTTTTCCCCGAGCTTCCTGGAGGGTGAAAACAGCTTCCCCCGGGCTCCTGAGACCCTCTGGAGGCTGGAAACAGATCCATTTCCGGACTTCCGAAACCCCTGGTAGGCCTGCTTTTTGCCCTCCCAGACCCTCCGCGTGGCCCCTGCACTTATGAACGGGCCACGTGGAGACTCCTGGGAGGGGTGGGGAGGGAATGGGCGAGGGGTTGGATGGGCGTGGCCAGCCGGGGGTGGCATTTGAGGGTTCACTAAACCCCGGCCATCCTTGGCTAGAGCAGGGGTCTCCAACCTTGGCAACTTTAAGACTTGCGACTTCAACTCCCAGAATACCCCAGCCAGCAAAGCTGGCTGGGGAATTCTGGGAGTTGAAATCCACCAGGCTTAAAGTTGCCAAGGTTGGGGACCCCTGCTATATAGCAAGAGAATATATGTCTTTCAACAGCTGGGATATTTTTTCCTACCCTCTGTGATTGTACTGTTTTCCCAGAAAAAGCAAGAATAACCCAGTGCCCTTCTTTTTTTTTTTTTTAATCATATTTATATACCGCCCTATCTCCCGAAGGACTCGGGGCGGTTAACAGGCACTTAAAAAACATATAAATACATAAATACAACATAAAAACAATTAAAAAACTTATTCTAAAAGCCCGATAGTTAAAATTATGATTAAAAATATAAAACTAAAACCCAATTTAAAACCCATAAATTTAAAATCTAACTCAGTCCCGCGCAAATAAATAAGTGTGTTTTAAGCTCGCGGCGGAAGGTCCGAAGGTCCGGAAGCTGACGAAGTCCTGGGGGCAGTTCGTTCCAGAGGGTGGGAGCCCCCACAGAGAAGGCCCTTCCCCTGGGCGCCGCCAGACGACATTGCCTCGCTGACGGCACCCTGAGGAGTCCCTCTCTATGAGAGCGCACGGGTCGGTGAGAGGTATTCAGTCGCAGTAGGCGGTCCCGTAAGTAACCCGCCCTATGCCATGGAGCGCTTTAAAGGTGGTCACCAAAACCTTGAAGCGCACCCGAAGGCCACAGGTAGCCAGTGCAGTCTGCGCAGGATAGGTGTCATGCGGGAGCCACGAGGCTCCTCTATCACCCGCAGCCGCATTCTGACTAACTGCAGCCTCCGGATGCCCTTCAAGGGGAGCCCCATGTAGAGAGCATTGCAGTAATCCAGGCGAGACGTCACGAGTGCGTGAGTGACCGTGCATAGGGCATCCCGGTCCAGAAAGGGGCGCAACTGGCGCACCAGGCGAACCTGGTAGAACGCTCTCCTGGAGACGGCCGTCAGATGATCTTCTAGAGACAGCCGTTCATCCAGGAGGACGCCTAAGTTGCGCACCCTCTCCATCGGGGCCAGTGACTCGCCACCGACGGTCAGCCGCGGACTTAGCTGACTGTACCGGGATGCCGGCATCCACAGCCACTCTGTCTTGGAGGGATTGAGCTTGAGCCTGTTTCTCCCCATCCAGACCCGTACGGCCTCCAGACACCGGGACAGCACTTGATAACCGTTGGGGTGGTCCGTGTAGAAAAGTACAGCTGGGTGTCATCCGCGTACAGCTGGTACTTCACACGAAACCACTGATGATCTCACCCAGCGGCTTCATGTAGATGTTGAACAGAAGGCGAGAGGATCGACCCCGCGGCACCCCACAAGTGAGGCGCCCGGGCCGACCTCTGCCCTCCCGTCAACACCGTCTGCGATCGGTCGGAGAGATAGGAGGAGAACCACCGATAAACGGTGCCTCCCACTCCCAATCCCTCCAACCGGGCGCAGCAGGATACCATGGTCGATGGTATCGAAAGCCGCTGAGAGGTCTAATAGGACCAGGGCAGAGGAACAACCCCTATCCCTGGCCCTCCAGAGATCATCCACCAACGCGACCAAAGCCGTCTCCGTGCTGTAACCGGGCGGAAACCGGACTGGAACGGGTCTAGATAGACAGTTTCATCCAGGTGTAAGGAAACTGATATGCCACCATACTCTCTACAACCTTCGCCTGGCGAAGGTTGGAGACCGGACGATAATTACCTAAAACAGCGGGTCAGGAAGGCTTCTTGAGGAGGGCCTCACCACCGCCTCTTTCAAGGCGGCGGAAGACACCCTCCACCAAAGAAGCATTCGTAATCGCCTGGAGCCAGCCTCGTGTCACCTCCTGGTGGCCAGCACCAGCCAGGAGGGCACGGGTCCAGTAAACACGTGGTGGCATTCAACCTACCCAACAACCTGTCCATGTCCTCGGAGCCACAGGGTCAAACTCATCCCAAACAATGTCACCAAGACCACCTCGGACGTCTCACCTGAGTCGCTGCAATTTTGGTCCAACCCGTCCCGAAGCTGAGCGATTTTATCGTATAGATACCCGTTAAACTCCTCAGCACGTCCCTGCAGCGGGTCATCCCGCTCCCCCTGGTGAAGGAGGGAACGAGTCACCCGAAACAGGGCGGCTGGGCGGTTATCTGCCGATGCAATGAGGGAGGAGGCGTAGCAACGCCTCGCTTCCCTCACTGCCACTAGGTAAGTCCTAGTATAGGACTTCACTAGTGTCGATCAGCCTCAGAACGGCTAGACCTCCAGGAACTCTCTAGGCGTCTTCTCCGGCTTCATCCCCTCAGCTCCTCGGAGAACCAAGGTGCCAGTTGGGACCTGCGCCGGGTCAGAGGCTGCAAAGGCATGACACGATCTAAGGCCCCCGCCGCAGCCCGTTCCCAGGCCGCAACAAGTTCCTCAGACGTGCCGTGAGCCAGACCCTCAGGAAGTGGCCCAAGCTCCGTCCGGAACCTCTCCGGGTCCATCAGGCGCCTGGGACGGAACCAACGCATCGGCTCCGTCTCCCTGCAGTGTTGGATGGCGGTCAGAAAGTCCAGGCAAAGGAGAGTGTGATCTGTCCATGACAAAGGTTCAATGACTATTTCCTTTAAGTCCAGATCTCTCAACCACTGACCAGAGACAAAAATCAGATCCAGTGTGCCACCCCCAGTGTGAGTAGGGCCATCAACTACTTGAGTCAGGTCCAAGGCCGTCATGGAAGCCATGAACTCCCGAGCTGCTGTCGATGACGAGCCGGAAGATGGCAAGTTAAAATCCCCCATGACTCCTATCCGGGTGAAGCCACTGATATCATTTCCCTTTCTGAACAACAAAATGGGACCCAACAGCATTTTTCTGCTGGAGTTCCTTTCCTAGAAATGCATGAAAAGGGGCTTTCGCCTCTTTCCTTCCCATATCCTTGCATGCAGGGGTGGGCTTCAGATCCTTTAGCAATGAGTTCACTATCCTGTTGCTGAGTGGGCGTGGCCATGGTGGGCGTGGCCTACTCAGCCATCTATACTACAGCAGGGGGGCGTTTTTCACCCTCCTCAGGCCCTGGAGCAGGGGTGAAATGCTCCCGGTTCGGACCGGATCACCCAGTCCGGTAGCGATGGCAGCGGGTGGTTCGGAGAACCGGTAGCAAAAATCCCTGCCAAATCCCGGCCAAAAAAATGCTTTTAAAAGTTAAAAAAAAGCCTCTGATGATCGCGCAGTTCAGCTGGGATTGTCAGAGGAGCCTTTTAAACGCATTTTTTACAACCTCTTCGGCCGAAGAGGTTGTAGAAAAAATGCTTTCAAAAGTAAAAAAAAAAAAAATTGGCCACACCCGCCCAGTCACATTACCACCCCCACCAAGCCATGCCCACAGAACCTGTAGTAACAAATTTTACATTTCACCACTGTTCCAGAGGTTTTCCTCGAGCTTCCTGGAGGGTGAAAACAGCTTCCCCCGGGCTCCTGAGACCCTCTGGAGGCTGGAAACAGATCCATTTCCGGACTTCCGAAACCCCTGGTAGGCCTGCTTTTTGCCCTCCCAGACCCTCCGCGTGGCCCCTGCACTTATGAACGGGCCACGTGGAGACTCCTGGGAGGGGTGGGGAGGGGATGGGCGAGGGGTTGGATGGGCGTGGCCAGCCGGGGGTGGCATTTGGGTGTTCATTAAACCCCGGCCATCCTTGGCTAGAGCAGGGGTCTCCAACCTTGTCAACTTTAAGACTTGCGACTTCAACTCCCAGAGTTCCCCTGCCGACTTTGCTGGCTGAGGAATTCTGGGAGTTGAAGTTCACACATCATAAAGAAGGTAAGGATGAGAAACATTGCTTTAGGCCAGGGGTCTCCAACCTTAGTTGCTTAGCTTTGCTGGCTGAGGAATTCTGGGAATTGAAGTCTTAAAGTTGCTTAGATTGGAGACCTCTGCTTTAGGCACCTATTTTGCTTTGTGTCCTTCCATCGCTTCCGCTCCCACCATACCCATCTCTAATCTAAGATATTCTTGAATCGTGCTGACTCCAATTACAGAATTTCCAGTGTGGTATTGATCTTAATAATTGACATTTTTAACCCCAACACATTTGCAGGATTACAGAGACGTGGTGATGATCGTGCCTTTATCTCCTTTGCTAAACCATCTTTAGCAAAACCATCTTTTTGCTAAACCATCCTTTGCTAAACCATCTTTAGATGATCTAAACCATCCTTTGCTAAACCATCTTTAGATCATCTTTGATGATCGTGCCTTTATCTCCTTTGCTAAACCATCTTTAGATAGCAGAGAAGGGAGGGTGGGGATGGACAAAAACATCCAGGACTTCTGGATCACAAGCAGCTCCTAGCGTATAGCAACAAAGGACACTTTTCAGGGTTATTTTTCTCCCGAACCACCCAGGATGCTGGGTGATATATGGTTAACGGCTGGACTGGCGACTGCAGTGTTATCTTTCCCCCCAAGGAATTCAGTAGGCCTTGCTGCTGGGGTGACATTTACGTCTCACTGGCTGACCTTGGAAGCCAGAAGCATTGCTTAAAATCTCATTAATGTCACTCCATAATACATGGAAGAGAAATGTTCTCTTGGGTCAGGTTGGGTCCGCAGAGAAGGAATACCCAACAAGACAGGCGTGTGAAATCTTTGATTCCTTTGTGTGACTAAAAAAAAAACAGCTTTAATTTGTAATTGCGGGAAGAGGGAGTTATTATTATTATTATTATTATTATTTACATTTATACCCCGCCCTTCTCCGAAGACTCAGGGCGGCTTACACTATGTTCTAAATAGACAGGGTAAAATGGGTGGAGGAAGCCACCCACCGCTTTGACACTGCCTTTCTTGAGATAAAGGCAATCCTCTCAGATATTTAGTGATTCTTATCACGGGTAGCGACAAGAAAGCGAAACGAAAATCAATCGATCGAAAGAAATCTGAGGCAAAATCAAAAAGAAGTAAGTAGAAACAAATTCTAATCAACCCATAATTGAAGCTGGCATAAGGAGATAGATTCAGTGGTGGGATGCAGTCGGTTCAGGTTAAATTGCTGGCTGGCCCCTCCCCTCCCCTCTCCTCCTCATCCCTTCCAGGAATCCCCGTGCGCTTCATTGTGGCTCCCATGTAATTGCAGGGAGCCTACTAGGCCCAAAACGGGGCACAGGGGGGCAACGCATCCCTCCCCAGGGCCTGTTTTTGCTCCCAAGGGCTACAGGAGGTTGAGTGCTGCCTGTCACACACCATGTGTGTCCAACGTGGCGACGCCCACCCAGCCGTCATTAGGGAAGAGACCCGTTAAATTATTTGAATCCCATCATAGATTTAAATGATGGAAGGGGTTTATGTTTATCTAGCATCCCAGATCAGGGTATGGAAGATAATAATAACAGAATTGGAAGGGACCTTGGAGGTCTTCTAGGCCAACCCCCTGCCCAGGCAGGAAACCCTACACCACTTCAGACAAATGGTTATAAGCGAGGTCTTTATGGCCGTTACAGATGAAAACTCAAATCTGCTAGGGCAGCAGCTGAATAGCAATAGCACTTAGGCCTATATACTGCTTCACAGTGCATTACAGCCCTCTCTAAGCAATTTACAGAGTCAGCATATGGGCCTCAACGATAAATAAAGATGGTAGAGAAACCCCAACATGGAGAAAGGAAAATATCAACCCTTTCAGGACTGGTTACTCGAGTCCAGGAATAGCAATAGCAATAGCACTTGGACTTATATACCACCTCATAGTGCTTACAGCACTCTCTACGTCATGGGTGCCAAATTCGATTGCGTCATATGATGTATTATTGTGACATATCATGACTTTTTTGCCTTTGCAGAGCCGGGGTGGGTGTGGCCTGTGTGTGACATATCCAGCCCACGGGCCGCCAGTTTGACAGGCCTGCCTACGTGGTTTACAGAGTTGGTATATTGCCCCCCAACAATCTGACCTTGGAAGATAGGAAGGCTGAGACAACCTTGAGCCAGTCAGGATTGAACTCCAGGCTGTGGGCAGAGTTTGCCTCATATACTGAATCTAACCATTGTGTAACCAGGGCTCCTGAGTCTGGTAAACAGAATACAGAATGCAGAATTCAGAATAATGGACTTGGAAAGTACCTTGAAGGTCTTCTAGACCACCCCCTGCTCAAGCAGGAAACCCTATATACCATTTCAGACAAATAGTTGTCCAATCTCTTCTGGAAAACCATGCTCCAGTGATGGAGCAGCCATAATCATTCCACTGATTAATTGTTCTGTCAGGAAGTTTCTCCATAGTTCTAGATTAGTTCTCTCTTGGATTAATTTCCATCCATTACTTATTCAATCCCTTCTGGTCTTGCCTCTTCTTTAGAGATAAAACACCCACAAAACTTTGGTTCCAACTTCCTCTGTTTTCAAAAAATTTTGAAAAGAGGAATTTTTTCTCTTTTCAACAATTTTTTTCAGTGGAGATTGACTTAGAAAATTCCATTCCTTTCCTTTCCTTTCCTTTCCTTTCCTTTCGTTTCCTTTTGTTTCCTTTCCTTTCCTTTCCTTGCCTTGCCTCGCCTCGCCTCGCCTCGCCACTCCTTTCTGAAAGATTATTTTCTGCTGAGTTTTTCTTATTCACAAAGTAACATGGCCCGTTTAGTATTCTGGGACTCAAAACCTATCCAGATCCCACCTCTGAGAAATGAGTGGAGGTGATCCCTTCAAGGTAGACCAGAGTAAGAAACTATAATTACATAGACCAATACCACTTTTATTAGGAAGTTTCAGTTGTGTTTTTCATCCTTGGCCACTAGTAAGATGTATGGATTCCCAGCATGGGAAAACATGGAAAATGAATTAATAAATATTATCATGGCTTGTGGAAAATGATTGATTGATTGATTGATTATGTGCTATCCAGTACGTGTTGACTCTTACCAATTACGGTTTCTCCATGATGATCTGCTTCTAACCTGGTCCTTTAAGTCTTCCAATGGTGCCTCCATCACCACTGTAATCTACTCCATCCCCCTTACTGCACGAGTCAGAAAAAGAGGGATGTGAAAATATTTACAGACCCACTCACATCCTGGACATAATTTGTTTCAATTCCTACTCTCAAAGAAAATGCTATAGAGGACTGCACACCAGAACAACTAGACACAAGAACAGTTTTTCCCCGAATGCCATCACTCTGCTAAACAAATAATTCCCTCAACACTGTCAAACTATTTACTAAGTCTGCACTACTATTAATCTTCTAATCGTTCCCATCACCCATCTCCTTCCACTTATGACTGTATGACTGTAACTTTGTTGCTGGTATCCTTATGATTTATATTGATATTGATCGTTTCCTGATTGCTTATTTGTACCGTATGACTATCATTAAGTGTTGCATCATTAAGTGTTAAATTTGTACCCTATGACTGTAATGTATTACTGTAAGTTTTGGCGGGAGTTTTAGGCGGGAAATATCTCGTTTCTGATTGGATGCAGCCTCAGGCTGAAGTGTATATAAGGAGAGGTTTTTCTCCAGAGTTTTGCTGGGTCACACTATATTAAAGAGCTGTTGTCACTAACCTGGTCTCCTGCCTCGTCAATACCCAAACATAACATTGGCGACGAAGGTGGGATATTGAGGCAGAGCACCAGAACAGAGCTGAACTCACTACGAGAATCAAACCCAGCAAGGTGACGGCGACTGCAGCGATGACCGGCTACACGCCACCCACTCCGTTTGACCCTGCCCAGGAGACATGGGGAATATATATGACCCGTTTGAAAGTTTCCTGGAGGCAACGAGCTACAGGAGTCTCCGACAACATAAACGGGCTTACTTCATAAGCCACTGTGGGTCAGCAGTCATCGCCGTCAGAAGCCCTAGCGGAGCCAACACCGCCACACTCCGTATCGTGGCAGACCCTTCAGACCTCCTGAAGAATCACTACGCACCAGCCCCGTCCAAATACGTTCGGCACGAGTTTGGGGAGCGAGGCAACAAGAAGCGAGTCTATCAGCGACTACATGGCAGCCCTGAGACAAGCCTCCAAGCATTGCAGTACGCGATCTGGACGAAGAGCTGCTGAACAACTTATACGGGGTCAGAGACATCCGTTTGAGGAGACGGTTGCTAGCCAAGAGCAACCTGACAACAAACGCTCTGGAAGCCAGAGCCCATGAGATGTCCAACCATGCAGCAGACACCTTACAAAGCGACTCACGCCGATGGCGGGCGCAAAGCGAGCACAGTCCACCACGAAGAAACCTATCGTGAGTCAACCAGCGAAGAGGAGGAAGAAGTCCACTACACGGAAAATCGACAAGGAAGACCGGAGGAATGCGGAAGTTGCGGGCGACATCAGCGCCAAAGATGTAAGTTCAGGGACGCCATTTGCGGCGGTGTGAAAGGAAGGGCACCTGGCTCAAGTCTGCCGAGCACCCCAACCTTCCACCGAAAATTCAAATCGCCAATCAGAGCGGCTCTGAGTCAGAGATGCAAACCCCACATTCCGCCGAAATTTCAAACCAGCCAATCAGAGCGCGAGATCGGCGAGGCGACCATTGGCCAGGAAAGAAAGAGCGCAAGTCAAACCGAATGACTGTTACCATAGACCACGCAGCTACCCGCATCAAGAAAAGATCTTCACAAACCCGACAATTGAAGGCGTACCGTGCCGACTGGAAGTAGACACAGGATCAGCTATCACAATCATGTCCTGGGACACTTTTGTGAAAGCCTTGCCGACATCGCAAAGCGCAAGCTACAGAAACAACGGCCCGGGTGCAGGATTACAGAGACGTGGTGATGATCGTGCCTTTATCTCCTTTGCTAAACCATCTTTAGCAAAACCATCTTTTTGCTAAACCATCCTTTGCTAAACCATCTTTAGATGATCTAAACCATCCTTTGCTAAACCATCTTTAGATCATCTTTGATGATCGTGCCTTTATCTCCTTTGCTAAACCATCTTTAGATAGCAGAGAAGGGAGAGTGGGGATGGACAAAAACATCCAGGACTTCTGGATCACAAGCAGCTCCTGGCGTATAGCAACAAAGGACACTTTTCAGGGTTATTTTTCTCCCGAACCACCCAGGATGCTGGGTGATATATGGTTAACGGCTGGACTGGCGACTGCAGTGTTATCTTTCCCCCCAAGGAATTCAGTAGGCCTTGCTGCTGGGGTGACATTTATGTCTCACTGGCTGACCTTGGAAGCCAGAAGCATTGCTTAAAATCTCATTAATGTCACTCCATAATACATGGAAGAGAAATGTTCTCTTGGGTCAGGTTGGGTCCGCAGAGAAGGAATACCCAACAAGACAGGCGTGTGAAATCTTTGATTCCTTTCTGTGACTAAAAAAAAAACAGCTTTAATTTGTAATTGCGGGAAGAGGGAGTTCTAAATAGACAGGGTAAAATGGGTGGAGGAAGCCACCCACTGCTTTGACACTGCCTTTCTTGAGATAAAGGCAATCCTCTCAGATATTTAGTGATTCTTATCGAAAATCAATCGATCGAAAGAAATCTGAGGCAAAATCAAAAAGAAGTAAGTAGAAATTCTAATCAACCCATAATTGAAGCTGGCATAAGGAGATAGATTCAGTGGTGGGATGCAGCCGGTTCAGGTTAAATTGCTGGCTGGCCCCTCCCCTCCCCTCTCCTCCCCATCCCTCCCAGGAATCCCCATGCGCTTCATTGTGGCTCCCATGTAAGTGCAGGGAGCCTACTAGGCCCAAAACGGGGCACAGGGGGGCAGCGCGTCCCTCCCCAGGGCCTGTTTTTGCTCCCAGAGGGCTGCAGGAGGTTGAGTGCTGCCTGTCACACACCCTGGCCATGCCCAACATGGCGACGCCCACCCAGCCGTCATTAGGGAAGAGACCCGTTAAATTATTTGAATCACATCATGCTCTCTACATGGGGCTCCCCTTGAAGAGCACCCGGAGACTTCAGCTAGTCCAGAATGCAGCTGCGCGGGTTATTGAGGGAGCGGTTTGGAGCTCCCACGTAACACCTATCCTGCGCAGACTGCACTGGCTACCTGTTGTTTTCCGGGTGCGCTTCAAGGTATTGGTTACCACCTTTAAAGCGCTCCATGGCTTAGGACCGGGTTACCTACGGGACCGTCTACTGCCGACCTCGATCTCCCATCGCCCGGTGCACTCCCACAGAGAGGGACTCCTCAGGGTGCCGTCAGCCAAACAGTGTCGACTGGCGGCCCCCAGGGGGAGGGCCTTCTCTGTGGGGGCTCCGACCCTGTGGAACGAACTTCCCCCCGGACTTCGACAACTACCAGACCTTAGGACCTTTCGCCGCGAACTTAAAACCTATTTATTTCGTATGGCTGGACTAGCCTGATTTTTATCTTTAAATTTTAAATTGATTTTTGAGGGGTTTTTAGAATTTAAATTTCTGTAATTTTATGGGGGTTTATGTTATTTTAATTATTTGGGCAAAGTTAAATCAGTTTTTTAAGGGTGTTTTTACTATTGTATATGTTTGTATTTTATCTGCCTGTTCACCGCCCTGAGTCCTTCGGGAGAAGGGTGGTATACAAATTAAAATATTCTATTCTATTCTATTCTATCATAGATTTAAATGATGGAAGGGGTTTATGTTTATCTACCATCCCAGATCAGGGTATGGAAGATAATAATAACAGAATTGGAAGGGACCTTGGAGGTCTTCTAGGCCAACCCCCTGCCCAGGCAGGAAACCCTACACCACTTCAGACAAATGGTTATAAGTGAGGTCTTTATGGCCGTTACAGATGAAAACTCAAATCTGCTAGGGCAGCAGCGGAATAGCAATAGCACTTAGGCCTATATACTGCTTCACAGTGCATTACAGCCCTCTCTAAGCAATTTACAGAGTCAGCATATGGCCCTCAACGATAAATAAAGATGGTAGAGAAACCCCAACATGGAGAAAGGAAAATATCAACCCTTTCAGGACTGGTTACTCGAGTCCAGGAATAGCAATAGCAATAGCACTTGGACTTATATACCACTTCATAGTGCTTACAGCACTCTCTACGTCATGGGTGCCAAATTCGATTGCGTCATATGATGTATTATTGTGACATATCATGACTTTTTTGCCTTTGCAGAGCCGGGGTGGGTGTGGCCTGTGTGTGACGTATCCAGCCCACGGGCCGCCAGTTTGACAGGCCTGCCTACGTGGTTTACAGAGTTGGTATATTGCCCCCCAACAATCTGACCTCGGAAGATAGGAAGGCTGAGACAACCTTGAGCCAGTCAGGATTGAACTCCAGGCTGTGGGCAGAGTTTGCCTGCGATACTGAATCCTAACCATTGTGTAACCAGGGCTCCTGAGTCTGGTAAACAGAATACAGAATGCAGAATTCAGAATAATGGACTTGGAAAGTACCTTGAAGGTCTTCTAGACCACCCCCTGCTCAAGCAGGAAACCCTATATACCATTTCAGACAAATAGTTGTCCAATCTCTTCTGGAAAACCATGCTCCAGTGATGGAGCAGCCATAATCATTCCACTGATTAATTGTTCTGTCAGGAAGTTTCTCCATAATTCTAGATTGGTTCTCTCTTGGATTAATTTCCATCCATTACTTATTCAATCCCTTCTTGTCTTGCCTCTTCTTTAGAGATAAAACACCCACAAAACTTTGGTTCCAACTTCCTCTCTTTTCAAAAATTTTTGAAAAGAGGAATTTTTTCTCTTTTCAACAATTTTTTTCAGTGGAGATTGACTTAGAAAATTCCATTCCTTTCCTTTCCTTTCCTTTCCTTTCCTTTCCTTTCCTTTCCTTTCCTTTCCTTTCCTTTCCTTTCCTTGCCTTGCCTTGCCTTTCCTTGCCTTGCCTTGCCTTGCCTTGCCTTGCCTTGCCTTGCCTTGCCTCGCCTCGCCTCGCCTCGCCTCGCCTCGCCTCGCCTCGCCTCGCCTCGCCACTCCTTTCTGAAAGATTATTTTCTGCTGAGTTTTTCTTATTCACAAAGTAACATGGCCCGTTTAGTATTCTGGGACTCAAAACCTATCCAGATCCCACCTCTGAGAAATGAGTGGAGGTGATCCCTTCAAGGTAGACCAGAGTAAGAAACTATAATTACATAGACCAATACCACTTTTATTAGGAAGTTTCAGTTGTGTTTTTCATCCTTGGCCACTAGTAAGATGTATGGATTCCCAGCATGGGAAAACATGGAAAATGAATTAATAAATATTATCATGGCTTGTGGAAAATGATTGATTGATTCATTGATTATGTGCTATCCAGTACGTGTTGACTCTTACCAATTACGGTTTCTCCATGATGATCTGCTTCTAACCTGGTCCTTTAAGTCTTCCAATGGTGCCTGCATCACCACTGTAATCTACTCCATCTCCCTTACTGCACGAGTCAAAAAGAGGGCTGTGAAAATATTTACAGACCCCTCACATCCTGGACATAATTTGTTTCAATTCCTACTCTCAAAGAAAATGCTATAGAGCAAACAACTAGACACAAGAACAGTTTTTTCCCGAATGCCATCACTCTGCTAAACAAATTATTCCCTCAACACTGTCAAACTATTTACTAAGTCTGCACTACTATTAATCTTCTAATCGTTCCCATCACCCATCTCCTTCCACTTATGACTGTATGACTGTAACTTTGTTGCTGGTATCCTTACGATTTATATTGATAGTATCGTTTCCCGATTGCTTATTTGTACCGTATGACTATCATTAAGTGTTAAATTTGTACCCTATGACTATCATTAAGTGTTGTAAGTGTTGTACCTTGTTGAAGGTATCTTTTCTTTTATGTTCACTGAGAGCATATGCACCAAGACAAATTCCTTGTGTGTCCAATCACACTTGGCCAATAAAGAACTCTATTAAGCACAGTTAGCTGGGTTTGTAATAAAACTGAGCTGATAAGCAAGTCAAAATAGTAGGCTTGGCTCAGATGCCAAACCAAATTTTATTTTTTTTATTTTTATTTTATCTCCGAAGAACTCAGGGCGGCTTACAGTGTATAAGGCAATAGTCTCATTCTATTTGTATATTTACAAAGTCAACTTATTGCCCCCCCAACAATCTGGATCCTCATTTTACCTACCTTATAAAGGATGGAAGGCTGAGTCAACCTTGGGCCGGGCTTGAACCTGCAGTAATTGCAGGCTGCTGTGTTCTAATAACAGGCTTCTTACAGCCTGAGCTATCATGGCCCTTTTAAATAAATAAATCACCTTATGGCTTAATATGGTTATGGGTAGTTCTCAACTTACAGCAGTTTGTTTAGTGACCATTCGAAGCAGCACTGAAAAAAGTGTCTTATGACCATTTTTCACACTTACGACCATTGCAGTATTCCTGTGGTCACATGATCAAAATTCAAATGCTTGGCAACTGGCACATATTTATGACAGTTGTAGTCACCCAGGGTCATATTCAGAGGTGGGTTTCAGCAGGTTCTGGAGAACCGGTAGCGGAAATTTTGAGTAGTTCAAAGAACTGGTAGTAAAAATTCTGACTAGCCCCGCCCTCATCTATTCTCTGCCTCCCAATTTCCAGATGATTGGCAGGAAATGGGGATTTTGTAGTAACCTTCCTCTGGAGTGGGATGGGAATGGAGATTTTACAGTATCCTTCCCCTGGAGTGGGGTAGGAATGGAGATTTTACAGTATTTTTTCCCTGCCACGCCCACCAAGCCATGCCACACCCACCAAGTTACACTCACAGAACCGGTAGTAAAAATTTTTGAAACCCACCACTGGTCATATGGTCACCTTTTGCGACCTTCCAACAAGCAAAGTTAATGGGGAAGGCAGATTTACTTAACAACCATATTATTATTAACTTAACTGCAAAAGTTCACTTAAGAACAATGGCAAGGAAGGTCATAAAATGAAGCAAAACTCACTTAACAACTGTCTCGTTTAAGCTAGAGAAATTTTGGGCTCCATTGTGATCGTAAGTCGAGGACTATCTGTAGGGATCTTGGATTCTTCCCAGTGTCAAATTTTCTCAATTCCTTTTCCACCAATCTCACCCACCACTTCTCTGCCAGTCAAGCTCATCAAGTATTAAATCACAGCTAAAGATGAAAATGCTTGCCAAAGCAGAGTGGAAGGGCAGAAGTCTTTGCAAAGGCATTTAGCACTTCCCACTCACATTCCATTTTTTCCCTAAATTCATGTGCTCCCGTAGCACACACGCAAATCCTTTTCACATGATCTAAAAAGCATAGGTGGCACCAGGAGTCTGGGCAGGGGGAAGGGAATTGCACCCTTTCATATGTCCTTTGACCCTGTGCTGATACCGGATAACACTTTTCAAAGGCAAATTGTAGCTGAGCTTTGTATTGTTTCATTGCTTTTAAACCAATGACAAAAAGGAAGGGAAAAAAAGAGAATTATTATTTAAAAATTGCATACCTTGTCACTGAAAACAAGACAGAAAATGTTTTTTTTAAAAAAAATAAAAAAATACAACAAAGGAAAAAATAAAAAGGACAGGTAGTCCTCAACGTACAACCGCAATTGAGCCCAAAATTTTGATTCTTAAGTGAGGCATTTGTTAAGTGAGTTTTGCCCCATTTTACGACTAATTTAAAGACACTTGCTCCTGGGCAGGAAAGCTGTTGCAAATCTAGACAGCGTACTAAAAAGCAGAGACATCACCCTGCCAACAAAAGTGTGTATAGTCAAGGCTATGGCTTTCCCAGTTGCAATGCATGGCTGTGAAAGTTCGACCATAAGAAAGACCACACCAAAGAATTGAGGCCTTTGAACTCTGGTGCTGGAGAAGACTCCTGCGAGTCCCTTGGACCTCAAGGTGAACAAACAAGTCAGTCCTAGAGGAGATCAACCCTGACTGCTCTTTAGAAGGGCCAGATCCTGAAAATGAAACTGAAATACTTTGGTCACGTAATGAGAAAGAAGGACTCACTGGAGAAGAGCCTAATGCTGGGAAAGATTGAGGGCAAAAGAAGAAGGGGACGACAGAGAATGAGGTGGCTGGATGGAGTCACTGAAGCAGAAGGCATGAGCTTAAAAGGACTCCAGAGGATGCTAGAGGACAGGAAGGCTTGGAGGAACGTTGTCCATGGGGTCGCGATGGGTCGGACACGACTTCGCAACTAACAACAACGACAACAACAATGATTTTCCTTGCCATGCTTGTTAAGTGATTCACTACATTTGGTAAGTTAGTAACCTGGTCAATAAACCTGGCTTCCCTATTGACTTTGCTTGTGAGAAGGTTGCAAAAGAGGATCGCACGACTTTGGGACATGGTAATGGTCATAAATATGAACCAGTTGCCAAGCATCTGAATTTTGATCACATGAGCATGGGGAAATGCTGCAATGGTCGTAACTGTGAAAAACTGTCATAAGTCATTTTTTTCAGTTCTGTTGTAACTTTGAGCAGTCACTAAATGAACTGCTATTGAGTAGGGGACTATCTGTATCATGTATCATTATAACAGTAAAATAGTGAACTTAATGGCAGAAACTCCAAATTTGATGGCACATGATGAATTGACTGGGAAAGAAACTGGAAATTCTTGCAGTCAACAAAGGCATTTGTTGTTTATTTGATATATATCATCTTAGTTGGGAAATTTACAGGGAATTGGGTCTTACATTCCTTGACACAATCAAAGATGCAAGACAATTTGAAATCTCTAAAATATACACTTCATCCTCCAAATGTGTGTGTTTGTGTGAGTGTGGATTACTTTTGTGGGGAACAAATAAACGTGGTAGGTTTTTTTTCAATTCAAAGTGGCCCCAATTTTATTATATAAAACCGGTTTCACATGACTTTTGAGACGTATTTGAGTTTTTCAATTATCAGTTTCCAAAATGGGATTTGATATTTATTTTTGGCGTTTATAAAATGTCGTACGGAATCTGACAGGGGCGCCTCGATCCAAAAAGATTGCTCTGGAAAAGACATTCTTTTAGCTGTGTGTGATTTCAAATCCCAGCCTACTGAGTGCGGTTCAGATGCACTGTTGGAAATTATCCAAGGTTAAAATGAAAATACCAGAGCATAAGAGAGGAGAAATTGTAAAATGTACAAGAGGTAAACCTGATTTTTTTTTTTTGTCCGGGTCAATTTGAAATGGATATTTCCTGTTCCACCTGCTTCTTACAATCTCCCCATCTGTTTTCCATTCAGCTGCAGTTGCCACATGCAAGGAGAATCTTCTCTTCACAACTGTGCATTGTATAGTGGCCTCTTTATGAAAGGCCTGAAAACAGTTGTCATGCCTTCTCTGGTTCAATATGGGAGATGTTTGAAACTGGCTAAGATTAAATGGAAACTAATCAAGGAGCGAACCAGCCTGGAACTAAGGAGAAATTTCCTGTGGGTGAAAACAATTAATCAGTGGAATCACTTTCCTTCAGAAGTTGGGTGTGCTCCATCGTTGGAGGTTATTAAAAAGAGATCGGACAATCATTTGTCCATATGTGTGCGCGCACGATGTGAACCGGTAGTAAAGATAAGTAGAACCCACCCCTGGTCTGCATGTTGGACGCTTGGCAGCCAAACTGCATTTACAGCCATTTGCAATATCCCTTGTTTACATGACTGTATTTTATCACAGTTTTGCTAAAAACTGGCATTCACTTCTGGGTCTTGGCAAAACTGGCCCATTTTTATTATTAGTCAAGATGTGTTTATTATTAGTCAGGATCAGGGATGAAATGCTCCTGGTTCGGACCGGATCGCCCGATCTGGTAACGATGGTGGCGGGTGGTTCGGAGAACCGGTAGCAAAAATCCCTGCTCCCCCATGCCCAGCTGAGCCACGCGATCATCAGAGGTTGTTGGGGTTTTTTTTACTTTTAAAAGCATTTTTAAAAAGCCTCTGTTGATCGTGTAGCTCAGCTGGGATCGTCAGAGGCTTTTAAAACCTCTTAGGGGAAGAGGTTGTAGAAAAAATTCTTTTAAAAGGCTCCTCTGATGATCCCAGCTGAGTTGCCTGATCGTCAGGGGCTTTTTTGTTTGTTTGTTTTAAAGGCAAGAAAAAAAAGGCAAAAAAAATGCTTTTAAAAGAAAAGAAAAGCCTCTGACGATCAGGCAACTCAGCTGGGATCGGCCGAAGAGGTTGTAGAAAAAATGCTTTTAAAAGTAAAAAAAAAAAATTGGCCATTTCCACCCAGTCACATTACCCCCCCAAGCCACACCCACAGAACCGGTAGTAACAAATTTTACATTTCACCCCTGGCCAGGATCCCTTGTTGCCGGCCCCAAAATGTGTAATGCCCAAATGTTTAGTTGCTTCTCCCTCTTCCCCTACTATTTTTGGGGAAGTTTAGAAGGGTTAAAGCAGCAGTCACCAACTGGTGGTCCGTAGACCACTTGTGGTCCGTGAGAAAATTTTGGTGGTCCACAGAAAAATTATTTGCATTTTTTATATTGCACAAAATCAGGGGTCCTCATACTATGGCCCCTGGGCTGGATACATGCAATGAACATTTGTGTTGCTGCAGAGAGTCTCCCCCTTTGGGGTATTTTTGTGTGAGTCAGAGAGGGGCAGAAATTCCGATTTAGGGCCTGCTTCCACCTCCTGGTGTGGGGCTTTGGGCGAAGGCTGGGGGGAAGTGCCGCTGGTGGCAAAGAGCCAGAGAGCCTCATTCCAGTGGGACTGCCTGATGGCCTGGAACTGGCTGACCATCTCAGCCCACTGAGTCTCCAGGCGCTGGTTCCTGGCCTTGCACTCCCGCAGGTCTTTCCTCTGCTTAGAAAGCCTTATGCTCGTAGTCCTCAGTGAGGTGCTTCTGCTGAGCCTCCTTTTTGGCCAAATCCAATTGGAACTGAGCCAGCTGTTTTGCCATTTCGAGGCACCCCTCAAAGTGAGTGACATTGAGTTGGCCACACCCACCCAGTCACATGACCACCTAACCACACCCACCCAGCCGGTTATTAGGCAGATCATATTAGTGGTCCTCAGGATTTAAACTTATGAATTTAGTGGTTCCCGAGGTCCAAAAGGTTGGGGACCCCTGGGTTAAAGGACAAAAGAAGGCCCTTAAAAGCCTTGGAGGGCCTAAAACGGTGCAGTCATTCTTTAAAAACCATTCCATTGTAATTTCTTGGAAGAGCAGCTCAAGACATATCCTGCAAAACTTGCTGGGCATGTGTGGTCTTGACTGAGAAGCTCAACCTTTCGATCCTGCGAAACCAGGAGTGGGGTTGTTTGATTTCATCACCTAAGAAAAGGCCTGTTTCCTGGGTTTGCACAATGCATAATTACTTTGGAGAACCTCCTGCCACAAAATAAGCATGTTGGTTCCTGGTGGTTTGTTCAGCGAATAGGGCAAATTCATGGTGTATCAGACTGCAGTTAGGGCTGGCCATGGCAACGTTACTCCAAGACAGTTGTGGATCCCTAATTACACAGCAAGAATCATGTCAGAACATGTATTTTTTTACCCCTAAAAGCATTTGGCTGATCCTTGCCTTAGTAAGAACTGCAAAAAAGAACAGAATAGATCTGGAAGGGACCTTGGTGGTCTTCTAGTCCAGGGGTCTCCAACCTTGACAACTTTAAGACTTGTGGACTTCAACTCCCAGAATTCTAGTTCTGGGAGTTGAACTCCCTGTTCTAGTCGAACTCCCTGCTCAAGCAGGAAACCCTATGCCATTTCAGACAGGTAACTGTCCAGTCTCTTCTTAAAAACAACCAGTGATGAAGGACCCACAACTTCTGAAGGTAAAACTGTTTCACTGGTGAATTGTGCTCACTGTTAGGAAGTTTCTCCTTAGTTCCAGGTTGCTTCTCTCCCATATAATATAATATAATATAAGATAAGATAAGATAAGAAGATAAGATAAGATAAGATAAGATAAGATAAGATAAGATAAGATAAGATAAGATAAGATAATAACAGAGTTGGAAGGGACCTTGGAGGTCTTCTAGTCCAACCCCCTGCCGAGGCAGGAAACCCTACACCATTTCAGACAAATGAGTTCCCATCCATTGTTTCTTGTATTGCCTTCTGGTGCTTTGGAAAATAAGTTGATCCCTTCTTCTTTGTGGCAGCCCCTCAAATATTGGAACACTGCTATCATGTCACCCCTAGTCATTCTTTTCTCTAGACTAGCCATACCCAGTTCCTGCAACTGTTCTTCTTATGTTTCTGTCTCCGGGCCTTTAATCATCCTAGTTGCTCTTACCTGCACTTTTTCCAAAGTCTCAACCTCTTTTTTGTATTGTGGTGACCGAAACTGGTGTGGTCTTACTAAGATTCCAGGTGTGGTCTTACTAAGATTTTATAAATACTTCTTCCTGTATTTCACCTGGATACCTATGCCTCTCCTTTGAACCTAAAGCATCCAGAAGTTAGGTCAGAATCTACAAAATGCAGTGGTGGCATGAAATGCCTGTAGAAAAGGGGCAGTATTTGGGTGGCAGTGTTTGGATGAGGATCAGCTGGCTGGCAGGAGGCGCACGCATGCGTGGTGGCAGCTGGCGTGCCCGCAGAGAATGGCACACGTGTCATAGGTTCACCATCATGGCTCTACATCATTTCTGTTAAGACGGCCATCCAATCTCTTTTTGAAAGCTTCCAGGGATGAAGCTTATAAAGGCAAAGCTGTTCCATTGGTTGATTCTCACTGTCAAAAAAATTCTCCTTATTTCTATAACTAATATAATATAATATAACAACAGAGTTGGAAGGGACCTTGGAGGTCTTCTAGTCCAACCCCCTGCCGAGGCAGGAAACCCTACACCATTTCAGACAAATGAGTTCCCATCCATTGTTTCTTGTATTGCCTTCTGGTGCTTTGGAAAATAAGTTGATCCTTTCTTCTTTGTGGCAGCCCCTCAAATATTGGAACACTGCTATCATGTCACCCCTAGTCATTCTTTTCTCTAGACTATCCATACCCAGTTCCTGCAACTGTTCTTCTTATGTTTCTGTCTCCGGGCCTTTAATCATCCTAGTTGCTCTTACCTGCACTTTTTCCAAAGTCTCAACCTCTTTTTTGTATTGTGGTGACCGAAACTGGTGTGGTCTTACTAAGATTCCAGGTGTGGTCTTACTAAGATTTTATAAACACTTCTTCCTGTATTTCACCTGGATACCTATGCCTCTCCTTTGAACCTAAAGCATCCAGAAGTTAGGTCAGAATCTACAAAATGCAGCGGTGGCATGAAATGCCTGTAGAAAAGGGGCAGTATTTGGGTGGCAGTGTTTGGGTGAGGATCAGCTGGCTGGCAGGAGGCGCACGCATGCGTGGTGGAGCTGGGCTGGGGTGACAGCTGGCATGCCCGCAGAGAATGGCACACGTGTCATAGGTTCACCATCATGGCTCTACATCATTTCTGTTAAGACGGCCATCCAATCTCTTTTTGAAAGCTTCCAGGGATGAAGCTTCTAAAGGCAAAGCTGTTCCATTGGTTGATTGTTCTCACTGTCAAAAAATTTCTCCTTATTTCTATAACTAATATAATATAATATAACAACAGAGTTGGAAGGGACCTTGGAGGCCTTCTAGTCCAACCCCCTGCCCAGGCAAGAAACCCTACACCATCTCAGTCAGATGGTTATCCAACATTTTCTTAAAAATTTCCAGTGTTGGAGCATTCACAACTTCTGCAGGCAAGTCGTTCCACTTATTAATTGTTCTAACTGTCAGGAAATTTCTCCTTAGTTCTAAGTTGCTTCTTTCCTTGATCAGTTTCCACCCATTGCTTCTTGTTCTACCCTCAGGTGCTTTGGAGAACAGCCCGACTCCCTCTTCTTTGTGGCAACCCCTGAGATATTGGAACACTGCTATCATGTCTCCCCTAGTCCTTCTTTTCATTAAACTAGACATACCCAGTTTCTGCAACCGTTCTTCATATTTTAGCCTCCAGTCCCCTAATCATCTTTGTTGCTTTTCTCTGCACTCTTTCTAGAGTCTCAACATCTTTTTTACATCGTGGCGACCAAAACTGGATGCAATATTCCAGGTGTGGCCTTACCAAGGCATTATAAAGTGACACTAACACTTGATCTTGATTCTATCCCTCTGTTTATGCAGCCCAGAACTGTGTTGGCTTTTTTGGCAGCTGCTGCACACTGCTGGCTCATATCTAAATGGTTATCCACTAGGACTCCAAGATCCCTCTCACAGGTACTACTATTGAGCAAGGTACCACATATACGGTACCTGTGCATTTTGTTTTTTTTTGCCTAAATGTAGAACCTTACTTTTTTCACTGTTGAATTTCATTTTGTTAGATAGCGCCCAATGTTCAAGTCTGTCAAGATCTTTCTGTAACTTGAGCCTATCTTCTGGAGTGTTGGCTATTCCTGCCAGCTTGGTGTCATCTGCAAATTTGATGAGTTCCCCATCTATCCCGTCGTCCAAGTCATTGATGAAGATGTTGAAGAGTATTGGGCCTAAATTCTAGGTTCTAGGTTGAATCTCTCCTTGGTCAGTTTCCATCCTTGATCTCTCCTTGATCAGTTGAATTTCTCCTTGATCAGTTTCCATCCATTATTCCTTCTCTGGCCTTAAGGTGCTTTGGAAAACAGGTTGACCCCCTTGGTCTCTGTGGCAGCCTCTCAAATATTGGAACACTGCTATCATGTCCCATCTAGTCCTTCTCTTCACTAGACTAGCCGTGCCCAGTTCCTGCAACCGTTCATCATATGTTTTAACCTCCAGTCCCCTAATCATCCTGGTTGCTCTCCTCTGCACTTTTTCTAAAGTCTCCACATCTTTTTTATAATGTGGTGACCAAAACTGGTTATACTAGCTGAACATTTGCTGCCCCAATTGCTGCCCCCTTTTACCAATTTTGTCCTGTTTCAGGATACTACTGACCATCTGATTTCCTTCTGTTGGAAGAAATGGCCATCTGGGTTCAGTTCCAAGTGGGGAAAAAGACACCGGAAACATGGAGACTGCTTGGAAAGATGGTTTAATGGTGGGCAAGTTCACATGGTTTGAGTTCCTGAACAGAAAAGGGACGAGATGCTGAGCGTGCCTTGGTTTTATGCTTTCTCTAAGCTTTGAACTTCATGGGGCACAGGAAGAGTATCCTGATTGGTTGTCAGACTCCCAGGGGGTGGGAGTCTTAGCTAGCCTTGCTGGCTGATGTAATCTTCCCAGGTGCCACGTGGTGAGTTTCTGTTGCTAGATGGGTCCTATTGTGTTGCAGATGATGGCCCATTGACAAAGGTGGGGGAAGGCAGGAAGCTGCAGGGAGCTGCTTTGTCCTTAAAACATGTTTCTCCATTTCTCATCCAGGGAAATATAATATTCTGCCCTTTTTAATATTTCCTAAGGTATTTCATTCTTCTGGGAGAGGGATGGATGCTAACTTCTGACACCTCCAAGGTGAGAAAATGCAACAGATTTTCGAGGGTGCCTTTGTGCAGTGCCAGTATTAGGAGCAAGGGAGAAACCTCTTTCATCCCAGAATTACTAAAGACAACTCTTCTTTCTCACAACAGCATGACTGATAAGCCAGGCATGAGATGAAGGCAAGGTCAAGGGTGGGGAAAAAAAAAACCCCTGAGATTTGAATCTGTCACAAGTGCAAGTGGCGATGTGGCCTTTGTCACAGTGGGAACCAATGGAGTTCACATATCCCACAGCAAGAGTCTGCACAGATGGTCAAGGTGTGTGGTTCCCCCTCCCTTTCCTTTGACTCTTGGACCTTGGAGTGATTTAATGATTTGCTAGCAAGCTCGCCTGGTCTCTGTCCTCATCCAACTCTGGGTAATGGTTAATTTCTAAGAGGTGCCTTGAGGTTCTGTTTGTTTTCAGCCTGAAGTTTTTCTGTAGAAAATCCAGAGCGTTTGTCCTGGATAACCCAGGAACTAACCACAGAACGATGGCTTTTGTTGTTGTTTATTCCTTGTCCTTGAGAAGAGGTACGAAGGAGCAAGCAACCAGACCCACACAGGAAAATTCAAGCTGACTACTTTATTGTATTCCACCCAGAGGTGGTATTCAGCTAGTTCTGACCGGTTCTAGCGAACCGGTAGCGGAAATTTTGAGCAGTCTGGAGAACCGGCAAATACCGCCTCTGGTTGGCCGGCCCCCACCTATTCGCTTCCTCCTGAGTCCCAGCTGATTGGCTGGATCTTCTTTTGTTGCCCTGCACTGGAGAAGGGAGCTGGAAAGCAGGTTAGTGGGGTGGGGAGGGAATGGAGATTTTGCAGTATCCTTCCCCTGGAGTGGGGAGGGAATGGGGATTTTGCAATATCCTTCCCCTGGAGTGGGAAGGGAATGGGGATTTTGCAGTATCCTTCCCCTGCCACGCCCACCAAGCCACGCCCACAGAACCGGTAGTAAAATTTGAATCCCACCACTGATTCCACCTATAACACAAGAATCTCTCCAGACTGCTCCCTCTCTCTTGGGAACAAAAACAAGGGTGAAGGTTTCCTCTGTCCGGTTGTGTCCAATCCTAGGGAGCAACACTCATCTCTGTCTCCTAGTCAAAGAAACCAGGGTTGTCTGAAGATGCTTCCGTAGTCATGTAGCCAGCATGATCACAGGTAGTCCTCAACTTAACGACCCCAATTGAGCCCATAATTTAGGTTGCTAACTTGAGAGATACGGCAAGTGAGTGTGCTCCATTTTATGGCTTTTCTCACTTCATTTGTTAAGGGAATCACTGCAGTTCTTAAATTAGTCGCATGGTGGTTAAGGGAACCTGGCTTCCCCCAGTGACTTTGCTTGTTGTTAAACCGGCAGCATCCCACCACTGCCTGTTTATTTATTTATTTATTATTTATTTATTATTTATTTATTTATTTATTTATTTGTCACAACAGTATATATGAGCATAAGCAAGAAATAACTATATGATATATAATCATATATATAAGCATAAGTATGAAATAACTATATGAATTGGATACAATCAAAGGGAACATTAGGACAGGAATGGTAGGCACGTTGGTGCTCTTATGCACGCCCCTTACGGACCTCTTAGGAATGGGGTGAAGTCAATAGTAGATAGTCTTTGGTTAAAGCTTTGGGGATTTTGGGAAGAGACCACAGACTCTGGTAGTGTATTCCAGGCATTAACAACTCTGTTACTGAAGTTATATTTTCTGCAATCAAGATTGGAGCGGTTCACATTAAGCTTAAATCTATTGTGTGCTTGTGTATTGTTGCGATTGAAGCTGAAGTAGTCTTCAACAGGAAGGACATTGTAACAGATGATTCTATGAGTTAAACTCAGGTCATGTTGAAGGCGGCGGAGTTCTAAATTTTCTAAACCCAGGATTTCAAGTCTGGTGGCATAAGGTATTTTGTTGTAAACAGAGGAGTGGAGAACTCTTCTTGTAAAATATTTCTGGACACGCTCAATTGTATTAATGTCCGAAATGAGGTGTGGGTTCCAGACAGGCGAGCTGTATTCAAGAATTGGTCTAGCAAATGTTTTATATGCTCTGGTTAGTAGTGTTGTGTTTCTGGAGAAGAAGCTACGCAAGATTAAGTTTTAATCTGTGTTCAAGGGCTGTGGCATCCCTGCCCCAACAGATTGCAGAAACAAAAGCATTTTGAAGAAGAAATTTGTTGGGATTAGAGAACCCTCAGGTAAGTCCAGCAAGGCCCGAGTTTGCTTGATCGGCCAATCAGAACAGTGCCCGATTGTGATGTCATGGGCATGGAATGCGGTTCAGAGGAGCCCTGATGGTCGCCTCTGTGCTGCAATGCTTTGTTGGAGTCGTTCATACCCCCCCCCTAGCACCCCCCCTCCTCCCTTGGGCAGATGTCAATTTCTGAGCTCATTTGAGAGAAACCTTTCTGTGTTTGCACATAGCTCACATTTTTTGGGGCGCATTGCAGTTGTCTCTGTGGATCTATGGAAACAAATATTTGCTCTTTTTGAAAGGAGCAAGGCAAGATAGTTATCAGGCAGAGCTTTGGGGCTGATGTTGTCTCAAGATCTGGAAACGTTTACAGAGCTCTTTCTGATTGCTGGGAATTATCTCTCTTCAGTTATAATCTCCTGGTTATTTGAAAAGCGTTTCTGGAATATTTCTGCCTTTTAAAAAAAAAGTAATCTATATTTTCTTTCTTGCTGTCCTTGGTTGAAGTGTTAGTTATTGGGTTCATGGCTTTTAAAAGCCACTATCGACACACCCCAATCAATATCTAAAAAGACACTTACAAGAGACGCTATAAATACCACACACAGAAGAGCACACAATCTGCTAGAGAGAAGTTCCCTGAAGATCAGGGGTGAAATTGAACAGGTTCTGGAGAACCGGTAGCGGAAATTTTGAGTAGTTCGGAGAACCGGCAAATACCACCTCTGGCTGGCCCCAGAGTGGGGTGGGAATGGGCATTTTGCAATATCCTTCCCACTGGAGTGGGGAGGGAATGGGCATTTTGCAGTATCCTTCCCCTGCCACGCCCACCAAGCCACACAATGCCCACCAAGCCATGCCCACAGAATCGATAATAAAAAAAATTGAATTCTACCACTGTAGAAGATGGGTTCCAGCATGAGTCCAAAAGCTCGAAAGGCAAGAACTTCTGGTCCTGGTGACCAACCCAGATTAGATCCTGTAACTTCATGCGCAGTACGTGCCAAAAGGAGGCTTGGGAAGGTAAGTAGAACAGTGGGGGTGGAGGGAGAACTGTGCTGCGTGATTTAGCTTCGCTAGCAAGCAAGATTTCCTGCTTTCTATCAAAACTAAACCATGCGGCACAGCTGATTGTCGGATCGTAGCTTTTTTTAAGTACCAGTTCAACCGAAACGGTAGTTTTTATCACTGCTGGTTCTCCCGAACTGGAGTGAACTGGTAGCATTTCACCCCTGTCATTTCTGACAAATGGTCGTTCAATCTCTTCTTTAAAATTTCCAGTACTGGAGAGCACCCACAACTTCTAGAAGCAAGTTGTTCCACTGATTCATTGTTCTCATCATCAGGACATTTCTCCATAGTTCTAGGTTGCTTCTCTCCTTGATTAGTTTCCATCCATTGCTTCTTGTCCTGCCCTAGATACCAACCTGTAGTGAGATTTTGTTGTTCCCAGGCTCTCATGGGAGATTTAGCAACCTTTCAAATTCACAGTGGCACTGAAAATAATGACTTACTATCGGTCCTGTTCCCAGTGTGTGCATGCACAGAGCTGCCAGAAGACAAGAACAACTCAGAAAGCAGGGTCAACTTGGGAGTAAAGCCACACCTTGGAGGTGATTGGCCCCTCCCATAGGAAACACAAGAGGACTGAACAGGGAGGGGGCTTTTGCAGGAAACAATTCCTTCCTTCCGTGACTCTGAGAGACTGTGTGCCAAGTTTTGCCTCATTTGGAAACAAGTTATGTGGCAGCTTGCCAAGTGAGATAAGGTGTGTGATAACTATTCCTTTGAAAAACTGTTTGGACAAGCCTTGCTGACTGTGAATGAAAATAATTGACAGTCGTGTAAATAAAAGAGGTTTTGCCAGGACCAAGATTCTGCTTCCTGCTGTTTAAGGGAGCCTAGGTCAGAACACCGATTGTCTAGGATGGCTCAGTCAGAAAGTGGGAGCAGTAGAGGTTCCTTGACTGAAGAAAGACCAGAGATGAAGAATCAAGGCAGCCGAAGGCTGAGTGACAGGAAATCGATGCTTTATCTTTCCGTTATATCAATCTTGGCTCCAGTCAAGGCACTTGTGTCTTAATTGTGTGGAGCAGATCAGCAGAACCCAAAGGCCTAGAGGATGTGTGTGTATGTGTGTGTGTGATGGATCCAGCAAAAGCGAAAACCACGATCGATGATCAGCAGATTTAGAAGCTTCTGTCCAGGTCAGGACTTTATCTAGTTTAAGCTTCGTAAGTTAATTTCTGTTAAGATCCTCCAGAGGAATGGAAGTGATTTGAATGTTGTGAAGGGAAGGGCTGCATCTCAGCTGGGATAAGAGGCATCAGGAGAAAGCTGCAAAATACTCCTCAAGGGGAAAAAAAACCTTGTTTTTCTCTTTTCACAAGGACCAGCTAGATGGTACCCGGGAGGGTCAAAGACCTTCAGGCTCTTACCGTTGGCCATGCAAACGATGAAAAAACAAATGGTGTTTCAGCGAATGGGCCAGGCCGAAGAGCGTGGGGCAGGGAAGACCCAGTAGCCAGGGCAAATGGCTGGAGGAGGGCCAGCCAAGAAGAAAAGCTGGATATAAATGGGTGGAGACGGAAGCCTGGAGGAGTAGGAGGCACAGCCAAGGGTACGAGCCTGAAGGTCCCATTCCGACCCGGGAAGATCATCATCATCATCAGAGGTGGTATTCAGCAGGTTCTGACCAGTTCTGGAGAACTGGTAGCGGAAATTTTGAGTAGTTCGGAGAACCGGTAAATACCACCCATCTATTCTCTGCCTCCCGAGTCCCAGCTGATCGGGAGGAAATGGGGATTTTGCAGTAACCTTCCCCTGGATTGGGGTGGGAATGGAGATTTTACAGTATCCTTCCCCTGGCACACCCACCAAGCCACGCACAACAAGCGATGCCACACCCAACAAGCCACGCCTACAGAACTGGTAGTGAAAATTTTTGAATCCCACCACATCATCATCATCATGGGCTTCTATTTTGGTGTTGATAGAGCTCAGATGTTGATAGACTACAGGTAGCACTCAACTCGCAATCATTTGTTTAGTGACTGTTCGAAGTTACAACAGCACTGAAAAAAGTGGCTTATTTCGCTCTTACGACCCTGGCAGCAACCTCCTGAGTTCTCCACTCCTCTGAAAACAACAAAATACCTTATACCACCAGACTTGAAATCCTGGGATTAGAAAACTTAGAACTCTGCTGACTCCGTCAAGACCTGTGTTTAACACACAGAATCATCTATTGCAATGTCCTTCCTGTTGAAGACTACTTCAGCTTCAATCGCCATAATACAAGAGCAAACAATAGATTCAAACTTAATGTTAACCGCTTCAGTCTTGATTGCAGAAAATATGACTTCAGTAACAGAGTTGTTAATCCTTGGAATAAACTACCTGACTCTGTGGTCTCTTCCCAAAATCCCCAAAGCTTCAACCAAAAACTGTCTACTGTTGACCTCACCCCATTCCTAAGTGGACTATAAGGGGCGTGCATAAGAGCACAAAAGGGCCTACCCTTCCTGTCCTATTGTTCCCTTTCATTATATCAAATTAATATAGTTGTTGCATACTTTTGCTTATATATTATCTTTGTGTATACTGTTGTGACAAAATAAAATAATAATAAAAAGAAAGTGGTCAAAATTCGGCCGTTTGAACAACTGGCATGTATTAATGACGGTTGAAGTGTCTCGGGGCCTCGTGATCGCCTTTCGTGACTCTTCTGATGAGCCAATGGAGAAGCCAGATTTATTTCATAACCATGCTATTAGCTTAACAACTACAGTGATTCACTTAACAAAGGTGGCAAGAAAGGTCATAAAATGGGGCAAAACTCACTGAAGTTTTTTGCAACAGAAATTTTGGGCTCAGTTGTGATCTCAAGCCAAGTACTATCTGTATGTCATTATCTAATGCAATTATTACCCAATACAGGTTGTCCTTGACTTGCAACAGTTCATTTAGTGACTGTTCACAGTTACAACAGCACTGAAAAAAGTGACTTATGACCATTTTTTCCATACTTACAACCGTTGCAGCTTCCCCAGGGTCATGTGATTTGGCAAATGGCTCGTATTTATGGGGATTGCAGTGTTCTGGGATCATGTGATCCCCTTTTGCAACCTTCCGATAAGCCAAGTCAATGGGGAAACCAAGATTCACTTAACAACTGTTGTCCCAAAGGTGCTTTCTCAAGAGGCAACTGGACTTTCTGGTTTTTCTTTGAAGACCTTTCACTTCTCGTCCAAGAAGCTTCTTCAGCTCTGACTGGATGGTGGGGAATGGAAGGATTGATGCTCCTTGCAGACAGCTGGTCATTTGCATCCTTTTGGCAGGTCGTTAAGGTCACCTGGAGGTTTATCTGTGTGCTCAGGGTCACCTGAGTGGTGCAAATGGGTGTGGAGCCTTCTTGGAAGTGTTGAAAGGACTGTGTTGTAGGCTGGAGATGTAGACTGGATACAACCTCATCTATCTCCAGTCTACAACACAGTCCTTTCAACAGTACCAAGAAGGCTCCACACCCATTTGCACCACTCAGGTGACCCTGAGGACACAGATAAACCTCCAGGTGGCCTTAATGACTCTCTAAAAGACTGCAAATGACCAGCTGTCTGCAAGGAATATCAATCCTTCCATTCTCCTCCATCCAGTCAGAGCTGAAGAAGCTTTTTGGATGCGAAGCAAAACGTCTTCAAAGAAAAGCCAGAAAGTCCAGTTGCCTCTTGGGGAAAAAAAAGCTGTTCTGTCCCCCTCGCCTCAGTCCGAGCGATGACTTAATTAGCCGGCACTATCAGCTCTGGCAGCAAACTAGTGAGCATCTGCCAAGTGTCTCTGTTATCTCCCTTGATGCCGATGAGTCAACAAACAGTACTTCAGCTCTGGTTAAGCAGTTGATTTGCCTGCTACGAAGAGGCATAGCAGCCCTCGCTGCTTTTATATCCTGTGGGGTGTGGCTCCATGACTCAGCACTTCCTAGGCCTGCCCCACCCTTGCTTCTGTTGTTCCCGCCTCTCCTGCCTAAAAAAACCTAGGGTCCAGCCAGGCCTGATTGCCATCAGCTGGGTGTGGAGACGTGGCCTGGGGGGGAAAGAGTCAGGGGACGGAGGCCTCGTTACCTCCTCCACCTGGCCTGCCTCTGGCTCCTGGAGCTGAGCCAGGGAAGCCAGTGCTCCCGAGGTAAGTCCTGATGGCTCTTCCCCCTCACTTTCCGAGTCACTTTCTGGCAGGAGGCCCGGCTTGGGGGGCGCAGACACAACAAAAGCACCTTTGGGACAACCACAGCCTGGATGACTGAGAATCTCCATAGATGTTTAACAACCATGTTATTTAAAAACTGCAGCGCTTCACTCAACAAGCGTGACAAGAAAAGTTGTAAAATGGGGCAAAACTCACTTAACACATTTCTTGTCGATTTGGGGCTCAGTTGCGGCCTTAAGTTGACCACCTGTATATTTCTAATACGTCTGTGTGTGGTAAATCAAGGACTACCTGTACAATTCCCAGAATTCTTCAGGACGGAGAGGCTGCCTAGGAATTCTGGGAAATGCTCTCCCAAAGCAGCTGGAGAGCAAGGAATTGAAGACAACCGATTGGAGGTTCCTCTTTCACGGATTTGATTAAATCCCATACAGAGTCTTTGTTTCCATAAGCGATGGTGTGGATAGCAAAGCTCTGTGCCTTTTGCGGTGTGTTTGCTGTCTCTTCGGCATCAGAAAACGAACGCCGAGAGACCCTGAGACTTCAAATGCGGCGGCAGCAGCAACCCGTCCCAGCGTTAGACATGCTCAGCACATTCTTGGCTGCCTTCACTGGCTCCAGGCTGGTGTCACTCGAGCTCCTGGCTTCCCCCTGCTAAGGCAGAGGAGTGTTTACTCCCGGCTGGCCCAGTGGAGTATTATTAGCTTTTCTCTGGTTTCTTGTTTGCATTTGAAGATGTGAAGGTCATTGCTGGAAAAGGGACATTTAGTCATGTCTCATTCATCTCTTCCGCCCCTGGCTCAAATCTCTGCAGCCCATTTCTGGTTGGTGGGTCTGGGATCCGGCTGGCTGGTCAACGCAAGGAAGAGCAGGTGTGTCAAAGGAGAAGGGAGAGAGGAACCTGGAGCCATCTCAATACAGGTAGTCAGAGGTGGGTTTCAGCAGGTTCTGACCAGTTCTGGAGAACCGGTAGTGGAAATTTTGAGTAGTTTGGAGAACAGGTAGTAAAAATTCTGAGTGGCCCCACCCCCATCTATTCTCTGCCTCCTGAGTCCCAGCTGATCGGGAGGAAATGGGGATTTTGCAGCATCCTTCCCCTGGGGAGGGAATGGGGATTTTACAGTATCCTTCCCCTGCCACGCCCACCAAGCCACGCCCACAGAACCGGTAGTAAAAAATTTTTGAAACCCACCACTGCAGGTAGTCCTTCGTTTATGACCGTTTGTTTAGTGACCAAAGTTACAACGGCACAGAAAAAAGTGACTTATGAACATTTTTCACACACTGCATCCCCGTGGCCTCGTGTTCAAAATTCAGAGGCTTGGCAACTGGCATATATTTATGACGGTTGCAGTGTCCTGGGGTCATGTGATCACTTTTTGCGACCTTCTGACCAGCAAAGTCAATGGGGAAGCCAGATTCATTCAACAACCATCTTATTAGCTTAACAACTTGGTGTTTCAGTTAAAAACTGGGGCAAGAAAGGCTGTAAAATGGGGCAAAACTCACTTAGCAGCTATCTCACTTGGCAACATAAATTTTGGGCTCAATTTTGGTCGTAAGTTGAGGTCTATCTGTCTTACTGATCCAGCTGTTCTCACTTCAACTCCCAGAATTCCATGGGTCCTGTGGCTGGCTGGGGAATTCTGGGACTTGAAGTCCAATGGTCATAAAGTAGCCAAAGATGGACATTCCTGTGGTAGAAGAAGTCCGGAGGGCCACTCTAGAGAGGTGGGAAGAAGACGAGAACCATTCAGTGTCCTTCAAACGAAGACATCTGAGTTGCTGCAGATGATGGGATCTGAATTGTAGGCAGAAGAAAATGTGACAAAGCAGAGATTGGCAACTTTTTTCAACCATGACTTTCTTCAACTTTCCAACTCTGCTTTTTCTCCATTTTGAGACAGGTAAGGGTTTGAGGGTTAGATAGTGATTGGTTCTGCAACCCAACAAGACAGGCACAGACTTCAGAGGATAATTAGAACTGCAGAAAAAACAATGGCTACCAACCTGCCTTCCATTGAGGACCTGCATACTGCACGAGTCAAAAAGAGGGCTGTGAAAATATCTACAGACCCCTCACATCCTGGTCATAAACTGTTTCAATTCCTAAACTCAAAACGACACTATAGAGCCCTGCACACCAGAACAACTAGACACAAGAACAGTTTTCCCCCGAACGCCATCACTCTGCTAAACAAATAATTCCCTCAATACTATCAAACTATTCACTAAATCTGCACTACTATTAATCTCATCGTTCCCATCACCCATCTCCTTCCACTTATGACTGTATGACTGTAACTTTGTTGCTGGTATCCTTACGATTTATATTGACTGTTTCCTAATGTGATTTGATTGCTTATTTGTACCCTATGATTATCATTAAGTGTTGTACCTTATGATTCTTGATGAAGGTATCTTGTCTTTTATATACACTGAGAGCGTATGCACCAAAGACAAATTCCTTGTGTGTCCAATCACACTTGGCCAATAAAAAATTCTATTCTATTCTATTCTATTCTATTCTATTCTATTCTATTCTATTCTATTCTATTCTATTCCTGGCATTTAAGGTACCCATTTTGCTCTTGAGGGTGTGCAAACACAGCTTTGGGATGGAGGGAGAGAGCAGGAGTGATTTTCTGAAGAGTTGCTTTGCTTGCCTTAAACCTCTCCAAGCTATTCACTTTGTCTGTTAAAGACCACCTTCTGAGCCAAAACAACCAAAACAAACTTCAAAATTGTGCCCTGTCCTTCAGGAATGTAAATGGATACCAGAGCCCATATGCCTCACAAGCCATAGCTTGCCCACCCTTCCCTAAATGATTTGGGTCCTTAAAGGCAGCCTTCTCTTAAAACCACATATCCTAAGATCTAATGACAGATTTGAGGATCACTAAATCAACAAAATCCTTGCCTCTAGATTACAGATCAGCCTCTGTCTCCCACTCTCCTTTCCTCCCTCTCTTTCTCCCTCCCTCTCTTTCCCTCTCCCTCCCTTTTTCCCCCTCTCTGTCCCTTCCTCTCTCCCTCCCTCCCTCCCTCTCTGTCAGTCCCTCCCTCTCTTTCCCTCTCTCTCTCTTCCTCCCTCCCCTCTCTCTTTCACTTTCTCTCTCTCTCTCTCCAGCTGGTTAAGATCTCTCCAATTTCAGAAGACGTTTATTCCATAACCCATGTCAGTTTTAATCTATATACTGTTTCAGCGCCTCTGTCTGCCTGCTTTTACTCTATTCGCAATTGTGCCTGGTTTTTGTTCATCTTTTCAACAATGTCAATTCTTTGAATTGCTTCTAAGGATTGCCAGCCACTCTAGTTGATATAAATGCACCAGATGGCAGCAAATTGGCTTTTTAAAAACACGATTAAATACACTTAAGAGTGGAAGATTCTGGAAGGTGCCAGATTCTGAAAAAGGCCGATGTGAAGTCTTGAGTGACTTAGATTTGGATCTAAAGTTTAGGACGCCAAGATACTTTGTCTGCGATGGATCAAGAAATGGACACTTGCATTTACTTATGGGGTGATAGAGCCCACGTTCCACGCTTTATAATCTTCCTCCCCACCAAAAAATGTAAGATAGACTCCTGAACTCCCAAGTCCTAAAACCTTCAGCTAATGAGAAGTGTTTTGGATTTCAGAACTTAGTGCCTGGGATCTAAACAACAGATTTTTTGACGTTCACCAGTAACCATCAAAAGCAGCACTGTAAAAGAGAGATTAGAAATACAAGTCAAAATAGGCAAGAAAATGGTAAGAGAATACCTACCCGCTCCAGACGAATTCAAATCATCAGGTCCAGATCAGTGGTGGGATTCAGCCAGTTCGCACCACTTTGGGAGAACCGGTTGTTAACTTTCTGAACAGTTTGGCAAACTGGTTGTTGGAAGAAATGATTAGGGCAGAGAACTGGTTGTTAAATGTCTTGAATTCCACCACTGGTCCAGATGAATTATATCCCAGGGTTCTGGAAGAGCTGGCAGATGTAGATTTTGGAACCACTGAACGAGTGGTGGAATTCAATTTTTTTTTACTACCGGTTCTGTGGGCATGGCTTGGTGGGCGTGCTTGGTGGGTGTGGCAGGGGAAAGATACTGCAAAATCTTCAACCCCACCCCACTCCAGGGGAAGGATACTGCAAAATCTTCAACCCCACCCCACTCCAGGGGAAGGATACTGCAAAATCTTCAACCCCACCCCACTCCAGGGGAAGGATACTGCAAAATCCCCATTCCCTCCTCACTCCTGGGGGAAGGATATTGCAAAATCTCCATTCCCACCCCACTCTGGGGCCAGCCAGAGTTGGTATTTGCTGGTTCTCCAAACTACTCAAAAATTCTGCTACCAGTTCTTTTTTTTTAAAGTTTTTTATTTTATAGATAAACAAACATTTAGTACATCAATCATTCCTTCCATGTGACATCTCGGTGTTTCCTTCATGGCTCCATTTTTTTGGTGTTTCTTTTTTCTTCACTTCAATTTAATCTATTACCATTTTTTCCACAAGCACCGTATTCTAATTATACCTTTCTTTACATAATTACCCATTGCTTATCTGTCTTTTTTCTAACCAATGGTAAAATTTATCCCATATCTTAAAATATTCTGAATCCTCCCTTTCTTCGATCATCTAATCGTGGTCTAATGATCTGGTTTTAAATGATTTAGTTGTGGAACCTTTGTCATGGTCAGATCATTTTCTCCTTCGTCTAGACTTTCTGACTGCTACCCACCATCGCAGGGAGACGGAACCAATGCGTTGGTTCCGTCCCAGGCGCCTGATGGACCCGGAGAGGTTCCTGACGGAGCTTGGGCCGTTTCCCGAACACCTGGCCCACGACTCGACTGAAGAGCTAGTTGCAGCCTGGGAACGGGCCGCGGCTGGAGCTTTGGACCGTGTCGTGCCTTTGCGGCCTCTGACCCGGCGTCGGTCTCAACCAGCTCCTTGGTTCTCCGAGGAGCTGAGGGAGATGAAGCGCCGGAGAAGACGCCTAGAGAGTGCCTGGAGATCCAGCCGCTCTGAGGCTGACTGGACACTAGTTAGGTCCTATAGTAGGACCTACCTAGTGGCAATGAGGGTTGCGAAGCGTTCCTACGTTTCCTCCCTCATTGCGTCGGCAGATAACCGCCCGGCCGCCCTGTTTCGGGTGACCCGCTCGCTCCTTCAACAGGAGGGGCGGAGGACCCCTACAAGGGCATGCCGAGGAGTTTAACGGTTATCTATACGACAAAATCGCTCAGCTGGGACGGATTGGATCAAAATTGGGTAGATCCAGGCGAGGGTTCCGAGGCCTGCCTTGTTGAGGTGGTTTGGGATGACTTTGATCCTGTGACTCCGAGGACATGGACAGGTTGCTGGGCAGGCTGAACGCCACCACATGTTTACTGGATCCGTGCCCTCCTGGTTAGTACTGGCTACTCAGGAGGTGACACGAGGCTGGCTCCAGGATTACAAATGCTTTTGCGGAGGGGGTCTTTCCCGCGGCCTTGAAAGAGGTTGTGGTGAGACCCTCCTCAAGAAGCCTTCCTGGACCCAGCTGTTTTAGGGAACTACCGCCAGTCTCCAATCTTCGCCACGGCGAAGGTTGTAGAGAGTGTGGTGGCATGTCAGCTACCCCAGTACCTGGATGAAGCTGTCTATCTAGACCTGCTCCAGTCCGGCTTCCGCCCGGATACAGTACGGAGACAGCTTTGGTCGCACTGGTGGATGATCTCTGGAGGGCCAGGATAGGGGTTACCTCTGCCCTGGTCCTATTAGACCTCTCAGCGGCTTTTGATACCATCGACCATGGTATCCTGCTGCGCCGGTTGGAGGGGTTGGGAGTGGGAGGCACCGTTTATCGGTGGTTCTCCTCCTACCTCTCTGATCGGACGCAGACGGTGTTGGCAGGGGGGCAGAGATTGACCCAAGGTGCCTCATGTGTGGGGTGCCGCAGGGGTCGATTCTCTCACCCCTCCTGTTCAACATCTATATGAAGCCGCTGGGTGAGATCATCAGTGGCTTTGGGGTGAGATACCAACTGTACGCTGATGACACCCAGCTGTACTTTTCCACCCCGGGCCACCCCAGTGAAGCTGTCAAAGTGCTGTCCCGGTGTCTGGAAGCCGTACGGGTCTGGATGGGGAGGAACAGGCTCAAACTTAATCCCTCCAAGACGGAGTGACTGTGGATGCCGGCACCTTGGTACAGTCAGCTGCAGATGGAGAAGGTACGCAACTTGGGCGTGCTCCTGGATGGTCGGTTGTCCTTTGAAGACCATTTGGCGACCGTCTCCAGGAGAGCATTTTATCAGGTTCGCCTGATCCGCCAGTTGCATCCCTTCCTGGACCGGGATGCCTTATGCACAGTCACTCATGCTCTCGTTACCTCTCGCCTGGACTACTGCAATGCTCTCTACATGGGGCTCCCCTTGAAGAGCACCCGGAGACTTCAGCTAGTTCAGAACGCGGCTGCGCGGGTTATTGAGGGAGCGTCTCGGAGCTCCCACATAACACCTATCCTGCGCAGACTGCACTGGCTACCTGTTGTTTTCCGGGTGCGCTTCAAGGTATTGGTTACCACCTTTAAAGCGCTCCATGGCTTAGGACCGGGCTATCTACGGGACCGCCTACTGCCGGCTTCTATCTCCCATCGTCCGGTACGTTCCCACAGAGAGGGACTCCTCAGGGTGCCGTCAGCCAAACAGTGTCGACTGGCGGCCCCCAGGGGGAGGGCCTTCTCTGTGGGAGCTCCGACCCTGTGGAACGAACTTCCCCTCGGACTTCGACAATTACCTGACCTTAGGACCTTTCGCCGCGAACTTAAAACTTATTTATTTCGTATGGCTGGACTAGCCTGATTTTTATTTTTATTGGATGGGTTTTTAAAACTGTGTTATTTTAAGGGGGAGTACGTTTTTTAACATTTTGGGCATTTAAATTAGTTTTTTAAGGGATATTTTTAATTATTGTGTGTATTTATATTTTATCTGCCTGTTCACCGCCCTGAGTCCTTCGGGAGAAGGGCGGTATACAAATTAAAATATTATTATTATTATTATTATCAAAGTTGATCTATTCATTCAAATTCCACTACCGGTTCTCCAGAACCTGTCAGAACCTGCTGAATGCACTGAACCATATCTTTCAAAGAACCTGGAGGTTTTTAAGAAAAGATTTGGGAGCCATTTGTCTGGAATGGTACAGGGTCTCCTACCTGAAAAGCGGGCAGGACTAGACCGCCTGCAAGGTCTGTTCCTACTTTGTTATTCTGTATAATGGTGGCTGGCATCTTCAGAGACAAGATGCACAACTACCCCCAGACCATGGAAAACTAAACAGGGATTGACTGGGCTCCTGTCTTTATAGCCGGGTGTCCTGGCACCTGGGTGTCTGGCTGTGCCAGCCACAGTTGTTGGCAAAACACCAGGAAATCTGATTCTTGACCAGGGTCACTAAACCCTGAAGCTCAACACTGCCCAACGGATACCGGTCGGTCGTGAAACTCTAAACCAATGTAGCCTTCAGCTAATCTTCCATGAAGATCTCAGGGCAAAAGTAAATGGAATATCCAGAGGATTAAAACTGGGGAAAGTACCCTTGGCAGAAAAAGGTCAGAGAAGGACCTCCACAACAATGATAGATGTCTCTGAATTTTCCCTCTTTCTCTTGGGAAAGAAAGGATCCTTTCTTCCACGGACCTCTGAAGTGAGCCTCTTGCAAAACCATTAGATTTCAGGAAATCATATATAGCAGTAGGAATACATACTGTATCTAAATTGCTTTAAATATTGAGAGAAGAGGGGAAGGGAGAGGAGAAGAGAAACTTGGCAACATGGGAAATATTCTCTGCTTTAAGCCAAATGTTATCATAACCACTCTTTAAAATTTAGAATAACAGAGCTGGAAGGGACCTTGGAGGTCTTCTAGTCCAACCCCCTGCTCAGGCAGGAAACTCTAGACCACTTCAGACAAATGGTTATCCAACATCTTCTTAAAAATTTCCAGTGTTGGGGCATTCACAACTTCTGGAGGCAAATTGTTCTACTGATCAATTGTTCTAACTGTCAGGAAATTTCTCCTTAGTTCTAATTGCTTCTCTCCTTGATTAGTTTCCACCGGTTGCTTCTTGTCCTGCCCTCAGGTGCTTTGGAGAATAGTTTGACTCCCTCTTCTTTGTGGCAGCCCCTGAGATATTGGAACACTGCAATCATGTCCTTCTTTTCATTAAACTAGACATACCCAGTTCCTGCAACTGTTCTTCATATGTTTTAGCCTCCAGTTCCCTGATCAATTTTGTTGCTCTTCTCTGCACTCTTTCTAGAGTCTCTGCATCTTTTTTACGTCGTGGCGACCAAAACTGAATACAGTATTCCAAGTATGGCCTTACCAAGGCATTATAAAGTGTTTTACTCTGTTTTAATAAAGCACAAGGTTCTCTAAAAAAAAGAAAAGAAAAAAGAAAGAAAAAGAATCAGAATCTGAATCGTGGTTCTGCCAAAGAATTGTGAGACTTCCTGTTCAGTCAAGGATGCTAATAATTTAAGATTATGAATACCTGTCTGTGTTGTTACTACCATTTAAATTTATTATTGAATTTATACCTGACAGCTTTATTCCATCTCTCAGGGTGGCTTATAGGGAGCAAATCGATGGATGGATGGATGGATGGATGGATGAATGGTTGAATGCATGCATGAATGAATGAGATCTGATGATGTCGATGTTCAGAACTGCTGTCCTTACCAGTTCGCAAATGTGAGCATGCATGCAGTACTCGCACATTGTGTCAGTACTCGCACATTATTATTTTATTTATTTATTTATTTATTATTTTATTATTTTATTTTATTATTATTTATTATTGTTATGATTAAAATCTGAGGCAAGGCAATGCAGTTCAGACTGAGGAAGATTCTTGGGTGAGAAGTCTTCTAAGAAGAAGAAACAAGAAAGTTCCAGTTGCCTTAGGGGGAAAAAGAACACACCTTTGGGACAATCATGATCTGAAAGACTGAGAATCTCCGTAGACTTCTAAATCAGTGTTTCCCAACCTTAGCCATTTTAAGATGTGTGGACTTCAACTCCCAGAATACCCCAGCCAGAATTGAAGTCCACACATGTTAAAATGGCTAAGGTTGGGAAACACTGTTCTAAATGAACTTTTGCTCATAGTCCTCTAATAATTCCTGTTAACTGGCAATTGTGCTTCAGGGGTGGGTTCTAGTTGCCTTTACTACCAGTTCGCATTGTGCCTGCATGTGTGCGCAGATGACGTTCGGACAGGGGTGAAATGCTCCCGGTTCGGACTGGATTGCCCGATCCGGTAGCGATGGTGGCGGGTGTTTCGGAGAATCGGTAGCAAAAATCCCTTCTCCCCCCTCCCCCCCATGCCCAGCTGAACCGCGCGATCATCAGAGGTTTTTTTTTTTAACTTTTAAAAGCATTTTTCTCGCGGCTCAGCTGGGATCATCCGAACCCTTTAAAAGCATTTTTTTTACAACCTCTTCAGCCGAAGAGGTTGTAGAAAAAAATGCTTTTAAAAGGCTCCTCTGACGATCCCAGCTGAGTTGCCTGATCATCAGAGCCTTTTAAAAGCATTTTTTACAACCTCTTCGGCCGACGAGGTTATAGAAAAAATGCTTTTAAAAGTAAAAAAAAAAAAAAAAAGTTGGCCACGCCCATCCAGTCACATTACCCCCACCCCCCCACCCCACCAAGCCACGCCCACAGAACCGGTAGTAACAAATTTTACATTTCACCCCTGCATTCGGGTCAGTGGATGGAGCCTCCCGCCGGTTTTACTACTGGTTCTATAGAACCGGTCCAAACTGGGGGCAGCCCACCACTGCTGTGCTCCCTACCTGTGAAGAATATGTTCCCGAACGCCATCTCTTTGTTCCCCCCTACAACTCCCAGATGCCATGTTATGTTTAACTAAAGGATTTCTCTTGACACCTTGTCAGTTTCTGACCCCAAGCCTACTTGCACACTTGTGTGATTGGACTCCTCTCCCTATGCTTTACAGAAGAGTGGGAACCTGCAACATTTCACGGCTGGGGTTCAAATATTCAGCCTTTTGCTGATGCCCATCTCTCTTCCTTTCTAAAGTACATGACACACTAAATTATCCAGATTTGAAGGGTCCATCTGGTTACCAAGGAGCTCCAGGAGAAGACTCGTCACGGTTGATGCCACTGAGCTTAGCTCAACCCCTGGTGACGTCACTTAAAATGGTTGTAGCCCTTCAGAGATGTTTTAAAACGAAATTGCCTGTACTTGCCAAGGACTGATTGTCGGGGTTCCAAGAAACACCCCCAACGAAATAAAGCTCTGAGGCTTGAGGTTCTTCAAAGTTCCAATTTATTAGAGTTGTCATGTTGGCACAGCTGGGAAAACCCGAAACTGAAAGCTTCCAGGTTTGCCACACCCAGTTGACAGTTCACAGCCCTGCCCCACACCCACCAGTTCATCACATTGTCCAATCAACTCTTCACACTCAATTGGATACAGTCTTCAGGTAGTCTGCATCAGATGCAGGCAAAAGTCCTTGAATACGGAATGTTGTTATGACTAACTTTCTACCGTTCCAACAACAACCTCCTCCCAACTTCCCCAGCTAAAATATGTGGCAGTTAAGAAGCAAAAAGAAAATTGCCTTCCAAAACTGACACTGATGCTGTTTCATAATATCTGCCTCTTACACTTTTTAACAACTGTTCTAAATTACCACAGCACTGAAAAACATGACTTATGACCATTTTTCACACGATCATGGCAGCATCTCCGTGGTCACTTGATCAAAATTCAGACGCTGGGCAGCTGACACATATTTATGACGGCCACAGCGTCCTGGGATCAAGCGATCCCCTTTTGCGACCGTCTGACAAGAAAACTCAATGGGGAAGACAGATTCACTTAACAATTGTGTTATTAATTTAACAATGGTGGTGATTTACTTAACAACTGTGGAAAGGAAGGTCACAATGGGGCAAAATTCACATAACAACTGTCTTGCTGAGCAATGGAAATTTTGGGCTCAGTTGTGGTTGTAAGTTGAGGACTAGCTGAAGTCATGGTTTTAGATTTGAGAGGCCTACAGTATTTCATAAATTTATCTCCGACTTTAAAAAGTCATGAGTTGCCATGCTTCTAGCAACAGCATCCATCTATTGTTACTGTATTTCCGCCCCCCCCTCTTCTTTGCAAAAAGAAAAAAATACCAGTGGGTGATCCTTCCATTTTAACTTAGATTTTGCATTTCCTCAGCTTAGCTACCTAGTAGGATGTCTAGCTGTAAGCGAAGAGGGTTGCTCCTGGTGCCTCTAATAATAGTATCGATAAAAAACTGATTCCAGCTGGCACAGCTTCTACGACAACGTCTGAATTTCTTTTTATTATCTTGATAGTTAACTTGGCTCAATATTTTAATTGTAAACTGCCAACAGCAAGGATGTGATGTGTTTAGACTCTGAAGCCAACATGGTGCTTTGCATGGTGCAGGGATGCACACGTTGTGTCTGCGCAATATAGGTACCCATTCCTGCTCTACCTTTTTGGTTTCAGATTGGATGTCCAATGCAGTGATGGCGAACCGTTTGTCAAATATTTGGAAAACGCAGAATCCCCAAAACAAGAAAAACAATTATTTCTATATTCATTTATTTTTTAAAAAAAAACCATCCTTCCTTCCTTCTCCCTCCCTCCACTCCTCCTTCCTTCCTTCCTCCCCTCCCCCTTCCTTCTTTCCTTCCTCTACCTTTCCTTCCTCCCTCCCTCCACTCCACTCCTCCTTCCTTCCTTCCTTCCTCCTTCCTCCTTCCTCCTTCCTTCCTCCTCCCTCCCTCCCCTTCCTTCTTTCCTTCCTCTACTTTCCTTCCTCCCTCCCTCCACTCCACTCCTTCTTCCTTCCTTCCTCCCCTCCCGCTTCCTTCTTTCCTTCCTCTACCTTTCCTTCCTCCCCTCCCCTTCTTTCCTTCCTCAATCACTCACTCCAGTCCACCTCCTTTCTTCCTTCCCTCCTTCTCTCCTTCCTTCCTCCTTCCCTCCCTCCCTCCCTTTATTTATTTTGTTTATTTATTTGTCAATCATATAGAAGATAACAGTATACGGTAGGCACACTGGTGCTCTTATGCATGCCCCTTACAGACCTCTTAGGAATGGGGTGAGATCAACAGTAGACAGTTTAAGCTTAAAGTTTTGGGGGTTGGGGGAAGAAACTACAGAGTCAGGTAGTGCATTCCAGGCATCGACCACTCTGTTACTGAAGTCATATTTTCTGCAATCAAGTTTGGAGCGGTTTACCCTGAGTTTGTATCTATTATTTGCTCATGTATTGTTGTGGTTGAAGCTGAAGTAGTCATTGACAGGTAGGACATTGTGGTAGATAATTTTATGTACTATGCTTATGTACTATGACTGAAGTATGCGTAGTTCTAAGTTACCTAAACCCAAAATTTGGAGTCTGGTGGCATAAGATATTTTATTGCGAGCAGAGGAGTGGAGGACTCTTCTCGTGAAATATCTCTGGACTCTCTCGTATTTATGTCCAATATGCAGTGTGGGTTCCGGACAGATGTATTCAAGAATTGGTCTAGCAAATGTTTAGTATGCTCTAGTTAGTAGTACAATATTACCAGAGAAGAAGCTACGCAACATTAGGTTAACAACTCTTAGTGCCTTTTTGGCAATGTTGTTACAGTGGGCTCCGGCACTTAGATCTTTAGACATCTCACCCCATTCCACTCCACTCCACTCCACTCCACTCCACTCACTCAGTGACTCCACTCCACTCCTCTTCCATCCCTCCCTCCCTCCTTGTGTGATGCTATGTATCATATATATTATATAAAGAAAATCCAATCAGTTATAAAAAACAAAATACAAGTAAAACAAAAGTCATTTTCAGAGGCCGCAGAAGAGCGCCCTCCATTTTCACAAGGCCTCTGCAGCCTCGGCCTCACACCAGAACAGGGTGTTCTTCTGAGTATTGTCGTCCTCAGGTATCGGTGAATGCCGGCAGCTCATCCGAAATGCCAGGCTGTGTCACCTCTGACACATGTTTCAGAGGTTCACTATAGCTCAGGGGTCTGCAACTTGGCTCTTTTAAGACTTGTGGACTTCAACTCCCAGAGTTCCTCAGCCAGCACTGGCTGAGGAACTCTGGGAGTTGAAGTCCACAAGTCTTAAAAGAGCCAAGTTTGCAGACCCCTGCTATAGCTGATCTAATGCTAATTCAAAACCACTCAACCTTGGTCCTTGGGTGGTATGAAAAGAGTACATAAAACAAGATGCTCTGAGCACAGATGGGTCTGAGTTTTTTGTAATGTGACTAGGAGCAGATAGGTTTTTCCGCCATCCCAGCGGGAGCCAAGAGCGATGCTTGGATTGTGTGCAGAGGCAGTGAGGATTGAGAAGGCCCTGGAGGGCTTTATGGGGCAAAGTTAGAAAATTCCAGCTTGACAGTGATCCATCATGGGTGCCTCTCAACCCCCTCCCTCCCTGCCTATTGATTGGGTTGGGGAGGTGGGGTTTGCATCTGAGCAATATTTGAATAATTTAAAAGGAGATTTTTCTCTCTTTGACACCCACCCGGTGCTCCAGTCATGCCAGATGGGCTGGGAGGGTTTCACAAGCCCAGCGGTGAATAATGAATGAATAAGTCTCTGATAATGACGCCTCTGTAACCCTGGAGGGAGTAGCTGGGAGGGAGGCACAAAGGCATGGGTTGATGTTGCCTTCAGAGGAGAATAATGAGGATTTGTAGGAAAGATTCCACATAGAAAAAAAGCTACTTCTGGTTTTCCCTTTGACACCTGCTATGCCCTTGATTCTTTAAGATGGGGACTAAAATTAGAGTGGGGGAAGGCAGCCGGGTGACTCTCAATGCCAGAGTACCCAAATAAATTTTATGCTCTGTGCTTGATTTGGCCATAATTTAAAAGCCTTTCTTCCTTCCTTCCTTCCTTCCTTCCTTCCTTCCTTCCTTCCTTCCTTCCTTCTCTACTTCCATTATATAAAATTTGAAGAATGTGTGTTTTTGGTTTTTGTTTTATGTATAATGTACATGGAAGATGGCATTTAATTTCATTATACGAGGTGCAATAATAAAATAAACTTACTTACATCTCTTCTCCTCCTTTCCTCCCTCCCTCCCTCTGTCCCTCCATCCTCCATTTCCTTCTTTTTTTTTTTTTATTTACATTTATATCCCGCCCTTCTCCGAAGACTCAGGGCGGCTTACAGTGTGTAAGGCAATAGTCTCATTCTATTTGTATATTTACAAAGTCAACTTATTGCCCCCAACAATCTGGGTCCTCATTTTACCTACCTTATAAAGGATGGAAGGCTGAGTCAACCTTGGGCCTGGTGGGAGTAGAACCTGCAGTAATTGCAGGCAGCTGTGTTTTAATAACAGGCTTCTTACAGCCTGAGCCACACCGCGGCCCTTTCCTTCCTTCCTTCCTTCCTTCCTTCCTTCCTTCCTTCCTTCCTTCCTTCCTTCCTTCCTTCCTTCCTTCCTTCCTTCCTTCCTTCCTTCTTTAACTCTTCTTTCCTTCCTTCTTTCCTTCCTTCTTCTCTCCTCTCCTCCTTACTTCTCCATCTCTTTTCCATATTCTATTCCATTCCATCCCATCCCATTTCCTCCTCCCTCCCCTCCTCCTGCCTATTGATTGGGTTGGGGGGGTGGGGTTTGCATCTGAGCAATATTTGAATAATTTAAAAGGAGATTTTTCTCTCTTTGACACCCACCCGGTGCTCCAGTCATGCCAGATGGGCTGGGAGGGTTTCACAAGCCCAGCGGTGAATAATGAATGAATAAGTCTCTGATAATGATGCCTCTGTAACCCCGGAGGGAGTAGCTGGGAGGGAGGCACAAAGGCATGGGTTGATGTTGCCTTCAGAGGAGAATAATGAGGATTTGTAGGAAAGATTCCACATAGAAAAAAAGCTACTTCTGGTTTTCCCTTTGACACCTGCTATGCCCTTGATTCTTTAAGATGGGGACTAAAATTAGAGTGGGGGGAAGGCAGCCGGGTGACTCTCAATGCCAGAGTACCCAAATAAATTTTATGCTCTGTGCTTGATTTGGCCATAATTTAAAAGCCTTTCTTCCTTCCTTCCTTCCTTCCTTCCTTCCTTCCTTCCTTCCTTCCTTCCTTCCTTCCTTCCTTCCTTCCTTCCTTCCTTCCTTCCTTCTCTACTTCCATTATATAAAATTTGAAGGATGTGTGTTTTTGGTTTTTGTTTTATGTATAATGTACATGGAAGATGGCATTTAATTTCATTATACGAGGTGCAATAATAAAATAAACTTACTTACATCTCTTCTCCTCCTTTCCTCCCTCCCTCCCTCTGTCCCTCCATCCTCCATTTCCTTCTTTTTTTTTTTTATTTACATTTATATCCCACCCTTCTCCGAAGACTCAGGGCGGCTTACAGTGTGTAAGGCAATAGTCTCATTCTATTTGTATATTTACAAAGTCAACTTATTGCCCCCAACAATCTGGGTCCTCATTTTACCTACCTTATAAAGGATGGAAGGCTGTGTCAACCTTGGGCCTGGTGGGAGTAGAACCTGCAGTAATTGCAGGCAGCTGTGTTTTAATAACAGGCTTCTTACAGCCTGAGCCACACCGCGGCCCTTTCTTTCCTTCCTTCCTTCCTTCCTTCCTTCCTTCCTTCCTTCCTTCCTTCCTTCCTTCCTTCCTTCCTTCCTTCCTTCCTTCCTTCCTTCTTTAACTCTTCTTTCCTTCTTACTTTCCTTCTCTTCTTCTCTCCTCTCCTCCTTACTTCTCCATCTCTTTTCCATATTCTATTCCATTCCATCCCATCCCATTTCCTCCTCCCCCTCCCCCTCCCCCTCCTCCTCCCCCACCATCATCATCATCATTTGTCTTCTTTCCTTCCTTTAAATAAAAGAAAACCTGGCATACTGCAAAATAAAATGCCACTGGCGTCGCTCCCTCACAGCTTTAGAATACAGTAGAGTTTTAGAATAGAATAGAATTCTTTATTGGCCAAGTGTGATTGACACCCAAGGAATTTGTCTTTGGTGTATATGCTCTAGAAGAAGTCAAGTGCAAACCACTTCTGGTTTGCCAAAAAAAAAACCTGCAGGGGTTAATCCAGGCAGTGTCTAAGACTTACACACAAACTTGAAGGCATTCATGTGTCCGTGTGAGAATCTGCGCACACAAACATAGATACATATCAGAGGTGGGTTTCAGCAGGTTCTGACCAGTTCTGGAGAACCGGTAGCGGAAATTTTGAGTAGTTCGGAGAACCGGTAGTAAAAATTCTGACTGGCCCCGCCACCATCTATTCTCTGCCTCCCAAGTCCCAGCTGACTGGGAGGAAATTTATTTTATTTTATTTTATTTTATTTTATTTTATTTTATTTTATTTTATTAAATTTTTATACCGCCCTTCTCCCGAAGGACTCAGGGCGGTGTACAGCCAGAATAAAAACAAAATATATACAATTTAAAACAACATTTAAAAAGAGCAAATTTTAAAGGCTGATTATTAAAATTTAGATTTAAAAATTTAAAAATATTAAGAATACCCAATTTAAAATTCAACACAAATTATGCCAGTCCGCTTTAATAAATAGATATGTTTTGAGCTCACGACGGAAGGTCCAAGATCAGGCACTTGACGAGGCCAGGGGAAGTTCGTTCCAGGCGTCACTGCCCCCACAGAGAAGGCCCTACTCCTGGGGCCGCCAGCCGACACTGTTTGGCGGACGGCACCTGAGAAGACCCTCTCTGTGAGAGCGCACGGGTCGGTGGGAGGCAAAGGGTAACAGCAGGCGGTCTCGTAAGTACCGGGTCCTAAGCCATGGGCGCTTTAAAGATAGTTACCAAAATCTTGAAGCGCACCCGAAAGACCACAGGAAGCCAGTGCAAGCTACGGAGCAGCGATGTCACGTGGGAGCCACGAGCGGCTCCCGTTACTACTCGCGCAGCCGCATTCTGGACTAACTGCAGCCTCCGGGTGCACCTCAAGGGCAGCCCCATGTAGAGAGCATTGCAATAATCCAGCCTAGACGTAACCAGAGCGTGAGTGACCGTGCATAAGGCATCCCGGTCAAGGAAGGGACGCAACTGGCGAACCAAGCGAACTTGGTAAAAGGCCCTCCTGGCGACGGCCGCCAGGTGTTCATCAAAAGACAGCCGTCCATCCAGGAGGATGCCCAAGTTGCGAACCACCTCCTTTGGGGCCACTAACTCGCCCCCAACAGTCAGCTGCAGGTGCAGCTGACTGTACCGGGATGCCGGCATCCACAGCCACTCCGTCTTGGAGGGATTGAGCTTGAGTCTGTTTCTCCCCATCCAGACCCGTACAGCTTCCAGGCACCGGGACAGCACTTCGACCGCTTCGTTGGGGTGGTCCGGGGTGGAAAAGTACAGCTGAGTATCATCAGCGTACAGATGATAACTCACCCCGAAACCACTGATGACCTCACCCAGCGGCTTCATATAGATGTTGAACAGGGTAGGCGAGAGAATCGACCCCGAGGCACCCCACAAGTGAGGCGCCTCGAGGCCGACCTCTGCCCCCCTGTCAACCCCGCCTGCGACCGGTCAGAGAGATAGGAGGAGAACCACCGATAAACGGTGCCCCCCACTCCCAATCCCTCCAACCGGCGCAGCAGGATACCATGGTCGATGGTATCGAAGGCCGCTGAGAGATCTAATAGGACCAAGGCAGAGGAACAACCCCTGTCCCTGGCCCTCCAGAGGTCATCCACCAACGCGACCAAAGCCGTCTCCGTGCTATAACCGGGTCGGAAGCCAGACTGGAGCAGGTCTAGATAGACAGTTTCCTCCAGGTGCCGAGGAGCTGCCATGCAACCACACTCTACAACCTTCGCCACAAAGCGAAGGTTGGAACTGGACAGTAATTACCCAAAATAGCTGGGTCCAGGGAAGGCTTCTTGAGGAGAGGTCTCACCACCGCCTCTTTCAAGGCGGCGGGGAAAACCCCTTCCATCAAAGAAGCATTTATAATCCCCTGGAGCCAGCCTCGTGTCACTTCCTGAGCAGCCAGCACTAACCAGGAAGGGCACGGGTCCAGTAAACATGTAGTTGCATGTAACCTCCCCAGCAACCTGTCCATGTCCTCGGGAGCCACAGACTCAAACTCATCCCAAATAACCTCAACAAGACGTGTCTCTGTCATCTCAGCTGGATCATCGCAATCTTGGTCCAAACTATCCCGAAGCTGAACGATTTTATCGTATAGATAACCGTTAAACTCCTCAGCTCGTCCCTGTAAGGGGTCATCCCGTCCCTCTTGATGGAGGAGGGAACGGGTCACCCAGGCTGGGCCGGGCGGTTATCTGCCGATGCAATGAGGGTGGAAACGTAGGAACGCTTTGCCTCCCTCATTGCCACTAGGTAGGTCCTAGTAAAGGACCTCACTAGTGTCCGATCAGCCTCGGAACAGCTAGACCTCCAAGTACTCTCTAGGCGTCTTCTCCGGTGTTTCATCTCTCTCAGCTCCTCGGAAAACCAGGGAGCCAATTGAGATCAGAGGCCGCAAAGGCACGACACGGTCCAAAGCCCCAGCCGCGGCCCGTTCCCAGGCCGCAACCAGTTCTTCAGTCGTGCCGTGGGTAAGATCCTCAGGAACGCCCAAGCTCCGTCCGGAACCTCTCCGGGTCCATCAGGCGCCTGGGACGGAACCAACGCATTGGCTCCGTCTCCCTGCGGTGGTGGTGGCGGTCCGAAAGTCTAGGCGAAGAAGAAAATGATCTGACCATGACACTGGCTCTTTAACTATATCTCCTAAATCCAGATCATTAACCCACTGACCAGAGATAAAAATCAGGTCTAGCGCCTCCCCAATGTGTAGGGCCATCAGTTACTTGAATCAGGTCCAAGGCCGTCATGGAGGCCTGGAACTCCTGAACCACCGTTGATGACAAGCCGGCTGATGGCAGGTTGAAATCCCCCAAGACCAAAAGTCTGGGAATCTCAACCGCCACGCCAGCAAGCACCTCTAGTAGCTCAGGTAGGGCTGTAGTCACGCAGCAAGGAGCCAGGTACGTGATCCACATCCCCATCTGATTCCGTGGCCCCACTTCACAAGGAGGATTCACAGCCAGCTATCTGAGGAACAGTGGACCCCCCCGGCCCTAGACTTTCTTTAATCACAACCGCCACCCCCCCACCCCTACCTTGGGCCCTCGGCTGATGGAATGCACGGAAACCCGGAGGGCACAGTTCAACCAGGGGTACACCCCCTTCTGTGCCCAACCAGGTCTCCGTAATGCCCATGAAGTCCGTGGGCTCCCCCTGAATCAGATCACAAATCAGGGAGCCTTATTGACCACGGACCGGCATTGCAAAGCATCAGCCAAGACCCAAGCTCTGAGGGTCTTGACCTTCCAGGGGCAGTGAGGACTGAGGGGCCGGAGCACGTGATCGCTTTTAAACATCGAACACGTGCTCCCGAAGAACGATGCAGCCCCCCGCCTCCACCATATCTGCCTCTCCCACTTACCGTACAGATGGAATAATACTCTCTGCTCTGCACATTCCCCTCTCCCCTGTCTTCGGACCGGCTGTAATAATGTCATGAGCGTGCACGGGGACTGGACATACCCTCCCCGACGGGTTTCCCCAACACCCGACTTACCTCCCCTTTAAAATTCCCTATTTAAAAATCCCCAAAGACTCTTCCTTGACGCATGCCACCTCTGTGGGTCCCAAGACCCGTCATTGAGGCCGGCCCTAGGTAATGTGGCAGGCCATTCCTGCGAGGCGGGGGCACCTCGCAGGCGCAAGAGTTCATGTGGCGAATAACGCATGGAATCAGTCGACAGCTGACTATGTCCCCTTTAGCAGCTGAGATGTTATACTGAGATGTTTTTCCGGGGTCCGGTATCAGATGGAAAAAGAAAACAGGCAGTCTGTCCTGGATAGATGTAAAATCCATTAGATAGATGTAAAATCCATTGCTATCCTGGTGGATTAACAGACAAAAGATCGTAAACCGTCTTAACCCAACCCGGACCAAAGCATGACTGCTCTGTTCCATAGTCCGAATCCCCTCAGGGAAGTAGATGGTGCTACCGTCGCCTCCTTCACGTCGCTCACCCCTCCTCCAGCACCGTGCATGGCGGCCGTGGTTATCAAAAGGCCTAACCTTGTCCAACGGCCACCAGATAGATGTTCCGCTGGGCCAGAGAGTGCCGTCTGCGGGAGAGATGTTCCAGCAGTCCAGGGAGGAGGACCGAGGGTGGGGGTAAAAGGGTAGCCACAATGTCAGCTGGAGGATACACCGTCCTGCCCCACGCCTCGGCATGGTCGTCAAGTCCACCACTCGCCCCCACCCTCAGTGGGGGAGATGGTCCAACGAGCTGGGAACCAGAAGACCAGGAGGCGTAGTCCAGGGGTGCAACCAGGGGTGTAACCAGGGCGCGGCTGAATGAGCGCCGTCTCAGCTGAAAGCATGCAGCCCCCTCCCCTCATCTCCACAAGGCCGCCTCCACCTGTCCGCCGAGCCTCAACCGCCGACGGGGAAGATGTTGTGGCGAAGCGAGGGCCAAAGTGCCAAGCCACGCAGTCCGGGCGTCGCGGCGTAGTTGGCACACGCTGCCCCCCCCACACCTCCACATGGCCGTTCGTCTCCCACCGCTCACCCTGCATTTAACAGGGAGATGATAACAAGAGCGGGGGACCCGGGACCATGAGGCTCAATCCGAGGGGTGTCGTCTGATGGAAGCAGTTAGCGGCGCTAGAAACAAACGCCGCTAACCGCCAAACAGCTGAGAAACAGCTGAGGACCGGCCGCCCGCCCACGCACCTCCGCGAGGCCGCCATCTTCGCCCACCCCGTCTCCGGCTTCTCCGACCTCCAACACAGCGACCGCGGGTTCAAAAAGGTCCTAGGACCCCACCCGCGGTTGCTGGGATGTAAAGTTCATCGGGCCGGGGGAAGCAAGCGGCAGAGGAGGCAGCAGGACATCGCCATCAGCCAGGGATCTTGCCAACCGCCGATCAGAGCGCTCAGTAAGCCGCCATTCTTGCGCATGCATAGAGAGCCATATTCAGATAGATCCTTCCCCTGCCATGCCCACCAAGCCACGCCCACCAAGCCATGCCATGCCCACCAAGCCACACCCACAGAACCAGTAGTAAAATTTTTTGAAACCCACCACTGACACACATATAGACACCCATGACTCCTGGAACATGCTTTGCATGAAGCTGCTTTTAAACACCCTCTGGAGGCTTCAATTGATGCCAGATTTTTATTTTTATTTTACTTTATTTATTTATTTTGTCCCACAGTATATATAAGCATAAGCATGAAATAACTATACAATATATAAGCATATATATGAGTATGAATATGTAATAACTATATTAATTGGATATAATGAAAGGAAACAATTAGCACGCTTGTGCTCTTATGCACGCCCCTTACAGACCTCTTAGGAATGGGGTGAGGTCAATAGTAGACAGTTTTTGGTTGAAGCTTTGGGGATTTTGGGAAGAGACCACAGAGTCAGGTAGTGTATTCCAAGGATTAACAACTCTGTTACTGAAGTCATATTTTCTGCAGTCAAGATTGGGGCAGTTAACATTAAGCTTAAATCTATTGTGTGCTTGTGTATTATTGCAATTGAAGCTGAAGTAGTCTTCGACAGGAAGGACATTGTAATAGATGATTCTATGAGTTAAACTCAGGTCATGTCGAAGGCGGCGTAGTTCTAAATTTTCTAAACCCAGGGTTTCAAGTCTGGTGGCATAACAAGCTCAACTGGCCAACCAGCTCAAGGGTGTTTGCCCAGGCGTGCATGCAATCTTGCACTATTTTGCGGGCCCTGCATTAGCTTCCCATTGGCTTCCCAATGCAATTTAGTCTTTATCTATAAAACCTTTTATGCCCTGGCACCAGTCTACCTGCAGGAAGGCCTCTCTTCACTAGATCTATCTGGCTCAATCTTTTCAATCATGCAGAGAGAAGCAGCTGGCTCTTCCCCATTTTCATGAGATCAAAGGGACCAAATCCCCAAAATGAGAGGCCAACCCTCCCCCACCCCCCAAAAAAATGACCTGTGGGAGATTTGAGTCGCTCTGACATTATCCCCTTTCTGAATATAACTGAAGATTTCCACCTTGGGAATTGATGCCAAGTATTGTGTCGGATTGCATATGTTTTATTATGGATGTTATTTCCTCTTGGTTGGCTGCCAGGAGTCTTTGGGTAATCGTGATGGGCCACGAGATTTAGAAAATAAATAAATGGAGTAAGAATGCCGTGTAGGTTTTATTCTCTTGCAGGAGAGAACAGCAGGCAGCTGGAGGTCAATCATGGTCATCTAACGGGGGTGGGGTGGGTGGGTGGGTGACAAAATTTAGGAGATGGCAGGTGCATCACTGGGAATTGCCCAACATTTTGTCACACCACTAAGCTGTGGCATTTATGAGACAATCACAAGACTCCGTGAAGTGATGATGTGATGATTCTCTCATGCTTGTCTCAATATTGCATCTGTCCCTGAGCTGATTAAGCTGTGAATCTTCACCCTTGTTTGAAAGGGAAGGAATTCTGCTTCTTTATCTCTCCCCGTGAATGCCTGAACATATTTAAAGATAGGAAAATCACGCCTCATTTCCTTCGGTTGTTTATCAACCTGTGACCATCGATCAAGGAGAAGCATATGCTTAATTCATTGGGTTCAAATAGTGCTGTTGCCAGGAGGAAAGTTTCTTCAGGAAACACAAACTGGGAGAGGCAGTTTGGTCTAATGGTGAAGGCACCTGGCTAGAAACCAGGAGACTGTGAGTTCTGGTCCCACCTTAGGCATGAAAGCTGGCTGGCTAACTTTGGGCCAGTCACTCTCTCTCTCTCAACTCACAGGGTTATTATTGTGGAGAAAATAGGAGGAGGGAAGTGTGTTAAATATGTTCACTGCCATGAGTTATTTGTAAAAATAATAAATGCAGGCTGTTAAGCAAAGAAACATGCAAACTTTGACTAGGAAAGAGTTTAGGAACTGATATAAAAGCATTTACTGTGGTTTAGACATAGCTCCCTGCCCTGCCTTGGTTTAAATCTGGGGCCTCCAACTTTTACAACTTTAAGACTTGTGGACTTGAACTCCAAGAATTTCCTCAGTCAGCCAGGCTAGCTGTGGAATTCTGGTAATTGAAATCCACAAGTCTTAAAAGTTGCCAAGTTTGGAGACTCCTGCTCTACAACCACCTTAGTTTTGGCTTCAGTACTCCTTGCTTGTACCTCAGGGACAGAATAACCTGTGGATATTGGATGGATCTACCTAAAGGGAGTTGTATCAAGAGAGTTGTATCCCTATGTGGTGAGATAAATATCTATTTTATCATCTCTGTAGCTTTTCCGCCCCCCAGGGAATTATCAGAGCTAGGTTTCGCATTACCAACCAACCAACCAACCAACCAACCAACCAACCAACCAACCAACCAACCAACCAACCAGTTACAGAGAATTCTCTTCATGCCTCAGGTGGATTCTTAGTCCATTCAGAACCAAAGAGAATGAAATTAGAATAGAATAGAATAGAATAGAATAGAATAGAATAGAATAGAATAGAATAGAATAGAATAGAATAGAATAGAATAGAATAGAATAGAATTTTTTATTGGCCAAGTGTGATTGGACACACAAGGAATTTGTCTTGGTGCATATGCTCTCAGTGTACATAAAAGAAAAGATACCTTCATCAAGAACCATAAGGTACAACACTTAATGGTAGTCATAGGGTACAAATAAGCAATCAGGAAATAATATCAATATAGATTATAAGGATACAAGCAACAAAGTTACAGTCATACAGTCATAAGTGGAAGGAGATGGGTGATGGGAACGATGAGAAGATTAATAGTAGTGCAGACTTAGTAAATAGTTTGACAGTGTTGAGGGAATTATTTGTTTAGCAGAGTGATGGCGTTAGGGAAGAAACTGTTCTTGTGTCTAGTTGTTCTGGTGTGCAGTTCTCTGTAGTGTCGTTTTGAGGTTAGGAGTTGAAACAGTTTATGACCAGGATGTGAAGGGTCTGTAAATATTTTCACAGCCCTCTTTTTGACTCATGCAGTATATAGGTCCTCAATGGAAATAATACGTGGGAATGAGCTTCAGAAGCAACGGGAAGAGATGCTGGCCAGAGAATAATCAAATAAAAGTAAGGGGAGCCTGTAGCTGCTTAAGAGAAAGAAACTTAGGAAGGACTGATCCTAATCAATCTGAATGTTGAAAGTGATGGTAGGAGATTTCTACTTTCAGACTTGCAAGGTTCTGTTAATGTAAAGTACAGTAAACATCGGCTCATTTTCCCTGTGTGAAAACCTCTCCTTTTCAACTTTTGGTGGTATGACCCCCTTTTCTCTCTATCATTTTTGCTCACCCCCTCCTTCTCTTCCTTTCTTCCTTGTCATCAGGGGTATCCACAGGGAGGGTATCAAAAAAAAAAAAGACAAAATGGAAGCCGTAGCCATGAAGTCGAAGCCTTATCTTTTGTTCGTGCTCCCTGACAGGGGTCTCCAACCTTGGCAACTTTAAGACTTGTGGACTTCAACTCCCAGAATTCCTCAGCCAGCTTTGCTGGCTGAGGGATTCTGGGAGTTGAAGTCCACAAGTCTTAAAGTTGCCAAGGTTGGAGACCCCTGCTCCATGACACATAGAAATGGGGTGGGGCTTTTGACTGCATGGAGATGGGTCACCATTTTGACTTGTCCCTCTGTAGGCCCTCCAATAATTGTCAGATCGCAGGTTGGTTTACTGAGTTGACAGGATTCCTTGCAAAAGGCTCTTGAAATAAGACAAGGATTTTGCAAAATTAGCCCAAAGGGTTCATTCAGCCTTAGAACTGCAGGTTGCAAACCCCGTGACTTGGCGCTTTAAAAGCTGAGAAAAAGATCTTTGAGTTGGGTTGCATATAACTTGCCATCCTGTGTACCTATCACACAACACACAAACAAACACACACACTCAAGTTGGCAGTGTAAATTGAGCAATCAAGACCATGCCGTTGAATGCTTGTTGAAAAAAATGTTACATATACCTGACTGTCTCCATGTGTCAAGAAGATGAATGTCGGCAGTTCATGAGAAAATGCTGATGTCTGAGCTTTTAATAGCTCAAACAGTCATCTGGATCTGGGCAGAAAAACTGGATCAGCAAGAAATGCGAGATTCGGATGAGGGAGAACGAAAACAGCTGCACAAACGGGTGTCCAAATTGTTAAGTGTCGGAAGACATGAGCGTTTGTTGCTGAGATCATGAAATCCAGGGTCATGAAAATAAACGGGCCCCATTTCTGTACATTCTTACGTTCTTCATGCTTTTAAAAAGGGATGGAGCTTCAATCACATGGTCTTGGCTGCCATATTGACTTTTTTGACTTCACACCACTCAGTTACACCCAGATGTAAGGTGCTTCTTACTAGTCCCTTTGGACCAATCTGGGTACAGACAGGCAACTTGATAGGATAATAACCATTTTTTTTGGAAGATTTAATTATTTAAAATATTTGAGGAACACCCTAAACGGCTATATAAAGAAAAAAGAAAGAAGATGGAAAATAGAATAGCACAGACAATATATGCGTTGTCATTTAAAATTCTTTATTTCACTGATTAAAATATTAATGGTAAGTAAAAAAAAAATTAGGCTCATATAATCCTAAGAAAGATGATAGGGCGGACACTAAACAGCCCCTCACTCCGGAAAAATGTTATCTATGGTTCCAGTATATACAGAAATACATTTATTTGATACGTTGTACTGGATTTCAATCTTGGAAAGAAAATCAGTGGCTTTAGTTGTTGAGACACTGGATGAGGACTGAAAGAGCTGGGTTCAAATCTGCCCTTGGCCTGGGTGACTTTGAACTGATTACAGGAAATCCTCGACTTGCTACTACAACTGATGCCAAAGTTTCTGTTGCTAAGTGAGACAGTTGTTAATTAAGTTTTGGCCCATTTTATGACCTACCTTGCCACGGTTGTTAAGTGAATCACTGCAGTTGTTCAGTTAGTACCATGGTTGTTAAGTGAATCTGACTTCCCCATTAACTTTTTTCAGTGCCGTTGTAACTTTGAACACTCACTAAATGGATGGTTGTAAGGATCACCTGTACTGTGACCAGCTCAGTATACTGAGTAATCCTCCACTTACAACAGTTCGCTTAGTGACTGTTCACAATTACAACGGTACTGAAAAAAATGTGACTTACGACCGTTTTTCAGAGTTTATTTATTTATTTATTTATTTATTTGTTCATACTTTTATACCGCCCTATCTCCCTAGGGACTCAGGGCGGTTTACAGCCAGATAAAAACATAAAATATATACAGAATAAAACATTGATTTAAAAAACTTATTCAATAGGCCAAATGTTTAAAATAGAAATATAAACAATAAAACCCCATTTAAAACCAAATATAAAATTTAAAAATTTAAAAATCCTAGTCCAGTCCTGCGCAAATAAATAGATGTGTCTTAAGCTCGCGGCGGAAGGAGTTACAACCTTTCCAATATCCCCATGTGATCAAAATTCAGATGGTTGGCAACTGGTTCATATTTATGACCATTGCTGTGTCCCAAGATCATGTGACCTCCTTTTGCGACCTTCTGAGAAGCAAAGTCGATGAGGAAGTCCAATTCACTTGGCAACCAGGTTATTAACTTATCAACGGTAGCGATTCACTTAACAACTGAGGCAAGAAAAGTCGTAAAAAGAGTCAAAATTCACTTAACAAATGTCTCACTTAAAAAACAGAAATTTGGGGCTCAATTGTGGTCATAAGTCAAAGACTACCTGTACTCTTATAATTGGTTTTTTCTGAGAGATCTCTCAGTGCTCCTTTTAGGGCCTGGAAAAAAAGGCAGGATATCAATCTAAATCATAAAATTAATGTCTTTACCTGACAACCACAGGGATTAGATTTCAGCCTCTGAAACCTGATCTCCCATATTTAACATTTGACATGCAAGGGCTGTTAGTATGTGCAGCGCCTGGGGGAATCCAATGGTCGAACAGCTGGGGGAACAATTTGTGGGTAGAAATTTCTTCTATTTTTTTTTTCTTCTCTAGGAAATGTTTCATTTTCTTGAACGACAGAATGACTGACTCCAAAGTGGAGTAAAAAGCTTGGAGGTGAAAAATTATGTACTGGTTCCAGAAATGGCTTTTTCCGGTCACAAAGTTTGGTTAAAGTACCTGGCTAGAAACCAAGAGATTGTGAGTTCTAGTCCTGTCTTAGTTAGGAAAGTCAGCTGGGTGACTTGGGTCAATTGCTAGGAGATTGCAACTTCTAATATTGCCTTAGACAGGCTGGGTGACTTTGAGCCAATCACCAGGAGAGTGTGAGTTCTAGTCCCGCTTTAGGTATAAAAGCAGTTTTGTATGACTTTGGGCCAGAGGTGGGTTTCAGCAGGTTCTGACCAGTTCTGGAGAACCAGTAGCAGAAATTTTGATTAGTTTGGAGAAGCGGTAGTAAAAATTCTGACTGGCTCCACCCCCATCTATTCTCTGCCTCCTGAATCCCAGCTGATCAGGAGGAAATGGGGATTTTGCAGTAACATTCCCCTCGATTGAAGAAGGAATGGAGATTTTACAGTGTTCTTCCCATGCCACACCCATCAAACCATACCCACAGAACCGGTAATAAAATTTTTTGAAACCCATCAATGCTTTGGGCCACTCACTCTCTCTCAGCCCAACTCAACGCACAGGGTTGTTGTTTTTGAGAAAATAAAAGGGGGAAGAAGCAATGGGTAGAAACTAATCAAGGAGAGAATCAGAACTAAGGAGAAATTTCCTGACAGAACAATTAATCAGCGGAACGACTTGCCTCCAAGAACTTGTGAATGCTCCAACACTGGAAGTTTTTAAACTTGGACAGCCATTTCTCTGAAATGATATAGGGTTTCCTGCCTGAGCAGGGGGCTGGACTAGGAGACCTCCAAGGTCCCTTCCAACCCTGTTATTCTATTCTATTCTATTCTATTCTATTCTATTCTATTCTATTCTATTCTATTCTATTCTATTCTATTCCTATTCCTATTCCTATTCCTATTCCTATTCCTACTCTACTCTACTTTATTCTATTCTAAATATTGGTATGTGTGCCACCTTGAGTTTTTTTTAAATAAAATAATAAAGGCGGGATATAATTAACAACAATACTAATTCCATAGATTTCCTTGCCATGTTCCTGCATCTAAATGCTCTTTTCCATGTGGTCTTTTTAACCGTCTGGTCTCCCTTCTTTTCTGTGAGCTTAGTTTTCTCTCTCTCTCTCTCTCTTCTCTCTTTTTCTTTCTCTCTCTCCATATTCTCCATTCCCGTTGAGCTATATTTAACCACACGACGCCTCCTCGCTTTACAAGAGATAAATTATCTGGTTTTAGCAGTTGCCTCCTCACTCTTGATCCCTGCCCAGCTCTTGTGAGAGGTTGAAGAGGTAGGCTGGGATGCAGATGGAGTGTGGGAGTTGGGAGTAGGCGGAGGAGGAGACATCCCTTAATTCTAGAGAATTATTTTATTTTCCCATTCCCCCCATCTTCAAAAGATAATCCCCCTGGGAAATCATAATAAAAAATCAGTCTCTCCAGCTGGCAGTCCAGAGCTTGGATTGGGTCCTGCACCGTCACTCTTCTGCATTTAGAGAGGAAGAGGAACTGCAGAAAATGGAGGGGGGGGGTTTTGTTTCTGCTGATCAGAGGTGTGTGTGTGTGTGTTTGTGAATGTTTGCATGTGCATAGCCTCCGAGGCCCTGTTGGCTGTTTCCAGTGGCTCTCAAGGTCATTCCCCCCCCCCCTTTTTCTCGAAGGAGTTGTCACGTTAGCTTAAAAATGACCAAGAGTTTTATGACTCCATCGAGGGTAGCGTATTTATGACTGCATATGCTTTCCTGGACTGAAGCCCAGGATATTAGCTATATGGGGAGTTCTCCTAAATTAAAGCTATGGATGGATTCATATGTTACCATCATACAATGGCGTTTTTATAGAGCCAGTTTTTTTCTAGTGGTTAAGACTCCAGGCTGGAAACCAGGAGACAGTGAGTTCTCATCCCGCTTTAGGCATGAAAACTGGATGGGTAACTTTGGGCCAATCACCAGGAGAGTGTGAGTTCTAGTCCCACGTTAGACATGATTGGCGACTTTGGATGGGTGGCCAATCACGAGGATACTGTGAGTTGTAGTCCCGCCTTAGGCATGAAGGCCTAAGGAAGGGGTGTCAAACTCACGGCCCGTGGCCCACATGTGTCACGCGCTAGCCACGCCCACCCCCGGTTTAGCGAAGGGGAATAAAAGTCATGATATGTCACATGACGATAATGTGACACTGCAAGTCTGATACCCCTGGTTTATGGCATGAAAGCCAGATGGGTGATTTTGGGCCAGTCATTTTCTTTCTGTCCAATCCACCTTACAAGTTGTGAGGAAAATAGGAAAACTAAATATTAGTCGTGTTCACCGCCTTGAGTTGCTTATAAAAATTATAAAAGTGGGATATAAGTAAAATAACATTTTAAAAATGGATTCTAAAAAGGAGCATCAAAGAGAAAATTGTTTTTCCTTTGTGTGTATGTAGATTAGGAATTGGTCAGCAGGAAGCCCATTACTGAAATAGTTTGATCACCAAAGAAATGCATACATATATATATATTCTGTCCCGTTGCATTAAACTGAAAACATTTTAAAACTTTAAAAATAACTGAAATCTGTCCGGTCATCAGATCTCACTGGACATTCACGATTTGAAGTGAGGTTATAGAAAAGCTTGTAACTTTGCTCTACCCCTGGAGATATTAGCAATTTTGTATGACATTTATGAGATTTTGAAGCGAGGTCACTGAAATCCCAAGAGATACACCGTAGAAATCAATTAACATGCGGGGAGACATTTTTGTGGGCGATTGCCATAGTTGTGGTGTTTGTGCGTGCCTTCGAGTCCCCAGATTACTTGGCAAGAGTTTCAGAGGTGGTTTATTACCGCCTTCTTCTTATAAACGGAAAGTTGAAATAGTAAGCCAGTTTTGTGTAGCGGTTAGGGGGCTGGCCTAGAGATCGGGTGATTGTGAGTTCTAGTTCCACCTTAGGGCGGGAAGCCAGCAGGGGTGACTTTGCGCCAGTCCTTCTCTCTCTCATCCCAACCCACCTCACAGGTTGTTGTGGGGAAAATAGGAGGAGGAAAGAGTATGGAATATGTTCACCACCTTGAGTTATTGACAGCAATAGTAAATAAATAGTATTTTTTGTTTTAATAAAATGGCTGGGCCAGAGGCGGTCTCTGAGGTTAGCTTGAATATTGCGCACTCAGCTCTACCCTCCAATAAATGGAACCAGTGGGGACAGCATCATTGCCCCCTCCCAGCATCAGCTACACACCGACAGGGTCTCTTTCTCACCAGTAGAGAACCAGTCTGGAAAAAGCACCCCATTTCTGCTTCCCAACAGCAAATGCTCCCCCCTCCCTTTGTGGGGCCTGTTCCAGTTTCGCTGTCCTCTTCTGGCCTCCAGTCAGGCATCGTCTTGGCTTTTCCACCCCTTGTCCTCTGCCTTCCCAGACCTTAAATTAGTCACACACACCCAAGCCAAGCCAGGCCTAACAATATCTCCATTGTCCTGCCTCCTTTCTCATCCCCGTTGCAGACGCGGCCTCACCCAGCCATCGCATTGGCAGTGCCCTCGGCAGGCTGGATCTCTTCCCCTTCTTCTGTGCCAAAGAGCAACAGGGAGGGAGGAGGGGTTGCCAGGCAAGGAATCTGGGAACCTTGCCCTCTCCTGCCTGGGCTGCTGCTGCTGGCAAGGTCCCTTCGCAGGGGAGTGTCTGGCGCAAGACAAAGCACGGGAGAAACGATCTGCCTTACCAGTTAACTCTCTGCTGCCCTGGAGTGCCCTAATCAGTAACAAGTAACAAGAGTTGGAAGGGACCTTGGAGGTCATCTAGTCCAACCCCCTGCTCACGTAGGAGACCTGCACTAGGGATTCGAACCGCCGACTTTTCTGATCGACAAGCTCAGCGCCTTAGCCGCTGTAAGTTAGATCGAGAAAGCAGGAAATAGTCCTCGATTTACGACCGCAATTGAGCCCCAAATTTCTGTTGCTAAGTGAGGCATTTGTTAATTGAGTTTTATTCCATTTGACGGCTTTTCTTTGCCACCGTTGCTAATCGAATCCCTCCAGGTGTTAAGTTAGTAAAACGGCTGTGAAGTCAACCTATCTTCCCTGTTGACTTCGCTTGCCAGAAGGTCGCAAAAGGGGATCACGTAACCCTGGGACACTGTAACCAGTGGTGGGATTCGACTAATTTAACAACCGGTTCTCTGCCCTAATGGTTTCTTCCAACAACCAGTTCACCAAACTGCTCAGAAAGTTAACAACCGGTTCTCCCGAAGTGGTGTGAACTGGCTGAATCCCACCACTGACTGTAACGTTCATAAATAGGAGCCAGTGTCTGAATTTTGATCACGTGACCATGGGGATGCTGAAATGGTCATAAGTGTGACAGACGGTCGTCAGGCACTTTTGCCAGTGCCGTTGTAACTTCGAACGGTCACTAAATGAACTGTTGTAAACCGGGGATTACCTGTGGCACTTTACAGCTCATCTGTTGCCTGGATAACCGAAGCTGCACCTGTGAGATTGCCAGGTTTCACCATGGCAAAGGGTGAGTTTGATTCCTTGCCCAAATTCTAGACAGTCAGATGGGTGGTCAGATCGGGTGGTCAGATTCTGTGGGGGCTCCCACCCTCTGGAACGAGCTTCCCCCAGGACTTCGCCAACTTCCTGACCTTCGAACCTTCCGCCGCGAGCTTAAGACACATCTATTTATTTGCGCAGGACTGGACTAGAATTTTTAAATTTTAAATCTGGTTTTAATGGGGTTTTATTATTTATATTTCTATTTTAAATATTCGGCCTATTTAATAAGTTTTTTAAATTAATGTTTTATTCTGTATATATATATATGTTTTATTTGGCTGTAAACCCCCTGAGTCCCTAGGGAGATAGGGCGGTATAAAAGTACGAACAAATAAATAAATAAATAAAATAAATAAATGTAGCATCCAATGTGGGTTTCTACCAGTTTGCTTCAGTTCAGGCGAACCGATAGTGGTGGCGTCGGGAGCCTCCGCCCACCTGCCGGGACGCCATCACAGACGCTCTGCACATGCGCAGAAGCGCTGCGCCCGCGCGCACTCACAGTTCCAAACCGATAGCGAAGGTAAGTGGGACCCACTATTGGTACCATCTATCGTGCGAGCCGATGGTTTGTCGCTAAATTATGGTTGGTTGCAGTTGGTTGGATTCACACCCACAGCTGAAGAAGTTGAGCCTGATTTATTAACCACAAAGGTTGCATTCCTGCAGTTCACTTCACCCAAACTAAACAAATGACATTTTTGCAAGCGTTAAGTGGGAAGGAAGGTGTTTCCTGGACCGTAAGCCCAGATGGTGAGGCTTAGGATAAATACCATAGTTGTTGACTTACAACAGTTTGTCTAGTGACTGTTCGAAGTTACAACGGCATGGAAAAAAGTGGCTTATGATCATTTTTCACACGTACAACCGTTGCAGCATCCCTATGGTCACGTGACCAAAATTCGGACGCTTAGCAACTGGTTCATAGTTACGACGGTTTGCAGTATCCCAGGGTCATGTGATCACCTTTTGCGACCTTCTGACAAGCAAAGTCAATGGGGAATGCTAAGATTCGCTTAACAACTGTGTTACTAACTTAACAACTGCGGCGATCCACTTAGCAACTGTGGCAAGAAAGGGTCGTAAAATGGGGCAAAACTCATTTAGCAACTGTCTTGCTTAGCAACATAAATTTTAAACTCAATTGTGATAGTAAGTCGAAGACTAGAAGAAAAAGTGTTTCTGTGCCTCTAATAATTTCATAGAGGAAGGAATTTCAGTGACCTTCATGGACCGGCATCTCTCTGAACTGCCTTTTGTTTTAAATAAGATATTGAAAGTTTATATTCTTTTGCATTCACTTATTGTATTCGCTGGTCCATAAACAGCTTGGGTTGAAAGGAGGCCTCAGAAGAATGCCTGATCTGCATTTTCTGGCTAAATGAGTTGCAACAAACTCTTATTTCAAAAATTAGTAGAGGAGAAGTACATAATATTTATCTTTTCATTTCTTTTACTCTGGCAGGAGTCTTTTGCATTTTAATTTATTTTAATTCAGATCCTGCTTGCCCTTTCAGGTTCATCATCATTTTATCCTTACCACAACCTTATAGAGTAGGCTTAGCTAAGTAAGGATCAGCCCCAAGTCAGGTTTTGACTGCTCTTAGTGGAAGACAGGGATATTTGCAAACTATGGTTTTTAAAAAAAGTCAAGATAGCTGCTATGATTATGCTGTCAAAGGACATAACAGTTTAACTTGGTGCCATCATGTATATTTATTTCATGCTGCTTTAATTGCTTTTAATTGTTTTATGATGTAAACTGCCCAGAGCAGGGGTGGATCACTATGGCATCTTTGTAAACTGTGGACTTCAACACCCAGAATTCCTGAGCCAAACATGCTGGCTCAGGAATTAAACAGAATAACAGAACAGAATAACAGAGTTGGAAGGGACCTTGGAGGTCTTCTAGTCCAACCCCTGCTCGGGCAGGGAGCCCTATACCATTTCAGTTCTGGAAGCTGAAATCCACAGATAACAAAGGGGCCATAATTGGCCACCCCTGGCTCAGAATCACGTTTTGAGATGGGCAGCTTATAGAAATCAAATAAGTAAATGCAAAATGGCTGCCAACATCTGATGGCATCTTTCAATGGTGGGTTTCAAAAGTTTTTACTACTGGTTCTGTGGGTGGGCGTGGCATGGTGGGCGTGGCAGGGGAAGGTTACTGCAAAATCTCCATTTCCTCCCGATCAGCTGGGACTCAGGAGGCAGAGAATAGATGGGGCGGGGCCAGTCAGAGGTGGTATTTACCAGTTCTCTGAACTACTCAAAATTTCCGCTACCAGTTTTCCGGAACTGATCAGAACCTGCTGAAACCCACCTCTGGCATCTTTGTCATCGCCATCTTGGCTTTATTTGACCATATGCTATGGATGACTTTCATGGATGATGAGTGAACTGGAGCCAGAAGACACCAGGGAATTGACTGAGGGCTCAATAAAGCCAAGGGTTTTACTAAGTCAGTGTCAAGATATCCCACAACCATCCTAGTTTGAATTCTGCATGGTTATTTCACCTTTAGAAGGTTTTCTAAAGGGGCATCAGCAAACCAAATGGAAATATGGTCTCTCACCTTGAGGGCAAAGTTTGGGGTTCGAAAGAGATCAGTCTGTGAAAAGATGTTCCACCATATTCCTACATCATCACATCTTTCTAACTGCTTTCTTATCAGACTCCAAAAACCAAGAAAGACAAGCTGGGGATCCTCTGAGCAGTTTTTTTTATTCTTCTTCACCTATAGACAGAAATCTTGACAAACAGGAACGCTTCCCTCAGTGCCACTAGGTAGGTCCTGGTATAGGATCTAACTAGTGTCCGATCAGCCTCTGAACGGCTGGACCTCCAGGAACTCTCTAGGCGCCTTCTCCGCGCGCCATCTCTCAGCTCCTCGGAGAACCAAGGAGCCGGTTGGGATCTGCGCCAGAGGTCAAAGGCACGACACGGTCTAAAGCCCCAGCCGCAGCCCGCTCCCAGGCTGCAGCTAGTTCCTCTGCCGTGCCGTGAGCCAGACCCTCAGGAAGTGGCCCAAGCTCCGTCCGAAACCTCTCTGGGTCCATCAGGCGCCTGGGACGGTACCACCGTAATGGTTCCGCCTCCCGCGGTGTTGGGTAGCGTCAGAAAGTCCAGGCGAAGAAGAGAGTGATCTGACCATGACAAAGGTTCAGTGACTATTTCCTTTAAGTCCAGATCTCTCAACCACTGACCAGAGACAAAATCAGGTCCAGTGTGCCTCCCGATGTGAGTGGGGCCATCCACTACTTGAGTCAGGTCCAAGGCCGTCATGGAGGCCAGGAACTCCCGAGCTACTGCCGATGACGAGCCGGCAGATGGCAAGTTAAAGTCCCCATGACTAAAAGTCTGGGGTCTCCACTGCCACCCCGCAAGCACCTCCAGGAGCTCGGGCAGGGCAGCTGTCACGCAGCAAGGAGCCAGGTACGCCACCAGCAAGCCCATCTGACATCTATGACCCCACCTCACAAAGAGGGATTCACACCCGCAATCTGAGGTACAGTGGTCTCCTCGGCTCTAGACTCTCTTTAATAGCAACCGCCACCTCCACCCCTACCCTGGGCCCTCGGCTGATGGAATGCACGGAAACCCGGTGGGCACATCTCGACCAGGGGCACACCCCCTTCAGTGCCCAACCAGGTCTCCGTAACGCCTATAATATCCGTGGCACCCCCCTGTATCAGATCATGTATTAGGGGGGCCTTATTGGCCACGGACCGTGCGTTGCATAACATCAGACGAAGGCCCAGGCTCTGGGGGTCTTGACCATCCGGGGGACGGGAGAAGTCAGATCGGGCACGCGATCGCCTGCAGACATCGAACGCGTGACCCCTATGTCGATACGATCCCCTTCCGCCATATCTGCCCCTCCCACTTACCGTGCAAATAGACTCACCTCACACAAAGGAACACACTTCCCCATAACCTCCGAACCCATTTGATAGTCGCCACGAGCATGCGCTGGAACTGGTTTCCCTCCCGACGGGCTACCTGTTGACCGCTTGCCAGAAGGTCGCAAAAGGGGATCACGTGACCCTGGGACACTGTAACCAGTGGTGGGATTCGACTAATTTAACAACCGGTTCTCTGTCCTAATGGTTTCTTCCAACAACCAGTTCACCAAACTGCTCAGAAAGTTAACAACCGATTCTCCCGAAGTGGTGTGAACTGGCTGAATCTCACCACTGACTGTAACGTTCATAAATAGGAGCCAGTGTCTGAATTTTGATCACGTGACCATGGGGATGCTGAAATGGTCATAAGTGTGACAGACGGTCGTCAGGCACTTTTGCCAGTGCCGTTGTAACTTCGAACGGTCACTAAATGAACTGTTGTAAACCGGGGATTACCTGTGGCACTTTACAGCTCATCTATTGCCTGGATAACCGAAGCTGCACCTGTGAGATTGCCAGGTTTCACCACGGCAAAGGGTAAGTTTGATTCCTTGCCCAAATTCTAGACAGTCAGACGGGTGGTCAGATTCTGTGGGGCTCCACCCTCTGGAACGAGCTTCCCCAGGACTTCGCCAACTTCCTGACCTTGAACCTTCACCTGAGCTTAAGACACATCTATTTATTTGCAGGACTGGACTAGAATTTTTAAATTTTAAATCTGGTTTTAATGGGGTTTTATTATTTATATTTCTATTTTAAATATTACTATTTAATAAGTTTTTAAATTAATGTTTTATTCTGTATATATATATATGTTTTATTTGGCTGTAAACCCTGAGTCCCTAGGAGATGGGGGCGGTATAAAGTCTGAACAAATAAATAAATAAATAAAATAAATAAATGTAGCATCCAATGTGGGTTTCTACCAGTTTGCTTCAGTTCAGGCGAACCGATAGTGGTGGCGTCGGGAGCCTCCGCCCACCTGCCGGGACGCCATCACAGACGCTCTGCACATGCGCAGAAGCGCTGCGCCCGCGCGCACTCACAGTTCCAAACCGATAGCGAAGGTAAGTGGGACCCACTATTGGTACCATCTATCGTGCGAGCCGATGGTTTGTCGCTAAATTATGGTTGGTTGCAGTTGGTTGGATTCACACCCACAGCTGAAGAAGTTGAGCCTGATTTATTAACCACAAAGGTTGCATTCCTGCAGTTCACTTCACCCAAACTAAACAAATGACATTTTTGCAAGCGTTAAGTGGGAAGGAAGGTGTTTCCTGGACCGTAAGCCCAGATGGTGAGGCTTAGCTAAGTAAGGATCAGCCCCAAGTCAGGTTTTGACTGCTCTTAGTGGAAGACAGGGATAGCAACCGCCACCTCCACCCCTACCCTGGGCCTCGGCTGATGGAATGCACGGAAACCCGGTGGGCACATCTCGACCAGGGGCACACCCCCTTCAGTGCCCAACCAGGTCTCCGTAACGCCTATAATATCCGTGGCACCCCCCTGTATCAGATCATGTATTAGGGGGGCCTTATTGGCCACGGACCGTGCGTTGCATAACATCAGACGAAGGCCCAGGCTCTGAGGGTCTTGACCATCCGGGGAACGGGAGAAGTCAGGGGGATCGGGGCACGCGATCGCCTGCAGACATCGAACGCGTGACCCCCTATGTCGATACGATCCCCTTCCGCCATATCTGCCCCTCCCACTTACCGTGCAAATAGACTCACCCTCACACAAAGGAACACACTCCCCCCCCATAACCTCCGAACCATTTGATAGTCGCCACGAGCATGCGCTGGAACTGGTTTCCCTCCCGACGGGCTACCTGTTGACTTCGCTTGCCAGAAGGTCGCAAAAGGGGATCACGTGACCCTGGGACACTGTAACCAGTGGTGGGATTCGACTAATTTAACAACCGGTTCTCTGTCCTAATGGTTTCTTCCAACAACCAGTTCACCAAACTGCTCAGAAAGTTAACAACCGATTCTCCCGAAGTGGTGTGAACTGGTTGAATCTCACCACTGACTGTAACGTTCATAAATAGGAGCCAGTGTCTGAATTTTGATCACGTGACCATGGGGATGCTGAAATGGTCATAAGTGTGACAGACGGTCGTCAGGCACTTTTGCCAGTGCCGTTGTAACTTCGAACGGTCACTAAATGAACTGTTGTAAACCGGGGATTACCTGTGGCACTTTACAGCTCATCTATTGCCTGGATAACCGAAGCTGCACCTGTGAGATTGCCAGGTTTCACCACGGCAAAGGGTAAGTTTGATTCCTTGCCCAAATTCTAGACAGTCAGACGGGTGGTCAGTTCGGGTACGTAGCATCCAGTGGTGGGTTTCTACCAGTTCGCTACAGTTCGGGCGAACCGGTAGTGGCGGCGTCGGGAGGCTCCGCCCACCTGCCGGGACGCCATCACGGACGCTCTGCACATGCGCAGAAGCGCTGCGCCCGCGCGCACTCACAGTTCCAAACCGATAGCGAAGGTAAGTGGGACCCACTATTGGTACCATCTATCGTGCGAGCCGATGGTTTGTCGCTAAATTATGGTTGGTTGCAGTTGGTTGGGTTCACACCCACAGCTGAAGAAGTTGAGCCTGATTTATTAACCACAAAGGTTGCATTCCTGCAGTTCACTTCACCCAAACTAAACAAATGACATTTTTGCAAGCGTTAAGTGGGAAGGAAGGTGTTTCCTGGACCGTAAGCCCAGATGGTGAGGCTTAGGATAAATACCATAGTTGTTGACTTACAACAGTTTGTCTAGTGACTGTTCGAAGTTACAACGGCATGGAAAAAAGTGGCTTATGATCATTTTTCACACTTACAACCGTTGCAGCATCCCTATGGTCACGTGACCAAAATTCGGACGCTTAGCAACTGGTTCATAGTTACGACGGTTTGCAGTATCCCAGGGTCATGTGATCACCTTTTGCGACCTTCTAACAAGCAAAGACAATGGGGAATGCTAAGATTCGCTTAACAACTGTGTTACTAACTTAACAACTGCGGCGATCCACTTAGCAACTGTGGCAAGAAAGGGTCGTAAAATGGGGCAAAACTCATTTAGCAACTGTCTTGTTTAACAACATAAATTTTAAACTCAATTGTGATAGTAAGTCGAAGACTAGAAGAAAAAGTGTTTCTGTGCCTCTAATAACTTCATAGAGGAAGGAATTTCAGTGACCTTCATGGACCGGCATCTCTCTGAACTGCCTTTTGTTTTAAATAAGATATTAAAAAGTTTATATTCCTTTGCATTCACTTATTGTATTCGCTGGTCCATAAACAGCTTAGGTTGAAAGGAGGCCTCAGAAGAATGCCTGATCTGCATTTTCTGGCTAAATGAGTTGCAACAAACTCTTATTTCAAAAATTAGTAGAGGAGAAGTACCGTATATACTCGAATATAAGCCGATCCGAGTATAAGCCGAGGTCCCCAATTTTACCCCAAAAACTGGGGTAAAACTGGGGACTCGAGTATAAGCCGAGGGTGGGAAATGAGGCACCGTCGTGAAACTCTCCTCCCTCGGCCGAGAAGGCTGGCGGCTCCCCGCCGCCCTCTCACTGCACCGGCAGGGCTTCCCAGCTAAAGCAAAAAGCCCGCCAAGTTCGCGCGGTATAATGTGAAAAGCGAAAAAAAAAACTCGAGTATAAGCCGTATATACTCGAGTATAAGCCGAGGGGACGTTTTTCAGCACAAAAAACGTGCTGAAAAACTCGGCTTATACTCGAGTATATACGGTACATAATATTTATCTTTTCATTTCTTTTCTCTGGCAGGAGTCTTTTGCATTTTAATTTATTTTAATTCAGATCCTGCTTGCCCTTTCAGGTTCATCATCATTTTATCCTTACCACAACCTTATAGAGTAGGCTTAGCTAAGTAAGGATCAGCCCCAAGTCAGGTTTTGACTGCTCTTAGTGGAAGACAGGGATATTTGCAAACTATGGTTTTTAAAAAAAGTCAAGATAGCTGCTATGATTATGCTGTCAAAGGACATAACAGTTTAACTTGGTCCCATCATGTATATTTATTTCATGCTGCTTTAATTGCTTTTAATTGTTTTATGATGTAAACTGCCCAGAGCAGGGGTGGATCACTATGGCATCTTTGTAAACTGTGGACTTCAACACCCAGAATTCCTGAGCCAAACATGCTGGCTCAGGAATTAAACAGAATAACAGAACAGAATAACAGAGTTGGAAGGGACCTTGGAGGTCTTCTAGTCCAACCCCTGCTCGGGCAGGGAGCCCTATACCATTTCAGTTCTGGGAGCTGAAATCCACAGATAACAATAATTGGCCACCCCTGGCTCAGAATCACGTTTTGAGATGGGCAGCTTATAGAAATCAAATAAGTAAATACAAAATGGCTGCCAACATCTGATGGCATCTTTCAATGGTGGGTTTCAAAAATTTTTACTACTGGTTCTGTGGGTGGGCGTGGCATGGTGGGCGTGGCAGGGGAAGGTTACTGCAAAATCCCCATTTCCTCCCGATCAGCTGGGACTCAGGAGGCAGAGAATAGATGGGGCGGGGCCAGTCAGAGGTGGTATTTACCAGTTCTCTGAACTACTCAAAATTTCCGCTACCAGTTTTCCGGAACTGATCAGAACCTGCTGAAACCCACCTCTGGCATCTTTGTCATCGCCATCTTGGCTTTATTTGACCATATGCTATGGATGACTTTCATGGACGATGAGTGAACTGGAGCCAGAAGACATCAGAGAATTGACTGAGGGCTCAATAAAGCCAAGGGTTTTACTAAGTCAGTGTCAAGATATCCCACAAGCATCCTAGTTTGAATTCTGCATGGTTATTTCACCTTTAGAAGGTTTTCTAAAGGGGCATCAGCAAACCAAATGGAAATATGGCCTCTCACCTTGAGGGCAAAGTTTGGGGTTCGAAAGAGATCAGTCTGTGAAAAGATGTTCCACCATATTCCTACATCATCACATCCTTCTAACTGCTTTCTTATCGGACTCCAAAAACCAAGAAAGACAAACTGGGGATCCTCTGAGCAGTTTTTTTTATTCTTCTTCACCTATAGACAGAAATCTTGACAAACAGGCTATTTACTAGGGAGGAGCCGTTTCAACACTCTTCTTTCTCCCGCAGAAACTTTGCTGTCTCTTGTTCCTCTGGAATGTACACCATCCCTTCTGGGAATCTGGATTAGTGGAAGACCAAGGGTGGAAATCTATTTGAATTCTAGCTGGGCATGAAATTATTCTGACTTTCAAATGCCTTGTTGGCTACTTGTCTGTGGTACTTAGCTAGAGCAAGATAGATGGACCAAATTATTTATTTATTTGTTTGTTAATTTGTTTATTGATTGATTGATTGATTTAATATACCACCCATCTGTTTAACAGGCAATTCTGGGCAGCACCAATTATACTAGTGATGGGGACATCATTGAAACACCTAAAAGAGCAGAATGGGGACAGATCATCCTAAAGAAAGTATCTTTATTCAAGTTCAACATGAACCTGATGACAGTCAGTCAGTCAGTCAGTCAGTCAGTCAGTCAATTAATCAGAAGTTCCGTTTGAGAATCCAAATATGTGTTATGCTCCTGACAGTCACTATTTTGAAAAGTTTCTATTACTCATGGCTATTTTGAAAGCAATTAGCAAGGGTAGTGTTCTAATTTAGCACAATCTGAGAATCATTAACCAAATATAGCTTGAGCCCAGGGGTGAAATGCTCCCGGATCGGACTGGATCACACGATCCGGTAGCGATCGTAGCTGGTAGTTCGGCGATCTGATAGCGATGGCAGAGCGAAGCTCCGTCCACCCGCCTGGGTGTTTTTTACCTTCTGCGCAGGTCTGCGCACACATGTGACGCACGCAGGGTATGTGGACTTCCAAGCCAGTAAGGAAGGTAAGTAGATTTCACCCCTGCTTGAGCCCCTGCATTAAAAGTGGTATATATATTTAAAAGATGAAAAAATACCCCAGTATGAAAAAAAAATGTCCTCAGTAATGATTGTTGTCTCTGGTTTGGCAACTTGAAATGTACCTCAGTAAGACATCATGGTAGGAAGGGAGGAAAGAAGGGAAGGGAGGGAGGAAGGAAAGAAAGAGGGAGGGAGGGAAGGGAGGGAGGGAGGGAAAGAAAAGGGGGAGGAGGAGCAGAAGGAGAAGAAGATGACAGCGGAAGCAAAAAAGATGAAGATCCTTTTAGCTTTCAAGTGCATGATTCATTTTTGTTAGCTCCTTGCGCCTATCATTTTCTCTATTTCTAATTGGTCTGCATTGCTTTGATTTATTTAGGAACAGCACGCAATTCAAACAGAGGGCGCTTGATGCTGGCCAAAATGAAATTATGCAAATAGTCTTCAAAAATAAGAATGTGACTTTTTGACCTTTTAACATTTTTCAACATTCATAATTTTATTACGCCAGGGAAACCAAAGACTGCGGGTGTGTCTTCCACATGTCACTTTTTAAATTTGGTTAGGGAGGAGATTTTTTAAAAAAAAATTAAAAAAAATCTTCATGCTTTATGGGTCCCTTGCAAAGAAAGCCTCCTTAAATATCAACATTGTTCCATTTGTTTTCCACTCTCTTCTAGGGAAGCCTTCTGCAGGACTCTGAAATATCAGGCTGATGCAAACAGTGGGGTTATTGAAGAGGGAGAGATCCAGGGTGGCAGGCACTATTCCATCCCAGCATTTTAATTTGGGTTGAAAAGTCTCAGATTCAGTGGATTGTCAGCGTATCTTATTTCTGGCTGCATGGTTTTTCTGAAAGAATCCTGACCGCATGAATAGGAACATCTTATTTTGCCGGCAAACACAAAATCTCTTTAATTGCACCAGAGACGGAACTCGGCGCCTCGATCTTCACCATAATACCATCATCAATTTTTTATCACATCAAGAAATGAGCCGATGAAAGAAAATGTAATTAAAAAAAATATTAGAATGTGCGGAGATGGATAGATTGACACTTAAGATAAAAGAAAAGGAAGAAACAGAATGCTTTTTAACATGATATATATTTTACCACTGGTTAGCTAGCAAAAAGAGAGGTTAGAATTTAAAAATAATTCAGAAGAGATCGTAAAAATTTGTACTGAAAATATTGCAAGATGGACAAACTAATTGTTTTATTATTGTATGATTAATATTGATATGTTTATTAAGATTACTAGTATGATTATGGTTATTTTAAAATAACTTAAATTTAATTATGCCCAGACAACACGCCGTTCAGATAGACATGGATTTTAAATTTATGTTTTACCAATAAAACATATATTTTTTAAAACAGAAAAAGGAATGAGCTTTCAGAGTTGCTAACCCTGACGGTCCTGAAAATGATTCGTCTTCATCTCTCCTACAGCAGAGGTCTCCAACCTTGGTCCCTTTAAGACTTGTGGACTTCAACTCCCAGAATCCCTCAGCCAGCAAAGCTGGCTGAGGAACTCTGGGAGTTGAAGTCCACAAGTCTTAAAGAGACCAAGGTTGGAGACCCCTGTCCTACAGAGCTCAAATCTTGTGAGCAACCCTAACCCTAACCCTTGGTTAACTTGGAAAAAAATTAAGCAGAATCTGACTGGGTTTATACTGTTGAGTTGATCTTTTCTCCTAGTGAGTGAGAAAATTCATTTCTCATTTAAAGACCTGGAGACTAAAACATATGAAGAACAGTTGCAGCATTTGGGTATGGCTAGTCTAGAGAAAAGAAGGACTAGGGCAGGGGTGAAATGTTCCTGGTTTGGACCAGCTCGCGCGATCCAGTAGCGATGGCGGCTGCTGGTTCGGAGGACCAATAGCAAAAATCCCTGGCCCCGCCCCCTGCCTCTGCTGAGCCGCACCATCAGCAGAGGGTTGTTTTTTTTTACTTTTAAAAGCAGGTTTTTTTCAGCCGAAACATGCCTTTAAAAGTAAAAAAAAAGCCTTTGAGGATCCTGCCCCTCAGCTGAGATCGACAGAGCCTTTAAACTTTAAAAAAAATTTTTATAGGCTCCTCTGGCGATCTCACCTGAGTTCCTCATCAGCAGAACCTTAAAAAACCTTAGAAAACCTCCTTTCAAGAGATTCTAAGGCACTTACCTGATTACTGATCAAACGCATGGCCGAAAGCCCCAGTTTCACTTTCAGCACCAGACAGAATCAGTTGCTTAGCTAATCCATTTCATCACTGAGCAACTAATGCTGGCTGGCTTTGCTGGCTGAGGAACTCTGGGAATTGAAGTCCACAAACTTTAAACTTACTAAGGTTGGAGACCCCGATCTAAAAAATATAAATAAAGTAAAATAAAATAATAAAATAAAATATTTGTGCAGCTTTCTGAGATTTGGTGTGTTTCTGTAGTGTTTCACTCTAACTACACAAACACACAAAATCTCAGAAAGCTGTGTGTGGTATTGTGTGTGTGTGTGTCAGTTGTGTTGTGTTGTGTGTGTGTAAAGTGTGAAAGTTGGTTTTTGAGCTTTTTGTGGCTGTGTGAAGTGTGAAGTGCAGCTGCTTTTACATTGTGTGTGAGTCAGTTGTGTTGTGGTGTGTGTGTGTAAAGTGTGAAAGTTGGTTTTTGGTTTCTCTTATTGTTTTTTATATTTTGTTTATTATTTTTATCATTTATTGTTATTGCCCACAACCACCCAGTCATCTGACCACCAAGCCACGCCCACCAATTAAGCCACGCCCACAGAACCGGTAGGGAAAATTTTTAGATTTCACCCCTAGACTAGGGTGTCATTATATCAGTATTTCAGTATTTGGGGGGCTGCCACCAAGAAGAGGGATCAACTTCTTTTCCAAATCACCAGAAGGCCAGACAAGAAATAATGGATGGAAACTAACTGAGGAGAGAAGGAACCTGGAATTAAGGAGAAATTTCCTAACAGTGAGAACAATTAATCAGTGGAACAGCTCTGCCTTCAGAAGTTGTAGGTGCTTCATCACTGGAGGTTTTTATGAAGAAACTGAACAGCCACTTGTCTGAAATGCCAGGGGGTTGAACTAGAAGACCTCCAAGGTCCCTTCCAGCTCTATTCTGAGTTGATTGAATTGATTCTCATGGACAAAACAGAAGTGGTTTGCCATCAACTTCTTCTGAGATATGTTTTTGACTCTCCAGTCTCCCATCCTATTACTAACCGGATCCAATTCTGCTCAACTTTTTTGAGATTAGCATATATAGTTGGTTGATCTTCTTGGACATTTAGAGAGAATTAAGTCCTGTTTGTCATATCTTGGTGGTAAAATCAGGACCTTGAAGGTGATGAACAGAAAGGGTATTGATTCCTTTGAACTTTGGTGTTGGAGAATACCACGAAGAGTTAAAAAGAAATCAAACAAATAGTTTGTTGAACAAATCAACCCCATGTTTTTACTCCAGGCACAAATTATCCGACTTAAGACACATTATGGGAAGACCTAACTTTCTGGAGAAAGCTGTCATGCTGGGAAAAGTAGAAGGAAAGAGAAGACGATGACTAGCAGGAAGATGGATAGAGTAGGGATGCACCATTGGAAAGCCTGATGGTTGCTAAGAATCGACACCAACTTGATGGCATATACACTAATCAATTTATCAAAGTCAGGTTTGGCCAGATTTAGTTGTCAGAATGACCAGAGATAAGGACATGCCCCACTTCCCTTTGATTAGCCATCATGTCTGCTGCAGCTTTTTCTTTACCTGTGTTTGATCTTTCCATCAACACGAATGTCCTTCCCACCTCCGGGCTTTTAACAAGAAAAAGAGAGGACAGAGGACCACCCGCTCTTTTATTTGGGGAAGGATTGTTTGCACAACTGCACATGAAATGACATCAGTGGGGGAATTTTAAATGCAGCAGTGTTTGAAGTTCAGAGGTTATCTTGCATTGTTATTATACTGGTAGAAGCCATCTGAGTGATAGGAAGGGGTAGGGCAGAGTATAGAATGACAAGAGAGAGAGATTGGGGGGGGAGGGAGGGAGAGAGAGAGAGAGAGAGAGAGAGGAGAAGATATAGGTAGGTAGGTAGGTAGGTAGGTAGTATGGTAGGTTGGCAGGCAGGCAGGAAGTAGAGAGAGGATAGATAGATAGATAGATAGATAGATAGATAGATAGATAGATAGATAGATAGATAGACAGAGACAGAGATAGATAGATAGATAGATAGATAGATAGATAGACAGACAGATAGACAGAGATAGATAGATAGATAGATAGATAGATAGATAGATAGATAGATAGATAGATAGATAGACAGACAGATAGACAGAGATAGATAGATAGATAGATAGATAGATAGATAGATAGATAGATAGATAGATAGATAGATAGACAGAGATAGATAGATAGATAGATAGATAGAGAGAGAGAGAGAGAGAGAGAGAGATCTGGATAGATAGATAACTGTATCTATATCTATATCTATCTAGGATGTACAGACAGACAGATAGACAGATGGACACACAGGGAAGAGAGAGAGAGAGAGAGAGAGAGCATGAGGAGTCTTAAGATTGGGAAGATCGTTTGCTCTCCTAGCCTACGGTGATCTCTAGCATACATTCCCCAGTGTCTCAGGGAGAAGGCTCTCTCATCATCTGCTGCCTGTAGCCTGATTCTTTTATCTGGGACTTTCCACCGACAAAGCATCTGTTGTACTACTGAGTTAGTGCTCAGATTCAATTGCTTTGATTGGCCTTGGATTAACAGCACGTGCCTCTCATAAATCCTTCCCTTTCACTCATTCATAGGGACGAGAAAGAGATCGGATGACTCCATCACAACACGTGGTGCCCTTCCCACGCACTAGCCTTTCTCCCTAGGATCCAGGTTACGTCCATTTGTTCCCTTCTGGAAATTCCCACTAGCTGGTCCCTTGGACAGCTCTAAAAAGCAGGGGCCTCCAACCTTGGCAATTTTAAGCCTGGCGGACTTCAACTCCCAGAAACTCCCAGAATTCTGGGAGTTGAAGTCCGCCAGGCTTAAATTTGCCAAGGTTGGAGGCCCCTACTAAAAAGGGCATTTTAGAAACGTTTTAGAAAGGCTCTCAAGATACTATTTTTGCCAGCAGGCCTGGCAACACCAGGAGCCCATCAAGTTTTTAGTTTTATTATTCTCTCCAAGGCGTTAGGAATTTATTGGGTTTTGTATTTGAGGTGTTATTCCTGTAAAGCAGGAGTTCCCCAACCTTTTGGACCTCGGGGACCACTAAATTCATAAGTTTAAATCCTGAGGACCACTAATATGATCTGCCTAATGACCGGCTGGGTGGGTATGGCTAGGTGGTCATGTGACTGGGTGGGTGTGACCAACTTAATGTCACTCACTTTGAGGGGTGCCTCGAAATGGCAAAACAGCTGGCTCAGTTCCAATTGGATCTGGCCAAAAAGGAGGCTCAGCAGAAGCACCTCACTGAGGACTTTGAGCATAGGCTTTCCAAGCAGAGGAAAGACCTGCAGGAGTGCAAGGCCAGGAACCAGCGCCTGGAGACTCAGTGGGCTGAGATGGTCAGCCAGTTCCAGGCCATGAGGCAGTCCCACTGGAATGAGGCCCTCTGGCTCTTTGCCACCAGCGGCACTTCTCCCCAGCCTTCGTCCAAAGCCCCACACCAGGAGGTGGAAGCGGACCCCAAATCGGAATTTCTGCCTCCCTCCGACCCTCACAAAAAGACCCCAAAGGTGGAGCAGCAACACAAATGTTCATTGCACGTATCCGGCCCAGGGGTCATAGTTTGAGGACCCACGATTTAGTGCAATATAAAAAGTGCAAATAATTTTTCTGTGGACCACCAACATTTTCTCATGGACTACCAGTGGTCCACGGACCACTAGTTGGTGACCACTAGTGTAAACCACTTAGAGTCGCCGCGAGTGAGTTCAGCAACCATACAAGTTGTTCTCAACATACGACCACAACTGAGCCCAAAATTTCTTTTGCTAAGTGAGACAGTGGAGTGAATTTTGCCTCATTTTATGATCTTTTTTGCCACAGTTGTTCAGCGCATCACTGCAGTGTTTTTAAGTTGGTAACACCATTGTTAAGTGAACCTGGTTTCCCAGTCGACTTTGCTTGTCAGAAGGTCGCAAAAGAGGATCATGTGACCCCAGGAGATTGCAAATTGTCGTAAATATGAGTCAGTTGCGAAGAATCTAAATTTTGACCATGTAACCATGGGGATGCTGGAATGGTCGTAAGGGTGAAAAACAGTCGTAAGTCACTTTTTTCAGTGCCGTTGCAATTTTGAACAGTAACTAAATCTACTGTTGCAAGTCAAGGACTACCTGTATAAATTTTCTAAATTAAAAAAACAACAACCAATGACACATTCTTGAAGATCAAGAGATCATATTTCAAGATCCTACCTTCTTTGCAACTGCACCAGGAGAGAATAACAGAAGACCATCGTTGGAAGGGACCTTGGAGGTCTTCTAGTCCAACCCCTGGCTCATGCAGGGGACCCTATACCAATTTAGACAAATGGTGGTCCAATTTCTTCTTAAAAACCCTCCTGTGATGAAGCATCTACAGCATCTGGAGTCAAGTCGTTCCACTGATTAATTGTTCTAATTGTCAGGAAATTTTCCCTTAGTTCTAAGGTGCTTCTCTGGCTTTGCTGGCTGAGGGACTCTGGGAGTTGAAGTCCACAAGTCTTAAAGGGACCAAGGTTGGAGACCCTGCTTTGGAGAATAGTTTGACCTTTCTTTGTGGCAGCCCCTGAGATATTGGAACACTGCTATCACGTCACTCAATGGTGGGTTGCTACCAGTTCGCCCTGGATTGGGCGAACAGGTAGCAGTGGTGGCGGGAGGCTCCGCCCACCCACCCGGACTGCACATGTGCAGAAGCACTGCGCGCATGCGTGCACTAGCAAACCACTAGTGACGGGATTTGGAACCCGCCTGATGTCACCCCTACTCCTTCTTTTCAGGGGTCAGCAACCTGCGACTCTGGAGCCACATGTGGCTCTTTCATCCCTCTGCTGCGGCTCCCTGTGGCTCAAAATATGCATCACAACTGCCAATGTGAGACACCCGCCGGCACACGATTTATTCAGCTTTTCGTCTCCCGGTAGGCCAGCCATGAATAAATCCAAGAAAAGAAAAGTTTCAGAAGAAAATCGAATGTTTAATTCAACGAAATATGCTAGTTTTGTGGCCGCTCAGGAAATAGTCAGGCACGGGAAGGGTTTTGTGGCTCCTGGTGTTTTCTTTTCTGTAAGAAACGGGTCCAAATGGCTCTTTGAGTGTTTAAGGTTGCCGACCCCGAATTAGACATATCCAATTCCTGCAACTGTTCTTCATATGCTTTAGCCTCCTCCATTCTTAAGCCTCTCAACTCTAGTTCCCCTTTTTTCCCCTCTTCTAGAAATCCCAGGTCTCGTTTCCATTTCGCCCACATAATTTCTGCCATCCTGAATGGAACATCCGGGCATCAAGTCCTTCCAGCATTCTTTCCTCTTGCTTGCAGTGTGGCAGATTCCACTCGAGGGGACCCCGAGCGTCGCTGCCTCTCCCCCTGCTGCTTAGCCCACTTGAAATTCCAGCTTCTGTCTCTTGCTCTCCCCTCCCAGCTGCTCACTGAGTCATCACCAGTTAATCCAGCAGGAGACGTCTAGACCTGCCCCGCGGGAAAAACTTCGCTGCTATTAAATAAGTCGTTAAGTCGGGGTTGATGTTTTACCTGTTGAGCCTGCTGCTGGTGCCTGGGGGCGGGCAGGACAACTGGGGTGGGTGGAAAGGAAATTTTTATAGAGCAAAACACCCACCTGCTCATTTTGAGGACTGGGATGCTTTGCTCAAGGTTGGAGGCAAGGGAGATCCTTGAGTGTGACTTCCGCCATTTTCTGTTTCTGTTTGACTGTTTAGAAGCAGACAGGGATGTATTTTGGATTAGGGCCCTGTGTTAGAGAGAGAAAAAGCAATTAATTACCTGCCCTATAATGTATAATATAAATATAATATAAAGAGGAGGGAGTCAAGTGATTTTTCAAAGCACCCGAAGGACAGACAAGGAATAATGGATGGAAACTGACCAAGAGAGATTCAACCTGGAAATAAGGAGAAGTTTTCTGACAGTGGGCGCAATCAACCAATGGAACAGCTTTGCCTTCAGAAGCTGTGGGAGCTTCATCTCTGGAGGCTTTCAAGAAGAGGCTGGACAGCCATCTGTCAAAAATGGTGTAGGGCCGTGATGGTGAACCTATGGCACATGTGCCAGAAGTGGCACACAGACCCCTCTCTGTGGGCACGCACGCTGTTGCCAGCTGCTCTTTTTGTTTCCGGTGCACGCATGCCCGCCGGCCAGCTGGTCTTCAGGTTTATGGTTGTTCTGTCCCCCTTCGCCTCTGTCCGAGCAATGGCTTAATTAGCCGGCACTATCAGCTCTGGCAGCAAAATAGCGAGCGTATGCCAAGTGTTATCTCCCTCGACGCCGATGAGTCACCCAGGAACAAACTTCAGCTTTTAGTTAAGCAGTTAATTTGCCTGCTATGAAGGTACAGCAATTCTTGCTGCCTTTATATCCTGTGGGGTGTGGCTCCATGACTTAGCACTTCCTAGGCCTGCCGTACTCCTGCTTCTGTTGTTCCCTCCTCTCCTGCCTACGAAACTTAGGGTCCAGCAAGGCCTGATTGCCATTAGCTGGGTCCGGAGGTGTGGCCTGGGGGGGGAAGAGTCAGGGGACGGAGGCCTCGTTATCTCTTCCACCTGGCCTGCCTCTGGCTCCTGGTGCTGAGCCAGGGAAGCCGGTGCTCCCGAGGTACGTCCTGATGGCCCTTCCCTCTCACTTTCCAAGTCACTTTCTGGCAGGAGGCCTGGCTTGTGGGGTGCAGACACAACAATGGTGCTCCGGCATGTGCACACACTCATGCACGCACACGCACTTTCCGGTTTGGACACTCGGTGCTGAAAAGCTTCACCATCACTACTGTCGGGTCTCCTGCTTGGGTGGGGGGTTGGACTAGATCAGGGGTCTCCAACCTTGGCAACTTTAAGCCTGGAGGACTTCAATTCCCAGAATGCCTGGGAGTCACTTCCCAGTCACTTTCTGGGAGTTGATGTCCGCCAGGCTTAAAGTTGCCAAGGTTGGAGATCCCAGGACTAGATGACCTACAAGGTCCCTTCCAACTCTGCTAATCTGTTAATCTGTGAATGTGTCTCAGCTGAAATTAAACCCTATGAAGAAGTGAGGGGAAGGGTGTTTTTATAATGCAGGTAGTCCCCGACTTACAGCAGTTCACTTAGTGACTGTTTGAAATTACAACTGCACTGGAAAAAGTGACTCATAGTCGTTTTTCACACGACTGTTGCAGCATCCTATTGTGACCCAGGCCCAAGTAGGAAGTAATAAACTTAGTCCGTGGAAAAATAAACTTTATTCGAACAGCTGGGAATTACTTCATTCCCAGCGTCGTTCAACTCAAATTAAAACAAATGCCTCCCAAACACAAATTCTTCAGTTATCTCACAAACCTCAGTCCAATTAGGCAAACTGCCAAAGGCCCTTCTTGGCAAACGTTCAAAGGCTCTGCGCATGCGCAAGATGGCGGCTCGATAGAGGATCGGAGCCGACGATGGTGGATCTGCGGTGGGATGGCGGCGTCCAGGCGGCGCGCCGAGCTGCTTGCGCCCTCCGGTCGGTTGTGCGATCTTCCCAACCGATCTCCGGTCAGTTGTGCGATCTTCCCAGCAGCCGTGGGAGGGGTCTGTGGACCTTCTCGGACTCACGGACACGAGGTGAGGCCGCGGCTCGTCGTTTGTTGCTGAGCGACGAGGCCGCGGCTTATTTCTTTTCCCTGCTTGGACCATCTGCGGTGTTTTCGCCTGCCTCGCCCTTCCCCCGGCCTTCTTTGGAGCGGCGTGGGGGTGAAGGGCTGTGAAGGATCCTCCTAGCGGCCTCCCTGCCTGAGACTTTTGGCCAGGATGTTATGCCCTGCTCCTGCCGCGGTGAGATCGGCGGCATTTTACTTTACAGCGTGCCAGCCCTCCTTGGAGGTGCTTGGCCGGGCTCCTCGGAGAGGCCTGGTCCTGGGGAGTGGACAGACCTGGGACAGGACCTGGAGTCTTAGGAGCAAATGGCTGGTCTGTAGCCTTGGGCTATCTTGGCGGAGAGCAGTGGTGTGGTGGGCATTGAAGTGTCCTGGCCTATTTTGGCCTGCTTCTTCCTTGATTATAACATTGCATTGTCATCTGCACTTTGCATGGCCGTTTGGGACTCTGTGGCCATGATTGTTCTTTTGGAACTGCTGTGGAAAATGTTTGGTGACCGGTTTGTGATCTGCTGGAGGACCTACTTGGAAACATCTGTGGACACCGCTGGCAATGATAGAAGTGCCACCTTTCTCATCTTATGGATTTTAGGACTGAGCTTTGGGCGGAGTAGCAGTATTTTTGGTCATCATAGACGCTATCTGCCTTTTTTACATCTTTTTCCATCTTTAAGCCAGCCACCATTTGAAGAGTCACCAGAAAATGGGTATCCATCTGATGAACTTTGTGTAATATTCTGCCATCCTGGGACAGTATCACCTCTCGTTGACTTCTATCTTCTATTTTATTTATGCGATATTTGGTACCGGAACTCTTGCGCCTGCGAGGTGCCCCCGCCTCGCAGGAATGGCCCGCTTCACTACCAAGGGCCAGCCTCAATGACGGGTCTTGGGACCCACAGAGGTGGCATGCGAAGAGAAAGAGCCTTTGGGTTTTTTTAGATAGGGCATTTTTAAGGGGTGGGAGGGTAAGGGCGGGTGTTGGGGGTAGCCCGTTGGGGGAGGGGCAGTTCCTGCGTGTGCTCGCAGCTGAGATTTAATAGGTTCGAAGGTTATGGGGGAGGATTGCGTTCCGTTTGGTGAGGGTGGTCCTATTTATACGGTAAGTGGGAGGGGCAGATATGGCGGAAGTGAGGGCTCGTATTGTTTTGTGGGGGCGCGTGCTCGATGTTTGCAGCCGATCGCGCCCCCCGAGCCCTCTGACTTTTCCCGTTCCCCGGATGGTCAAGACCCTCAGAGCCTGGACCTTCGGCTGATGCTATGCAACACACGGTCCGTGGTCAATAAGGCCCCCCTAATATACGATCTTATTCAGGGGGGTGCCGCGGACCTTATGGGTGTTATGGAAACCTGGTTGGGCACTGAAGGGGGCGTGCCCCTTGTTGAAATGTGCCCACTGGGTTTTTGAGCATTAGCCGAGGGCCCAGGGTAGGGGTGGCGGGGTAGCGGTTGTTATTAGAGAGAGTCTAGAGCCGAGGGAGACACCGTACCTCAGATTGCCAGGAGTGAATCCCTCTTTGTGAGGTGGGGTCATAGGTGTCAGATAGGCTTGTTTGTCACGTACCTGGCTCCTTGCGACGTGACAGCAGCCCTGCCCAAGCTCCTGGAGGTGCTTGCTGGAGTGGCGGTGGAGACCCCCAGACTTATAGTCATGGGGGACTTTAACTTGCCATCGACCGGCATGTCATCGACAGCAGCTCGGGAGTTCACGGCTTCCATGACGGCCTTGGACCTGACTCAAGTAGTTGATGGCCCTACTCACATTGGGGGAGGCACACTGGACTTGATTTTCATCTCTGGTCGGTGGTTGAAGGATCTGGACTTGAGGGATTTAGTCATCGAACCTTTGTCATGGTCAGATCACTCTCTCCTTCGCCTGGACTTTCTGACCGCTACTCAACACCGCAGGGAGATGGAGCCAATACGTTGGTTCTGTCCCAGGCGCCTGATGGACCCGGAGAGGTTCCAGACGGAGCTTGGGCCGTTCCCTGAGGGTCTGGCTCACAGCACGGCTGAAGAACTAGTCGTGGCTTGGGAACGGGCCGTGGCGCGGGCTTTAGACCGTGTCATGCCTTTGCAGCCTCTGACCCGGCATAGGTCTCAACCAGCTCCCTGGTTCTCCGAGGAGCTGAGGGGGATGAAATGCTGGAGAAGACGCCTAGAGAGTTCTTGGAGGTCCAGTCGTTCGGAGGCTGATCGGACACTAGTTAGGTCCTATACCAGGGCCTACCTAGTGGCAATGAGGGAAGCGAGACGTTGCTATGTCTCCTCCCTCATTGCGTCGGCAGATAACTGCCCGGCAGCCCTGTTTCAGGTGACTCGCTCTCTCCTTCAACAGGGGGAGCGGGATGACCCATTGCAGGGACATGCTGAGGAATTTAGCGGTTATCTATACGATAAAATCGTTCAGCTTTGGGATGGTCTGGACCAAAATTGGGTGGATCCAGGTGAGATGTCGGAGAGCTGTCTTGTTGAGATTGTTTGGGATGAGTTTGACCCTGTGGCTCCCGAGGACATGGACAGGTTGCTGGGTAGGTTGAACGCCACCACATGTTTACTGGACCCGTGCCCCTCCTGGTTGGTACTGGCCACGCAGGAGGTGACACGAGGCTGGCTCCAGGGGATTACAAATGCTTCTTTGCGGGAGGGGGTCTTTCCCACTGCCTTGAAAGAGGCGGTGGTGAGACCTCTCCTCAAGAAGCCTTCCCTGGACCCAGCTGTTTTAGGTAATTATCGTCCGGTCTCCAACCTTCGCTTTGCGGCGAAGGTTGTAGAGAGTGTGGTGGCATGTCAATTACCCCGGTACCTGGATGAAACCGTCTATCTAGACCCATTCCAGTCCGGCTTCCGGCCCGGATACAGCACTGAGACGGCTTTGGTTGCGTTGGTGGATGATCTCTGGAGGGCCAGGGACAGGGGTTATTCCTCTGCCTTGGTCCTATTAGACCTCTCAGTGGCTTTTGATACCATCGACCATGGTATCTTGCTGCACCGGTTGGAGGGATTGGGGGTGGGAGGCACCGTTCTCCTCCTATCTCTCCGATCGGTCGCAGACGGTGTTGGCAGGAGGGCAGAGGTCGGCCCCGAGGCGCCTCACTTGTGGGGTGCCACAGGGGTCGATTCTCTCGCCCCTCCTGTTCAACATCTATATGAAGCCGCTGGGTGAGATCATCAGTGGCTTCGGTGTGAGGTACCAGCTGTACGCTGATGATACTCAGCTGTACTTTTCCACACCGGGCCACCCCAACGAAGCTGTTGAAGTGCCGTCCCGGTGCCTGGAAGCCGTATGGGTCTGGATGGGGAGAAACAGGCTCAAGCTCAATCCCTCCAAGACAGAGTGGCTGTGGATGCCGGCATCCCGGTACAGTCAGTTGCAGCCGCGACTGACTGTTGGGGGCGAGTCATTGGCCCCAATGGAGAGGGTGCGCAACTTGGGCGTCCTCCTGGATGGACGGCTGTCTTTTGAAGACCACTTGACGGCTGTCGCCAGGAGAGCTTTCTACCAGGTTCGCCTGGTTCGCCAGTTGCGCCCCTTTCTAGATCGGGATGCCCTATACACGGTCACTCATGCTCTTGTGACATCTCGTCTGGATTACTGCAATGCTCTCTACATGGGGCTCCCCTTGAGGAGCACCCGGAGACTCCAGTTAGTTCAGAATGCGGCTGCGCAGGTGATAGAGGGAGCCCCTCATGGCTCCCACGTAACACCTCTCCTGCGCAGACTGCACTGGCTGCCTGTGGCCTTCCGGGTGCGCTTCAAGGTTTTGGTAATTATCTTCAAAGCGCTCCATGGCATAGGGCCGGGTTACTTACGGGACCGCCTACTGCCACCGTTTGCCTCCCATCGACCTGTGCGCTCTCACAGAGAGGGACTTCTCAGGGTGCTGTCAGCCAGGCAGTGCCGACTGGCGACACCCAGGGGAAGGGCCTTTTCTGTGGGGGCTCCCACCCTCTGGAACGAACTTCCCCCAGGACTTCGCCAACTTCCCGACCTTTGAACCTTCCGCCGCGAGCTTAAGACACATCTATTTATTTGCGCAGGACTGGACTAGAAATTTTAAATTTTGAATTTGGTTTTTTTTTTTTTGTTTACATTTATATCCCGCCCTTCTCCGAAGACTCAGGGCGGCTTACAGTGTATAAGGCAATAGTCTCATTCTATTTGTATATTTACAAAGTGGCTTTGTAACTTTGGTCGTTAAACGAATGGCTGTAAGTCGAGAACTATCTCTAAAGGTGTTCCTCAGCTTATTGTCCTTATTTCCAGGTTGAATCTCTCTCTGATGAGCTTCCACCAGCGGCGAAATCCAATTTTTTTTACTACCGGTTCTGTGGGCATGGCTTAGTAGGCATGGCAGGGGAAGGATACTGCAAAATCTCCATTCCCTCCCCACTCCAGGGAAAGGATACTGCAAAATCCCCATTCCCTCCCCACTCCTGGGGGAAGGATATTGCAAAATCTCCATTGCCACCTCCCTTGGGCCAGCCAGAGGTGGTATTTGCCGGTTCTCCAAACTACTCAAAATTTCTGCTACCTGTTCTCGAACTGCTCAAAATTTCCGCCACCGGTTTTCCAGAACCTTCTGGATTTCACCTCTGGCTTCCATACATTGCTTCTTCTCCTGCTCTCAGGTACTATGGACTATAAATTGACACCCTCTTCCTGGTGACAGCCCTACAAGGATTGGAAGATTGCTTTCATGTTCCCCGTACAAGCTGATTCCTTAACAATGTAATTCATCCCTATGTTTCCATGAAGATTTTAAACATGAACTGTTTTTATTAGGTATAATATCAGAAAAATGTGATAAGAAAAGTATGTACTTAATATTACATGTCTGAACAGCAGCGCGGATTATATTCGCACGATATTGGAAAAATGAAGAAACACCGCAAGACAAAGAGATAATTAAGAAGATACTAGCTGGTGCAGAAATGGATAGATCGACGTTGAAAATTAAACAGAAAGAAGACACAGAATATGGAAACTATTTTATCAGTGGTTGGAAAAAAAGGGTGGGGATTAAGAATGTAATCTATATTGCTAAACAAACCAAATACACAGACCACACGATGTTTATTAAGCACTAAGAAATGTAATTAATAGAAATTCAATTTTTTAAAAAATGTAATTCATCCTTTTTTTTTTTTTACAACAAACAACTGTGTCCCAATGTTCAGTTTGGAGTTTAGGGCTCTCAACACTCAAAGAGTTAGATAGGTGCTTACCGCTTGTCTAATGAAGCCCAAAGAAATGCATTTCTGTGCCAACGCAGACCAAAGATCCATCAAGCAAAGCATTTCTTGAGAACTAGCAGGAACGGATTCCAGGAAAGATTACAATAGGTTTATTCATCTTTCTAACTTGCATCAGGTGGTGAGGATCAGAAAACCTACGTGCTTTTCCAGAAAAAGGTTTTTTTTTGAACACATTAAGGGCTGCTATCAAAACAAGCCATGGGCCCAGTTACTTTTTCTGTTGTGCTCTGAACTAATTGCCCAGAATTCAGTTCAATGGTTTGGCCTTGAAATAATTGTTTCATATATTCTACTATTTGAAATGTAGGTAGCCTGCGATTATCCAAAGTTTCTGTTGCTAAGCAACAGTTGTTCAGTGAGCTCTGTCCCATTTTACGACCTTTCTTGCCACAGTTGTTCAACGAATCACAGTTTCTTGCCACAGTTATTAAGTTACTAACACGGTTGTTAAACGAATCTGACTTCCCCATTGATTTCGCTTGCCAGGATCACCGGCAAATGGTGATCATGTGACCTGATCACATGACTCTGGGATGCTGCAACTGACATAAATATAATATAATAATATAATATAAACAAATATAATAATAAATAAATATAATAATAAATAAAGAAAAGCCAGCTGCCAAGCGTCCAAATTTTGATCCCCTGGCCCTGGGGATTCTGCAATGGCCATAAGTGTGAAGAGTAGTCATAAGCAGGGGTGGGCTTTGTTATGTTCGGCAAGCCGCCCCGACAACGCAGCCGCTGTGTTCCTATTGGCCGTACACTTTGAGCGGGAGTTTTGTACACAGTTGATTGGTTAGCTTGCTTTGACAGCTGCATATATAAGAGTTGTCAACCCGAGTTGTTGCTGCTGGTTCTACTTGTTGCTGTTACTAATAAATAGAGTTGTTTGAAGCAGATCCGTCACCTCAGTCATTCTTTCCGACCCACAATATTACAGGCTTCAAAAATTTTAGCAAGGGGTTCTCTGCCTGGTTGCTGGGTGGGCGTGGGCGTGGCCATGGTGGGTGTGGCCTAGGTGGCTTCCTGCAGCAGGGCAGTGGGGGGCACTTTTTTGCCCTCCCTGGACTCTGGAGGCTTTCTTCAAGCCTCCGGGAGGGTAAAAATAGCCTCTTCAGCCCATTTCCGGCCTTCCTGAACTTCTGTTGGCCCATTTTTTGCCCTCCCCAAGCCTCTGCTCGCACCCTGCACTTACCTGCATCCAAAATGGGCCGCATGGGGACTCCTGGGTGGGGTGGGGTGGGGTGGGCAGGACCAGCCTGGAGTGGGATTTGGGGGTTCTCTGAACTGCACACAATCTTAGCTAGAGGTTCTCCCGAACCCCTGCGAACTCGCAGCAATCCACCCATGGTCATAAGTCACTTTTTGCAGTGACATCATAACTTTGAATGGTCACTAAATGAATGGTAGGTCAAGGAGTACCTGTACACCCCATCCCAGTGGTGGGATTCAAATGATTTAACAACCGGTTCTCTGCCCTAATGATTTCTTCCAACAACCAGTTCACCAAACTGCTGAGAAAGTTAACAACCGGTTCTCCCGAAGTGGTGCAAACTGGCTGAATCCCACCACTGCCCCATCCCCAAAGCAGTTCAGGTGGCTGGACAGCTTGTTGGTTGGATGAGGCCGATCTCTCTTAACCTGATTCAGATTATCAGGGGCCGTAATAGCTCAGGCTGTTAGAAGCCTGTTATTAGAACACAGCAGCCTGCAATTACTGCAGGTTCAAGCCCGGCCCAAGGTTGACTCAGCCTTTCATCCTTTATAAGGTAGGTAAAATGAGGACCCAGATTGTTGGGGAGGCAATAAGTTGACTTTGTAAAAATATACAAATAGAATGAGACTATTGCCTTATACACTATAAGCCGCCCTGAGTCTTCGGAGAAGGGCGGGATATAAATGTAAAACAAAAAAACAAAAAAAAAATTATTTTCTGGTTTGCTTTTAGAGAAGAAATACACGTTTGGTAATAAAAGCTCTTCCTTCCTTAAAATCTTTTGGGCAGGATGATCCCACAGCTTTGGCTTGTTTTTATTTCTGACCTTTCTTCTAATTAGATATCTTGGGAATTCAAAATAAAAACCAGAATCTTGGAGGAGTTAACAGCCATCTGTCTCCGACCCAAGTTCTCCTCTAGGTGCGTATTTTTTATGCACACTGCAGTCTAAATATCAATATTTCCATTATATGTCTTATAGCTTATAGCTCTCGATGGATGTGTGGTTTAATTTTGAGACTTTTATTTTTAAGCCATTGATGAACTGATCTAACTACATTTCCTTGATGCCAAAGTGCATAAAACAGCCTTTCCCATCTTAGCTCAGCTACGATGACTGCTCCCAGCTAGCTTGGCCGAAGATGCTCAGTCTCGTTCAACCTAGTCATTTGAATAATTAATAATAATTATTAAAAGTGATTAATAAAAGTTTCATTATACTAGTTTTGTTAACATGATGTTGTAATTGTTCTATGTTGTTAATGCTGTTGTAGGAAGTTAGCACCTACCCCTCTCCTAGGAAAATGAAATATTCTAGGAAATATTAAAAAGGCAGAATGTTATATTTTCCCTAAAGGAGAAACATGTTTCTAAAGATAAACTCAGAGCCTCAGTTCCCTCCCCCCACCTCCAGCAGATATTTTGGTGCCAACCTATCTACAAGACAAAGGCTGGGCCAGTTTATCTACAACACAAAAGACATGATAGGATTAGCCCTCACTCAAGATCCAAACCAGGACAAAGCCATTAAGCCATAATAGGAATTGCCCAAAGCCCCTTCATTACATCATCACCCAAAAAAGATTCAACCAGGCCTGGGAGTTTGACAACCAATCAGAGTACATTTCTTACACAGGAACAGGAAGCTCCAAGTCGGGGCCCAAGAGAGGGTATCAATCTCTCTCTCTCTCTCACCCATATGCTCATTTTGCCCAGGACCTCAAATCATGTGGTCCTGTCTGCCATCTTTCCAAGCAATCTCCATATTTCCAGTGTCTTTCTCCCCACTTGGAACTGAACCCAGATGGACCTTTCTTCCGACACTGTAATGTAGTTTGATTAATTTTATTCATTCTGCAGGATCCAATCTGATTTGGTCACCACAATCAGAGGTTTTTGGACTCATGCTGGAGTCTATCCTCAGGGAACTTCTCTTCAGCAGAGTGTGTGCTGTTCTGTATGTGGTATTCATATGCTGCCTGTAGTATGTGGCTTTATAGATGTTGATTGGGGTATGGTGATGGCTGGCTTTTAAGTCATTGGCTGTCATTGGCTTGTGCTGTCCATCCCTCACCTTCTGAGTACTTCATCAGCTGGGATTACATCAGCACCCCTATTTGGCTGACAAGGGGCCTGTTTCCCAGGTTTCAATCACTTCCTTGCAGGGGTGAAATTCAGCAGGTTCTGACAGGTTCTGGAGAACCGGTAGCGAAAATTTTGAGTAGTTCAGAGAACCGGCAAATGCCATCTCTGGCTGGCCCCAGAGTGGGGTGGGAATGGAGATTTTGCAATATCCTTCTCCCAGGAGTGGGGAGGGAAAGGGGATTTTGCAGTATCTTTCCCCTGGAGTGGGGTGGAAATGGAGATTTTGCAGTGTCCTTCTTCCAGGAGTGGGGAGGGAATGGGGATTTTGCAGCATCCTTCTTCCAGGAGTGGGGAGGGAATGGGAATTTTGCAGTATCCTTCCCCTGGGTGGGGTGGAAATGGAGATTTTGCAGTATCCTTCCCCTGCCACGCCTACCAAGCCACACCACACCCACCAAGCCACCACACAACCGGTTGTAAAATAATTTGAATTCCACCACTTCTTCCCTGGTTGCTTTTGTGCCTGCTCATCCTACAAATTTAATAGCTGCAAATTTGAATGTGTGTCCTTCCTCATTGTAATGTGAGGCTACCAATGAATTCGGGTCTCCTTGTCTGATCCCTTGCTTATGTTCTTGAAATCTGGTGGTTAGCTTCCTCCCCATTTGTCCTATATAGTTACAGGGGCAATTCCATGCAGGGAATCCAATAGATTGCATTCATTCTTATTGTTCGTACTATTTTATGGGAAGATATAAATCCAGTAAATAACAATGCTTTATAATGAAGCATTTCCATTCTGCCATTCTTAACTCCCTGCACATAAAACCCTTAAAAAACATCCAAATATTCTATTGTGTCACCCAATTCATTCATTATAGATGCCACTTTCTTCCCTTCTCCAAATATGTTTTGTGTGATAGGGCAAAACAAAGCTTAATTGCTAGAAATGTAATTGATACCATAAACCAGCTTTCCTTAACTTGGACCTGTGCACTTTCTTGGGGGTTACCAGTGCCAAAAATTCTGTACCTGGTCTTGATTTTATAACAGGTTAGATAGTATTCTGCTGAAAACTCTTGTAAAATTCTTAATGCAATAAAATATGACCCACCATTTCAAGGCCAATGCCATTAGTTGGGCAACATATTTATGTTTTAATTGTTTACTAGCACTGACGATGCTACCTAGTTTTGATAATGAAACATCTGCAAGAAAACAACCAAGCTTAGAGAGTACCAAGGACCCCTCATTCAACCCTGAGCTACAAATACTCTCCTTTAATGGCAATTGTTGATTAATTTTAAAGTATTTTTAAATTGTTTTACTTTTATTGTACACTGCCCAGAGTCACATTTGTGAGATGAGTGGCTATATAACTTATGCAGATGACAGATAGCTAGCTAGCTAGCTAGCTAGATGATAGATTTTGTTGTTAGTTGCAGAGTTGTATCTGACCCATCGCGACCCCATGGACAACATTCCTCCAGTCTTTCCTGTCCTCTGCCATCCTCTGGAGTCCATTTAAGATCACGCCGACTGCTTCAGTGACTCCATCCAGCCACCTCGTTCTCTGTCACCCCCTTCTTCTTTTGCCCTCAATAATTCCCAGCATTAGGCTCTTCTCCAGTGAGTCCTTCCTTCTCATTAGGTGGCCAAAGTATTTCAGTTTCATCTTCAGGATCTGGCCTTCTAAAGCAGGGGTCTCCAACCTTGGCAACTTTAAGACTTGTGGACTTCAACTCCCAGAGTTCCTCAGCCAGCTTTGCTGGCTTTGGACTCCTTGCAATCCAAGAGACTCGCAGGAGTCTTCTCCAGCACCGTAGTTCAAAGGCCTCAATTCTTTGGCGCTCAGCCTTCCTTATGGTCCAACTTTCACAGTCATCCATTGCAACTGGGAAAACCAGCGCCTTGACTATACGCACTTTTGTTGGCAGGGTAATGTCTCTGCTTTTTAGTACGCTGTCTAGATTTGCCATAGCTTTCCTCCCCAGGAGCAAGTGTCTTTTAATTTCTTGGCTGCAGTCCACTAGTGGGTTGCTACTGGTTCTCACCAGATTGGGTGAACTGGTAGAGGTAGCGGGAGGCTCCGCCCACCCACCCGGACGCTTCTGCGCAAGTGCAGGTAGCAGAGGGTTTGGAAACTTTCCGCCTTCACCCACATCAAGTGTCTCTTTAGTTCCTCTTCACTTTCTGCCATTAGAGAAACTTCTACATAGTTTCCTTTATTGTTCCTCACCTTTAAACAGAATCTTGCCAAACTAAAGCAACTGTTTGCATAACTATAGATATACTTTCGAAAATTGCTATGGAGGAGCAATTTTAAGCCTCTTCCTCCCTACCAAACTTTCCATGCTTCACTGTCTCTTTGCCCACCGCAGTCAATCACTGTGGTGGAATGTAGTCTGGATTCCCAGGAGGGAGGGGAATCCAGACTACATTCCACCACAGTGATTGACTGCTGGAATGAGTATTTAGCCATTATCTCCTTGGAAACAAGTAGCCCACCTCTATGGTTTTTCTCACTAAGAGATGAACCCAGTTAGGTCAGTCATCATTTTATTGATGTCTCTGATGTAATGACAATCTCTTGGCATGATTTCCCTCCAATTTTTGCCATTAACTCCTGCATACATCATTTTATCCCCTTGTATCCTGATTCTTCTCTTTTTTATAACTTTATTAAGATGAAAGATTAAAAACTAACAATATTTAGGATAGAAAAAGAAAGGAAATAAGAACAGAACAGAACAGAAAAAAGTGGGGGATATGTGGAAAATATATATCTATTTCGCCGAAACGTCACTAAGATATTCTCAACCTTACACGGGAAAAGACCCGAATACGTCAAGACTTTCAGATTTTCTTTTACAGCAGTTACAAGTATGAAAACATTAACCTCTTACTCTATGGTTGCAACATTGTTTATGTCTTTTCTATATTCTATCTATCTGTCTGTTATACAATCTATCTAATCATCAAAACCATATATCATAAGTTCTGTTTTTTCAACTTCACGCAAAATGTCTATAAATGGTGAACTGATCCTTTTGGATCGCATTATGTCGTTGCATCTTGGTTGTGTCTGCACGTTCCCCTCTTGTTATTTACGATCACTTTTTTTGAATTTCAGAAAATCACTGCCTAGGTTCCCTCTCATCTTCTTTACACCAGGCGACACCTGTCCTGTCCTTTCAGCTTTTCTTCCTGATAATCATGTATTCTAAACCAGCAATTATCCCGATTGCTTTGTTTCAAATCCTTTCCCCCCCCCCCCGCCCCCGCTAAAAGGCCACATTAGACACGATAACAGGAAATAGGTAAACAGGTTTTTCCCAGCTTTTTTTTTTTCCTAAATATAAAAGTAGGCTTCAGAAGTTACCTGTTGCCACTTGTTTTCTTGTTTTCTTCCAAACTGGGGTGTGGAATGAGATGGTTGTCTTAGGCAGCCAGTTTTTGCAAAACAGCAAAGGAAAAAGCAGCAAAACATCATTTTCATTTGCCATACAGGTAGTCCTCGATTTACGACCACAACTGAGCCCTAAATTTCTGTTGCTACGCAAGACAGTTGTTAAGTGAGTTTTGCCGCATTTTACCAACTTTCCTGCCACAGTTATTAAGTAAATCACTGCAGTGAAGTTATTAACTTTTTGGAAGCAAAACGATACAGATAATCTTCAACTTACAACCACAATGGACCCCCACATTTCTGTGGCTAAGCAAGGCAGTTGTTAAGTGAATCACTGTAGTTGTTAAATTAGCAATGTGGTTGTTAAGTGAATCTGGCCTTCCCATTGACTTTGCTTGTCAGAAGGTCGCGAAAGGGGATCACGTGACCACAGGACACTGCAACCGTCATAAATAGTAATCTTCTGAATTTTGTTTGAATTTTGATGATGAGACTATGGAGATGCTGCAATGGTCATAAGTTTGAAAAATGGTCATAAGAAGTGGTGGGAATTTCACATATTCTTGCCACCGGTTCACTGCACGCGCATGTGCCTTCCGCACACGCGCCCGGCCTTCCACGCATGCTCTTTGCTTACGCGCACTCCTTCCATGCATGTGCCTGGCCTCAAAAACATGGCTAAATAGGACGTCTTTATGCCGGGGCAGGCGGGTTGCGGGTTGTGGCACCTGCAATCTCCACAATGGGTTCGCTTGAACTGGTGTGAACTGGCTGAATATCACCACTGGTCATAAGTCACTTTTTTTCAGTGCTGTTGTAACTTCGGACGCAGTGGTGGGTTGCCCCTGGTTCGGACCAGTTCGCAAGAACCGGTAGTAAACCCAGCAGGAGGCTCCACCCACTGACCCGGATGTCATCAGGAAGTTGAGCGAAGCGCGTGCGCGCGTGGGACCCCATTGCAAACCAGGAGTAAAGATAAGTAGAACCCACCCCTGTTCGGGCAGTCACTAATTGGATTGTCGTAAATTGACGACTATCTGTATCTCCTTAGAATCAATCTTATTGTCTTTTATTATTTTTTTATCGTTGTGTTTTTTAAAAATTTCTCTCCAGGCAGAGGAAGTGCCTTTGTTGATACTCTGAAATCTTTAAAAGGCTATTTTTGAAGCCTCTGGACAAACGATAGCAGTTTATCTGCACACTATCAGAGACTCCTGGAGTTTGGTCTTAGAAAAGCATGATTCATTGTAGTTGTTCTTAAGAAGGAGCCTCGAGACCATTAGCAGCGTAAAAGCAGACAAACAATTCAGTCAAAACAAAGATAAAATCTATATCTGAGCGAACGATAAAAACGTAATTAAAAAAAAACAGCAATTGAAAAAATAAACTCTCAAACTAGCCATCCATTTATATCAGGGAAGAGAAAAAAATAAAAATAAAACTCCCACCAAAGCCTGGAGCAGATTTTTGTCTTATGATCTCATTCCATTATTTCACTCTTAATTATCAGACTGGAACATCAGTTTCAGAGACCAAAGAGACAACACATTGCATTGAAGGTATTTCTCTGCAGACATGTTCTCTCCCTCTCCCTCTCCCTCTCCCTCTCCCTCTCTCTCTCTCTTTCTCTCTCTCTCTCTCTCTCTGTCTGACAGACAGACAGACAGACAGACACACAAACCAAACACCCCTCTGACTCCTTATGACTCTTTTTAAGCATAAGTCACTCTCAAAAACTGTGGCAAAGATGGGTTCCTTTCACTACTATTATTTCCAACCAGCATGATTGGTTTTCTTAGTTTTTTGTTGCACTTTTACAGGGTGTCAGCAAGAGTGACGGACAACAAAATCAGGAAGGCAGCTGCAATAATGCCATCAAATCTACCCTCTCAACTTTTTTTTTATTTCCATTTGTCAGCATCTCTCGCCTTTTAACAGAATTACGGAGTTGGAAGGGACCTTGGAGGTCTTCTAATCCAACCTGCTGCTGAGGCAGGGAACCCTACGCCATTTTAGACAAATGGTTGTCCAATCTTTTCTTAAAAACTTCCAGTGTTGGAGTGCCCTCAACTTTTGGAGGCAAGTCGTTCGACTGGATAATTGGATAACTGGATAACTGACAGGAAATTTCTCCTCAGTTCTAGGTTGCTTCTCCCCTTGATTAGTTTCCATCCATTGCTTCTTGTCCTGCCCTCAGGTGCTTTGGAGAATAGCTTGACCCTCCTCTTCTTTTATTTGTTAGATCTATATCCTGCTTTTTGGGTACAGTGGGTTTGCTTAATGACTGTGGTGTTCACTTAGTGACCACGGTGTCTATTTAACGACCGCTAAAAATAAGTTCATAAAATTGGATGCAGTCACATGGTGGCACAACTTATGACTGGAATTCCAGATTTAATTAAGGTTGTAAGTTGTGGACTATCTGTATAGGAAGCCATATAAATAGGCAGCCATATAGATCCTGTAAACTAACTTGACTGACTGACTGACTGACTGACTAAATAACTCCAGGCTACTTACATGAGGATTTCCATTCATGTGATCCCCACAAACACATCCCTGTGAGACAGGAGCCAATTGTGAGTGAATGGGGGAACGATGAATCTCACATCATGCCAACATGATCGAAGCTTTGCCTCTTTTCTACGAATGAAGCTTAGATGTGATGTCACTTTTGCCATTTTGGCAAATATGATTGGCCTGCAGGCATCTCTGCTCTGAAGTTAGGGAATGGGGGGAAGGACTGTCTAAAGGGCCTCTGGTGGCTCAGACTGGTAAGACAGTCTGTTATTAACACAGCTGCTTGCAATTACTGCAGGTTCAAGTCCCACCAGGCCCAAGGTTGACTCAGCCTTCCATCCTTTATATAAGGTAGGTAAAATGAGGACCCAGATTGTTGGGGGCAATAAGTTGATTTTGTATATAATATACAAATGGATGAAGACTATTGCTTAACATAGTGTAAGCCGCTGTGAGTCTTCGGAGAAGGGCGGGATATAAATGCAAATTAAAAAAAAAATCATCCAGGGACTATTTATTTATTTAGCGTATGGCATATCATATGTGGAGTGGCAATATATGGTAACATTTCTTCTAGATTAGTAAAACACAATAAGATATAAACATTAAAAGGTCTAGCTATCTATTATGAACAGACGTTCAAATACCAATGTCTAGGCCAGTGGTAGTCAACCCGGTCCCTACCACCCATTAGTGGGCATTCCAGCTTTCATGGTGGGCAGTAGGGGTTTTGTTCGATACTGAAGCACTTTCCTTTTTTTTTAATTTAATTGACTTTTTAAAAAAATTTCATAGCCTTATTTAAAAACATTTTCATTAGGTTTTCATAATATTCCCCATGACAATTTAAACTTGTGAAAATATACTATTTGTATCACCCGCGCATAAGTTTAGTTCATGTTATATAAGTGAAACTAAATGACGCTATAGTGCGACTGCAAACAAAAGAGCCTTGTCCCAGAATAGCTCGTGTATTTCCCACCACACCACCCAGCTGTAACAGACAAGCAGAGCTGGTAGCCGGCGCCCCCCCAACCCAATTCCATGATGCGTGACAGGCATGCGCAGACGACAATACACGGCGCATTACTGTGGAACCAGTGGGCGATTAGAAAATTTTACTACTAACAGAGATACAAAAGTGGGCGGTAGGTATAAAAGGTTGACTACTCCTGGTCTAGGCCCTCTAACTATTGAAGTACGGCATGGTTTATATTTAAAAGAAAAAATCAGATGCTGGACCAATATACTGTATGCCCTCAGCTTGCAGCCGGTTACAATGTGATCTATAGTTTGACATGGGTCCCCGCAGTCACACTGAAGGGAGGATACTAAGTCTAGTGGCATAAGGTATTTAGTTGTGAGCAGAGGAGTGGAGGACTCTTCTCGTGAAATATCTTCGGACACACTCAATTGTATTAATGTCTGATATGTGGTGTGGGGGTTCCAGACAGATGAGCTGTATTAAAGAACTGGTTTAGCAAATGTTTTGTATGCTCTAGTTAGTAGTACTATATTACCGGAGAAGAAGCGATGCAAGATTAGGTTTACAACCCTTAATGCCTTTTTGGCAATGTTGTTACAGTGGACTTTGGCACTTAGATCATTAGATATGAGTATTCCAAGGTCCTTGACAGAGTGAGGATCATCTACAAGGTTGTGTCCACTCAGCTTGTTTTTTGTGTTCTGATTCTTTTTGCCAATGTGTAAGACAGAGCATTTGTTGGTTGAGATTTGAAGTTGCCAATTGTTTGACCATCCTGACACATAGTCAAGATCTTTTTGAAGGATAGCAGCATTGTCGGTGGTGTTGAATAGTTTTACATCATCAGCGAAGAGAACACAGTTGCTTATAATATGATCGCAAAGGTCATTTATGTATAAAGAGTGTGGGTCCTAGAACGCTGCCTTGGGGGACATCGCTATTAACAGGTGCAGTATTTGATAGGGCACTCCCTATTTTGACCACTTGTTATCTGTTTGACAGGAACGCAGCTATCCAATTATGCAGGGGTCAAGAGATGCCATAGAATTTTAGTTTTAGAAGTAGTTTGTCGTGTACCACTGAATCAAAGGCTTTACAGAAGTCTATGTAAATTGCGTCCATTGCTTTGTTTGCCCTGATCGAGTTGTGTAGTCCATATGTTTTTGCAGTGTAGAAATTGTAGATTACAGGATAATTTTTTTCTGAAACCAAATTGTTTGTTAGAGAGTAGGTTGTTTGTTTCTAAGTGGAGGGTGATGGATTGGTTGATGATTGATTCCATGACTTTGCAGGTGACGCAGCATAAAGAGATTGACCTGTAATTTTCAACTAGGCTGGGGTCTCCCTTTTTGAAGATAGGGATGACTGTGGCTAGTGACCATAGGTTGGGTCCTGAAAGATTTTTTGAAGATTATGCTTAGAGGTTCAGATATGGCAAAGGAAAGCTTTTTTAAGAAGTATGCACATAGTCCATCAGGTCCGATAGATAGAGATGGTTTTAGGCTGCAAAGGGCCTTTTCAACGTTATCTTCTGTGAAATCTACTTGTGTTAGATTGTTGTGATTATCTGTGGTACGACTACGAAATGTTGGGCATGAGCCGTTGCTGTTTACAAAGACTGAGCCGAAGAATGTGTTAAAAAAGATTGGCTTTAACTGCTTCATCATTACATTCTTTACTGTTTAAAGGAAAAATTCTGCCCTCTCTGAGGCTCGAACTCAGGACCTTCAGATTATGAGACTGACGCGCTGCCTACTGCGCTAAGAAGGCACATATATTGCATCATATTGATTTTCCTTAGAACGGAATAAAAATTGAGATAGTATGAGTTTTTGTTCAGCTTTAGGCTCGAAGCCAGCTGGGTGACCTTGGGCCAGTTCCTCCTTCTCTCTCTCAGCCTTTGGAAGATGACAAGAGCAATCCACTCCCAAAATCTTGCCAAGAACATTTCATGGTCTTATCCAGGCAGTCACTGGGAGTCAGCACTGACTCATACATATTAGATTACAGTTTGTGTTGAACTACACTATACAGATTCAGTATAGACTGGAAGTTTCATGAATAGAATAGAATAGAATAGAATAGAATAGAATAGAATAGAATAGAATAGAATAGAATAGCAGAGTTGGAAGGGACCTTGGAGGTCTTCTAGTCCAACCCCCTGCTTAGGCAGGAAACCCTATACCATTTCAGACAAATGGTTATCCAATCTTTTCTTAAAAACTTCCAGTGTTGGAGCATTCATAACTTCTGGAGGCAAGTTGTTCCGCTGATTAATCATTCTAACTGTCAGGAAATTTCTCCTTAGTTCTAGGTTGCTTCTCTCCTTGATTAGTTTCCACCCATTGCTTCTTGTCCTGCCCTCAGGTGCTCTGAGATACTGGAACATCATGTGTCTTCTTCAAACTGATATCCTCCATACAAGCTGAGCTTGGCATTCAGAAAGGTGCTATGGGGAGAATGTGAGGAACGAGGAAGGGGGGTAATGTAATGCCAGTTTTTTCCTCAAAGTTGGCAACTTTAAGAGACGTGAATCCTAACTCTCAGAAGTGGCTGAGGGAATTCTGGGAGTTGAAGTCCACTTAAAGTTGCCACGTTTAAAACAGACATATGTACACGTGATTTAAACAGGAGTAATTACACAGAGATAAACCACTACAAAAATCGGGTGACAACCACCAACTGGAAATCTGGACTTGGTGAGAAAATATGTGTCCTTTTATATTTGCATTACAGGTAGCCCTCGACTTAACAACCATTTGTTTAGTGACATTTGAGGTCACAGTGCCACTGAAAAAAGTGACTTAACAACCAATCCTCACGCTTATGACCATCGTAGCATTCCCCGTGGTCAAAATGCAAGGGTTTGGCATCTGGCATGCATTTATGACAATTGCACTGCCCTGGGATTGTGTGATCACCTTTTGTAACCTTCCCGGCCAGTTTTGACAAGCAAAGTCAATGGGGAAAACCAGATTTGCTTAACAACCAGATGATTCACTTAACAACTGCAGTGATTCATTTAACAACAATGGCAAAAAAGGTCATAAAATGGGACACCATTCATTTAATTGTCTTGCTTCATGACGGAAATGTTGGGCTCAATTGTGGTCGTAAGTCGAGAACGACCTGTGCTACGTTCAGAAGACAGGAAGTGTCTAGTACAGCGCAATGATCTGGAATCTTCTCTACTTCTCCCTCATCAGAATCCACCTGAATACCCCATTGAATTATGGATTGAAGCTGGAATGAATGTTAGGAATTATCTGCCTTAGGAAGGGCCGGGATATTTACGGGACCGCCTGCTGCTACCGAATACCTCTCACCGACCCGTGCGCTCTCACAGAGAGGGACTCCTCAGGGTGCCGTCTGCTAGTCAGTGTCGTTTGGCGACGCCCAGGGGAAGGGCCTTCTCTGTGGGGGCTCCCACCCTCTGGAATGAACTCCCCCCAGGACTTCGTCAACTTCCGGACCTCCGAACCTTCCGCCGCGAGCTTAAAACATATCTATTCATCTGCGCAGGACTGGATTAGATTTTAAATTTATACGGGTTTTAATGGGTTTTATTATTTATATTGTTCTTTTTAATTATTTGGCTGTGTAGAATAAGTTTTTTAATCAATATTTTATTCTGTATTTATATGTACCTTTTTATTTGCCTGTGAACCGCCCTGAGTCCCTAGGGAGATAGGGCGGTATACAAATACGATAAATAAATAAATAAATAAATAAATAAATAAACTGGCACTTATTTGCAAAGATACAGACGGAGCCTAAAGGAAGTTTGCATAGATTAAATACTCCTGCCTTACTAGCAAACAACGTCGGCGCCATTCCACTTCAGAACCCAGGAAAAAGCTTTGCGCACCTGTGTCTTTTTTCCAGCTTTACCCCCAAAACCGCCTCTTGTCCCCTTCACAGGGCCTCAGTTGCGAGCCAGTGAGGAGTGTGGGAAGGGGAGGGGGAGAGATGTTCCCCCATCCATTTATTTGACTCCCGTTGTCAAGGACCCGCTGTTGAAAGCAATCAGCTGATCTTCCCAAGAAAAGGGAAGGCGCTTGGCGGGGTTGCTAGGCTGCGCTCCTTCTTTGCAAAACTCCAGCAATAACTTCGTAGTAGCAGAATTCCTTGCTCAGGGTAGGGGAACCCGCAGAATTTCGTGGCGCCTTAAAGAACAACAACTGCATTGTCACGCAGACGTTTGTGAATCAGTCTGTTTGAGCTGCAATGCAAAACTGGGAAGATTCACATATCCACACACAAATTTGTCTTTGCAGGCTCACTTATTGTTCACTCAGCCATGAGTTGCCTAATTAATTCCATTTTCTAGCTTCACTTACCATCCTGAACTACAAATTAAGCACCCTGTTGAGTCTATACCAGGGCCGTCTTAACAGGCAAAGCAATGTACTGGGGCCCCTACGACAACTACTCACAGGAATAAAAATGCAAATGGTTGATAAAATTAAATGTATATTTGCATGCTAGTATTAATAAAAAAATGCAGTAAAATGTAATAAATATGTTGCTGTATTTATATGATACAAGGTGCATTGAAGGGTTAATATACAAAGATTAGTATGGGGCCCCTATGCTTGTGGGGCCCATGGGCAAGTGCCCATTAAGACAGTCCCATCTGTGCCCATCAAGACCCGTTAAGTGCACATCGTGAAGTGCCCATCAAGACCCATTAAGACAGTCCTGGTCTATACAACACGCTAGGGTCAACTGTGGTTAGTTACTTCTGTGGAACCCACCATAGGGTTCATTTCCCGGTAAGAGTAAGGCTGCATCCTGGTTTAATGTGCGCTTTCTAATTTCCAGCTTTCTGGAAGAAGCCATTTTGTAATACCCACGTATGAAGAGGAGACGGCGGGAGAGAGGAAGTCTTGCAGCGGCTTATAGAATAACTGATTTATTTTTGTCTTTTCTGTTAATTTATAACCCTGTCTGGGAATATATGGAGAGAGGTAAGGAGATCTAACAGCAGTTAGGACAATTAATCAAACGGAACAGCTCGCCTTCAGAAGTTGTGGGTGCTCCATCACTGGAGGTTTTTAAGAAGAGACTGGGCAACCATTTGTCTGAAATGGTGAAGTCCCCTGCTTGAGCAGAGAGTAGACTAGAAGACTTCCAAGGTCCCTTCCAACTCTGTTATTATGTTCTGTTCAGAGAACCGAGGCCCAATTGCTACTACTGGCCCTTTCAGGCTGACTTCCCTCACACAACATCTTAATCTGGTCAGGTTGCGCTCTTCTGACTTTGGGGCTATGTCCAGTGGTGGGATTCAGCCAGTTCGCACCTATTCGGGAGAACCGGTTGTTAACTTTCTAAGCAGTTCAGAGAACCTTGTTGAAAGAAATCTCATTTTGTTTTTTTCTCACTTTACAGGGCTAATCCTGTAAGGAAGGCAGGAAGGAAACATTCTGGTGTTGTTTCTAGCCTCATCTTTATTGCCCTGCTTACAGAAACTGCCGCTCTGGTTAACCCTTATTACATTGTAACAGCTAAGGGGAAGCGCCCATTGATGTGAGTGAGGTTGGGTTGGCCACGCCCACACAGTCACATGACCACCAAGCCACGCCTACCCAGCTGGTCATTAGGGCAGAGAACTGGTTTTTAATTATTTGAATCCCACCACTGGCTATGTCCATTTATTCATCTTGGAAACTATCATGGGTTCATTCGGAAAAAGGAGCATGACACACAGAAGATTTTATTTTATTTTGTCAATCATATATAAGATAACAGGTAAAAGTATAAACATAAATTGGATACATGAAAAGAGTAAGTAAAAAGGGCCGTGGTGGCTCAGGCTGTAAGATAGCCTGTTATTAAAACACAGCTGCCTGCAATTACTGCAGGTTCTAGTCCCACCAGGCCCAAGGTTGACTCAGCCTTCCATCCTTTATAAGGTAGGTAAAATGAGGACCCAGATTGTTGGGGGGGCAATAAGTTGACTTTGTAAATATACAAATAGAATGAGACTATTGCCTTACACACTGTAAGCCGCCCTGAGTCTTCGGAGAAGGGCGGGATATAAATGTAAATTAAAAAAAAAAAAGGAATATTAGGACAGGGACGGTAGGCACGCAGGTGCACTTATGCACGCCCCTTACAGAGACCTCTTAGGAATGGGGTGAGGTCAACAGTAGACAGTTTAAGCTTAAAGTTTTGGGGGTTTGGGAAAGAAACTACAGAGTCAGGTAGTGCATTCCAGGCATTGACCACTCTGTTATTGAAGTCGTATTTTTTTTGCAATCGAGTTTGGAACGGTTTACCCTGAGTTTGTATCTATTATTTGCTCGTGTATTGTTGTGGTTGAAGCTGAAGTAGTTGTTGACAAATAAGACATTTTGTTAGGTAATTTTATGTACTATGCTTAGGTCAGATTGAAGTCTGCATAGTTCTAAGTTGTCTAAGCCCAAAATTTGGAGTCTGGTGGCATAAGGTATTTTATTGCAGGTAGAGGAGTGGAGGACTCTTCTTGTAAAATATCTCTGGACTCTCTCGATTGTATTTATGTCCGATATGCATATTTGTTTTACATTAAAGACTATCTGTATATAAAAGACAGGGAGGAAAAGGGTGCAACCCCCCCATTTCCCTCTTGCCAGTTGGATTTACAACCTTGGGCAGGAAAATTCCAGAGGATGATTAAAAAAAAAAAATCTCAGAGGGTTGCTACAATGGTATGATTAAAGCTCCACCTACTTTTTATGTTCGTATGACAGATGTCAAGGTTCCAAGTAATACACCCATTGCAAATAGAACTCCGAGGCAAGTAGTTGTCTAGCTTCACTTCCTACAGCACAGCCGCGATGATAAATTGGCTGGACATTTTGGCTACTTAAAGACTCTGCGCTTAGCCAGGTGACAATTTTGGTGGCCAAAAATGAAAACAGAAATTTGATTGCATCGTTTCAGTTCCCATCTTGATACTTTTGATTATACCATACAGACTTTGGGATTTCCTTGTGGTCTCCCATCCAAAGACAAGAAATCCAATCCTGGCCATGTTTTGAGGTGAGCCATGATTAGTTCGACGCTACCACTTCACAATTATGTGACACTAATTGTCGTGTCCATTAATCTACCTCTCAGATTGGTTGAAAGGTTTTGAACTGGGCAAATGCTTTCGTACAGTAATTTTTAATTGTGTCCTACTAACTTTCACTCTTCACCAATTATGTATCTTCCAGTCCAGAGAGGCATAGCATCAATTCCAGGATGAGAACAGGATCTAACTCATTCCTGAAGCCAGGAAACAAGGGGTTTGAGTATAGTATGACTCACTGTGATGTCCCAGATGCATTACTTTTGGCCCAAAATTATGAGTAACATTTCTGATTGAAAGTTGCAGGGGTCCCATTCTGAAAATCATATTCGCCCAGAGGAAAAAAAATGAACTCTGTTTCTTGGCCCAGACCACAAAAAAACCCCAACACATTAAAATTATTGCTTTCCTCTTTACAATTGAGAATTGTTTTAATAAAAAATGCAAGTAGCATTCACAATGTTTTTTTTAACTCCACATTTGTGTGACATGTACATGTCAAAGGGACCCTCTCTGGTCTGGATGTAACATTCTAACCCAATACTTTAGGATAAACACTATTTAAGATGGCTAAGCCAAAGATTAACCATCGCTTGGTAATTAAGGTGAAATTTGCTCAATTCACACAGCATACATAAATTGAATAAACTGAATAAACCATGCTAGCTTAGCTTGAAGCACAACCCTAGGCAATGATTTTAGTGTACATTCTGCCTGGCGTTCCCATCCTGCGTCCCATTCTTTGTCTAAATTGGTGCCATGGGCACTTTACTGAATTCACTGTTAAGCTATAATCTTTGGCAATTCCCAGTTCACCAGGGGTAATTTCATTGCCATTAAGACACTGTGTTCCTGCTCAAAAGATTAATGGCATCAGGGAGCTTTTATTGGCGTTCTTCCTCATGCCTTCTCTAAACACCCAGTGTATCAGGGAAGGAAATCTTCAATCTTCCAGATAGGACTGAACTACAACTTTAGAGTCCTACCAGCGGGTGTTATAGTTCAGCAACACCCAGGTCAGTTTCCCAGCTCACTTTTCGGTGCAGGAATATATTGCTGACAGACATCACAAGTAATAAATGGGCCAAGTGACTGTCCCTAGGTCACCTAGACAGTTTTCATGCCAATGGCAGGGGTAGAACTCAGAGCTTCCTGGTGATTGGCTCATCCAGCTTCATGCCTAAGGAGGGATTAGACCTCCCAGCTTCCTGTTTCCAGCCCAGCACCTTAACCACTAGACCGGTGTTGGCTTCCCGGTGTGCATGCATGGGAGCATTGGAAACCAGAAGATCAGTTCCCCGGTGCGAGCTTCCAGTGTCCGGCGTAAACGAAGACTAGCTGGCCGGTGCAGATGCACACGCCGGCAACTGAGCTTCCCGGTGCACACATGTGCACCAGGGAGCTGCTCTTCCAGTTTCCGGCACTCCTGCATGCATGAAGGCCAGCTGGCTGGCACACATGTGCACGCCTGAACCTGGAAGTGCAACGGGCAACGGCTGGTGTGCCTGGAGAGACGGGTGTGTCTGCCTTAGTTTCGCCATCACGGCACTAGACCAAACTGGCAAGTCAGTGGGTAACTGAGCAAGTACATGAATTGATGAATGGGAGGCAGACAAAAACACTAAGTGACTTGTGTGCTTGTAACCCAGAAAGAATGAGGACGGGTAAGATTCATCTGGGTGTAAGTCAGGGGTGAAATGCTCCCGGTTCGGACGGGATCACTCGATTCGGTAGTGATGGTGGCGGGTGGTTTGGAGAACCAGTAGCAAAAATCCCTGCCCTCCCCTGCCCCAGCTGAGCCACGCGATCATCAGAGGTTGTTTTTTTTTACTTTTAAAAGCATTTTTTCTTCGGCTGAAAAAATGCTTTTAAAAGTAAAAAAAAAAGCCTCTGATGATCGTGCGGCTCAGCTGGGATCATCAGAACCCTTTAAAAGCATTTTTTTCTACAACCTCTTCGGCCGAAGAGGTTGTAAAACAAAAGCTTTTAAAAGGTTCTGGCAATCAGACAACACAGCTGGGATCGTCAGAACCCTTTAAAAGCTTTTTTTTCCTCTGGCAATCCCAGCTGAGTTGCCTGATCGCCAGAACCTTTTAAAGCATTTTTTACAACCACTTTGGCCCAAGAGGTTGTAAAAAAAAGCTTTTAACACTAAAAAAAAAAAGTTGGCCATCCCCACCCAGTCACATTACCCCCCTACCAAGCCACGTCCACAGAACCGGTAGTAACTAATTTTACATTTCACCCCTAGTGTAAGTAAAATGGTTGATGAAAAAGGAAATGTTGAATTTTCACACTATCCTCTAAGGCTACCAGAAGATGCATCTAGTATGTGCCCCTTCTTTTCATGTTACTGTCAACCATATAAGACAGATCAGACTAAGAAACCAATAGATCAGTATTACTTTTACGAGTAGTCCTCAATTAGCGACTGCCTCATTTAGCAACTGTTTGTGGTTATGATGGTGATACAACAACCAATCCTTGTGTGTGTGACTTTCGCAGGTCTGTAAAGCAAAGGAAAGCTGAAGTGAGATCAGTCACAGTTTTCTTTAGTAATTGCTTTGCTTAACAACTGAGTTTCCAGTCCCAATTGAGATCGCTAAATGAGGACTGCTTGTATTGGAACAGCTTGTGAGAAGAGAAATATATCCATTGGAAAGTTGCAGGTAATAAGGCCTAGGAATGGGCTTGCAGGCCTCGCTGAACCAAAGTTTTAAACTAACATAATTGCAAAATGTACCAGATGTATTTTTAATATGCTGACTAGTGTGCTGTATTTTCTGCAAAGTATGTAAAGGTAAAGGTAAAGGATCCCCTCGCACATATGTTCTAGTTGTTCCCAACTCTAGGTGGTGGTGGTGCTCATCTCCGTCTCAAAGCCGAAGAACCAGCGCTGTCCGAAGACATCTCCGTGGTCATGTGGCCGGCATGACTAAACACCAAAGGCGCACAGAACGCTGTTACCTTCCCACCAAAGGTGGTCCCTATTTTACTACTTGCATTTTTTACGTGCTTTCGAATTGCTAGATTGGCAGAAGCTGGTACTTGTATGGATTTAGAACAGGAAGAATGAGACGGTGGGAAAAGAGGAACTGAAAGTAACAAATAGCTGAGAGCTTCAAATGTACACAGGTGTTTGCAGAGAGTGACGGTCAGTAAGAATGTAAGAAAGAACAGGGAAGTGAAACTATGGAATGTGTATATCAGTAAAAAAGAAGGTATAAGAAATGTGACTTGAGATGGGAATGGTGTCCTTTGCCCAAAAGCAGTCCTTGTAGGATCTGCTATGTGTCATTGAACCCCATCTCAATGGTTTAATAATGTAAGTTTTGTCGTGAAATTGCACTGCTATGATGGCTGTTCATGTTCCAAATTGTTCATGAAATAAACCTCTGAATCTTAAAGTAAGATTTATTGCTTGCGGTTTCCTCTTTGGATTTTTTATTGGGATATTTTTATAACAAGTTTTAGAAACCGAATATTGCAAATCTGAATGTGTTTTTCTCTTCTTCTCTTTTATCTTTTTGTGAATTAGGGAGGGGCTTGCCTAAGACATTTTCTCAAATGTTATTTTCTTGATCAGGCACGAAAGCAGTCCTTTTACTCAGAACTCAACGTTTTCCTTTTCATCAGTTCCCATTTTACTCACACCCAGATGAATCTCACCCTTCCTCTTTCTCTCCAGGTTACAAGCCTACAAGTCATTTAGCGTTTTTGTTTGTCTCTCATTCGTCAATTCATGCGCTTGGACGGTTACCCACTGGCAGGCCAGTTTGGGCTAGTGGTTAAGGTGCTGGCCCAGAAATAGGAGATGGAGAATTCTGGTCCCTTCTTAGACATTGAAAGCTGGCTGAGCCATTCAACGGGAGATTCTTGAGTTCTAGCCCTGTCATTGGCATGAAAACTGTCTGGGTGACCTAGGGACAGTCACCTGGCCCATTTATTACTTTATAACTAATATAATAATGCAGGGATGTAAAACTCAAGGCCTGCGGGCCGGATCTGGCCTGCTGGGTGCTTAGATCTGGCCTATAGGCCCACCTTGGAAACAGCGAAGGTCTGGCCCATGGTGCCTCTAAGAGAGCTCGAGAGGGCCATTTTTACTGGCAGAGGGTTGCAAAAACGGTGTTCGAGAGGGCCACATGTGCCCCCCCCAGCTCAATTTTTATTTATTTATTTATTTTTATTTATTTGTCATAACAGTATACATAACCATAAGCATGAAGTATCTATACAACATATAAGTATATATATGTACACAGAGCGGGCCTCCTCAGGGTGCCGTCGACCAAACAATGTAGGTTGGCGGCCCCCAGGGAGAGGGCCTTCTCTGTGGCGGCACCTGCCCTATGGAACGAGTTACCTCCGGGGTTACGCCAACTCCCCGACCTCCGGGCCTTCAAGCGTGAACTAAAGACTTTATTATTTCACCGAGCGGGACTAGCCTAAGAATGTATTTTAGCAAAATTTTAATGGGTTTTTAATCAGTCTTCGACCGTTTTAGTGATTCGGCCACTAAATATTTGTTTTTAAATTGTTTTTTAAATAGTGTTTATTTATTATATTTATATCATAGTGTTATGTTTATTTTAATATTGGCTGTACACCGCCCTGAGTCCTTCGGGAGATGGTGCGGTATAAAAATGTAATTATAAATAAATAAATAAATATATGAGTATAAGCATGTAATAACTATATAAATTGTATATAATGAAGGAAACAGTAGGATAGAAATGGTAGGCATGTTTGTGCTCTTATGCACGCCCCTTATAGACCTCTTAGGAATGGGGTGAGGTCAATAGTAGACAGTTTTTGGTTGAAGCTTTGGGGATTTTGGGAAGAGACCACAGAGTCAGGTAGTGTATTCCAAGCATTAACAACTCTGTTACTGAAGTCATATTTTCTGCAATCAAGTTTGGAGCGGTTAATATTGAGTTTAAATCTATTGTTTTCTCTTGTATTGTTGTGATTGAAGCTGAAGTAGTTTTCAACAGGAAGGACATTGCAATAGATGAGTTGTTATGAGTTAAACACAGTTGTTACGAGTTAAACACAGGTCCTGTCGGAGGCAGAAGGCTACAAAAGGCCGTCATGGCTGAAAACAGAGCTTGGGAGCCTGTTTTCGCTGGCAGAGTTCTCGGGCCACAGGCACCCTCCCCAATATGAATGACATCAAGCTGGGCATGTCTCCCCCAGCCCCCCTGAGGTCAAACACAATCCTGATGTGGCCCTGAATGAAATTGAGTTTGACACCCCTGTAATAACATGTAACTTAAGGCAGGGAACATACATGATGTTCCTTCCTCCTCTTTTTCCCACAACAACAACCCTGTGAGGTGGTTTGGGTTCAGAGACAGTGATAATGCATAAGGCTGGATTAGAACTCAGATTCTTGGTTTCTAGCCTGGTGCCTTCACCACAAGACCAAACTGGCTCTATAGAGCTTTATAGATAATAACCAGCACTCTGAATTTGTACCTGGTAGCAAACCAACAACCATCTGAAGTGTTACATGGGGCATACAATTTTCTGGATTTTATCTTTTATTTATTTTTTATTTCTTTCAGATTAAAGAAGTTTTTGACCATTGTATTATATGACGTTCAGAACCCTATGTAAGATAAGTAAATGGACATATCTTATGGAGATTGTGAGTCATGGTTGTCCCAAAGGTGCTTTTTCACCTTTGGTTTGCTTGAAGAACATTTCACGTCTCATCCAAGAAGCTTCTTCAGTTTTGCCAGAAACTGACAAAAGAGCACTTATTGGCATAAATAAATGGACACCAAGCCATGACCATTACTACTGTTCCCACTGCATTCTGGATCAGTTGAAGCTTCCAGATAGAATGGAATGGAATGGATGTAATAGAATAGAATAGAATAGAATTTTATTGGCCAAGTGTGATTGGACACACAAGGAATTTGTCTTGGTGCAGAATGCTCTCAGTGTACATAAAAGAAAAGATACATAAGATACAACACTTAATGATAGTCATAGGGAACAAATAAGCAATTGAACCATACTAGGAAACAATCAATATCAATATTGATAATATTCAATATTAGTATTAATATTAGTATTAATATTAATAGATAATCTTCATGCTCAGCCTTGCATGCAGCACCTTGCCTTAGTCAAGCAGTCAGGTGACTAGGGATTGAGTTGACATAAAGTTTACTGGGGAAGACCCACTGCAAGTAACATTTTCAGTGCCATTGTAAGTTGGAACCCTTGCTAAACAAATGGTTGTAAGTCAGGGACTATCTCTATACTGTCCTAGGTTTTGATTTTATTGTATTTTATTTATATCCCACCTTTATTATTTTTATAAATACTCCTACTTCCTTATTCTTTATAGTCGGCTTTGCAACTGGAAGCTTGTTGGGGGGCAGAAATCCTTCTTTTGCAATTTGCGAAGCTCTCCCCGCCCGGATGGCACTAAATCAAACCCTTTATATAGTAAATTAGGCGCTCTTTATCTCTTCCCTTTAGTTGGGGGTGGGGGGAAATCCAAGTCGTGGAGGACCCCTCCTCTCTCTTCCTGAGCCAGTTTGTGTGGGAAATCTATAAGGAAGATAAATATAATGTCCCCGTCGTGACGTCTCACATGGAAGCCCCGGGAGAGAGGCAGGCGGGGTCCGGGAAAAGCCAGAAGGAGACCCATCCGAGTGTTGGAGCGGCGCAACTTGCTTTTGAGATCCCGCGTGGCCTCCGCTCGGTTCTCCCTTCCTCCTTCGCAGCCACACGCCAGCGACCCCCAAACCAGAGGCCTCTCGGGGGAGCTGCGAGCGCTCGCCGACAGCTGAGCAGGAAGGCGCGCGAGTTAATTTCAGAGCCGAGAGAGAGAGAAAGAGAGAGAGGGAGGGAGAGGAAAGGAAGGAAGGAAGAAAGAGAAAGAAAGAAGAAAAAGAAAGAGGGAAGGGGGGGAGGGAGAAGGAAGGAAGGGAGAAAGAGAAAGAAAGTGAAAGAAAGGAAGGAAAGAAAGAAAGAAAGAAAGAAGAGGAGGAGGAGAAGAAAGGAAGGAAGGAAGGAAGAGAAAGAAAGTGAAAGGAAGGAAAGAAATAAATAAAAGGAAAAGAAAGAAGGGAGGAGGAGGAGAAGAAAGGAAGGAAGGAAGGGAGAAAGAAAGAAAGTGAAAGGAAGGAAGGGAGAAAGAGAAAGAAAGTGAAAGAAAGGAAGGAAAGAAAGAAAAGAAAAAGAAAGAAGGCAGGGAGGGAGGGAGAAGAAAGGAAGGAAGGAAGGGAGAAAGAAAGAAAGTGAAAGGAAGGAAGGGAGAAAGAAAAAGAAAGAGGAAGAAAGGAAGGGAGAAAGAAAAAGAAAGAAAGAGAGAAAGAAGGGAAGGAGGGATGGAGGGAGAGAGAGAGAGAAGGAACGAATGAAGGAAGGGACAAAGAGAGAGAAATAAAAGAAAGGCAGGCAGGCAGGAACGGAGAAAGGGAAAGGAAGGAAAGAAAGAAAGAAAGAGAAAAAGAACGAAAGAAAGGGAGAGAGAAGGAAGGAAAAAAGGAAGAGAAAAAAGAAAGAAAGGAAGGGAGAGAGAGAAAGGAAAGGAAAGGAAAGGAACGGAGGGAAGAGAGGCGGGGAGGCATCCACGGCTCCGCATTCGCCGCCACCCGGCCACTGCTGAGCGAGTCCCCGCCTCGCCAGCGCCGCGAAAAGGGGGTTTATGCAAATCCCGGATGAGATCAGCCGCGAGCAACTGGCTGCCAACTCCGGAGCGGCGCTCCCTCCCTCGCCAGTTACGTGCCGGGGGGGCAGCGGGACGCGGCGCTCTCGGCAGGGCCGGTTCCCACGTCTCCTTCTCTCGGTCGCTCGCTCTCGCCCGTGCAACTCCCCGCCGCCGCTCCTCGGCTTGGATACCCGCGGGCGGGCCGGGGCCAAGAGCCGGAGGTGGTCTCGGCGGAAGGGATTCCTGGGTTTTTCCAGCCGTTTGGGAGCTGGTCGCATTTTACGCCCCGCTGTTGGAGAGAAGAGCCGAGGAAAAGGTAAATCGCGGGGCTTCGGGCGACCTCGGACCGTGAGTGGGACGCGGGGCAGGGCTCGCTCGCTCGCTCGCTTCCCGGCGCTGCCTTGGTTTGAAACCCAGAGTCACCTGCTGTGGACTTAGCGGCGGGGACGGCGGTGGAAGTGGACTCCGAGCGGGAAGAAATTAGGGCTGGGCGCGACTTGAGGACAGACTTTGCTTCGTGTCGCGTTTTTAATCCAGAAGGCGCGAGGGGTTCTTGAACGAGACAGTGTTCCTGACCATGGACAGAGTGCCTTCCTCTCAATGTTCAGAACTAACTGTCTGTGGAACAGATTCTCAATCATCCAGGTCGTGGTTGTCTCAAGGGGGCTTCTTTTTCAAGAGGGCAACTGGACTTTCTGGTTTTTTTCCTTTGGAGACGTTTTGCTTTGGAAGGTGTCCTTCTTTCAGAGCTGAAGAAGCTTCTTGGATGAGAAGCGAAATGTCTTCAAAGAAAAACCAGAAAGTCCAGTTGCTTCTTGAAAAAAAAAAAAAGCCCCCTTTGGGTTCAGAACCAAGGCAAACATGACCCGGAATAGACAGCTTCGTTGGATGGTCCGGCACACACTTGTGCTAAATCATCATGGATTTGATTGGATTTTGGTTTGCTGTGCTGGGAGATCCCAGATTGATGGTTTAACAGAGATTTATTTTGAGTGGCCTTGAGTGGTTAATGAAGCCACAGTTCTGTGCAATAGACCTGAGTTGGGTGCCTAACTTGTTTGTCACATAAAAGTACTCAAAATTATACCTGCTGGAAAGTAACGCCTACACAAAATGGTTTCAGGTGTATCTCGGGCAGATTCGCGTTCTTTGCTTCGTTTCGCCCAGGGCCGTTTTTTGTTGGGTTTAATTCCTTATAAAAAAAAAAAACCGGTTGCAGGGAAATACTGGAATGTATATTTACATATAAAACCCACGTGAGGTGGAGTTGCTCGCCCAATTGCACAGGGAATTTCATCTTATCTGAAGACAACCTTAGCCCTTCCTGCTTTCTCTGTTTTCCTGCATTTTGGGAGACAGATATTTGAGGGAGGCGTGACTTTCTGCATCTGGATTGAGAAATCAATACCAATCTGCAATTCCCACTGTGGGAAATTTAGACTGGCTTCCGCACCCTCTAATCTAATCTAATCTAATCTAATCTAATCTGGGGGATTGGACAGATGGGAGCAGGGGTGAAATCCAGCAGTTTCTGACAGGTTCTGGAGAACTGGTAGCGGAAATTTTGAGCAGTTCAGAGAGCAGTTCAGAGAACCGTTAGCGGAAATTTTAAGTAGTTCAGAGAACCGGCAAATACCACCTCTGGCTGGCCGCAGAGCTGAGTGGGAATGGAGATTTTGCAGTATCCTTCCCCTGCCACTCCTACCGAGCTACACCACGCCTACCAAGCCACGCCCACAGAACCGGTAGTAAAAAAAATTGGATTTCACCACTGGATGGAAGGGACCAAAAGGTTATCATTTCCAAGTTTTCTCTCATTTCCTTTTTTTTGTTTGTTTGTTAGTGAGGCCATCCGTTTTTCAAAAGGCAGGTAGATTCGCAACTTTTGTCATTCCTTCGTGTTGTGTGTGTGTGTGTGTGTGCGTGTGCAAAGAATATGGTCATTTGTCCAGGAACAAAAAAGTTTATATTAGAAACCTATCTTGGATCGTCAGTAACTGAGTTTAAACCTGCTTGGGATAAAACCACCTGACAAAAATTTTTAAAAAATCAAATAAAAATAATAATTAAAAATGGTGAATGAATAAGTAAATAAACACAGAAAACCAAAACAACCAAAAAGCATGAGAGGAAACTCAGTGGACTACTAGATCTTTTTCTGCTGTCAGCTTTCTGTGTGTTTAAAAATTCCCTGGTGCTGCAAAAAAGCACGCTTGCATGTCAGTTTAAAAATTAATGCTTTTAATACAGGAGAAGCTGGGCTAATCTGCCCCTTCAGGGTGGCCGTTCAATTGAGTTTGGAGATATGGTAGTGACTGCAATCCCAGTATTTCTGTTACATATAATTTATTCATTAGCATTGGAACATATATAACGAATGTGTGCTCATGATCACAGTCCAGACTGTAACCACGTGCTTTGCAAATTAGCATGGCTAAAAAGGAGCAAAGTGATTCTTTGTGGTCGCTTTCTTCTTCTTCCTGAAGGCCTGCAAGTTGCCAAACCAGAAAATGGCTGTTTTTTGATGCAGGATCAAAAATTATGATGGTGTCTCAGGATTGAACCAAAGGGTTTATCTGTTAAATTAGCTTGCTTCCTGCTACTTTGCTAGCCCCATCTTTATATATGAGGATCTACTAGATATTTTTTTTGGTAGCAAATAATCCCTGATATCCTTTAGTGGGCCATCCACTGTCCAGTCCTGGGATTGAAATGTAGCTGTAACAGTTGGAAGGGACCTTGGAGGTCATCTAGTCCAACCCCCTGCTCACGCAGGAGACCTATACTAGGGATTCGAACCACTGAACTGCCGACCTTCCTGATCGACAAGCTCAGCATCTTAGCCATTGAGCCACCTAGCCAGGCATATGAATACTGTTATTTGTAGTACAGGACTCCTCGAATTGCAACACTTCATTTAGTGGCCGTTCAAAGTTACAGAGGCAGTGAAAAAAGTGATTTATGATCATTTTTTCACACAGTTATGACGTTTGCAGCCTCCCCTGTGATCAAAATCCAGCCACTTGGCAACTGATTCCTGCTTAATGACACTTGCAGTGTCTCAAAGTCATGTCATCCCCTTTTGCAGCCTTCTGACGAGCAAAATCAATGGGGGAAGCCAGATTCACTTAACAGCAGGTTTACTAACTTATCAACTGCAGTGTTTCACTTAACGACCGAGGCAAGAAAAATCGTAAAATGGGGCCAAATGTCATTGAACAAATGTCTCAATTAACAACAAAAATTTTGGGCTCAATTGTGGTCGCAAATTCAGGACTACCTGTATTATTTGGGGAGAAGATGGGCCAATAGGTGTCTTTTTTGGGGGGGGATTTGAAATTGGTCAGAAATGGGCAAGCTGTAGGCACAATGGTGTTCACCTCTGAACCTATAGTAAACTAATAGTCGATGTTAGCAACTTAACATATGTGGACTTCAACTCCCAGAATTCCCCAGCCAGCCATTCGTTGAAGTTCACATATCTTAATGTTGCCAAAATTGAGAAACATTTATAAAAGAACAATTATCACATAATGTTGCCCTCCCAACCTGACCTTTTGGGGTACAGGTAGTCCTTAACTTACAGCAATTTGTTTAGTGACCGTTCGAAGTTAACAGCAGCATTGATAAATGTGATTTTAACCAGTTCTTGCACTTACAGTTGTTACAGCGCTCCACTCAGTCACATGATCAAAATTTGGGTGCTTGGCAATTGGTATGTAGTGTCCTAGGGTCATGTGAACGCCATTTGCAATCTTTGTAAGACTCTAGATCAGGGGTGTCCAAACTTGGTCCCTTTAAGACTTGTGGACTTCAACTCCCAGCTGGCTGAGGGACTCTGGGAGTTGAAGTCCACAAGTCTTAAAGGGACCAAGTTTGGACACCCCTGCTCTAGATCCATGATAGCGAACCTATGACATGCGTGACACAAGTGGCACATGGAGACATATCTGTGGGCACACGAGCATTGCCCTAGCTCAGTTCCAGCGCATGTGCGTGCCAGCCAGCTGATTTTTAGGCCTTCTGAGCCCACCGGAAGTCGGGGAAAAAGCTGCTTCCAGCCTCCGGAGGGCCTCCAGGGGGGTGGGGAAGGCCTTTTCACCCTCCCCAGGCTCATAGAAAGGCTCTGGAGCCTAGGGAGGGCGAAAAATGAGCCCACCGTGCCATCATGTGCAAAAAGCGAGGGGAGCGCAGGGACACATGCATGTGTGTGGGGGGCCCGCATTAAATTATGGGTGGGGGCACACACACACATGCACAACCCCCCCGCGCATCTCCCGCTTTTGTCACGTGACGGCAAAAAGGTTAGCCATCACTGCTCTAGATCTAGAAATATGGAAGAGTTCACAAATTTGGATTTTCTTTCCCAAAGTTTTAGCATGGGAGGCTTTGCAAAATCCAACACATTAAAAAACACAAGTAGTGGCTTAACCACTTGGCAGTGTAGCCCATCGCAAAAATTTTAGTAGGACGTCCTTTTTAAAACCTGAAAACCTATACAGTGAAGTAGATAGGGGGAGGCCTCATCCTTTGTGCATGGGCTTTTAAATTTAAAAAGCAAAAACTGTGGCCCCTCCTGTGTAGTGAGTTACTTTTAACATAACATAACATAACATCAGAGTTGGAAGGGACCTTGGAGGCCTTCTAGTCCAACCCCCTGCCCAGGCAGGAAACCCTACACCATCTCAGTCAGATGGTTATCCAACATTTTCTTAAAAATTTCCAGTGTTGGAGCATTCACAACTTCTGCAGGCAAGTCGTTCCACTTATTAATTGTTCTAACTGTCAGGAAATTTCTCCTTAGTTCTAAGTTGCTTCTTTCCTTGATCAGTTTCCACCCATTGCTTCTTGTTCTACCCTCAGGTGCTCTGGAGAACAGCCCAACTCCCACTTCTCTGTGGCAGCCCCTGAGATATTGGAACACTGCTATCATGTCTCCCCTAGTCCTTCTTTTTGTTAAACTATACATACCCAGTTCCTGCAACCGTTCTTCATATGTTTTATCCTCCAGTCCCCTAATCATCTTTGTTGCTCTTCTCTGCACTCTTTCTAGAGTCTCAACATCTGTTTTACATCGTGGCGACCAAAACTGGATGCAATATTCCAAGTGTGGCCTTACCAAGGCATTATAAAGTGGTACTAGCACTTCACGTGATCTTGATTCTATCCCTCTGTTTATGCAGCCCAGAACTGTGTTGGCTTTTTTAACAGCTGCTGCACACTGCTGGCTCATATCTAGATGGTTATCCACTAGGACTCCAAGATCCCTCTCACAGGTACTACTATTGTGCAAGGTACCACATATACGGTACTGGTGCATTTTGTTCTTTTGGCCTAAATGTAGAACCTTACTTTTTCACTGTTGAATTTCATTTTGTTAGATAGCGCCCAATGTTCAAGTCTGTCAAGATCTTTCTGTAACTTGAGCCTATCTTCTGGAGTGTTGGCTATTCCTGCCAGCTTGGTGTCATCTGCAAATTTGATGAGTTCCCCATCTATCCGCTCGTCCAAGTCATTGATGAAGATGTTGAAGAGTACTGGGCCTAAAACAGAGCCTTGGGGTACTCCACTGCATACTTCCCTCCATGTGGATGTAGTTCCGTTGAGGACTACACGTTGAGTGCGGTTGGTCAGCCAGTTACGAATCCATCTGGTGGTGGTGCTGTCTAACCCACATTTTTCTACTTTATCTAGTAGTAGGTTATGGTCTACTTTATCAAATGCTTTACTGAAGTCCAAGTAAATTATATCAACAGCATTCCTCTGGTCTACTAATTTTGTCATTTTGTCAAAGAATGCGATAAGATTAGTCTGGCATGATCTGTTTTTGACAAACCCATGTTGGCTTTTGGTTATTACTTTGTTTGCTTCTAGGTGTTCGGTGATTCGTTGCTTGATTATCTTTTCCAGAATCTTCCCCGGTATTGAGGTCAGACTGATAGGTCTGTAGTTTCCTGGATCTGTTTTTTCCTTTTTGAAGATGGGAACTACATCAGCTCTTTTCCAGTCCTCTGGCAGCTCCCCTGTGCTCCAGGATCTTTGAAAGATATAGTTCAGTGGTTCTGAGATCACGCCTGCCAGTTCCTTCAGAACCTTGGGGTGTAATCCATCCGGTCCTGGTGATTTGAACTCGTCTAGGGTAGACAGGTGTTCACTTACCATTTTCTTCCCTATTTTAACTTGTGTTTCTAATCTGTTTTTTGTAGTGCTGTTTTGATAGGTTGGATTGTTTTTCCTTTTGTGTAAAGACAGATGCAAAATATGAGTTAAGTAGATCTGCTTTCTCCTGTTGCTTGTCATCTTCTTGCCACTTTCTCCCAGCAATGGGCCAATTGTTTCCTTGACTTTTTCTTGTTTTTAACATGTTGGAAGAAGCTTTTTATTATTTTTACTTTTGTCGCTAGCCTTTGTTCATTGTGAGCCTTAGCTTTCCTCACTTCATCTTTACAGGCTCGGGCTATTTGCTGATATTCTGCCTTAGTTATTTGCCCCTCTTTCCACTTTTTATATTTGTCCTTTTTGTCTTTCAATTTGTCAAATAGTTCTTTATGCATCCATGCTGGTTTCTTTTGTGATCTACTATTTTTCTTCTTCATTGGTATTGTGTTAGACTGTGCTTTTATAATCTCACTTTTCAAAATTTCCCAAGCTTCTTGAGTTGTTTTCCCCCTGAGGATTCTCATCCATTGAATCCTTCTCAAGATCTCTCTAAGTTTATTGAAATTAGCTCTCTTAAAGTCCAAGACTCTAGTTTGACTTTGTTCTACTACTTGTATTTGCTTAATGTTGACTTTTAACCCACTTGGCTTTCAGAATTCATGAATTCTAAGTGTAACAGCATTTCAGAATTTCTGACCTGGATGATTCCAGAACAGCAACATACAGAAATGATCAGTTTTCTCTCTATCAACATCCAAGGCCACTGAATCTGGCCTGCTAATGTAGACAGGCTGTTGTTGAGGCAGAAAACCCCAGTTTCAAAATGGAAGTTTATGTTAAGAAATGTTGTGTTTACATGTTTTGGCACTGTCAGAGGTGCCATCTTGTCTTTTTTTGACCAACCGCTGCAGACATCCTTGCTTGGTGATCTGTCTTCCAAGTCCTAAATAGACTAAGGGAAGGAAAAGTTCAGAGTTCCTGTCTTTTCTGTCCTCACCATTGCATGGTTATTATTTCCAGCTCTCTATATAATTGTCCAATGAAATTGTTCACTCATCCACTCTATTAATAAAAGTATTGCTTGATGGAACAGGCCCTTTGCCCAGTTCAAGTCATTTGGCAGAATCAGAGGCTTCTTCAATGGAAATCTGCCAGGAGCTGAGCTGAAGTTCTTTCTGATGTACGGTAATACCAACATGAACCAGGATTAAACCAGCATCTTGTTCTCAAAGACACTGTATTCTGGAGGCCTACAATTGTGCCCTGTGCTAGTCATATGTTTAGGCCTCAAGGCCTTGTAGCCACAAAATTGCAATTTGTGAAGTGGCTGAAGAGGAAAGTTGCAAAATAGGTTAGTTGGGTTTTAGTTAGATTCAAATTTTAATTCAACCAAATACCATTCCTGCCCAACATAGGGAGAAAGTTCTTGCCAGGCCTTTCAAAGGCTAACTATCTTTTAGCTTATGTTGCCCCCCTCAGGGAACACAGTATACATGTGCATAAAAGTTACCTTTCCTATTTTTCCCCCACAACAGCCCTGTGTGGTAGGTCAGACTGAGAAAGAATGAAGAAAGATTGGGAGTTTCCTTCTCACCATTTCTCCTTTGTTCTTGACACCAGACTTAAGTTTAGCAACAAATGGGTAGTCTTCGACTTACACCATTTGTTTAGTGACCAAAATTACAACAGCGTTGGAAAAAGTGACTTGCGTCTTTTTTACCCTTATGACTGTCGCAGCATCCCCATGGTCAAAATTTGGACACTTGGCAACTGGCATGTATTTATGACGATGGTCATATGATCACCCTTTGAAACCTTCTGACAAGCAAAGTCAATGGGGAAGCCAGATTCCCTCAACAACCGAGTTATTAATTTTAACAACTCCAGTGATTCACTTAACAAATGTGACAAGAAAAGTTGCAAAATGGGACAACACTCACCTAACCAATTTTTTCACTTACTGTAACAACTTCAATTTTGGGGTCAATTGTGGTTGTAAATTGAGGACTACCTGTATTCATGTATTAATGTGGCTCTCCGCCATGTAAGAACTGGTAATCGCCTGTAAAATTGGCAACCCAACAACTCTCACGTTTAATGCTTTTACAAAGCGTGTTTCTTGCCTTTAGTTTTTGCACACAGACAGGCTTGAACATGTGGAGGAGGTGAAAGGAATTCAGAGACAGAGCTTTAAAGATAAACATGATTTATTTGTTCTGTCTTTGTGCATTATGTGGCTGGAACCTGTGCAATTTGTTGTGTCTGCAGGAGGTGGGTGGATTCACAAACAGCAAGATGTGGGTGCACTATGGTGATCTAGTTCAGACCGTTAGCGCATGTGTGGGTGCAAAATTGGGATTTTGATTGCTTATGGCAGGAGGTTGTTGAATTATATGTTGATAGATATATCAACAGATTATTATAATATAAACCATCTGCAGCAGGGGTCTCCAACCTCGGTCACTTTAAGACTTGTGGACTTCAACTCCCAGAGTTGAAGTCCACAAGTCTTAAAGTGGCCAAGGTTGGAGACCCTTGATCTGCAGTGTTTCTTAATCTCAGCAACTTTTAAGGTGCATGGACTTCAATTCCCAGAATTCCCCTATGGTTGGGGGATTCTCAGAGTTGAAGTCCATGCACCTTAAAGTTGCTGAGGTTGAGAAAAGAGCTCTAGAACAGGGGTGTCCAACTTTGGCAACTTTAAAGACCTATGGACTTCAAGTCCCAGAATTCCCCAGCCAGAATCTCTGAAATGGGCAGTGTACGAACTGCTGTATAAATAGATTTTGGCTTTGGATTCTGTGTGGTTTATGACTCAGAGAGACATTTGATCCCAACCATTGGAATCTTGTTCAAAAAGGTATGATTAAGCAGAGGCCACTCTATGTAAACCATGTGTTTGACAACAAAAGCACGTTGCATAGCGTGTTGCTCTTTCTGAAATGACTGGAAAATGCGCTTTCCACATTCCAAGATTATCTATCTCTGGTTACCAGATGTTAAGGAATGATAATAGTGAATGATAATGGTGATGATGATGAAAATATGGCATCTTCAGGTATCTCTTTGGCTAAATCACAACCTTGCCTACAATGCTTTGGCCAAATATCAAAGTTGGTACTTTCTTCCATGCCTAGAACAAAGCATACTTTTATTTAGTTGTGGTTTCCCTTCTATTTATGTCTGTGTATTACAGTAGTTTATATTGGGTAATATTAAATATTTATAATTTTGTAAGAAATTCTGTACAGGACAGTCTTGTGTTCTCACTCTTAAGTGTCCTGCAAATGGTCATTTTTTTTGGTTGGATTTTAGTTATCAAGTGATTTTAATACTGGGCTTTTTAAGTCAACATTTACAATGTTTAAAGGCTGCTTTGGTTTGTCAAAGGTTGTTAGTTGCCTTAAGGATTTCATGGGGTAGAAAAGAGCGAGGGTGTGGATGTGTGTGTGTTTCTGGGTGGATGGATTGGCACCGAGTCAAGCACATGATTAAACGGTAAAATTTCAAGAACAGGGATTTCCCAAACCCCTCGCACACTCCTGACTGATATTGTGGACTGGAATATTTTATTTGAATTATATCCCAGCTCATGGTGCTGTACTCCTTCCTTCTGTTTTATCTCACAACACCTTCACAAGATGAGGTGTTATGAGAGAGTGGCCCAAAGTCCCTCAGGGAACTTCTGTGGCTAAATGGGGGCTAAAACCTGAATCTCCCCAGGGCCATTCTGGTTTCTTAGCCATTACACAGGTAGTCTTCGACTTACGACCATTCATTTAGTGACCACAGATTCTCATTTATTTGAAGTAAAGAGCAAACAAACCAGTATTGGCTGCCTTCTGATTTCCACAGGTTGTAAAGTCGCCATAGATGCCCATCCCTGCCTTTGACAGACAATAGACTCTCAACTACAAGCTCCAGGATCTGGAAGTGGCAAAATACCAATTTTTTTTTTGGGTGGGTGGGCAGAATAGATTTGGCTTTTGAGTGCCTTGAATACCGAGATATTCTCCAAGAACTAATGGGAGACGTCAGGGCAAAAATGACCTTTGATTTGATTCCAATGACATTTAAATGTAATTAAAACTAAATAGCTTTGGTAGGATTACCCTGCTTGTAGTTAATAAAAGTCCATTTTGTGTCAACATTCTTTGGAGGCTGGGGACCGAGCTCAGGTGGTGGATGTCTGAGAGAGACTCATTAGAAGGTTCTTGGGGCAAGACAACAGATGCCATTTAGAATAGAATAGAATAGAGTTCTTTATTGGCCAAGTGTGATTGGACACACAAGGAATTTGTCTTTGGTGCATATGCTCTCAGTGTATATAAAAGAAAAGATCATCAAGAATTCTAAGGTACAACACTTAATGATAGTCACAGGGTAGAAATAAGCAATCAGGAACCAATCAATATCAATATAAATCGTAAGGATACAAGCAACAAAGTTACAGTCATACAGTCATAAATGGAAGGAGAAGGAAAGAAGGGAGGGAGTAAAGGAAGGAAGGGAGGTAGGAAGAAAGGAAGGCATAAAGGGAAGGAAAGAAGGGAGGGAGGAAGGCAGAAGGAGAAGAGAATAGAATAGAATAGAATAGAATAGAATAGAATAGAATAGAATAGAATAGAATAGAATAGAGTTCTTTATTGGCCAGGTGTGATTGACACACAAGGAATTTGTCTTTGGTGCATATGCTCTCAGTATATAAAAGAAAAGATCATCAAGAATTCTAAGGTACAACACTTAATGATAGTCATAGGGTAGAAATAAGCAATCAGGAACCAATCAATATCAATATAAATCGTGTATATAAAAGAAAAGATCATCAAGAATTCTAAGGTACAACACTTAATGATAGTCATAGGGTAGAAATAAGCAATCAGGAACCAATCAATATCAATATAAATCGTAAGGATACAAGCAACAAAGTTACAGCCATAAATGGAAGGAGAAGGAGAAGGAGAAGGAAAGAAGGGAGGGAGTAAAGGAAGGAAGTGAGGGAGGAAGAAAGGAAGGCATAAAGGGAAGGAAAGAAGGGAGGGAGGAAGGCAGAAGGAGAATAGAATAGAATAGAATAGAATAGAATAGAATTTTTTATTGGCCAAGTGTGATTGGACACACAAGGAATTTGTTTTGGTGCATATGCTCTCAGTGTACATAAAAGAAAAGATACCTTCATCAAGAATTCTAAGGTTCAACACTTAATGATAGTCATAGGGTACAAATAAACAATCAGAAAACAATTAAATGAATATAAATTGTAAGGATACAAACAACAAATTTGCAGACATACAGTCATAAGTGGAAGGAGATGGGTGATGGGAATGATGAGAAGATTAATAGCAGTGCAGATTTAGTAATAGTTTGACAGCGTTGAGGGAATTATTTGTTTAGCAGAGTGATGGCATTATAGGGTACAAATAAGCAATCGGGAAACAATATCAATATAAATTGTAAGGATACAAGCAACAAAGTTACAGTCATAAGTGGAAGGAGATGGGTGATGGGAATGATGAGAAGATTAATAGTAGTGCAGATTTAGTAATAGTTTGACAGTGTTGAGGGAATTATTTGTTTAGCAGAGTGATGGCATTTGGAAGAAACTGTTCTTGTGTCTAGTTGTTCTGTAGCGTTGTTTTGAGGGTAGGAGTTGGTGTTAAAGCAGTGAAGGGAAGGGTCTCCACCAGCATTCCAGATGCCCCCCAGATGTATGGATTTCAACTCCCAGAATTTCTGAGCCAGCAAAGTTATTGCTGAGCATCAGGGCATCCCCACAGAGGAGTGGGGAGAATAAAAAAAAAATTAAGCTGACAATTATCATCGTGGAATTAAAATGATGCACATAAAATAAGGCGAGGCTTTGATTTCATAGTTATACCCACCATTGTGTGCCTCCCAGCACCATGGATAATCTCACTGAGAATTCTGGGAGTTGAAGTCCACATAGCTGAAGGACATCCAGGTTTGTGGCCTTTCAAAGGATGTCAGCAGATGAAGAGAATTGAAGTGGCCTCCATCCGTCTTTGATTTAAGACTATAATTCAGCTTGGAATTATAGTTGTAAATCATGCCGCTCATTAAGCAGGTCCATTGCACGACTGATCTGATTTTGCAACCTTTTTTGTATGATGGTCATTAAGCAAATCACCATGATTGTTAAGCAAATGCAGCAGTTGTTAAGTGAACCCATTGTCCGCAGTGGGCAATTTTTGCCTGAAACTGGAAACTAGATAAGATAACCTTTATTGTCATTTTTTACTGTGAGCACACTGGCCCACATCAAAAATGAAATTCTGTTGCCTGCTCTCAAAACAAAGTATGTATCACACACATATAGGTATACGCACACACACATATAAATATTAATCATTAATATTTTGAATACATAGTGGAAAAAGGAAACTTGAGAGTTCACAAGATTGATGCTATACGGAACAAAACTGTGACTGAATGTTCTGCTTCGGATACCTTGAAGCCTCCTCCCCAAAAGTTAACAAGGAAAACAGGTCATGAAGAGGACGTGTAGCATCCCACACAATCCTGCGGAGCCTGCTCAAGCATCGCTTATGTGCTATGTCCTGTATAGAAGGAAGTGAACTACCAATGAACTTTTCTGCCATCCTCACCACTCTATGCACCACCTTCCTCTCTGAAGCAGTGGTGAGGACGGCAGAAAAGTTCATTGGTAGTTTCAAACCAGACAGTAATGCAATAGGACAGGATGCTCTCAATTGTCCCTCTATAAAAAGTGGTAAGGACAGGGGAAGGAAGACGAACTTTTCTCATGCGATGCAAAAAATGTAGGCACTACTGTGCCTTCTTCACCAGTGTCTAATAAATGCCAGTTTTTGGAAACAATTGTCATAAATCAGTCCAATGATTGCAGAATTCTGTAAATGGCCGTAAATGCAGGCTGCTTGCCCAGTGCCCAAAATGTGACCACATGACTGTGGGGGTGGGGGAAGGGTTGGTTGTCTGAACTTCAAATCCAGGTTGCAAGGACCTTTTAGGGCAGGGGTGTCAAACTCAAGGCCCACGGGCTACATCCGGCCCGCAATGTGTTTAGATCTGGCCTGCAGGGCCACCCTGGAAACAGCGAAGGACCGGCCTGCAGTGCCTCTGCCAGTGAAAACAGAGCTCGGGAGGGCCTCCCACGGCCCTCCCAAGTTCTGTTTTCGCTGGCAGAGGGTTGCAGGAGGCCGCTGGTGCCGAAAATGGAGCTCAGGAGCCAGTTTTCGCTGGCAGAGCACTGGGGCTGCCGCAAGTGCCTCACAAACAAGTGCCTCGCAAACAAGTAACATCAAGCTGGCCACCCCCACTCTGGCCAACAGAGGTCAAACACAACCCTGATGCGGCCCTCAATGAAATCAAGTTTGACACCCCTGTTTTAGGGGGTACGTTGTAACTTAGTGACCAGTCCTAAATCGAAGATTACCTATAGTTCTTCTCCTTCCCCTCCATTGATTCATCATCCCTAGATAATTTTTGTTTTCTCCCATTTTCCTTCTTCTCATGTTGAGGCACTGCTGTTTTGTGGAGAATTTGGGGTGGGGGGGATGGGGGAAGGGTTGAGTTTCTTGCCCCCCTGTGATCCTCTTGAGACTAAAATTACATCTGTCTCCCTCCACGATTTATAGATAAATTATAGCAGACATGTGAACAAACAAATACGGCCCCCGCCATTATGTCTAGCCTGAAATACTCAAAGTACTTTGGACATTTCTGATGCAGTTCATAAATGTCGGCATTTCTTTAACCCTCCAGCATTCTGAACTCTCTGTTTTTCAGATTGAGAAAATTAATCTGTCCAAAATGAGGCAGATGCTTTAAATCTTTGTTTGGAACGCTTGATGGGGAGATTTTTTCGAAGGGAAAAAAAACAAAACCAGGAGTGAAGAAAAACAGGTGGGGAAATTTTTTAAAGGGACATTTTTCCCTGTAGACTTTCTTTTCTGAAATTTTTTTTTTTTTTGAGTGAGCCATGGCAAAACTCAAGCCTTGAATTCTCTGTGTATGTGAATTCTCTGACATTTTGCCTAACCTAAAATGTTCATTTTGACAGAAGAAGTTAACTTGAATGATTAACGAAACGTCTCAGTTTAATAAACTTTGGTCCAAGTTGCCATGATTTAACTTTTTTTAGATGCTTTTGGTCTGGATGATTGAGTCTTCATTTACATTTGCAATACATTTTGGGGAGAAACCCCTGCAGTTGGTATGGCAAGAGTTAGTCAGCCGGTTTGGACTGGTTCGGGAGAACCGGATGTTAATTTTAATCTGGTTCGCCGAACCGGTAGTTGCGAGGACTGGCTGACTCTGCCCACCCCACCTCTCCCCTCCCAGGAATCTCCACGCAGCCCATTTTAGATGCCAGGTAAGTGTAGGGCCTGCGCAGAAGCTCTGGGAGGGCAAAAAAACGGGCCTACCGGAAGTCCGGAAATAGGCCCATTTCCAGACTCTGGAGGACCTCCAGAGCCCGGGGGAGACCGTTTTCGCCCTCCTGGATGCTTGAGGAAAGCTTCCGGAGTCTGGGGAGGTGAAACCGCCCCTCTCCGGGTGCAGGAGGCTGAGTAGGCCACACCCACCATGGCCACGCCCACCCAGCAACCAGGCAGAGAACGGGTTGCTAAAGTTTCTGAATCCCACCCCCTGGTTAGTACACTCCAACAACTCTCTGACTCTCTGCCTAAGCTAAGTTTTTTTTCATTTTGACTGAAGAAGTTGCTTGAATGAGTAACGAAACATCTCAGTTTAATAAACTTTAGTCCAGCCGCCAAGGTTTAACCTTTTTAGATGCTTGAATTCTCTGGGGTGTGTGTGTGTTGTTGTTTTTTGCCTGATGCTAGACAAGTGTCACCCTGCAAGGCAATCCAGAATTGGAGTTTCTAAAGAGGAAGACGCTGAGGCCACCTTCGGTAGGAGGAAGCAAAGGTCATCCTAAAATTAGGGAGGCATAGCTGTGGGATGACACTGCATGGAGGAATGTGTAGAAAAGTCACATAATCCAGGACTGCTCCATTTTTTTGCTGTCCTAATTCCCCTCCTCCCCGTCAAAAAAGAACACCAGTTGTTCCAATAAGGTGGAACCAGCAGGCTCTCATATTGATGTTGTGCTTCAGAAAAACGGACATTTTTTTTTCTTTATGAGGCAGGGCGAGGATGACATGCCAGCAGAGTCAAATTAAGCATTTTCTAAATTTTTGACATGCCAAGCTTCAAAGGTTTCACCATCGCTGGTCTGGAGTTCCAGTTGAAGGTCTTCAGCAAGCATTTATTACCAGATCCTTTGAATGGGAGATGCTAAGGATGACACAGGATGTCTGCCACTTAATTTCCATTCTCTCTTCTAGTATCTATGCCAGAGGTGGGTTTCAGCAGGTTCTGACCAGTTCCGGAGAACCGGTAGCGGAAATTTTGAGTAGTTTGGAGAACCGGTAAATACCACCTCTGACTGGCCCCGCCCCCATCTATTATCTGCCTCACGAGTCCCAGCTGATTGGGAAAAAATGGGGATTTTGCAGAAACCTTTCCCTGGAGTGGGGAGAAAATGGAGATTTTACAGTATCCTTCCCCTGGTGTGGGGTGGGAATGGAGATTTACAGTATCCTTCCCCTGGAGTGGGGAGGGAATGGAGATTTTACAGTATCCTTCCCCTGGTGTGGGGTGGGAATGGAGATTTACAGTATCCTTCCCCTGGAGTGGGGAGGGAATGGAGATTTTACAGTATCCTTCTCCTGGAGTGGGGAGGAATGGAGATTTTACAGTATCCTTCCCCTTGAGTGGGGAGGGAATGGAGATTTTACAGTATCCTTTCCCTGGAGTGGGGTGGGAATGGAGATTTTACAGTATCCTTCCCCTTGAGTCAGGAGGGAATGGAGATTTTTACAGTATCCTTCCCCTGGAGTGGGGAGGGAATGGAGATTTTACAGTATCCTTCCCCTTGAGTGGGGAGGGAATGGAGATTTTTACAGTATCCTTCCCCTGGAGTGGGGAGGGAATGGAGATTTTTACAGTATCCTTCCCCTGGAGTGGGGTGGGAATGGAGATTTTACAGTATCCTTCCCCTGGAGTGGGGTGGGAATGGAGATTTTACAGTATCCTTCCCCTGGAGTGGGGAGGGAATGGAGATTTTACAGTATCCTTCCCCTGCCATGCCCACCAAGCCATACCCACCAAGCCACACCCACAGAACCGGTAGTAAAACGTTTTGAATCCCACCACTGATCTGTACCATTTATGACCTGATAGTATGTGATTTTCTCTGATTCCTGATTTCTACAATCTTGGTGGGGTGATAAACATGAGAAGGGCTGTAGTCTATAATTTGGCTAGAAGCCCATTGCTTCAAAAGGAGGAGACACACTGCCCCCTTGAAGGCATGGATTTGCATAATGTTTACATATGCTCATTAGAAATGTTACTATAATTGAACTAGAATTGCAGTGCACCTTTAGTGGGAAAATTTTGTCCTTAGAAAGTTTGTGCTCTCCAACCAAGCAACAGTTCTTCCCTTAAGAGGGAAACTTAGGCAGGTGTGTTGAGGTTTTTGACTCTGTGCTACAACTGCTTCACTATGTACCAGTTAAATGTCTATGGAGATTCTCAATCATCATCATCATCAGAGTTGGAAGGGACCTTGGAGGTCTTCTAGTCCAACCCCCTGCCCAGGCAGGAAACCCTACACCACTTCAGACAAATGGCTATCCAACATTTTCTTAAAAATTTCCAGTGTTGGAGCATTTACAACTTCTGCAGGCAAGTTGTTCCACCGATTAATTGTTCTCACTGCCTGGAAATGTCTCCTTAGTTCTAGGTTGCTTCTCTTCTTGATTAGTTTCCACCCATTGCTTCTTGTCCTGTCTTCAGGTGCTTTGGAGAATAGTTTGACTCCCACTGCCTTCATCCAGGTCTTGGTTGTCCCAAAGGTACTTTTTCAAGAGGCAATTGGACTTTCTGGGGTTTTTTTTTTTGGAAGACATTTCACTTATTCCAGAAGCTTCTTCAGCTCTGACAGGGTGGTGGGGAATGGAAGGATTTATACTCTTTGCAGACAGCTGGTCATTTGCATATTTAGAGGGTCACTGAAGCCACCTGGGGATTTATTTGTGTTGTCAGGGTCACCTGAGTGGTGTAAATGGGTGTGGAGCCTTCTTGGAACTGCTGAAATGACTGTGTTGTAGACTGGAGATAGATTATGCCATATCCCTCCCCCTCTGTTGAGTGAAAGCTGTTCAATTTTGACATAGATGGCTTCTTTGACCCCTCATTCAAACCAGTGGTCCTCTCTGTCCAAAATGTGGACTTTGCTGTCCTCAAAAGTGTGGCCTTTGTCTTTTAAATGAAGTTGGACTGCTGAATCTAGTCCTGATGGGTTTGTTTTCCTATGTTGTGCCATGCGTTCATGAAGTGGTTGTTTTGTTTCCCCAATGTACACATCTGCGTATGGGTCATTGCATTGTACTGCATATACCACGTTGCTCAGTTTGTGTCTGGAATTGTTAATTCCTACAGGTAATCCTAGACTACAATGATTCATTTAGTGACTATTCAAAGTTACAACGGCACTGAAGAAAGTGACTTATGACAGTTTTTCACACTCATAACCGTTGCAGCATCCCCATGGTCATGTGATCAGAATTCGGATGCTTGGCAACTAGTTCATATTTATGGTGGTTGCAGTGTCTGTCTTGCTTAGCAACACAAATCTTGGTTGTGGATGTATTCTAAAATTGGATTGGTACTCCTCTAGTATTATAGTAGTAGGGGAATTAGAAAATGAATTGCTTTTGCTTTAGATTGTAAACTCTGCTTGCGTGACTACGTTCCTTCCAGTTTATCAGACTAAATTAATTGCTGATGAAAGAGCTAGACAGGAAGAGGGATCTAATTAAATCGGTGATATATATGGCTATCTCGCTGCTGATTGGCTAAGGCTTTTATGTGTGGCCTATTATGAAATATCATGCCACTTTGTGACTTTTCAGCTTTTTTCTTCTTCTTCTTTTTAAGTAACAGCAGTATTAGATTGGAGCCTGCTGCAATGCATTATACAGCCTAACAAACAGAAAAAAATGTCTGGCTCCTTGGAAATAGACTATAACAGTGATGGCTGAGTTTTTGGCACTGAGTTTTTGGCACTGAGTGTCCAAAGCATGCGTATGAACCCCCAAAATGCAATGCGAGCGCCGTCATGCATGCGCCCTCCCCATGAATGCGTGCATGTCCCCCGCATGCTCCCCGCCCTTGCGCATGCACAGCAGAGACCGAAAGACCAACTGGACGGCGGGAGGTACGTACACATGCGTGGCAGACCTGAGCTGGAGCGACGGCTCGTGTGCCCGCAGAGAGGGATCTGCATGCCATGTGCAACCATAGGTTCGCCATCACAGGACTATAACTTTGTTATAAGCGGAATTCCTACTCTGCGTTACAGATATTATTAAACATTATTTTTCTTTCTTGATATCAGCAGTATCCTTTTGATTAAAGAATTAGGTAAGAGACTGGAAACGTTAATTTGCAACGTTTTTTTTTTTTTAAAGAACACCTTTCTTCATCCCTCTGAATCTCTTACTTTCAATATTTTTGTCTTTTGTTCTTTAATTCTTTAACTGAGAGTGGAGCACATAAGGGAGATGACCCAGGGTCTGGCTGTTGCAAAAACACCCATGTCAGAGATCGTTAGAAAATAAAATTACCTAATCTCATAAAGCTTTTGTATACATTTGTATACAACGGTGCCTCCCACTCCCAATCCCCCCAACCGGCGCAGCAGGATACCATGGTCGATGGTATCGAAAGCCGCTGAGAGGTCTAATAGGACCAGGGCAGAGGAACAACCCCTATTCCTGGCCCTCCAGAGATCATCCACCAACGCGACCAAAGCCGTCTCAGTGCTGTAACCGGGCCGGAAACCGGACTGGAACGGGTCTAGATAGACAGTTTCCTCCAGGTGCAAGGGAAACTGATATGCCACCATACTCTCTACAACCTTCGCCGCGAAGCGAAGGTTGGAGACCGGACGATAATTACCTAAAACAGCCGGGTCCAGGGAAGGCTTCTTGAGGAGGGGCCTCACCACCGCCTCTTTCAAGGTGGCTGGGAAGACTCCCTCCACCAAGGAAGCGCTCGTAATTGCCTGGAGCCAGCCTCGTGTCACCTCCTGAGTGGCCAGTACCAACCAGGAGGGGCACGGGTCCAGTAAACACGTGGTAGCATTCAGCCTACCCAACAACCTGTCCATGTCCTCGGGAGCCACAGGGTCAAACTCATCCCACAAAATGTCACCAAGACCACCCTCAGACGCCTCATCTGAGTCACCGCAATTCTGGTCCAGACCGTCCCGAAGCTGAACGATTTTATCGTATAGATAACCGTTAAACTCCTCAGCACGTCCCTGCAACGGGTCATCCCGCTCCCCCTGATGAAGGAGGGAACGAGTCACCCGAAACAGGGCGGCTGGGCGGTTATCTGCCGATGCAATGAGGGAGGAGGCGGAGCTACGCCGCTTCCTCAATGCCACTAGGTAAGCCCTATTATAGGACTTCACTAGTGTCCGATCAGCCTCCGAACGGCTAGACCTCCAGGAACTCTCTAGGCGTCTTCTCCGGCGCTTCATCCCTCTCAGCTCCTCGGAGAACCAAGGAGCCGGTTGGGACCTGCGCCGGGTCAGAGGCCGCAAAGGCACGACACGGTCTAGGGCCCCCACCGCGGCCTGTTCCCAGGCCGCAACAAGTTCCTCAGCCGTGCCGTGAGCCAGACTCTCAGGAAGTGGCCCAAGCTCCGTCCGAACCTCTCCGGTCCATCAGGCGCCTGGGACGGAACCAACGATCGGCTCCGCCTCCCGCGGTGTTGAATGGCGGTCAGAAAGTCCAGGCGAAGGAGAGAGTGATCTGACCATGACAAAGGTTCAATGACTATTTCCTTCAAGTCCAGATCTCTCAACCACTGACCAGAGACAAAAATCAAATCCAAAGTGCCTCCCCCAATGTGAGTAGGGCCATCAACTACTTGGGTCAGGTCCAAGGCCGTCATGGAAGCCATGAACTCCCGAGCTGCTGTCGATGACGAGCCGGAAGATGGCAAGTTAAAGTCCCCCATGACTAAAAGTCTGGGGGTCTCAACTGCCACCCCAGCAAGCACCTCCAGGAGCTCGGGCAGGGCAGCTGTCACGCAGCAAGGAGCCAGGTACGCGACCAGCAAGCCCATCTGACACCTATGACCCCATCTCACAAAGAGGGATTCGCACCCGGCAATCTATGGCAAGGGGCGGATTTTCCAGTTGGCTCCACAATTGATAGGGCTTATGGTTAGGATAAGTAGAGGAAAAATGACATTGCACTAGAAGGAGACTCTATGGTGGGGGAACCGGACTTCCAGTCAGCTCCAGAATTGAATGGGGGGGGGCTTCTAGTTAGGACATTAGTGGCTTTTTGAGGGTTTAAGGTTGCCAACCCCTGCTTTGTTGTTGTTAGTTGCAAAGTCGTGTCCGACCCATCGCGACCCCATGGACAACGTTCCTCCAGGCCTTCCTGTCCTCTACCATCCTCTGGAGTCCATTTAAACTCATGCCTACTGCTTCAGTGACTCCACCCAGCTACCTCATTCTCTGTCGTCCCATTCTTCTTTTGCCCTCAATCTTTCCCAGCATTAGGCTCTTCTCCAGTGAGTCCTTCTTTCTCATTAGGTGGCCAAAGTATTTCAGTTTCATCTTCAGGATCTGGCCTTCTAAAGAGCAGTCAGGGTTGATCTCCTCTAGGGCTGACTTGTTTGTTCGCCTTGCAGTCCAAGGGACCCCTGCTTTAGCACCTTCAAAATTTCAAGCAGTTGCTGAATGAATGGTCATACCTCGAGCACTACCTGTATTACAAAAACAATATGAATCTTTCATTTTAACAAATTCCCATTGTAATTTCATCAATTTTCATCTCAGTAGGAATACTTTGGGAGATTTTCAAAAAAACATTTTACCTCATGTAGGTAATCTTTTAAGTCAATTTCAAACCTACTGTGATCGGTGATGGGTTTGTGGGTCATTACTCAAAGAAATACCCCTTTCCCCCAATTTGGGTTAATTTACCCAGGTTTGTGAAGCACTGTATTAGGAAAAAAATCATGCAGGATAACTTTGTGGCTATATGTTACTGAAAGGATCAGAAACAATATTCCCATAATTTCCCATAATTGGTATTATATCATAGGGACTTACTATACTCATCTTTTCTATCAGTGTTTCAAGCAGGATATAGAAGTGCTTGATTTAATGTACCAAATACCTTCGTTCATTAAAAATTTAGCGGGGAAGATGGGAAGGTATATGACATGATGAGGAACATGTTTATCTAGAGCAGTACTTTGACAACTTTAAGCTGTCTGGACTTAAGCTCCCAGAATTCCCCAGCCACTTATTCTGGCTGTGGAATTGTGGGAATTGAAATCCACACATCTTAAAGTTGCCAAAGTTGAGAAACACTGGTTTAGAATCAACATTGTCAAGGACAAATTTGTCTGTGGGTCATGAAATGTAGATCTTCATCAGCTTTGCAGTAAATGTTAACATGAGATGTAATGAAAATAGAAAGGAATGACCTTCTCCTCTAAATGAATTCCGATCCAAAGCCCAAGTAAATCACAGCAAAATCTGACGTGATCTATATTTGGGGAATGTATTTGTGGAATTCTGAAGGACAAAAAATCTATAAAAGAAACTAGCAAATTATGTTAAGTAGGAAATTTTGTACGTGGAGCCGAGCCAAATTCGTCATAACAACTTGGCAAAAGCTACAATCGTGAAATGAAGGGTTAGATGGATGTGAAGGAACTGCTTTTTATTAGATGCTTTTTTTTTTTTTGATCAGCACTTTCTCAACAAGCAAGATCCGTTTATCCTGGGGAAGAGATATGAAAAAAAATGTGGTACTCTTTAGAAGCAAAATCAGAAGAGCTACAGATAATCTTCAATTTACAACCACAACGGACCCCCCCACAGTTCTGTGGCTAAGCAGGGCAGTTATTAACTGAACTCTGCCCCATTTTATAACCTTTCTTGCTGCAGCCGTTAAGTGAATCACTGTAGTGGTTAAATTAGTTATGTGGTTGTTAAGCGAATCTGGCTTTCCCATGGACTTTGCTTGTCAGAAGGTCTCAAAAGGGTATCTTGTTACCCTGGGACACTGCGAACGTCATAAGTATGAGTTAGTTGCCAAGCGTCCGGGTTTTGATCATGGGGATGCTGCAGTGGTTGTAAGTCTTTGATTAGTTTCCCTCCATTGTTTCTTGCCTTGCCTTCTGGACTGGTGCTTTGAAAATAAATTTACCCCCTCTTCTTTGTGGCAGCCCCTCAAATACTGGAATACCGCCTATTATGTCACCCCTTAGTCTTTATTTTCTCTAGACTAGCCGTATCCAGTTTCTGCAACCGTTCTTCATAGGTTTTAGTCTCCAGGATTTTAATCAACCTACTTATTTATTTATTTTATTTATTTATTTATTATTCACATTTTTATACCGCCCTTCTCTGAAGACTCAGGGCGGTGTACAGCAAATAAAACGACAATAATACAAAAAACCATTTAAAATACCATAACAAAGTTAAAAATCTAATTAAACTGCTGTATACTTAAAACTATTAGATAAAAATACAAAGATAAAACCCCTGTTAAAAACCCGCTAAAATCCCCAATTATTAAAATCAATCAATCAGGCCAGCCCCGCTTGGTAAAAAAAGAAAGTCTTGAGCTCGCGTTTAAAGGTCTGAAGATCAGGGAGGAGACGGAATCCCACCGGCAGCTCGTTCCACAGAGCCGGGCCCCCCACAGAGAACGCTCTTCCCCTGGGGGACCGCCAGCCGACATTGGTTGGCTGACGGCACCCTAAGGAGGCCCTCCCTGTGAGAGCGCACTGGACGCACCGGACAATGGGAGGGAACTGGTGGCAGCAGGCGATCCCGTAAATATCCCGGTCCGATGCCATGGAGCGCTTTAAAGGTGATAACCAACACCTTGAAGCGCACCCGGAAGACCACCGGCAACCAATGCAGCCCGCGCAGGAGAGGTGTTACATGGGAGCTACGAGGAGCTCCCTCAATCCCCCGCGCGGCCGCATTCTGTACCTGTTGGAGCCTCCGGATGCTCTTCAAGTGGAGCCCCATGTAGAGAGCATTGCAGTAATCCAGGCGGGAAGTGACGAGGGCATGAGTGACTGTGCATAAAAAGTCCCGGTCAAGGAAAGGGCGCAATTGGCGAATCAGGCGAATCTGACAAAAAGCTCCCCTGGCGACGGCCGTCAAATGATCTTCTAAAGACAGCCGTACGTCCAGGAGAACGCCTAAATTGCGCACCGATTCCCTGGGGGACCGCCAGCCGACATTGGTTGGCTGACGGCACCCTAAGGAGGCCCTCCCTGTGAGAGCGCACTGGATGCACCGGACAATGGGAGGGAACTGGCGGCAGCAGGCGGTCCCGTAAATATCCCGGTCCGATGCCATGGAGCGCTTTAAAGGTGATAACCAACACCTTGAAGCGCACCCGGAAGACCACCGGCAACCAATGCAGCCCGCGCAGGAGAGGTGTTACATGGGAGCTACGAGGAGCTCCCTCAATCCCCCGCGCGGCCGCATTCTGTACCTGTTGGAGCCTCCGGATGCTCTTCAAGGGGAGCCCCATGTAGAGAGCATTGCAGTAATCCAGGCGGGAAGTGACGAGGGCATGAGTGACTGTGCATAACGAGTCCCGGTCCAGGAAAGGGCGCAATTGGCGAATCAGGCGAACCTGACAAAAAGCTCCCCTGGCGACGGCCGTCAAATGATCTTCTAAAGACAGCCGTACGTCCAGGAGAACGCCTAAATTGCGCACCGATTCCCTGGGGGCCAACGATTCACCCCCCACAGTCAGCAATGGGGTAAGCTGACTGTGCCGGGCTGCCGGCATCCACAGCCACTCCGTCTTGGATGGGTTGAGTCGGAGCCTGTTCATCCCCATCCAGACCCGAACGGCTTCAAGACATCGAGTCATCACATCGATGGCTTCGTTGGGGTGGTTCGGGGTGGAGATGTACAGCTGAGTGTCGTCAGCATACAGCTGACAGCTCACCCCAAAACCACGAATGACATCTCCCAGCGGCTTCATATAAATGTTGAACAGGAGGGGTGAGAGAATCGACCCCTGCGGCACCCCACAAGTGAGTTGCCTAGCGGTCGATCTCTGCCCTCCTGTCAACACCGTCTGCGAACGGTCAGAGAGGTAGGAGGAGAACCACTGTAAAACGGTGCCTCCCACTCCCAAACCCCCCAACCGCTGCAGCAAGATATCATGGTCGATGGTATTGAACGCCGCTGACAAATCTAACAGGACAAGAACAGAGGAGCAACCCCTGTCCCGTGCCCTCCAGAGATCATCAACCAACGTGACCAAAGCTGTCTCTGTGCTGTACCCAGGCCTGAAGCCGGACTGGCACGGGGCTAGATAAACAGTTTCCTCCAGGTACCGGGGGAGCTGCCAAGCCACCACGCTCTCAACAACCTTCGCCAGAAAGCGGAGGTTGGAGACTGGACGATAATTAGCCAAAATAGCTGGGTCCAGGGAGGGCTTCTTGAGGAGGGGCCTCACCACCGCCTCTTTCAAGGCGGCAGGGAAGACTCCCTCCATCAGAGAAGCGCTGGTAATTCTCTGGAGCTAGCCTCGTGTAACCTCCTGGGTGGCCAGTACCAGCCAGGAGGGACACGGGTCCAATAAACATGTGGTGGCATTCAACCTCCCCAGTATCCTGTCCATGTCATCGGGAGTCACAGAGTCAAACTCAGCCCAAACAATGTTCTCAAGACGTGCCTGCGTCATCCCGCCTAGATCCACCCAATCAGTGTCCAACCCGTCCCGAATCTGAGCGAATACTTGCTCTTCTCTGCACTTTTTCCCATAGTCTCAATATCTTTTTTGTAATGCAGTGGCCAAAACTGGATGCAGTATTTCAGGTGTGGTCTTACTAAGGTTTTATAAAGTGGTACTCATACATGACATGATTTTGATTCTATGCCTCTGTTTTTACAACCAAGGATTTTACTAGCTTTTTCGGCTGATGCCGCATACTGCCATATAAATGGGACAGCCCACATAAATATTTATATTTATAAGCTGCCCCCTTCCCCTGGTGACTTAAGACAGAGAATACAGTTTAAATATAGAAGCCGGGAGATAAATGACCATCTAAAAAATAAACAATTCAGAAAAAGAATAAAAACTATGAGATACGAAGGTGCTGAAACATACGCCTGAATTGGTATGGGTCCTGTGCGGTTGTATGAAAGTAGAGATTCGTAAGTTGATGATAGTTGCATGCTGCACTCCTGCAAATGATGGCAATAGGAGATGAAACAATTTGGTTTGGGAAAAACATGCAGAATTTTGACAGAAAGTATCCAGGGAATAATACATGGATGACAAGAATAGATGAGTGAGAATGAAATCAAAGCGTATAGAAAAAGGGATCGGGCTACTCAGAGATTGATGAAATGAATGAACATGGGAACCATTTGGTGAGATGCACTTTGGTGCTAAAAAAACATCTGCTTTGAATATGTGATCTAATCATAAATCGACACATGCATACCCAGGAAAAAAGGGATACGTTAAAAAACGATTTGAACGTTTATGAGGAACAATTGAGATGATTCACAGAGGATATGATAAGACGTTCTGAATGTGGAACAGGCCATTATCTGATAGCATTGAGCATAGTTCCTGGAAAAAAATGGACTGCGAAGAAAAGGATAGAAGTGAAAGGAATATGGACGAAAATAGAACAATTGCAGAAAGTTTGAGTCCTGCATGAGAAAGGATTAGAAATTAATCTCCCAAAAGAATGAATGGAAAACAGATGTAAGAAAGATGATGTGGAAACAGTGTGGAAAGAATGGCTGCAGTGGGTTGCAGAATTGTAGAGAGTTACTTTCATAATAAAGGTAAAGGTTCCCCTCGCACATATGTGCTAGTCATCCCCGACTCTAGGGGGCGGGGCTCATCTCCGTTTCAAAGCCGAAGCACTGTCCGAAGACATCTCCGTGGTCATGTGGCCGGCATGACTAAAGGGCAAAGGTGTACTGAACGCTGTTACCTTCCCACTAAAGATGGTCCCTATTTTTCTACTTGCATTTTTTATGTGCTTTCGAACTGCTAGGTTGGCAGAAACTGGGACAAGTAAAATATAATTAATATAATAATATAATAATATAATATAATATAATATAATATAATATAATATAATATAATATAATATAATATAATATAATATAATATAATATAATATAATATAATATAATATAATATAATAATATAGTATTATAATATAATATAATATAATATAATATAATATAATATAATATAATATAATATAATATAATATAATATAATATAATATAATATAATATAATATAATATAATATAATATAATATAATATAATATAATATAATAACAACAGAGTTGGAAGGGACCTTCTAGTCCAACCCCCTGCCCAGGCAGGAAACCCTACACAATTTCAGACAAATGGCTATCCAACATTTTCTTAAAATTTTCCAGTGTTGGAGCATTCACAACTTCTGCAGACAAGTCGTTCCACTTATTATTTGTTCTCACTGTCAGGAAATTTCTCCTTAGTTCTAAGTTGCTTCTTTCTTTGATCAGTTTCCACCCATTGCTTCTTGTTCTACCCTCAGGTGCTTTGGAGAACAGCCCGACTCCCTCTTCTTTGTGGCAACCCCTGAGATATTGGAACACTGCTATCATGTCTCCCCTAGTCCTTCTTTTTATTAAACTAGGCATACCCAGTTCCTGCAATCGTTCTTCATATGTTTTAGCCTCCAGTCCCCTAATCATCTTTGTAACGGGAGCTCACCCCGTTACGCGGCAATAGGGATTCGAACCACTGAACTGCCCAACTTTTGATCAACAAGCTCAGTGTCTTAGCCACTGAGCCATCGCATCCCTACCTATTTTCATAGGAAGGATGAAAAAAGATGCTAGGTGGAATGATGAAGAGCAACCCCCACTCACAATGGATTAAAAAAATTCCTACATTGACAGGGATGAGAAGAAGAAATAGGTGTAGGTAGTCCTCGACTTACAACCTTTCATTTAGTGACCATTCGATGTTACAATGGCATTGAAAAAATGTGACATGGCCATTTTTAACATTTATGACCATTGCAGCATCCCCATGGTCACATGATCAAAATTAATACTCTTGGCTCATATTTATGGTGGTTGCAGTGTTCCAGGGTCACACGAACATCTTTTGCAACCTTCTGACAAGCAAAGTTGATGGGGAAGTCAGGTTCACTTCAGAACCGTGTTACTAACTTAACAACTTCCGTAATTCACTTAACAACTGTGTCAGGAAAGGACGTAAGATGGGGAAAAACTCACTTAATACCTGTCTTGCTTTAGCAATGGAAATGTTGAGTTTGATTGTGATTATAAGTTGAGAATGTTGGAATTAAGATTGCTGGGACAAATATCAAAAACCTCACATATGCAGATGAAGATACCACTCTAATGGCAGAATGTGAAGAGGAACTAAAGAGCCACTTGATGTGGGTGAAGGAGGAGAGTGCAAAAGCTGGCTTGAAACTCAACATTAAGAAAACTAAGATCATGGCATCTGGCCCTCTCAATTCCTGGCAGATAGATAGTGAAGAAATGGAGGTAATGACAGATTTTATTTTCCTGGGCTCCAAGATCACCGCAGATGGGGACTGCAGCCAAGAAATTAAAAGACGCTTGCTCCTGGGGAGGAAAGCTATGGCAAATCTAGACAGCGTACTAAAAAGCAGAGACATTACCCTGCCGACAAAAGTGCGTATAGTCAAGGCTATGGTTTTCCTAGTTGCAATGTATGGCTGTGAAAGTTGGACCATAAGAAAGGCTGAGCGCCAAAGAATTGAGGCCTTTGAACTCTTGTGCTAGAGAAGACTCCTGCGAGTCCCTTGGACTGCAAGGTGAACAAACCGGTCAGTTCTAGAGGAGATCAACCCTGACTGCTCTTTAGAAGGCCAGATCCTGAAGATGAAACTCAAATACTTTGGCCACCTAATGAGAAGGAAGGACTCACTGGAGAAGAGCCTAATGCTGGGAAAGATTGAGGGCAAAAGAAGAAGGAGACGACAGAGAATGAGGTGGCTGGATGGAGTCACTGAAGCAGTAGGCGTGAGCTTAAATGGATTCCAGAGGATGGTAGAGGACAGGAAGGCCTGGAAGAACATTGTCCATGGGGTCGCGATGGGTCGGACACGACTTCGCAACTAACAACAATATAGGGTGTATGGAGAGAAAAATAGAGTTTTAAAGAATGCAGCCAGAGACCAAGAAATGTTTAAAAGAACAAGAAAAGGTAGAGCAGTTTTAGATAAATTGGGAAATTTGTGAAGAGGATTAATTAAGTTGTTTGCAGTTGAGGGAATGAAATTAAAAAGGAAAGTGATAAAATTATTAGGCATGAAATTGAGGTGAGAGAATGCTGGAAGGACTATTTTTGATGATGATTTAATGACGATTCTGGGTGATTTATGTAGGATCATGATTCCTACAAAGTGGGATTAAAATGAACAATGTACAATTTTTTATTATTATTGCCTTTATTGTTGAAGAGTGAATGCAAAAAACTATGGGAGATATCTTAAGGGTGTCTGGAAAGCCATTTCACAAAGATAACAACCAAAATTTAGAAAGTGCCTTTATGTATGTAACCTGAGGTTTGCTCTTTACCAGGTCATTGAGAAATGTGTGAGTTGAGAAGGAATATTTATTGTACATTTGTGAGTTTGGAGGAAAGATGATAAAGGGAATAGATGTAATCGTATTTTGAATGGATGTAAAATTCAGGATTGGTGGCTAAATGTGTTAAGAGCAGGATATACTTAGCAAGTGGTTAACACCGAGCAGGGATTAGGGCAAGGATCTGAGATATTCTCTTGGATGTTTAATGTACTTGTGAAGAAATGTATAAAGGGATTCAAGTAGTGACTTTAGAAGGGTGTTGGCCAAGAGTGTGAATTTATGTGTACTTTTTTTATGTGGGTGATGCCGTGTTGCTGTTTAAAAGCCTGAATGATTTTCAGAGAATATTAGATAAATAGCATAAGCTGCCGAATCTAAAAATTGAAAGTATCAGAAATGGTTGGATTTGCCCAGGAAAATAAAATAGACTATTTATTGCAAGTTATACAGATGTAATGAAAAATTAAAGCAAGCAGATGAATTTGAATACCTTTGTAGAATGTTTACTAAAAATGGGGAAATGTATGGCAATATTAGGGACGCTGTGGCTCAGGGGCTATGATGTTGAACTTGTCAATCGTAAGGTCGGCAGCTCAGCGGTTCGAATCCCTAGTGCTGCCGTGTAACGGGGTGAGCTCCCGTTACTTGTCCCAGCTTCTGCCAACCTAGCAGTTTCGAAAGCGTATAAAAATGCAAGTAGAAAAAATAGGAACCACCTTTGGTGGGAAGGTAACAGCGTTCTGTGCGCCGGCCACATGACCACGGAGACGTCTTCGGACAGCGCTGGCTCTTCGGCTTTGAAACGGAGATGTGCACTGCCCCCTAGAGTCGACAACGACTAGCACGTATGTGCGAGGGGAACCTTTACCTTTACCTTTACTATGGCAATATTGGAAGACGTACAACTGCTGGTACAAAGACAGTAGTACAAGTAGTCCTCGACTTATGATCACAGTTGGACCCCAAATTTCTGTGGCTAAGTGAGACATTTGTTAAGTAAACTTTGTCCCATTTTGCGACCTTTCTTGCCATAGTTATTAAGTGAGTCACTGCAGTTGAAATGTTAGTAATATGTTTAAGTTAATCTGGCTTCCTCATTAACTTGGTTTGTAAGAAGCGTGGAAAAGGTGTAACACCACTCCTGCGCAGACTGCACTGGCTGCTTGTGGTCTTTCGGGTGCACTTCAAGGTGTTGGTTACCACCTTTAAAGCGCTCCATGGCTTAGGACCAGGTTACTTACGGGACCGCCTACTGCCACCGTTTGCCTCCCATCGACCTGTGCGCTCTCACAGGGGGGGACTCCTCAGGGTACCGTCAGCCAAGCAATGTCGACTGGCGACCCCCAGGGAGAGGGCCTTCTCTGTGGGGGCTCCCACCCTCTGGAACGAACTTCCCCCAGGACTTCGTCAACTTCCTGACCTTCGAACCTTCCGCCGCGAGCTGAAGACATATTTATTTATCCGCGCAGGACTGGCATAGAATTTTAGACTTTTTATTCGGTTTTTAATTTTACTTAGTGGGTTTTATTGTTTTAAATATATTTTAATCTGGGCCAAATTTAATAAGATTTTTAAATATTGTTTTATCTTGTATTTATGTATTGTTTTTTTTTTTTTTTTTTTTATTGAAAGAGTTTTAAAAAACAAAAACATTTTCCCCCTTTTCCCCCCCTCCCTCCCAAAAAAAACCCCTCCCCCCCCCGGCTTCCCGGGTCAATCACAAGGTATTGTTATACATAAACCAAACATAGAATAAAATTTTCCTTCCAATCCAAATAACCACATCCAAAGCTTTTCATCTCCCAACCCCTCCCATTACATAAAATAACTTTCTAATTATTCAAAGGCAATCTGATATTTCTTAATCTGATATCTGTTTTGTAGATAATCAATCCATTTTTCCATTCAATTAAATATTTATTGTACATTTGTGAGTTTGGAGGAAAGATGATAAAGGGAATAGATGTAATCGTATTTTGAATGGATGTAAAATTCAGGATTGGTGGCTAAATGTGTTAAGAGCAGGATATACTTAGCAAGTGGTTTAACACCAAGCAGGAATTAGGGCAAGGATCTGAGATATTCTCTTGGATGTTTAATGTACTTGTGAAGAAATGTATAAAGGGATTCAAGTAGTGACTTTAGAAGGGTGTTGGCCAAGAGTGTGAATTTATGTGTACTTTTTTTATGTGGGTGATGCCGTGTTGCTGTTTAAAAGCCTGAATGATTTTCAGAGAATATTAGATAAATAGCATAAGCTGCCGAATCTAAAAATTGAAAGTATCAGAAATGGTTGGATTTGCCCAGGAAAATAAAATATTGCAAGTTATACAGATGTAATGAAAAATTAAAGTAAGCAGATGAATTTGAATACCTTTGTAGAATGTTTACTAAAAATAGGGAAATGTATGGCAATATTAGGGACGCTGTGGCTCAGGGGCTATGATGTTGAACTTGTCAATCGTAAGGTTGGCAGCTCAGCGGTTCGAATCCCTAGTGCTGCCATGTAACGGGGTGAGCTCCTGTTACTTGTCCCAGCTTCTGCCAACCTAGCAGTTTCGAAAGCGTGTAAAAATGCAAGTAGAAAAAATAGGAACCACCTTTGGTGGGAAGGTAACAGCGTTCTGTGCGCCGGCCACATGACCACGGAGACGTCTTCGGACAGCGCTGGCTCTTCGGCTTTGAAACGGAGATGTGCACTGCCCCCTAGAGTCGACAATGACTAGCACGTATGTGCGAGGGGAACCTTTACCTTTACCTTTACTATGGCAATATTGGAAGACGTACAACTGCTGGTACAAAGACAGTAGTACAAGTAGTCCTCGACTTATGATCACAGTTGGACCCCAAATTTCTGTGGCTAAGTGAGACATTTGTTAAGTAAACTTTGTCCCATTTTGCGACCTTTCTTGCCATAGTTGTTAAGTGAGTCACTGCAGTTGAAATGTTAGTAATATGTTTAAATTAATCTGGCTTCCTCATTAACTTGGTTTGTAAGAAGGGTGGAAAAGGTGTAACACCACTCCTGCGCAGACTGCACTGGCTGCTTGTGGTCTTTCGGGTGCACTTCAAGGTGTTGGTTACCACCTTTAAAGCGCTCCATGGCTTAGGACCAGGTTACTTACGGGACCGCCTACTGCCACCGTTTGCCTCCCATCGACCCGTGCGCTCTCACAGGGTGGGACTCCTCAGGGTACCGTCAGCCAAGCAATGTCGACTGGCGACCCCCAAGGAGAGGGCCTTCTCTGTGGATGCTCCCACCCTCTGGAACGAACTTCCCCCAGGACTTCGTCAACTTCCTGACCTTCGAACCTTCCGCCGCGAGCTGAAGACATATTTATTTATCCGCGCAGGACTGGCATAGAATTTTAGACTTTTTATTCGGTTTTTAATTTTACTTAGTGGGTTTTATTGTTTTAAATATATTTTAATCTGGGCCAAATTTAATAAGTTTTTTAAATATTGTTTTATCTTGTATTTATGTATTGTTGTTTTGTTTTTTTTTTATTGAAAGAGTTTTAAAAAACAAAAACATTTTCCCTTTTCCCCCTCCTCCCAAAACCCTCCCCGGCTTCCCGGGTCAATCACAAGGTATTGTTATACATAAACCAAACATAGAATAAAATTTTCCCTTCCAATCCAAATAACCACATCCAAAGCTTTTCATCTCCCAACCCCCTCCCCATTACATAAAATAACTTTCTAATTATTCAAAGGCAATCTGATATTTCTTAATCTGATATCTGTTTTGTAGATAATCAATCCATTTTTCCATTCAATTAAATATCTTTCCTGCGTATTGTCTTTTAAAACGCTGAGATTTTAGCCATCTCAGCCAAATTAATAACTTTCAGTATCCATTCTTCTATTGTAGGTATCTCTTCTTACTTCCAGTATTGTCCAATCAACAGTCTTGCTGCTGTTATTAAATTCAGAATCAATTTAGTCTCAATCCCTGTACAATCCGTTATAATTCCCAAAAGGAAAAATTGTGGCAGGAACTTTATCTTCTTCTTCAGTACATTTTGAATAATCCACCAAATTCTTATCCAAAAGACCTTAATTTTCTTGCAAGTCCACCAAATATGAAAATATGTAGCGTCATCACAATCACACCTCCAACATTTCGCTTGGATATTAGGATACATACATGATAATTTTTTGGGATCTAAATGCCATCTATAAAACATCTTATAAAAATTTTCCCTTAAATTCTGTGCTTGTGTAAACTTAACATTTCTAACCCAAATTTTCTCCCATGTTTCCAACATTATTGGTTCCTGAATATTCTGTGCCCATTTTATCATACAATCCTTTACCAAATCCTTTTCCGAATCTATTTCAAGCAACACATTATACAATCTCTTTATATGCTCCTGGGTCTGATTTCTAATTTGCTTTATTAAATTTTCCTCCCTTTGCATTATACCAATTTTTTGATCTTCTTTCCATCTAGCACTTATTTGCCCATATTGAAACCAAGTATAATTCCTCCCTTCTTCATTTAATACCTGTAATGATTTTAATTGCAATCTACCTCCTTCAGCATACAAAAGTTCTTTATAAGTAATCATTTCCTGTTTCTGTTCTATATTTATATTCTCTATTGCATGTCTAGGGCTCGCCCATATAGGAATCTTGTATTCTAATTTATAGGAATATTTTTTCCAGACCCGCAAAAGAGCACTTCTCAACACATGATTCTTAAAAGCCCTATCCACTTTTTTTTCATAAAATAAATACGCATGCCATCCATATAACAAGTCATAACCTTCTATATTCAAAATTCTTTCCTCTGTTAAGTTAAACCAGTCACTTATTACTGAAAGGGTTACTGCTTCATAATATAGTTTAAAGTTAGGCATTCTTAAACCACCTCTTTCCCGTGAGTCCTGTATTATTTTCATTTTAACCCTCGCCTTTTTACCCTGCCATATAAATTTATTAATCCCAATCTGCCAATCTTCCAAATTTTTATCCTTTTTAATTATAGGTATCATCTGGAACAGAAACAAAAATCTAGGTAACACATTCATTTTAATAGCCGCAATCCTTCCCAATAGGGATAACTGCAATTTCTTCCAGCCACTCATATCATTCTGAACTTTTTGCCATAGCAAGTCATAATTATTCTTATAAAGTTTCTTGTTCGATGAGCTAATATAGACCCCTAAATATTTAACCTTTTTTACTACCTCAAATCCTGTCATTTCCTCTAGTTTTTGTTTCTGTTGTATAGACATATTTTTAATTATCACTTTTGTTTTATTCTGATTTATTTTAAATCCTGATACCTTTCCATATTTATCAATTACTTCCAATAGAAATCTACTTGAATTTATAGGATTCGTTAACGTAACCACTACATCATCTGCAAAAGCTCTAACTTTGTACTCATATTGTCTAATCTTAATTCCCTCTATTTTCATTAATTCTCATATTTTATCTAATAATGGTTCCAGAGTCAAAACAAACAATAATGGTGATAAGGGACATCCCTGTCTTGTTCCTTTCGCAATCTTAATAACTTCTGTCAAACTACCATTTACTATAATCTGTGCTGTTTGCTCTCCATAAATCGCTTTAATTATTCTAATAAAACAGTCTCCAAATTGCATTTTCTATTAATTAAATAAAAATCCCAATGCAATCGATCAAAGGCTTTCTCTGCATCCAAAAAAATAAGTGCTGCTGAAGTATTCTTCTTTTCCAAATATTCCAATATATTAATAATCTGTCTAACATTATTCCTCATCTGCCTCCCTTTTATAAAACCAGATTGATCAGTATGAATTCTTTGTTGTAATGTTGTTTTGTTTTTATCTGGCTGTGAACCGCCCTGAGTCCTTCGGGAGAAGGGCGGTATAAAAATTTAATTAATTAAATAAATAAATAAATAAACATGATCCTGGGACACTGCGACCACCATAAATATGAGTCGGTTTGCAACTGTCGTGTGCAAAACGGGTCATAAGTCATTTTTTCGGTGCTGTTGTAACTTCAAACAATCACTAAACCAACTATTGTAAGTTGAGGACTACCTGTAAATGGCCTGTTGCACAGAATGAATATTTGTCAGAAGCCAACATGTGTGTGTGTGTGTGTGTGTGTGTGTGTGTGTGTGTGTGTGTGCTGCTAACCATGTTGTGGTAAGAAAGGGAGAGCCAAATGTGTCAAGAGAAAGTTGAATCCATTTGGAATTCGGTTACTTAAGAATTGGATGTAATTAAGCGAGAATGAATAGATGCTGAATGAATGTGGGTTACAGTGAGGTAGTTTGGTCATACAGAGAATGAATCATAAATTTATGCAGGAACAGTTAAGGGGAAGAATGAGAAGTAATTGGGTGGTGTTAATGAAATGCTCAGAATGAGTGAATGAGAAGTTTAAAACCAAAACAAAGAAAGCATTAGGAAAAAAACAAAAACCAAAGAAAGTATATGAAACAGGATATGAGTGTACTCAAAACCAGAACGAAAAGGTATGCAGAAATTGCATAAATGGGGTTTGTGTAATCAGATTTAGCTAATATTTCCTCTTCTTCTTTATGTATTTTGCAAATTTATATAGCCACCTATCTCACTAAAAGGGTCTATGGGTGGACTGCCAACACAATAACTGTTAAAAGCAGTATAATGATCTTAAAACACTGAAACGGGATTAAAAATAAGAACATTAAAAACCCAAGATTGCAAAAAAATACAAAGTAAACTAACATCATAAGCTTGCCGGTTCCCGTGGGATCCCCCGGGTTAATGAAATAACCACATTTTGGGTTTAAAGGATTTAAAGTTTAATATATTTTAAAGTGCGTTCTTTTTCTCCTTTTTTCTTTTTTCTTTTTCTCTTTTTCTCTTTTCTCTCTATTTGTCTGAATATTATTTGCCCTGAAAAAGAAATGTGGGATGGATATGAATATAAATCACATCCGGGCGAGGAGGAATGTGTGTAGGTGGGTGCACCCAACATCTTCTGTTGCAAAGAATTCTTGGCACCCATGACAAACTGGGTAACTCGGTTATTAAATTATCAACCCTTAATTATTAACGCATCAGCGTGGGAGGAGGCACAGTTATTAAACCAGGCACCAGAAAAGTGTTTTCAAAAGGACTTGAATTTGCAATTCACCTGTGGTAAAAAATAAATAAATGGAATCCTTAAAGAGGTGTGAGAGTTTGCATTCCTTACGAATAATTCCTTAATAATCAGGCTAGCAACTGGGAGTTTGCGAGTTCTTTGGGCACAAAGCCAATTGGGTGACCTTGGATCAGTCTCCCTCTCTCTCTCTTCCCCCCCCCCTCTCCTAGAAGAAGCAAGAAATGGCAAACTAGTTTTGATATCTTGCAGGAACTTGTCCAGGCAGTCATAAGGAGTGAAAAAAAACCTGACTCGAAGGGACTAAAAACAAACAAATAAACAAACAAGCACACCCACAAAGCCCTTTCTGAAAAAATGATTCAAAGAGTTTATTTTTTTATTTATTTTATTTATTAAATTTTTATACCGCCCTTCTCCCGAAGGACTCAGGCCAAAAGTAAAAACACAAAATATATACAATTAAAACCACAGTTAAAACATAGCAGAATTATAAAGGCTGATAATTAAAATTAAAATTTTAAATTTTAAAAATTAACAAAACCCCAAAATTAAAATTCCACACTATTCAGGTTTGATACCTCAGTTCATGTTATTCAGGTAATCTTAGGGGTTTTGCTCTATGGATTATTTAATCGGATAGTTAATTGGTTATTGGCAGAGGCTCAAATCTCTGGGGCATCCACGGAATTTTGCAGCTTTCTGCAAACAGGCCCGTTGGCCCGGTTGGCACTGCCACCCAGTTGCTTGGCATTCTTCATACATAGCTGGAATTCCTTGCCCCTTTGGGCACCTTATGTCTCTTTCACTCCCCTCGCCACCATCCCCCCTCTCTCTCTTCTGGGTTGCAGGGGTTAAAATCCAGTTGGGCAAAATGAGGACACCCGTTCAGCTGCTGTTGAGAATGAGGACAAAACCATGGGAGAGGAGAAGGGGGGGAAAAAAATCCAAAACGTAGTCTGCCAACTTTGTGGCTGCAGTAAATATTCTTAAATCCAGACAAGGCTTAATATGAGCTAGGCTTTAACTCCAGAAATGTAGGACTTTTAAAAAAATGTTTTCAGCCCGGGGTTAAGATTTAATTAGTTTTCAACATCAGGAAGATTGAGGATGAGATGAAAACTGTAACTGATTTTTCAGGCTAAATCTTGACCATCTTAGAAGGTTCTACAGATCTTCCATGAAGACCTGTGGACTTCAACTCCCAGAATTCCCCAGCCAGCCATTCTGGGAGTTGAAATCCACACATCTTAAAAGTTGCCGAGGCAACCTATCCTGTTCTACAGGATAAGACAAAAGCCACAAGACTTTGTATTTCTCTCTGTCTCTCTCCAAGGAACTTAAGTTTATGCAAGTGTTTTTGCTTCCTATAAAAGTTACTGTCACAACAACCCTACAAGGTAGGACAGCTCAGTCTGAGAGAAGCAAGCAGAAGACAGCGGGTGACTGAGTTCCTGAGCAGATTAGAGATTGAAGCTAGGTGATTTCTATCTTGATTCTTTCAATAATTTTAAGGTTCCTTCTTTTCAATAATAATGTTTATTAAAGTTTAAATATACAAAGAAAAAAACTAAGAGAAATTAAGGAATATATAAAAAGTAAAAAATATTGAAAAGTTCAGAGGAAAAAAAAAATAAAAGAATAAGATTTTTTTTAAAAAAAGGTATAGAGCAGGGGTAGTCAACCTTTTTATACCTACCACCCACTTTTATATCTCTGTTTATTTATTTGATTTTTATACCGCCCTTCTCCCAAAGGACTCAGGGCAGTTTACAGCCAAACATAAAAACAATTTTATAAATAGAATTAAAAACATTTTAAAAATCTTATTCAATTTGGCTAACCCCATTTAAAACTATAATAGAGAAATGATAAAAAACCCGAATTAAAAACCATAGTGTATTAGGCCAGCCCTGCACGGTAAAACAGAAAGGTCTTGAGTTCACGGCGGAAGGTCCGGAGGTCGGGGAGTAATCGTAACCTCAGAGGAAGCTCATTCCAGAGGGTAGGTGCTCCCACAGAGAAGGCTCTCCCCCTGGGGGTCTGTTAGTATTAACATTTTCTAACTGCGCACCGGTTCCACAGTAATGGTGATTTATAAAGTAGGTTTGGGTGGGGGGGCGGCATCGGCTACCAGCTCTGCTTGACTGGTACAGCTGGGTGGTGTGGGGGGAGATGCGCAAGCTATTCTGGGACGAGGCTCTTTTGTTTGAGGTCGCAATAGCGCCATTTAGTTTTACTTACGTAACGTGAACTAAACTTATGCACGGGCGATACAAATAATATATTTTCAGAAATTTAAATTGTCACGGGGAATTTTACGAAAATCTAATGAAAATGTTTTTAATTAATGCTATGAAATTTTTTTAAAAAGTCAATTAAAGTAAAAAAAAGTAAAATGCTTCAGTATCGGACAAAACCCTTACCGCCCACCATGAAAGCTGGAACACCCACTAGTGGGCGGTAGGGACCAGGTTAACTACCACTGGTATAGAGGTAGGTCTTGATTTATGAGCAGACCTTTTGTTCAGCAAAGGTCCAGAATTAAGAGTGGCTTCGGAAACAGTAATTTATGTATGTCCTTGCATTGACAACTGCTACTATCCCTATGGTTACATGACTGCAGATTTCTTCTCATATGTCTTAGCTATAAACTAGTGTTTCTCAACCTTCACAATTTGAAGATGGGTGGACTCCAACTCCCAGAATACCCCAGCCAGTTCTGCTTAATGGACAGCTCTGTTTGCTGGGGGATGCTGGGAGCTGGAGTCCTTCAAGTTGCCAAGGTTGAGAAACACTGCTATAAACCTCATCATTCAATCTTAATTAGCAAAAGTCCATTAAGATTTACCAGAAGTCACAAGATATATAACCCCAACATATATAACATATATAACCCTAATCAAATAAATCAGTTTCATAATCCTTTAGATTTAATAGAATAATTTCTCATTTTCTCTAAAAATACAATAAAAATGATTTCTTCCCCTATTGTATCTCTTATCTATAAACAGATAAAGCCTCATCAGTCAAGAAAAATCCATTAAGAGCTACCAGAAACAGCAATTTATTAAAAATCTTGATCTTTAATTCTTCAAATAGTATTCCGCAAATTAATTTCTTATAATTTTCTCTTTGTCTCTTCTCAGAAACTGCTTTGCAAGTTTAACACATACTAGAAATAACATCTATATTTTAACAAAACAACCTCTTCCTCCCATATATTATCTATAAACAAATCATTGCCTTTGTCATTCAGTTCTGTTCAGTAGGAACCCATTAAAAGTTACTAAAAAGAACATCATATATACTTTTAAATCTTAATTAGATAAGCCACTTTCTTTTTCTTTCTTTTTGCTTTTAATTTTTTTAAAATATTTTTTTTAATTTTTTAACAACAAAATTAAACATAAAAATCTCATCAAACCAATTACAGTGTGTTGGTGAGGTGTTTACATATCTTCTTGTGCAGTTTCAAAATTAACATCTCTTTCATACATCTGTCTTACATTGTCCAGGTCTCTTAATCAATTTTTAATTAAACAGTAGTATTTTTTCTGATAACATTATTCATTCCATTCTCCTAAATTAGTTTAATTCAAATTACTTCTCTTAATCTTGACCTCTCTTTTTTTAAAAAAAATCTTTTCTAACATGTCTTTCCTTCTAACCAGTGATAAAATAGATCCCATATTTTATAATATTGTTTATCTGCTTGTTCTCTAATTTCAAATGTCAATTTGCTCATCTCTGCACATTCCATCATGCTTTTAAATTTTTTGAAGGGAATAACTTTTAAATAGCATTCCAACAATAGTTTCTTTTCAGAATAAAAAGAAAGTTTGGAAGGGACCTTGGAGGTCTTCTAGTCTAACCCCTTGCTCAAGCAGAAAACCCTATATCATTTCAGATAAATAGTTGTCCAGTCTCTTCTTAAAAATTTCCAGTGTTGGAACACTCACAACTTCTGGAGGCAAGCTCTTTCACTAATTACAGATAGTCCTTGACTTACGACCACAATTAAGCCCACAATTGTACAGTGAGACATTTGTTGTGACTTTTGCCCTATTTTACGATCTTTCATGCCACAGTTGTTAAGTGAATCACTCCAATTGTTAAGTTAGCAACCCAGTTGTTAAATGAACCTGGCTTCTCCATTGACTTTGCTTGTCAGAAATTCACAAATGGGGATCACATGACCTTGGGACACAGCAACGGTCATAAATATCAGCCAGTTGCCAAGCATTTGAATTTTGATCACATGATCATGGGGATGCTGCAAAGGTCTTAACTGTGTAAAACAGTCATAAGTTAGTTTTTTCAGTGCCATTGTAACTTTGAACGGTTGCTAAATGAATTGTAAATGGAGGACTACCTGTAATTGTTCTCTATATTAGGAAATTTCTCTGTAGCTCTAGGTTGCTTCTCTCCTTAATTAGTTTCCACCCATTGCTTCTTGTCCTGCCATCAGGTACTTTGGAGACTAGTTTGACTCCCTCTTCTTTGTGGCAACCCCTGAGATATTGGAACACTGCTATCATGTCTCCCCTAGTCCTTCTTTTCATTAAACTAGACATACCCAGTTCCTGCAACCGTTCTTCATATGTTCTTTATATGTTCATATGAAGGCCTTCGGTCTCCTTATCATCGTTGTTGCTCTTCTCTGTGCTTTATTCATTTTCTCTTTCTTTCTTTCTTTTTTTTTTGCTGTTGTTGGTGCTGAATATTTTTTTTTGTTTTTGTTTTTTTTCCCTGTTTTCTGTTTTACCTTTTATGATAAAATAAAATCAATATACCTAAACAACAAAAAACAGCTCCTTCATAAATGCAGCACATCACTTTTGTAAGTCCAAGAGAAGAAAGTTTTCCAAGTCACTCTTCGGATTTATTATTTGTGTGTATCCCTTTTAGTTCATAAGAAACCAACCATTTTCATTTGTAAGCATTGTGTAATATCTTTTTTCCTGTATGTATCTTTTTCATTTTGAAATCCATATTCAAAACAACTAGTTTCTCAGTTGTATCCTTTTCTATCTCCTCTTTTAAAAACCCATTTTTTCTGATAGCTGATAATCCCAAGAGAAATTCCTGAGTGCATTGTTGCCAAATATCCTACCCATGTAAAAGGGGTTTTCGTTGGATCTTCTGACTGATAATTGGTGTTAATATAACAACAGAGTTGGAAGGGACCTTGGAGGCCTTCTAGTCCAACCCCTGCCCAGGCAGGAAACCCTACACCATCTCAGTCAGATGGTTATCCAACATTTTCTTAAAAATTTCCAGTGTTGGAGCATTCACAACTTCTGCAGGCAAGTTGTTCCACTTATTAATTGTTCTAACTGTCAGGAAATTTCTCCTTAGTTCTAAGTTGCTTCTTTCTTTGATCAGTTTCCACCCATTGCTTCTTGTTCTACCCTCAAGTGCTTTGGAGAATAGTTTGACACTCTCTTCTTTGTGGCAACGCCTGAGATATTGGAACACTGCTATCATGTCTCCTCTAGTCCTTCTTTTTATTAAACTAGACATACCCAGTTCCTGCAACCGTTCTTCATATGTTTTAGCCTCCAGTCCCCTAATCATCTTTGTTGCTCTTCTCTGCACTCTTTCTAGAGTCTCAACATCTTTTTTACATCGTGGCGACCAAAACTGGATGCAATATTCCAAGTGTGGCCTTACCAAGGCATTATAAAGTGGCACTAACACTTCACGTGATCTTGATTCTATCCCTCTGTTTATGCAGCCCAGAACTGTGTTGGCTTTTTTAGCAGCTGCTGCACACTGCTGGCTCATATCTAAATGGTTATCCACTAGGACTCCAAGATCCCTCTCACAGGTACTACTATTGAGCAAGGTACCACATATACGGTACCGGTGCATTTTGGTTTTTTTTGCCTAAATGTAGAACCTTACTTTTTTCACTGTTGAATTTCATTTTGTTAGATAGCGCCCAATGTTCAAGTCTGTCAAGATCTTTCTGTAAAATCTTTCTGTAAAATCTTTCTTTGTGTTCATGGATGCACTGGGCTAAACTTCTGCCTGCCTGTCCTACATAGTTGGCTGTCACATACTCTGTGTTGTAGATGAGTCCAATTTTTTTTTCTGGGTCTTTTGGTGTACTTAAGTTATTTAGAACTAAGGAAAGACTAAGGAGAAATTTCCTGACAGTTGGAACAATTAATCAGTAGAATAATTTGCCTCCAGAAGTTGTGTAAGCTCCAACACTGGATGTTTTTAAGAAGAGGTTGGATAACCATTTGTCTGAAATGATATAGGGTTTCCTTCCTGAGCAGGGCGTTAGACTAAAAGACCTCCAAGGTCCCTTCCAACTCTTGTTATACTGTTTTTCTGTTAGGAGGGCTTTAGTTGATTTGTGTGCTAGGGTGATGCCAGGTGTGGTTGTAATTGTTGGTTGTTTCTGAGGTGTTTATGATGAGTGATTAGCCTATGGCCTGCTTTACAACTCAGCAATCCTGCTTGCTCAGCCCAAGCTTCCAACGATAAAATCAATAAAAGATATGGGGAGAATTCACCTCCTTTGCTATTGAATTTGTTCTGTTGGGTATTTCAGATCATGAGAAAGGGCTGCGTTTTTTTCAAGTTGCCTTTTTTGGTGTGATTGGTATACCTCCCTGTCACCCCTCCCCACCTCTCCTAGCTGATTCTACTGTGCTTCTTTAATTTCTTTGATTTCTTTTAACTGCTCCTCTGCCTCCATACCTAAAGCCCTTAAAAAATTCAGGAATTCCCCTCTGCAAAGTTGCTTCACATGACATAATTGGGAAAAATTTCCTTTCCTTGCGCTGTCCAGCTGGGCCAAGGATTAAACTTGGAGCATTTTGTGTGCAAACTATGAGTTGTATCCCCGAGCAATGATTTAAAAGTTCTTGCTTTTTTTTTTTTTTTTTTGGTTTGGGTTAGTTAGTTAGACAAGACATTGCTCCTGATTTTGGGGTGTGTGTGTGTGTGAGTGATCATTTCCCCCTTGCCTTTTGCATTGCCCACTGTCTTCCCCCTTTCCCCAAATTATGGTCTGTCAGCTGCTGTTGCTGGCCTTAGATCAGGCAGCTGTTAGAAGGGACATTCCAGCAAAGGATTGTGGGAGCAGCTGGCCAGCCTCACAGACACACACACACACCTTACAACACTCTTCCCAAACCATGGATTAAGGCAAAGTGAAGGGCGAGTGAGCGTGCTTTCTGAATAATGTGTGTGAGACTTCCTGAAAACTGTGTGTGTGTATTCTTGTCTCTGCAGCAGAGGTGGGTTTCAGCAGGTTCTGACCAGTTCTGGAGAACCGGTAGAGAACATTTTGAATAGTTCGGAGAACAGGTAAATACCACCTCTGACTGCCCCTCCCCCATCTATTTTCTGCCTCTCGAGTCCCAGCTGATCGGGAGAAAATGGGGATTTTGCAGTAAGAAGAAGAATAGAATTTTATTGGCCAAGTGTGATTGGACACACAAGGAATTTGTCTTGGTGCATATGCTCTCAGTGTACATAAAAGAAAAGATACGTTCATCAAGGTACAACATTTACAACACAATTGATGGTCAATATATCAATATAAATCATAAGGATTGCCTTTCCCCTGGAATTATAAGGAATTATAATTAATATAAGGATAACTTTCCCCTGGAGTGAGGTGGGAATGGAGATTTTGCAGTATCCTTCCCTGGAGTGGGGTGGGAATGGAGATCTTACAATATCCCTTCCCTGCCATGCCCACCAAGCCACACCCATAGAACCAGTAGTAAAACATTTTGAAACCCACCACTGCTCTACAGGGGCACTCCATCAAGGACTGTGGAGATTGGGTATGGTCTATGGGCAAAGCATGTTTGCAGGGAGAAGTGGGATTCATTTACCTTCCCTACCGTTTGCAAATATGAGCATGTGCGCATACGCAGTGCTCGCGCATTACGTCTGGGTGGGTGGGCTGAGTCTCCCGCAGTCGCCACTACTAGTTTGCCCGAACCGGATAGAACCGGCTGAATCCCACTTCTGTTTACAGGGCTTTACAGGGAAGTCTTTGCCAACCTAATGCGTTCCAGATGTGTTATGTTTGTTTGTTTGCCTAATGCCACCATTATTTTTACAAATAACTCAAGTGGTGGGCATATTCAATACACCTTCTTCCTCCTCCTGCTTCCCCCACAACAACAATCCTGTAAGGTGGGTTAGGCTGGGAGAGAGTGACTGACTCAAGATCGCCCAGCTGGCTTTCAGGGCTAAGGCAGGATTTGAACTCACGTCCTCCTGCATTTCTAGTCGGTGTCTTAACCACTAGACCAAATTTTCGGATGAATGATGTTGGAAGTCTAGATGGTGATTTTGGAGGGGGGAATTAGGGAAGATCTAAATTTGCTTTGGATTGGAGTGGAGTAGGTAGGATGGATGGATGGAAGGATGTAGAGATAGATAGACAGATGTATAGATGGATAATAGATAGATAGATAGATAGATAGATAGATAGATACCAGTGCAATGTTTAGTTCTGGTTCTTAAGCAGTCTAAATTGTTGATTGATAACAATGTCCATAGAGCTGAGGAATATGGGAACTGGAGTCATGCTGAATTTGAGAGCCATACAGTCCAAATCTATCTATCTATCTATCTATCTATCTATCTATCTATCTATCTATCTATCTATCTATCTATCTATTATATTTTTATCCCACCTTTATTATTTTTATAAACAATGTGGAGAACATACTGGACATAACATAGGGAGTCTTCGATTTGCAATCACACTGGGATCAGAATTTCTGTTGCTAAGCAAGGCAGCACTTAAGTGAGACTCACTGCCCGACTTAGACCCACCATGACCTTTTGCCATGGTGGTTAAAACAAATGACTGCATTGTTCAGTGAATTGTGCATTCGTTAAGCCAGAGGTCTTCAAACTTGGCAGCTTTAAGACTTGTGGACTTCAACTCCCAGAATTCTCCAGCCAGCTATGGAAGTTGAAGTCCACAAGTCTTAAAGCTGCCAAGTTTGAAGACCTCTGCGTTAAGAAAATCTGGCTTCCTCATTGACTTTTATTCATTGGAAGCCAGCTGGAAAGGTTGCAAATGGCGATCACCTAACTCCAGAATGCTGCAATCGTTATAAATATGTGCCAGTTGCCAAGTGCCCAAAGTTGATCATGTTGCTGCTACAATGTTGTAAGTGTGAGGAGTGGTCATTAAGCATTTTTTTCAGTGCTGTTGTAACTTCAGGCGGTGGCGAAATGGTTATAAGTTGAGGACTACCATCATATGAACCAGAACCAGGTGTGTTACTGACTCAACTATGACCTACTGCAAATCAATATGAGCCAGATAAAAGTCAATCAAACTAATGACATGTGTTGGCCGTGACTCATTTATTGCTTATAATGGGGTTTAAAGTCAGGCTAATATTACCAAGAGGCACACGTGTCCAAATGGGAACCCTAAAAGCAGGGGTGAAATCCAGCAGGTTCTGACAGGTTCTGAAGAACTGGTAGTGGAAATTTTGAGTAGTTTGGAGAACCGGCAAATGCCACCTCTGGCTGGCCCCAGAGTGGGGTGGGAATGGAGATTTTGCAATATCCTTCCCCCAGGAGTGGGGAGGGAATAGAGATTTTGCAATATCTTTCCCCCAGGAGTTGGGAGGGAATGGAGATTTTGCAATATCCTTCCCCCAGGAGTGGGGAGGGAATGGGGATTTTGCAGTATCCTTCCCCCAGGAGTTGGGAGGGAATGGGGATTTTGCAGTATCCTTCCCCTGCCACGCCCACCAAGCCACACCCACAGAACCGGTAGTAAAAAAAACTGAATTTCACCACAGCCTAAAAGAGTCTCATCTTAACGCCCTAGCTCTTTTATTTAAACATAGATTAAAATGTTTTTTAAACGACAACCTTACAAACTGCGGTTGTAACTTCAGGTGGTTGCTAAACAAATGGCTGTAAATCGAGGAGTACCTGTACTCCTTTCTTGTCCCATTTACCTCACGACAATAACTCTGCGAGATGGAGTTGGGCTAAGAGAGAGTGACTGGCCTTATTGCGTTTTCCTCTCAAGCAGTGGATGGAAATTAACCAAGGAGAGAAGCAACCCAGAACTAAGGAGAAATCTGACATTTAGAACAATTGAGCAGTAGAACAACTTATCTCCAGAAGTTGTGGGTGCTCCATCACTGGATGTTTTTAAGAAGAGATTGGACAGCCATTTGTCTGAAATGGTATAGGGTTTCCTTCTTGAGCAGAGGGTTGGACTAGAAGACCTCCAAGGTCCCTTCTTATTCTGTTATTCTGTTACACTCATTTCCAATATATTTGGGGATAATTTTGAAAGACCATAAAGGATTATAGCTGACCTGGAGCAGCATATTGATGAAGTTTGCTAAAACAAAAAGTGAAGGAGAAACGGATATTGAATTGAGAGTCTAGGCCGATTTTTTCCCTTTGCCTGCCCTGCCATGTCCTGCACCCCTAATCTGGATCACCCCTTCCCCATCTGTTCTGCAGCTGTTGCGTTTATGAGAAAGCATTTTCCGTTGGGGAATACATGGCTCTTAGATCCATGTGGGAAAATCCTAAACCAGAGAAATACAGATGTTTTTGCAATGTCATTTTAGTCAATGTCATTTCCATAACGAATGTTTGAAAAAGTTTTGGGCCATATGGCAGAGAAGGCCACTGTAGTACAGGCAGTCCTCCACTTACAAAAGTTCATTTAATGACCTTTCAAAGTTACAATATAGAAAAAAGTGACTTATGACCATTTTTCATACTGTTGTGGTGTCCCTGAGGTCATGTCATCAAAATTCAGACACTTGGCAATTGGTTCATATTTATGGTGGTTGTAGTGTCTTGTTAGCTTGAAAAAAAACCCACAGCTTTTGATGAGCTCAGCAAGATGGTGCTTAGACCAAGAAAAATGTCAGTTTATCCATGTTCCTTGAGTTAAATGATAAAGAAAAAAAAATAGGTACAATATCAGTTCCACTGACTGACAGCTTTGACTCTCAAGAATTTGCTTCTAAACCCCTCCTTACTTGTTTAATGCATGGGCTTGGTACATTCCTAAGTAGAGGAACATTTTCTTTGATGCTCACAAATTCCAATGTCTCATTTAGATTTTGTGTTTGCCCATGTTTTGCATTCAGTTTTGGTCGCCACAAAGTAAAAAAGATGTGGAGATTCTAGAAAGAGTGAAGAGAAGAGCAACAAAGACTGGAGGGTAAAACATTTGAAGAACGGTTGCAGGAACTGGGTATGTCTAGTTTAATGAAAAGGAGGACTAGGGGAGACATGATAGCAGTGTTCCAATATCTCAGGGGCTGCCACAAGGAAGAGGGAGTCAAGCTATTCTCCAAAGCACCTGAGGGTAGAACAAGAAGCAATGGGTGGAAACTAATCAAGGAGAGAAGCAACTTAGAATAAGAAGAAATTTTCTGACAGTTAGAAGACTTAATCAGTGGAACAACTTGCCTCCAGAAGTTGTGAATGCTCCAAGACTGGAAGTTTTTAAGAAGATGTTGGATAACCATTTGTCTGAAATGATATAGGGTTTCCTTCCTGAGCAGGGGCTTAGACTGAAGACCTCCAAGGTCCCTTCCAACTCTGTTGTTGTTGTTGTTGTTGTTGTTGTTGTTGTTGTTGTTGTTGTTGTTGTTGTTGTTATTATTATTATTATTATTATTATTATTATTATTATTATTATTATGTGCCTGACATTTGATACACTCTGTATGTTCAAAGGATGAACAGGGATAGATCAGATACACACCCTGGGTCCCCTGATTATGACAGTGCCTCATAATCAGGGGACCCAGTGCTTTCTGTCCTGGATCTTCTTGTGCAGGAGCCCATCTTCAGGGAACTAGGCTAGAGAGAAGTCTCCCGAGGATGGGCTCCAGCACAAGTCTGAAAGCTCGGAAGGCAAAACCTCTAGTCCTGATGCCCCAACTCAGATTGGATCCTGCAACTTTATCCTGGGACACGTATATTTCAGAGGTGAAATCCAAATTTTTATACTACCGGTTCTGTGGGCGTGGCTTGGTGAGTGTGGTGTGGCTTGGTGGGCGTGGCAGGGGAAGGATATTGCAAAATCCCCATTCCCTCTCCACCCCTGGGGGAAGGATATTGGAAAATCTCCATCCTCACCCCACTCCGGGGCCAACCAGAGGTGGTATTTGATGGTTTTTTTTAAATTTACATTTATATCCCGCCCTTCTCCGAAGACTCAGGGCGGCTTACATTGTGTAAGGCAATAGTCTCATTCTATTTGTATATTTATATACAAAGTCAACTTATTGCCCCCCCCCAACAATCTGGGTCCTCATTTTACCTACCTTATAAAGGATGGAAGGCTGAGTCAACCTTGGGCCTGGTGGGACTAAAACCTGCAGTAATTGCAGGCAGCTATGTTTAATAACAGGCTTCTTACAGCCTGAGCCACACCGCGGCCCAAACTGCTCAAAATTTCCGCTACCGGTTCTCCAGAACCTGTCAGAACCTGCTGGATTTCACCCCTGGTATATTTGCCTTTATTCATTTGTTATGATCCATTTCCAAAGTTCCAATCGTTGGGCCTCCTCTTCAACCATTCATTTAATGGCTACGGCGTTTACTTAACGACCATTGCAAGAAAGTTGGGAACATCATTTTGTTTTTACATTTTACAATCATCATGACATACCAACATACGAGCTGTAGTGACGTGGTGGTTCGAATGCAGGTTAACTCTGCTCACTTTGCCAGCAGTTCGATTCCTTCAATTCTCACCGGCTTCAAGGTTGATTCAGCCTTCCATCCTTCTGAGGTGGGTAAAATGAGGACCCAGATTGGTGGGTGGGTGGGGGGCAATATGCTGACTCTGTAAATCCGCTTAGAGAGGACTGTAGAGCATTGTGAAGTGTATACAGTGTATAAGTCTAAGTGCTATTGCTATTGCTAATGGACAGGTTCCATTATAATTGCGTGTCGAGGATTACCTGTATTTATTCCTCTGAAGAAAACTGGGGTGGGACATGCTGTGCAAGAAATGCTCTTCCTGGGACAAGAAGCTGTGACTCTCTAGGTATCATAGAACTCCAACCTCCAGCAGCCCCGGTCATCCAATCTGGCTGATGGTGCGACATGCTGGAAGTTCTCTGGAAAACCACTGAGTCTTTACTGTGGTTTAAAATTATCCCCTTTCAAAAAGCCTTTTTCACCAAACAATACTTTTTTTTTTTTTTACATTTATATCCCGTCCTTCTCCGAAGACTCTGGGCGGCTTACATTGTGTAAGGCAATAGTCTCATTCTATTTGTATATTTATATACAAAGTCAACTTATTGCCCCCCCCAACAATCTGGGTCCTCATTTTACCTACCTTATAAAGGATGGAAGGCTGAGTCAACCTTGGGCCTGGTGGGACTAAAACCTGCAGTAATTGCAGGCAGCTGTGTTTAATAACAGGCTTCTTACAGCCTGAGCCATACCGCGGCCCAAACTGCTCAAAATTTTCCTACCGGTTCTCCAGAACCTGTCAGTACCTGCTGGATTTCACCCCTGGTATATTTGCCTTTATTCATTAGTTATGATCCATTTCCAAAGTTCCAATCGTTGGGCCTCCTCTTCAACCATTCATTTAATGGCTACGATGTTTACTTAACGACCATTGCAAGAAAGTTGGGAACATCATTTTGTTTTTACATTTTACAATCATCATGACATACCAACATACGAGCTGTAGTGACGTGGTGGTTCGAATGCAGGTTAACTCTGCTCACATTGCCAGCAGTTCGATTCCTTCAATTCTCACCGGCTTCAAGGTTGACTCAGCCTTCCATCCTTCTGAGGTGGGTAAAATGAGGACCCAGATTGGTGGGTGGGGGGACAATATTCTGACTCTGTAAATCCGCTTAGAGAGGACTGTAGAGCATTGTGAAGTGTATACAGTGTATAAGTCTAAGTGCTATTGCTATTACTAATGGGCAGGTTCCATTATAATTGCGTGTCGAGGATTACCTGTATTTATTCCTCTGAAGAAAACTGGGGTGGGACATGCTGTGCAAGAAATGTTCTTCCTGGGTCAAGAAGCTGTGACCCTCTAGGTATCATAGAACTCCAACCTCCAGCAGCCCCGGTCATCCAATCTGGCTGATGGTGCGACATGCTAGAAGTTCTCTGGAAAACCACTGAGTCTTTACTGTGGTTTAAAATTATCCCCTTTCAAAAAGCCCTTTTCACCAAACAATACTTTTTTTTTTTTTTACATTTATATCCCGTCCTTCTCCGAAGACTCTGGGCGGCTTACATTGTGTAAGGCAATAGTCTCATTCTATTTGTATATTTATATACAAAGTCAACTTATTGCCCCCCCCAACAATCTGGGTCCTCATTTTAACTACCTTATAAAGGATGGAAGGCTGAGTCAACCTTGGGCCTGGTGGGACTAGAACCTGCAGTAATTGCAAGCAGCTGTGTTTAATAACAGGCTTCTTACAGCCTGAGCCACACCGCGGCCCTGAACTTTACTGAACTTTACATGGAGGCTGTTTTCACTAAGGGCTCTAAGCCACAATGGGTTTTTTGCTTGAGGTAAAGGTTCCCCTCGCACATATGTGCTAGTCGTTGCCGACTCTAGGGAGCGGTGCTCATCTCCGTTTCAAAATCGAAGAGCCAGTGCTGTCCGAAGACGTCTCCGTGGTCATGTGGCTGGGATGACTCAACGCCAAAGGCGCACAGAACGCTGTTACCTTCCCACCAAAGGTGGTCCCTATTTTTTCTACTTGTATTTTTATGTGCTTTCAAATTGCTAGGTTGGCAGAAGCTGGGACAAGTAACGGGAACTCACCCCATTACACGGCAACACTAGGGATTTGAACCATTGAACTGTCGACCTTTCGATCAACAAGCTCAACATCTTAGCCCCTAAGCTACCGTGTCCCTTCCACCTTTACTTACCATTCAGCTTATCTTCTTCTGCACTTCCTCTTTTTATGCTTGCTTTGTCTTGTTTTTAATTGGAGGAATGACATCACTGAAAAAAATAATTCCATGCCTGGAATTCCAGGATGAACGCCAGGGGAGGAGAGCTTGACTATCTATTGCATATCTATTTCTATTCTTAGTTGTGAGTAGTAATTGATGACACTTGCTTCACTGCAGTAGCTAGGCTGTAATTCTGATGAGCCGGGCACCTTAAATGTCTAATATGGCCTGGTAAATTGAACCTCCATATTCAGAGGCATTACAGATAGTCTTGTAGATTTAGGACCACAATTGGGACTGTAATTTTGGTCATAAGTCATTGTGGTTGTAATTGGAGGCACCATGTGACCAGACTCAATTTTATGACCGCTTTTATGATGTTCATTAAGTGAGTCATCACAGTCGCTAAGGAAACTACTACGTGGCTGTTATGTGAAGCACCTGGTCTCAGGTGTGGGCTCATTTTATCCAAAGGGCATTTTTTGTGAGAAAACAGCACAGTAAATTATAATAGTGATTTCAGCTTAACAGAATAACAGAGTTGGAAGCGATCTTGTAGATTAGGGGTCACCAATCTTTTGGACCTCAGGGACCACTAAATTCATAATTTTAAATCCCGCGGATCACTAACATGATCTACCTAATGACTGGCTGAGTGGGTGTGGCTAGGTGGACTGGGTGGGCATGGCCAACTTGGTGCCACTCACATTGAGGGACGCCTCACCAGCCTCTGTTCACCCCTCCCCTCCTAGCCACTTGCCTCCCTGCCTGGGCTCCTTAGGGCCCCAACAGGAAGCAGTTGTTGGAGCTAAGCAGCCACCATGAGAAAGGTGGCAAAACAGCTGGCTCAGTTCAAATTGGATCCGGCCAAGAAGGAGGCTCAGTAGAAGCACCTCACTGAGGACTATGAGCATAGGCTTTCCAAGCAGAGGGAAGACCTGCGGGAGTTCAAGGTCAGGTACCGGCACCTGGAGGTTTAGTGGGCTGAGATGGTCAGCCAGTTCCAGGCCATGATGCAGTCCCACTGGAACAAGGGCCTCCGGCTCTTCGCCACCAGTAGCACTTCTCTCCAGCCTTCACCCAAAGCCCTACACCAGGAGGCCAAAGCAGACCCCAAGTCGGAATTTCTGCCCTCCTCCGACCCACACAAAAAATGCCGAAGGGGGAGACTCTCTGCAGCAACACAAACGTTCATTGCATGTATCCGGTCCAGGGGCTGTAATTTGAGGACCCCTGATTTAGTGCAATATAAAAAATGCAAATAATGTTTCTGTGGACCACCAAAATTTTCTCACGGACCACCAGTGGTCCATGGACCACCAGTTGGTGACCGTTGTTGTAACTCATCTAGTCCTGTGATGATGAACCTATGGCACACATGCCCAAAGTGGCACGCGAAGCCATGTCGCCCAGCACACACGGCCTTGCCTATTTGTTTTCTGGCTTTCTGGCGTGCATATGTGTGCGATGATTAGCTGTCCTTTGCATGCATGGCAAAGCCAAAAACTGGCATGCGCATGCACGCCAGCCAGCTGATTGTCGAGTTCGCATGTGCCAGAACCTGGAAGTTCGGCTTTTCAGGAGCGCAGCCCCGACGAGCGTGCACGCATGCGTACGACGTTTCTGGGCGAGTGCCAAAAAGGTTTCCCATCACTGCTCTAGGATTAGCATTATGGATTGTGTACAGCTAGTCCTCAATTTGCAACAGTTCATTTAATCAGCGTTCGAAGTTACAAAAGTGACTTATGTCCATTTTTCACACATACAACCATTGCAACATCCTCATGATCACATGATCAAAATTCGCACTCTTGGCAAGTCATATTTATGACGGTTGCAGTGTCCTGGGGTCAAATGATCCCCTTTTACGACCGTCAGACGAGCAAAGTCAATGGGGAAGCCTGATTCACCTAACAACCATGTGACTAATTTAACAGCTACAGTGATTCACTTAACAATTGTGGCAAGAAAGGTCATAAAATGGAGCAAAATTCACTTAACAACTATTTCACTTAGCAGCAGAAATTTTGGGCTTAATTGTGGACGTAATTTGAGGACCACCTGTATGGCTACAAGGTGCTCTGTAATTAACATGAGTCTGCCTGCTTCATTCCGAATAAATAAGATCATGGTTTCACTCTACTTGAGCTTATTTCACCAATATTTAATCGAAACCAAGTTATTTTTTTAATCGATCTCATGACCGGCTTTTTTATTTACAGGGTGGATTTTCCCAGAAGCAAAATATATGAGGAACCCCATATTTGGCTTGTAGCCCTCTTTGTCTGCGATGATTATGTGTTATAACGCTGCTGGTGTGTCACTTCCAGTCCCTTCTGGCTGGAATCTAGGAAAATAAAGACAATAGCAGCATGTGAGTGATTTCCTTGCCTGGAACGCGTGGAATTTATTAGAACCGATCAAGGGCTTGAAGTAGGAAATGAATAATGCCGCTAAGTCAGGTTGAAATCAAGCTGAGTGATGGAGGAAAAGACCCACATAAGGTTATGAACATAGAATGATAGAATTGGAAGGGCCCTGTGAGGTCTTCTAGTCCAATCCCTGCTCGAGCAGGAGACCGTATACCATTTCAGACAAATGATTGTCCAATCTCTTTTTGAAAGCCTCCAATGATGAAGCACGCACAACTTCTGAAGGCAAGCCGTTCCACTGGCTTATTGTCAGGAAATTTCTCCTTAGTTCTAGCTTGCTTCTCTCCTTGGTTAGTTTCCATTCATTGTTTCTCCTCTTGCCCTTTTAGTGCTTTGAAAAATAGTTTGCCTCCCTTGTCTTTGTAGGAGCCCTTCAAATTTTGGAACATTGCTGTCGTGTCTCCTATGGTCCTTTTCATTAGACCAACGGTTCTCAACCTGTGGGTCACGACCCCATTGGGGGTCGAATGACGATTTGCCAGGGGTTGCCTAAGACCATCGGAAATATGGGAAGTATACTTGCCAGTCGAAAAATCGCGTTCCAATGGTTGACTCCACAAGCCAGCTGCAGGCTCTTCAAATCGCTAGCCGAATTCGGCTTCAGGCGCGATGAATTAAAAAAGAGAGAAATCTTTGCTCTGATGTCTCCCTCTCAAGCCAGCTGCAAACACTCCCAATCGCTAGCCTAATCTGGCTTCAGGCGCGATAAACTTAATAGGGGAGGAGTCTCCGCTTTAATGCCTCCGTCCTCAAGGCAATCGCAAGCAGTTCAGATCACTAGCCAATACGGCTTCAGGCGCGATAAATTCAAAACGAAAGTAATTTTACGGTTGGGGGTCGCCACATCGTGGGGAATTGTATTAAAGGGGTCGCCACATCGTGGGGAATTGTATTAAAGGGGTTGCCACATCATGGGGAATTGTATTAAAGGGGTCGCAGCACTATAAAGGTTGAGAACCACTGCATTAGACTATAGAGACCTACCCAATTTATGTAACCATTCTCCGTTGACTGCAGTAATCTGCTGCGTTAACAGCTTCTTTCTTCAACTTTTTCAACAGGCATGAAAGTTCAGTTATCGATGTAACCAGACGTCTGGTCGGAGGCAGGATGGGACCTAGGATGCTTTGGTTTTTGCTGCTGGTCTCCGTGGGGACATCGGAGTTGGAAGAGCACTTTGATCCAGGTAAGAAGCCGAAGCCGAAGAGAGAAAAGGGCAGAGGTTCAAAACAGCTCGCTGGCATCAGGATTCAACTCTGTTTTCAGCTGTAGGAGAAGCAGGTGAATTAAATCCCCCCAATCCACATATCCTGGATTAACCAGAAGAAACTTTCATGCAGACTAACTCTGCACAGTTTGGGGAAAGGATGAACTTGTCAAATCTGGAAAGTTAGGAGGAGGAGGAACTTCAGCCCAGCTTCCCTCATAGGTGAGGGAAAATAGAAGGAGGGAGGGCTCAGTGTACTGCTTTGAGCTCCTGATTGAAAGACAATAGAATAGAATAGAATAGAATAGAATAGAATAGAATAGAATAGAATAGAATAGAATAGAATAGAATAGAATTCTTTATTGGCCAAGTGTGATTGGATACACAAGGAATTTGTCTTTGGTGCACATGCTCTCAGTGTACATAAAAGAAAAGATACGTTCATCAAAATATCAATCGAATAAGTATATTCCACAATGATCCCAGCTAACTGCATGAAAAATAGTCAGTGCTTGATGAGAATGAAATCTAATAAGCATAAAAAAAACTGGAAATTTTTAAGAAAATGTTGGATAACCATCTGACTGAGATGGTGTAGGGTTTCCTGCCTGGGCAGGGGGTTGGACTAGAAGGCCTCCAAGGTCCCTTCCAACTCTGTTGTTATATTATATTATAAAAATGTGACAGATTAAAGACAGACTGAACTAGCAAAGTGAACAAGGATTATACCTGGCAACTATAAGTTTGTCAGAATAGCTGGGGAAAAAAATAGGACTAAAATGTAATTAAGGTACAGGTAGTCCTTACGACCATCTCTTAGCATCCATTTGAAGTCACTATGACGTGGTGGTGGGGAATTTATGACCCGGATTTGAAATGCCAATTGTTGCCCCCCCACCCCCCGGTCATGTGATCAAAATTTGGGTGCTAGGCAACCAGGCTGCAAACATCCCGATCAAAATTTGGGTGCTAGGCAACCATATGCAAACATCCCGTGGTCATTTAACCACATTATAGCTTTGTCCCCCTCCCCCCCCAAATGGCATTTCCTTCCAGTTTTCGGCAAAACTGCACCATTGGCTCCTTTATGGTTGTAAATTGAAGACCGCCTGTACATAACCGGAGAGAATAGGTTGCAAGCAGCACCTTGCCTTGGAGTAGCTTGTTGATGTACCTAGGGCAAAAAGGTTTTCATTTCATTTATATTAAAATTACCTCATGAAATAAGAGTTAACACAGTCACTTCTCAGGTAGTTTTGCACTAAAAATTTAAAAAAACTGCCTGCCGGCGTCACCTGGCAATTTATATTGGGCAGCCCTATAAACTTATTTAATACAGGTAGTCCATGATTTACGACCACAATTGAGCCCCAAATTTCTGTTGCTGAGTGAGATATTTGTTAAGTGAGTTTGGCCCCATTTTACGATCTTTTCTGCCACAATTGTTAAGAGAATTATTGCAGTTGTTATCATGCGGTTGTTAAGTGAATCTGGCTTCCCCAGGTTGACTTTGCTTGTGAGAAGGCCCTGGGACACTGCAACGGTCATAAATATGAATCATTCGCCAAGTGCCTGAATTTTGATCACACGACCATGAGGCTGCCCCAATGGTCGTAAATGTGAAAAAGAGCCATAAGTCACTTTTTTTCAGTGTTGTCGTAAATTCGAACAGTTACTAAATGAACTATTGTAAGTGAAGGACTACTAGTAAACAAAATAAACTTTATAGTTGAAGGGGATTTTTTTAGAGCAGTTTTTTTAGACCCACATCAGGATCTTCAGCTGCAAATGAAAACTCAGAAGGGAAGGCTCCTCTGGATAGATAAGATATCCTTTATTGTCATTTTTTTTACTGCGAGCTTATTATTAAGAGGGCGTGTAGCACGAATGCTGTGCCTGAGACAACTGAAGCAACATCCTTGCTGAAGCTAAGATGGACTGATGGGATCAATGCCCGGCTAAGAGACCCCAGGAATGTTCTAAACATTCCGTCATGGAACAGTCTGACCTTGGAACAGGTTGCCCTTCTGAGTGTTCCAGAAGCCTTGGAATGGCCTGTTCCCTGCTTGGAGAATTCCGTGATGGAATGTTTTGCAGGCCCCTCGAAGGCAACTTCCAGCCCATTAAAGTGTCATGAAGGAGAAAGGAAACGAGGTTCCAGTTGGGGTGTTTGCTTTCCCATAAACATTCCATGGGACACACTGAGTGTTGTTGTGGCCTGATGTGTCAAGTGGAAACAGAGTGGTCAGTTGATCTCGATCCAGCGTCGGCTCCTGCCTGGAATATTTTACATTCCTCCAAGATATATATATATATTTGGGCTTTTATTTTCTCAGGCTGACAAGTAGTGGCAGAGTATCACATAGAATAGAGAATAGAATAGAATTTTTTAAAATTGGCCAACTGTGACTGGACACACAAGGAATTTGTCTTGGTGCGTAGGGTCTCAATGTGCATGTGCACCACTACAGGAGAAGAAAATTGAGAGTCCTGTTGCCAATCTTAGAGGCAGAACCCTCCGTAGGCCAAGTAATCAAGCAACCTAGAACCGCAATGGTGAACCTATGGCACGCGTGCCAGAGGTGGCATGCAAAGTCCTTTCTTCTGGCAGATGCGCCCTCGGCCTAGGTCAGATCTCCACGGCATGGAGCGGGCGGTGAAGGCTCCGGGGCAAGGCCGGAGCCAGGGAATGGTGCATTCCCTGACCTGGTCGAGGCAGGTGGCGGCTTCGCAACCTTGGGGAATGGTGGGGCCCTGGGCCCTGACCCAAGGCGAAGGGCGAGCAGGTGGCATGCATTGCTTACCTTTGGTGGGTTGAGCAGGCGAGGCGACTGGTGAGCAATTAGCTGGGTCACGTGGCGAAGGCAGCATTTATAGGCTGGGGGAGGGTGGGTAGGGTGAGTGGTTGGAAGGGGAGAGCTACGAATGGACGGAAGGGGCGAGTGAGTGGACAGAATGGGTGAGCGGCAAGCGGGCGGAGGTGGGTGGGGCCAACCAGGGGTGGTTTTTACCGGTTTGGTGAACCATTTAAAATCGCCACTAACGGTATGCACGATCCGGTCCGAACCAATCGAATTCCATCCCTGGTGCCATAGGTTCGCCATTACGGGTGTAGGGTCTCCTGTTTCAGCAAAGGGTTGGACTAGAAGATCTTCCAACTCTATTATTCTGTATTTTGTCTCTGTTGAGGAGGAGAGCAAAATCCATCAGTGAATAATGGATTTGACAACAGAACTGAATGTTACCCACCGAACAATTTCAATTTCATTCTAGAGTCACCCTATGTTTTTTCCCCCCTCAGGTGTTTTTCAATTTACCTTTTGAGGTGAATTCCAAAAAGCTTCCAGCATTTAATACAGGAGGGGAAACTTGAAAGAATCCAATTTAACTTCTGAGTCATGTTGTTGTTTATTGAATCAATTAAATTATCTTTTGGATTTATTATGTTTCGATTCAAATTTTTGTTGAAACTCACTCAATTGGTGTCCTCCTTCTTCTTGTATGTGACATTAGAGCGCCTCCTAGTGGAAAATACAGAAACATCAGAATCTTTGAAAGGAACCAGTTATAGGTGACTCCATCTGACTCCCTCGTTCTCTGTCGTCCCCTTCTTCTTTTGCCCTCAATCTTTCCCAGCATTAGGCTCTTCTCCAGTGAGTCCTTCTTTCTCATTAGGTGGCCAAAGTATTTGAGTTTCATCTTCAGGATCTGGCCCTTCTAAAGAGCAGTCAGGGTTGATCTCCTCTAGAACTGACTTGTTTGTTCGCCTTGCAGTCCAAGGGACGCGCAGGAGGTCACTGAAGCAGTAGGCATGAGTTTAAATGGACTCCAGAGGATGGTAGAGGACAGGAAGGCCTGGAGGAATGTTGTCCATGGGGTCGCGATGGGTCGGCCACGACTTCGCAACTAAACAACAACAAATCTGACTCCCTGCTTGGTACATGAATGCGGGTTAATACAATGCTAGACATATAAAGCAAAATAAATATACTTAAAAAAAATACAATGCCAGACAGATGTCCCACCTAGCTTCTCTTTGAATGTGATCAAGATTCAGACGTTTAGTAACTGACTCATATTTATTTATTTATTTTTTAATAAAGTTTTTTATTTTTTACTGACCCATATTTATGACGGTTGCAGTGTGCAGGAGGTCAAATGATCCCCTTTTGCGACCTTCTGACAATCAAACTCAATGGGGAAATCAGTTTCACTTTACAAGCATGTGACAAATTGACCAGCTGCAGTTTTTCACTTAACAACGGTGGCAAGAAAAGTCATAAAATAGAGCAAAACTGTTTCACCCCGCAGCAGAAATTTTGGAGTCATTTGTGTTTTGTGAGTTGAGGACTCACTTCATAAGTTGCCTTGCTTAGCAACTGAAATTGTAGTATCAATTGTGGCCGAGGACTACCTGGAATGTTTTTCAAACTTGGCAATTTCTTAGTCCATCCAAGATTTATCAAGAAATGCCTCTTGGTAATATTAGCAGCGGCTAGGAGGTTGAGCTTGTCGATCGAAAGGTCGGCAGTTCAGCGGTTCGAATCCCTAGTGCTGCCGTGTAACAGGGTGAGCTTCCGTTACTTGTCCCAGCTTCTGCCAACCTAGCAGTTTCAAAAGCATGTAAAAATGCAAGTAGAAAAAATAGGGACCATCTTGGTGGGAAGGTAACAGCGTTCCGTGTGCCTTTGGCGTTGAGTCATGCTGGCCACATGACTACGGAGACGTCTTCGGACAGTGCTGGTTCTTCGGCTTTGAAACGGAGATGAGCACCGCCCCCTAGAGTCGGCAACGACTAGCACATATGTGCGAGGGGAACCTTTACCTTTACCTTTAATATTAGCTTGGCTTTAAACCCTGTTATAAGCAGAACAGAATAACAGAGTTGGAAGGGACCTTGGGGGTCTTCTAGTCCAACCCCCTGCTCAGGCAGGAAACCCATATATCATTTCAGACAAATGGTTGTCCAATCTTTTCTTAAAAACTTCCAGTGTTGGAACATTCACAACTTCTGCAGACAAGTTGTTCCACTGATTAATTGTTCTCACCGTCAGAAAATTTCTCCTTAGTTCTAAGTTGCTTCTCTCCTTGATTAGTTTCCACCCATTGCTTCTTGTTCTACCCTTAGGTGCTTTGGAGAATAGGTTGACTCCCTCTTCTTTGTGGCAGCCCCTGAGATATCGGAACACTGCTATCATGTCCCCCCTAGTCCTTCTTTTCATCAAACTAGACATACCCCATTTTAGCAACCGTTCTTTATAAGTTTTAACCTCCAGTCCCCTAATCATTTTTGTTGCTCTTCTCTGCAGTCTTTCTAGAGTCTCAACATCTTTTTTACATCGTGGCAACCAAAATTGGATGCAGTATTCTAAGTGTGGCCTTACCAAGGCATTATAAAGTGGTATTTAACACTTCATGTGATCTTGAGTCTATTTCTCTGTTTATGCAGCCTAGAACTATGTTGGCTTTTTTGGCAGCTGCTGCACACTTCTGGCTCATATTTAAATGGTTGTCCACTAGGACTCCAAGATCCCTCTCACAGTTACTACTATTGAGCCAGATACCACTTATTTTATACATGCATTTGTTCTGTCTTGTCTAAATGCAACAAATGAGTCATACCCGACTCATGATGTTAGTTTTATTGACTTTTTTCTGGGTGTTATTCATTGCATTAAGTCATCGTTAAACCAGTAACATACTTGGTTCCTAGGCTGGTAGTACTCTACTTATCTCCATTCATTTATCAACTGTCTGATGTTACAACAGTGCTGAATAAAGTGACTTAGGACTGGTTCTCACACTTACAACCATTACAGCATCCCCATGGTCATGTGATAAAAATTTGAATGCTTGGCAACCATATTTACAGTGGTGGCAACATCCTGGAGTCATGTGATTGCCATTTCCAACCATCCTAGCTGGCTTCCAACAAGCAAAATCAAATCACTTACCCTTAAGCCTTGCTTAGCAATGGAAAATTCTGGTCCTGATTGTGACCATAAATCAAGAATTATCTGTAGGTGTGCATCTGGGGCCTGCATTCACTAACAGAGAGTATTTTTCATCCTTTCACTTTGTTTTCCCTTCAACAGCTAAGTGTCGCTATGCGCTTGGCATGCAGGATCGCACCATTCCAGATGAAGCTCTTTCAGCCTCAAGTTCATGGCATGATTCAACGGCGGCAAAACACAGCAGGTGAGGAAGGTATCCGCTGCTTCATTTGCATGACGTAATCGATTCACACATTCATTTATTGATGCATACTTACTCAGAGCTCTGTCTGTTAAGATGAATGTTCTGGGAATTCCCGTTCGGCATGTACTTATATTCAAATGTGCCGTATTTTAGGGATTAGGAACTGGGCCTTCATTTACATTTAAAACATTTAAGTTGGATTGGTGCCCAGTACAAAAATACCTGTAGTTTGAATGATTTGCATAATGGCTCTAAGGTACTTACCTGCTGTTGTAGTCTGTTTACTTGCATTGGTAGATATTAGCAACTGGATAGAAGTCTTACGATTTTTCATATATAGTTTCTAGGCCAGATTAAGTTTTCATTTATGAAACTTAAAAGTATCCGTTGTGCGAATCAATTTATAAGGGATAACTACAATGTTCCTTGACATGTCAAGGAGTCAACAAAGATTTCTTTCTTTTTTTTAATCAGTGATCGATCAGATTTGCAGATTGGGGAGAACTAGCTAATATCAACAGTATCCATAACCATCCACAGGAATGTTAATACATCTATTTGTAGATCAGGATGCCATTGGGCAAAAGACACAATGATGTAAATTTCAGAAATTTTATTTTTTTACTTATTTAAAAAGTATTATATGACTGCCCAACTCAATCACAGTGACCCTGGTGGCTAACAGAAGAAACACCCCAAATACAAAATCTAGTAATACCCTACGCCCCCAGGAACAGCAATGAAACAAACCATATTGATTTGCTCCGTATCACCCAGGGGTGAAATGCTCCCGGTTCAGACCGGATTGCCTGATCTGGTAGCGATGGCAGTGGGTGGTTCGGAGAACTGGTAGCAAAAATCCCTGCCACCCTCCCCCCCATGCCCAGCTGAGCCACGCGCTCATGAGAGGTTTTTTTTAAAAAAACTTTTAAAAGCATTTTTTCTTCACCCAAAAAATGCTTTTAAAAGTAAAAAATTGATTGTGTGGCTCAGCTGGGGTTGTCAGAGCCTTTTAAAAGCATTTTTTCTACAACCTCTTCAGCCAAAGAGGTTGTAGAAAAAATGCTTTTAAAAGTAAAAAAAAAGTTGGCCATGCCCATCGAGTCACATTAATACTACCCCCGGGGTAAAATGTAAAATTTGTTACTACCAATTTTGTGGGCGTGGCTTGGTGGTGGTGGGTAATATGACTGGGTGGGCGTGGCCACCTTTTTTTTCTTTCTTTTTTTACTTTTTAAAGCATTTTTTCTACAGCCTCTTCAGCCAAAGAGCTTGTAGAAAAAATGCTTTGAAAGGGTTCTGACAATCCCAGCTGAGCCGCATCTCATCAGAGGCTTTTTTTTTTATTTTAAAAGCATTTTTTTCAGCTGAAGAAAAAATGCTTTTAAAAGTAAAAAAAACCTCTGATGATCGCGTGGCTCAGTTGGGCATGCTGGGTGGGGGTGGGGAAAGGGGGTGCCAGGGATTTTTGCTAACGGTTCTCCAAACCACCCCCCGCTATCGCTACCGGATTGGGTGATCCGGTCCGAACCGGGAGCATTTTACCCCTCCCCCCGCCCCGAAGCCACACACACAGAACCGGTAGTAACAAATTTTACATTTCACCACTGGTATCACCCTGAGATCTCCAGGCCTGCTGGCCAAACCATGTCAAAAAATACTGTATCAAGATGGGGCCAATCTTATTTCTACAAGGATGATGTTCTAGAGGGAGGGAGCCACCACAAAGAAGGCCCCTTTTATTTTTTGGTCTCACTAGATGGATATCTTTAAGAGAGGGAGTCTACAACTTACCCTGCCTCCCCACTCTGGTGGGTCAGGTAGATATAACAGGGAAAAGGGACAGTCCTCAAGCAGTTCAGATTGTGTTAAGATGTCCAGGCCAAGTAAGAAGTCATCTCATTTGTACAATAATGTCATGATTCATGAGCCAATATTCCCCCTATTCCCCAGAGGCTCGTGGCAAGCACTCTAAAAAAACCAAACAAAATTCAAAATAAACTGGATGTGTTAAAGAAGAAGAATCCACTTTAAAAATAACTCCTCACCAGAGGTGAAATCTGAACTGGTTTACTACCGGTTTGCTGGCTGCTCACCACGCACCAAATGCGAGGTGGGCGCTCACACAATGCATGCCAAAAGGAGGCATGGGATAAGTAGAACAGCATGGGGGGGGGGGGAGGAAATGATCAGCTGTGGCACGCAGTTTTTTCTTTTACTTTTAAAAGCATTTTTTAAAAAGTAAACAAAAAAGGCTCTGACGATCCCGTGGCTCAGCTGTGATCGTTAGAGACTTTTTTTTTTACTTTCAAAAGCATTTTTTAAAAGAAGCGGTAAGCGGATGACTGGGCGATTGGGTGGGCATGGGCCAGGGATTTTTGCTACCGGTTCTCCAAACCACCCACCCCCATCGCTACTGGATCAGCTGATCCAGTCCGAACAGGGAGCATTTCACCCCTGCTCCTCACTCCTTAGATTAGTGCAGTGTTTCAACCTTGGCAACTTTAAGATGTGTGAACTTCAATTCCTAGAATTCTCCAGCCAGCCAGCCAGCCACCATCCCTAACTTCTAATGCTACATAATTCTGGGAGCTGAAGTCCATCCAAACTAGACTATGTTGTTTCTCTATGTCATATAATATAAGTGGAAATATGCATATATATATATGTATGTATGCATGCATCCATGTATAATATAATAACAGAGTTGGAAGGAACCTTGGAGGTCTTCTAGTCCAACCCCCTGCCCAGGCAGGAAACCCTACACCATTTCAGACAAATGGCTATCCAACATTTTGTTAAAAATTTCCAGTGTTGGAGCATTTACAACTTCTGCAGGCAAGTTGTTCCACTTATTGATTGTTCTAACTGTCAGGAAATTTCTCCTTAGTTCTAAGTTGCTTCTCTCCTTGATTAATTATGTATGTATGTATTTTGTCATGTTTATGTCGTGTATATTGGAGGTGGTGACCCTTTTTGAGCGGTATGCAATGAAATTTCATTTTAATGTTTGCCGATTAGTGTACATTCAAAGTGACAATAAAGTTGTTCTAAGTTCTAAGTCACACATCTTAAAAGTTTTCAAGGTTGAGAAACACTGAGTCAATGTGTACAGTAATTGCATCCCTCCTTTAAATCAGAGATAGGGTAACTCATGTGTATATGTATGCATTTCATTGTGAAGCCCTGGGGGGGTGGATGGATAGATGGAAGGATGTTGGACAAACAAGCAGGTTGAAAACAGAACAAAGGTTTTTGGAAAATAAACCCAGATGTAGAGATAATAGGATAGGGAGGCTATTTGCCCTGGGATGAGACATGTGAAAAGATCTTGGGATTGTACTTGATCTCAAACTGGGATCAAACTAAAATAAGGCACCCGACTAGAAACCAGGAGACGTGAGTTCTAGTCCCGCCTCAGGCATGAAAGCCGGCTGGGTGACTTTGGGCCAGTCACTCGCTCTCAGCCCAATTCACCTCACAGAGTTGTTGTTTTGGGGGTTAAATAGGAGGAGGAATGAGTCTTCTATATCTTTGCTATTTTGAGATATTTACAAAAATAATAAAGGTATGATGAGCATTTAATAAATAAAATGTGATACAGGCAGTCAAAAAGGCTTAGCTCACATCTCCCTTGTTGTTGTCCAGGCTGGGCCTGAATGAGGGCGATGGAGCTTGGTGCCCTGCAGGACCCGTCTATCCCAATGATGCAGAGTATCTGGAGATAGATCTGCGCCGGCTGCATTTCCTAACCTTGGTGGGGACGCAGGGCCGCCACGCAGGTGGCCACGGCAAGGAATTTGCTCGGTCTTATCGGCTCCATTACAAGCGGGATGGCCATCACTGGATGCCTTGGCATGACCGGTGGGGCAATGAGGTAAATAAGGAGCTCTATAACTTCTTCTCTAAGGTGAGATAACATGGAAACAAGTCGTTTTGTGGAGAACGCAACTGTGTCTAATCCATTGTTTCTCAACCTTGGCACCTTTAAGATGTGTGGACTTCAACCCCCAGAATTCCCCCAAGCAGTATGACTCATCTTAACATTGCCAAGGTTGAGTAGTCTTTGACAGAAAGAAGTGACTGTTCTTTAGTGACTGTTTGAATTTGTAACGGGACTGGAAAAGTGACTTATGACCACTTTCAACATTTATGGCTGTTCAGCATCCCCATGCTCACATGATCAAAATTCAGACACTGGGCAACTGGCTCATATTTATGACAGTTTATTTATTTTTATTTTATTTATTCATATTTTTATACCGCCCTTCTCCGAAGACTCAGGGCGATGTACAGCCAATAAAACAACAAGAATCTTAACAAATTAAAATAAAATATCAGTTGCAATGTCCCGGAGTTATGTGATCACCTTTTGCAACCTCCTGACAGGCAAAATCAATGGGGATGCCAGTGTTGTGATCCAGGCCCAAGTAGGTAGTAGGAAACTCAGTCAATGTAAAAACAAACAAACTTTATTATAACAGCTGAGAATTAACTCATTCTCAGGGTAGTTCATCTAAATTAAAGCAAATTCCTCCCAACACAAATTCCTCAGTCCTATCACCAACCTTGGTCCAATTAGGCAAACTGCCAAAGGCCTTTTTTGGCAAAAGTTCAGAAGATACCGATACAAAACAAATGCAGCAAGACAAAGCTATCAATGTTGTTTTCCGGCAAAGAGTCCAAATGCCATTGCTGGTCTTTTAAACCTTATGGGAGGGGCCAATCATCTCTTGGCCCTGCTCCTGAGTCGCCCTCTTTGCTTCAGCTGCTCTTGCCTTCTGGCAGCAATTCTCATGCGTGCATTAGGAACAGGCTCCTCCTGTTCCTCTGCCTCACTACTGTCAGCCCCTGGAGGCTTTGGAGTCTGCACATCACTCCCCGATGGCCCTGGCCCCACCTCTGCCTCCGATGCAGAGCCCTCATCCGGGCCTTCCCCAACCTCCAGGACTGGCCCATGCTCCTCCTTAGCCTCAACGCTGTCTGACTCGGTTGCCAGCTCTGCAGGCTGCTGGCAAACCACAACAGCCAGATTTACTTAACAACTGTGTTACTAATTTTAACAGCTGCAAGAAAATTTAACAACTTTGGCAAGAAAAGGTTGTAAATTTGGGCAAAACTCACTTAACAAGTTTCTTGCTTATCAATGGAAATTTTGGGCTCAATTTGGTCGTAAATCGAGGACTACCTGTGACCACTGCTCTAAATCAATAGATCAGGCAAAGTTGACTAGTTAGACCCTATTTGACTCCTCCGCTGACGGCCGGGTCAGGGAAATCCGAATCAGGTGTGCCTCTGCTGCTCTGCCAAAGTCCTAGCAAAGTCCTCAAGGCAGGCAGGAGACCAGAAAGTGACTTCAGCAAGATATGTTTAGACTTTGCCTGACTCAGAGAATGCCAGAAAGCAGATCCTTTATATAGGCCATGGGGTGTGGCTCCATGATTCAGCACTTATCCAGGCCTGCCCCTCCCTTCCTTCTGTTGCCTCCGCCTATCAATTCTTCTGAAGCGAGGGTCACTCCAACCGGCAGCTGTTGGTAATAAACCTTCCTCAGGCTCACATGCTGTGGAGGAGGGGGAGGGGTCTAGTTGCTCCGTTTGCCTGGGCATGGAGCCAGAGCTGGGGGCTGGAGGTATTTCATCTTCTTCAGCCTGTCTGGGCATGGAGCCAGGGCTGGGGGCTGGAGGTATTTCTTCTTCCGTGTTCGGAAGCAGATAAGAAGACCCCAGCTGAGGTGAGATTGGACGAGACACAACACTATTCAACCCCTTTTTCATTTCGCTCTTCACTCCTCCTTTTCTCTTAGGTGATTTCAGGAAACGAAAACACTGACGATGTGGTGTTGAAGGATCTGGGCCCTCCCATCATTGCCCGGTACGTCCGCTTCTACCCCCGTTCAGACCGTGTCATGAGTGTCTGCTTGCGAGTGGAACTCTACGGCTGTGCCTGGAAAGGTGAGTAAAGCAGTATTTGCATTGTTTGAGAGTACAGTGTGTTTTAGCAGTTTTTTCAGGGTGGGTGCAGAGAATAGAAAATAGAATGGAATGAGATAGGAATAGGGATAGAATGATAATTTTGTTGTCATTTTGAATGGCATACATACACTAATGGGCATACATTAAAATGAAATGTCATTGCGTACAGCTCTCAAAGGGGCCACCACCTCCAGTATACACTATAGAAACATGACAAAAGAAATAAATACGAAATTATGCATATACCCACATATATTATATGACACAGAGAAACAACACAGTCTAGCTCGGAAGTATACATGTACATGGCGAGAAAAGCAAATTTTGCGAGTTTACCAGACGGATAGCAGAGGGAACAAAGCTGTTACAGTGTCTGGCAGTCTTGCTAGAAATACTTCGGAACCTCTTCCCAGAGGGAAGCAACAGAAACAGACCGTAAAGTGGGTGTGTGGAGTCTCTAACAATGATTTGAGCTCTAAGCACGTAGTACTTAGAAGCAGTATCATCAGAGGTGAGTTTCAGCAGGTTCTGACCAGTTCTGGAGAATCGGTAGCAGAAATTTTGAGTAGTTCGGAGAACCAGTAGTAAATATTCTGACTGGCACCGCCCCCATTTATTCTCTGCCTCCCGAGTCCCAACTGATCAGGAAAAAATGGGGATTTTGCAGTAACCTTCCCCTGGAGTGGGGTGGGAATGGAGATTTTACAGTATCCTTCCCCTGCCACGCCCACCAAGCCATGCCCACCAAGCCATGCCACGCCCACATGCCACACCCACAGAACCAGTAATAAAAATTTTTGAAACCCACCACCAAGTATCATGTATAACAGGAAGTGAGCTTCCTATAATCTTCTCGGCTGTCCTTACCACTCTCTGTATGGACTTTCTATCTGAGGCACTGCTGCCTGGTCATGACTTTTTAGATATATTTTGCTGAGTTTACATCATGTACCACAATAGCCAGTCTCTCTAAACATGTTATACTTTATTTTTATTTATTTTTATTTATTTATTTTGTCACACAGTATATATAAGCATAAGCATGAAATAACTATACAATATATAAGCATATATATGAGTATGAGTATGTAATAACTGTATTAATTGGATATAACAAAAGGAAACAATAGGACAGGAACAGTAGGCACCCTGGTGCTCTTATGCACGCGTCTTACAGACCTCTTAGGAATGGGGTGAGGTCAATGGTAGATAGTTTTTGCTTGAAGCTTTGGGGATTTTGGGAAGAGACCACAAAGTCAGGTAGTTTATTCCACGCATTAACAACTCTGTTACTGAAGTCATATTTTCTGCAATCAAGATTGAAGCGGTTAACATTAAGCTTAAAACTATTGTGTGCTCTTGTATTGTTGCAATTGAAGCTGAAGTAGTCTTCGACAGGAAGGACATTGTAATAGATGATTCTATGAGTTAAACTCAGCTCATGTCGAAGGCGGCGTAGTTCTAAATTTTCTAAACCCAGGATTTCAAGTCTGGTGGCATAAGGTATTTTGTTGTATTTGGAGGAGTGGAGAACTCTTCTTGTAAAATATTTCTGGACACGTTGAATTGTATTGATGTCAGAAATGGGTATGGGTTCCAAACAGTCGAGCTGTATTCAAGAATTGGTCTAGCAAATGTTTTATATTCTCTGGTTAGTAGCTTCTTCTGGAGAAGAAGCTACGCAAGATTAGGTTTACAACTTTTAAAGCCTTTTTTGCGATGTCGTTGCAGTGGGCTTTGGCACTTAGATCATTTGATATGAAAACTCCAAGGTCTTTAACAGGGTGGGGGTCATCAGTAAGGTAATGTCCATCAAGCTTGTACTTAGTGTTTAGGTTCTTTTTTCCAATATGTAAGACTGAGCATTTGCTGGTTGATATAATGAAACACATTATATCAGGGGTCCCTAACCCTCGGTCTATGGACCCGCCCCGGCCTGTGGCATGCCAGAAACCAGTCCGTGCAAACAAGCGAAGCCCCATTTGCAGGATGTAGGTAGCACACAAAGCCACACCCCCTCCGATCCGTGGAAAAACCTCTCTCCATGGAACCATCTAAGATTTGCATCTAATGGTATAAACAAGCTGGAAACTTACCACTGAATGCCTGGTGTCCTTCCACAGATGGCCTTCAATCCTATACGGCTCCTTTAGGTCAGGTGATGCCTTTGGTTCCGGAACCGGTCTACCTGAATGACTCCACTTACGACGGGTCCAGTGTCAGCAAGTGAGTGAGTAAGAGGCTCCTGAGTGGCTTTCAAACACAGCAACTGGAATTGAACTGGATGTTTGTTATTCAACATTTTCATTCATTCTGTTGGCTTGCAAGATCATGTCGGTTCAATCCTTCGGGTGTTCTCCAGTCATCTTCAGGCAGCTAAGAGTTGAGAGAGTTTTAATCTTAGATATTTAAAGAATCCTGGCTGGGGAAATCTGGATTAGCATTCATACCCAAAGTGTAAAGGAAGATGTATTTTTAAAATTTATTTGTAAGCGATTTTATGCTGCTTCGGTCAAAGCTAGTCTAGGTGACTCACTTAGGAATAATCCAAAAATAGGTATAAATATCCAAAGTTCAAATCCACCCTATTAGACTTTTTATTTATTTTTATTTTTTATTCATTTATTTGTCAAACACAACAATATATATAAGTATAAGCCTGAAAGAACCATACAAATTGGATACAACCAAAGGGAACATTAGGATAGGAACGATAGGCATGCTGGTGCTCTTATGCATGCCCCTTACAGACCTCTTAGGAATGGGGTGAGGTCAATAGTAGACAATTTTTGGTTAAAGCTTTGGGGATTTTGGGAAGAGACCACAGAGTCAGGTAGTGCATTCCAGGCATTAACAACTCTGTTACTGAAGTCATATTTTCTACAATCAAGATTGGAGCGGTTCACATTAAGCTTAAATCTATTGTGTGCTCGTGTATTGTTGTGGTTGAAGCTGAAGTAGTCTTCGACAGGAAGGGCATTGTAGCAGATGATTTTATGAGTTATACTCATTACTCATAAAAACTTACTAACTTCCAGTGGGCAGCTCTACATCTCAGGTACCTACGTCATTAATATTTCAGCATCTGAAATACCGATCTGAACAACCAAATTTTCAGCATGTTCCTAATACCAACAGAAGAGAATATTTGTAGCTCAGAGTTGAATTGGTGCACTCTGAGCTTGATCGTTTGCTTCCAGACAGTTCGTTATCCAACTAGGTAACATCAACAAGGCTAGGAGGGAGTCTCTTCAATCCATTCTAACACTGATGGTGTTACCTATTTGGGTAATGAAACGTCTACAAGAAAACAACCAAGCTCAGAGAGCATCAAGGAGCCCATGTTCCTAAATATTAATGAAGATGCTGATCTTATTTCTGGGGGGAGTGGATTACAGAAGATGGATGCTCTGTCCAAGAACGTTCACTTCTGGATCCCACTTTTTTTTTTAAAATTTGAATTTATATCCCGCCCTTCTCCGAAGACTCAGGGCGGCTTACATTGCGTAAGGCAATAGTCTCATCCATTTGTATATTATATACAAAGTCAACTTATTGCCCCCAACAATCTGGGTCCTCATTTTACCTACCTTATAGAGGATGGAAGGCTGAGTCAATCTTGGGCCTCGTGGGACTTGAACCTGCAGTAATTGCAAGCAGCTGCTGTTAATAACAGACTTCATTAGTATGGACATTCTTAGCTCAGTTACCCGATGGGGTACTTGGGCATATGTTTAAGTGCTGCTTCTGTACTTCATTGTGTATCTGAATTTCCTACTCTTCACAGAAATTCCATAAAATTAATGGAACCAGTGCTGTACTTAAAGAGATTTGAGGGATCCTAGACTTACTTTTCCTCATCCTGTTTTCCCTCTTTTTGTTTGGGATCCTTTCTAACGCAGGTTACACTTTGGGGGTCTTGGCCAGCTGACAGATGGAGTGGTGGGACTGGATGACTTCACCCAAACCAAAGAGTTCCGGGTTTGGCCTGGATACGACTATGTGGGCTGGAGCAAAAGATCTTTTCCTGACGGTTTCATCAAGATGGAGTTCGAGTTTGACCGACTCAGATCCTTCACATATATGAAGGTAACAGCATTTTCATGGAGAGGACCCGATTGGGTGTGAAGAACGTGGCAGGATTAATGGGCTTGGCCAATTAAAAGACACATTCCTAATACTGATAGTCCTCAGTTTATAACTGGTCTCTTGCCAATCATTTGGGTGGGGTCACATTCTGCTAGAACAGGAGTCGGCAACCTTTGGCTCTGGAGCCGCATGTGGCTCTTTCATCCCTCTGCTGCAGCTCCCTGTCACCGGACGGCGCCACAATTTTGAGAGCAGCTTCTGGTTAGGGGTGGAAAAGCACGGTGCTCCAGGAGGAGACTCTATGGCAAGGGGCAGGTTTTCTGGTCGTCTCTACAATTGATAGGGCTTTCGGTTAGGACAGGTAGAGGAAAAAGGATGCCACGCTAGGAAGAGACTCTATGGTGGAGGAACTGGACTTCCGGTCAGCTCCGAATTGAACGGGGGACTTTCGGTTAGGACCTTTGTGGCTCTCTGAGTGTTTAAGGTTGCCGACCCCTGTGCTAGAATATTAACACAGGGAAGGGAAATGAGCGTGCTTCAGAGTTCACTGTCTTTTTTTTATTATCCTGCTCTTCTCCACTTCCCTTTCCCATTTTTTCTCCTTCACCTCAATCTCCAGGTTCACTGCAGCAATATGCACACACGTGGCGTGAGGATCTTTGGGCAGGTGGATTGTCTTTTCAAGCACAGCCTTGCCACAGCTTGGGAGCCTCTCCCCGTCTCCCGAAAGCTTTCGGTGGATGTCAGGGACCCCAGTGCCCGCTCTGTCACCATACCCCTGGATGGACGAATCGGCTTGTTCATCCAGTGCCATTTTTACTTTGCCGCTGAGTGGATGCTCTTCAGTGAAATTGCCTTTCTCTCAAGTGAGTTGGGTCTGGGACCTGGGTGGTTGCTTGAGGCCAATGACCAGAAAGTAGAAAGTAGAATGAAGCCTTCAAAAGATCTCACGTAATTGTTTTTACTGATTAGTGTCAGTCATACTGACAATACTGGCTAGGAGTCCTAGTGGACAATCATTTAAATATGAGCCAGCAGTGTGCTGGAGCTGCCAAAAAAGCCAACACAGTTCTGGGCTGCATAAACAGAGGGATAGAATCAAGATCACGTGAAGTGTTAATACCACTTTACAATGCCTTGGTAAAGCCACACTTGGAATACTGCATCCAGTTTTGGTCGTCATGATTTAAAAAAGATGTTGAGACTCTAAGAAAGAGTACAGAGAAGAGCAACAAAGATAATTTTTTTTTTTTTACATTTATATCCCGCCCTTCTCCGAAGACTCAGGGCAGCTTACATTGTGTAAGGCAATAGTCTCATCCTATTTGTATATTTATATACAAAGTCAACTTATTGCCCCCCCAACAATCTGGGTCCTCATTTTACCTACCTTATAAAGGATGGAAGGCTGAGTCAACCTTGGGCCTGGTGGGACTAGAACCTGCAGTAATTAAGGGACTGGAGGCTAAAACATATAAAGAATGGTTGCTAGAATTGGGTAGTCTAGTTTAATGAAAAGTAGGACTAGGGGAGACATGATAGCAGCCCTCCAATATCTCAGCGGTTGCCACAAAGAAGAGGGAGTCAAGCTATTCTCCAAAGCACCAGAAGGCAGGACAAGAGGCAACTGATGGAAACTAATCAACCTAGAACTAAGGAGAATTTTCCTGACAGTTAGAACAATTAACCAGTGGAACAACTTGCCTCCAGAAGTTGTAAACGCTCCAACACTGGAAGTTTTTAAGAGGTTGGATAACCATTTGTCTGAATTGGTGTAGGGTTTCCTGCCTAAGCAGGGGGTTGGACTAGAAGACCTCTGAGGTCCCTTCCAACTCTGTTATTCTAAATACTGGAGTTTACACGCAAATGTTCTTGGTTCAGCACTCCATGATTTCTTCTCGAAAGTGTTCCTCTTGGGAAAGAAAAATCTGTATCTGAAACTTTGGAAAGCTCTGGAGAACGTACAGATAGCCCTCAAGTTATGACCATTTGTTTAGCGACTGTTTGAAGTTACAACAGCATTGGGGAAAATGACTTACCACTGATCCTCAGGCAGTGTTCACATCATCAAAATGTGGGTGGCTTGGCAACTAAAGTATTTAGGACAGTTGCGGGATCTCTGGGTCATGTGATCACCATTTGCGACTTTTCCCACCAGCTTCTGAGAAGCAAATGGGAAAAGTCAGACTTGCTTAACAACTTAAGTTCACTTTATTCACTGAATGATCACAGTGATTTGCCTAATGACCAAAGCAAAAAAGGTTTTAAAATTGAGGGCACTCACTGAATGACTGCCTTGCTTAACAATAGAAGTTCTGATGGCAATGGTGGCCGTAAGTCAATTGTACTACTTGTAATTACTGCTGTTACCGTATGCCTCCCATCGACCCGTACGCTCGCACAGAGAGGGCCTTCTCAGGGTGCCGTCCGCCAAACAATGTCGGCTGGCGGCCCCCAGGGGTAGGGCCTTCTCTGTGGGAGCACCGACGCTCTGGAACGAACTCCCCCCTGGCTTACGTCAAGTGCCTGATCTTCGGACCTTTCGTCGTGAGCTAAAAACATACTTATTCACTCAAGCAGGACTGGCATAAATAGTTGATTTTAAATTGGGGTTTTAGAGATTTTAAATATTTGTAAATTTTTAAATTATCGGCCATTTATTAATAGTTTCTTTTAATTTCTTTTAATTGTATATACTCTGTATTTTATTTCAGCTGTACACCGCCCTGAATCCTTCGGGAGAAGGGCGGTATAAAAATCTAATAAAATAAATAAATAAATAAATAAATTTTAAGGGCCGTGGTAGCTCAGGCTGTAAGAAGCCTGTTATTAAAACACAGCAGCCTGCAATTACTGCAGGTTCAAGCCCGGCCCAAGGTTGACTCAGCCTTCCATCCTTTATAAGGTAGGTAAAATGAGGACCCAGATTGTTGGGGGGGCAATAAGTTGACTTTGTAAATATACAAATAGAATGAGACTATTGCCTTATACACTGTAAGCCGCCCTGAGTCTTCGGAGAAGGGCGGGATATAAATGTAAATAAAAAAAAACCACCCATGGCTGGAACAAAAGAATGGAGCTTCGTTTTTTTGCCTTTTAGCTTTAAGGCCGTGTTTTTGTCTGTCCCAGAAACTTAGATGCTTGAAGTTTAATTGTCATTGCACTCAAAGTACAACATCCCTCTGGATGAGTCCACTTAGATCAGCATTGCCTTTTTCAAGGACTCACAAGAGGGGGAAGAAGGAAACCTTTGAGTGAGGAGAATCTCTCTCCTTCCACCCCCCATTGCTTTGTGGAAAGTTTTGCATTTGTTCCAGCCATTTGCAGCTGTTGTCCTGCCTGGAAGAAAAAGAGAAAAGACAATGCCAAGAGAGCAGGGCATTCCTTCCAGTGCCTGAAGGAAGGAAACAAAACCAACCGTCTGCAGCTGTGACCATCAGCCAGATTCTTCAGCATTTATTCTAAACTGCCTCCACTTTGCAGCTGGTGTCAGGGGAGGGCTGGCAGCATGGTTAGGAAATGACGTGGACTTTCCCCCCAATTTACCTCCTGAGAAATACTATTAGAAATGTCCTTCCACCCCCCCACCCTCCAATCTGTTCTCTCTCTGTATGTTCTGGGCATCTGTTACAGATCTGGGAAAGCCCATCTGCTGTGTTTCCAGGCCAAAGAACAGCAGGGTGGGCAGCCATTGGAATGGGAGAGTGCCAGGTTGCAGGGAAGCTGCTTAATCACCAAACTTTCCCCAGTTAACCCAGTCTTCCTCTTGCAAAAAACATAAGACCAGCCCTGCTGGTTCAACGCAGGACTTTGTTCCTACGGATACTTTATTTATTGTATTTATTTATTTTATTTTTGTCACACAGTATATATAAGCATAAGCATGAAATAGCTATGCAATATATAAGCATGTATATTAGTATGTAATAACTATATTAATTGGATATAACGAAAGGAAACAATAGGACAGGAACGGTAAGCACGTTTGTGCTCTTATGCACGGCCCTTACAGACCTCTTAGGAATGGGGTGAGGTCAATGGTAGACAGTTTTTGATTGAAACTTTTGGGATTTTGGGAAGAGACCACAGAGTCAGGTAGTTTATTCCCAGAGATACCTCTGATACCTCTGGGGTGCTTGCAGATAGGAAATGGAGACCCCTTTCTTTCTCTGATCTTTGTTCCCTCAACTCAGGAAGGCGTTTGTTCTTCAAGATCAGTCAGTCAGTCAGTCAATTTCTATAGCTGCCCATCTCAATGAATGACTCTGGATGACTTAACAATTCCAAAAATACAGTAGAAAACATTAACAGTAGTCTGTTGCCGAATGGGGTTGTCAACAGGCTGCAGTAGACCTGGAGGTTTCCCCAGCTACAGGTCGGGCAGCTTTTGATGTAGGCCTCAATCCAGGGGTGAAATGCTCCTGGTTCAGACCGGATCTCTCGATCCGGTAGCGATGGCGGCTGGTGGTTTGGAGAACCGGTAGCAAAAATCCCTGCCCCCGCCCTATGCCCAGCTGAGCCGTGTGATCATCAGAATTTTTTTTTTTACTTTTAAAAGCATTTTTTCTTCAGCCCATTTTTCTTCTGGGATCGTCAGAGCCTTTTAAAAGCATTTTTTAAATAACCTCTTTGGCTGAAGAGATTGTAGAAAAAATGCTTTTAAAAGTTAAAAACAAGAAAAAAAGTTGGCTAAGCCCACCCAATCACATTGCCCCCTACCAAGCCACGTCCACAGAACCAGTTGTAACAAATTTTACATTTCACCACTGCCTCAATCTCCTTCTTCATCTGTGACCATCAGAACTGCCTATTGGCCAAGTGGAGCTTCTTCAGGAAGCCGAAATGACCGGCTTGTTTGATGTCGTGGCAGCGTTGCCGATCCCCTTCAGCCCTGGGAGGAGATTGCCGTGGAACTCCGGAACTCTGGAAGTTCGTGGAACTTCATTGTGGAACTCCGAAGAGAGCCACGGGAATATAGTGATATGGACAGCAGTAGGCCTCTTTTCCAAGCAGGCCCACGTCTTCACATCCCCAGGCTTCCCCTCAGCCCACAAGCTGGCCAAATTGTTCCTGACCCATATCTACCAGCATTGATGGTCTTCTGTGAAGATCTCCAGTCCACCATGGAAAGTTGTCCAAGTTGGTGGGCATACCTATACCTTACAGCAGCAAATTCCATGTTTTGATGAAGTGCTGTGTGAACAGTAGCTTTTCTTTGATCTGTTCTAAAACTGCCCTTCTTGTTGCCTGTTGCATACCTAATTTCACAATGGGTGGAAGAAGCAGGAAGGCGTTTGCAGAGCAAAAACTACAAACGGGAGAGGAAGGGTTAAACGATCTCCCTGCATATTACCTGGATCTGCTTATCACCAATTCACCACACCAGGGTGGATCAGCTTGATTTAAATCACAATTTAAACCATGATTTAAATCACAATTTAAATCATGATTTAAATCACTAGTAAAAAGGCTTGATTTAAATCAACTCAATTTAAATCATAATTTTTTAAAGAGCAGCTGTCATCTCTGTCCCACAGCGGCTCCTTCTCTGATCTGCTTTTGACTCACTGACAGTCCTAATATTGCAAGATATACAGCCTCCTGCTACATAACTAAGCTCCGTTTCATGCTGAATAAACTAAATTATTAATGTATCTTAAATAGAAAACTACCTTTAGATAGATTTTTTACTCCAAAAGCATTTTATTAAAATAAATGTGATAAAAAAATAAATAAATCCAATTTAAATTAAAAAAAACCCGATTTTTTGATTTTTTTTTTAGAAAAACAATCATTAATTTTTATCCACCCTGCCCCACACCGAAACTACTGCTAAATTTCCCAGGTCCATTGTGGCATCAAGATATATAAAAATTCCATAAATGGATAAAAGTCCAGCCATTTTGTCCAAGGCCTTCCTGCTTTTATTGTATAATATGTCTTCTTTCTGGCTTCTGCACCTCAGTTGATGGATACCTTCTTTTCTCTCCTCTTGTTCCCCTTCCCCTTTCTCTTTTCTTTCCATCCAGATGTTGTGGATGACCCTTCTCTTGCTGTTTCAAGTCAGTATCCCGCAGTGGTGGCCCCACCTCACCCTTCGGGCCGCAACATTCCCATCTCTCCGGCTCTTGGTTCCTCACTCAATGACAAAGCCGACGGCACCTCGAACCTCACTCAGGCAGGTGGGTAGCTTGCAAATCAGAGAGCACATCTCTAAATTTTTCTTCCACTACCACCAGTTACCAGAAAAACTTAGTCACGTGTTCCTAAACTTCTTTTTCTACGCTTCTTCCCTTGTAAGATCTCGAGGGCGAAGCGAAATCTGGCCAGCCAATTGCGAAGGATGACAACAGCAACACCTCCATCTTGATTGGCTGCTTGGTGGTCATTATCCTCCTCCTCCTGGTTGTCATATTTCTCATTCTCTGGCGTCAATATTGGCAAAAGATTTTAGGAAAGGTAAGACATGCCGACTCAAGGAAAATTGTGCATCTGCTTGAAAGGAATTAAGAATTTTTTTCTCAGCCGAGGTCTGCTGGAGTTCTCATCTGTTACTTTACAATATGAGAGGGGATTTATTTATAGAGAAATCCGTGGCGCAAGGATCAAGAAAAGATAATAACTCTGTAGTAGAACTTTTTATTGGAAAGAAATCAGGTTAGGTTCCAGTCTCTCTCAGGGGAAGGATCCTTCAGGGGAAGGATTCTGGTATCACCTGCTTTAAAAACCAGAAACAAACAATAGACATTGATGGTTAATCAAGAGAAACATTACAGAGCTACAACGATAAGAGTCTGAATTGCACAAAGCAGCTTTCTAATTTGTCTTCTGCTCCATCAGTGTCTATGGGGATTCTCAATCATCTAAGTCATGGTTGTCCCAAAGGTGCTTTTTTTCAAGAGGCAACTGGACTTTCTTGTTTTTCTTTGAAGACATTTCACTTCTCATCCAAGAAGCTTCTTCAGCCCTGACTGGACGGAGTATAAATCCTTCCATTCCCCACCATCCAGTCAGAGCAGAAGGCGCTTCTTGGATGAGAAGTGAAACATCTTCAAAGAAAAACAAGGAAGTCCAGTTGCCTCTTGAAAAAGCACCTGTGTTGTGGTCCGCCATTAGCCTGCACACCTGGCAGCGGAGTCAGACAGTGAGGAGGCTGAGGAAGATAATGGGCCAGTCCTGGAGTCAGGGGAAGGCTTGGATGAGGGCGCTGCATCGGAGGCAGAGGTGGGGCCAGGGCCATCAGGGAGCGATGCGCGGACTCCGGAGCCTCCAGAGGCGGACAGCAGAGAGGCAGAGGAACAGGAGCCTGTTCCTAGTGCACGCATGCGAAGAGCTGCCAGAAGGCAAGAGCAGCTGAAGCAAAAAGGACGACTTGGGAGTAAGGCCAGAGGATGATTGGCCCCTCCCATAAGGCTTAAAAGAGCAGCAATGAGCCGTTGGGTTCTTTGTAGAAAAGCAACATTGATGTCAGTGCTTCTGGTCAGTGTCTTTTGAACTTGGTGGGTTTTTTGCCAAGAAAAGCCTTTGGCAGGTTGCCAAAGACAATAAAGGTTGGTGATAAGGCCAAAGGACTGTTTATGAAGAATTTGTTTTGGACTAAGTTGAGAATGAATTAATTCTCAGCTGTTTTAATAAAATAAGTTTGTTCAGAACTAACAACAACCTGCGCTCCATCAGTGCTATCCTCAGGTCTTGCAGCTTTCATCAGAATAATGAAATTAAAGTCGCAGCATCACACTGTAAGTTCCACTCCTGTGTGTACAATATTGTGAAGTATAGAAAAGGGGTGCGGTTTGTGTTGTGATGCTGTAATACTCCATGCTCATGTTCACTACTACTACCCAACATCCTGGGTAGATTCTGGACCCAAGATAAAATAACATTTAATTAAAATGACATCTGGTAGGGTGATGTGTCCTTGGTCTTGACCTCAAGAGCCCTCAGCAGAAGCTTCTGAGGTCTCCTAGGAAGCCACCAGAGAGGCTGGAATAACCATCTAAGGTGCAATGAGAATGAAGAAAGTGCTAGATATGGGGGCTTCCCTTTTTTCCAAGGACAGTTTTGGTAGAATAAATATCTATAAAAGATTGTCAATCGTCCAGGTCATAGTTGCATCAGAGTTTGTTGCAGAAAGCACACACAGATAACTGATTCAGCAGGATTCATTAACTTCTCTTTATATGCATAACACATACAATACCAACAGCAGATTCTTCCAAAGTGGTAGAGAATTACAGGCAAAAAACACAGGCAGAGAAGAGAACAACAAAGATGAGTTTCAATTTCCATTCAGACTAGTTTCGTTCCTTTTTGCGCAGACTGAGCGCTACAGAGCCACGCCTAGGCTCCTTCCAGTTTCAGTTTCCAAACAGCCCTCATTGGCTGACTTAGTTGCTGTGCCTATTTATTGGCTGACCTTGTTACCATGTCTCTCTGCCAGTTATGAATTCTTTGACAAGTTGTCCCAAAGGTGTTTTTCTAAAAGGCAAGTGGACTTTCTCGTTTTCTTTTTCCTTGAAAATATTTCATTTCTCCCCTGAGAAGCTTATTCAGTTCTTTTTCAGAACTGAATAGCTTCTTGGATGAGAAGCGAAATGTTTTCAAGTAAAAAAAAACTGTCAAGCACAATCCAGCTCGACACATGACACTACAGGCATCCGGATCGTGGGAGCAGCCCCTAATCAAAGATCCAAAGGGATGACATATCAAGGACTTGTTTGAGGGCTGCAGGGATCTGCGTTTGGCAAGCATGAGAAATGAGTCAGCACACTGGTGGTCGGGATAGAGGGAGATGAGGGCTGAGCGTTAGAAAGAGCTGCTTTAGTTCCGGGATTTAGCAGATGATGTGGCAGCTGAGGCTGTCAAACGAGGAAGGAGAGAGTGGCTGGGCATCTAATCAACAGAGCAGTTCAGCCATGGGGCGGGGCCTGAGCAGTGTGGGATGTTTAAAAGGGGCTGAGAGGCAGAAGCTCTCAGCGCTGACTTTATATAGAGAGCGCTGACTTTATATAGAGAAGGGCCGTGATAGCTCAGGCTGTTAAGAAGCCTGTTATTAGAACACAGAGCCTGCAATTACTGCAGGTTCAAGCCCGGCCCAAGGTTGACTCAGCCTTCCATCCTTTATAAGGTAGGTAAAATGAGGACCCAGATTGTTGGGGGGGCAATAAGTTGACTTTGTAAAAAATATACAGAATGAGACTATTGCCTTATACACTGTAAGCCGCCCTGAGTCTTCGGAGAAGAGCGGGATATAAATGTAAAAAACCCTCGACTTTTCCTGAGACCCGATTTGTAGCAGACCCAATAAAAGAAGTCACTATCGGAAAGAACCCCAAGTTGGCTTGTTTATTCTCATGGCGTCTGACACAACTGTGGCTGAGCAAGCCGAGAAAAACATTAAGAAAATTTGCTTGCCTTTTGGAAAAGCACCTTTGGTATTTGGAAGAAGTGTTTTTCAAAGGTGGGAAATGAAAACTGCCATCTGGACCTTAATAATCTTCATTGTTTCTCCACAACCTTGCTGTGTAGGCTCAACGCCGCATCTCTGACGATGACCTCACTGTTCACCTCTCTGCCCCGAACGACACGATTGTCATCAACAATACAATGAGCTCCAACAGGCACTCCAACCGATACGAGCGCATCCTTTCGGGTGAAACAGAGTACCAGGAACCCAACAGAGCACGCATGAAACTCCCCGATCTTCCTCACAGTGCCGAGAATTCTGGTGAGAGGCTGTTGGTGGAATTCCTTTATTTATAATTATTTTGTTTAAAGTGCAGTATTGCAGGCAAATTCTGCCCACCGCCTGGAGTTTGAGCCTGACCGGGCTCAAGGGTTGACTCAGCTTTACCATTCTTCCAAGGTTGGTAAAATGAGGTTGTTGGGGGCAGGATGCAAATAATGCTTCTGCATTGTATACTGCCCAGAGAGTGCTGTAAACCAGGGGTCTCCAACCTTGGCAATTTTAAGACTTGTGGACTTCAACGGCTGAGGGACTCTGGGAGTTGAAGTCTACAAGTCTTAAAATTGCCAAGGTTGGAGACCCCTGCTGTAAAACACTGTGCAATGGGGTCAGAAGTGGGATTCAGCCAGTTTGTACCGGTTCGCCCGAAAGGTAGTGGAAATCACGGGTGCTGCCCTGGCTCTATGCCATCCTATTTAGGCACGTTTTTGAGGCCGGGCCAGCAAAGCGCAATGCGGGGAAGGCCGGGCGCGTGCATGGATGGGGGGCGCGTGCGAGCGCTCAAATCTGTGAACCGGTAGGGAAAGTAAGAGAATGCCACCCTTGAATGGGGTATATAAGCCTAAATGCTATTGCTGTTTTATTTATTAAAAAAATATCTTACCTATTAAATTATTGGGAAAAGTGAGTGAAAACAAAGGGGCAAGAATGTGAAGCAGCCAAGGTAATAAGGAGGAAGAAGAGAAATCCCTTGAATATTTGTTAGGAGTGCCATGATTTATTATTCATTTTGGTGTGAATTTAGTCAGCATCATGTCGTATCCATTCTGACAGCCAGCAATGAAAACATCATGTAATGTTACCCTAATAAAACAATGTAAAACAATAAAACGTCCATGGTAAACAGTATGAACCAAATAAAATGTCCCAAGTAGGTCTACAATAATTAAATTAATCATCCTGACCCATAAATAATCTTGCAGTAGATTTTCTCAACAACGGCTTCATAGAAAATAACACTCATCTTTCAAAGGCTTTCTGAAATAAATTCTATTTTCACTGCTTTAAGTAGGGCCACCACCACAGGCAATAGGGGAGAAATAGTCAATATCAAAGGTAATATTCAGACGGTTTGGACCGATTTGCCCGAACCGATAGCAGAAATCGCCTGCCCACCCGCCCCAGCTCTATGCCGTCCTATTTAGGCACGTTTTTGGGGCCGGCCACATGCGCGGAAGGCGTGTGCGCCAACAAAACACACGCATGGAAGGCCGGGCGGATGCGTGGACAGGCGGGCTCACATTTGAGAACCAGTAGGGAAAGTAAGTGAATACCACCCCTGGCCAATATGTGTGTTCTTGAAAGCCACATGTCACAACAATTCATATTCTTCATTTGGTGGAATTATGAAAGAAGGGCATTTCAATGGCCTGAGATTAGATACGTGTTCTTTTAAGGTACATTCTTTCAAGGAGGGGAGCAGCTGTAGTCTTTGACCATTTTGAGATGTTCATGAAAAAGCAATATGGTAATTACTTGACTTTTATTCTTGTACTCATAAATGAAAGTATGAGATGAGGGGTCCTTGGTGCTCTCTGAGCTTGCTTGTTTTCTTGCAGACATGTCTGTTGTTACCCAGGCCCAAGTAGGTAGTAGGAAACTCAATCCATGAAAAAAAGCAAACTAACTTTATTCGAACAGCTGAGAATTACTTCATTCCCAGCGTAGTCTTCCGCGCATGCACCCGGCCTCAAAACATCCCTAAACATTCAGTTGACTCCTCTCCAAAATAGCAAGTACAGGTAGTCCTCAATTTGTGACCACAATTTAGTCACTGTAGTGCAGTCATTAAGTGAGTCACTCATCATATGACCGAACCTGATTTTATGACAATTTTTACTATGGTTAAGTGAATCTGGCTTCCCCCATTGACTGTGCTTATATCAGAAGGATGCAAAAAGTGGTCACATGATCCCCAGGATACCGCAACTAGCATCTGAATTTTGATCACATGACCATGGGGATGATGCAACAATCATAAGTGTGGAAAACACTCATCAGTCTTTTTTTTTGATGCTGTTGTAACTTTGAGTGGTCCCTAAACAAATAATTGTAAACTGAGTACTACCTATATATCAGGGGCGGGTTTCAAAACCCGTCGCTACTGGGTGGGTGGGCGGAGCCTCCCGCCACCGCTGCTACTGGTTCTCCCAAACCAGGGTGAACCGATAGCAACCTACCACTGCTATATATCCCTTTTAATTATTAATTGGTTTCTTTTGTATGTCCAATATAACAACAGCTTTTTCATATCATTTTTGTAGCCTATCATTTTTCAAATCCACTTTCAGATCAATCTCAATCTAGTCACAGGTAAAACTTGTTCCTCTTTCATAACATCTTTTAAGCACAGCCTATTCTAAATGTTATTTCTCCTTTAATTGTAATATTTAGTTCCTTATGGTTTCCTCTAGTGTTCAAACTTCAAAGTTTCATTCTACCAAGTTTTTTAAAAACAGAATTCAAAACAAACCCAATCAATCAATCAATCAATTAATCAATGCATTTCTCATGGCAAGAATTCTTATAATTAATTCCAAAATCTTATTTCAAATCCATCAGAACCATGAATATGTTTGTAATTTTCCAAAATCAAAGTTCTAATCACCTTTTTTGGTATTTATTTATTTTTTAAAAAAATATCTTAAACTTGTATTTAAAACTTCTCTCATCAAGCATTGAAGGGAACTTGCCCGGTGCTGTAAAACATGTAGATTCAAAGGTTACTTAATAGGTAAAAATAAACAATTTCCAAAATCGATTAGAAAATAAGTATTCAAATCCAGTGTTCTTTTGAAGGTGTTGACGGTGATTTGAACAAGATAGCTATTTCCTCATTTCCCAGAGTGCTAAACCTATGGAAACAGCTATCTTGTGGTCTCCATGCGAGGAGCAGTTGTAAAGAGTTCTTATGGGTGATCTCCAGTCCTCTCCTTGTCTGGAGAGTAATTACAAAAAGCTGGTCGGCTCCATTTTTAATGTTCAGTTCACAATTTCTTCCCTCAAAATCCCTATTGTTGTGCATTTAGTGTGTGTGTGTGTGTGTGTTTGTATTTCCTTGCTTGTATCAAAAATACTAAAAGTAGGCTTTTGCTATAAACTGCAAGCTGTGAATTGTGACTCAAGAAAGGAACAACAACAAAAAAAGGAAGCAGTCCATTAATTGGGATGTTTTGTTAGTGGTTGGTTTCATTTAAAAGGGTAGTTTAAATTTCTAGCAAAATCAAGTTATAACCTGCTCCTAAATTACCGTATTTTTTGGAGTATAAGACACACCTTTCCCCCCCCCCAAAAAGAGGGTGAAAATCTGGGTGTGTCTTATGCTCCAATGTAGCCCCCCCCAGCTTCTCAAACAGAGGTTTCAGAGGCTGAAAAAAAGCATCAGAAACGAAGCTTCAGAAAAGAAGCCCCCAAACAGAGCTTCAGAGGCTTTTTTCTGAAGCTGTTTCGGAGGCTTTCAGAGGCAGAAAAAAACCCAGTTTTTTCTGAAACAAACTTTCAGAAGTTTCAGAGGCAGAAAAAAAAAAGGCAAAAAAAAGCAAGGCACAGAGCTCACAACCAAGGAATCTGTTGCTAAAATTTACCTCTGGGAACAGCTGACGGGGGGTATTCCGGGAGGCCAATCCAACTGCCAATCAGCTTTTTTCTTATTTTCTTTCCCAAAAACTAAGGTGCGTCTTATACTCCAAAAAAATACGGTATGCTGATTTATGGCCTGCTTTTTCAATACTTTTTTTTTTAATGTGAAAGAAACTGTAAATGGAGAACTAACACTCAAGAAAATAAAGCTTGGTTTCTTTTTGTTGCGCTTAGATTCTAAATGCAAGGAGGTATCTTTGTATCTTTTTTTTTTTTTAAAGAAAACAGTAACGCAATGTCACCTATCATCTGAAATGGAAAAATCTCAGGAAACATTTTTTTTTTAAATTCTTCAAAGCAAGTAGGTTTGCTTAAATTTGAATAGGAAACACAGGTAAGGGAAGTAAGGAGAGAAAATTAGGAGTGTCAGGTAGAATTACAACCATTTGTTTAGCAAACGTTCCTTACGACAAAGTTGGAAAAAGTCCTTGCGCTTAAGACTGGTTCCTGCACTTATGACTTATGTCGCATCACTTTCATGGTGACACAACTGTAACTCAGGTGCTTAGCAACTTCCTCACTTTCACAACCGACTACGGTCATGTGATTGCAATTATTGGAATAATCGGCCCACGCTTACGACCACAGTGAAACAGCCATGCATTTGTTTAATGACCATTGTAAAAATGGTTGTTAAGTCAGGTCCTACTTCACTTATGACTGCAGCAATTTAGGGTGGAAATTCCAGTCCCAATAGTGGTCAAGGACTACCTGTAGAAGAGCAAACCCTGACTTCTGGCAGGTGGACTTCTGGCAGAAAGGTCGGCAGTTCGGCGGTTCAAATCCCTAGTACAAGTCTCCTGCAGGAGCAGGGGGTTGGACTAAATGACCTTCAAGGTCCCTTCCAACTCTGTTACTGTTACTGAGTCCCTTTTCCACCACAGTTCATAAAAATTGTGGTATTTCCCCCCCCCACTCCATTTCATATTGTACTTCCCAGCCCAAAATATGAGGCCTTCTCCGATGTGGTAGTTATTTCATGGTTTAGGTAGATGGTGAAATGGTCAACTTTGTGGATCGTAAAGCTTGTGGATCCTACTATTTCATGCTACTGAAGATGATTTTACTTGATGCTTTATATGAGGAAGAGAGCACGGGTAAACCCAGGAGATAATTTCTCCAAAATATTTCTCCTTAGCTTCGTGCAGGTTATTACATTTTTTTTTTGTGAGGGAACTGTCAGTCATTTCTTTCTGGAATCTAGAGTCTGCCAAGTAACGGTTGCATTATTTCACCTGCACTTGATGTGAAGGAGGTTTTTTTCATTCTTTCTCCTGGAGGTCCTTGAGTCATTTTATGGCTTGCTTTCCAATGGTTTGAAAGGTGGAGGAAGAGTGGGGAAAGAAGAGCAACAGTAGTTTAAATTCTGGGATAGGTTTCCTCAGCACTGCGGCCTCTAGATGTTTTTGACTGGAATATCCATTATCCTGAGGCGGGGTAGTGGGGACTTGTAGCCTGGTACTTTCGGAGATAGTCGGATTGAGGAAATCCTTAGTTAATTCCTTTGAAGAAGACTGGAGCAGGTGTGATGGAATGTGTGGGGAACAATCGCACAACAGTTTCCAATAAAGGAGGTGACCAGTGTTGAAATTCAATTTTTTTTTACTACCGGTTCTGTGGGCGTGGCTTGGTGGGCGTGGCAGGGGAAGGATACTGCAAAATCTCCATTCCCTCCCCTCTCCTGGGGCCAGCCAGAGGTGGAATTTGCCGGTTCTCTGAACTACTCAAAATTTCCGCTACCGGTTCTCCAGAACCTGTCAGAACCTGCTGAATTTCACCCGTGGAGGTGACCCATTCCAGAAAGAAACCTAAAATAGGAGACTCCTCAGCCCTGAACTGAATAAGGGAAGGAGGAAAAAGTTTAGGGTAACCACATCGTTTAGAACAGGGGTGTCCAACTTTGGCAACTTTAAGACTTGTGGACTGGCTGAGGAATTCTGGGAGTTGAAGTCCACAAGTCTTAAATTCGCTAAAGTTAGGCACCTCTGCCCTATAATCTCCCAGATACAGGTTAGAAAGTTACAGATAGCCCTCGGCTTATGACCAGAGTTAAGACCAGACCTTTTTTAGCTAAACGAGGTGGTTGTTAAGGTAGCTGCGCCCAATTTTATGACCTTTTTTTGCCAGTTGTTAAGCAAATCACTGCATTTGTTAAATGAATCATGCAGTTGTTTAGTGACTTTGACTTCCTCTATTGAGTTTGCTTGTCAAAGCCAGCTGGGAAGTCACAAATAGTGATCACATCAGTGGTGAAATCTAAATTATTTTTATTACAGGTTCTGTGGGTGTGGCTTGGTGGGTGGGTGTGGTGTGGCTTGGTGGGCGTGGCAGGGGAAGGATACTGCAAAATCTCCATTCCCACCCCACTCCGGGGGAAGGATATTGCAAAATCTCCATTCCCACCCCACTCTGGGGCCAGCCAGAGGTGGAATTTGCCGGTTCTCCAAACTACTCAAAAATTCCGCTACCAGTTCTTCAAACTGCTCAAAATTTCCGCTACCGGTTCTCCAGAACCTGTCAGAACCTGCTAGATTTCACCCCTGGATCACATGATTGCTGCAACGGTCATGAATACATGCTGGTTGCCCATGAGTATGCTGTGACGGTCATAAGTTTGAGGACCAGTTGTAAGTCACTTTTTTCAGTGCTGCTGTAACTGAACAGTTGTAAGTCGATGATTCCTGTAAAGCTTTAGTCTGGCAAGATTCTGTCTGTTGGGCATAAGCAAATAAAGAACTGGACTTGATTGGCTGTCACTGGCCGTCTTAGCCCTGCCATCAGGTGAGGCCGTCTGGAGATGTCAGGATTCTGGGTTGCTTCCTTCTGTTCAGCGATACTAATGATGGCTGGTTCCCATCATTAAACCGCATGTCATTTGGTGTCTGCGTCTCTTGCTACCCTGTTTGGGATGTGAAGCTTAAAAGAGGAGCAGGAATCCCTAAAGTGCTGCCTGTTTTCTGTGTCACGCCTTACCTTTTGTATCCATCTCTCCATCCGTCTGTCTGTTCTTCATCTGTCCGTTTGTCCTCTCCCCCCTCCCCACCCCCTCCCTCCTTCCCTCCCCCTTCTCCCGACAGCTCTGCTGCTCAGCAACCCGGCTTACCATCTCCTCCTGGCCACCTATGCCCAGCCAATGGGAAGGCCTGCTTTCCCGCCACCCAGCCAGGTTAAGCCAATCAACACCAATGGTAAGGAGGGCGCTGAGCTTGTGCGATGCGGCTGGGAACCCCGGGTGACCTCACTCCCTGCTCAGAACATCCTGCAGTTCCTCTCCTTCGCCTGCCAGGGGGTGCTGTCTGTCCATCTGTCTCCCTCTCTCTTTCTTTGCCATGTCTGTCCCTCCGTACATCTCCCTCTTGTTGGCCCTGTGCATGGCTAATATCACCTTCCGCTTTGCAGGTTCTGCGATGTTGCAGCTTCTGGAGTGGGGGAGGGAGAATGGGGTTGGAGCAGGATGCTATATCTGGACTCCTTGTGTCCAAAGCAGAGCTCCGGTTGGCTCTGATGGCTGCTGGGTGCCTACGAGTTGCAGCACATTAGGGCTTGGGCAAGTCCTCCATGGTCCTTTCTCCACCTCTAATGTGATTCTTTTTTTGTCTTTCTTTCTTCTTCTGCAGCATGCGGGATTGACTACATGGAACCAGAACTGGCTGCCAGCCAGCCAAGTTTCCAAAACAACGTGCCACATTACGCCGAAGCCGACATCATCAACTTGCAGGGAGTGACTGGGGGGAACACATATGCTGTCCCTGCTGTTGCGGTGGATGCCCTTGCTGGCAAGGACATGGCAGTAGGTGAATTTCCCCGAGAACGACTGATCTTCAAGGAGAAGCTGGGCGAAGGGCAGTTTGGAGAGGTAAGTCCAGTTTTCCCTGCAGCAGAGGTTGGACTATGCAAGTGGAAAAGTAAGACACTGTTGTGGCCCGCCGGCGGCCAGCAGAGCTGGCAGCAGAGTTGGACAGTGAGGAGGTTGGGGAGGAACATGGGCCAGTCCTGGAGGCTGGGGAAGGCTTGGACGAGGGCGTTGCATCGGAGGCAGAGAGAGGGCCAAGCCCGTCTGACAGTTATCAGCTGCAAAGGAATAGCTGGAGCCTGTTCCCAGTGTGCGTATGCGCAGAGCTGCCAGAAGAAAAGAACAGCTAAGAAATCAGGGTCGACTTGGGAAAAAAGCCACAGGTGGAAAATGAATGGCCCCTCCCATAGGAAATAAAAGAGGAGCAAAAGTGGGATGGGGGGCTTTTGCAGGAGTGTGAAGATCTCTCTGTGAATCTCAGAGAGACTGTGCCAAGTCTTGCCAATCTAACCTTTTCACAGCCTTGTGTTTGGAAAATATTTACATGGCAGCTTTCCAAACTAGATAAGGTCTGTGTTCATAAATTCACGTTTGAAAGACTGTTTGCCAGGCCTTTGCTGAATGTGAATGAGAGGAATTCGCATTTGTTTAATAAAAGGGGTTTTGTCGGGACCAGGATTCTGCTTCGTGCTTTTTGGGAAAGCCTAGGTCAGAACAGACACACATTTCCAGTGAGTAGTAAAGTAGTAGAGGCATGATGGTAGATGCCACCAACGCTTCAGATTTAATTGTGGCATCTCTAAGCCACAGTTTAGAGTTCTAACTCACGGCACAAATGGTCAGGCTCAAATTATTAGATTTTGCATACTGTGCGTGAAGAAAGATAATCCGTATAAGTTTGAAAGGTTGGGAAAGATGGAAGGTAGAGGAAGAAGAGGACAACCAGTGATGATCGGTGCACTGTTGGAAGGCTTGAAAGGTCAGGCTGGGGCCAGAACATTCTTGAGAAGATCTATCTATATGGTCATGAAGAGCCAGCACTGATTTAATTACAGAAGTTGTGAATGCTCCAACACTGGAAATGTTTAAGAAGATGTTGAATAACCATTTGTCTGAAGTGATGTAGGGTTTCCTGCCTGGGCAGGGGGTTGGACTAGAAGACCTCCAAGGTCCCTTCCAATTCATTGTTGTTGTTGTTGTTGTTGTTGTTGTTGTTGTTATGGCACACAATCAGGCAATCAAACTTTCCAAATTGGTTTAATGTAGAGGATTTAGGTATTGGATTAGAAGCCAGGAGACCAGACAAGTTCTACTCCTGCCTTAGGCACAAAGCCAAGCTCGGTGACTTTGGTTCAGTCATCCTCTCAGACCTAGGAAGAAAATCTTGTGAAGCTATTTCCAAAAAGATCAAGAAAACTTCATGGATTTGTTCCCTGTAGACCAGAGACCTCCAAACGCTTAGCTCATTGACCCCTTCATGAAGTTCAGATTGTTCATCAACTTCCAAATGTTTATTGTATATAAATAATAAATGCTACTTTAATAATACTACAAATAATAATAATAATAACAACAACAATAACAATAATAATAATAATAGAAGGTTTAATACTCGCTGCTCAAGAACAAGCACTACAAACTAATGCCATGAAAGCAAAGATACAAAAATCCACCAACAATCCAAACTGCCGACTTTGCAACAACAAATATGTGAATACAGCAAAATCGCACAAATTGATTACAAAGCTAGACATGACCGAGTTGCTAAATTAATCCACTGATCATCATGTAAAAAATACAATTTGCCTGTATCCAAAAAGTCATGGGAACATAAAGTGGAAAAAGTTATAGTAAATGAGAAGGTGAAGATCTTGTGGGACTTTCGAATACATATGGATCGTCACTTGGAACACAACACTCCAGATATCACAGTTGTCGAAAACCAAAACGTACAATTTATTGACATTGTGATACCAGGAGATGCCAGAGTCAAAGAAAAAGAACTGGAAAAAATCATAAATATCGCGACTTGGCCATCAAAACTACACGGCTATGGATGAAACATGTAATAGTGATACTCATTGTCATCGGGGCGCTTGGTACCATGTCCAAGAATTTTATAAGATACATCAACAAATTGCAGCTTCCTGCAATAACACCAGCAGAACTAAAAAACTTCGCTACTTGGAACATCTTAAGAAGGTACTTGGTTGATACCTAGGACGCAGTCAGCAATTCGTATCAACCATTAGCACCAGTCAGTGGTATTTGTGATGCTTTTTTGAATGTTCAGTTGACTGAGTTTCATGTTTAATGAATAAAGATAATAATAATAATAGCAATTAATAGAGACAAACAAGGCCACTTGTACTGGTGGCTGACCATTCAAACTATGTCTTGCCACTAATCACCTCATCTTCAGGACTAGATGTCTCTGGAGATTCTCAGTCATCCAGTCATGGTTGTCCCAAAGGTGCTTTTTCAAGAGGCAACTGGATTCTTTTTGTTTTGCTTTGAAGACATTTCACTTCTCACCCAAGAAGCTTCTTCAGCTCTGACTGGATGGTGGATCCTTCCATTCCCCACCATCCACTCAGAGCTGAAGAAGCTTCTTCTCTATTGTGAGCTATTAGGGAGGGTCTGTCTTCACCCTCTTTCTGTCACGCATAATATCTGGGCTGAGTGGCCTCTTACTCCACTGGAATGCACCCCCTCCCTCCTGGGAATCTGTTCCTTACAGATGGTCCTCCATTTACAACAGTCCATTTAGTGACCATTCAAAGTTACAGCGTCATTGAAAAGAGTGACTTATGACCGTTTTTCACACTTACGACCCTTGCCGCATCCCCATGGTCACATGGCTTAAATGCAGATGCTTGAAAACTGTTTCATGTTTATGACCGTTGCAGTATCCCAGGGTCACGTGATCACCGCTGGCGACATTTCAACAAGCCAAGTCAATGGGGAAGCCAGATTCACTTAACAACCGTGTTACTAATTTAACAACTGCAGGGATTCACTTAACAAAATGAGGCAAGAAAAGTCGTAAAATGGGGGGAAAACTCACTTAACAGATTTCTCACTTAGCAACATAAATTCTGGGGTCAATTGTGGTCCTAGGTCGAGGACTACCTGAATTGTATTCCATCACGCTGCCACATGTTACAAAGAATTGCGTGGCAGATGGATTTTGGCCAATGGAAACATTTCCTCCAGCGTTTGTGTTAGCTGACTGGGGAATTCTGGGAGTTGAAGTCCACACATCTCCAAGTTGCCAAGGTTGAGAGCAATGCCTTACTGCCTTCCCTGTGCCATTGTTCCCTGTGTCTTTTATGATTCCATAATGCTTCCCTGTTTCCTCTCTTTCCTGGAAAGGTCCACTTATGTGAAGTGGAGAACCCCCAAGATCTGCCCAGCTTGGAGTTCCCTTTCAACGTGCGCAAGGGACGCCCTCTGCTGGTTGCTGTGAAGATTCTACGCTCGGATGCCACCAAGAATGCCAGGTGAGTGCCTGAGGATGGAAATAAAAACATGCATTGTTAAAGCACAACCCATTGTATACATTTGTCCAACCCGACCAAGAGCCACGGTGGCGCAGTGGTTAGAATGCAGTACTGCAGGCTACTTCTGCTGATTGTCGGCTGCCGACTGCCTGCAATTTGGCAGTTCAAATCTCACCAGGCTCAAGGTTGACTCAGCCTTCCATCCTTCCGAGATTGGTAAAATAAGGACCCAGATTGTTGGGGGCAATAGGCTGACTCCTGTAAAACTGCTTAAAGAGGGCTGTAAAGTTCTTGTGCGCCTTTGGCGTTGAGTCATGCCGGCCACATGACCACGGAGACATCTTCGGACAGCGCTGGCTCTTCCCCCTAGAGTCGGCAACGACTAGCACGTATGTGCGAGGGGAACCTTTACCTTTACCTAAAGCTCTGTGAAGTGGTGTCTAGGTGTTATTGCTATTCTTCAGCATCTTGGACACCTTTTTGATGTGTGGATTTCAACACCAGAAGTCCTAGCAATGGTCAAGGACTGGGCTGTTTTAAAAACCAGACCTTCTTAATCTGTTTGCTAGGACATCTGGGGTCCAAGGTGGGATAGTTAGAAAAGAACACAAAACACAGAGAGAAACCTCGGAGAAAGGAAGGAAACACCATATAGAAACCACAGAAGTAAACCAGGCCCTACACCACACACAAAAACAACACTCAATCCCAGAGAGAGTCAGCGGCCACTTAGCTGAGGTCCAGCAATGACTTCACGAAGTCAGAAACAGCCCAGGGTCCTTTCGGAGAACAAGGAAATAAATCTTTTCTTTTCATTCGCGCGGGGCTGGCTTGAATTTTATTGGTCTTTTAAATTTCTTAAATTTTTAATATTAATTTTAAATGGGATTTTAGTTTTTTATATATTTTAAAGTTTCGGGCTAATTATAATAAGTTTTTTAATTTACATTTTAAATTGTACATTATATTGTCTTTTTTACTTCTGCCTGTACACCGCCCTGAGTCCTTCGGGAGAAGGGCGGTATAAAAATCAAATAAAATAAATAAATAAATAAATAAATAAATATCCAAAAAGAACAAACCAGGCCAACAGCCAGGTTCGAGACTGTTCCACGAGTGGCTACCGGAGAGACAATGAACCCAACCCCTCCGGCCGAAGCCTCCGAGTTGACTCCTGTTTAAAAAGGGCTGCAGCGGCTCAGGTTCACTGTGCTGTATCTGGAACTGAATAAATCTGTTGCAAGCTGCAAGTGTCCTTTGTCCTGTGTCTTCACCCACAACTTAACACTGATAACAGCTTATTTCACAAAAGGGAGCTTAGCCCAGGTGTGGAGAAATTGTGAGGGAGCATTTCAAAATGTTCAGACAGACTCTGCTCTAATTATTTCACTAGAAATGAAAGGAAAGGGAAGATGAGGACAAACTGGCAACAAAGTGGATGGACTTAATTACAGTGGTATTGGGGGCATCATAACAACACCTGGATAACCAGGTTAGGGGCAGACCATCACAGACAAAATCTATTTTTGTGGTTGCTAAGAGTTGACGCCAATTTGATGGCACATAATATGTTTACATTCATGGGAAGACTGTATTGTACGTTGCAAATTGCCCCAGTGCTTTGGTGGCAAAAATGAGGGGATTTTTTTGTTGGTTGAGAAAAAAAATGGGAACAAATAAATCATTTGAGCCCAGATGTCCTCTCTTGAGACCTGTCATCTACCTTCCTCATCTCCCTGTCCATGTCTTTTGTTGTTCACGCAGGAATGATTTCCTGAAGGAGGTGAAGATCATGTCTCGCCTGAAGGACCCTAACATTGTGAGATTGCTGGGTGTGTGTGTGCGGGATGATCCGCTGTGTATGATCACTGAGTACATGGAGAATGGGGACCTCAACCAGTTCCTGAGTGGACATGAGCTGGAAGACAAGCTGGGTGGCAGCCCCAATGGGAGACCAACCATCAGGTACTGATTCCAAATTTCTGAAATCAAAGTCCATCAACGAACCGATGTAGATTTGGGAGGAAATATTGACAATCAAGTTCGGTAGACTCGGCATCACAATTTACATATGCGAATGCCATCGCAGTATATTCCCTTTGAGGTTAAACTATGCAGGGCAGAGAAATTGAAGCGAGAAGTAGTAAGTCAAAGAAAGCAAACACGTATGAGAAGAACAGAATAGCATGATCAAAATCCAGAACCTTGGCAACGGGTTCGTAATTATGACGGCTGCAATGTCCTGAGGTTACGGGATCCCCTTTTGTGACCTTTTGACAAGGAAAGTTCAATGGGGAAGTCAGGTTCAATTCACAACCCCTGCTACTAACTTAAGAACTGCAGTGATTCACTTAACAGCTGTGGCAAGACAAGTCGTAAAATGAGGCAAAGGCACTTAACAAGTGTTTCACGTAGCAGCATAAATTTTGAGCAACTTAACTCTGTATTTGATCTTGTAGAGAGGCAGAGAGTGAGATACGCATTTTCTAAATTAACATTCCTGCCATCTTTTCTTCCTCCCCCCCCCCCGCCCCCTTCTCAGCTATCCCACTCTGGTCCATTTAGGGGCTCAGATAGCCTCAGGAATGGCATTCCTTGCCTCCCTCAATTTTGTGCACCGGGATTTGGCAACCCGAAACTGCCTGGTGGGTGAAGGTTTCACCATCAAGATCGCAGATTTCGGCATGAGCCGGAACCTTTACGCTGGAGATTATTATCGCATCCAAGGCCGAGCCGTGCTCCCGATCCGCTGGATGGCGTGGGAGTGCATTCTCATGGTGAGTGTGTGAAGTGATGAGCTTCAATCACTGGTAGTCCTCACTTAATGACAGCCCTGATGAGCAACGGTTTGAAGTTACGATGATGCTGGGGGAAAATAAAAAAGGACAGACCTGAAAAGGGGCAAATCTGAAAGAGGTTCATTAGGATTTTGAAAAAATTGCTTATGTTATACAAAAAAAATGTATGTATGCTTATAATTAAGCTTTGCAAAGAAACATTCAAGAGCAGAACCAAGAAAAGAAACAGATAAATCTAAAGGACAGCTTTCTGTTACCAAGCACTGTCCTTTATAATAAAGGACATATGGTCCCTGTAGGTGTAAGAGGAAGAAAAAATGATCAGACTTGCAATGTTTATCTTATTATAGCCAATCTTAATGAAGTTACAGTAGGTGGCTCAGTGGCTAAGACACTGAGTTTATCGATCAGAAAGGTCGGCAGTTTGGCGGTTCGAATCCCTAGGACATGTCTCCTGCGTGAGCAGGGGTTGGACTAGATGACCTCCAAGGTCCCTTCCAACTCTGTTACTGCTAAGGTTAGGCCTTCCAGTAAAAAAAAAAAAAAAAGCAGCAGCACTTTCAGTCCTACGAGTGGCAGAAGCTGTTACAATGTTTTTTCCTTGAGGATTTTATATTTTCGATTTGATTTTTCTGGCTTGCCCTGACCAGAGCCCTCAAGGTTGAAACGTGTTGTAAAACTGGTTTAATAAATCCAGGAATGTCATTTTTTTTCCTCCCCTCAGGGTAAGTTCACCATGGCCAGCGACGTTTGGGCGTTTGGGGTTACGCTGTGGGAAATCCTCATGCTGTGCCAAGAACAGCCATACAGCCAGCTCACGGATGAAGCAGTAATCGAGAACGCCGGCGAGTTTTTTCGGCATCAGGGCAAACAGGTAAACAATATGACTGTTTAACAAAATGCCTATTATATAAAGTTTATATAATACGTTAGACTAGGATGCACGCGGGTACATGTATAGGCAGTCTTATTTATTTATTATTTTATTTATTTTATTAGATTTCTAGACTGCCCTTCTCCCGAAGGACTCAGGGCGGTGTACAGCCAAGATAAAAATAAACAATATACAATTAAAAATAGATTAAAAAACTTATTATACAGTTAGGCCGATAAATTAAGATATATGATCTAAAACCCCAATTTAAAACTAAAAAAATTAAATTTAAAATCTCCCCAATTTAAGAAAGCCCCGCGCGAACAAACAAATATGTTTTCAGTTTGCGGCGAAAGGTCCGAAGGTCAGATATTTGGCGTAAACCGGGGGGGGAAGTTCATTCCAGAGAGTAGGAGCCCCCACAGAGAAGGATCTTCCCCTGGGGGCCGCCAGCCGACATTGTTTGGCGGACGGCACCCTGAGAAGTCCCTCTCTGTGTGAGCGTACGGGTCGGTGGGAGGCATGAGGTAACAGCAGGCGGTCCCGTAAGTCTTCAACGTACGACTACAACTGAGCCCAAAATTTATGCTGCTAAGTGAGAAATTTCTTACGCGGGTTTTGCCCCATTTTACTTGACTTTTCTTGACACACATTTGTTAAGTGAATCACTGCCGTTCTTAAATTAGTCACATGGTGGTTAAGTGAACCTAGCTTCCACATTGATTTTGCTTGGCGGAAAGGGGATCCCACGACCCCAGGGCACTGCAACCGTCATAAATGTGAGTCAGTTGTCAAGCATCACATGACCGTGAGGATGCTGCAGTGGTCGTAAGTGTGAAAAACGGTCATAAGTCACTTTTTTTCAGTGCCGTTGTAACTTTGAGTGGTCACTAAGTGAACTGTTGTAAGTCGAGGACTATCTATACCTGGATAGTGCATGGATTACTGTGTTGTGGGAAACTCAAGTCACTCTTTCAGCATGCTGTGTGAACCAGTCTGTAATGTTAAGCTATCCTGTGATTGCAATAAAAGAGAATATTTGTAGCTCAGGATTGAAATGTGGGATCCTTGACGCTCTCTGAGCTTGGTTGCCTGCTTGAAGTTGTCTCATTACCCAACTAGGCAATATCATGAACCACTCCCACCGAGAGCAAACCTCACTCCCTTCTAGCCAGGGGTGAAATGCTACCGGTTTGCTCCGGTTTGGGCGAACTGGTAGTAAAAAAAAAGCTGCTGGTTCGGTTGAATCGGTAGTTAAAAAAAGCTATCGGTTCCTCCAAACCGGTATTTCCGACAATCAGTTGTGCCGCACGGTTTAGCTTTGCAGAAAGCAGGAAATCTGGTTTCTAGCAAAGCTAAACTGCATGGCACAGTCGATTTCCCCCCACCCTCGCTGTTCTACTTACCTCCCCAAGCCTCCTTTTGGTGTGTATTGTGCATGCATTACCGTCCTCGGAAGGATGGAAGGCTGAGTCTTGGATTATTGTAATGCTCTCTACATGGGGCTCCCCTTGAGGTGCACCCGGAGGCTTCAGTTAGTCCAGAATGCAGCTGCGCGGGTGATAGAGGGAGCTTCACGTAGCTCTCATGTAACACCACTCCTGCGCAGACTGCACTGGCTGCCTGTGGTCTCTCGGGTGCACTTTAAGGTTTTGGTTACTACCTTTAAAGCGCTCCATGGCTTAGGGCCTGGGTACTTACGGGACCGCCTGCTGTTACCTCATGCCTCCCACCGACCCATACGCTCATACAGAGAGGGACTTCTCAGGGTGCCGTCCGCCAAGCAATGTTGGCTGGCGGCCCCCAGGGGAAGATCCTTCTCTGTGGGGGCTCCTACTCTCTGGAACGAACTTCCCCCGGGTTTACGCCAAATACCTGACCTTCGGACCTTCCGCCGCGAATTGAAAACACATTTATTTATTTGCACGGGGCTGGCTTAAATTTTATTGGTTTTAAATTTTTATTATTAATTTTAATGGGTTTTAGTTTTATATGTTCCAAAGTTTTTAGGCCAATTATATAATAAGTTTTTTAATTCGTATTTTAATTGTATATTGCATTGTTTGTTTTACCTTGGCTGTACACCGCCCTGAGTCCTTCGGGAGAAGGGCGGTATAAAAATCGAATAAATAATAATAATAATAATAATAAAAGTCAACCTCAAGCCCCATCAGGATCAAACTCTACACTCTGGGCAGAGTTGGCCTGCAGTATTGCATTCTAACCACTGAGCCACCAAGATCTTGAGTCTTTTAAGATTAAGCTTTATGAAAATCCAGGCTCTGCCTTGGGCCTGCTGTCCTCAGGGCCATGTCACACCGTCTCTTTCCCCCCCTCTTCAGGTCTATCTCTGCCGTCCACCCACCTGCCCCTTGGCTGTCTATGAGATGATGTTGAGATGCTGGGCACGAGAGGCCAAGGACCGCCCATCCTTCCAACACCTGCACTGCTTCCTGGCTGAGGATGCCCTCAATATGGTGTGAACCAAACTAGCACTGGACATTGGAGGCTGTGTTAAGAAGTTGGACAGCACCATAGAGACTGCTGGACTGCTGTGGCTCAGAGGCCATCATGCTCCAGAGCATTTTTGTGGGACATCTGGTTGTTCACTCTGGCCCAGCCTTTGCTCATCCAAATCTCACCATTCACCTTCCATTATGTGGTTCTCTTTCCAATATGTGGTTTTATTTTTGCCTGGTCATCTCTAACTAACTTATTTCCTCCCACGATCCAAAATGGTTTATTCTGAAATTCTTAACCCGATGGTTTGTTTTCCATTCTGTTAACTCCTATTTCTCCTTGTCCTAAACCAGTCTGTTTCAGCTTTAAACCAATTTGGTGCCTTCCTGCTTTGTCTAGAAACTACAATTCTCAGTTTTTTAGTATTTATCAACCACAGAGTAAGCAACCAAGGGCCCTCCATGTGTCTGTCCCATATTCCGTCAAGAACATCTGCCGCAAAGGACAGGTGTAAGTCCAAAACATCTGGAGAACATGAGATTGTCTGTAGCCAGAGACCATGTTGGCTAGAAAGTCTTAGTTCCAGTCTTAGCACATCTGGGAGAGACCCAAGCAAGGAAGGTGCTCTGTCAAATGTAGCCCTGTTCATCCTGCCATAATCTGAAGAAATATTTTATTACTTGTTCTTCCAAATGTTTCTTCTCTTGTATCATTCTAGGTGTTTCTTCTGTCCTTTGATCTCCAGGTTTTCAGGGTGAGCTAAGGAAGCAGGTTTAGTGCCTAAGGTGTTTACTGAAGCCCCCTTTCTCTGTTTTCCTTCTTTCAGCAGCAAACTGGGCACAGTATAATGTTCTGATTGGGCTAATCATATCCTTCACATCCATTCAACGCTAGCAGCTCTGTGAGCAGGTCTCCTACAGAAGTGGTATCCAGCAGGTTCCGGAGAACCGGTAGCGGAAATTTTGAGTAGTTCGGAGAACTGGCAAATACCACCTCTGGCTGGCCCCAGAATGGGCTGGGAATGGGGATTTTGCAGTATCCTTCCCCTGGAGTGAGGTGGGAATGGAGATTTTGCAGTATCCTTCCCCTGCTACGCCCACCAAGCCATGCCCACAGAACCGGTCGTAAAAAAAATTGAATTCCATCACGGCTGTAAACCCAAAAGACCTCGTTCCCCAATTTTTATAGTCAGACCCATCCCTAAGTAGCCCTAGATTTCAGCCCCTCGTTGAGAACATGAGGAGTGGATATTCACGTTGGCTTGCTTAGCAGGAGTCTGTAAGGACGGCTGCAGTAAAATACGTAAACATTTTGAACAATCAAGCACAGTGCAACGTTTGCGTTGTGCCACTTTGAATGCTAACACTCCCCTTTCCCCCCCCCTACCCTCAAATTGTTTCCTTTAACACTCCAGAGAAATTGTGAGGGAGCACTCTTTTCCCCTGTCCTTCACACACTCCTTTAGCTTGCCAAATTAGATTTGGGGAGTTTGAATGCTCTTTAATGGGATCCTAACAGAAACATTACACTGGATTTATAAGCAAATTTGGGGTGATTGTTCCATCCATTCTTGAAAGCTTTTCCTTTCCTTCCTCCCTCCCTTGCTTCCGATTTCAAACTGAATTGAACACATATCTTTTGTGGTTAAAGACTGGATTAATTCTCAGCAACCTGTGTAACGTGGTGTGCAAATCTCTCTACAGATGTTGCATAAAAGCAATTGGTGTTGGTATGGGGGCTTGGATGAGAACATGGGAGTTGTAATCTATCAGAACTGGGAAGGAATAATGTTCAGCAAGGCTACCCTGCACTGCAATTCACTAGCATTGAGGGAAGGGGGTGTAGACTGGATTTCATTTCCCCCTTGCATGATGGAAGGTTATGTTATTAACCCTGGAGAACTCAGTAGTGTTCCACTGTTTGTGTGTGATGTCTTTCTTCAGAAAGTCTCTGTCTGTCTCTGTCTCTCTGTCTCTGTCTCTCTGTCTCTCTCTCTCTCTCTGTGTGTGTCTCTCTCTCTGTCTCTGTCTCTCTCTCTCTCTCTGTGTCTCTGTCTGTCTGTCTGTCTGTCTCTCTCTGTGTGTCTCTCTCTTTCTCTGTCTCTCTGTGTCTGTCTCTGTCTCTCTGTCTCTCTATTTCTTTCTCTCTGTCTCTGTCTCTCTCTCTCTCTCTTTCTCTTTCTCTTTCTCTCTGTCTCTGTCTCTCTTTCTCTCTCTCTCTCTCTCTCTCTCTGTGTCTCTCTGTCTCTCTGTCTCTCTTTCTTTCTCTCTGTCTCTGTCTCTGTCTCTGTCTCTGTCTCTCCGTCCTTTCTGTTTCTCCCTCTCCCTCTTTTTTTGCTGTATTTTTTTTTTATCTCTCTCCTTTCCTGTGAAAGCCTGCATGTGTCAAAGGGGATATTTTGGACCTTTGACAGACTCCTTCTGAGGGGGCTGCATTTTCAGCTTTAGATTCGTGGACTAACACTGGCAAAATACCTGGGACCATCTGGTCCAAGCACACTGGGATTAATTAAGCACTGGATGTTTGGAGAAGCTGGAAGAAAGAAGTGGCTTCAAAGATACTTTACGAATCCACGGTTGGCCAAGAGATACCTGGTCCTCGCTGTTGTCAAGATGGACAAGAAAAAGAGGAAGGAACCGAGATTAGCCAGATCTGATGTGGCACCGACCGGACTTTGGGCTGGATGTGTTCATGGACTGAACCGAAAAAAAGAATTGATGCTGGTTCCTCCTAAGGACCAGTTTTGCCATTCCACATCCTCCAGATCACCCCAAAATATGAAGACTTGGCCCTGTTCTTTGTACACTTGTTTTTTTTTTCTTTTTCCTGGGGACTTGAGGTGACCTGATTGTAGATACTGTACTGTATAAAAGGGTGGTTGGAAAAATGCACTTTTCCAAACTAAAGAGAAGAGTCAGGAAATCAGTGCGTGAATTTTTGTTTTCTCCTGTGATTCCACGATAAAGATGCCACTCCAAAAGTGCCCTGGAAGTTAGCCATGGCATCTGGGCACCTTTCTATCCGCCATCTGCGTTGGATCACACAGGCAACTTCTGATAGGCAGCCTATGCAATAAATACCTTGGTGGAAAGGAGACAAAAGGACAAAAAGATTTTTCTTTTTTAGCCTCCAACACAATATTGTTTAATGTCTTAAGCAATAATAAATATATCTTGTTAAGTAATTGATTCACCAAGCCTTTTTCAAAGTTGTAGAAAGTTGCGGAAACGGGAATTCCCAATGTCTTCAACATGTCCTAAAATAATTAGAGTTTTCTATGCTTTTGGTGGAGGCATCCTTTATCAGAAAAAAAACAACAACCCCAAGATAAAACATAAGTGACAACAATTTGTTGAACCTGGTCCTTCAGAAGTTACCGCTGTGCAGCTCAGACTTACATGTTTTTGCTTAGAGCAGGGTTGTCAAACTCGCATCGTCACGTGGCGTATTACGACTTCTTTCCCCTTCGCTAAACTGGAGGTGGGTGTGGCCAGCACATTAAAATTTTTTAATTTTAGGCTAATTTAAATAAGTTTTTTAAATGGTATTTTAATCTGTATATTGTATTGTTTTATTTTGCCTGTACACCGCCCTGAGTCCTTCGGGAGAAGGGCGGTATAAAAATCAAATAAATAAATAAAATAATGACGAATCCGGCCAGTGGGCTGCGAGTTTGACACTCCTGGTTTAGAGGTTCCCTTAAGATTTGTAGGGTTCATTGACAACTCCGTTTGTATACAATGTTCTATTCTGTTAAATTGATTGCATCCAGATCTATGCAATTGAAAGAAATTCTAACACTGAAAACCAATGACAAGGTTCACGCACAGTAGTAACCCAGACTTGTTTTAATCATGGTTTGTTAGATTGTCTGGATGCTCGTGTTGCAAGCTGTAAACCATGACTTATAAGCCACAGTGGCTTGGTATATAAAACATGCGAGTTAAAAACATATGGGGCTGTTGTTTTATGATATTGTCAGAAAGTGCAAAAGATTGTGTGGTGTTGTTCTTTAGCAGACATCTTGAATAGATTATCGTATTTGGGCTGTAAAAATCTAGAGAATTGCTAGATGCAGCAAGCAGTAGGTTTCCTGTGCCTCTTGGCTTCCTTCTACTGTTCATCCGGATTTTTTGCAGTCCATTGATGATAGATCTACTTGTGAAACCTGTGCAAAAGAGGGTGTAGTGTGATGCACTTCTGAATTTTAGTTCTTGTGTCTTTTTCAAATATGTACAAAGCCAGAAAAGCTTTTCCATACATAGAATGATTCCCTGGAATCAGCGTGCAAAGGGATGTATGCTACGGTTATATTTTTATTCTCTCAGGAGGAAGTACCACAAAGCTGAATGTTTTTTTCCCCCAATAAATTGTACATAGGATTGTAGCTTTAGTCATGACTAACTGTTGCTTGATGGGGGTAAGCTAATATTTCAAGTATTTTCAGTTGTTTGAAATTTACCTGTCTTAATTAGATGTATATTTCTGTTTGAAAATGTTTCAGTGGTACAGTATGCCTATAACTATTTCTCTTTTTTTTGTTTATCATCTCTCCATTTATCCTGTCAAATGCCTTTTTTGTGTTTTCCTGGGAATACTTGTAGCTGTTTGTTTCTTTATGTGTATCGGGATGTGTATATATTTGAAGAGCAGAAAAAAATAGATTTTTTTACATTAATATATAGAAGTTTGGGGGTTCGTTTGTTTTTAGTTCCTTTCCATTTATGTGGTGAAATAAAACGCTTTGCATTTTGTATACTACCACAATTGGTCTGTGAAAGTCAGCCTTTCTACTCACATAAAAGAGAATGAAATTGGACTGGAGGATGTGGAAAAAATTAATCTATGGAAAGAAACCGTATCAATTTGAATGTAGCTGTATAATGATATAAATTCAAGGGTTAGGAAATGTCAGAGTATAGCTGTACAACTAGTAGTCACTAAATGAATGGCCATTAAGCAAGGACTACCTTTATAGCTATATGCTTAAATTTCCCAGCCCTTAAATAGACCATTTACAGCACAAAGCAGTTCATTTGATCATATGTATGCAATTTTACACACACACACACACACACACACACACACACACACACACACACCCTGCTCAGCTCTAGTATGATTTTATTAGTTTTTTACTTGGGGTAACATAGAAACCTACCCAGGCATTGTGGCTCCTTCAGAAAATTGGAATTTAACAAACCACCAACTTACAATACTTTTGTAAGTATTGTAAGTAAGTTTTGGAGGTTTAAGGGGGTAATTTTCTTTCTTCTAGTAACTCTTCCTCTTTTGGACTTCCTATTTGAGCTTTGCAGCGGTGTTCTCCTGTGAGGCCCAAAACCAAGAATGACATGGGACAATTCTTCCAAGGAGAGTTCTTTATTGTTTCACACCTATTGACAGAATCTTGCCAGACTGAGGACTGTTGTATCTGCATCTACAGTATACTCTGGGAACTATTAAGGAGGGGCTGTCTTCATCCTTTTTCTTCCACACATGATACTCTGGGCTGGGTTGCCTCTTCCTCCACCAGAATGCCTCCCTTTCCTCCTGGGGATCCTCCACTATGCATCCCATCCCATCCCATCTTCTCTAATAAAAGCCAGTGAGCCCTCCGAACAAGCAAACGAAGAATTTAAAAAAAAAATCAGTTCTTTTACACACATATTTTACACACATGTAAGGTGATGTTGGGTGTGCTGTTGGAAGATCTGAAGGCCCAAGTTGGCAGCAGGTTGCAGAAGACTTATTGTGTGGTCAACAAGAATTAACACCGATTTGGTGATACATCAATTCTCAGCCACCTATTGTTGATGCTGAAATAAGCGACCTGTGATTGGGTGAATTGCTCTGATGTCAGAGAATGCTGATGAATATCGGAGCTGCTGGAGACAATGGTTAGGGTGAATCAGCAAAGAATGTTTACAAACACTCTTGCTACTTTAAGGGCGAGTGAAAGGTAAAAGTTTGCATGCTACAGTGGATAATGGGTTACTGGGTTATTGATAGGGATAGTTCACAGATATGGGCAGTCTTCAGTTGATGGCCACAGCTGAACCCAAAATTTCTATTGCTGAGCAAGATAGTTAAGCGAATTTTGCTCCATTTTACGACTTTTCTTGCCTGTTAAAATGAATCACTGCAGTTGTTAAATTAGTCCAACGGTTGTTAAATGAATCTGGCTTCCCACTTTATTTATTTATTTATTTATTTATTATTTACATTTCTATACCGCCCTTCTCCCGAGACTCAGGGCGGTTTACAGCCAAGTTAAAAAGACATATACAAAAATTAAAACACAATATTTGAAATTTAAAAATCTGAAACCATAAGGCCGAATATTAAAATAACAAGTAATAAAACCACTCAATTAAAAATTAATCTTAGGCCAACCCTGCTCGGTGAAACAAAAAAGTCTTGAGCTCGCGCTTAAAGGCCCGGAGGTCGGGAAGAAGGCGTAGCCCCAGAGGCAGTTCGTTCCATAGGGTAGGTGCCCCCACAGAGAAGGCTCTTCCCCTGGGGGCCGCCAGCCGACATTGTTTAGCTGACGGCACCCCAAGGAGACCCTCCCTGTGGGAGCGCACAGGTCGATGGGAGGCTATTGGCGGCAGTAGGCGGTCCCGTAAGTAACCTGGTCCTATGCCATGGAGCGCTTTAAAGGTGATCACCAACACCTTGAATTGCACGCGGAAGACCACCGGCAACCAGTGCAGCTTGCGTAGGAGAGGTGTTATATGGAAGGTCCGAGACGCTCCCTCTATCCCCCGCGCAGCCGCATTCTGTATCAGTTGAAGTCTCCTGGTGCTCTTCAAGGGGAGCCCCATGTAGAGAGCATTGCAGTAATCCAGGCGGGAGGTAACGAGGGCATGAGTGACCGTGCATAACGAATCCCGGTCCAGGAAGGGACGCAGTTGGCGGATCAGGCGAACCTGATAAAAAGCTCCCCTGGCAACGGCTGTCAAGTGTTCTTCCAACGGCAGCCGTGCATCCAGGAGAACGCCTAAGCTGCGAACCAACTCCCTGGGGGCCAGTGACTCGCCCCCCACAGTCAGCAACGGAACTAGCTGACTGTACCGGGATGCTGGCATCGACAGCCACTCCGTCTTGGATGGGTTGAGTCGAAGTCTGTTCGTCCCCATCCAGACCCGAACTGCTTCAAGGCACCGGGACATCACATTGACGGCTTCGGGTGATCTGGGGTGGAAATGTACAGTTGAGTGTCATCAGCGTACAGCTGGAAACTCACCCCAAAACCACGGATGATCTCCCCCAACGGCTTCATATAGATGTTGAACAGGAGGGGCGAGAGAATCGACCCCTGTGGCACCCCACATGCGAGGTGCCTCGCGGTCGATCTCTGCCCCCCCGCCAACACTGTCTGCAAGCGGTCGGAGAGATAGGAGGAGAACCACCGAAAAACGGTGCCCCCCACTCCCAGGCCCCCCAACCGCTGCAGCAAGATACCATGGTTGATGGTATCAAAAGCCGCTGACAGATCAAGTAGGACCAGGATAGAGGAACAACCCTTATCCCGGGCCCTCCAGAGATCATCAACCAACGCGACCAAAGCCGTCTCCGTGCTGTACCCAGGCCAGAAGCCAGACTGGCACGGGTCTAGATAAACAGTTTCATCCAGGTACCAAGGGAGCTGATGTGCCACAACACTCTCAACAACCTTCGCCACAAAACGAAGGTTAGAGACCGGATGGTAGTTCGATAAAATAGCTGGATCCAGGGAAGGCTTCTTGAGGAGGGGTCTCGCCACCACTTTGACTCTGTCAAAACATCACAAAAGGTGACCACATGATTCTGTGACACTGCAACCATCATAAATATGAACCAGTTGCCAAGCATCTTGAATTTTTATCATGTGGCTGTGGGGATGTTGTAATGATCATAAGTGTGAAAAATGGTCATGCCACTTTTTTCCAGTGCTGGTCACTAAACAAACTCTTATAAGTCAAGGATTACCTGGACTTGAAAGGATGGGAACTTTGCAAACCATTCACATTTAACACCAAGGGCTTGGCTCTTACATTTTGTAACATGCTGAAGAATTAATTCAATCAGAATAGAGCTGGAAGGGACCTTTGAGGTCTTCTAGTCCAACCCCCTTCTCAAGCAGGAGATCCTATACCAGGGGTCTCCAACCTTGGCAACTTTAAGACTTGTGGACTTCAACTCCCAGAGTTCCTCAGCCAGCAAAGCTCAGCTTTGCTGGCTGAGGAATTCTGGGAGTTGAAGTCCACAAGTCTTAAAGTTGCCATGGTTGGAGACCCCTACCCTATACCATTTCAGACAAGTGACTGTCCAGTCTCTTCTTAAAAACCTCCAGTGACGAAGCACCCACAATTTCTGGAGGCAAAGCTCTTCCACTGGTTAATTGTCCTCACTGTTAGGAAGTTTCTCCTTAATTCCAGATTGCTTCTCTCCTTGCTTAGTTTCCATTCATTGTTTCTTGTCGTGCTTCTTTAGAAAATAAGTTGACCCCTTCTTCTTTGTGGCAGCCCCTCTAATACTGGAATACTCCTATCATGTCCCCCCTGGTCCTTCTTTCCTCTAGACTCGCCATACCCCAAACCCTGCAGCCGTTCTTCATATGTTTTAATCTCCAGGCCTTTCATCATCTTAGCTGCTCTTCTTTGCACTTTTTCCAAAATCTCAACATCTTTTTTTTTTTGTTGACATGGCTACATTGTCAAATCCTTTTGTTCTGAGCCTTCACATCTTGACAAGTTACCCACGTTGACAATAACTCCTTCCCTATCAGTTGCCACAATCGTTTGATCCACCCATTGATGTCCTGTGTTGGCAGCATCATTACTGGCCTTTCTTTCCAGGTCTTTCGCCAACCCCTCCCTCCCTCCCTCCTTCCCAACCTGGATGCAGTAGTGTTAACGCAGTGGTGTGAAAAAAATGCTGATGCAGCTTTGCTAGCATGCTGATGGTTTGCAGAGGTGGGAAAATGCTGCATTATCATTGCTACACGGAACCCAGCTGCAATTTTCAGTTCCTGAACTCTTCCCCTCCCCTTGAAGCAGAGTGACAAGGACAAGAAAAAAACCAGATAGGAGAGAAGAACTACAATGGAGATTTTTAGCCTGGAGGAAAAGTGGGGGAGAACCATTCAAACCAGAGGAAAAGCATTTCAATCCAAGGGTAAGAAAGTGACTGAATTATTTACTTCAGCTGATTCTTTGCCTCTTAAAGCCAGGAGGTTGGGAAGGGGAAGAATACCTGAGATTTCCTGAGAAATTTCCCTATGACCATCATTTGTGTTGTAAGCGTTGTACCTTGATGAAGGTATCTTTTCTTTTACGTACACTGAGAGCATATGCACCAAGACAAATTCCTTGTGTGTCCAATCACACTTGGCCAATAAAAAATTCTATTCTATTCTATTCTAAAGTATGGCGTTCTAAACATACTTAATGGGAAGTGAAACTATTGAATTCAATGGGCTTTGCTTACACCTGAGTCAACTTGACTCAAACAGCTTGCAAAATAGACCCTAAAGAACTGAATAAAATGCTGGAATAGAAATAAATATACTTTAAAGTGGTCCGTGTGAGTTATAAATAGTATTTTCACTAGATTTATTGCATTAAGCGAGTTCCTGCAAGACGTTATTTATTGCTGTGGTGGTTTTTTGGAATGAGTTCTGATCTCTTGTTAATCTTGCTCCTGGTGGGTTTTCTATACAGTTCCAAAACAAGTCAAATTTCAATTAAAACCCTCCCTGGAAATCTGTGTTATTAGCAAGTAACTTTGGGGTTTAGTTAGTAGAAGGTGGGTGGAATTCTCTACGGTGGCTCAAAATCCTGGTTTGAATCTCTCTCAGATCCCAATCTGGTGGGATACAAATCTCTCCTCCACCACCAGCTGAAAAGTGATTCTGCTGTCCAGATTTATGATCTCTTAATAAAAAGCATGCAAAGGACTACCCAGGCTCTGAATATGCTGGATTAAATGCTTAATGTTGCCGAACATCGGTTCCATGCTAGCAGTTTATTTATTATTGGTGCCAAGTCTTGGGATTCTGTGGGAAGGGGCTGATATAGAAAAAATGGGAACAGGAAGATTGATTTCTTCTAAAGCAAGTTTTCTGAAGGATTAGATCTGAATGATTGAGAGGAACTCAACATTCCAGGAAGCAAAAGTAATAAAAGTCCTGCCTTGAATTTCTAAAAAGAGAATTCGGGATTATGCTCCACCTCAATCTCCAAGCTGGAATTTGAGGACTCGGAGTATAGAAGATGGGATTCGGCATTTTTTTTCTTTTTCTTTTTTGTAGCCTGAGGAACTCGAATGCACTCTGACTGGCATAACTTCATTGACTTCAGATAGTTTAACAGAGTTGGAAGGGACCTTGTAGGTCATCTAGTCCAACCCCCCACCCAAGCAGGAAACCCTACACCGTTTCTGACAGACGGCAGTCCAGTCTCTTCTTGAAAGCCTCCAGTGATGAAGCTCCCACAACTTCTGAAGGCAAAGTTGTTCCACTAGTTAATTGCGCTCACTGTCAGAAAATTTCTCCTTATTTCCAGGTTGAATCTCTCCTTGTTCAGTTTCCATCCATAATTCCTTGTCTGGCCTTCAGGTGCCTTGGAAAATAGCTTGACCCCCCCCCCTCCTCTCTGTGGCAGCCCCTCAAATATTGGAACACTGTTATCATGTCTGCCCTGGTCCTTCTCTTCACTAGACTAGCCAGGCCCAGTTCCTGCAATTGTTCATCGTATGTTTTAACCTCCAGTCCCCTCATCATCTTGGTTGCTCTTCTCTGCACTCTTTCTAGAATCTCAACATCTCAACAACATTGCTTCTCAATATCTGTTAGACATCTATTTGATTAATTTCAGCCTCCTTCCTTGTCTTCAGGAGCAAAAAGCCACTTATATGGGGATTTTATTTTATTTTATTCTCTATTTTGTGAGGTAGGCCAGGTTGGAAGAGAACTACCGCCTGGCCACCTAATGATCCATACAATAGTCCTTGACTTATGACCATAGTGGAGCCCAACATTTCTGTTGCTAAGCAAAGCAGGTGTTAAATGAGTTTTGCCCCATTTTACAGCCTTTCTTGCCACCGTTGTTAAGTGAATCCCTACAGTTAGTAACATGGTTGTTAAGTGAATCTGGCTTCCCAGTTAACTTCGCTTGTCAGGAAGTTGCAAATGGAGATCCCATGACCCTGGAACACCGCAACCGTCATAAATACACGCCAGTTGCCAAGCCTCTGAATTTTGATCCCGTGACCCTGGGGATGCTGCAACGGTCATGTGAAAAAGGGCCATGAGTCACTTTTTTTGGTGCTGTAGTAACTTTGAATGGTTGTGAGTTGAGAACTACTTGGAATTTCGAGGAACACTAGTAAAATATTTATGGGTGGGTGATACAATAGGAAAGAAACACTCAGGGTTTCTCAACCTCGGCCACTTTAAGATGTGTGGACTTCAACTCCCAGAATCCCCCAGTATAAGCAAGGAGAATTCTGGGGAAGGCTAGCTGGGGAGTTCTGGGAATTGAAGTCTGCACATCTTAAGGTTGCCCTAGTTGAGAAACACTGAATTGGAGCACAATGCATTTCTGTTTGAGCGGTTTTTCATGCAGCAGCGCAAAACTCAAGTTACCATATTTTTCAGTGTATAAGACATACTTCCCCCCCCAAAAGAGAGTGAAAATTTGGGTGCGTCTTATATACTGAATGTAGTCAAAAACGTGAGGCACAGAGGCGGTGATGGTTTGTGGCAATCCCTGCAGCCTGGAACAGCTGATTGGGGGTATTCCAGGAGGCCGATCCACCTGCCAATCAGCTGCTTGTGCTGTATCAGGCTGCAATAATGTGCTGAAGCTGACCTGGCTGTTCACTATTTGCTGCAAGGACGTGTCAGAATTTGCAGCAGCAATCACATCCAGAAAGCACACACAAGTGACTGATTCAGCAGGATTCAATAACTTCTCTTTATATATAATATAACACATGAAGTAAATATATAATACCAAAAGCAGGTTCTCCAACGTGGTAGTAAATATAAGCAAATCACAAGCAGAGGAGAGGAGTTGTTTCAGTTTCAGTTTTGAGCAGCAGACTAGCTCAGCACTGACTCAGAGCTGCAGAACTAAGCCACGCCCAGGCTCCTTGCTGTCTCCTTCCTTGTTGCTCACACAGCAAATACTGTTTCAGTTTTCAAACAGTCCTCAACTCTCTCACACACTGACAGGACGCTAGCCAGATGAATACTGATGGATGCTGGTAGGCAGAGGCAGAATTTTTTTTTCTTATTTTCCTCCCCAAAAACTAAGATGCGTCTTATACTCCGGAGTGTCTTATACTCCGAAAAATATGGTACTTTCCCACCCATCCACTCACCCACCTATCATACTCTTAAGAGTTATTGTCTTAATAATAAAAAGAAACATAGAAGTTGTCATAGAAGTTTTTATAAGCATATCGAGAAGCAAGGCCTCAAATAACACACGTTCATTCTAAGCTTCTGTCTTGCTAAGATGTCCAAGAATTTGTTTTCCTCACAACCCTTAGGGCTATGGAATTATTCTTCTGATTATCTTTTCATTCATCTGCGATTCTTGCAAGAAATCCACACCAGACCAGAAACCTGAGTTCTGTGGTTGCTTAGGAAAGATCCGGGGATACACAATAATCTGAACAATTTAATTCAGAATTATTCCTTTCTTATTTCAAAGTAAAAAAATTTTTTTTAAAAAGGTTTCACAGCCAAATGAAGACGGCTGAAAAAATCATAAAAAAATAAGCTTTTCTGAAGATTCAGAGAAACATGGTGTCAGCTGTCATCTTATACTTACTTGTGCTTCCACAGACTGCCATGAATTGTGGGAAGGGAGGAGGGAGGAAGGCAAGGGGGAAAATGAAAATTAAGTTTTGCAGCAGGGAGGAAAGCAGGAAAACTTAAGTTCTGCATCTCTTGGAGTTGCTGTTTCAAAGTCACCTGGCATATCAGCAGCATATCTCCCTGTACACAACTGGCCATTACAAAAACATCCTGCCTGAACATGATTGGTTGCATGGTGTGGGTGATGGGAGGGGAAGATTAAACTTAAGGCTTTTGGTGTGCGATGCTCAATTCTGGCTATGCAACACTGCAACGCACTTCTAATAAAAACCCTGCCTTTCTCAGCAGATGGAGCCGAGGATGTTTCTTATTTAGTGGTTTAAGTGGAGGCAGATCTGACACATTGAGGGGTTTCCCTGCCCTGCAGCAGGCTGTGAGAATCACCTAGAGGAAGAGACGCAGCCCAGGCAACGGTGAGATAAGAAATTTCTGTGTGCAAAATAGGCATGCAATTTGAGAAAACGTCTCAGGGTTTATCTTTCCTGGTTCACTTTAGGATAAAGGCAGGAAACGCCTCCAGACTCTGTTTCTGTAACCCTGTAAGAAAAGCAGTTTTAGGATTCATGACTTTGGTGTCCAGGTCTGATCTCTCTGGGATGGCAGACAGCCCTTCACCTCAGTCTTCCAGTACTTGAGGGGCTGTCACAGACAAGAGAGGTTTGATTTATTCTCCACAGCAGGAAAAAAAGTAATAGATGGAGACTTGTCAAGGAGAGATCCAACCTAGAATTAAGGAGAAAATTCCTGACAGTGAGAACAATTAACCAGTGAAATGCTTGTCTGTAGAATTGAATCGAATCAAATAACAGAATTGGAAGGGACCTTGGAGGTCTTCTAGTCCAACCCCCTGTTTAGGCAGGAAACCCTACACCACTTCAGACAAATGGTTATCCCACATCTTCTTAAAAACTTCCAGTGTTGGAGCATTCACAACTTCTGGAGGCAGGCTGTTCCACTGATTAATTGTTCTCACTGTCAGGAAATTTCTCCTTAGTTCTAAGTTGCTTCTCTCCTTGATCAGTTTCCACCCATTGCTTCTTGTTCTACCCTCAGGTGCACTGGAGAATAGCTTGACTTCTTTGTGGCAATCCCTGAGGTATTGGAACACTGCTATCATGTCTCCCCTAGTCTTCTTTTTCATCAGACCAGACATACCCAGTTCCAGCAACAGTTCTTTATATGTTTTAGCTCGTCCCCTAATCATCTTTTTTTGTATAAATACTTTTTATTTTTTTAAAAAAACAACAACAACAAGACATAACAAACACTAACATAAAACAAATACTCCTTTACACCAGCTTCGGTATTCTTCTATTATTTACATTTTCCCCTCTGGTTCTGTAATTATACTTATCTTTTTTATCCCATTATCCCTTATTTCTGTATATATTCCACCATACCTATCATTATAACAATTCATTTTCTTTCATGCACTACCCTTTTTTTTGTTTGTGAGCTTTTCCCCTTTTTTGTCATTTACCATTTCTAATTTCTACCCAATTATACAAGTTATTCCATACTATATAATATTCCGTATCTTCCTTTTCTTTTATCTCCTTTGTTAATGTATCTATCTCAGCACCGTCCAGAATTTTCCTTATCACTTCCTCCTCCGATGATATATTCTCATTTTTCCAGTTCTGTGCATAAGATATTCTTGCGGCTGTTATTATATGTAAGATTAGATACCTTATTTCTTTACTATATTTCCTATTGAGTATTCCCAGCAAAAAGGTCTCTAGTTTCCAGTCTATGTGTTGGTCAGTTATTTCTTCCAGCCATTTTCTGATTTTGGCCCAAAATTTTTTTGCAGATGGACATGTCCACCATAAATGTATGTTCCGTATACTTTTTTTGCACTTCCAGCATATTGGGGAATAATAATAATAATAATAATAATAATAATAATAATAATAATAATAATAATAATAATAATAATAATAATAATAATATCATCAGAGTTGGAAGGGACCTTGGAGATCTTCTAGTCCAACCCCCTGCCCAGGCAGGAAACCCTACACCATTTCAGACAAATGGCTATCCAACATTTTTTTAAAAATTTCCAGTGTTGGAGCATTTACAACTTCTGCAGGCAAGTTGTTCCACTGATTAATTGCTCTAACTGTCAGGAAATTTCCACCCATTGCTTCTTGTTCTACCCTCAGGTGCTTTGGAGAATAGCTTGACTCCCTCTTCTTTGTGGCAACCCCTGAGATATTGGAACACTGCTATCATGTCTCCCCTAGTCCTTCTTTTCATTAAACTAGGCATACCGAGTTCCTGCAACCGTTCTTCATATGTTTTAGCCTCCAGTCCCCTAATCATCTTTGTTGCTCTTCTCTGCACTCTTTCTAGAGTCTCAACATCTTTTTTACATCGTGGCGACCAAAACTGGATGCAATATTCCAAGTGTGGCCTTACCAAGGCATTATAAAGTGGTATTAACACTTCACGTGATCTTGATTCTATCCCTCTGTTTATGCAGCCCAGAACTGTGTTGGCTTTTTTGGCAGCTGCTGCACACTGCTGTATCATATCTAAATGGTTGTCCACTAGGACTCCAAGATCCCTGTCACAGTTGCTACTATTGAGCAAGGTACCACATATCCGGTACCTTGCATTTTGTTTTTTTGGCCTAAATGTAGAACCTTACTTTTTTCACTGTTGAATTTCATTTTGTTAGATAGTGCCCAATGTTCAAGTCTGTCAAAATCTTTCTGTATCTTGAGCCTATCTTCTGGAGTGTTGGCTATTCCTGCCAGCTTGGTGTCATCTGCAAATTTGATGAGTTCCCCATCTATCCCCTCGTCCAAGTCACTGATAAAGATGTTGAAGAGTACTGGGCCTAAAACAGAGCCTTGCATACTTCCTCCACTGCATATTGCCTCCACTGCATACTTCCCTCCATGTGGATGTAGTTCCATTGCACACTACACGTTGAGTGCGGTTGGTCAGCCAGTTACGAATCCATCTGGTGGTGGTGCTGTCTAACCCACATTTTTCTACTTTATCTAGTAGTAGGTTATGGTCTACTTTATCAAATGCTTTACTGAAGTCCAAGTAAATTATATTGACAGCATTCCTCTGGTCCACTAATTTTGTCACTTTGTCAAAGAATGCAATAAGATTAGTCTGGCATGATCTGTTTTTGACAAACCCATGTTGGCTTTTGGTTATTATTTTGTTTGCTCGGGTACATCTTTTTTGTTCGGGTACATCTTAGCAAGCTTTGCTGGTGGGAGATGCCATCTGTAAAACATCTTCAACTGGTTTTCCTTAAATGCTGCAGACATAATCAATTTCATATTTGTTTCCCACATTTTTTCCCATTTCTCCAGTTCTATATTGTATCCAAAATTTTTTGCCCATTTGATCATTGTTTCTTTAACCACCCAATCTTCCATTTTATATCACAATAGATATTTATATATTTTACTGATTAATTTTATCTCTGTTCCATGTACGATTTTATCCAATTCTTGTTGCTCTTTTTGCATTTCGTATAGTTTTTTATCCTCTGTATATCTTGATTGTATTTGTGTGTATGTCCACCAATCTATCTCCCTACCTACCTCTTTTTCCAATTCGTGTTTTGTTCTCAAATTTCCCTGTTCATTTACCAGTTTCTCATATCTAATTATCTTATCTACATCCAATAAGTTTGGGTGTTTTATTATTTCTGTTGGGAGGACAAGGGTGCCCACTTTCTCCTCTTCTATTCATTTTATCATTAGAAACACTACTGACAAAAATCAGAGATCAAGAGATAAAAGGCTTAAAAATCAAGAAGGAAGAATACAAGGTTAAAACCCCTAATCATCTTTGTTGCTCTTCTCTGCACTCTTTCTAAAGTCTCAACATCTTTTTTACATCATGGCAACCCAAACTGGATGCAGTATTCCAAGTATGGCCTTACCAAGGCATTATAAAGTGGTATTAACATTTCACGTGATCTTGATTCTATCCCTCTGTTTATGCAGCCTAGAACTGTGTTGGCTTTTTTAGCAGCTGCTGCACACTGCTGGCTCATATTTAAATGATTGTCCTCTATGACTCCAAGATCCCTCTTACAGTTACTACTGTTGAGCAAGGTACCACATATATGGTACGGTGCATTTTGGGTTTTTTTGCCTAAATGTAGAAGCTTACTTTTTTCACTGTTGATTTTCATTTTGTAAGAAAGTGCCCAATATTCTAGTCTGTCAAGATCCTTCTGAATCTTAAGCCTATCTTCTGGAATGTTGGCTATTCCTGTTAGCCTGTTGTCATCTGCAAATTTGATGAATTCCCCATCTATCCCCTCGTCCAAGTCATTGATGAAGATGTTGAAGAGTACTGGGCCTAAAACAGAGCTTGGGGTACTCCAATGCATACTTCTCTCCATGTGGATGTACTTCCATTGAGGACTACATGTTGAGTGTGGTTGGTCAGCCAGTTACGAATCCATCTGGTGATGATGCTATCTAACCCACGTTTTTCTATCTTATCAAGTAGTAGGTTATGGTTTACTTTATCAAATGCCTTACTGAAGTCCAAGTAAATTATATCAACAGCATTTCTCTGGTCCACTAATTTTGTCACTTTGTCAAAGAATGCAATAAGTTTAGTCTGGCATGATCTGTTTTTGACAAACCTATGTTGGCTTTTGGTTATTACTTTGTTTGCTTCTAGGTGTTCACTGATTTGTTGCTTAATTATCTTTTCCAGAATCTGCCCTGGTATTGCGGTCAGGCTGATAGGTCTGTAGTTTCCTGAATCTATTTTTTTTCTTTTTTGAAGATGAGAACTACATCAGCTCTTTTCCAGTCCTCTGGCAGTTCTCCGGTGCTCCAGGATCTTTGAAAGATATAGTTCAGTGGTTCTGAGATTTCGTCTGCCAGTTCCTTCAGAACCTTGGGGTGTAATCCATCCAGTCCTGGTGATTTGAACTCATCTAGGGTAGACAGGTGTTCACTTATTATTTTCTTCCCTATTTTAACTTGTGTTCCTAATCTGTTTTTTGTGGTGCTGTTTTTGATAGGTTGAACTGTTTTTTCCCTTTGTGTAAAGACAGATGCAAAAAACGAGTTAAGTAGTTCTGCTTTCTTCCTGTTGCTTGTCACCTTCTTGCTTCTTTCTCCCACCAATGGACCAACTGTTTCCTTGTCTTTTCTTCTTGTTTTTAATATGTTGGAAGAAGCTTTTTTTGTTATTTTTTACTTTTGTTGCAAGCCTTTGTTTATTGTGAGCCTTAGCTTTCCTCACTTCATCTTTACAGGCTCGGGCTATTTGCTGATATTCTGCCTTAGTTATTTGCCCCTCTTTCCACTTTTTATACTTGTCCTTTTTGTCTTTCAATTTGCCAGAGTTCTTCATTAGTATTGTGCTAGACTGGGCTTTTAAAGTCTCACTTTTCAAAATTTCCCAAGCTTCTTGAATTGTTTTCCCCTTGAGGATCCTCATCCATGGAATCCTTCCCAAGCTCTCTTTATGTTTATTGAAATTAGCTCTCTGAAAGTCCAGGACTCTAGTTTGACTTTGTTCTATTGCTTGTGCTTGCATAATGTTGAAGTTGTGGGTGCTCCATCACTAGAGGTTTTAAAGAAAAAATTGGACAGCCAATGTATGGAATGGCATAGGGTCATCTGCTTGGGCAGAGGGTTGTACTAGAAGACCTCCAAAGTGCCTTCCAATCCTATTACTCTATGTTCAATGTTCATTCAACAGGCAGAAATAGAAGCTGTTCTAACTTGGGAAAGTTGTTCAGGCTCTCTTTGAATTGACCAACATGGCTTCAGTACGAGAAGTGTCCAGTTTCACTGAAGACCTGCTGTGCCCCATTTGCCTCTCCCTCTTTCGGGAGCCCCACATGCTGGAGTGTGGCCACAGCTTCTGTGCTCCCTGCCTGGAGCCCTGCATCCCCAAAGGGCAAAGACGAGGGCTCTGCCCCGAGTGCCGCCGACCCTTCGCTTTGCGCCGCATGACGATCAACCGAGCCCTCTGCAGCTTGGCCGAGAAGGCCCGGCTTCTGAAGCTCGATGAAGGGACTCAGTTGAGTGGCACCGGAGGCTGGTACTTCTGTGAGGAACACGAGGAGCCTCTCAAGCTCTTCTGCAGCCAAGATGAGGAGCCTGTTTGCGTCATCTGCCGGGACTTGCCTCAGCACCGGGGACACGACTTCTTGCCCATCAAAAACGCAGTTCAGACCTATCAGGTAAGAATGGGACCTGGGAGGAGAAGGAAGGTGGCCTCTGGTGGAACAAGACAGTAATATGTATGTCTGTCTGTCTGTCTGTCTGTCTATCTATCTATCTATCTATCTATCTATCTATCTATCTATCTATCTATCTATCTATCTATCATCTCTGAAATTTATTTGCCACTTATCTCACTATGGGGATATTCTAGGTGGTTTATTTTGCAAGCCAAGATAAAGTACAAGTAGAGTTCACGGTAGAGACACTGAGTGTAGGAGCTTCAGAAGCCTCACAAATATTTACCAGGAAATATAAGTAGATTTTTACTATGAAAGGCATGAAGAAAAATGAATTCTGAATTCGTATCTCACATACATTAGGTAAAATTCATCTTCCCACTTTTTGCAGGGAAGATACACTAATTGATTTATTGACCACTAAGTGGCAGCACTGAACCACTGATTGGTTCAAAATTGGGAAAGGAATCGGCAAGGCTGTATACTATCATCCTGCCTATTTAACTTATATGCAGAACACATCATGAGAAAGGCGGGGCTAGATGAATCAAAAATTGGAATTAAGATTGCCGGAAGAAATATCAACAACCTCAGATATGCAAATGATACCACTCTAATGGCAGAAAGCGAAGAGGAACTAAAGAGTCTCTTGATGCGGGTGAAGGAGGAGAGTGCAAAAGTTGGCTTGAAACTTAACATTAAGAAAACTAAAATCATGGCATCTGGCCCTCTCAATTCCTGGCAGATAGATGGTGAAGAAATGGAGGTAGTGACAGATTTTATTTTCCTGGGCTCCAAGATCACTGCAGATGGGAACTGCAGCCAAGAAATTAAAAGACACTTGCTCCTGGGGAGGAAAGCTATGGCAAATCTAGACAGCGTACTAAAAAGCAGAGACATCACCCTGCCAACAAAAGTGCGTATAGTCAAAGCTATGGTTTTCCCAGTTGCAATGTCTGGCTGTGAAGGTTGGACCATAAGAAAGGCTGAGCGCCAAAGAATTGAGGCCTTTGAGCTCTGGTGCTGGAGAAGAATCCTGCGAGTCCCTTGGACTGCAAGGCGAACAAACAAGTCAGTTCTAGAGGAGAACAACCCTGACTGCTCTTTAGAAGGCCAGATTCTGAAGATGAAACTGAAATACTTTGGCCACCTAATGAGAAAGAAGGACTCACTGGAGAAGAGCCTAATGCTGGGAAAGATTGAGGGCAAAAAAAGAAAGGGATGACAGAGAACGAGGTGGCTGGATGGAGTCACTGAAGCAGTAGGCATGAGTTTAAATGGACTCCAGAGGATGGTAGAGGACAGGAAGGCCTGGAGGAATGTTGTCCATGGGGTCGCGATGGGTCGGACACGACTTCGCAACTAAGAACAAAGGTGGCAGCAAAGGATAAGAGGTTGTTGTTGTTTTTTAAAATCCCTGTTTGTATCCCTTCCAGTCTCCAGTCATCTGGATTTGTGTAGCTGCTGTTGATGAGGGGAGTTGAGGAAAGAATTTAATTGTGGGACTTGGTTTGGGAGTGATAAATTGGCTTTAGGCCATTATATGAGGAGCAGAATCACTGGGAAAGAAGCTTAAAAGTATATACAGAAAACCTGTACAAAACCATACATTTAAAAAAGCTGAAAGATAGACATAAAATGGAAAAGTATAAACAAGGTCTATCAGCAAAAAAGAAATACCTTAAATAAATGCAGGGGAACATCCAAAATTAATAGATTGGTAACTAAATCTATCACAGTACCAAACACTCTTAACTATCATAAGGTAAAGGTAAAGGTTCCCCTCGCACATACGTGCTAGTCGTTGCGGACTCTAGGGGGCAGTGCCCATCTCCGCTTCAAAGCCGAAGAGCCAGCACTGTCTGAAGACGTCTCCGTGGTCATGTGACCGGCATGACTCAACGCCAAAGGTACACGGAACTCTGTTACCTTTCCACCAAGGTGGTCCCTATTTTTACTACTTGCATTTTTACGTGCTTTCGAAACTGCTAGGTTAGCAGAATCTGGGACAAGTAACGGGAGCTCACCCCGTTACACGGAAGCACTAGGGATTCGAACCACTGAGCTGCCGACCTTTCGATCGACAAGCTCAACGTCCTAGCCACTGAGCCATTGCGTTCCTTTAACTATCATAAAAAATGCTAATTAAGGCTGGACAGATTTTAAGCACTGCTGAGCAGAACCTGGCAACATGTCATATCAGGATTAACGTCTGCAAGTAGCAGGGAGGTATAAAATAATCCTGGGATCAGTCAAATGCTGGTGTTCCTTTTAAGTGAGATCTCAACTTTCTCTTCCTTTTAGGACCAGCTGAAGGCATCTCAGGAGCCTCTTGAGGAAGATCTCAGGCGGCTGAAAAGGAGCCAGTGCCACCAGCAGGAGAACATTATCGAATTAAAGGTGCAGCTGGGAAGTGGGGATGGTTGGGACTTTCTGTTTAATGCTAAACTGAGTGTATCTTTTCTCTCTTCAGCCCAGCAACTATAGCTGTCAGTGCTATTATTTGCGGCTCATTGATTTAATATCAGGTGTTTCATTGTCAGCATTTAATCCAGGCTCCTGCAATTCAGTCTAAGGAAAAGAAAAGCTACCTGCTTGTTTGATTTGCTGATTCAAATCAACAATAAATAAATTGTTGCTGTAAAGCATAAATAAATATGCTGTAATGTGGCATTCAAGTCACCAAAGTTGTGAACCATGCATTTTTCAGGATATTCCATTCTGTTCCCTCTTCCCCTGGGATTCTCAGTTTACTGATAGTTTTAAACATTTAGAAGCACTGTGGTGCTCTAAGCTACGGTACCACAAAAACTTTATGTTAGAAGGGAATATTTGTAGCTCAGGTTTGAACGGTGGGGTCCTTGGTGCTTTCTGAGTTTGGTTGTTTTCTTGCAGAGGTAACATCATCCATTCTAGAAGGGAGTGGGGTTTGCACTCCATTCTGGCACTGATGATATTACCTAGTTTGGTAATGAAACTTCTACCAAAAAACCCCCAATCAAGCTCAGAGAGCAGCAAGGACCCCACAGAACTTTGTGTGTGTGTGTGTGTGTGTTTGTGTGTAAATAAATGGAACTTTGTGTGCATGTATGTACATGTGTGTATACGGGTGCTTTCATTATATTATAATAAAAAAGGCAAAAGATTTAAATTGCTGGTGTAGCCTAGGTAATCATCATAGTGGCAATGATTGATTATGAGTTACCTGACAGTGAAATGGGTGGCATATAAATTTAATAAATAAATAAAATAAATTATATGCCATCAAGTAGTTTTCAACTGCTAGCAAAACGGAGTTTCTCCATGACGATTTATCCTTAAGGTCGTTTTTCAGATCTCCTAATGGTGTTCCCATTGCCACTGTAACTATGTCCACCATCTTTGCTTTTGTTCTTCTTCATCTTCTCTTTCTTTCCATCTTTCCTAGTATTAAGAGTCTCTTTAAGAAAGTTAAGGCTTTGCATCACATGCCCAGAGGAGGGCTGCTGCCGGTTCACACTGGTTCAGGGGAACTGGTAGTTAAGATTCTGCGCAGTTTGGTGAACTGGGAAATCCCACTACTGGCGGGCCCCACCCCTGCTCATTTTTCAGCCTGTTTTCTGGGCCGTTTTTGGGGCCAAAAATAGCCTAAAAAATGGGCTGAAATCGCCCCAAAAATGGCCCCCAAAACTGCCTGAAAATGGCCCCAAAACGACCTGAAAACAGCTCAGAAATTGGCCTGAAAATGACCCCAAAACAACCCAAAACTGGCCCCAAAATCAGCTGAAAAACAGCCTGAAAAACGACCAGTTTTTCAACTGTTTTTTGGGCCTTTTTTGGCTGGTTTCCCAGCCAAAAACGGCCTGAAAATGGTCCAAAAAACCAGCCAAAAAACAGGCCCCAAAATGAGCAGGGGCAGGGCCAGCCGGGGGTGGAATTAGCCCCAACCGACTGAATTCAACCTCTGCCTTTGTGGCAAGTGGCCAGGAGGCGGAGCTGGCTGTGATGAGTGACATCACCCACCCAGTTACATGACCAACCAGCCACGCCTACCCAGCCAGAGAACTAGTTGTTAAGTTATGAATAAGTCCCACCACTGAACATACCCGAAGTAGGATGTTTTGAGTCATTAGTGCTTCAAATAAGAAATCAAATGAGTTGATTTGTTTGATGGACCATTGATTTATTTTTTATGGCTATCCAAGGTATTTTCAGGAGTCTACCCCAAAACCAACACTATTGTGGACAGGTGATCATGTTGTGTTTAACCAAACCACAACCTTTTGCTGTGCCCCATCTCTGTTTTTCCAGACCTGCTCCGAATCCTTGTCTGATCATATCTCTGGAGAGTTTGTGAAGATGCACCAGCTGCTGAATGACAGAGAGCTGGGCATAAAACAGGCCTTAGAGAACCAGAGAGAAAAGAACTTGGCTCAGATGGAAACCAAGTTAAAGGAACTGGACTGCAAGATGGCTTCACGTTCAGAAACTCTGTGCCGTGTACAGGCCGGCCTTGAATGCAAAGACCACATTAGTTTCCTTAAGGTAAGGAGGATCGTGGAAAGAAGAAAATTTCTGGTTGCATAGATTGCACCAAATCATTGTCAGAAGAATAATTTGGGCTTCCAACTCAAGCTGGGGTTGCACAAGGATAAATAAAAATGAGATCCAGGCAGCTGTGAGGGAAGAAGAAATATTTATTCCTAAAAGCAAAACAATTTGATTTTAAGGGCAGGCTGCAGAGAAACGGGGTACATTGGCCAACTTTTGTAGAGGGAGCGTATCTGGGATGTGGAAGTATTTACGTACTGAGGTGATCTACTGAGAGCAAAAATCTGTTGTGCACCATTAAAATGCACAATGCTTTGACAGGAAAGTGGGTGATAACCCACAGAAAGAATTATTTTGACTGTTATCTCTCCTTCCTTCCTTCCTTCCTTCCTTCCTTCCTTCCTTCCTTCCTTCCTTCCTTCCTTCCTTTCCTTCCCTCCCTCCCTCCCTCCCTCCCTCCCACAGGAGGCAAAAGAGTTGCTAGAGAGGTAAGTAGTGTTTCTCTTTTCTTATACATCAAATTACAGCCAAAGTTAGGACCAACGTTTCCTTTCATAAGCCAGGTGGTTGTTAAATGTCGCCCCCAAACTTTTTTCTGCCACCATTGTTAAGTGAATCTCTGCAGTCGTTAAGACAATCCAGCCTCCGCCATTGACTTTGCTTGCTTGGAAAGTCGCAAATGGCCGTCACATGACCCACAATGCGGCAACTATCATAAATGAAGGCTGGTTGTCAAGCACCTGTAACTTGATCACGACCAACGGCTGTAAATGTGAGGACCGGTTGTAAATCACTCTTTTCAGGATTGTTGTAACTTTGGTCTCTCAATGAATAGCTGGTAAGTCTAAGTCTACCTATATAATAAATACATGAAAGGAAGAAAAGCATGAACCAACAAGGAGGGCTGACCCTACAGGGCAAGGGTGTCAAACTCGATTTCATTGAGGGCCACATCAGAGTTGTGTTTGACCTCGAGGTGTGTGTGTGGCCAGGGTGGGCGTGGCCAGCTCAACGTCACTCGTGTTGGGGGCTGGCCGAGTGCTCTGCCAGCAAAAATGGGCTCCCGAGCTCCGTTTTCAGCTTTGATGGCTTCCTGCAACCCTCTGCCAACAAAAAAGGAGATCGGGAGGGCCGCATGTGGTCCTCATGAGCTCTGTTTTCACTGGCAGAGGCGCCATAGGCCAGTCCTTTGTTGTTTCCAGAGTGGCTCCACAGGCCAGATCTAAGCACCCTGTGGGCTGGATCCGGCCTGTAGGCCTTGAGTTTGACACCCCGATACAAGGTATATTAGTTTGCCTCCTCACTGCAGGCACGACTTTCTTCTTCCACCTTTCAGAAACTGCTGGATTTTCCAAACTGAGTAGGTGAAGCTCCTCCCCATGTGGAAGTGAAGATGGCTACTTGTTTACTTCCATTTTAAAACTGCTACAATTATAATGTTAGCTCCTCTTCCTTCTTGGGAGTGGAAGCAAAGTAAGATTGATTTGGCCATGAAAAGAATTTGATTGGGAGGGAGAATGTTCTTCTGGCCCTTTGGCTCCTACCCAAATCACTTCTAAAATCTCTGTAAAACTGCAAAAAGAAAGAAGTGGAGATTCTCTTGAGTGAGTCTTCTCTTCTGATGATGAGGTGGGCATTTTCTTGGCCACAGCATGGCCATCATTTTCTCTTGGTTTTTGCAGCTTCCTTGGGGAGTCTTCATCAGATCTGAACCTACTTAACTTTTTTGGAAGTCAAAAAAATGCTGGCTTTGTGCTGTTCTTTGCTGTGATTATTTTTTTAAAAAAATGCATGGGTGCTTCTACTAAAACCTGATTTATGGAGCAGGAGGCAGTCCCAGATGTAATTATCTTCCAATTCTAATCTTCCCATTTTTTGTATAAATATTTTCCATGCTATTTTTCCTTGTTGCATAAAATCCATTAAAGAAGTGAAATAAATTTTTTTGGGGTGGCATCATTCTTTTTTGATCAGAAGTGCTTAGATATCTTTCTATAGAAAGACCCTGATCTGATTCCTCTAGGCTTGATAGATAGAGCTATGGTGGCGCAGTGATTAAAATGCAGTACTGCAGGCTACTTCTGCTGACTGCCAGCTGCCTGCAATTTGGCAGTTCGAATCTCACCAGGCTCAAGGTTGGACTCAGCCTTCCATCCTTCCGAGGTGGGTAAAATGAGGACCCAAATTATTGGGGGCAATGTGCTGACTCTGTAAAACTGCTGTAAAGCACTGTGAAGCGGTATATAAGTCTAAGTGCTATTGCTATTGGAGCAGCTTATTCTAAAATGGCTGATCCTTGGGATGCTCTTCTTCTACAGGCTCCGTAAGGAACAAGGAGCTCCAGACGAACCCGAACTAGATGCTGAACTGGTAGGAGAAGATGGGCTGGGGGCCAGCAGTGAAGACACAGATGAGTGTGAGAATGAGATTGATGAAGTCGTTGATGAGGAAGAAGAGGAGGAAGAAGAAGAAGAGGAAGAGGAGGAGGAGGAAGAAGAAGAAGAGGAAGAAGAAGAGGAAGAACAAGAGACAGCAGAGGAAGAAGAAGAAGAGAAGGAAGAGGATGAAGATGGAGTGGTGGCTGTAGATTTGAACCTGGGCGAGTTTAAAGGACCTCTGCAATTCTACGCCTGGAAGGAGCTCCTGGGTGCGGTACATCCAGGTGAGTTGAGGTTTTTAGACCAAATGTACAGGTTGTCCTCAACTTACGATCACAGTTGAGCCCAAAATATATGTTGTTAAGCGAGAAATTTTGCCCCATTTTGCTACTTTTCTTGCCACATTTGTTAACTGAATCACTGTAGTTGTTAAATTAGTAACACGGTTGTTAAGTGAATCTGGTTTTCCTGTTGACTTTGCTTGTCAGAAGGTCGCAGGCAGATTACGTGACTCCTGGACACTGCGACCCTCATAAATGTGAGTCAGTTTCAAGCATCTGAAGCAAAGGTGGTATTCACTTACCTTCGCGAATGTGAGTGTGTGTTTCGTGCGCAGAGCATCAAAAACGTGATGATGTCTGGGTGGGTGGGCGGAGCCTCCCACAGCCGCCGCTACTGGTTCGCCCGAACTGGATAGAACCGGCTAAATACCACCACTGATCTGAAGGTAGATCATGTGACCATGGGGGTGCTACAACAGTTGTAAGTGTGAAAAATGGTCACAAGTCACTTTTTTCAGTGATTTTAAAACTTTGAATGGTCAGTAAATGAACTGTTGTAAGTTGAGGACTACCCATATTGGTTATGGATGTATTTACTTTTATACCCTATTTTTTCTCTGGAAGTTCAAGGCTACGTATTCCATAGCAATAACCTTGTAATGTGGTTGTGTCTTGCCCACTCTCACAGCAGCCGGGGCCTTCTTATCTGCTCCCGAACACGGAGGAATGTATGCCTCCCGGCTCCAGTCCTGGCTCCATGCCCAGACAAGCTGAAGAGGAGGGGGCACCTCCCGGTCCCAGCCCTGGCTCCATGCCCAAGCAGGCTGCAGAGGAGGGAGCACCCCCCGGCCCCAGCCCTGGCTCCATGCCCAGGCAAATGGAGCAGCTAGACCCCTCCCCCTCCCCCACAGCATGTGAGCCTGAGGAAGGTTTATTTCCAACAGCTGCTGATTGGAGTGACCCTCGCATCAGAAGACTGGATAGGTGGAGGCAACAGAAGGAAGGGAGGGGCAGGCCTTAATGAGTGCTGAGTCATGGAGCCACACCCCATGGCCTATATAAAGGATCTGCTTTCTGGCAGTTTCTGAGTCAGGCAAAGTCAAACTTATCTTGCTGAAGTCACTTTCTGGCCTCCTGCCTGCTCTGAGGACTTTGCTAGGACTTTGGGCAGAGCTGCAGAGGCAAGCCTGATTCGGATTTCCCTGACCCGGCCGTCAGCGGAGGAGTGGGACACGACAGTGGTGGTGGTGGTGATGATGATGATGATGATGTATACATATAGACATGGGGAAACCAGGCTTAATAGCAGTAACTGTGAAACCGATCTTGGAGTCTTAGTGGACAACCAGCTAAATATGAGCCGACAGTGTGCAGCTGCAGCCAAAAAATCCAATGGCATTCTAAGTTGCATTAACAGAGGGATACAATCAAGATCAAGTGAGGTACTAATACCGCTCTATAAAGGCTTAGTAAGACCACACCTAGAGTACTGCATTCAGTTTTGGTCACCACGCTATAAAAAAGATGTTGAGACTCTAAAAAAAATGCAGAGGAGAGCAACCAAGATGATTAGGGGATTGAAGGCTAAAACATATGAAGAACGGTTGCAGGAACTGGGTATGGCTAGTCGTAGTGAAGAGAAGGACTAGGGGAGACATGATAGCAGTCTTCCAATATTTGAGGGGCTGCCACAGACAGGAGGAGGCCAGACAAGGAATAATGGATGGAAATTGAACAAGGAGAGATTCAACCTAGAAATAAGGAGAAATTTTCTGACCCTGAGAGCAATTAACTAGTGGAACAGCTTTGCCTTCAGAAGTTGTGGGAGCTTCATCACTAGAAGCTTTCAAGAAGAGGCTGGACTGCCACCTGTCAGAAATGGTGCAGGGTCTGGTTGAGGGGGTTGGATTAGATGACCTACAAGGTCCCTTCCAATTCTTGTAAATCTGTAATCTCTAATGATGGTATCCATTTTTCAATCTTGCACTGCTTCTCTGAGTTCTTCTATGCTCTGGCTGGTGTCAGTTTTGATGGTGTCAACCCACCATGTTCTTTGATGGCCTCCTTTCCATTTACCACTAACTCTTCTAAATATAATTGCTTAATTGCTCTAATTATCCTATTATATATAATTACACCATAATGTAGTTTGGGCTAAAAGAAAGGAAGGAAGCTTCAGGCATGTTGAGGATGGGAATAGCTTTATTAGCAGCTGACTAATATTACATTCATTTGTATCTAATTTTTTCCTGGACCTCTTTATACTTCTGCAATACCCTGCTGCACAAGTCCGCTTTTGTTCATTCTGAATTCTTTCCATCTTCCCTCTCTAGTCCCTGCAAGCATCACTTTGGATTGCAACTCAGCTCATCCCAGCTTGGTCCTTGTGGAAGAAGCCACCGGGGTCAAGTTCAGTCCTGGCCGACGGTTTTGGCGACGAAAGCTGGAGCGCTTCACCTCTACTCCGTGTGTGGTGGGACGGAAGGGCATTACCACTGGGCGCTTCTACTGGGAGATCCAAGTTGGGGACAGCCCCAGTTGGATAGTGGGGACGGCCAAAAAGTCTGTGAAGCGCAAGAAGCAGCTGAAGTTTCTGCCCAAGGAAGGGGTGTGGGCTATTGAGCTGAAGGCGGGAGAGTACCAAGCTCTGAGTGAGCCCCGTATGCCTCTCTTGGTCTGTGGGAGGATGGAGAAAGTTGGGGTCTACCTGGACTTTGAAGGGGGGCAGCTCTCTTTTTACAACAGCAGCAGCATGTCCCACCTCTACACCTTCCAAGCATACTTCCATGAAGAGCTGCTCCCCTTTCTCAGCACTCAAAGCAGCTACCCCCTCTCGGTGTGGGACCTGGAGCTTTGAGATCTTAGCTCAGATTGTAGCGTTGCAAAGAACAGCCCGGTGAAAGTTGAAAACATTGAGGTGCGTTAGGATGGCTGTTTTAAGAGAAAGTCCATTCTATTCCCTCTTTGCAAGCAGTCACTCGAAGATTCAAAACTGGTCTGACCTGATGATTTATTTTATTTTATTTATTTGTTTGTCAAACATGTACAAGATAACAAGTATAGGTATGAACATAAACATGAACCAAAGAAGTAAATACAGATAAATGGGGATTATGTACACTGAGAGCTTATGCACTGGGGGCAAATTCCTTGTCTGCCCAATCACACTTGGCCAATAAAGAATTTCTTTTCTATTCTATTCTATTCTATTCTATTCTATTCTATTCTATTCTATTCTATTCTATTCTATTCTATTCTATCTGAGCTGTAGTCAGTGGTGGGATTCTGCTGGTTTAACAACCGGTTCGGTGATCACGTGTTTTGTACGCACACATGCACTCCGGGCACGCATGTGCACAGTTTTACGAAAACTTACCTTCCGCATTACTGCTGGGGAGTAACACAGCTGAGGCATGGCAATCCATTCTGCTGTGTGAATCAGCTGAGAAGATATAGGTCAGTAAAGCACATGGGCAAGAGGGCGGGCCCACCTAATCGTTGGAGCAAACCGGTTCGCTCCCAGCTGATCGTCGGAGCTACCAGTTCGCCCAAACTGATAGAATCCCAGCCCTAGCTGTAGTGGTGCAGTGGTTAGAATGCAGTACTGCAGGCTACTTCTGCTGACTGCTGGCTGCCTGCAATATGGCAGTTCGAATTTCGCCAGGCTCAGGGTTGACTCAGCCTTCCATCCTTCCGAGGTCAGTAAAATGAGGATCCAGATTGTTGGGGGCAATAGGCTGACTCTATAAACCGCTTAGGGAATGATGCAGGGGTGAAATGGTCCCGGTTCTGACTGGATCTGGCGATCCGGTAGCGATTGTGGCTGGTGGTTTGGCGATCCGGTAGCAATGGCAGAGCGAAGCTCCGCCCACCCGCCCAGGTGTCATTACTTCCTGGTTTTTAACCAGGAAGTAATGTGTTTTTTACCTTCTGCGCATGCCCAGAAGTTTTGGCGCATGCGCAGAAGGTCTGCCTGCGCGGTGCGTGCACTTCCAAACCGGTAAGGAAGGTAAATAGATTTTATCCCTGGAATGATGTAAAGCACTATAAAATGGTATATAAGTGCTATTGCTATTACTATTTCCTCTATCCACTGCACTTTGCTCATATCAGAATATCATCCTGGCAAAAAGTGGCAGTGGGACTTCAAAATCTCTACCCCAGTCTTGCAGTTGAATTATCCAGCCTGGTCTCCCTTGTGTCTGCCCTTCTCACTCATCTTGGAATTATTTCGGTTTGTGCCAATAAATGTCTTGGTCTGTGATGCTTGCTGCAGTAGCCTTCTGCCAAACTTCCTAATGTCACTCCAGGGAAAATTACGATTCACCAATCTCTTCTTTCCTACACTCAGCCATCATCTTTAGAATATTGATTTCAAAGGGGAAGTCACCGTATTCCCAGATCATGCATTTTTCCACTTATCTACAATGCTCAAAGGACACCTTTCAGCACCCATAAAACAATAGCTGTGCAGGGGAATGGAGAATTGGATGGGCTCCTAAATCTGAAAGAGCCATGATGGCATAGTGGTTAACTCCTCGTCATGGATTCTAAGATGGTTTGGCCCTCAGTTACCATGAGCCCGATCTGGAATGACACCAATAGCCCTGCACACCCTCAGGGGTGTGATTTAGCCAGTTATGTCCGGTTCGTCCGAACCCCTTGTTAACTTTTTGCCTAGTTTGGCGAACCGGTGGATTGCACCACTGGCTGACCACGCCCCACCCCGCCTGGCCCCTCCCAGCCACTCCTTATCTTGCCTTGGCCGCTCAACCCCCTCCCCCCAGCAACAAACATCAAACAAGCAGTCACTATCCAGTCTCAAAATCAGTTTGGTTTAGAACTCTTTATTAATTACAATTTCTGAAACAAAAGAACCAAAAAAAACCCCCAACAACCCCAGAATTTGAGCAGGACAACAGTCAAGAGATATTTACAAGCCACGGATTGAGAGCAAATGAATGAGCGCCGGGTCACATTGGCGTCAACCTCTTTAGTGAACGGGAAAGAAAGTTGGAGTTTCGGTCACAGGCGGGCGGTCGTATCCAAGGGAGGGGCGATGACGTGCTGGATCAGTTGGTTAGCGGTCTGCTCTTCTTCCGAGGCCCCCATGCGACTGCGGGCTTTGATCAGCCAGTCCCACAGCATTCCCAGCCCCACCAGGAACATGATGCCAGGGATCAGCAAGAAGATCCGATAAAGGAATAACGGCCCTAGGATTGGGGTGGGGGGAAGCATTTGGGAGAAGGAGAAATCTTCTCAGAATATAATTTGTGACAAGTCTCTGAGTGCATAGTAAGATGCAAAATTGTTCTATATAAAACTGAATTATCTCCCCGTTTCCCCCTACAGAATAGTCTCTCTGAGGAGAGAGTTAAGTGTGTTTTACTGGGCACATTTGGGGATGCTTAGGGCCATGATGTGGATCAGTGGTGGAATTCAAATATTTTTTTACTACTGGTTCTGTGGGCGTGGCTTGGTGGGCATGGCAGGTAAATACTGTAAAATCTCCATTTCCACCCCACTCCAGGGTAAGGGAAGGATAATGTAAAATCTGCATTGACTTGATCAGCTGGGACTCAGGAGGCAGTGAATAGATCGGGGGCAGGGCAACCAATGTCAACCGACAATGTCGGTTGGCGGCCCCCAGGGGGAGAGCCTTCTCTGTGGCGGCACCGGCATTTTGGAATGAGCTGCCTCCGGGGTTGCGCCAACTCCCCGACCTCCGGACCTTCAAACGTGAACTTAAGACTTTATTATTTCATCGTGCGGGACTGGCCTAAGGGTAATTTTAAATCGAAATTTTTAAATGGGTTTTATGTTGGTCTACGACCGTTTTAGTTTGATTCAGCCTATTAAATATTTGGTTTTTATTTTATTTATTTATTTATTTATTATTTAAACTTATATACCGCCCTATCTCCCAAAGGACTCAGGGCGGTTTACAGGCATATAAAAACATCAATATACAAATTAAAATAATCATTAAAAGACTTATTCTAATGCCAATAATTAATAATACCAATTATTAAAAATAGAAATATAAATATTAAAATCAATTTAAAACCCCTCTAAATTTAAAAGTCTAAGCCAGTCCTGCACAGATGAATAAATAAGTCTTGAGCTCGCGACGGAAGGTTCGAAGATCTGGAAGTTGACGGAGTCCTGGATCAGTTGGTTTGCTGTTTGTATTTTGTGTTTTTAAATATGGCTGTAAACCGCCCTGAGTCCATCGGGAGAAGGGCGGTATAGAAATTAAATTATAAATAAATAAAATAAACCAGAGGTGGTATTTGCCGGTTCTCCGAACTACTCAAAATTTCCGCTACCGGTTCCCCAGAATCGGTCAGAACCGGCTGAATACCACCTCTGATGTGGATGCCATATCTCCCTGCACAACAGATGTGTTCCCTGAAAAGGAATCCTGCAGATCAGGAAGCAAGGTAAATCTACGGCTTACAGAAGTGCAGAATAATGCAGTAGGAAGGGACCTTGGAGGTCTTCTAGTCCAACCCTGACGCCAGCTCGACATCATGTCGGGGGCGCCTGTGGCAGTCCGAGCACTCTGCCAGTGAAAACGGGTTCCTGAGCTCCTTTTTTGGCTGTGATGGCTTCCTGCAACCCTCTGCCAGCGAAAACAGAGCTCAGAAGGGCAGCACACGGCCCTCCTGAGCTCCGTTTTCACTGACAGAGGCACCACGGACTGGTCCTTTGCTGTTTCCAGGGCGGCCCTGTGGGTCAGATCTAAGCACTTTATGGGACGGATCCGGCCCCCGGGCCTTGAGTTTGACACCCCTGCCTTACACCATTACAGGCTATCTGCAGTTTCCCATGGTCACGTGGCCGTGATTTAGGACATTTTTGCTAGAAACAAACATTTACTTTCAACCCCTCCCCCCCCCAAAAAAATGCCCTATAATGAAAAAACGGGTTTGTGTAATTTTGCCACAACAAAAGTTGTAAAATTGGGTCCAGTCTTGGGGCTGGCCTGCTTTTTTTTTATAAAAGTTTTTTTATTTTTCCTTTTCTTATACACATATTGTAAATGTACATGGCCTGCTTTATGACCATCGTGATTTATGTCTGTAATTACTATTTATTTATTTATTTATTTATTCAAATTTATATACCGCCCTATCTCCCGAAGGACTCAGGCTTAATTACAGTAGCAACTCAAAGAGTAGCAGTATTGCTAAAAAATTACAATAAGTGGACAGAATAAAAGAATAGCAGAGTTTCCTGTGATGGTCCTTACAACAAGCCATCCGGTGGGGTGGAGTGGACAGAAAAAGAGTGATATTGTAATAGGAGTTGATATAGAATAACAGAGTTGGAAAGGACCTTGGAGGTCTTCTAGTCCAACCCCCTGCTTAGGCAGGAAACCCTACACCATTTCATACAAATGGTTGTTCAATTTCTTCCTAAAAACTTCCAGTGTTGGAGCATTCGCAACTTCTGGAGGCAAGTTGTTCCACAGATTCTAACTGTCAGGAAATTTCTCCTTAGTTTTAAATTGCTTCTCTCCTTGATCAGTGTCCACCCATTGCTCCTTGTTCTACCCTCAGGTGCTTTGGAGAATAGCTTGACTCCCTCTTCTTTGTGGCAGCCCCTGAGATATTGGAACACTGCTATCATGTCATCCTTAGTCCTTCTTTTCATCAGACTAGACATACGCAGTTCCTGCAACTGTTCTTCATATGTTTTAGCCTCCAGTCCCCTAATCATCTTTGTTGCTCTTCTCTGCACTCTTTCTAGAGTCGCCACATTTTTTTTACATCGTGGCAACTAAAACTGAATGCAGTTTTCCAAGTATGGCCTTACCAAGGCACTATAAAGTGGTATTAACACTTCATGTGATCTTGATTCTGTCCCTCTGTTTATGCAGCCTAGAATGTGTTGGCTTTTTTGGCAGTTGCTGCACACTTCTGGCTCATATCTAAATGGTTGTCCACTAAGACTCCAAGATCCCTCTCACAGTTACTACTATTGAGCAAGGTACCACTTACATTGTATCTGTGCATTTTGTTTTTCCTGCCTAATTGTAGAACCTTACATTTTCACCATTGAATGTCATTTTGTTAGATAGCACCCAATGTTCAAATCTGTCAAGATCCTTCTGTATCTTGAGCCTATTTTCTGGAGTGTTGGCTATTCCTGCCAGCTTGGTGTGTCGCCTGCAAAGTTGATGAGTTCCCCATCTATCCCCTCGTCCAAGTCCTTGATGAAGATGTATATATATATATATGTATAGCTTAAAGTTGACATCTGTTGTGGTTTGAGGTAGTGTAGGTGTTGAGGTTGCAAACCTGTCATTGCCCCCGTTGGCAACCTCAAGAGTACAAAAGATGAGGAAATGAGATTGGTTGGTTGGCAGCGATGTTATCTGTCTTCCTTCTGTGTCATTTGTGGTCATGCTTGGGTCGAGGGGATCCTTTGGCAGCAGTTACTTTACATGTGAATGAAGTCAGGGGTGGGTTCTATTTACCTTTACTACCGGTTCGCAACGGGAGCGCGAGCCTCCCGCCGCTTTTACTACTGGTTCTAAAGAACCGGACCAAACTGGGAGCAACCCACTGGTGAATGAAGTGTTTGGTAAATGTCTGTGGAGATTCTCAGTCATCCAGGTCATGCTTGTGGCAAAGGTGCTTTTTCATAAGGCAGCTGCACTTCGTTTTTCCTTGAAGGGCTGTGGTGGCTCAGGCTGTAAGATAGCCTGTTATTAAAACACAGCTGCCTGCAATTACTGCAGGTTCTAATCCCACCAGGCCCAAGGTTGACTCAGCCTTCCATCCTTTATAAGGTAGGTAAAATGAGGACCCAGATTGTTGGGGGGGCAATAAGTTGACTTTGTAAATATACAAATAGAATGAGACTATTACACACTGTAAGCCGCCCTGAGTCTTCGGAGAAAGGCGGGATATAAATGTAAATAAATAAATAAAAAAAAGATGTTTCACTTCTCATCCAAGGAGCTTCTTGGATGAGAAGTGAAACGTCTTCAAGGTAAAACAAAGTTCAGCTGCCTTATGAAAAAGCACCTTTGGGAAGTCTTTGGTAATATCTTGTGGTTCATCCCTGGCTTAAGTCTATATGTGGGTTTTGTTTTGTTTTTTAAATTGTGCTTTGGTTAAAGTCCCAGGTTTCTAAACATTCTATTGCATTTTTTTCAATCTGGCTAAATTTAGATTTAAAACGTTAAGTTAAATTTAAATCTAAAATGTTGATGGTTTCCCAACCTTGTTGGAATAGGTTCTGCCCCAAGATCGTTAGTGGGAAATGAAATTGCTGAGCTGGTATTAGGTCTTTTTGACTATTTGTTGGGGCTCTGCAGTCTTTGTATTGTATTTTTGTACAGAGCTTCAGTGTTGTCTTCTGCTGGTACTGCTATGGGTTTGAACAGAAAGTTTTGCCTGGAATAATCTGTTGGTGGACTCTGATATACATTTGATGTAAAGGACGGCCTTCTTTTGGGATGTTGTTTGTGTCATATTGAGTTGGGTGTCCTTTTTTGTGAAGTTGCATGGGCATTTGTGTTGCAAGTAGTTTCTGTTTTTCAAAGTGTGTTGCAGTGTGTTATGGCTTGACTGCATCGAGTCTATGCAAGACCTATGGAGTCCTATCAGTGGTGGGTTGCTACTGGTTCACCCCGGTTTGGGCGAACTGGCAGTAGCGGTGGTTGGAGGCTCTGGCCACTCACCCAGACGTCATCAAATATGCTCTGCGCATGCGCAGAAGCTTCTGTGCATGTGCAGAAGTGGAACATGCCCAAGCGAACCGGTAGCAAAGATAAGTGAAATCCACCCCTGAGTCCTATGCTTTATGTGTCCTATGGCAGCTGAGGAATTTGTTTGCAAGAGTTGCTTTTTTTATACTTGAATTAGTAATAAGCTATGGTTTACCTCCGCTAATAGAGATATGGGCTAGATTTAGGCTAGATGACTTCCAACTCTCTTATTCTCTTTCTGTTTCAGATAGCTTGCTATTTTCTTCTTTCGTGAATTTGATTCTGCGAAATGTATGGCTGACTAGATAACACGTGTTTTCCACGGTAATTGTTCTTTTCTCTTAGGTAAGGGTCATCAGTATAGATTATTCGTATTTAAGATTGTATTAACAGAAGGATTGTAATTTCTGTTGTTAAATCACTGCTTTTGAGTCTTGAGACTCAGGATCCCATTGGAGTCCCATTTTTATTTTTTTCAGATTTGGCTATGAAACTGAAAGTAGGCGGGGAGGTAGACCTCATTGGGTTCCATAAGTGAATATTTTAATTTTTGTGTACCTGGTTAGGTTGGGTGAGCTGTGAGGTAGTGTTGTAACTTTTTTAGCTGCATTCATGCAACGTGAGTAGCCTGGTTGTTGAAACAATCCATTTGGAGATTCCAAACCATACATGGAACCTGTTGTGGCTCCAGCCCCCGAATGTGCCCGAAAGTGACTCTGAGAGTGAGGGGGAAGGGCCGGTAAGGCTTACCTCAGGAGCACTGATTCCTTTGGCCTGGCTCCAGGAGCCAGAACCAGGCCAGTCGGAGGACGTAATGAGGCCGACATCCCCTGATTCCTCCCTTCCTCAGGCTATGCCTACAGATGCAGCTGATAACCATACTAATCAAGCCTGGACCGACCCGCGCTTCAGAAGATTAGAGAGGGAAGGGAAGGATATATAAGGAGCTTTGGGACTGCTCTCATTTCTACGGGAAGCAAATTAGCTGAAGCATGTCAAAGTGAACTGAAGTCTTAATCTGTTTGAACTTTTTGGCAGGCAGCTGCATTTTCTCGGCCAGGACTGATAGGAGCTGGGTAACCACTGGTTGTAGGCCAGCTCGTTACTCCAAAGTGAGGACGGAGACAGAACAGAACCATACATTCATCAAAGGGCTGGGTTGGCATAATATGCTAAGTTACAGCACATCATCCTCCGAAATCAGCATTCACCAAGTCTGGCATTGGGAGGAATGGGGCCACGTTGCATGGATACAGTCAACCATCACTGGTCTGAGGTCACTGAGAAACTTTCATAGCTGAGGGCTTATCAGTTCTTCTCAGTCCTAGCTAAAGGAACAGATCAGTGGTGGGATTCTACCAGTTTGGACCAGTTCGGGCGAACCGTTAGCTCCAACTTTCAGCCGTGAGTGAACCAGTTCGCTCCGATTTTTGAAGTAGGTCCGCCTGCCCCGCCTGCGTTATATTCACCTATTTTTCCGTTTCTGAAGCGCAGCTGATTGGCGCAGCAAAGTGGATTGCCGTGCCTCAGCTGTTTTCCTTGCCGGAAGCAATGCGGAAGATGAGTTTTCTCCAAACTGTGCACGCGCTCACATTGTGTGTTTGGTGCGCGTGCTTGGCAAATTGGTTGTTAAACCGGTGGGGATCCCACCCCCGGAATACATCTAAAGCATTTCATAAGATCAAGCTTTATCTATACAGCACCCTGATTAAAAAAAAAACCTCAGTCATTGCCATCTTCCTCCCTCTGGGAGACTCTTACCCACATACGTCATCAAGACCCTTTCCTGGCAAGTCCGGTTTATCCCAGAGAGGACCTGATACTCTCCTTCCAGCTCCTTCTTCATGTGCATGACGATAAGGCCCATCTGGTGGAGAACGAGGTGCTCCTTCAGGCCCAAGTTGAAGTAGTAACAGCGCCCTCTGTTGGCAATCAAGACCCACTCACATTGGGATGAGGTGAGGTTCACTCGGCACAGGACTGCGTAACTGTTAGAGCGAGGAATGGGGATGAAGGCTTTGGAGTCCCGAGGAATGTACTGGTGGATGATGGGGCACACGCTTGAGGCTGGTGAGAAAAAAATGAGATGGGCATCATAGTTATGGATTGATACATATCAGGGGTGGGTTCTAAATTTTTTTTACTACCAGTTCTGTGGGCGTGGTTTATTTTGTGGGCATGGCTTGATGGTCATGTGACAGTGGGTGTGGCTTGGTGGTCATATGACTGGGTAGGCGTGGCCAACTCAATGTCTCTCATGTCAAGGGGTACCTTGCCTGGCCCCTCCCCTCCCAGCCATTCCTTGTCACACCCAGCCTCAACGTATCTATAGTTGTGCAAAAATGTTGTTCATCTTTTTTCAACTTTATTATCTACATACCCCTGGAGTCAGGGGTCTTCAAACTTGGCCGCTTTAAGACTGATGGACTTCAACTCCCAGAATTCCTCAGCCAGCTTTGCTGTCTTAAAGTCTTAAAGTGGCCAAGGTTAGAGACCTCTGCTATAGATGCACTTTCATGGACCACTGAAAGGAGGAAATGGCTCACATGCTTTGCCCAAGAGTGTGATAGGCAACAGTCTTTTAAGGGGCTGCTAGAAAGAAGGGGGGGGAAAAAGTATTTTCCAAAGCACCAGAAGGCAAAACAAGAAGCAATGGGTGGAAACTCAACAAAGAGAGAAGCAACCTAAAACTAAGGACAAACTTCCTGACAGTGTGAACCTATATAGGTTTCAGTCATAATTTCACATATAAAATAACCATTCATGTAATACAACCTGCATATTGTTCAAAACAATCATTAATATTTTGGCTGATGTTTGACAGCAAGCCTAAAATCCCCATTCCCTCCCCACTCCAGGGGAAGGTTACTTCAAAATCCCCATTTCCTCCCCACCCCACTAATCTGTTCTGGGAAGGAATCAAACTCACCCCTCTTCATTTCCCAAATAAAATATCCCAGATAATTAAGGAATAATAAAGCTGCTAGCAAGGAACCTGCTTGGAATTCCACATTCCTGCCAGCTGCATAAAGGAAACTTTGTAAGCAGAAAATAGCTACCGGTGCTTAGAGATCATAAGAGCACAAACGTGCCTACTGTTCCTGTCTTATTGTTTCCTTTCGTTATATCCAATTAATATAGTTATTACATACTCATACTCATATATATGCTTATATATTGTATAGTTATTTCATGCTTATGCTTATATATACTGTGTGACAAAATCAATCAATCAATCAATCAATCAATCAATCAATCAATCATAGAAAGTGGAAGCCGGAAGTTCGTCTCCATTTACAAGCAGGCAGAAAACTCATTCAGGACAGGATACTTCACAATGGAAATCGCCCAAACCTTTTTAGAAACACAAAGCCCCATGTTGCACAAACCCCAAAACTTCAAAAACTTTGAACCATATAAGAATGCCTCCACTTATCCAATTTGTTGTTCAGCTGACCCAGAAAGGAGCTTCCAGCTCTGTCAATTTAAAATGACAGCGTTTCCCACCCACCCCACTTCTTCTTTGCCAAGCGATCTCCTGGCTGAGAAGTGAGCCATCAGTTGGGAGGCTTATTGGCTTCTCAATTTAAAGGGACAGTGTGTTTTTTTCTCCTCTTCTTCGACAAGTGAGTCTTGATTTTTTCCTTCTAGCCGATCAGCTGACAGTCGGGAGGCAGCAGGAGATTGGGGGTGGGGCCAGGCGGAATTTTTACTACCGGTTCTCCGAACTATTCAAAATGTTTACTACCGGTTCTTGCGAACTGGGGAGAACCGGTAGCAACCCACTACTGATAAATATGCTACCTTTCCTCCTAAATACTTTAGACTAGATAGTACTCTCATTGTCATGGTCTTTAAGTGAGTGAAATGGTGCATTCATAGGGCAACAATTTTTTGAACCAAGGTCCCTCAAATGGGTTAACTTATAGAATAGGTCCCAAAATCTGGGAACCTACGACTCCTGAGGGAATGAAATTTGGGGAAGTTGTGGTTGCTACTGGCTGCTGCTGTGTTGTTAGTGCAGTCACATGGTTTTCACTTTTGACATTTGGAGACACTTTCCCAACTGCTTTGGAGAATAGTTTGACTCCCTCTTCTTTGTGGCAACCCCTGAGATATTGGAACACTGCTATCATGTCTCCCCTAGTCCTTCTTTTCATTAAACTAGACATACCGAGTTCCTGCAACTGTTCTTCATATGTTTTAGCCTCCAGTCCCCTAATCATCTTTGTTGCTCTTCTCTGCACTCTTTCTAGAGTCTCAACATCTTTTTTACATCATGGCGACCAAACTGAATGCAATATTCCAAGTGTGGCCTTACCAAGGCATTATAAAGTGGTATTTATGTATCGTTACTATTTTAGCTGCTAAATTGAAGTAGATAATGCATTCCTTATTTAAGCTTGAGATTTATTCCCATGAATAGGAATACAATAGTAAGATAGTATTGATTTTTTTGTTTAGAAATAATGCTCATCGCCCCCAGAATTGTATAGGTAGTCCTTGACTTAATGAACTTAATGGAGTAGGTTCCTTATGGTCATAAGTCATGACAGTTGTAAAACAGATCATCCATTTGATTGACCTGTTCAATCATAAAGCATCTGAGCAGTCATTAAGAAAACCAATTGTTCACCATGTTTTGGTGTTGCCAAAAACGGAATTAAATGCTGGCTTTTAGCAAAAACATCATAAAATGTGGTCACATGACTGTGGGACACTGCAACTGGCTGTACCTGTGGGTTGGTTGCCAAGTGCCCAAAATGCAGTCATGCGCATTATCATCCTGGGAGGTCCATTATAATTTTGAATGGTCCTAAGTGGTTGGTCATAAATCAAGGAGTAACTGTATATCTCGAAGGTATAATTTTATCCCATGGCCATCACAAATGAAAGAGCGAGCCATTTTTGGATGACCTCTCCAACATTTGGAAGAATAATTACAAGGTATATGTACGTATGTATATGTACATGTGGATTTACAATATTTTTGTATGTATATAAGGTGTGTGTGTGTGTGCGTGTGTATGTGTGTGTGTGTGTATAGACACACAAATACACAACTTATACACATAAATGTGTATATTCACACAGATGCACGCCAGAGGTGGGTTTCAGCAGGTTCTGACCAGTACTGTAGAACTGGTGGCGGAAATTTTGAGTAGTTCGGAGAACTAATAGTAAAAATTCTGACTGGCCCCATCCCCATTTTATTCTCTGCCTCCCAAGTCCCAGCTGATCAAGAGGAAATGGGGATTTTGCAATAACCTTCCCCTGGATTGGGGAGGGAATGGAGATTTTGCAGTCTCCCTTCCCCAGAGTGAGGTAGGAATGGAGATTTTAAAGTATCCTTCTCCTGCCATGCCCACCAAGCCATGCCCACCAAGCCACACCCACAGAACCGGTAGTAAAAAAATTTGAAACCCACTACTGATGCACAAACATACATACAACTACATACATGCCAATGCATGTGTGTCTTCTTTTATCCCATGTTACAGAAAACAAATTCAGATCCACAATAGTTCTATTACTGACTGAGATGATGTAGGGTTTCCTGCCAGGGCAGGGGGTTGGACTAGAAGGCCTCCAAGGTCCCTTCCAACTCTGTTGTTATATTATTATATTACTACCAGGGCTTAAAAACAGACTATTGTAGATCAGTAAGGGACATAGTTCAATCAAAGACCAAACTCTTATAATTTCCTTGTTTTATCTTAGCAAAACCAGTTGCGAAGACTCAAGCAATGATGGAGAGGAACTATATTTATTTGCTGGTTGTGAGAAGGAAGATGTAGGCAGGACATGAACTCTACCTAATCTCTCCTGGTTTGATATTCCTATTTGTTCCTGCAGTGAGAAATTATGTGTTTACAGGTCAAGGGGAGGCAATAGGAACATCTGTCATTTTGGGGTCTGTGTGTGTGTATAAAAGACAAATGTCCAGCTGTCTGCAAAGAGTATATTCCCTGCCATCCGGTCAGAGCTGAAGAAGCTTCTTGGATGAGAAGCAAAACATCTTCGAAGAAAAACCAGAAAATTCAGTTGCCTCTTGAAAAAAAGCACCTTTGGGACAACCATGACCTGGAACAGGGGTCTCCAACCTTGGTCCCTTTAAGACTTGTGGACTTCAACTCCCAGAGTCCCTCAGCCAGCAAAGCTGGCTGAGGAACTCTGGGAATTGAAGTCCACAAGTCTTAAAGGGACCAAGATTGGAGACCCCCTGACCTGGATGACTGAGAATCTCCATAGACATGTATAAAAACAATTATATGGGAGCGTAGAAGTGAAAGTCTGCCCTAATTTATGTGTATTGCACATGCATACGACAAAAAAAGGCTTTGATTATGCAGTGGTAGCCATCACCTTGGTTTTATCTCCTCATCTCCTGGGTGTTCCTGGGGGCAGGAAAGGGATCATAATTTTGGGGAACATCTCTAAGGACCTACAGCTCATTCCTCAGCCTCCTTCACCTATCTTACCTAGGTGAGATGAACAGGGTAGAAATGGGATGGAGGGATAAATAAACAAAGGAATAAATACCAGATAGTTTTTCACTCATTGGCCCAGCTCCAACCTCCGTGATCCATCTCCCCCAAAGGCCACCCAGGATGAGGATCAAGGCAGAGGTGCCTAGTCTCTTCCCTTCCTGGGGTGGGCTGCTGAAGGTCCACATCCCAACCACCATCTTGGCAGTTCCTCGGGTTTTGAAAAGGTTCCAAACTTGATGTCATAATGGAACCCAACGGAAGAGCCGGTGGCTGGAGAGAATTCAGGCCGTTCCCACAGCTCTGCGCACCTCCCACCCCCACTGCGAAATAAGACAGATCAGTGTTTTCAGACCTGATCTGGTTCCAAGGAGAAATTTATTTATTATTTATTATTATTTTATTTATTTATTATTTGTCAAGCATATATAAGATAACAGATAAAAGTATAAACATGATTAAGAATACATGAAATGGATATGAATAAAAAGGAACATTAGGACAGGGACGGTAGGTACGCTGGTGCGCTTATGCACGCCCCTTTACAGACCCCTTAGGAATGGGGTGAGGTAGACAGTAGACAGTCTAAGGTTAAAGTTTTGGGTGTTTTGGGATGAAACCACAGAGTCAGGTAGTGTATTCCAGGCACTGACCCTCTGTTGCTGAAGTCATATTTTTTGCAATCGAGTTTGGAGCGATTTACCATAAGTTTGTATCTATTGTTTGCTCGTGTATTGTTGTGGCTGACGCTGAAGTACTCATTGACAGGTAAGACATTGTAGCAGATGATTTTATGAGCTATGCTTAGGTCATACTGACGGCGGCGTAGTTCTAAATTTTCTAAGTCCAAAATTTCAACTCTGGTGGCATAAGATATTCTGTTGTGAGCAGAGGAGTGGAGGATTCTTCTCGTGAAATATCTCTGGACTCTCTCAATTGTATTAATGTCCGATATGCAGTGCGGGTTCCAGACAGATGAGCTGTATTCAAGAACTGATAGTGGAACTGATAGTGAATTCTGGAGAACTGGTAGTGGAAATTTTGAGTAGTTTGAAGAACTGGTATAGTAAAAATTCTGACTGGCCCCACCCCCATCTATTCGCTTCTTCCCGAGTCCCAGTTGATCTGGAGGAAATGGGGATTTTGCAGTAACCTTCCCCGGGAGTGGGGTGGGAATGGAGATTTTACAGTATCCTTTCCTGCCATGCCCACCCAGCTACACCCACCAAGCCATGCCATGCCCACCAAGTCACACCCACAGAACCTGTAGTAAAAATGTTTGAAACCCACCACTGCTCTGATCATTGAATCATAGAGCTGAACGAGACCCTCCAGTCCAAATTCCTGCTTGGTGCAGAAATGCAAACTAACATATATCTGACAGATGTTAATCCAGCTGCTGCTTATCTGCTAAAGTCTCCAACTCCATTCCCCCCCCCCTTTTTTTTTCTTTCCTGTCTTTTCTTAACATAGGAAAAAAAACAACCTCTTTTGACTTTCTGGACAGGAAACATCCAGCTATATATTTAGCATAAGCAGTTTTGGTTTCAAGGTAGCTTTTTTGTTATTGTTAGTTGCGAAGTCGTGTCCGACCCATCACGACCGCATGGACAACATTCCTCCAGGCCTTCCTGTCCTCTACCATCCTCTGCAGTCCATTTAAACTCATGCCTACTGCTTCAGTGAGTCCATCCAGCCACCTCGTTCTCTGTCGTCCCATTCTTCTTTTGCCCTCAATCTTTCCCAGCATTAGGTTCTTCTCCAGTGAGTCCTTCTTTCTCATTCGGTGGCCAAAGTATTTCAGTTTCATCTTCAGGATCTGGCCTTCTAAAGAGCAGTCAGGGTTGATCTCCTCTAGAACTGACTTGTTTGTTCGCCTTGCAGTCCAAGGGACTCGCAGGAGGTAGCTTTAGGAACCTACAAAACAGAAACGAGGAAGCACTTCAGAAAAGGAGAAGAAAAGTTTCTTCCAAACAGTCTTGTGACTTCAGTCCCTTGTTATCAACTGCACAGATCTACAAGTTGTTTTTGTGGGTAAAGTCACTTTGCAAAGATTCCAGGGTATTCTCTTAGTCATCATTGTTTCGTTTTTTTTCTGGTTACCACTTGCAGGCCTACAGATCTACCAGCTGGTTTTGTGGGTTAAGTCACTTTGCAAAAATTCCAGGCTACTCTGTGATTCATCACTGCTTTGGTTTTCTTGTTCACTTTTCAGGCCAAGCTAGCTGGGGTGTGCTGAATTCTTGACAATTCAGGCAAGGTGGTGTGGTCTGTCGGCCGCAGGCCCCTCCAGCACCTGAATCAGAGGAGGCGGTGGCGTGGGAGTCAGGGTCAGCATCAAGGCAACCTGAGAGCTCTGAGGGGACAGAGGGAGTGGAGCTGGCAGAGAGAGAGAAACAGAGGTGGAGGCTGGGCTGTCTGTCAGCCCTCAGATGGAGAGTCAACAGCCCCCAGGTCTGGAGGTGGCTGATGAGGATGAGGAGGAACAGCTGGGTCCAGTGTCTGATGCACAGATGCTCAGAAGGCAGAGGAGAGGAGAGCAGTGGAAATCCATGGGCTGATCCTTGGGAAGGGAGAGCCAACGCTGCTAGCGAAACCCCACCCTAACTCTGGGGATAAAAAGCAGGGGGTGGAGATGGATAGATGTGGCAGACAACTATTCATCTCCTTGTTGGATGGACTTGTTAGCCTGCGGTGAGAGAGAAACTTTTTACCGGGACTGCTGGCACTCTTAATTAAAGGAATTTTTGAGTTAACTTCAGAAGGTTTGTCGTGTTTGGGGAGCTGGGTCAGAACGCAAGGTTTTAAAACATATATTTTGAAGGTTCACCGCCGATCAGAGTGGTATGAAACCAGGACTTAATTAGCCACCCATTTCTCCTTCCCGGAACCCCCAAGACCTCTGGCCCAGCTTTTAAAAGAGGAGAGGAGATGGATGCACCAAAGCCCTGATGTTCTCTGAAAAGTGCTGGTGGTCAGCCTGCAGGGTGGAAGCGAATGGAGATGTCACAATATAGACACCCCTACGCCATATTTTCCTCTTCCTTTCAAAGAACAGCTTCATGCTCAATGGAGAAGAAATGAACCTGATGGTTTTAGTTTCTCCTTTCTGGGGCCAAGATCTGAAATAGCAATCCAGAATTCACTATATGATTTATGGATAGCAGTAGGGATGGGCTGCTGGGTTTCAGCCCGTTTTTGATGCAGGTAAATACAGGGCATGCACATAGGCTCGGGGAGGGCAAAAAATGGGCCTTCCAGAAGTTCGGGAAGGCAGGAAACGGGCCCATTTCTGGCCTCCAGAGGGTTTCCAGAGCATTGGGAGGCCATTTTCACTCTCTCAGAGGCTCAAGGAAAGCCTCTGGAGTCCAGGGAGGGCAAAAACGCCGCCCCCGCCATAATGTAGGAGGCCGACTAGACCATGGCCACCATGGCCACGCCCACCCAGGCAGACAACCCCTTGCTAAAATTGTTGAAGCCCACCCCTGGATGGCAGAAAGAGTTTGGCTCTTTGGCTTAGTTTTTGTTTTTTAAATTGCATCTCATTTAGAATAGAATAGAATTTTATTGGCCAAGTGTGATTGGACACACAAGGAATTTGTCTTGGTGCATATGCTCTCAGTGTACATAAAAGAAAAGATACGTTCATCAAGGTACAACATTTACAACACAATTGATGGTCAATATATCAATATAAATCATAAGGATTGCCAGCAACAAAGTTACAGTCATACAGTCCTAAGTGGAAAGAGATTGGTGATGGGAACTATGAGAAGATTAATAGTAGTGCAGATTCAGTAAATAGTTTGACAGGGTTGAGGGAATTATTTGTTTAGCAGAGTGATGGCCTTCGGGGAAAAACTGTTCTTGTGTCTAGTTGTTCTGGTGTGCAGTGCTCTATAGCGTCGTTTTGAGGATAGGAGTTGAAACAGTTTATGTCCAGGATGCGAATGATCTGCAAATATTTTCACGGCCCTCTTCTTGATTCGTGCAGTATACAGGTCCTCAATGGAAGGCAGGTGGTAGCAATTATTTTTTCTGCAGTTCTAATTATCCTCTGAAGTCTGTGTTTTTCTTGTTGGGTTGCAGAACCGAACCAGACAGTTATAGAGGTGCAAATGACAGACTCAATAATTCCTCTGTAGAACTGAATCAGCAGCTCCTTGGGCAGTTTGAGCTTACTGAGTTGGCGCAGAAAGAACATTCTTTGTTGTCCTTTTTTAATGATGTTTTTGATATTAGCTGTCCATTTGAGATCTTGCGATATGATAGAACCTAAAAATTTGAAGGTTTCTACTGTTGATACTGTGTTGTCAAGTATTGTGAGAGGTGGAAGTATGGAAGTATTTGTAACTTCTGTTGTCCTCAATTCGGGTCTGATCCTGGTGCCAAAGCCAATGATGGACGCCAGACACAAGATGCAGGTTTTCTGATTGCTTTTTATTGGAGGACTCCAAGGAAAAGAGCACAAGGCAAGATAATAAGAAATATCATCTAATAAACATTTTAGTAATAATTGTACAATTTGTTCTATTGGTGTATAGCTGTCCCTATTCCTGACCCTTGGCTAATGAATGCCCCAGAAGTTATTGAATATACATTTAATTGGCTGCAGGCCATCTCTATTCCTAATTTTTAGATGAGGCCTGCAAGTTGTCTAACTCTTGTTACTTTTATCAGCTTTCTAACTACCCAGAATTGTTACAAGATTTACACAGGCATATTTCCTGTAGATTAGCATTCTTTGTTCTTGCCAGACACACTCCACAATTACAGGCTTCCTGATTTACTTTCAAGTGTGTGCCATGACCTGGCTTGATTTTAGCATACAGCTCATCCCTTTGGTTTAACTTTTAAAAGAAGCCATTCGGGATTTCGTCAAATCGCAAATCTCAGTTTCTCAGTGCAAGCTAATTACACCGGGGAGGGGTTCCCAATGTGTTTTTGGTGAAGGTTTTGTGCATGTGGAGAAGGTCTGCGTGTGCATTTGATGCGTGCACACACTTCCGAAATGGTAAGGAAGGTAAGTAGATTTCACCCCTGCCTGAGACTAACGTACTTGCCCTGTGGGCCCCTAATCAGGGGTGAAATCCAGCAGGTTCTGGAGAACCGGTAGCGGAAATTTTGAGTAGTTTGGAGAACCGGCAAATACCACCTCTGGCTGGCCCCAGAGTGGGGTGGGAATGGAGGTTTTGCAGTATCCTTCCCCTGCCATGCCCACCAAGCCACGCCCACAGAACCGGTAGTAAAAAAAAAATTGGATTTCACCACTGGCCCTAATCCTATTAAGATTGACCAGGTCTTTTGGGTAGATTGAATCCTTTTGGTCCATCTGTAAAGCAGGGAATGTTGTGACACTCTGGAGTAGTAGTAGTAGTAGGTTAGGCTTAGAGGAGGAGGAGTGGACCATTCCTGCATCCAGGTCTGAAGCAGACCGAGGTTGTTCTGGTTGTTCGTCTACATACTTCGGAAGTCAGATAGTGAGGTGTAAATTGGAGGGGCTCCAGGAAGGAGGGTGGGAGTGTTGTTGACAAATGCAGAAAATACGACTTTAGCAACAGAGTGGTCAATGCCTGGAATGCTCTGCCTGACTCCGTTGTTACATCCTCAAACCCCCCATAGCTTCAACCTTAAAATATCTACCTTGGACCTCACCCCATTCGTAAGAGGGCGTGCATAAGCCCACCAGTGTGCTTATTTATTTATTTATTTTATTTATTTAATCATATTTATATACCGCCCTATCTCCCGAGGGACTCAGGGCGGTTAACAGCCACGCTTACCGTCCCTGTCCTACTGTCCCCATTTATTTGTACTCATTTCCTGTGTACATGTCTATGTTTATACTCATACCTGTTATCTCGTACATGTTTGACAAACTAACTAACTAACTAAATAAAATAAAAAATAAAATATCCCTCTCCTTTTTCCGCCTGGCTACAGCACATTGTACAAAGGTCTTTGACCGTTGTTATATTTGAGCAGAATTTTGCTGGGGTCAGGAGGACGCAGGGAGAAAGCCTGGCTCCGTTATCACACACTTCCTCAAAACGGAGCAGAGGAAGGTGAAAGTGAAATGAACCGCACAAAGGGAAAGTGATGGGCAAGGGAGAAAGTGCTCCAAAGGCAGAGAATCTCGGCCGCGATGCCACGTCCGTGGCTGCTCCTGATCCTGGTGGGTGAGTAAAGGGTTTGCTTTGCTAAGCAGGAAAGAGACAGAAAACCTTTTCTTGGGATGGGAGCTTCAGGCTGCCCATCTTCTCCAGAACCCAACACGGCAGCGATGGTGATGGTGGAATACTTTGGCAACATCAAAAGAGCATGGTGGTGGTGGTGGTTTGGTTTAAAGGACCTTCAAATCTTTTCAACATGGAGCTCCAGCTTGCATCAAACTCCCCCCCCCCCCAAAAAAAAATTTGCAGGGCCATTAAAGGACACCCTTGGCTTGATTTATGGTGCAATGAGGACTTGTATTTATTTGTTTATTTGTCAAACATGTACAAGATAGCAGGTATAATAAATATGAACCATGGACACGAACAAAGGAAATGAATACAAATAAACAGGGACAGTAGGACAGGGACGGTAGGCGCACTGGTGGGCTTATGCACGCCCCCTTTACGGGCCTCTTAGGAATGGGGTGTGGTCCACGGTAGACAGTTTGAGGTCGAAGCTGTGAGGGTTGGAGGCTGAAACAATGGAGTCGGGTAGAGCATTCCAGGCGTTGACCACTCTGTTGCTGAAGTCGTATTTTCTGCAATCAAGTTTAGAGCGGTTGACCTTGAGTTTGTATCGATTGTTTGCCCCTGTATTATTGTGGTTGAAGCTGAAGAAGTCATTGACAGGTAAGACGTTGTAGCAGTTTCCACCAACACCCGTAGAGTGTTTTCCGACTGAGTGGTAGTCTGAAAAAGGAGAAAAAAAAGAAGCTTTTATGCCATTAGCAAAAGGGAGGTTAGATCTTTCTGCTGTAAGGCTTCGCTTTCTCCAGTGATAAGGAATGCCCTAGGAAAAGAAAGGAGATGATGGAGCTCAACTGAGAATTAGATCTAGTTCTTTTCCTTGCAGGAGCTGGATTACATTATTAGGAGTAGATTATTAGGAGTAGACTATAATATTATTATTAGATCGTTAGAAGTGGCGTAATAGCAGTCTTCCAATAGTTAAGGGGCCGTCACAAAGGAGGGGCTCAACCTATTCTCCAAAGCCCCCAAAGTATGCAGTGGAGTACCCCAAGGCTCTGTTTTAGGCCCTGTACTCTTCAACATCTTCATCAATGACGTGGACGAGGGGATAGTAGGACAATTCATCAAATCTGCAGATGACACCAAGCTGGCAGGAATAGCCAACACTCCAGAAGATAGGCTCAAGATACAGAAGGATCTTGACAGACTTGAACATTGGGCGTTATCTAACAGAATGAAATTCAACAGTGAAAAAATTAAGGTTCTACATTTAGGCAAGAAAAACAAATGCACAGGTACAGTATAGGCTCTTGGAGAAAAACAAAATGCACAGGTACAGGTTCTTGGAGTCCTAGTGGACAACCATTTAGATATGAGCCAGAAGTGTGCAGCAACTGCCAAAAAAGCCAACACAGTTCTAGGCTGCATAAACTGTATAAACGAAAGGGATAGAATCAAGATCACATGAAGTGTTAATACCACTTTATAATGCCTTGGTAAGGCCCCAAGTTTTGATTGCTATGATGTAAAAAAGATGTAGAGACTCTAGAAAGAGTGCAGAGAAGAGCAGCAAAGATGATTAGGGGCCTGGAGGCTAAAACATATGAAGAATGGTTGCAGGAACTGGGTATGTCTAGTTTAATAAAAAGAAGGACTAGGGGAGGCATGATAGCAGTGTTCCAACATCTCAGGGGCTGCCACAAAGAAGAGGGAGTCAAACTATTCTCCAAACGACCTGAAGGCAGGACAAGAAAGAATGGATGGAACCTAATCAAGGAGAGAAGCAACTTAGAACTAAGGAGAAATTTCCTGACAGTTAGAATAATTAATCAGTGGAACAATTTATCTGCAGAAGTTGTGAATGCTCCAACACTGGAAATTTTTAAGAAGATGTTGGATAACCATCTGTCTGAGATGGTGTAGGGTTTCCTGCCTGGGCAGGGGGTTGGACTAGAAGACCTCCAAGTCCCTTCCAACTCTGTTGTTGTTGTTGTTTATTTATTTATTTTGTCACAACAATATATGTAGGTATCATACAAAAAAGATTATATAGTATATAAACACATATATGAGTAAATATAAGGAGGTATAAGCATATATATATATAGGAAGAAGAAAAGAAAAACAATAGGACAGGAATGGTAGGCACGTTTGTGCAATTATGCACGCCCCTTATGGTCCTCTTAGGAATGGGGTGAGGTAGAAAGTTTTTGGCTAAAGCTTTTAGGATTACGAGAAGAGACCACAAAGTCAGGTAAAATATTCCAAGCACTGATGATTCTGTTACAGAAGTCATATTTTCTGCAATCTAGATTAAAGCGGTTGACATTAAGTTTAAATCTATTAGTTGCTCTAGTATTATTGCAATTAAAGCTGAAGTAGTCTTTAACAGGAAGGACATTACAATAGATGATTCTGTGAGTTAAACTTAGGTCTTGTCGAAGGCAACGGAGTTCCAAGTTTTCTAAGCCTAGGATTTCAAGTCTGGTGGGATAAGGTATTTTATTGTTTTCAGAGGAATGGAGAACTCTTCTTGTAAAATATTTCTGGACACATTCAATTGTATTGATGTCAATTGTTCAATTGTATTGATTTTTTATCAATTATCAATTAATCAATTAATCATTATTTGATGATTATTTGATAATTTGATAATTAATTATCAATTAATTATCAATTAATCAATTATCAATTGTTCAATTGTATTGATTTTTTGTATTGATGTCAATTGTTCAGTTGTATTGATGTCAGATGTTGTTGTTGTTATTTTTACCTCCAAAGTCCCTTCCCACTCTTATTCTGTATTCTGTAGAGCTCACTGCTAATCCCTTCTCCTGTTCTCTTCTCCCCAGGCCCTGCTGCAGGCCTTGTGCTGTCTACGCCCTCGTTCCCAGTTTCTGTCTCCCATGGAAAGACCGCCTTGCTTCCAGTCTTGTTGAATTTCTCTTCTTCGGTGCCTACCTACTTCCAGATCCGATGGCGTTTCATCACCGGCCCATGGCTGGTGTTGATTGTGAAAGCTGATAACTGCAAGGGAGACAATGGTACCCATCAGTGGTGGGATGCTTGCGAGATCACAGTGGTGAAAGGAGAGAGATACAGGCAGAGAGCAGAGTGGTCTTCCGAAGATGCTTCTCTGGTATTACGGGATGCCAGAGTAGAAGATTCGGGAATTTATGACATCAAGGTGCTGGCTTTGGATGTCAAAGTGTCAGCCAACATCAACCTAACTGTGATCAATGGTAAGAGAATGGAAATAGGTCTGTACTTGTGGGGAAGGACATTCCTTGAAAAAGTCAAGAAAGTTGAGATGTCAACTGCAATATAATTGTGCATGCCATCAGAGTTCTGCAGGAATAACAGAATAACAGAGTTGGAAGGGACCTTGGAGGTCTTCTAGTCTAACCCCCTGCTCAGCCAGGAAACCCTATCCCATTTCAGGCAAATGGTTGTCCAATCTCTTCTTAAAAACTTCCAGTGTTAGAGCAACCACAACTTCTGGAGGCAAGTTGTTCCACTGCTTAATTGGTCTCACTTTCAGGGAACTTCTCCTTAGTTCTAGGTTGGTTCTCTCCTTGATTACTGTATTTTTCGGAGTATAAGATGCACCTTAGTTTTTGGGAAGGAAAATAGGAAAAGAAAAATTCTGCCTACCAGGTATTCATCTGGCTAGCGTCCTTAGCCTGGTCAGCTTCAGCACATTAGTGAGATCCTTATTCTTCATTCTCTTGTTATTCCACATATTCCACAAATTCTCCTCCCACCACGGGGCCATTAAAGGACACCTTGGTTGGGAGGAAGGAGATTATGAGCACAGCTATAGTGCACAATTTCAAGCCCCATTTTTTTTTAGGTGCATTGTGTGTGAACACACATAAAAAATTGTGTCATTTTGGTGTCATTTTGACTTTCTTGAACATCCACTTCTGGTTGCTGCTGGATCATGGCTCTCCCATGCCTGCTCTACAGTCCCTCATGAGGGAGTAAGCAGCTGCTTTGGGAGAGGACTCTTCTTAATTGGGAAAGTGATTAAAGCTACAGTGCAGGTTTAAGCCAGAAGAAGCTCAAAGCAAGCGTGTATTGCAGTGGTTTGACCTTGGGAGACAGAAGGAACAGATGCTGCCAAGGGAATGATTAGATAAGAGCCAACATAGCCCACAACTAGATACCAGGTGAAGCAAGAAGCTCTGAAGAGACCCTCTCTAGTTTCTTGGGCTGCTAAAAATAACGATGGTGTCAAGCATAGGAAACCAGAAGTCCAAGCAGATCAAATGAGTATAAGTTTGTTGTATGCTAATGCTCTGTACAAGAATCTGAACCATGAGTCGCGGTGGCACAGTGGTTAGAGTGCAGTACTGCAGGCTACTTCTGCTGATCACTGGCTGTCAGCAGTTTGGCAGATTGAATCTCACCAGGCTCAAGGGTGACTCAGCCTTCCATCATTCCAAAGTGGGTAAAATGAGGACCCAGATTATTTTGTTTGTTTTTATTTGCATTTATATCCCGCCCTTCTCCGAAGACTCAGGGCGGCTTACACTATGTCAAGCAATAGTCTTCATCCTTTTGTATATTATATACAAAGTCAACTTATTGCCCCCCCAACAATCTAGGTCCTCATTTTACCTACTTTATAAAGGATGGAAGGCTGAGTCAACCTTGGGCCTAGTGGGGCTTGAACCTGCAGTAATTGCAAGCAGCTGCTGTTAATAACAGACTGTCTTACCAGTCTGAGCCACAGACTGTTGGGGGAAGTAGGCTGACTCTGTAAACCACTTAGAGAGGGCTGTAAAAGCACTGTGAAGCGGTAAAGAAGTCTAAGTGCTATTGCTAACAGTCAAAGCAAATTGGCGGTAGATAAGAGTCAACGGAATCCATGGTGGGCTGGACTTAGATCTCTTGTGGGCATGAAGGGACTCAAAACTGATGACACATTTGACCCGTCCTCCTGGGCTCAGCCTGGTCACCCCCTCCCCTAGGTGGGAGGTTTGCACTTTTACACTTCCAAGATTCTGTTAATATAGCTTTACAATAAAGTAGAATTAGTTCATCTGATTGTGTTTCTTGTTTGGGAAAGTTGACAGAAGGAACCCTCCCTTCTCCCTTGGAAATTAAAAGCAAAGGAGAGGAGAAGTTTTCAAGATTGTAATCTTGCAATAAAGCTAGCGATGGTTTTATTTGGATTTCCTCAAAGGGCTGACACATGTGCTTAACAGTCTGCATTAAAAAAATAATGTCTTTTTTTTTTAATCTTAACAGAAACCAGCAATCCCCCCTTGAATGCTTCTGCCTTTGATGATCAGAGAAGAGGGAACTCTTCCAGCAGAAGCACAAATGTAGCAGGTTTGTATGGGAGATGAAAATAATTAGAGAAGAAAATCAGGAATTAAATGGAATATGGAAGGCGGAAACTTATCTTCTTCCATGTTTTTAGACATTATCCCCATCCATCACATGTCAAAGAGGGGTCACCTGTTGTCCTACTTTCCATCTCTGTATGGCTGCTGCTATGTAATATAAATTGACTAAAGCTGGAATAAGCAAAGTCTTTGGAACAGTCCATGATAATTGTCCCCATATTGTTTCCAGCAGCTCTGAACAGTTCTGGGCCTTTTGATACAGACAGATAATGATAGAGTTAATGCAAAGCAGCATTTCTCTACCTCAACAATTTTAACAGGTGTGGACTTCAACTCCCAGAATTCTCCAGTCAAGATGGCTGGCTGGGGAATTCTGAGAATCAAAGTCAACACCTGTTAACTTTGCTGAAGTTGAGACACACTGATATATATAATGTTGCCTGGTGTTTATGGTTTTCTCCCTCCTTGTTTCGGCCTGCCTCTTCTCCTATTTTTACCAGTTAATTGTTTTGATCTTTGCTGGTATTTAATTACAAAAAATCATCAATAGCAATAGCAGTTAGACTTATATACTGCTCCACAGTGCTTTACGGCCCTCTCTAAGTGGTTTACAGAGTTAGCATATTTGCCCCCAAATAATCTGGGACCTCCTTTTATCCACCTCGGAAGGATGGAAGGCTGAGTCAGCCTTGAGTCTGGTGAGATTCGAACTGCCAAATTGCAGGCAGCCGGCAGGCAGCAGAATTAGCCTGCAGTACTGCATTCTAACCACTGTGCCATCACAGCTTATAAGCAAGCACTGTGTTGCTATCTGAACAGAGGGATTTCTTCTGATCTGGATATAGAGTTTGAAAGTATGCAAGATGCAAACTGAACTGGAAAATTTCCAAATGCAAAGTTTGGAAGACGCAGACTAAATTAGAAATTATGTTTAGTAATGTTTCCACATTTCTGCGATGAAAGCTGTGACATTTTAGTTATGGGGAGTTCTGCGAGTTACACAACCAAAGGGAAAAAAAGAGCTAATTGTCAACTTCCTTTTCGGTCCTTCTAAAAGTAGCAGAGGAAAATTCAACAGGAGTAGCTTACGACACCACTCCACATCAGTTGGAGGTAATTCCCTCATTTATTGCATAACTATTAAAGGTTCCACAATTTATTCCTCTCTTTCTGCCTTACCACCTCATATATTTTCATATTTTGGGTGCTGGGCAACCAGCTCACAATATTTGTCTGACTTTAGAAGAAGACATATTGGCATGGACCTTCCAAATCTTGAAGCATACAATGCTGTTTCAACATCAGATAACTCTGCCTGTTTAATGTCAATCAATTGAATTATTGACCTTGATTGAATAATCAAGAAAAGATTTGATATTCATTTATCCACGAGAATAGAATAAAACAGAATAATGAAGTTGGAAGGGACCTTGGAAGTTTTCTAGTTCAGGGGTCCCCAACCTTTTGGACCTCAGGGACCACCAAGTTCATAACTTTAAATCCCACGGACCACTAATACGAATCCAGTGGGCTGTTTGCTAAAGCGCTTGGACTCCCAGTGATGGGATGGGATCCTTCAGGCACTCTCCCTCCTCTCTCCCTCTCTCTCTTTCTCTCTCTCTTTCCCCTCTCTCTTTCTCTCTCTCACACTCTTTCTCATTCTCTTTTTTCTCTCTCCCCCCCTCCCACGCATTCTCTCTCTTTCTTTCTCTCTCTCTTTCATTCTGTCTCTTTCTCTCATTCTCTATCTCTCTCATTCTCTCCGATTCTCTCTCTCTTTCTCTCTCTCTCTCATTCTCTCTCTTTCATTCTGCCTCTTTCTCTCTCTCTTTTCTTTCATTCTCTGTCTCTGTCTCTCTTTGTCTCTCTGTCTTTCTTTCTCTCTTTCATTCTATCTCCTCTCTCTCTTTCTCTCTCTCCCCTCTCTCTCACTCTTTCTCATTCTCTCTCTCTCTCATTCTCTTTCTTTCATTCTGTTTTTCTCTCATTCTCTCTCTCTTTCTCTCCCCCTCTTTCTCATTCTCTCTCTCTTTCTCTCTCCCCCTCTCTCCCCTCTTTTTCTCTCTCTCTCCCACTTTCTCTTTCATTCTCTTTTTCTATCTTTCCCCCTCTCTCACTCATTCTCTCTCATATTCCCTCTCTGTCTCTTTCTCTCTCTCTCTCTCTCATTCTCTCTTTCATTCTGCCTCTTTCTCTCTTTTTCTTTCATTTTCTGTCTCTCTCTCTCTCTTTCATTCTTTCTCCTTCTCTCTCTCTTTCTCTCTCTCCCCTCTTTCTCTCTCTCTCATTCTCTCCTCACTCCTCTCATTCTCTTTCTCTCTCTCATCTCATGGGCTAGCCAGCGTCTTGGAGCTGAGAGGAAGTCAAGCATCTCCCTGAGAGACTGAGGTGCAAGGAGCACAACAAGAGCCGGCAAGATCCAGCAAGAGACTAAGCTTTGCTCCTGCTCTGCAATATGGAGCAAATCTCCATCCCCCTCCCCTTCCCTTGCCAGGCGAGGAATGACTGGGAAGGGAGGGTGAGGAGCGGGGGCAGCCACTGGTGGGTTCAGCCGACAGGAATCTACAGCAGGAGGAAGAAACAGCCCGGGGTTCCTGCCACCCGTTGCTTTGGCCCGCCTGCACCGCCACCTCCCTTGAACCATTACCTCATTCCAGCCGGCGAGGGCTGTGCTGCAAAGTTGCAAGTTGCACAACTCCCTCTACAGCTAAGATTTCCAGCCCCACCATGAGCTGCCTGGCCAGTCCCATATTCCAGAGCTCTAGTCACAGGGCTGGCCATTGCTCATCCTGGAGCAGCTCCTCCACCCAGGTGCGCCGCGGACCACCAAAATTTTCAGACCACCGGTTGGTGACCACTGTTTTAGTTCAACCCCTGCTTAAGAAGGAAACCCTATATCATTTCAGACAAATGGTTGTCCAATCTCTTCTTAGAAAACCTCCCGTGATGGAGCACCCTCAACTTCTGAAGGCAAGCTGTTCCACTGGTTTAATTTTCTGTCAGGAAATTTCTCTTCAGTTCTAGATTGGTCCTCTCCTTGATTAGTTTCCATCCATTCCTTCTTGTCCTGCCTTCAGGTGCCTTGGAGAATAGGTTGACTCCCTCTTCTTTGTGGCAGCCCTTCAAATATTGGAAGACTGCTATCATGTCACCCTTAGACTTTTTTTCACTAGAGTAAGACATCCCTAGTGCCATATAACAAGGTGAGCTCCCAGTACTTGTCCCAGCTTCTGCCAACCTAGCAGCTCGAAAGCATGTAAAAAATGCAAGTAGAAAAATAGGGACCACCTTTAGTGGAAGGTAACAGCATTTTGTGCGCCTTTGGCATTTAGTCATGCTGGCCACCTGACTACAGAGACATCATGGACAGTGCTGGCTTTGAAATGGAGATGAGCACCGTCTCCTCGAGTCGGGAACGACTAGCACATATGTGCGAGGGGAACCTTTACCTTTTAAGACATGTCCATTTCATATATTTTAGTCTCCACTTCCCTAATCATCTTTGTTGCTTTTCTCTGCACTCTTTCTAGAATCTCCACATCTTTTTTTATATTGTGGCAACCAAAACTGGATGTGATATGCCAAGTGTGGCCTTACCAAGGCATTATCAAGTGGTACTAACACTTTATAATGATATAAGGACTTTTGACTTGGGCAAGGTATTGGACTAGAAGACCTCCAAGATCCCTTCCAATCCTATAATTCGATGATTATATGTCTCTTACTAAGTGGAGTCAGCCACCCCTTGAAGCAGGCATGTAAGGCCCGGCCTCTTCCCCTTATTCAAGAAAGTAAAGACTCTTGAAACTGAGAATTTCAAAAGGAACCTCTTTTTTTTTTGCATTTATATCCCGCCCTTCTCCAAAGACTCAGGGCGGCTTACACTATGTCAAGTAATAGTCTTCATCCATTTGTATATTATATACAAAGTCAACTTATTGCCCCCAACAATCTGGGTCCTCATTTTACCTACCTTATAAAGGATGGAAGGCTGAGTCAACCTTGGGCCTGGTGGGACTTGAACATGCAGTAATTGCAAGCAGCTGCTGTTAATAACAGACTGTCTTACCAGTCTGAGCCACAGAGGCCCTGTTTTGATAGCAATACAGATTCAAAGCAGGCTCTGAGATCCCTCAGGGCATACAAGTAGAATAAAAGAAATTAGAGACCCCTCCCAACATTCCGATGTGGATCCAGCCAATCTGTAGGTCTGAAGATGTTATTGTACCGGCTGCTCTGAGAAAGAGATAATAGAACTTTCTCAGGGCCATCTTCTAGGCGATACAGTTCACATGGCCCACCATCCCCTTACATTCCCCAAGAGGTGAGAAACTACCAGGCAGCCAGGGCGCCAGGCAACGGTTATAAATCAGGTGAAAGGTTATACAAGAATGCAAGCAGGGTATGGGACAGTGTTGGGTTTCAATTTTTTTTACTACCGGTTCTGTGGGTGTGGCTTGGTGGGCATGGCATGGCTTGGTGGGCGTGGCTTGGTGGGCGTGGCATGGCATGGCTTGGTGGGCATGGCTTGATGGGTGTGGCATGGCTTGGTGGGCGTGGCAGGGGAAGGATACTGTAAAATCTCCATTCCCACCCTACTCCAGGGAAGGATACTGTAAAATCTCCATTCCCACCCCACTCCAGGGGAAGGTTACTGCAAAATTCCCATTTCCTCCCGATCAGCTGGGACTTGGGAGGCAGAGAATAGTTGGGGGCGGGGCCAGTCAGAATTTTTACTACCGGTTCTCCAAACTACTCAAAGTTTCCGCTACCGGTTCTCCAGACCTGGTCAGAACCTGCTGAAACCCACCTCTGGTATGGGATACAGAGAAAGGAAAATAAAATAAATGTGTCAAGTATAAATTCCTTGTCGATCAGAAAGGTTGGCAGTTTGGCTGTTTGAATCTCTAGTATAGGTCTCCTGCGTGAGCAGGGGGTTGGACTAGATGACCTCCAAGGTCCCTTCCAACTCTGTTACTGTTACTGTATCACCCCCCTCTTTCGCAGAAGAATGGCAGATCACGGCAGTTCCTTTGTCCAGCCATTCTTCTCACTGCAGGAAGTCCCTCTATATGTTCCACTGAGCTTGGTTTCCTTGCTATTCCCAGCTGCTGGTTGTTGACCAGCTCTGCAATTTGAGACACTCAGAAATGGAAAGTTTTTGTGAATTCTTTGGGTCTCTTGAGGAAATCATGGTGGTGATCTTGTCAAAGTATGCAGTGGAGTACCCCAAGGCTCTGTTTTAGGCCCAGTACTCTTCAACATCTTCATCAATGACTTAGATGAGGGGATAGATGGGGAACTCATCAAATTTGCAGATGACACGAAGCTGGCAGGAATAGCCAACACTCCAGAAGATAGGCTCAAGATACAGAAAGATCTTGACAGACTAGAACATTGGGCACTATCTAACAAAATGAAATTCAACAGTGAAAAAAGTAAGGTTCTACATTTAGGCCAAAAAAACAAAATGCACAGGTACCGGATATGTGGTACCTTGCTCAATAGTAGTAACTGTGAGAGGGATCTTGGAGTCCTAGTGGACAACCATTTAGATATGAGCCAGCAGTGTGCAGCAGCTGCCAAAAAAGCCAACACAATTCTGGGCTGCATAAACAGAGGGATAGAATCAAGATCACGTGAAGTGTTAGTACCACTTTATAATGCCTTGGTAAGGCCACACGTGGAATATTGCATTCAGTTTTGGTCACCACGATGTAAAAAGGATGTTGAGACTCTAGAAAGAGTGCAGAGAAGAGCAACAAAGATGATTAGGGGACTGGAGGCTAAAACATATGAAGAACGGTTGCAGAAACTCGGTATGCCTAGTTTAATGAAAAGAAGGACTAAGGGAGACATGATAGCAGTGTTCCAATATCTCAGGGGTTGCCACAAAGAAGAGGGAGTCAAACTATTCTCCAAAGCACCTGAGGGTAGAACAAGAAGCAATGGGTGGAAACTAATCAAGGAGAGAAGCAACCTAGAACTAAGGAGAAATTTCCTGACAGTTAGAACAATTAATCAGTGGAACAATTGCCTGCAGAAGTTGTGAATGCTCCAACACTGGAAATTTTTAAGAAAATGTTGGATAGCCATTTGTCTGAAATGGTGTAGGATATCCTGCCTGGGCATGGGGTTGGACTAGAAGACCTCCAAGGTCCCTTCCAACGCTGATATTATTATTATTATTATTATTATTATTATTATTATTATTATTATTATTATTATTATTATTATTATTATTATTATTATTATTATTATTATTATTATTATTATGTCTCTTGTGGCAGCTCCAGTCACTTTGGTAAAGACGGAACGTGGCAGAGATTATATAGTGACCAATATCATCCGACTGAGCTTAGCTGGCCTGATTCTCTGTCTCCTCGGATTCATCATAGCAGAGGTAAATGGCTATATATTGTGTTTCTCCTCCAGCCCTTCGCCATATTGCTTATCCAGTTTGCTAAATGGAGAGTTAAATATGACCCTGATATGCCTTTTCCTTGGGGGGAAAAACAATACAGGTAGTCCTCAACTTTCAACAGTTCATTTAATGACCATTTGAAGTACTGAAAAAGTGACTAATGACCATTTTCACACTCATGACCGTTGCATCGTTCCCATAGTCACGTGATCAGAATTTGGATGCTTGGCAATTCTAGTTCATATTGATGACGTTTGCAGCATCCTGGGGTCATGGGATAACCTTTTGCAACCTTCTGACAAGCAAAATCAATAGGGAAGCCAGATTCACTTAACAACGCTGTTACTAACTCAACAACTTCAGTAATTCACTTAACAACTGGGGCAAGGAAAGTTGTAAAATGGGGCAAAACTCAACAGCTGTCTTGCTTAGCAACAGAAAGTTTTATGGTTGTCAATTATGGTCAGCATCAGGATTTTCAACATTTGCAGGATCTACTAAAAGATAGGTACCTTAATCCTTAACTTTGACCATTATGGAGCCTGAAATTTTGGTCGTACGTTATTGTAGTCATATAACCAAGCTCGATTTTATGGGTGTTTTTATGACAGATCTTAAGTGAGTCCAACCCCCTGGGCAGGGAGTTAGACTAGAAGGTCTCCAAGGTCCCTTCCAACTCTGTTGTTGTTGTTGTTGTTGTTGTTGTTGTTGTTGTTATTATTATTATTATTATTATTATTATTATTATTATTATTATTATTATTCATGGTCATTAAGAAAATTACGTGGTGAATCATGTGGTCATAAGTTTGAATCCAGCTTATCCATTGCACTGTTTTGACTGGGAAATGGCAAAAAACATTGCAAAATGTGATCACGTGGCCATTGGATGCTGAAACCAATTGTAAATGTGAGCTGGTTGCCAACACCCAACATACTGTGGAGGTGGTAAGGCAGTCATAACCTTGACAACAATTCATAAGTAACTTTTTCAAGCTTCGATGGCTGGGGAATTCTGGGAGTTGAAGTCCTCCAGACTTAACGTTGCCAAGGTTGAAGACCCCTGCTTTAGAGGTGGCAATTGCAGTCATGCTGCTGAGATTGCCATCTTGACTTTCTGACCCGACTCCTACAAAGATTCTAAAGAAAGGGACTTGTCTTAAAGAGATGATGATTTGTTTGTTTTCTCTTTTAATGAATGGAATCACCAAGGAAATAGATTCCCATCTAGATATTTATCTATCCGGCTCTATGAATTTTGGGGAGGGGAAATCCCCCAACCTCTTAGTGAAAAAACCCCCCAAAATGCACAGGTACCGTATATGTGGTACCTTGCTCAATAGTAGTACCTGTGAGAGGGATCTTGGAGTCCTAGTGGATAACCATTTAGATATGAGCCAGCAGTGTGCAGCAGCTGCCAAAAAAGCCAACACAGTTCTGGGCTGCATAAACAGAGGGATAGAATCAAGATCACGTGAAGTGTTAGTACCACTTTATAATGCCTTGGTAAGGCCGCACTTGGAATACTGCATGCAGTTTTGGTTGCCGCGATGTAAAAAAGATGTTGAGACTCTAGAAAGAGTACAGAGAAGAGCAACAAAGATGATTAGGGGACTGGAGGCTAAAACATATGAAGAACGATTGCAGGAACTCGGTATGCCTAGTTTAATGAAAAGAAGGACTAGGGGAGACATGATAGCAGTGTTCCAATATCTCAGGGGTTGCCACAAAGAAGAGGGAGTCAAACTATTCTCCAAAGCACCTGAGGGTAGAACAAGAAGCAATGAGTGAAAACTAATCAAGGAGAGAAGCAACCTAGAACTAAGGAGAAATTTCCTGACAGTTAGAACAATTAATCAGTGGAACAACTTGCCTGCAGAAGTTGTGAATGCTCCAACAGTGGAAGTTTTTAAGAAGATGTTGGATAACCATTTGTCTGAAATGGTGTAGAGTTTCCTGCCTAGGCAGGGGGTTGGACTAGAAGACCTCCAAGGTCCCTTCCAACTCTGTTGTTGTTGTTGTTGTTGTTGTTGTTGTTATTATTATTATTATTATTATTAGCCAATATGTGGCCTTTGGTCCAAGAAACTGATGCTTCCTGGATACAATGCACAGGCAGCATCTGTGACATCCTTGTGCAGACTCAAGACAGGCGGATGTCAAAATTGTGCTCATGGACCACAACCAAGAAGTTTTTAGATTTTCCCACCCCACCTGTCTCAGTATTGGTAGGCAGGAAACGTTCTATTGCAGCTCGAAGAGGATCTAAATGGGAGTGTGATCTGGTTTAGCAATAACACTTAAACTTATATACTGCTTCACAATCCTTTACAGGCCTTTCTAAGTGGTTTACAGAGTCAGCATATTGCCCCCAACAATCTGGGTCCTCATTTTACTGACCTTGGAAGGATGGAAGGCTGAATCAACTTTGAGCCGGTCAGGATTGAACTGCCAAACTGTTGGCAGCCAGCAGTCAGCAGAAGTAGCCTGCAGTACTGCATTCTAACCACTGCGCCACCATGGCTCTTTTTATTCCAACTAGGCTGGAGCAAAAACCAAGCTAAGGTTCTGTAGGAGATGGATGATTGTCTGTTGATCTACAGACTCAGCATTAATCTGACACATATAATCTAATTTATCAAGTTGCAAGTATGAAAACAGACAAGATTGGCCTTCAAATGCCCGGTTTTTCTGCTCACTAGATGTTGAAGAAAGTCAGAGATTGTTCTTCTTTTTACAGAATGTTGCCTCCTCTTACTCCAGACCGCGAGAGGCAAGGGTGCATCAGATGGAAATTCCCTTCTCCTCCTCGACTGAGCAATGTTTCCTGACTTGTGAAAACCACCCAAGTTAGGTGGTGTGGACCTCTAAAATTTGTTGCTGATCTTCTGCACTCCTTCTTTGCAACGGGCCAGGTCCTCCCCTTCTCAGCCACTAAAGCAGGGGTCTCAAACTCTGGGAGTTGAAGTCCACAAGTCTTAAAGGGACCAAGGTTGGAGACCCCTGCACTAAAGTATTTGTTATGGGGTGGATGGACCCTCCTTTCTAGGACTCAAAGGTCCTTGGACTCAACGCTAAAAAGTCTACCATTGCATTGCTTCGCCCTTGCTCTGCAGCTTCTGGAAAGGGGTTGTAAGCCCACTGCTGGCTAGAAATGCTCACATGAATCATTTTTGGCATTAACAGCATTGGCACGAGACATGCGGCTTATGTGCTTAGAAGATTGCACTCTCTGAAATGGGTACAGGAACCGGCTGTTGGTCTGAACAAAGCCACTTCCTCAAGTGCTTGCTTGCTTGCTGTCCAAATAGTTGGACTTCTACTCCTGTAAATCTCAACTACAAGTCAAAGTCCCAAAGGTGCTTTTTCAGGAGGAAACTAACTATACAATTTGGGATGAGCACCCTTGGAATGGTGTGGGAGTAGGAATGGATTTCCAGAAGAAAAATTGCAGACTACAGGAATCAGAAGCACCGCTCAGGTGACCCTGAGGACACAGATAAACTTCCAAGTGCTTCAATGACCCTCTAAAAGGATGCAGATGACCAGCTGTCTGCAAGGAATATAAATCCTTCCATTACCCATGTCAGAGTGGAAGAAGCTTCTTAGATGAGAAGCGAAACATCTTCACTAGAAAAAACAAGACAGTACAGTTGCCGCCTGAAAAAGCACCTTTGGGACAACCATGACCTGGATGACTGAGAATCTCTACAGACTTTTAGCAAGTCAAAACATTCCATGTTTGCTGGAATGCTGGAATGGAAGGCTAATGTATTTTGGAAAGCAATTGGCTGGAGATGGTTGGACCAGGAAGTTGGAGAACAAACTTGGTCCAATTCAGGTTCTACAACAGGCAGTCTTGAAAGCATTAACAATGGTTTGATTTTCTTTTTCCTTGAACATCTCCCCTGAAGAAGACTTCAGAGGGTTCCTTCGTGCTCTCTGAGCTGTTACCTAGTTGGGTCATGAAATGTTTGCAAGAAAATACCAAACTCAGGGAGCACCAAGGGCCCCTCATTTCAACCCGAGCTACAAATATTCTCCTTTATTGAAGAAGTCAGAGTTTTTCTAGCTGTTGATGTCCCTAGTGAGTATCTCTATAGGTCTGACACTTCATGTCTCCTGAGAATCATTGCTGGTCGTCTATTAGAGACTGTAAAGCAAACATGCTCGCATCTTCATTGTCCACCTACAGCAAGCCAAGGTTACTCTAGCCCACAAATGCTCGACGTCTAATAAAGAGTTTGATTATAAGGTGCTGCAGGATTTGTTGTAATTAACACAGAAGGCTAAGCCATGGCTTGCTTAAACATGGTTGAAGGCATAAACTACAACTTGCTGGATTTACATAATACACAAAGCAAGATTAGCATGCCAGAACATGTCTGAATGATGAGTGAGCCAAGCCAGTATTGGGAGTCTGAACCTCACAATTGGCCTTTTCGGTAAGATTTGGCCACACTGAAAATGTTTGCTGGTCACTGGAGATGATCCTCAGGATTTTGTGATGGAGGCAAATGTAGCGGGAAAAATTTCCCGGTTTAACTCAATATCAGGTTTCAGTTTGATACTTCCTTATGAATCTAGCCAGTTATGGTTTATTTAGTGAAGCATGGTGAAGCAGCCTGTGGTTTATTGAGATAGGGCCTCTGGTGGCTCAGACTGCTAAAACAGTCTGTTATTAACACAGCTGCTTGCAATTACTGCAGGTTCAAATCCCACCAGGCCTAAGGTTAACTCAGCCTTCCATCCTTTATAAGGTAGGTAAAATGAGGACCCAGATTGTTGGGGGCAATAAGTTGACTTTGTATATAATATACAAATAGGATGAAGACTATTGCTAACATGGTGTAAGCCGCCCTGAGTCTTCGGAGAAGGGCGGGATATAAATGCAAAATAAATAAATAAATATGTGAACCTGCTTATTATTTTCCATTGTTTAAACCCATGATTATAGACTGGACTTTAATTTTATGCATTCCTGCCCTTCTCCACATCAGATAAAAGATTCAATACTGCTGATTTATTTTAACCATAATTCACTGAACAAGCAATAGTGCCCAAGTGCCTACCAAAGAAATCACATTTTGGCTTAGTGCATTGTAATTGAGCTGGCTATTATTATTTTTTTCATTTTAATAGAATAGAATAGAATTTTTTATTGGCCAGGTGTGATTGGACACACAAGGAATTTGTCTTGGTGCATATGCAAGGTACAACAACACTTACAACATTTAATGATAGCCATAGGGTACAAATTTAACGCTTAATGATACAACACTTAATGATAGTCATAGGCTACAATTAAGCAGTCAGGAAACAATATCAGTATAAGTCATAAGGATATAAGCAACAAAGTTACAATCATAAATCATCATTAATCAAGAGTTTTCCAGTTTATTGCAACACCTTGGCATCCCACTTCCAAAGACTATTTTTATTTTTATTCTTCAGTAGCTCACCTCCCGCTTCTGTTGTTCTTCCCGAGTGTAAGGTTACAATTACAGGTCATCCTTGACTTACGACCGCAGTTGAGCCCAGAATTATAGGCATAAATCATGTCAGTCGTTAAGCGAATCATCACGACTGATCCGATTTTTACGACTTTTTGTCATACAACCTTTGGTCATAAAGGAAATCACCACAGCCGTTAGGCAAAAATGCAGTCATTTTAGCCAATGGGCATTTTTGCCACAAGCCATACCATTTTTTTTAGGTGTCCATCGTAACTTTGAACGATCACTGAGCAACTATTTGTAAGTCGCGAACTACCCGTATAAATGTCACAGAAATGGGAATTTTGCTTTGAACCGACAATAAGCACATGGTCGATCAAAAGTTCAGATTACCTGTTTTGGGGACATCTGTCGAACAAAATCTAGGGCTTATTGGCAGTGCCGGGTCTAGATTGAAACCAATCCAGAGAGGTCTAATGGGGAAAGATGGGCTTCCTCCCCTCACACTTGCTAACTGGGCATGGAACAAGTCACACATTCCAAACTGCAGTGAGATTTACCTCGAGTTCTCTGAGGGGGAGAACGCTATTGGAAAACGCTCAAAGAATTGCACAGCTCCTGTGCAACAATGTGAATTGTGCAGTGCAGTCATCAGATAGTTTTGGGAGTTACTGTAGACCAAGCAATAAGACAAGGTTAAAGGAAGTCTTCACAGTTGCTGCCGGTTGCTAAGAGTCAAAGACAAGGAAGACTGACTTCTGTGCCATATTGCATAGTCACATCTTCCCTCCTCAGAGGTGTCCAAAGGATTGTGGTCCAAACTCAAAATGGCGGCCGCAATGAAGTCACCAAAGCTCCACTGCTTGTTATGTGCTTTGCCCACATGAGAAATAGGCAGAGATTTAATTCAACCGTTAGGGCCATCTTCATAATTTTTCTGAACCACAACCTGAGGACACCCCTGCTGCAATTCTTCATTGAATTGATTAAAAAAAAAAAAAAACTGGTGACTTTGGTCACACTTCCATTTTCCCCTTTTTGCATGCATTTCTGTCGTTACCAAACATATAAGCATTCTATATTGCACAGTAAGAAAATAACTTAAAAAAAATAAAATAGGATGCGCAGGAAAGTCCATCAAGGCCAGTGGGCGGTGTCTTCGGTCCATTCATAGGCATCTGAAAATTATTGCTAGAAAGGGGAGCCACATCACACCACCTGTAAGTGGAAAGAAGAAGGTACGTAGATCAAGCCACCTAACATTCATTTATTGCATACACTGCAATATCACTTCACTCACAAAAGCCTGTGTGCCCAGATAATCAGCCAACAGCTGGATGGTTGAGGATGGATCAAATGATGAAATATGAGATAAAACCCTTGGGCACCTTTTCCCCCATGTGAGCAAGCAACCATATCACACCAAACTAGTGATTCAGTCCTTGGTTCAGCAAGAATAGTTGGGGAGGGAGGGAGGGAGGAGGAAGGAAGGAAGGAAGGAAGGAAGGAAGGAAGGAAGGAAGGAAGAGGAGGGGAGGAGAGATGAGGAAGCACTGGTAAATTTGTCACTGTCAGGTATCTCTGCAGGATGTCCGCTGTTTCCCCCATAATAAGACATCCCCTGATAATAAGCCCAATCAGGCTTTTGAGCGCATGGAAATAAGGCCAAGCGATTATTTCAGGGTTCAAAAAAATATAAGACAGGGTCTTATTTTGAGGGAAACACAGTAGTAGTCCAATAAAAATCAAGACAGCATCTGCAACAGGGTAATTGAAGCTCTATGACATTTTTATGGGTGTCATAGAACTTTGACCTCATCTTCATAGTTGCCATCTCGATTTTTTTGGAGCAGACGCTGTGGATATCTCTGGCCATTGCAGTTCTAGACCTTTCTTCTAGGAACTGGGAAGAAACAGGAAAAAAACCATTATCAAACTGTTTCTCCTTCTTTACATGTTTTCTTAACATTTCCCCCTTCATGGGTTCTGGTTTGGTTCTGTTCATAAAGAGGAAACCAGACAGAGTGATTCAGGGTCACATGTGAGAGATTCTGCAGGATATCCTGCTATAAGGTTCTGAAAACCACTTACGATGACTCAGCTTTTTCATTTCAAACCCACTGCCTGTTTAAAACTGGGGTGAATTTTAGTGTGGGAACATCTAAGTACACAATACAAAAGGTGAACTTTACCTTCCCATCAATGACCAATATGTAAGGAAATAAATGGTGGGAAAAATAAGTAAAGTAAAAAAAAATGTATAATACACCATAAAGGAAGCAATGTCATGAAGGAAAGTTGCAGAAAATGCTCTGATTCAGTTGAAATTACCCATACAATTTGCTAAAGGGATGTTGGTGGTGGCTTTAAGATTGGGTGGATTTCAACTCCCAGAATTCCCTAGCTAGCCATGATGGCTGAGGAATTCTGGGAATCGAAGTCCAGCCATCTTAAAACCGCCAGGGTGGCCAACACTGCTCTAACTCAATGCCTTGTTTCCAACTCAGCATTGCTCCATGTTATCCTGAGATGATGGGAATTGCAGTTCAAGGCATCCAATGTTTAGATTTGGGAAGTGCTAATCCAGAGGTGAAATGTAAAATTACCAGTTCTGTGGGTGTGGCTTGGTGAGGGGGGGGGTGTTAATGTGACTGAGTGGGAGTGGCCAACTTTTTTTTTTTTACTTTTAAAAGCATTTTTTCTACAACCTCTTCAGCCAAGGAGGCTGTAGAAAAAATGCTTTTAAAAGCCTCTGATGATCCCAGCTGAGCTGTGTGATCATCAGAGGCTTTTTTTTTACTTTTAAAAGCATTTTTTCGGCCGAAGAAAAAATGCTTTTAAAAGTAAAAAAAACCCAAAAACCTCTGATGATCACGCGACTCAGCTGGGCATGGGGGTGGGCAGGGATTTTTGCTACTGGTTCTCTGAACCACCCACCACCATCACTACCCGACCGGGTGATCCAGTCCAAACCGGGAGCATTTCACCCCTGTGCTAATTCCTTAAATCTGCATTAAAATGCAGACAGAACCATTTTTCCTCAATCCTATTTAAGAATTGACGGCAGAACCCTGAGAAAAACACAAGTATCTTTTCTTGTTTCCCCTGCCTCTACTTACTCCATTTTCCAGATTGAGAAGAGGAATTGGTAGTAGGCCTTTCATCTGGAAGAAACCAGAGAGGAGATTGAGAAAAAAAAAAGAGAGAGAAAATAGTGTATCACAATCTTGCTTTTAAAAGCCTTTTTTCTACAACCTCTTCAGCCGAGGAGGTTGTAGAAAAAATGCTTTTAAAAGCCTCTGATGATCCCAGCTGAGCTGCGTGATCATCAGAGGCTTTTTTTAAAAGCATTTTTTCGGCCAAAGAAAAAATGCTTTTAAAAGTAAAAAAAAAAAAAACCTCTGATGATGATGATGATGATTATTATTTATTAAATTTTTATACCGCCCTTCTCCCGAAGGACTCAGGGCGGTTCACAGTCATGATAAAAAACAACAACAGGATATACATAAAACCATAATTTAAAAAACTTATTATACAAATGGCCGAATTAAAACATTTAGAATAAAACCCCAAATTTTAAAATGTTAAAACATTAAAACTAATTAAAATCCTATTAAAATCCTATGCCAGTCCTGCGCGAACAAATAGGTCTTCAGTTCTCGGCGGAAAGTCCGAAGGTCCGGCAGTTTCCGAAGTCCAGGGGGAATTTCGTTCCAAAGGGTGGGAGCCCCCACAGAGAAGGCCCTTCCCCTGGGGGCCGCCAACCGACATTGCTTGGCGGACGGCACCCTAAGGAGTCCCTATCTGTGCGAGCGTACAGGTCGGTGGGAGGCATTCGGTAACAGCAGGCGGTCCCGTAAGTACCCTGGCCCTAAGCCATGGAGTGCTTTAAAGGTAGTCACCAACACCTTGAAGTGTACCCGAAAGACCACAGGTAGCCAGTGCAGACTGCGCAGGAGAGGTGTTACATGGGAGCAACGTGTGGCTCCTACTATCACCCGCGCAGCTGCGTTCTGAACCAACTGGAGCCTCCGGGTACCCTTCAAGGGGAGCCCCATGTAGAGAGCGTTACAGTAGTCCAAGCGAGAGGTAACCAGAGCATGAGTGACCGTGCATAAGGCATCCCGGTTGAGGAAGGGGCGCAACTGCCGAACCAGGCGAATCTGGTAAAAAGCCCTCCTGGCGACGGTCGTCAAATGATCTTCGAAAGACAACCGTCCATCCAGGAGGACGGCCAAGTTGCGCACCCTTTCCATTGGGGCCAATGATTCGCCCCCAACAATCAGCCGCGGCTGCAGCTGACTGTACCGGGGTGCCGGCATCCACAGCCACTCCGTCTTGGAGGGATTGAGTTTGAGCCTGTTTCTCCCCATCCAGACCCGTACAGCTTCCAAACACCGGGACAGCACTTTGATGGCTTCGTTGGGATGGCCTGGGGTGGAAAAGTACAGCTGCGTGTCGTCAGCATACAGTTGGTACCTCACCCCAAAGCCATTGATGATCTCACCCAGCGGCTTCATATAGATGTTGAACAGGAGAGGCGAGAGAATCGACCCCTGCGGCACCCCACATGTGAGGGGCCTCGTGGTCGATCTCTGCCCTCCTGCCAACACCGTCTGCAACTGGTCAGAGAGATAGGAGGAGAACCACCGATAAACGGTGCCTCCCACTCCCAAACTCCCTAACCGGTGCAGCAGGATACCATGGTCGATGATATCAAAAGCCGCTGAGAGGTCTAATAGGACCAGGGCAGAGGAACAACCCCTGTCCCTGGCCCTCCAGAGATCATCAACCAACGCGACCAAAGCCGTCTCCGTGCTGTACCCGGGTCGGAAGCCAGACTGGAACGGGTCTAGATAGACAGATTCCTCCAGGTATTGGGGTAATTGACGTGCCACCACACTCTCAACAACCTTCGCCACAAAGCGGAGGTTGGAGACAGGACGGTAATTTCCTAAAACAGCCGGGTCCAGGGAGGGCTTCTTGAGGAGGGGCCTTACCACCGCCTCTTTCAATCACGCGACTCAGCTGGGCATGGGGGTGGGCAGGGATTTTTGCTACTGGTTCTCTGAACCACCCACCACCATCACTACCCGATCGGGTGATCCAGTCCAAACCGGGAGCATTTCACCCCTGTGCTAATTCCTTAAATCTGCATTAAAATGCAGACAGAACCATTTTTCCTCATTCCTATTTAAGAATTGACGGCAGAACCCCGAGAAAAACACAAGTATCTTTTCTTGTTTCCCCTGCCTCTACTTACTCCATTTTGTCAATTGGTTTTTGACGGTTCCAGGTTGAGAAGAGGAATTGGTAGTAGGCCTTTCATCTGGAAGAAACCAGAGGGGAGATTGAGAAAAAAAAAGAGAGAGAAAATAGTGTATCACAATCTTGCACCTTCTGGTCTACTGAACCCATGGCTGCCCTCACGGTATGATCAAAAAATTCAAGATGGCGGTCACAAAGGTATATGCCTACTTTTTTGTGTAAAAAATGAGAGTTGGATCCATGGTATGCCCCCACCACCTCCGCTCAGACCCAGCCTCAGCACCTGCACTTTAAATAGCACCTGTACAAACTTACTTGATACAGAGATCTGCATTGACTCCATACAGTTTCCAAACTTAGACATGAGTCTGTAAAGCTGACTGGAGTTGTGGCTGGCATTTTTTAGTCCTATGGAAACATTCTCTCTGAAATGAGGAAGACGTTGTCGGGACACTTTGTTAGAAAAATGGTACCAATCTTCCCACATGGATGTTGTATTGTTCCAGGTACACAAATATTCAGCAATTTCAGAAGCACAGAGGGGACATTTCACCAATTCTCCTTCCTTTACAGATATGTTCCTGTGAGGACAGTCATCATCCTCTGTTAAGAGAAGAAGAAATTCATAGTTATCTACCATCTCAAAGATGCAAGTCTGTTTGGGCCAAAATTATACCGCTGTTGTTGGCCCCGAAATTGCAGTGCCTATATTAATTTGTCAAAAAGCAATGAATTAATATTTGAGAAAAATAACTCAGAAGGGATGGATCAATAGGATTCTGTATAAGAGGTGGCATATAATAAAAGTAACAGTTCTGTATGGCAGAAACGCAACATAAGAGACTATAAACATCCCATTTTCTGGGATAAGAAAGAAAATAAAATAATAAATGAGATATGGGGGGAAAGGTATAAAAATGAAAGAAGACCACTAAGAAATGTTGTTTAAAAATAGGAGATATTTATATGTTGTATGTTGTGTGTTTGTCAGATGATGTATCACAATAAAACAATTAAAAAGTTTTTAAAAAAGAGACTATAAATAAATAAAACTGCAGGTGGTTTCAGAACTAGAATGTGGTGTCCAGACCCCTCCAAAAGGAATTATCCCAATGCAATTTTGAGTTTGATAAAAGAAGCATTGATTAAACATTGATCAGGAGAATGATTATAAAGATAGAGGTAGAGATAAGAAGATGCAGTTGAGGATACAGATAAGATACACATATAGATAAATTCCAGGCTAATTTAAATTTTGATACAGTGGTACCTGGACATTGATTTTAAAAATTAAAAATTAAGTGGCACTCGCCTCTGGTGCTTTAGTTTATATTATTGAATGGGAAGAAAGAAGAGAAGAAATACTGCTTTCAGCCTTGTCTCACAGGAAAGAATCTTGAATATAATGCAGAGGTGAAATGGTACCGGTTCGCTCCGGTTCAGGCGAAATGGTAGCAGCGACGGCACGTGGTTTGGTGAATCAGTAGCGGCGGCAGCACGAGGCTCTGCCCACCCGCCTGGACATTGTAACTTCCTGGTTTTAACCAGGAGGTAACTTGTTTTTGACCCTCTGTGCATGCGCAGAAGGCTTTGCGCATGGGCAAAGGGTCCAAAATTGGACGTGAAGGTGGCGCATGAACGACGTGTGCACTTCTGAACTGGTAGGGAAGGTTTCACCCCTGATATAATCTATATAGTTTAAGGATAGGAGAAATCAACTAATTACAGGTGGTCCTTGACTTACAACCATTCATTTAGTAACTGAAGCTACAAATCCCCACCCCCAAATGACTTATGATCAATCCTTGCACTTATAACCATTGCAGCGTCCACACAGTCATCAAATTTATATGCTCGGCAACTAACAGGCACTTACAATGTTTGCAGTGTCCGGGGGTCATGTGATTACCATTTGCGACTTTCCCAGCTGCCCTTCCCAAAAAATGAAGTCAATGTGGGAAGCTGGATTCATTTAATGATTGCATGATTTGTTGTAAAATCGGGTGCAACTCATTTAACAACCGCCTTGGTTAGCAATGGCGATTCTGGTCCTTACCTTGGTCATAACTTGAGGATTACCTGTAAGTTAGCAATTCTCTACAAGAGGGCTATCACCTTAATTTTTCTGACACTTCTTGTGACTCCCCAGTGTATTGGCCAAAGAAAAAATGCTTTTAAAAGTAAAAAAAACAAACCTCTGTTGATTGCACGGCTCAACTGGGCATGCGGGAGGCAGGGATTTTTGTTACAGGTTCTCTGAACCACCCGCCACCATTACTACCGGATCGGGCGATCCGGTCTAAACTGGGAGGATTTCACCCCTGTGCTAATCCCTTAAATCTGCATTAAAATGCAAACAGAACTATTTTTTCCTCATTCCTATTTAAGAATTGACGGCAGAACTCCGAGAAAGACAAAAGTATCTTTTCTTGTTTCCCCTGCCTCTACTTACTCCATTTTGTCAATCGTTTTTTGAAGGTTCCAGATTGAGGAGAGGAACTGGTAGTAGGCCTTTCATCTGAAAGAAACCAGAGGGGAGATTGAGAAAAAGAGAGAGAGAAAATAGTGTATCACAATCTTGCACCTTCTGGTCTACTGAACCCATGGTTGCCCTCAGGGTATGATCAAAAAATTCAAGATGGCGGTCACAAAGGTATTGAAGCTATGCCTACTTTTTTTATGTGCATCAATTCACATAAAAAATCCAGCAGTGATTAGACTGCACAGTTGTGGACATCATCTTTTAAACTATAATCTGCAGATGTTCCTGGAAGAATCCATTATATCTCCTTAATAGCCATCAGTTTAGGACAGACCTCCCCAGGACCACATATACCACTCCCCATCACATGGTTACACTTTGGGCGCTTAGCAACCAGCCTGCATTCATAGCCAACTGCAGTATCCTACAATCACGTGGCCATGTTTTATAACTTTTTTTGGCTAAAAACCAGCATTTCTTTCTCATTTTCACAAAGCTGGTCCAGAGTAAACAATTTGCTTGCTTAATGACTGGCACAAAAAGGGTCATAAAATCAACCCATTCACTTGGGTGACCCCTTTACCACTGCCATGACTTATAATGGACAGGTTCCATTATGACTCTATGTTGAGGACTGCTTGTATATTTTGTATATTTTGGGAAATTTTTTAGCTGTTACTACCGGTGGATAACCTGTGACCTGTTGGGTGATTGTTTCAAATATATTTCATTATCTTAAAACAAAACAAAACAGAATGACTATAGGCAATCAATAAGTACCGAGAGCGACTTTTGACTTCCTGCCATCATCCCCATTGATTTTCCTAGTATGAACAGCAGGAAATATTGGAAATAATGAACACAATACAGCAGTTGGCCATGGCAGTGTGGTGGCATGACAGCTTTGAAGTAGCCACAACTTTGCCCAATGTCAGTCACAGGGGAGTCATGGCTTCTGGATTTTGGACATATTCTTTAAGTTAGTTCTATGTGAGGTGCCTTGATTCAAAAATTGTTCCCTTATAATGCACTGTTTTATAAGGGACGCAGTGGCTCAGGGGCTAGGACGTTGAGCTTGTCGATCGAAAGGTCGGCGGTTTGAATCCCTAGTGCTGCCGTGTAACAGGGTGAGCTCCCGTTACTTGTCCCAGCTTCTGCCAACCTAGCAGTTTCGAAAGCACGTAAAAATACAAGTAGAAAAAATAGGGACCACCTTTGGTGGGAAGGTAACAGCGTTCCATGCGCCTTTGGCGTTGAGTCATGCCGGCCACATGACCATGGAGACGTCTTCGGACAGCGCTGGCTCTTTGGCTTTGAAACGGAGATGAGCACTGCCCCCTAGAGTCGGCAATGACTAGCACGTATGTGCGAGGGGAACCTTTACCTTTATCTTTAATGCACTGTTTTGCCCGATCAAAGGTTAGAAACAATCAAAAAGACACGGGGGTTTTAGTAGGATATAAATTAAAAAAAAAACATTTAACAGGAAAAGAATTAGCAATCAGACTGCCACTTCTCAATTTACCCAGATTTGGATAATCTGGGGGTTGTAAAAAATGAGAGTTGGATCCATGGTATGCCCCCACACCTCCCCTCAGACCCAGCCTCTCAGCACTTGCACTTTAAATAGCACCTGTACGAACTTACTTGATACAGAGATCTGCACTGACACCATACAGCTTTCAGACTTAGTCAGAAACCTGTAAAGCCCGCTGGAGTTGTGGCTGGCATTTTTTAGTTCAACTTTGTTTCCTTCTGTGGAAAAATTGTCTCTTAAATGAGAAAGAAGTGGTCGGGACTCTTTGTCAAAAAAATAGTACCCATCTTGCCACATGGATGCTATATTGTTCCAGATACACAAATATTCAGCAGCTTCAGAAGCACAGAGGGGAAATTTCACCGATTCTCCTTCCTCCACAAATATGTTCCTGTGAGGACAGTCATCATCCTCTGTTAAGAGAAGAAGAAATTCATAGTTACCTACCATCTCAAAGATGCAAGTCTGTCTGGGCCAAAATTATACCGCTGTTGGCCCCGAAACTGCAGTGCCTATATTAATTTGTCAAAAAGCAATGAATTAATATTTGAGAAAAATAACTCAGAAGGGATGGATCAATAGGATTCTGTATAAGAGGTGGCATATAATAAAAGTAACAGTTCTGTATGGCAGAAACGCAACATAAGAGACTATAAACATCCCATTTTCTGGGATAAGAAAGAAAATAAAATAATAAATGAGATATGGGGGGAAAGGTATAAAAATGAAAGAAGACCACTAAGAAATGTTGTTTAAAAATAGGAGATATTTATATGTTGTATGTTGTGTGTTTGTCAGATGATGTATCACAATAAAACAATTAAAAAATTTTTTAAAAAGAGACTATAAATAAATAAAACTGCAGGTGGTTTCAGAACTAGAATGTGGTGTCCAGACCCCTCCAAAAGGAATTATCCCAATGCAATTTTGAGTTTGATAAAAGAAGCATTGATTAAACATTGATCAGGAGAATGATTATAAAGATAGAGGTAGAGGTAGGAAGATGCAATTGAGGGTACAGATAGGATACACATATAGATAAATTCCAGGCTAATTTAAATTTTGATACAATGGTACCTGGACATTGGTTTTAAAAATTAAAAATTAAGTGGCACTCACCTCTGATGCTTTATACCAGGAGTCTACAATCTTAATAATTTTAAGCCTCGTTGACTTCAACTTCCAGAGTTCCTCAGCCAGCTTTGCTGGCTGAGGAACTCTGGGAATTGAAGTCTACAAACCTTAAAGTTACTAAGGTTGGAGACCCCTGCTTTATACTATTGAATGGGAAGAAAGAAGAGAAGAAATATATCAGATTTTCTGCTGCTTTCAGCCTTGTCTCACAGGAAAGAATCTTGAATATAATGCAGGGGTGAAATGCTACCGGTTTGCTCCGGTTCAGGTAAAACGGTAGCAGCGGCAGCACAAGGCTCTGCTCACCCGCCTGGACATCATTACTTCCTGGTTTTAACCAGGAAGTAACCTGTTTTTGACCCTCTGCGCATGTGCAGAAGGCTTTGCACATGGGCAAAGGGTCCAGAATCAGATGTGAAGGTGGCGCGTGAAGGTGCGCACTTCTGAATCAGTAGAGAAGGTAAGTAGATTTCATCCCTGATATAATCTATATAGTTTAAGGATAGGAGAAATCAACTAATTGCAGGTGGTCCTTGACTTACAACCATTCATTTAGTAACTGAAGCTACAAATCCCCACCCCCAAATGACTTATGATCAATCCTCGCACTTATAACCATTGCAGCATCCACACAGTCATCAAAATTTATATGCTCGGCAACTAACAGGCATTTACAATGGTTGCAGTGTCCTGGGGTCGTGTGATTACCATTTGCGACTTTCCCAGCTGCCTTCCCAAAAAATGAAGTCAATGTGGGAAGCTGGATTAATTTAATGACTGCATGATTTGTTGTAAAATCGGGTGCGATTCATTTAACAACCGCCTTGGTTAGCAAGGGCGATTCTGGTCCTTACCTTGGTCATAGCTTGAGGATTACCTGTAAGTTAGCAATTTTCTACAAGAGGGCTATCACCTTAATTTTTCTGACACTTCCTATGACTCCCCAGTGTATACTGTTATGAACTTTATATTCCTGTATCTTTTAGTCTCTTATTTTTTTTTTGGAATAATATTCCTTTAAGAATATTACTGTTGTATTATTCACTTTCCAATAAAATCGTTTCTGCACAGTGGTGGCTTGTAGTGTGCTTGCTTACTCTACATGAAACAGGAATGGCTGTCTTCACCCTCTTTTTCTTACACATGAGATTTGGGCCAAGTTGTGTCTTACTCCTCTGGAATACACACACCTCCCTTCTAGGAGTCCACTTAACCACTACATTACATTACACTTTTTAAAGAGAAGTAGCTAGATTCAAGTCTTGGCATCTCAGCTAGAAAGATCCTTAGAAAAAGTCACAATAACAACGCCAAGATAATTTGTACATTAGTGATGGAAATTGGAAACAAATACCCACTTGTTTGGTTGTCACAGGCAAGTGAATTGGAAACAATAATTGCAAAGATCCAGAGGAAATAAAAAATCCATCCATTTCCTTTCCTGAGTAGCAGTGCAGGTAGTGCAAAATTCCTGGGAGTATCTGAAACAAGTTGATTCACAAAAATCAGTTTTTCAAAACAGGAATGGTAGCTATTTTTAACCCATCAGGGTGGATATGATGTTCTTAGGCCAAGCTGGCTGATTCTTACCTTAAAACTAGCTGGTCTACAGTAGCACAGGGAGAGGCAGATGTGCAGAATAAATAAATATTAAATCCAGCTGTTGTAATGAAATAGAACTCACACGATGTTTAAAGCATACAGTTCCCTTTAAGCTGGAGATGGTTTATTTGCTAAATATTTTAAAAAATCAGAAATTAAGGAATTTAGCCAATCTACTGCAAAAACTCAGAGCTATATAATACTAAAACTCTCCTGTCTATTTGTAACTTCAGTTAACAGTGCCTTGTAACATAGAGCAAGAAATGTTGAAACAAGATACAATTTAGAACTAAGGAGAAATTTCCTGACAGTTAGAACAATTAATCAGTGGAACAACTTGCCTGCAGAAGTTGTGAATGCTCCAACACTGGAAATTTTGAAGAAAATGTTGGATAACCATTTGTCTGAAATGGTGTAGGGTTTCCTGCCTGGGCAGGGGGTTGGACTAGAAGACCTCCAAAGTCCCTTCCAACTCTGTTGTTGTTGTTGTTGTTGTTGTTGTTGTTGTTGTTGTTATTATAAATGGGCTAACTTAAAGAATGTGTCCAATACTTGGTTTGAAATTTGGCAAAGTTGTGGCTGCTTCCAGGCTATTACACAATCACCCTGACGTGATGGGCTATCAACAATGATCATCATTTCCATTAAGCTCTGCCAGTTTCCCATAAGGAAAGTCAAAGGGGAATTTGACAGAAAATCAGAAATCTTTCCCGTTCTCACTGCTTTTCTGCCTACCTGTGGTCATTCTGTTTAACTCTCAAGTTTAATTAATATTGGTAAAAGAAGACCCACCATGGATCATAAGTTGTTTAATTTACCAATAAATTCAGTTGCTTTCTTGCCCATCCTGGTATATTTAGATTAAGATTAGTTTATTTAGATTTTTTTTTTCAAAATCTCACCTTTATTATTTTTATAAATAACTTGAGGCAGTGAACTCACCTAAAATTCTTTACCCCTCCTGTTTTCACCATAATAACAAATCAGTGAGTTAGGTTGGGCTGAGACAGAGGGACTGGGGCAAATTCACCCAGTGGGCTTAAATGCCTAAAGTGAGATTAGAATTCACAGTCTTCCAACTTCTGGCCTGGTGCCTTCACCACTAAACCAAATTGGTTTCTATGAGAAAGAGAACCCTTTGGGTTGCCTATTTAATGTTATTTCCATTTAATAAAAATGTAATTAAAGAAATCTTGCATGATTACAGAGAAAAGAACAATCACAATCTTCTCTATTATTTTCATTTTAATGAATGAAACTTGCTGTAATTTCAAAACTTTTGTGGACACAAAGTAAAATAAAATTCCAGGAATGAATTTAGATCTTTCCCATTGATATCAATGAAAGAAAGCCCCTGGTCTTTTCTCTATTTGCAACAATTAGGGCATTAATATTGATTTTAAAATAAAACTCCCTTTTTACAACCCTGTAATCCCTTAATTTTTGGTAGTGTTGAGGTATTCACAACATATTTATTTATTTATTTATTTTTGTGACCAAGGAGAGAAATATCTGCTGTTACGTAGAATCAAACTCTCAACCTTCTGAGTGGAAGGCAAGGTTCTTCACCACTAGGCCAACACACCACTAAGAAGTTATTCTAAAATATGTCAGAAAAAGGTCTTGAGAGCGTGTTTGAAATGCTAGATTTCTTCAAAAAGCAAAAAGCAAGGCTCATATTTGTGAGTTGAATTCAAATTTTGTTGAATGAAATAAAATTGGGTGAGTTGGTTAAGTCATAATCGACAGTTTTCAAACCACACTGGCTGGTTTCCACAGATCTTGCTAACCAAAGTCTTACAAAACATATGTTGCTGAGTACAGAACAATTTCCATATTGATAAAGATCTAAGAAATATTTAGAAATTCAAGAAATAGCCAGAATTTAAGAAATGGAGTGTTAGAAATCACTGAACAGAAAAAAAAAACCAATGTCAAATCTGAAGTAAGAATTCAAAGATTAGTTTCTTTCTAGAAAGCAAAAATGTTTTGGTTTCATTAGTGATATTAAACGGGGCATTCACTCAGAGCTACAGGGAGGAACTAGATAAATGGAAGAAGGAACTTCACGGCATGTCTACTTGCCTACATTTTTTTCTTCTCCATCAAGAAATTTTGCCGAAACTCCTACCTCTTGAAGCTCAATTTGGTACGATATGATAAGCAAACCTTTCAGTTTCCTCTTCTCCTGAATCAGAAAACCAAAATAACTATAAAGACTTTTTCCGTTCCTCACCTCTTTGAAATGATTCCATGGTTCTGTGTGATCTCCTGCACTAACTTCCAACTAAGTGCAGATGCTTCTACAGTCTGAAACAAATTGTCCTCCAAATGGAGACAACCTCTCTTTATATAGGACATGACATCACCGGAAAAAAAACACCTCTTGCGTTGTTCAAGAAATAAAGGGAAACCATTTGAGGAGATGGTGTGAGACAGTTTCCAATGTTCAATCTTCTCTTCACATCTTTCCCACAACGGTGTTGCAATCTGTGCGCTTCGTTTGTCACAGGAAATCCCCATAACCAGTCATGCCCCTATAAGTTAAATCTTTTGAGGCTTGGAAGCTAAAAGAGGCCAAATCTGATATTTGGATGAAGATCACTGGGGCATCCAGACTGGACTGCACCGTTTCAGGAAGGGGCAGTGCATTATTGCTGCCAAGACAGCCACTGGCCAAATACAATGGAGAGTTGTCATCCTGGCTTTGCTCTCTCCATTTTGGGTTTTAGGCTGGTACGAGGATCTTCTGCTTTATATGGTGGATGTGGCCGAATCGGTTCTCTAGCTGAGCCTTGACCTGAACCCCAACTTCAGCCTTTGCTGCCAGGACTATCTGCCGAAGATGATTTCATCCTGAAATTAAATCTCAACTGTAGTTAAACTTCTTTAGAACAATTAATCAGTGGAACAACTTGCCTCCAGAAGTTGTGGGTGCTCCAACACTGCAAGTTTTCAAAAAGAGATTGGACAAACATTTGTCTGAAATTGTATAAGGTTTCCTCCTGCTTGAGCAGAGGTTGGACTAGAAGACCTCTAAGGTCCCTTCCAACTCTGCTATAATTTGACATGCTTCTCCCTAACCTCCCCTCCAGCCCACAGTTCATTTCCTCCAGTTATGGTTTTCAGTGTTCTCTGATGTAAAAAGCAGCTTATTTAACAACCACACAGCTGGGAATGAAACGGAGTCCATAAGAAAAGAAATATTTTGCCACCTGCTTCCTGCACGTGGTTGCTGCAGGATTTTGCAGGAGGACGTCCCAGCCAAAAATGGGCCATGGGGGGGGGCAGCCTTCCAGCTGATCAGCACAGACGATCCAAAACAATTGAAATGTTTTTAATTCTATTTATAAAATTATTTTTTATGTTGGCTGTAAACCGCCCCGAGTCCTTTGGGAGAAGGGCGGTATAGAAATCAAATAAATTCTAATTCTAATTCTAATGCGCTGCCTCCCAGATGGTCAATGTGGCTGCCAGTCACGCCCCTGCAGCCTCCCCACTCTGAATGAAAACCCCGGTGGGCAGGGAGGGATGGGGCGGGGCCAGTCAGTGGTGGGATCAACCGGTTCACCAAACTACGCAAAAATTAAGAACTGGTTTGGCTGAATTAGTGCGAACCGGCTGGATCCTACCACTGGTTACACCCAGAGGTTGACAGATGTGGGTAGATTTCAATTTTGGCAAACTTGTGCCTTTTGCATTTGTTAAGTAAACTTACTGATGGTACTGGCTTATTCTTAATCATTCCTGATTTTGGCATCCAACCATTCCAGAGATGGTTTACTTGGTTGTTCTCTGTGTCTTAATCCCCCAGCAACCCTGTGATGGGCAGCGATGGCCTCAATTTCCTTCCACAAAGACTGAATAACCTAGAGGGTCCAGTGCTTTATTTTGCTGAAAGTCTTTAAACAATGTTTGAACCACCATTGTTACGAGATGCCCTAAGTACAATGTTTCTCAGCCTTAGCCCCTTTAAGATATGTGGACTTCAACACCAGAATACCTCAGCCAGCATGGTGGCTGAAGAATTCTAGGATTTCCAGTACCAATGAAACTGGTGGCCTATTACATCTACATCACCTTTTTGTGCTGGTTGCACACCATTAAAAACATAAGTTGAATATTTTTGTTTCTTTCTTTTTAATGAGGAACCAGGCCTGATCTCTCTTAAATCCAGAAGATATTGCAGATTTGGCTTCTGAGTGTCCCCTTCTGAGATCTTCAAATTTACTCTCCCATTGAAAAATGGTAAACTTCAGTCAGGAAAAACTTCTCTGGCTGAATTATCAAAAGTATATTCTGGCAATGGGACGTAGTGGCTTAGTGGGTAAGACGCTGAGCTTGTCGATCGAAAGGTCGGCAGTTCAGCGGTTCGAATCCCTAGTGCCATGTGACAGGGTGAGCTCCCGTTACTTGCTCCAGCTTCTGCCAACCTAGCAGTTCGAAAGCACATACAAAATGCGAGTAGAAAAATAGGGACCACCTTTGGTGGGAAGGTAACAGTGTTCCGTGCACCTTTGGCATTGAGTCATGCCGGCCACATGACCATGGAGACATGAGAGCACTGGCTCTTTGGCTTTGAACGACTAGCACGTATGTGCGAGGGGAACCTTTACCCTTATATTCTGGCATCTTTATTCATTGATACTGATCACTCCCTACAGATCCCCCACCCCAGGGATTGGACGTGATGAATTACAATGTCAATGTCAATTTATAAAGATATAAAATTGACCCTGCAAATCTCCATGTGATTAGTCTCCTAAATTGTACACCAGCATCTTGATTGGAAGTTAATCAGTTGCTGATTAACTTCCAATCAATGATTATGATCATTGACTATGTAATGCCCATCATGCAAAATGGGTTCAGAGTAGGATGATTAATACCTGATCAATATATTATTTGTACCTCCTATTTGATAATGACTCTTGGTGCCCCTTCTCAAATATTCTTTATCTTACTTTGATTGATGTAGTAGGCTATTTCCATACTAAAGATTTATAGGACTTTCATGGCATCACCCAACCAGATCTGGTAATAGAAAAGCTGCCCTCATTTATGTTGCTTCATGATGATTGGCTAGGTTTAGAACAGAGCTCCTCTACCTTACCAACTTTAAGATGGGTGGACTTCAACTCCCAGAATTCCCCAGCTAGCCATTGCTCTAGAAGATGTTGCTGGATGGCGAAAGATGCAGAATTCAAACTCAATTGCACTGCCTACAAAACTGTTGGAGAACTTTAAAAGGCCATTTTTGTCCGGTCCTACCTAAGCAGGATCTATTTGTGGAAGACAGTTAGCATGATAATGAGGGGTAGAACATTTACATTGCTGATTGAAACATTGGAAAAAGATTATTCTAATTGTAATTTTATATTTAGAGGAGATCAATATTTAGAGGAGATGTAATTTTATATCCTAGAGGAGATCAACCCTGTTATGTATTTAAACTTTAGGAGGGAAGTTTGGGCGGGAACAAGCACGTTGCTGATTGGCTGATGCCTCAGCCAAAATAGTATTTAAAGAGGGGTTTTTGCTGTTGGTCTTTTGCTGGGTCACAATAAACTAAAGAGCTGTTGTCACTCGTGTGGTCTCCTGCCTCGTTATTGCCCAAACTTAACAAACCCTGACTGCTCTTTAGAAGGCCATATCCTGAAGATGAAACTCAAATACTTTGGCCACCTAATGAGAAGGAAGGGCTCCCTGGAGAAGAGCCTAATGCTGGGAAAGATGGAGGGCAAAAGAAGAACGGGACGACAGAGAACGAGGTGGCTGGATGGAGTCCCTGAAGCAGTAGGCGTGAGCTTAAATGGACTCCAGGGGATGGTAGAAGATAGGAAGGCCTGGAGGAACATTGTCCATGGGGTCATGATGGGTCGGACATGACTTCGCAACTAACAACAACAAAATTTTATAAGCAGAATGCAAAAGGAAGAAAGCACTTGGGTTAGATGAGTGGTAGGTTTTACTTACTTTTATTACCAGTTCGCTGTGCACACGCAACCTCTGATTAGCAAGACCATCTTTTTTACATCGTGGCAACCAAAACTGAATGCAATATTCCAAGTGTGGCCTTACCAAGGCATTATAAAGTAGTATTAACACTTCATGTGATCTTGATTCTATCCCTCTGTTTATGCAGCCCAGAACTGTGTTGGCTTTTTTGGCAGCTGCTGCACACTGCTGGCTCATATCTAAATGGTTGTCCACTAGGACTCCAAGATCCCTCTCACAGTTACTACTATTGAGCAAGGTACCACATATATGGTACCTGTGCATTTTCATCCAGCATGGTGATTTGTGATTCATCGAGTGCTCCTGGCTGTAGATGCTCTAGAATAGGGCTCTCCAACCTTGGCAACTTTAAGACTTGTGGACTTCAACTCCCAGAGTTCCTCAGCCAGCTTTGCTGGCGGAGGAATTCTGGGATTTGAAGTCCACAAGTCTTAAAGTTGCCAAGGTTGGAGACCCCTGCTATAGAAGACTGGTCTAGGTCATCTTGTAAAAGTTGCTAATCAGAGGTTGCTAACTGTATTTTGCGAATTTGGCCTACAGAAAAGGGCAGTTACTTTGAAGCAAATAACTTCTAAAGTAATGGGTGCCTTTTAAGAACACAATATAGACCAGGGCTCTCCAACCTTGGCAACTTTTTAGACTTGTGGACTTCAACTCCCAGAGTTCCTCAGCAGCTTTGTTTTGGCCAGGGCTCTGTGTTGTCATATGATTAGCTGAAGCTTGCATTTTGAAAAACGTGGATACTGTAATCTAATTTGCAATGATTCGCTTATCTTCATCAATATAGTTTATTTTATTATTTTATTTTTATTTTTATCATATTTTTATACCGCCCTTCTCCAAAGACTCAGGGCGGTGTACAGCAGAAATAAAATATAAATGTCAAAAAATTTAAAATACAATATATAGTAAAAATCTGATTCAATAAACCGAGAAATTTAAAATTAATAAATAAAAATTATAAAATAGATTAATCCCCTTAAAAACCCCACTAAAACCCTCGATTAAAATTTATCATTAGGCCAGCCCTGCTTGGTGAAAGAAGAAAGTTTTGAGCTCGCGCTTAAAGGTCCGAAGATCAGGGAGAAGACGTAGCCCCACGGGTAGTTCATTCCACAGGGCCGGAGCTCCCACAGAGAACGCTCTCCCTCTGGGGGTTGCCAGCTGACATTGTCTGGCTGACGGCACCCTGAGGAGGCCCTCTCTGTGGGAGCGCACAGGTCGATGGGAGGTTACTGACAGGCGGTCCCGTAAATATCCCGATCCCATGCCATGGAGCGCTTTAAAGGTAATGACCAAAACCTTGAATCGCACCCGAAAGACCACCGGCAACCAATGCAGCCTGCGCAGGAGAGGTGTTACATGGGAACTACGAGACGCTCCCTCAATCCCCCGCGTGGCCGCATTCTGTAGCAGTTGGAGCCTCCTGGTGCTCTTCAAGGGGAGCCCCTTGTAGAGAGCATTGCAGTAATCCAGATGGGAAGTAACAAGGGCATGAGTGACTAGTTCAAGATCAGAGCTCAGAATCTGGGCAAAGTCTCTTGATAACCATCTTCTCTAGTCCCATTAAGCTTTTGAAAGACTTCGAAACTTCCTTATCGTAGGTCTACAGGGGATTCACAGCAGATGTCTGTTGTATGCAGCAAAAAAAGCAGCAGATACTGAATTAAAGGAAACGGCAGAAAGAATTTCACTCATCTTTTACTGGCACTGCTCAAGAAGCAGCAACCAACAGCTCTAGAGGCACGTTGGTGTCTTATCATTCAAAATATCAGATTATGTTCACCGAACCGCAGTGGTTGGAGACTCTCTTGTGACTGAGAAATGAGAAATGCAAAAAAAAAAAAAAAGTGATTTTTTGTTTTGTTTCATGTGGTCTTAAATCAACGTCTAAGAAAATAGTTTGTTTCTTCACAGCTTTTAGCCAGTTTCACATTGAATTTTAATTGCAGTTTTCTAAGAAGTAGAGAAATTATTTATAGGACATGAGTTTTTCAGGATTGATATACCAGCTGGCTAAATCACTACAGTCTTCCCCTCCTGGTTTGCGTTTGTTTAAAAGTTGATTAGTTTCTGGCAGTAATTGAAAAAAGACAATACAAATGTTGTTTTTTTTAAAAAATAGTTTATGAGAATTATCCATTAATTATCTGGTACTACTGATATTCACAGCTGACCATTCCTGGTTACAATCTTTCTCTACCTTAGCTACTTTAAGATATGTGGACTTAAGCTTCCAGAATTCAAACAGCCAGTAGGATGACTGGAGAATTCTGGGAGCTGAAGTCCATACATTGTAAAGTTCCTGAGATTGGGACACACTGAGCTAGAAAGTTGAAAGCCTGAGGGGAAAGCAAGAATTATTTTGGGAGGGAGAGAGGCAGGAACCCTTGGTTTGTCCCCATTTTTTCCAGTAATTTCTGGGTTTTTTTGCTTTTGGTTTTCTGATCAATGGGAAAAAACATCAAATATGTGAATGAGGAAAAATCTTCTGAACTTTTCTTTTTTATATATAATATTTTGAAAAATTAGGATACAAAAGAAACAGCTGGTTCTGTCTGAAAGAATAAAGAAGAAATGTGTTTCTACACAGGCCAACCTTGGATTTCAGAAATTCATAAACTTGACAGCGATTGAAATAAAATCTTAGAAGTTAAAAACCAATACACAAACAAATAATAGATACAAAGTCAAGGTAAACCACTCCAAACTTGATTGCAGAAAATATGACTTCAGTAACAGAGTGGTCAATGCCTGGAATGCACTACCTGACTCTGTAGTTTCTTCCCCAAACCCCCATAACTTTAACCTTAGACTGTCTACTGTTGACTTCACCCCATTCCTAAGAGGTCTGTAAGGAGCGTGCATAAGTGCACCTGTGTGCCTACCGTTCCTGTCCTAATATTCCTTTTTACTTACTCTTTTCATGTATCCAAATTACGTTTATACTTTTACCTGTTATCTTATATATGATTGACAAAAATAAATAAATAAAGTGTTTCAGATTCAGAAAATAAAACTTAGTACACAATGTGTCATGTGACAAAATGAAAATGAGTTATTTCTTCATCCTGTTTCTTTTTCCTGAAAATTAGTGCTTTCTATTTCTGGTCAGAATATGTAACTTCCTTTCTTATAAAGTCAATGAATTCCTCCGCAGAAGGTCGAGACAGACTGCACTTGAGTCACCAGAATGCCAGAATGAGACTCGAAAAGAGGCATGGAAAATAACAGCTTTTATTTGTACAAAGAAGAGCTGGGTGAACGTATTCCATAGGCATACAGTAGAACCTCTGGTCACGACCATAATTCGTTCCATAACTTTGGTCGCAACCCAATTTGGTTCTGACCCAAACTTAATTTTGGAAATTTGGCGCTTACCAAAAAAAAAAAAAAAAAAGATGCGGAAGGGAAAATTGACCACCAAAAAAAAAAAAAAAGTGGTGAATTTTTTGATCGGAACCCGATTTGATCATGGTCAGAAGCGTTCATGACCAGAGGTCCTACTGTAGATACAAAAAGCATTGAAGGAAAAGAGCCACACCTAGGAAAATGTGTCTAGGATCTTATACACTCATTTAGCCAATCAGAGACAAAAATTAATTACCCAATGTGGGCAATGCCTTGCCCACGACCCCCTTAGCCATGGTGTATTCTGTGTCCATGCTTGCTCTGAGCATCCCTTGTAGCCTTGTGTGTTTCCTAGGCAGGCCCCTTCTCTGGTCCCATTTATCTATGGAGCGGGATGTTCCTGGGTAACTGTTTTGTTCTATCTCCAAGAATGTGCCTAGCTCTGAAGTGAAAAACAGAAGCGAGAAACTAGATAGCAAAGGATACAATTCTTTTACAGAATTAATTCCTAACAAGTAATTCCTAACCGTAGCAAAATAGTACAAGCAACTCTTAATAGAAGGAAATAGCAAAAGTTAGATTGATTCCAGAGGTGGTATTGAGCAGGTTCTGACCAGTTCTGGAGAACTGGTAGCAGAAATTTTGAGTAATTCAGAGAACCGGGAAATACCATCTCCGACTGGTCCCACCCCATCTGTTCTCTGCCTCCCAAGTCCCAGCTGATCAGGAGGGAATGGGGTTTTTGCAGTAACCTTCCCCTGGAGTGGGGAGGGAATGGAGATTTTATAGTATCCTTCCTCTGCCATGCCCATCAAGCCATGCCATGCCATGCCACGCCCACCAAGCCATGCCTAGAGAACTGGTAGTAAAAAAATGTGAATCCCACCAATGATTGATTCGTGTCACTATGTCCCTTCCTCTGCATCCGGTATAACCGTCTGACTTCTAAACAGGTGAAAGTGAAGAGACGCTGCATTCCTAAAGAAAGTTCTGGGTCTATAAGTTAAAAAAATCAATTTATATATTTTACCAGAAGAAACTATATTTACCCATTTTATACACTAAAGATGCACTAGAAGGAATCTGGGTATCAGTGGTGGGATGCTACCCGTTCACCCCGGATCGGGTGGGTTCCAGCTCGCCTGTCTGGAACCCATACCTCGTTTCGGACATTAATACAATTGAGCGTGTCCAGAAATATTTTATAAGAAGAGTTCTCCACTCCTCTGAATACAACAAAATACCTTATGCCACCAGATTTGAAATCCTGGGCTTAGAAAATTTAGAACTCCGCCGCCTTCTCTAATATTGCTGGCTGTACAGCTGACAATTTGTTCAGTTTTAGAATCTGTCTTGCTCCTGGAGGACAAATAATGTTAGGCTTTCTTTAGAAATGCTTGTTAGGCAGCCTAGAGAACCTGCTGATGAAAGCATGTGTAGATGGGAAAATATTAAGGTTAGGGCAGAGTTCTCCAACATTTTCGGTTGTGGATCGCTGTATGTGTGTGTAGAGGGGAACAATGTGTGCGGCAGGTTCACACACTCGTCTGCCACCTCCGTGGCCCAGTTCCAAAAGGCTCAAGGCCTGGTAGTGGGGCACGGCCCAGGAGTTGGGCACCTCTGGATTAGGGGAATGTAGCTGTTCCAAAAAATATTTCTGAGGCTAGCCTTTGTGTGAGCAGGATACAGGAAATCCCATGGCGATTAGAAAAACTGAGTTACTGGGTTCAGAAGCAGAAGTTGAAAGTGTGCTCTTTTATCTTTTCAGTTATTTCTCAACCTTGGCGACATTAACATTATTTCTCAACCTTGGCGACTTTAAGATGTGTGGACTGCAGCTCACAGAATTCTGGGAGTTGAAGTCCACACATCTTAAAAGTTGCTAAGACTGAGAAACATTACACATAGGTGTATTGAATCATACAGTGTTTAACACGTTCACTTTCTAAATTTAACTTCAGAAGCATTTTTGAAACTTTGGCAATAAGGTATTCATCTTTAGAACCCAATGCAGTGTCAAGTTCATTTTTAACCCGCTTCAAAAAACGCAAGATAAGAAAGACCTTTCTTTCAACTGTAGATATGGAAACCAGACGCAAACACACCCTTCTGAGTTCAAATGTTCTTTCCACTTGCTGTTAGGTTTACCATGAATAAAAAAATATGAATGATTGACGATTATTATACTCCTGTCTGTCATAGCTGCCATTTTGCAAGGCAAGCTTAGCTGACAGCCTGACAGTAGTAACGGGAGGGATGGAAGAGGATTGGAATGTAGGGAGGAGATGGGGCAGGGAATAGAAGGGAAACCAAGTCATGCCGGTTGAGGAACGAGGAGCACCTGCTAGCCAAGGTCAGCCATTGAAATACAGAGCAGAAAAGCCCATGAAACTGAAAGTCTGTTACCCAAACAAACACCTAACTGGACATTGTTGATAATGATGGGGGGAGGGAATGGCCAGGGAAAAGCTAATTGCATTGTTTGGGGGGAGGGAGGGAGGGGGGGAACTGCCAGAACCAGCCTCGCAACTTCTGTAACTATTTAAGCTCTAATAAATTATACCCTTGGTAAAATAATGGTCCAGGAGTGTTTTTTTTCTGCCAGGTGAATCAGTGAGATGGTTGACACTGTCTTTCAGAGGATTGGCTTTCAGGAAATGATACATGGTTGTGGCTACCAAAAAAAAAAAAAAAAAAGCTATTCATCTCGACTTGACTAAAGAAAGAAGGAAACCTTTTCTCACACCAGGAAATGATGTAAACCTGAAAAGCAAAGTCAGCTCCCAAGATGACAGGAAAAAAAATAAGGTTTATCAGCTCAAAAAAGTCTCAATCGGATCACAAAATAGAACAACTGTCACTTGCAAGCCGGGCAAGCTGGACCCAGCACACTATTTTGTAGCCTCAGACTTACAGATCTCCACAACTAAGGCATGTCTGTCAGTCATTTACATAATGGATTAATCCAGTCCCTCCCTCTGCTAGAGATAGAAACAAGTTCGTTTAAAATAAAAGAGGTAATGCAATAGAAGTCCATGGACTAAGCCTGGAAAAATGAGATATTCCATCTCCTCATTAGCCTTTGATTAATTTCTGGAATTTCCAAGAGCTGAAGTTAACTGAAGCAGAGGAACATTTAACTTCAGAAAATATCTCTTTCTAAACAAATAGCTGTCAAGTCCTTGGTGCTCTCTGAGCTTAGTTTATTTATTTATTTAATCAAATTTTTATACCGCCCTATCTCCCGAAGGACTCAGGGCGGTTCTTTGCTTGCAGATATTTCATTACCTAGCTGGGAGTAAAGAAGAGCAGGCAGACCTAGAGAGTGAAGTTAAGACCTCATCAACACAGCATGGTTACATTAAGTTCAGCCCCTCTTAATTCCATTGACCTTATCTGGTGCCAATTTACTATTGAACTTTAAGGTGAATATTTTTGTGAATAAATGTAAAGGTAAAGGTTCCCCTCGCACATATGTGCTAGTCATTCCTAACTCTAGGGGGTGGTACTCATCTCCGTTTCAAAGCCGAAGAGCCAGTGCTGTCCGAAGACGTCTCCGTGGTCATGTGGCCGGCATGACTAAATGCCAAAGGCACATGGAACCTTCCCACCAAAGGTGGTCCCTATTTTTCTACTTGCATTTTTTTTTGACATGCTTTCAAACTGCTAGGTTGGCAGAAGCTGGGACAAGTAACAGGAGCTCACCCCCATTACACGGCAGCACTAGGGATTCGAACCGCTAAACTGACGACCTTTCGATTGACAAGCTCAGTGTCTTAGCCCCTGAGCCACAGCATCCCAGTATTTTTGTGAACAGGCTTGAGCAATAAATCTTTTGAACTGCAAGTCCTGATTCTTTGGTAATGTTATCAATGTTAGGGAGTGTGGGGTTTGTTTCATGTTTATATACAGTGTGGTTTGCCCTTCCAGTTTTGAAGGGGGGGATGTGGTTTGCTGATTTCCTTCTAAATATTGTTGCAGGCATCTTGTTCCACCCACTCCTTACTGCAACAGGGAAGCTGTTATCAGCCAGATCTGTTGTTTCCAAGATTGATGGCTTGGCATCTCTTTGATTCTTCACTTGCTGATAAAGAATGAAAGGCTCCGTCTGAGGATTATATGGCCGTAGGATCTCACATCCATTTTATTTTATGATTCTGGGCTGGGTATGTGTGTGGGAGGGTCTGTCTTCAGATCATTGTATCCAACGATGTGCTTGAGTTTGCTGGCGGCCAGTAAAGCTTTTATGGAAGTTGGCGGCCCAGCCCCAAATCTATGTCTTTCATTTTGTCCCTTTCATGTTCAATTAAAAAAAATAAAATCTCAGTACCTTTCCACTCTCTTTATGAAGACACATGAATATTGCAGTGTTTTACTTTGCTGTTGAAGCAGCAAATAACATCCTTGACGATGAAAGCTTTATACTTTCAACAGCAGTCAGTAGTGTTCTATTATTAATTAGATTTATTACGATCACCCGGGATTAAAAGACTCGGGGGGGGGTCTTCAAACCTACAAGCAAAGAAATTGGAAACCCATTTTTCCTTTTCAAGCAACGGCCTTCCTTTCCAGAGAGCAAAATTCAAAAAAAATTCTGTAAAAAAGACACTTTTTAAAACCAGGCTGTGCTGTTATCTAGAGTTGGTAGGTGTTCATTGCCTTCAAAAAAACCAAAACCACAATGAATTCCTGTTCTGAAGAAATTGCAGCCTGAAAAAACTGATGTGAGGCATTTAGTTTATAAGAGATTGCACACTATGGAGAAAGAAACAATGGTCAGGCTTATTAGAATAATATGCTTCCCGTTTGCAAAAGAGCTTTTAAGGCTGACTTTTATTCTGATCAGTTAATAGCTAACGTGTTTTCTGAGGTACAGGAAATAGGAACGGCCATTCCGAAATGTGTGGTTTGAGCTGATGCAGCAAATAATGTCTCATTCCTCAGAACTGAAGTATTTCAGCAACTGAGATAGAAGAACTCTTTAGAATCTCCATGATTGAAGAAGAAAGCACCTGCTTTAAGATGGCTGCTATAACCTGACCAATGCAGGGCTGGACTTCTAAATCCAATACAGACTACGACAGATGTAGCATAGGTAGTTGTTCTGTTTCCCTCCCCCAATACTCCCAACAAAGAGTCAGTCAAAGGCCTTTTTTTCTAGTTTATTTACATAGATAAATGTTCTGGCCACATCTACCCACACACCTGCCAAGTCTCTGGAGATAACTAGGAAATTATAGATAAGGCCGGAGTTACTTACTAAGATATTCTTCCCTCCATTGAAACAGTTTGCCCGCGCAAATTCACTGCTTTGTCCAAGACAAAAAACCAGGAATCCCGCCTCCTGCTTTTATAACCTCTGTGGGTGTCACTGCGTGACTCATCATTCTTTGACTTTGTCCCAACGCCTCCTCTGCTGCGCGCACCGGTCACGTCTGCGCAGTCTTGCATCAAGCCAAAATTGTTCTTGGGGCATTGCCAAATCAGAAGAAGGCCCGGGGGAATCAGGCCTTGCCGGCCCCTCCTCCTCCCTTTGGGTGGGTGCCAGGGAGGGAGAGGGCCCAGGAGAAGCAGGCCTTGCCAGGTCTTCTTCCTCACTTTCTGAATCATCCGAGTCCAGGAGTCCGCATCCAGGAACCTGAGTCACAACAGGTAGTCCTCAACTTACAACAGTTCATTTAGTGACCATTCAAAGTTACAACGGCACTGAAAGTGACTTATGACCATTTTTCACACTTATGACGATTGCAGCATCCCCATGGTCACGTGATCAAAATTCAGATGCTTGGCAACTGGTTCGTATTTATGACGGTTGCAGTGTCCTGGGATCATGTGATCGGCTTTTGCAAACGTCTGACAAGCAAAGCCAATGGGGAAGGCAGATTCACTTACCAACCGTCCTATTAACTGAACAACTGCAAAGATTCACTTAATAGCTGCGGCAAGAAAGTTCATAAAATGAGGCATAACTCAGTTAACAAATGCCTCACTTAGCAACAGAAATTTTGGGCTCAATTGTGGTCGTAAGTTGAGGACTTCCTCTACAACACGGTTAAACAGTTATAACACATTCCTTGTCTAGTGTTCTCCAGTTAAACCAGGACTGCAATTCTCAAAACATCCAATTACCAGAGTTTTTGTGCAAGTGTCCTGAGCAAATGTAGCTTCTTTTGGGGAGAAATCTCACCTATTGAATCTCCTGGCCTGTTAAACATACATAGAAAAAGAAAAATGAATGTTTAAATCATAGTTTCCTTTGTAAATTACAACAATGATTCTTAGCCTCACTTGCACTGTTGTCTGGAAACATACAACAGTAGAACTGTATGGTAGAGATTTTTCTCCTTTTAGAGTGGGAACATATAACCACAACTATACATTAGGCAGTGTAGATTAACACCATTTCCTCTAGTTATACGCAAGCACATTAAGGATGTCTCACTTGCACGTAGCCTTTCTATTCTGGGTTACAGTTGACCATGGATGCTGACCTAATCTACGAAAACATCAAGTCTTCCGAAGAAACCTCATCCAGAAGAAGAAGTGCAAAATTAGATGTTGTTCAACAGGCAGGTAAGTTCATTAATTTCAGGACAGCCTCTCGGACTGAGAAAGGCAACACATTTTTTTTTGAAAAGCATCCCTTTTCAGTCTTTTTATAGCAGTTTATTTCTAAGTGAAAATGGAAGCCCACACAATCATTAGCTGCTCCACTGATTAATCGTTCTCACTGACAGAAATTTTCTCCTTAGTTCTAGGTTGCTTCTCTCCTTGATTAGTTTCCATCCATTGCTTCTTGTTCTACCTTCAGGTGCTTTGGAGAATAGTTTGACTCCCTCTTCTTTGTGGCAACCCCAGAGATATTGGAACACTGCTATCATGTCTCCCTTAGTCCTTCTTTTCATCAAACTAGACATACCCAGTTCTTGCAACCGTTCTTCATATGTTTTAGCCTCCAGTCCTCTAATCATCTTTGTTGCTCTTCTCTGCAATTCTTTTTTTTATTGTAGCGACCAAAACTGGGTGCAGTATTCCAAGTATGGCCTTACCAAGGCATTATAAAGTGATACTTCAAGTGATCATGATTCTATCCATCTGTTAATGACTGCAATCCTAGGACTGCATTGGCTTTTTTAGCAACTACAGAACAGTACTGGCTCATGTTAAATGATTGTCCATTAGAAGTCCAAGATTTGTCTCATAGTTATTACTATTGAGCCAGGTACTACCTATTCTGTACCTATGCATTTGTTTTTTCTTGCCTAAATGTAGAACATTCTGTTACTTACCATTTAATTTCATTTTGTTAGATGGGGCCCTATGTTCAAATCTGTCAAGATCCTTCTGGATCTTGAGCCTTTCTTCTGGAGTGTTGCTATTCCTGCCAGCTTGATGTCATCTCCAAGTTTGATGAGATGCCCTTCTATGCTCTTATCTAAACCTTTCATGAAAATATTGAAGAGTACTGGGCCAAAGTCACAGCCTTGAGATACCACATTGCATGCTTCCCTTTGATGTAGATGCAGTTCTGTTAAGGACTATGCCTTAAGTGCAGTTGGTCAACCAGTTATGAACCCATTTGGTGGTGATGCTATCTAATGTACATTTTTCTAACTTATCAAGTAGTAGATTGTGGTCTATTTTATTAAATGCCTTGCTGAAGTCAAGTAAATTATACCCACCAGCATTTTGCTGGTCCACTAATTTTGTCACACTGTCAAAGTAAGATGTGACTGGCATGATTTGTTTTGACAAATCCACGTTGGCTTCTGGTTATAACTTTGCTTGCCTCTAGGTGTTCACATATTCATTGCCTGATTATCTTTTCCAGAATCTTCCCAGGAACTAAGGCTGGTAGGTCTGTAGTATCCTGGATCATTATGTTTCCTTCTTTGAAAATGGGAACCACATTAGCCCTTATCAAGTCATCTGGTAGTCCCTTGGGATCTGTTTGACCCAGAGGTAGTATTCAGCAGGTTCTGACCAGTTCTGGAGAACCCGTAGCAGAAATTTTGAGTAGTTCGAAGAACTAGTAAATAGCACCTCTGACTGGCCCGGCCCCCATCTATTCTCTACCTCCTGAGTCCCAGTTGATCGGGAGGAAATGGGGATTTTGCAGTAACCTTCCCCTGGAGTGGGGTGGGAATGGAGATTTTACAGTATCCTTCCCCTGCCATGCCCACCAAGCCATATGCACAGAATTGGTAGTAAAATATTTTGAAACCCACCACTGGACTTTGACCCCACTGAATTTAATATAAAGAAGTGAATGTTTTACTTGATAAAGGCTTGGAATATCACATGTGTCAAAACCTGCAAGGTCAAGGAGAACATGATGAGCTAAAAGAATCAATAACCTGGCTTTCTAATGCAACTTTCATTATTTAGTTTAGTAGAAGTATCAGGCAATCTGCACAATACATAAGATAAAAGCTCATATCCACCTGTGCTAGACTAACATTCCAAATGACTTTGCTTGAATTTTGCAGATCACCGAATTTATTTATTTATTTATTTATTTATTTATTTAGTCACACATTATATATAAGTATAAGCATGAAATAATTATACAATATATAAGCATATATATGAGTATGAGTATGTAATAACTATATTAATTGGATATAAGGAAAGGAATACGCCCTCATTGGCTTTGGATCATGCTGTGGCTTTCCTGCTCTGGGAATGTTCTTTTGGCTGTGATAGCAACAAGGGATTACGGTGAGTATTGTAGGAAGAGAGAGCATGATGAGGTTCTATAAGTAAGAACTTTTTACTTTCACACAATATTGTATATTAGTCATTTCTATAGCAAGAAATCTATCTAATCAGCAAAAACAAAATCAAAGTTTCAATTTTCTTCCCCATCACAAGCACAAAATCCGGAAGCGATTTCCAAATGGAAACAAAATTAACTGTATTCTCTTATTTGGATAAAGAAATCAATTTAATCTTCTGTGCTTTTCCTTGCTGTGGGAAATGGTACTTATTTCTCTTTGCTCATTAATTTTTATAGACTGTCATAATTTATATTAACAAAATTCATAAATAATCCAAAAGGGAAAAACGTTTTAAAAACAATTTTAAAATAGTAAACTTTTCTTTATAAACATTTCTAAAATCAATACGTTCTAATACAACTTTTTCTTTTAATATTTTACAAACTTTAAAAATTACTCAAGCACTATATATAAAGGGGAAAAAACCTTCATTTTCAAATCTGCTTTTTAAACCCAAAACTGCATTCAAATGTCTTTCTATTATTTATATGATACCAATAAAAATGCAATTAACTCCAATTACATAGCTCATTAAATTTAAGTAATTCTCTCCAATTTATCTTCATGGAATAAAATCTTTTTTTCTCAGGGATATCTATCAATTCCCTTTTTCTCAAAAAATTCTCAATCCTGTTAATAAAGTTCCAAAGTTGTTCTGTTAAAAGTTGTAGATTAATTTGGAACTCTTCCTCATAGAATAAAATCAACTTCTTCTCTGAAATATCTATCAGATCCCTTTTTCTCAAAGAATTCTAAAATTTGTTAGTATCTTATTTTTATTTTTATTTTTATTTATTTTATTTTGTCACAACAATATATGTAGGTATCATACAAAAAGATTATATAGTAAATAAAGACATATATGGGTAAATATAAGGAGGTATAAGCATATATATAGGAAGAAGAAAAGAAAAACAATAGGACAGGAATGGTAGGCACGTTTGTGCGCTTATGCACGCCCCTTACGGTCCTCTTAGGAATGGGGTGAGGTCAATAGTAGAAAGTTTTTGGATAAAACTTTTAGGATTATGGGAAGAGACCACAGAATCAGGTAAAGTATTCCAAGCACTGATGATTCTGTTACAGATGTCATATTTTCTGCAATCTAGATTAAAGCGGTTGACATTAAATTTAAATCTATTAGTTGCTCTAGTATTATTGCAATTAAAGCTGAAGTAGTCTTTAACTGGAAGGAAATTACAATAGATGATTCTGTGAGTTAAACTTAGGTCTTGTCGAAGGCGACGAAAAAGTCCATGAAGAAGTCCATGAAGAAAAAGTCCCAAACTTGTCCTCCTAAGAGTTGTGAATTTACAAGAGTAAAATTTACTTTACCTTTGTTTCAGTTATGCTGAGAGCAGGGGTGACATGCTACCAGTTCGAGCCGGTTCGCCTGAAAGGGTAGTAAAAAGTGTTACCATTTGCCCAAACCGGTAATACAAAAATCCTTTAAAAATTGCAACAATCAGCTGTTCCATTGTTGGAACTACCGTATATACTCGAGTATATACTCGAGTATAAGCCGAGTTTTTCAGCACGTTTTTTGTGCTGAAAAACGTCCCCTCGGCTTATACTCGGGTCTATACGGCTTATACTCGAGTTTTTGTTTTTTTTTAAGCCCCTCGGCTTATACTCGAGTATATACGGCTTATACTCGAGTTTTTTTTTTCTTCTTTTTTTCACATTTTACCGGACGGCGCGGGGAAGCCCTGCCGGTGCAGTGAGAGGCGGGCGGGGCCGCCAGCCTTCTCAGCTGAGGGAGGGAGGGTTTCCCCAACCGGTAGGTGCCTCATTTCCCACCCTCGGCTTATACTCGAGTCCCCAGTTTACCCCAGTTTTTGGGGTAAAATTGGGGACCTCGGCTTATACTCGGATCGGCTTATATTCGAGTATATACGGTACTTTTAAACTTTTTATTTAGCATTTTTTTTATCAGCTGTGAGACAATCAGCTGTGCCTGATTGTCTTGAGGTTCCTGCTTGTTGCAGGGGGCCATTTTGTGTGAAGTCCAGCTGCTTTTGCATTGTGTGTGAGTCAGTTGTGTAGCTTTTGTGTTATTTTTGTGTAAAGTGTGATAGTTCGTTTTTGAGCTCTTTGTGAGGTTCCTGCCAGTTTGACACCCTGTTTACAAAATGAGTAATTCTATGTAAAGAATTTTCAAGAGCTTCCTTAATAACAAACTTGAGCTCAGGTTTAAGGATTTTTGTAGTGCCTTCTAGTGGTCAAATTATATATATATATATATATTTTCTATTTCTGGCAATAAGAGTTCATGAAAATCAGGGAATTTCAGTCACCCACAACAAAGCAACTGAAGGCTACAGATGATTTTAAAACTAGTGAAATAGAACCACAACCTTCTATCCTCATGTTTCTCCTCCAAAATTAAGAAGAAAAGATACCCCACACTTTCTTATTTTAGCTTGCCTCCAGCAACGTTTTTTGTTTTTTGTTTTATTTCATTTTGTCACAACAGTATATACAATCATCAACATAAACAATAACCCATTATGAGAGAAAAAAGTATATATAAGTAAAAGTATAATACTATAATGAAGGGAACAATAGGACAGGAAGTCTTAAAAATGACGCAGAGCTTCAAAAAAGCTCTATTATCTAGTAAAGATAATAGTCTCATAAACTGATTAAGAAATGAAAGGCACGACTTATTGCACCTTTGAAAAATAAATTCCAAACAATCAAGTGGTTGCAGCAACAATATCTACATAATGTCCAAAACAGACAATCAACAAGCTAAAAGGGGAACAAAAAGACCAAAGCACCTCCCCACCAGCAATCAATAATACCAGTGGTGAAATCTGAACCGGTTTACTACCGGTTCGCTGGCTGCGCATGCAGGCTGCGTGTCAAATGCATGCAGTGAGCGCGCATGTGCAGTGTGCACCATGCACCAAATGTGAAATGTGCGCATGCAGTGCATACCAAAAGGAAGCATGGGGTAAGTAGAACAGCGCCCACCGTGGGGAGGTGATCAGCTGTGGCGTGCAATCTTTTTTTTTTACTTTTAAAAGCATTTTTTACAACCAATTCGGCCGAATAGGTTGTAAAAAAATGGTTTTAAAAGTAAAAAAAAAAGGCTCTGGCGATCGTGCGGCTCAGCTGTGATTGCCAGAGCCTTTTTTCTACCTTTTAAAAGCATTTTTTACAACTTATTCCTACCATTCAGGCGGGAAAGAAGTGGCAAGGGGGCAAGGGGGCAAATGGGGAAGCGGGCAACTGGGCGATTGGGTGGGCATGGGTGGTGGGGCGGGGGGGCAGGAATTTTTGCTACCGGTTCTCTGAACCAGCCACTACCATCGCTACCAAATCGGCCGATCCGGTCCAAACTGGGAGCATTTCACCCCTGAATAATACCCAATGAGCAGAGATTAACACTAAGAAAAGCAGACCAACCATCAAGAAGTAAACAATACCCCTAATCAAAGGACTGCCAAACAAATTAACAGTTAAGCAGCCCAACCACAGAATCACCAACACTGACAGGACAAGCCATTAGTATATAAATTGAATGGAAACCCAATTCTCTACTAGCATTGACATGTTAACCTAGCTTGGGAAATGAAACTTTTGCAAGAAAACGATCAAGCTCAGAGAGCACCAAGGACCTCTTAGGACAGCTTCTGAGGCCCAGGATTTTGTTTTTAAATAATAATTGCATTGATCTTGAAAGTAGAGATAAAGTGGAACAAAAAAGAAAGAAAGAAAGAAGTCTGAAATATCCTAAAGGAAAAACCTTAAATAATCTAGACTAACTGTTAACACTTGTAGGAATTTAGCACCCACCCCCCTCCTAGAAGAATGAAATATTCTAGGAAATATTTTAAAAAGCAGAATATTATACCTTCCTGGATGAGAAATGGAGAAACATATTTTAAAGACAAAGGAGCTCCCTGCAACTTCCTGACTCCCCCCCACCTTTGTCAATGGGCCATTAAAAGCCTCAGCTAAGCTCACTCATTCTCCCCACCTTTGTCAATGGGCAATTAAGGCTTCAACCAAGCTCACTCAATCCCCCCATGATTTGCAACACAATACAACTGAAACTCACCACATGGCAAGGCTCAAGCAAGCTTGAGACAGCCAGCAAGGCTAGCTAAGACCCCCACCCCCTGGGAGTCTGACAACCAATCAGGATACTCTTCCTGTGCCCCAGAAAGGTCAAAGCTCAGAAAAAGCATAAAGCCAAGGAGCACACAGGATCTCAGGCCCTTTTCTGTTCAGGAACTCAAGCCATGTGATCCTGACCACCATTAAACCATCTTTCCAAGCAGCCTCCATGTTTCCAGTGTCTTTGTCCCCACTTGGAACTGAACCCAGATGGATATTTCTTCCAACACACTGCTACTAGGAAATAAATGAAAAATTAACAAAAAAGGGGAAAAAAACAAACCAAAGGAGGAAAGAATAAAAAAGTAAGAATCAAACCTTTCTATTGAAATAAACCTGAGTTCATTTTATACCTGAACAGAATTCTGAGGTTTGTATGAGAAGGAAAGTTGGTCTGTTCCAATCCTGAAGCATGGGGCATATTTCTACTTAGGTAATCCCTGTTTAAGACTGCTTGTTTAGTGACCATCCACAATTATGACTGTGATGAAAATGTAACTTCATGACCAATTCTCACATTGGTCCAGAATACAATATCAGAGATATTGTACATTCTAATTATGTAACTCTAATTCTGGTTAATTCCTTCATAGGCCTGGGCTGCAGTTCTTCAATGGTGCTACACAGAAGCCCACAAAACTGTGAGGAAGTGACTGGAATTTCAAATACACATCGGTGCATTCACAATGAAAGTAAAACAAATGGCCAATTACAAGCATTCAGATCTTATCTAAGGCAGCATTTGTGTGATGCTTTTACAGGTATAGTCAAATTGTTGGCTCAAAGTTTCCTGTGACCCATTTTATAATTTCTCAGAAGTTACTGTAGGAAGCTAGCACCCACCCCTCTCCTAGAGGAATGAAATATTTTGGGAAATATTAAAAAGGCAGAATATATTTCCCTGCATGAGAAATTGAGAAACATGTTTTAAAGACAAAGCAGCTCCCACCTTCCTGCCTCCCCCCACCTTTGTCAATGGGCCAAAGGCAGAAGCCCAACCCCCCACACCTTTGTCAATGGACCATCATCTGCAACACAAAGGACCCATCTAGCAACAGAAACTCCCCACATGGCACCTGGGGAGATTACATCAGCCAGCAAGGCTAGCTACGACCTCTGACAGCAACCAATCAGGATACTCTTCCTGCGCCCCAGGAAGTTCAAAGTCAGAGAGGGTATAAAACCCAGGGACTCTCAGCATCTCTGCCCTTTTCTGCTCAGGAACTCAAACCATGTGATTTAATGGTGGTGATCCACCATTAAACCATCTTTCCAAGCAGTCTCCATGTTTCCAGTGTCCTTTTCCCCACTTAGAACTAAGCCCAGATGGACATTTCTTCCAACATTACTATCCCCTGATAGACCTGTCTTATCATTCATTCATTCATTCATTCATTCATTCATTCATTCATTCATTCATTCATTCATTCATTCTTGCATTTGTGGACTGCCCATTTCCCTCTAAGAGATATTCATCACCTAACTTCTTCTTTCCCTCCCTGAACTATAACAGCTCTTTGTGCATGTTCTGCCTGTTTCTCAAGACCACTTTCTATCTATGGCAGGAGTCTCCAACCTTGGCAACTTGAAGACTTGTGGACTCCAACTCCCAGAATTGGACCTGGTGATTGGAACTTGTCTAGAGTGGACAAGTGTTTTCTCACCATTTTCTTGCCTATTTTAATTTGGGTTCCTAATCTGTCTTTTACAGTTCTGCCTGTGCTATTTTGTTTTTTTGGGGGGTGAAGACAGATGTAGAAAGAAGTAATTAAGCAGCTCTGCTTTCTTCCTGCTGCCTGTCACTTCCTTGCCATCGTCTCCCATTAGTGGACCAATTGTTTCCTTTACTTTTCTCTTGCTTTTTATATGTTGAAAGAAACTTTTAAAATTATTTTTGACATTTGTTGCAAATCTTAGTTCATTCTGAGCCTTAGCTTTCCTAATTTCATTTTTGCAGATTCGGGCTATATGCTGGTATTCTGCCTTAGTTATGTGTCCTCTTTTCATTTTTTATACTTATCCTTTTTTGTCTTTCAGTTTATCAGAGAGTTCTTTGTACAGCCATGTTGGTTTCTTCTTGGATTTCTCATTTTTCTTTTTCAGCGCTATTGTCCTGGACTGGGTTTTTATAATAATGTTTTTATAGAGTTTCCCAAGCTTCTTGGTTATTTTCCCATTTAAGATTTTCATTCATGGACTCCTTCCCAAGCTCTCTCTAAGTTTGTTGAAATCAGCTCTTTTAAAGTCTAAGATATTGGTTTGACGATTTATTTATTTATTTATTATTTATTTATTATTTAGATTTTTATACCGCCCTTCTCCCAAAGGACTCAGGGCGGAGTACAGCCAGATTAAAACAGACTATGTTCTATTGCTTGTGTCAACATTATACTGAATTCTAATATGTCATGGTCACTCTCCCCCAAAGTTCCTGCAGCTTCAACCTTCTCTATTATTTCTTCTGTGTTCTTTGCCCCTTGACTTTCTTGCCAAGTTGCTCATAGTCTCTTGATATTGTTTTCAGGTTCTTTGTCATGTTCATTCCCACATAAAGGAGAAAAAAGGGATAGTAATCTGTGAGTTTGATTATTTTGGTTAAGTTCTCAACCATATCTTTGATTTTTGTTCCAGGGAGACAACATACCTTCCTAGATTGAATGTCTGGTCTACAGATGGCTGATTCTGTTCCCTTGTGAAATGAGTTTCCTATCACCAATACTCACCTTTTTTTCTTGGGCTACTTTTCTTCCTATGATAGGAACTCTCTTCTCTTTCTGCTTTCCTATATATAGCTGAACACTCTGACTTTCCAGAACATTTCTCTCCAACAACACCCTTGTAAAACCAACCCCCTCTCATTAAACTGAACAATGTGCTAAAATCCTATCAAATATTACTGCTTCTTCTTTAATTGCATTGCACATCAGCGTTATATTTTCCCCATAATAAGTCAGCTGCTTAGTATTTGATTATTTGAGTTGTGCGTACTCTATTACTGGAGAGTTTTTTAAAAAAAAAGATCGGACAACTATTTATCCTAGATTGGACTCTTGGGTGGAAGGTTGGACTAGACAACCTTCAAGGACCCTTCCAACTCTGTTACTCTGTGATTGACTGTATATCACTAGTCTCCAGTATTAACCATATTTTTCATATTTGGACATCTGGCATCTTACATGCATTTGCCTCTTACCAGAATGATTGTGCAAAGGGTAAAGCAAGCCATATAACCAACTGCCAGTGTTTTTTATCTCTTAACCACCTCTGTCTTCAAGCCAAGTCAGGAAATGGCAGTTAATCTTTTCCTTTACGGAGCAATATCGTTTCATTTGAGTTGGAGCAATCATTTTCATTCTCCCTGAGTGCCATGCAAAGCCTGGCCAGTGGTATCTTCCATGCGTTCTTCGTCTTGAGGCTGTACTAAACTGAAGACTCTTGGAGTAGCTGCAGGCAAGGTCAAAAAAGGGCAAGGGGTGGCCAATCCCACTGGCACAGTCATCGTGCTGATTTTCTTTCATTACAGGTTTCAGACACCCCTGGAAGACTCCAAACTGTTGTGCCTCGTCCTCCCTCCTCTCCTCAGCTGGGCCCCTCCCATCTTGTCCCGGGTCTGCTATCAGACTCTGAGTCTGATAATGAAGATGAACGGCCTGTCATGACTCCAGCCCCCGGCCCTGGCCCCATGCCCGGACAGGATGTCAGGAATGAACAAACAAACCTCACTCGTACAGCGTGTGTTCCTTTGGCTCAGCCATCAGAGGAAGTCAGCCACGGATTGGAATTACTCGGGCCTACTCCTTCTGACCCCTCCCTTTCTCAAACAGCAGAAAACAATTCAAAGTGGGAGAATCCTCGCTTCCGGAGATCTGAGAGGCGACGTCAGCAGAAGGAAGGGAGGGGCAGGCCTGGATAAATGCTGAGTCATGGAGCCACACCCCACAGCCTATATAAAGGACCTGCTTTTGGCATTCCTTCAGTCAAGCAAAGTCTCATCTAGTTTGCTGAAGTCACAACTTGGATTCCTGCCTGCCCTGAGAAATCTGAAAGGAATTTGGCAAAGCTGCAGAGGCTTCGTGGCCACGCTTGATACGGACTTCCTAGACCCGGTCATCGGAGGGGGAGGGGGACACGACACAAATTTTTCAGGAAACGGCCTCTTCGATCTTCATGCTAAACAATTTGAGGACCTGCTGCTGGGGATACTTACGTGATTTGCAATGAACCAACACGAAGGCTTCTGCCAACCTAGCAGTTTCGAAAGCACGTAAAAATGCAAGTAGAAATATAGGGACCACTTTTGATGGTGTTGGAAGAAATGTCCTTCTGGGTTCAGTTCCTAGTGGGGAAAAAGACACTGGAAACATGGAGACTGCTTGGAAAGATGGTTTAATGGTGGACAGGAATCACATGGCTTGAGTTCCTGAGTAGAAAAGGCGATCACATGCTTCAAGGTGTTGGGTGAAGAACCAGAGAGGAAAAGAAAAGCCAAAATGCTGAGTGCCTGAGTTTATACCCCCTGTTGGGCCCCACCTCTAAGTATTTCCTGTTCCTGTATAAGAAATGTATCCTGATTGGTTGTCAAACTCCCAGGGGGCGGGGGTCTTAGCTAACTTCGTAGGTTGTTTCTCAAGCTTGCTTGAGTCTTGCTATGTGGTGAGTTTCTGTTGCTAGATGGGTCCCATTGTGTTGCAGATGATGGCCCTGAGGAAGATGGGAGGGGGGGAATGAGTGAGCTTGGCTGTGGCCTTAATGGCCCATTGACAAAGGTGGTTGAGTTTCTGCCTCTGCTGCTGACAAAGGTGGAGGGAGGCAGGAAGTCGCTTTGTCTTTAAAACATGTTTCTCCATTTCTCATCCAGGGAAATATAATATTCTGCCTTTTTAATATTTCCTAAAATATTTCATTCTTCTAGGGGAGCGGTGAGTGCTGACTTCCTACAGTGGGAAGGTAACAGCGTTACATGTGCCTTTGGCGTCGCATGACCATGAAGTAGTCTTCAGACAGTGCTGGCTCTTTGGCTTTGTGATGGAGATGAGCACCGCCCCCTAGAGTCAGGAACAACTAGCACATATGTGCGAAGGGAACCTTTACCTTTACCTAACATGAAGTGGGACGGCAAACAGAAATAAAACAGAAAAGAAAAGCAAGGAAAACAGACTACAAAGTTCTTCATTTAAATGAAACATATGGCAACTGCTTTTTCACACTGCTGTTGTGAAAAAGTTTGTCGATAGTAGATGGCTGCAACGTGGAAGAGGAGGGACAGTCCGGCAAATGTTTGTGACGTTCTATACCCATGCTCTGATTTGTTCAGCATTGTTGAAATAGGAGAAATCCGTTGCATAAAAACAGATGCATGAAGACTAAAAGAAGCAACCGCAACATAAGACTGGAAGAATGGGTCTAGAATTGTTGCGATCCTCCAAAATGAAAGATAAGCCCCCAAACTATCTCCCGGCAAGAGAAGATCTCTTATTTTGGAGACTTTCAGTGAAAAACCTGAAAATACAAAGTAGGAAATTCCCCATGGTAGCTGGAGAAGAGCAGGAACAGCTGTGGGTGGAGCTGTTTCATCAGCCTAGAGTTGCTATGTAAAGGGTCTAAAGTCCAACTCCTCTTGGCGCCAATTTGTTGGCGCCAATTTCAAACTGAACATTAGGTTCTTTTGTATAGGCAAGATTGAGCTGCCATGCTGACCTGCAACCTGGTCCTTTGATTTTCTGAGAGCCTGACAATTGTCACAGAGAAATAGCAGCTGATTTGGAAGAAAGGCAAACTATCCAAATGGAAGCTTAATGAAAGACACCTTCCCTTTGTCTGCACCGATGACAAGGAATTGGCCGTTCCTAGCGCGAATGTTCTTGGGCATGTGACCTCGTGGAGGTACTAAGGGGACTCAGAAGGACTGTAAAAAAGATCTTCAAAGCAAGGTAAGGGGGGGAATTTGGGATTTTATCATTCTGAGCCTCTCAAGCTAGGATTCTTTGTTTCTCTTGGTTTGTGGGGGGTGTATTAGTATTTGATTTTTTTTTAATGCTGTATATCACCCAGAGTCACACTGTTTTAGTTGGGGGAGGGGGTACTATAAATCTTGCAGAAAGACAAATAAGTAAAACTTGGAGAACTCTATTAGGGTTCTTTAACTCTACTAGCTAAATGATATTAAATAGGGAGTGAAGAAATTCTCCAAATTCTCCAAAGCACCTGAGGGTAGAACAAGAAGCAATGGGTGGAAACTGATCAAAGAAAGAAGCAACTTAGAACTAAGGAGAAATTTCCTGACAGTTAGAACAATTAATAAGTGGAACGACTTGCCTGCAGAAGTTGTGAATGCTCCAACACTGGAAATTTTTAAGAAAATGTTAGATAACCATCTGACTGAGATGGTGTAGGGTTTCCTGCCTGGGCAGGGGGTTGGACTAGAAGGCCTCCAAGGTCCCTTCCAACTCTGTTGTTATGTTATGTTATGTTATGTTAAATAAAGATCTTTACCAGATTTAATTCTCTGAGCAGAAACAACGCTGTTACTGAACAGAGCTCTGTTCAAGCCAGAAAAATAAGATAGCACATGGAAATCATCATAAAAACCTATTAAAAAAGGAGAGGGAATAGCTTTGTGATAACAAGCATTGGAGTCTTGTAAGTGCATTACCTGGCACCAAACAGCAAAAGGATGAGTACTTTCTCACTAAATAATTCACTAGCATGAATTGATTGCATGAAGACAAACAGTTACTTCACAAATTTGGCATGTCCAGGAGATGGAAGACTAAACGTTTTATTTTATTTATTTATTTATTTTGTCGAGTACATATTAGATAATACATATAATTATAAGCATGAATTGAATACATAAAGTGAATACAAATAAAGGGAACATTAGGACAGGGATGGTAGGCACGCTGGTGCTCTTATGCGTGCCCCATACAGACCTCTTAGGAGTGGGGTCAACAATAAACACTCTTAGGTTAAAGTTTTGGGGGTTTTGGTAGTCTGGTAGTGCATTCCAGGCATTAACAACTCTGTTACTGAAGTCATATTTTCTGCAATCGAGTTTGGAGCTGTTAACATTAAGCTTAAATCTATTGTGTGCACGTGTATTGCTGTGGTTGAAGCTGAAGTAGTCATTGACAGGTAGGACATTGTAGCAGATGATTTTATGAGCTATGGTCAGGTCATTTTGTTCATTTTGTTCATCCATTCATAATTTTTACATGCATTCTAGGTTCAGTCCATTGCAAATCTAGCCAAAGCATCTGAGATACTAAAAGTGGGGAACACCTTAAATGCCCGTAGTTAGTTAGACTAAACAAATGTCGGGATGAATGGGTCAAAATACATTTCATACAATCAGATGTGACAAGATTTGTTGTCTAAAGCTGCCTTCCTCCATCTTGTATCTAAGAGATGTCATGAGGTTTTTAAATTATGCCCTATTTGGTGGCCCAACAACATAGCTGCCTAGGCAACACTCACAAGCACTCACATACTCACAGAGTATTAGTCCTTACTCACCATTTCACCCCCTTTCCTACTGTTCCCCACTGCCACTACTCCTACTCCTACTCCTTGTGAAAACTGCTAGAGGGAAAAAAAGCTACTTTACTTTGTCAGAAGAATAATTTGGGCTTCCAACTGGAGCCGGGGTTGCACAAGAATAAATAAAAATGGGATCCAGACAGCTGTGAGGAAAGAAGAAATATTTATTCCTAAAAGCAAAACAGTTTGCTTTTAGGGACAAGCTGTAAAGAAATGAGGGTACAGTGGCAAACTTTTATAAGGGGAGCTTGTACGTGCTAATTCTAGGGTGACAGTTGAGGGGTGTGTGTGTAGGTATGTTTATTTGTGTGCAGTTCCTCTGGGAGACATAATTAACTATGTTGTGTTAGCAGACCTTAACCTTTGATATGTGGATTAGGTCTTGGTAACTTATTTCAAGGTTTGAGGAAATTTGCTAATTTAATTAAGTTGGAGACACTGATTCTCAGACCACCGTGGATTCTGTTAATATTTTAAGGGAAGATGGAAACAGTATAAAGAATAAAATAAATTTGGATAGAAATTTTCTCACAACTTCCACACACGAACACCACCACCACCACCACCACCACCTCCTCCTCCTCCTCCTCCTCACCCCCCCCCCCACACACACCTTCAGCTATTTCACAGCACAATTTTTATAGCCAACTGGGCCAGTTGGAGAGAGGGCTTAAAGAAATGGGATGAAAGCTGGGGATTTCCTGGGCCACCTGCTATTTCACACACTGGATATTTGGTCTCTTAACCTCTGGTCCTTCCAGTCACTAATTCAAATGGAGGACAGCATGTTGAAGAAGTGTATTTTAAGGAAGTATATTCTCCACAATAATATGTCAGTGATATTCTGTGCAGCAATGAGTAATACCAATTTCTTTTCTTTCCAGGCAGCCTGAATCTTGATTATTTTTCTTTTTGTAACAAAGACAATTATGTCTTGAAAGATGGAAGGAGAAATTAAAGGTGAGGCATTCAGGTTTTTCTTCCACCTAGCTGAGAAGTAAATAGAATAGAATAGAATAGAATAGAATAGAATAGAAATTTTTATTGGCCAAGTGTGACTGGACACACAAGGAATTTGTCTTGGTGCATATGCTTTCAGCGTACATAAAAGAAAAGATACGTTCATCAAGAATCATAAGATATAACACTTAATGATAGTCACAGGGTACAAATAAGCAATCAGGAAAGCAGGACAAAATTAGAGGAAAAGTTAACTAATCCTTTGGCCAAAATCATTTGTTTTTCTTCTAAGCAGAGGAATCACAATAAGTAAGGCAGGCACAAATTGAAATAGCAAACTTGGGTGGGCAAAAGTTTTGATCTGCAAAATTTGGAGATGACTGGACTCAAGCTAGAATTAGGGAGAACCGAGAGGTAGGATTGTTTTCTTCAGTCATCCTCGGTTCTCAAGAGTTGTACTGGAACCAAATATTTTAAATCTGATGAACCAGGAAGAGCATCTGGGAGGATTCTTCCAGATGATCTTCTAAGTTTTAAGAGGCTCATGAGTAAGTCAAGAGACTTTCACACTTGGGATTCTGTAGTGGAGTATCAGTTTCAGATAGAATTCAGCAACAGATACATCTGCTTATGCAAAAACAGGGAGATTTTACAGTGTGCACAAAAACAAAAAAAACCACAACCCTGTGGAAATATCCCAGATGTAGGCCCAGTTTTGTCATATGACTTGGGCACTATCCCCTAATATAATCACCTGAAATCTTGCCAGATGATCAACACTTAGAGATTTTTGGCAGGCACCTTGAGTTCTGCCTGCAAACATTCAGAAGTGCTAGGCTTGGGGATCTTGTGAGGTTTCAGCTACTTAAAATATGTGTTTAAATTGTTTTGACCAGGAAAGGCAGGTAGCCCTGCTTGGGTATCGGGGGCAGCATCTTCCTAAAAAATATACCTCTTTTCTGCCTTCTAATATTGGTAGATATTGATTCTGGATGTGGTGTTTGTTGGATTCCTGAGGTGACAACTCCTGCTTCTTCTGGAAGCTCTGATGCAAAGACGGCAAGAAATGCTGATAAAAATAAAGGTTGGGACCCTTTGTAATCTTGGAGAGGGAAGTAATGAAACAAAATGGCTGGAGCTGGGCCGCACCTAAAAACAAGATTCGTCCAGTGGTGAAATCCAATTTTTTTTACTACCGGTTCTGTGGGCGTGGCTTGGTGGGCGTGACGTGGCTTGGTGGGCGTGGCAGGGGAAGAATACAGCAAAATCCCCATTCCCTCCCCACTCATGGGGGAAGGATATTCCAAAATCCCCATTCCCACCCCACTCTGGGATCAGCCAGAGCTGGTATTTGCTGGTTCTCCAAACTGCTCAAAATTTCCGCTACCAGTTCTCTGAACTACTCAAAATTTCTGTTACCAGTTCTCCAGAACCTGTCAGAACCTGCTAGATTTCACCCCTGGATTCTCCCCCCCCCCACTTGTTTTGAGGAGAGAAGTTGAAGATGTTTCTTTTTTTTTGAAAAGGAAAACCTTTTCTGGAAACCAAGAAAGTCCAGTTGCCTCTTGAAAAAAGCACCTTTGGGACATCCATGACCTGGATGACCGAAGAATCCCCATAGACAAGAGGTTCCTGTGCTCAGTGAACTGACAAAGCACCTTTCCCCACCCAGGAGAAGCAATCGTTAGAGCCATTTGCACCACTTAAAGATACCAGGTGGTCTCACTCACCTCACTAGATATCCTAAGGAAATCATTTAAGATTCAAGGAAAGATCACATGCCCCCATAAAGGCGGTTTAAAAAAAATCAGAATGCCCAGCTTGCATCCTGCCTCTCCAGCCATTTCTTCTACGGCTATGCCAACCCTTATGTAAATAGCTCTTAATCCAACCAGGATTCTTCCTGCCAGGATTAACCCCGTAAAGTGGGAAAAACAAAAGGCTGTTGGAAGGAGATTTGTTCCAACTGCTGGTTTGCTGAACTGTTCAGAAAGTTAACTACCGGTTCACCCGAACTGGTGCGAACCGGCTGAATCCCACCACTGCCTAGTTGGGTTATTGGGGGCAGTGTCTTCCTAATAAGAAAACTGGACCATGTCTGGTTTTTTTCTGCTTCCTTTAGGGTCAGGAGATTCTGGATATTGTGATCCGTTGACTTCTGAAGTGACAACTGCATCTTCTTCTGGAAGCTCTGATACAAAGCGTGCAAGAAATGCTGGTAAAAACAGACACCTCCCTTGAACCCTTTGTAAGCTTTGTGGGGGGGGGGTGTAAGTGTAATAAGACAAAGTGAGTGAAGCTCTGTTAAACCTACTGGATGCAAAAACCAGGTTTCTTTTTTTTTTCTTCTGCTTTTGATGAATCAAAGTTGAGGTTGTTTCTTCTCTTTTTGAAAAGAAAACCTTCACATAAAGCCAATTTAGGCCAACACTGAAGCTTTGGTGTGATTGCTGTGTCACCTTGGTGTCTCCCATTTTCAAGGCAGTATTATTTTACAGCAGGCGTCTCCAACCTTGGCAACTTTCAGACTTGTGGACTTCAACTCCCAGAATTCCTCAGCCAGCAAAGCTAGCTGAGGAATTCTGTGAGTTGAAGTCCACAAGTCAGAAAGTTGTCAAGGTTGGAGACCCCTGTTTTACAGTATTATAACCAGGGATGGGATTCAGCCGGTTCGGACCAGTTTGGGTATACCAGTAGCTCTGACAATCAGCTGGGAGAGAAACAGTTCGCTCCGACGATCAAGTGGGCAGGCCCGGCTGCTCCTACGCGCTTTACTTACCTTTATCCTCTCATCTGATTTGCATGGCAGAACGGATTGCCGTGCCTCAGCTGTGTTAGTCTTCAGAAGTAATGCGGAAGTTTAGTTTTGTCAAAACTGAGTACGCGCGCGCAGCAAAACACAGGGTCACCGAACCGGTTGTTAAACCGGCAGTATCCCACCACTGATTATAACTTTATTTGTGATATTACATTTTTGGACTTGGACATGACACACTCACAAGTATTGCCAGCTGTTTCTTCTGGCAGGGTTGTTAGGCATTTAAGAGCAATGAGATTTGTGTCTCCCACAAATATGAGAAGGGTGTGTAGGCTATTGGCCACTCCAAGTCCACTTGATTTCTTCTGAGGGGAAAGAAACCTGAAGGTCACACACATCAGACACCAGAGCTGGGCTTCTGTCTTCCTCAGAGGCACTCTTGTCTGCCTTCCTCTGTTGTTCCTTGTGGAGGGAAGGGGAGGGGAGATGAGAGACATTGAGCGTTTATCTGTGATGGGATCAACAGGTGCAAGTCAGACCACAAGCATGAACTGTCAACAAGCCCAAAACATCTTTCTTCTCCAAACAAAACTCTCCAGATGTCTTGGGCTTCCTTTGCTAATTCCACCGCCTGACAGTTTTGTATGCCAGCTGGAGCCGGAAGGAGGCAGTTCTAAGATACAGAACACAAAAACTTCATACAAATTATAGCCAGTCATTTGGGGTAAATGTAGTCTCTTGCCATAAAGGGCAAATACTGGCATTAGTAGCGGATGATTCTTTTCCTCTTCTACCTGCCTGTCTAATGTAGTATGATATTGTCTGACTATAATCCTAAACAATTACAATAAAATCATGAACTTCATCTCTTAATATTTTCCTGCTTTCTGTTTTTCAGTTCTATGTAAGCGCACTGCAGACAAGAAATTCATTACAGCAGCAGCTGTTGTGGTCATTTTGATCATTGTTGTAATTTTATTGGCTGGTAAGTAATGAGGCATTCCTATTTCAAGGTTTTGGAAGTAGTTTGGTCTTGCCTCTTTTCTGGGGCAGAGGGAGAGGGACCGGCCCAAGGACAGCTGAATTTCACGGCTGAATTTGAACTCAGTTTTAGGCTTTGTGCCAGTGGTAAAATCCTTTTTTTTTACTACTGGTTCTGTGGGCGTGGCTTGGTGGGCATTGCTTGGTGGGTGTGGCAGGGGAAGGATACTGCAAAATCTCCATTCCCACCCCACTCCAGGGGAAGGATACTGCAAAATCTCCATCCCCACCCCACCAGCCAGAAGTGGTATTTGCTGGTTCTCTGAACTACTCAAAACTTCCGCTGCCAGTTCTCCAAACTGCTCAAAACTTCTGCTGCCGGTTCTCCGAACTGCTCAAAATTTCCGCTACTAGTTCTCCAGAACCTTTCAGAGCCTGCTGGATTTCACTCCTGCTTTGTGCCTAAGACAAGACTAGAGCTCACAGTCTCCTGGTTTCTAGCTTGATCCCTTAACCACTACACCAAGCAGCAGTAGCTAGCTTCTTGCAGTCTACTTTTATGTTTCTCCTAACAAATTCAACTCTCACTTCCATATTTAGTTATTTAATTCATTTACTGCTTCCAACATGGATAAATTACCAAAACTTGAGTAAAAGTGAGTAAAGACACATAAATCCGTTATCGATCCCAACATTTACATTCACCTGAAGTGTTTTACCTACCTTGGGTGAAAAAGACATTCTGAGAAGCACTTTTGCGTATTGAAGGAAAAAATTTGGGAAGCAGTGGTTTAAACGTTTCACTTTCATCATTATCAACTCTTACTACATTCAGGAATCATCTTACATATTCCTGTAAAATACTCTATACTTTATCATGCATTTTCTCTATATTGACAAATGTGCAGTGAACGTGCTTTTACATATTCATATTTATGTAAATGACTTACTGAAGAGTGAAATCTGATCTTTTTTTTACCTGTACAGCAGTGGTGGGTTTCAAATTTTTTTACTACCGGTTCTGTGGGTGTGGCTTGGTGGGCGTGGCAAGGGAAGGATACTGTAAAATCTCCATTCCCACCCCAATCCAGGGGAAGGTTACTGCAAAATCCCCATTTCCTCCCAATCAGCTGGGACTCAGGAGGCAGAGAATAGATGGGGGGGGGCAGTTAGAGTTTTTACTACCAGTTCTCCGAACTACTCAAAGTTTCCGCTACCGGTTCTCCAGAACTGGTCAGAACCTGCTGAAACCCACCTCTGCTGTACAGCATAAAACCACAATGAACTTCTCAAATTGATTGCATTAGCACATTTCATATCTCTTTAATTAGAATCTGCCAGACACTTTAATGAAAAGAAGGACCAGGGGAGACATGATAGCAGTGTTCCAATATCTCAGGGGTTGCCACAAAGAAGAGGGAGTCAAGCTATTCTCCAAAGCACCTGAGAGTAGAACAAGAAGCAATGGGTGGAAACTAATCAAGGAGAGAAGCAACTTAGAACTAAGGAGAAATTTTCTGACAGTTAGAACAATTAATAAGTGGAACAACTTGCCTGCAGAAGTTTGAATGCTCCAACACTGGAAATTTTTAAGAGGTTGGATAACCATTAGTCTGAAGTGGTGTAGGGTTTCCTGCCTGGGCAGGGGGTTGGACTAGAAGACCTCGAAGGTCCCTTCCAACTCTGTTATTGTTATTATACTTTCCCAGACACCCTGGTAGACTCTGCACTCAACACTTGCTAGGTCTCGATTTTCTCTATATTGACATATGTGCAATGAACTTGCTTTTACATATTCAGGATATAAATCTATAAAGTTATATACATGTTTGTGCATACAGGTAGTGCTCAGTTAGTGACCACTTGTTCAGCAGTTGTTCCCAGTTAAGGCAGCTCTGAATAAGGAGACTTATGACCAGTCCTTGAGGTTGTGCCCATTACAGCAGCTCCACAACGATGTGATTACAATTTGTTGCTTGGCAACTAGCATACATTTACAACAAGCACAGCATTCCACAGTCACCTGATTGCCATTTGTGACCTTCATAGCCAGCTTCCGATTGAGTGTCGTGGTGGCCTAGTGGTGAAGCTAATCGCCTCCCATTTGGAAGGTTGAAAGTTCAATCCTAAATAGCAGCAGATATTAATCTCCCCGTCCGCAAAGAAAAAAAAATCTGCTGTGAACGCCACAGGGCATCAGGAAGAGCATCTGGCAAGTAAATGTTCAGCTTCATCCAGTCGCCCCGACTCTACCCTGAATTACCGTATATACTCGAGTATAAGCCGATCCGAATATAAGCCGAGGCACCTAATTTTACCACAAAAACTGGGAAAAACTATTGACTCGAGTATAAGCCGAGGGTGGGAAATGAGGCAGCTACTGGTCAATGTAAAAAATAAAGATAGAGCCAAGTAAAATAACATGAATATTTATTTGAACGAAAAACAATAAAAGTGCAAAAGGGGGAAGGAGGATTCCCAGCTTTAGAAAATTTAGAACTACGCCGCCTTTGGTATGACCTGAGCATAGCTCATAAAATTATCTGCTACAATGTACTTCCTATCAATGACTACTTCAGCTTCAACCACAACAATACACGAGAACACAATAGATTCAAACTTAAAAGTGAACCTCTCCAATCTAGATTGCAGAAAATGTGACTTCAGTAACAGAGTTGTTAATGCCTGGAATGTGCTACCTGACTCTGTGGTCTCTTCCCAAAATCCCCAAAGCCTTAACCAAAGACTATCTAGTATTGACCTCACCCCATTCCTAAGAGGTCTGTAAGTGCATAAGAGCACCAGCGTGCCTACCGTCCCTGTCCTAATGTTCCCTTTAGTTGTATTCCTTTTATGTATTCAATTCATGCTTATATTTATATAATTATTTAATATGTATTTGACAAAATAAAATGAATGAATGAATGAATAGAATAGAATAGAATTTTTATTGGCTAAGTGTGATTGGACACACAAGGAATGAATGAATGAATGAATGAGTGAGTGAGTTACTTCAACAACATTGTCTCACAGAAATTGACAATACAACTGCAAGCATGAAAATGAGTCCTCCTTTAGCTTCCAAGGGACCAGGGTGCCTCTGAAGGTCAGTGCTCTAAGCACTAAGAACCCAGCACAAATCTAAGCCTGTATGCACACCAATAGTGAAAATACCCTGCACAGTGTCTCTTGGCAGAGAAGGTTAATTTTCATAGACGTTGGGGTGGCTCTTTTTTTTTTTTTGGCAGGGCAATAAGGGTCTCTAATATCATTAAACCCAAGTGTGAGGAAAAAGACAGCAGCTAAAATGTTAAGGCCAGTTGTGGGGCCTTCTCCAAAACAGTTGGCCTGGCTGTTTGCCAAAACTTAAAACACCCTCCATCCCCCTCCTGCTAAAGCTTCTTTCTTAAAACAATTGTGGTCTTTGCCTTTCATGTCGCTCAACCTTTCACCTGCCAGGTTCCTAGCCCTTCACCCTTGACCCACTGCTGTGTTTGCTTAGCATTGTGCCAATCGACTTTAGAAGTCTGTGTGTGTGTGTGTGTGAGAGAGAGAGAGAGAGAGAGGGAGGGAGGGAGGGAGTGCAAAAGGGGGAAGGAGGATTCCCAGCTCTAAACAAAGGGAAATCCCGGAATGCCAGCGAAGGCGGTGCTCGCGTCCCTCCTCCCTTGCTCAAAAGCCCCAATAACCTTCACCAGCAAGGCAGACCCCCACGGGAAGGAAGGGGACGGGCTGACTCACCGAGCATCTGGCTGAAGAGCAGCTGCTCCAGGTCGCCCAGCACGGTGAAGCACGGAGGGAGAAGAAAGAATGAAAGAAGGGGAGGAACGGCCCCTCCTTTCTCTCTCTCTCTCTCTCTCTTCCAGCGCCGCGGAAGAGAAGGGGACTGGGCACACAGGCGCGCACACACACACCCAGCTTCTGAAGCACGGAGGGAGAAGAAAGAATGAAAGAAGGGGAGGAACGGCCCCTCCTTTCTCTCTCTCTCTCTCTTCCAGCGCCGCGGAAGAGAAGGGGACTAGGGCACACAGGCGCGCACACACACGCCCAGCTTGTGAAGCACGGAGGGAGAAGAAAGAATGAAAGAAGGGGAGGAACGGCCCCTCCTTTCTCTCTCTCTCTTCCAGCGCCGCGGAAGAGAAGGGGACTGGGCACACAGGCGCGCACACACACGCCCAGCTTCTGAAGCACGGAGGGAGAAGAAAGAATGAAAGAAGGGGAGGAACGGCCCCTCCTTTCTCTCTCTCTCTCTCTTCCAGCGCCGCGGAAGAGAAGGGGACTGGGCACACAGGCGCGCACACACACGCCCAGCTTCTGAAGCACGGAGGGAGAAGAAAGAATGAAAGAAGGGGAGGAACGGCCCCTCCTTTCTCTCTCTCTCTCTCTCTCTTCCAGCACCGCGGAAGAGAAGGGGACTGGGCACACAGGCGCGCACACACACACCCAGCTTCTGAAGCACGGAGGGAGAAGAAAGAATGAAAGAAGGGGAGGAACGGCCCCTCCTTTCTCTCTCTCTCTCTCTTCCAGCGCCGCGGAAGAGAAGGGGACTGGGCACACAGGCGCGCACACACACGCCCAGCTTCTGAAGCACGGAGGGAGAAGAAAGAATGAAAGAAGGGAGGCGGCCCCTCCTTCTCTCTCTCTCTCTCTCTTCCAGCACCATGGAAGAGAAGGGGACTGCGCACACAGGCGCGCACACGCCCAGCTTCTGAAGCACGGAGGGAGAAGAAAGAATGAAAGAAGGGGAGGAACAGCCCCTCCTTTCTCTCTCTCTCTCTCTTCCAGCACCGCGGAAGAGAAGGGGACTGGGCACACAGGCGCGCACACACACGCCCAGCTTCTGAAGCACGGAGGGAGAAGAAAGAATGAAAGAAGGGGAGGAACGGCCCCTCCTTTCTTTCTCTCTCTCTCTCTCTCTTCCAACGGGAAAACGCTCTTTCGCTTGCGGGGGAGAGGAAGGAGGGAGGGAGGTAGGTTGGCTTATTCAACCCTTCCAGGCTAGCCATCCAGCCCTTCCCAGGAGAAGGCGAGGAGTTTTGGGCGGCGACCTTTTGCTAGAAAGCGCAGCGCTGCCCGACACCACCAGTTGGGGCGGGAGCCGGGTGAGCCGCAGTAACTCCCGCCAGGCTATGCCTTGGCGCTGGGAAGCCCTGGCGGTGCAGTCCTTCGGCTGAGGAGGGAGGAGGTTTCCCGACCGCGCGAGCTCGCCGCCGAGAGCCACCCAAAGGCCAGAAGAAAGGTCATTCCATCGAGATGGAGCGGCTCTCTCTCGCCACCCATGCTATGCGAGCCCGGCTGGGCTGCAACCCGCCGCCGCCGCTCCTTCCTCAGCCTCCGCTCAGCGCCGCGCTCGTAGCTCATCCGCATCGACGCGCGAGGCGGCAGAGGATTCGGGCTCCGCCTCGGGCGGTGGCGGCGGAGGCGCCACCGCCACAGAGCGAGCCCGACCTCCTGCCCGACCGCGTGCGAGTGCTGATGGGGAGCTGCCGAGTCCGCCTGAGCTGGCGGCTAGAGCGCGAGCCCGGGAGGCTGAGGAAGGAGCGGCGGCGGCGGTGTTGCAGCCCAGCCGGGCTCGCACAGCATGGGTAAGGCGGAGAGGAAGGAGCCGCTCCATCTCGATGGAATGACCTTTCTTCTGGCCTTTGGGTGGCTCGCGGCGAAGCTCGCGGTCGGGAAACCTCCTCCTCAGCCGAGAAGGCTGGCGCCCTGCCCAGCCCTCTCACTGCACCACCAGGGCTTCCCGCCAATGCACAGCCCGCCAAGTTTGCGCCGTCCGCCCACCAGACACGGGAATGGGGCCGCCTGGGGCACAAATCCCGAGACCTCGGCGGGCCGCTCCCGTCCCTCCTATGGAGTCCGTTCGTACCCCTCCTGTGCGGGGTTCCCGAAGACGTAGACTCGAGTATAAGCCGAGGGGGCGCTTTTCAGCACAAAAAACGTGCTGAAAAACTCGGCTTATACTCGAGTATATACGGTAGTTATGTGATGAAAGTTGTAAAACTGGACCCTGTACTTCCGAGAATATGCTAGGAAGAAGAAGATAGCGAGCTTCCGATTAGCAACATCATTGGGAAGTGAGCCGGAAATCGCAAGTCACAGTCATGTAAGGTTGCACTTAAGAACTGATCATGATTCCCTTAACAAGTGCAGCTGAAACTGACAAATTAATTGCCAAATAAATTAGTCATGTGATTTTTTTTCACTTCGCAACAGAGTTGTAGCAATGCAATTGCCAGTTCCAGTCGCAGTTGGTAAGTGAGGATTACCTCTATTTACAGATGAATTCATTTGGTTTCCTTAAACTGTAATTTCAGTTTAAGTGAGATAGCTTAATGTTAACGATTCAGACTTTTTTCAGTATTGTAATTAAATTGTTTGAATTGTTTTTGTTTTAATTCCAGTTAAAAAAACAGAAACATATCTGCCTTGTCCTCTCCTTGCGAGCCAAAGTGTTGCCTGCCCAGATTTCTGGATTGGATACAGAGGAAAATGTTTTTATACATCAAATGAAGAAATGAATTGGTCTCTCAGTTTAAAGATCTGTTCTTCATTTAATGCTTCCTTGGCTGTGATTGATACTCAGAATGAATTGGTAAGGAATAAGGAGACATCATAAATAATTGCAGAATTGTCCTGGCATTCACAAATGTAAAAAGCAGTCTTATTACATTTACTATTATTATCTACAATATTTATTTATTTACTTTATTTATTTACTAAGACTGTATTTGTAATGTATCTTTAAAAGTTGTGGAGGGAAAACTGAGCGGGAAAAAAGCACGTTGCTGATTGGATGAAGCCTCTGGCTAAACTGTATATAAAGAGAGGGTTTTCCCAGCCCGAGCTGCTGGGTTCACCATATAGTAAAGAGCTGTTGTCACTATCCTGGTCTCCTGCCTCGTTATTGCCCGAATCTAACACTGGCGACGAGGATGGGATCTCGAGGCTAAGAGCGCCAGGAAAAAAGCTGAAGTCACCAGGAAGACGCGAACCCAGCAAACAAGGGGCGGAAAGCAGCGATGTCCAGCTACACACCGCCAGCGCCATTCGACCCAGCTAAGGAAAAATGGGGGTCATACATGGCTCGTTTCGAGTGCTTCCTCGAGGCGAACGAACTCCAAGGAGTCTCAGACAACAGGAAGCGAGCGTATTTCCTGAGCCACTGCGGTCCAGAGGTTTTCGACACCGCAGAATCGTTAGCGGAGCCAACGCCGGTACAATCGGTGCCGTGGCAGACTTTACAGACCATATTGAAAGCCCATTATGCACCAACGCCGTCCAAGTATGTGCAACGGTACGAATTCAGGGAGCGTAGGCAGCAAGAGGGCGAGTCCATCAGCGTATACATGGCAGCCCTGAGGAAAGCCACGAACCATTGCGAGTTCCGAGACTTGGATGAGGCATTACTGGAGCAACTCATTCGTGGGGTCAGGGACATCCGTTTGCGACGGCGGCTGCTGTCCAAAAGCAACTTGACGCTGGCAAACGCCTTGGATGAAGCCAGGGCTCATGAGATGTCTACCCAAGCGGCGGAAACCCTACAAAAGCAGGTCGCACCAACAGCTGGTGCGAAATCAACCCCGGTCCACAATGAAGAGGTCCAGGCCGAGTCGGACGGTGAGGAGGAGGAAGGAGTCTTCCACACCGGGAGGCCGGAGAAAGAAGACCGGGGTGACTGCGCGAGTTGTGGAGGGCAACACCAACGACAACAATGCAAGTTTAAGGATGCGACTTGTCGGCGGTGTGAAAGGAAGGGGCACATAGCACAGGCCTGTCAAGCACCCCAACCTTCCCGCCAAAAATTCAAACTGACCAACCAGAGCGCGGGAACGGCGGCGCCCGTGATTGGTCAATTCAAAAAGGCGGTTGAATCAGACTGTCGTGAGAGTTGGTCACGCAGCAACACGCCTAGAAAAAAATCTTACGAAACAAAGATTGAGGGGTGCCGTGCCGATTGGAGGTGGACACGGCTCAGCGATCACGATCATGTCCTGGGACACTCGTGAAAGCCTTACCCGCCATCGCAGCGCAAGCTGAAACCACAGAAATTAAAGGTACAAGACTACCAAGGGAATCGCATCCCTGTTCGAGGGGTACCGTCCGCCCACGCCGAGTATGGACAATACAAGAAAACTCTGCCCATCACCATAGTCGAGGGGACCCTGCCAAGCTTGTTGGGACTGGACTGGTTCCGAGCATTGGGCATGGGAGTGACTGGAATCTTCAGAAACGAAGTCAACCTCAAAGACGACTCATGAAAGAATTTGGGGCGTTTTCAGAGACTGCCTGGGCAAGTACACGGGACCCCTATTTCTTTTAACTTAGACCCACAAGTTGCCCCTATCCGTCTAAAGGCTAGGAGGGTCCCGTTAGCCCTAAAGCCCAGGATTGACCGGGAACTGGACAAGCTAGTAAACCAGGAATTCTAGTGCCAGTTGACCATGCTAAGTGGGAGACCCTATAGTCACCCCAGTCAAACCGGACGGGTCGGTCCGGTTGCGCTGACTATAAGGCAACGCTTAACAAAGCGTTGCAAAGAGTGCTTACCCGTCCGGTGGTACAGCACTTACTGCACTCAATGGGGCAAGGGCAGGTTTTTGCCAAGCTAGACTTGGCCCAAGCCTATCAACAGCTGCCTGTAGATAGCAGCACAGCCGAAGCGCAGACAATTGTGACTCACAGAGGGGCTTTTAAGTGTACCCGGTTACAGTTTGGGGTTAGTGTGGCTCCAGGGTTATTTCAGAACCTAATGGAGCGGCTATTGCAGGGACTACCAGGGGTGGTACCATACTTTGACGATGTACTGGTATCCGCTGAGAATCTAGAGGAATTAGGGGTAAGGCTGCGAAAAGTTTTGGGCATTTTCCGGTCTGCCGGTCTCACAGTTAAACTGAACAAATGCCAGATCGGGGTTGAATCTGTGGAATTCCTGGGCTACCGGATAGACAGGAAAGGGATTCACCCCACTGAAAGCAAGGTACGGGCCATCAGGAAGGCCCTGGTTCCAAAGAACAAAACGGAGTTACAGGCATTCTTAGGTCTGGTCAATTTCACGCGGTATTTCTAAGAAATAAGGCAACAGTAGCCGAGCCGCTGCATAAATTACTAGCAAAGACGGCTGCATGGTCTTGGGGAAAGGCGGAAGCTAGGGCATTCGAAGGGTAAAGAATCTCCTATCGGTGATAGCCTCCTTATCCAATACAATGCCACGCTGCCATTAGTGTTAAGCAGCGATGCATCTCCCTATGGGGTGGGGGCTGTGCTCAGCCACAGGTTGCCAAATGGCACAGAAGCCCCTATTGCATATTACTCCCGAACCATGTCATCAGCTGAAAGGAATTATAGCCAGCTTGATAAGGAAGCCTTGCCTATAGTCTCCGGAGTAAAGAAATTCCATGAATATGTATTTGGTCGTGATTTGAAATCATCACGGACCATAGACCTTGCTAGGCCTGTTGGCAGGCGACGCCCAACGCCCGTGGCACTTTCGCCCAGACTGACCAGATGGACTATCTTCTAGCGGCGTATTCTTACAAACTACTACACCGGCCAGGAAGGAATTAGGCATGCAGACGCCTGAGCAGATGCCCGTTACCAGAGACTATCAAGACCCCACTCCGGGACACCAGTTCTGCTAATTGACTCTTTGGACTCTGGCCCAGTCACATCCAAAGAGGTGGCTCGGCTTCGTACAAGGACATTACAATAAGGACTGTAATTGGTTGGGTACAAGAGGTTGGCCGCTACCGGGCGCGTTTTAAAGAATTTGTAAAGAAACGTGGGGAACTCTCAGCTCAAGGGGGGTGCCTGCTATGGGGGGATCGAGTGGTGATCCCGGAGAAATTGAGGGAAAAGGTATTGGAGCTCCTTCACGAAGGCCACCCAGGGATCGTGAGAATGAAGGGTCTAGCGAGAAGCTATGTGTGGTGGCCCTTAATGGACACGGAAATTGCTGAAAGGGTAGGGAAATGCCAGGCCTGCCAGGAGTCCAGACCGCTACCCCCAACGGCCCCGATTCGGGAATGGGAGAGACCCCAGGGCCCTTGGTCTAGGATCCATATCGATTTTGCCGGCCCCTTCCACGGCCAAACCTTTCTGGTAGTAGTCGATGCCTACTCCAAATGGCTGGAAATCATTCTCATGAGATCCATGACAGCCGAGGCCGTGATTTCAGTCCTACGGCACCTATTTGTAACCCACGGGTTGCCCGACACTTTAGTCTCCGATAACGCCCGCAATTCACGGCAACCCAGTTTGAGGGTACTTGGCAGAGGAGGGCATCCGACATGTCCTCTCGGCGCCTTTCCACCCTGCGATTTAACGGCCTTGCAGAACGCTTCGCTCGAGCGCAAAGGAAGCATTGTCCAGAATCAGGCCAGGCGATTGGCAAACAAAATCGATACATTCCTAGCAGTCCAACACAGAACCCCTGTGTAACAACTGGCCGCAGCCCGCAGAGCTATTAATGGGTCGGAAGCTTAGGTGCCCACTAGACCGTTTAAACCCAAACTACACACCAGACGGTTACAAAGGGCACACGGTAAAACAAGAGGGATGGCAGTAGGCGACCTAGTGTGGGCACACAACTACAGCGAGGCCCGACCTGGTTAGCAGGAAAAATCCTAGAGATAACAGGACCAAAATCATATCTAGTAGAGATAGAGGATGGCCGGGTATGGAAGCGCCACATAGACCAAATAAGGAAACGATAACCGTAAATCAGAATCAGACGAAACAGGCCCTGACTATCCAATGTTTGAATCCACAGCTGACTCAAACCCGGGCAAACGCGGACTTATCTGAGTTCCAGGAGGTCCAGCGACGCCAACCGTTCCTCCTGAAAACAGCAGGGACGACTCTGCAATAATCCAGGGCCGGGTGGCCTAGAGGAGGAGCTGAGAGGAACAAACAGTCCCTCCGGTCAGCTCGACTCACTCCCAGAAAATGAATTGCGCAGGTCCGAAAGAGTCAGGAGACGCCCAGTCTACTTGCGTGATTACGTTGAAAAATAAGATGTTAATTCTATGTAAATATTGGTAAAGTGTTCTCTGGGAGGGAAGGAGTGTAATGTATCTTTAAAAGTTGTGGAGGGAAAACTGAGCGGGAAAAAAGCACGTTGCTGATTGGATGAAGCCTCTGGCTAAACTGTATATAAAGAGAGGGTTTTCCCAGCCCGAGCTGCTGGGTTCACCATATAGTAAAGAGCTGTTGTCACTATCCTGGTCTCCTGCCTCGTTATTGCCCGAATCTAACAGTATTACTATTATTCTTCTCATCCTTCCTATTACCTATCTCCTTCCACTTATGACTATAACCATGTTGCTTGTATCTTTACGATTTATATTGTTTTATTTGTTTCCTAGTACGATTTGATAGCTTATTAATAACCTATGATTATCACTAAGGGTTGTATCTTATGATTCTCGATGAATGTATTTTATTTTTCTTTATGTACAAATTCCTTGTGTGTCCAATCACACTTGGCCAATAAAGAATTCTATTCTATTCTACAGTAGAATCTCTGGTCACAACCATATTTTGTTCCATAACTTTGGCCGCAACCCAATTTGGTTGTGACACGAACCTAACCAAAATTAATGCAAAATTAATGTAGCGGCCACACGAGGTCGCTGTTGTTTGGCACTTACAAAAATAATGGCACAGAAGGGGAAATCAGCGGCAGCCGTGTTTGATTGCCACCCGAGTATGTGTTTGTGACCAGATTCAAAAATTTTGTGAATTTTTTGGTCGGAACCCAATTTGGTCATGGTCAGAAGCATTTGTGACCAAAGGTTCTCTTCTCTTCTCTTCTCTTCTCTTCTCTTCTCTTCTCTTCTCTTCTCCTCCTCCCTCCCCTCCCCTCCCCTCCGCTATTCTACTCTACTCTACTCTACTCTACTCTACTCTACTCTACTCTACCCTCCCCTATCCTATCCTATCCTATCCTATCCTATCCTATCCTATCCTATCCTATCCTATCCTATCCTTAACCTATATATTACTAAACCTCTCCTTCTGTTCATTTGCTTGTTTGTGTCCTCAAGTTAACACAAATTATTGTACTGCAGCAAACTTTGAATCAACTTACTTAAAATTGGCTAATTTACAGAATACGTAAACAATCTGGGGTCCATTACTCCTGTGAACTGAAATTTCTATGATGACCAGATCAGTTTTATTTGCAAATATATGTGGCCTTTGTAGCATCCCTCCACTCACACGACTGTGATTTCCAATGCTCCCTGCCAGCTTCCCATAAGCAAAATCAATGGGGAAGCCAGCAGGAAGTTGTTCCCACTACTATTGCTTTTTCCCCCCCCAACCCATAATCCTTTTGATAAATCTCTTTAACTAAGTAAGTATTGATTTATTATTGAAGTTCATTTGCCAGTACAATTATTTTTCTATTTATGATATATACTCAGCTTAGATCAGGGGGATCAAACTCAAGGCCCGCAGACCGGATCTGGCCTGTGATGTGGTCAATTCTGGCCTGCGAGACCATCCTGGTCTACCCAGTGTGATCAGGACAATGTAGCTTGGCCTGGTCTACCCAGTATGAAGAGGAAACATGCCAGCAGTTTGGGGAGTGGCGTCAAGCTGGCCACACCCACCTGGTCAGCCACACCCACCCAGTCCCTCAAGGTCAACCACAGTCCTGATACAGCCCTCAGTGAAATTGACATCCCTGGCTTAGATGATGAAGGGACCATCTAACAATTATGGGAATAAAAAATTGGTCAACCTAAAATTTAATGTTCATTTTTGTCATATTAGACTGCACTATTTTTCTCTCAAAGGATGGCCCAAGAAGTCACAGGGTTGTCTATTTATTTTTATTATTATTACCTGTTCACAACAATGTAAAGTCACAGCTGCCGGTTCTTTTGCTGGTATTGGCAGTCATATGAATAGAATAGAATAGAATAGAATAGAATAGAATAGAATAGAATAGAATAGAATAGAATAGAATAGAATAGAATAGAATAGAATAACAGAGTTGGAAGGAACCTTGGAGGTCTTCTAGTCCAACCCCCTGCCCAGGCAGGAAACCCTACACCACTTCAGACAAATGGTTATCCAACATTTTCTTAAAAATTTCCAGTGTTGGAGCATTCACAACTTCTGCAGGCAAGTTGTTCCACTTATTAATTGTTCTAACTGTCAGGAAATTTCTCCTTAGTTCTAAGTTGATTCTCTCCTTGATCAGTTTCCACCCATTGCTTCTTTTCCTACCCTCAGGTGCTTTGGAGAACAGCCCGACTCCCTCTTCTTTGTGGCAGCCCCTGAGATATTAGAACACTGCTATCATGTCTTCCCTGGTCCTTCTTTTCATTAAACTAGACATACCGAGTTCCTGCAACTGTTCTTCATATGTTTTAGCCTCCAGTCCCCTAATATGCATTGAGTTCTTCCCAAGAACCTAGGGTGTTGTAAAGTATCAGTATAGTATAAAGTATACAGTATAAATTGCCATGAACATTTTTGTTATCTTGATGTTATTAATATTAATAAATGTTTAAGGAGGGGTGTCATTATGACAAACTCATATATTCCTGCTGAATGCTGTGCAGTGCACTTTAAATTTAAATAGAGATATGTATACATCATTGCAGTAAAAAGCTTAATTTAATCCACTCCTTTTAGTAGATCTTGAATGCAAAAAACCCAATTTCTGTGTACATATCTCCACAAAATAATGGACAAGCCCAGCAGTGAAATCCCCACGGTTCTATCCACCTCGCCGAACTGGTACCGCCGGTGGCGAGAGGCTCTGCTCAGCCGCTGAGACCTCATTACATCCCATTTTTTAATCATCTCTGCGTGGGAGCGTACCCGAACTGGTAGCAAAAGTAAGTGGATTTCACCGCTGGACAAGCCCACTGTCTCTAAAATAGTTCTGAAAAGACAGGTGTATATACATTAATTTTACTTTAATTTTATGATCTTGTACAAATAAAATAATTTGACAAAAATGATGTATTTTGGCGTTCAATAGCCAGGCAAAAATAACAGAAACTTTCTTTCCCCAATGTTAAATGGAGATTTTATTATATATTATTTCCTTTCTCCTAGGATTTTTGGGTAGAAATTTTCAGTCCGTTTCATTACTGGTTTGGTCTCTCAAGAGAAGTTAACCAGACCTGGAAATGGTCCAATGGCACTGAGTTTAAAAATTGGTAAGTGTGTTGTTGGAAGAAAATGTCCATCTGGGTTCAGTTCCAAGTGGGGGAAAAAACACTGGAAACATGGAGACTGCTTGGAAAGATGGTTTAATGGTGGACAGGATCACATGGTTTGAGTTCCTGAGCAGAAAAGGGCTGAGATGCTGTGCACTCCCTGGCTTTATGCTTTCTCTGAGCTTTGAATTTCCTGGGGCACAAGAAGAGTATCCTGATTGGTTGTCAGACTCCCAGGGGGTGGGGGTCTTAGCTAGCCTTGCTGGCTAATATAATCTTCCCAGGTGCCATGTGGTTGCTAGATGGGTCCTATTGTGTTGCAGATGATGGTCCCATTGACAAAGGTGGGGAGAATGAGTTTCTGCCTCTGACCCATTGACAAAGGTGGTGGGAGGCAGGAAGCTGCAGGGAGCTGCTTTGTCCTTAAAACATGTTTCTCCATTTCTTATCCAGGGAAATATAATATTCTGCCCTTTTTAATATTTCTTAAAATATTTCATTCTTCTAGGAGGGGGTGAGTGCTAACTTCCTATAGTGTTTTATTTATTTGTTTGTTTATAGGACTTATAGAACTGTTTTCCTAGTCATGCATTTATATGCATCACATTTCACCTTGATTGGTTGAAAGAATAAGAATCAAGATAAGTTTTGACTACTCTTTTCCCCCCAAAATATAAGACACAGAAAGGGAAGCAGGGGGCAGGGGTAGAACAGAATTGATCAGGCAATAGTATCTAACATCTGGTGGTCCCAGCACTGTTGGCCAGCTGTGATGGACTGAGAAGTTCAGGATGGCTGAGATGATACACCACCTCCAAGAGCAGATGTTTCTCCTGCCAATTTTGATATTTTTGTAAGTAGGGAGAAGCAGCCCAGCTGGTCATATAATTGCAGTTTTATTTCCAAAAGGCACTTTCTATAGGGCAGTGTTTCTCAAACTTGGCAACTTTAAGAACTCTTCAGGGATTCTCCAGCGAACCATGCTGGTAAGGGGATTCTGAGAGTTGAATGACAACCTTCTCCTTCCAAGAATGAGATATGCCTCCAAATAGATGCTTTCTGCTTTATGTGTGTATTTATTTGCCCTCCAGTCATGTATCCTCCAGACATGTTTGTCACAGTGTTGAAATCTGAACCGGTTTATTACTGGTTCGCTGGCTGCACATGCGTGCCGCGTGCCAAATGCATGCTGCATGTGTGTGCTACGCACCAAATACAAGGTGCGCGCATGCACATAGTGCACACCAAAAGGAGGCATGGGGTAAGTAGAACAGCACGCGGGGTGTGTGTGATCAGCTGTGGCGCGCGATCATTTTTTTTTACTTTTAAAAGCATTTTTTTACAACCTGTTCTAGGTTGTTAAAAATGCTTTTAAAAGTAAAAAGAAAGGCCCTGATGATTGCGCAACTCAGCTGTGATTGTCAGAGCCTTTTTTTACCTTTTCAAAGCATTTGTTTAAAACCTATTCCTACCATTCGGACAGGAAAAGCGAGCGAGCTAGAAAGAAGCTGCAAGCGGGCAAGCAGGTTAGCAGGCGACCGGGCGATTGGGTGAGCATGGGTGGTGGGGCCAGGGATTTTTGCTACCGGTTCTCTGAACCACGCGCCACCATCGCTACCGGATCGGCCAATCCGGTCCGAACCAGGAGCATTTCATCCCTGGTTTGTCGGACAAAACTAACTCCAGACTCCATAATCAATTTGATCCAGTGCAACCTGGAGGCCCAATGTTGGCTGATGTTCTCTATGCTCTAAATCTGGGAATCTTCTTGGAAAGATCATTCCTGCAATGCTAATTTCTGCCCTCGGTTGCCACTATCCAGCAAATAGTAACTCCTTATCCTTTTTGCAGGTTTCCAGTGCGAGGAGAAGGTTTCTGTGCATATATAAATGGAAAAGGGGCTGATAGCACCATGTGTTCCATGGAGAAACTTTTTCTCTGCAGCCGGCCAGAAAGTTGCAGGAAAACTGGATAACACAACCTCATCCAAAGAAGGAACTCTTGTCTTGACTAGTATTCATTGCAGAAGCATACGTTTGTAGTCTCTCCTGGCACATCCAGATTTGCTACTGGCCATATAGTCTTTAGTTGTAATCCTGAGGATGCATCTTCAGATCCTATCTTAACAAAGCTATTCTGGATCTTCTGGGAAATTTCACATATCCATGTTACATCACTACTTCTCACTGTGTTACGTTTTTATATGTGTAATAAGTTCATCTCTCTTGTGCTCCTCCTACATCATCTTCTAAGAAGGTGAGATTTACAGTACATCAAGACGGACAGCTGACTGAATAATGAAATGTATGCAAGAAATCAACCAAGCTCAGAGAGCCCCAAGGATCCCACTGTTATCTTTCTAATTAAATAGGATAAAAACATCATAAGATGTACTTAACCTTGTTGGCCTTTGCCAAAGTATTGAAATCCTTGCTGTTTCCCCAAGCGTTTGGGATGGTGGGGAGGGGGAAGATGAGCTCTGCTACTATTGATACTACTAAATTAATCCTTAGTTTATCCTTGGGCACAAGTAGATTGTTATGTTTGGGAAGGTTGTTTGTTTTTAATCTGATAAAACACCCAGAGCTGCTTAAATGAGATGGGCAGTTATATTAATGATAATGGCACAATTCCAAAATTGGAAAACACTGGTCTGGATCAGTGGTGAAATCCAATTTTTTTTTACTACCGGTTCTGTGGGCGTGGCTTGGTGGGTGTGGTGTGGCTTGGTGGGTGTGGCAGGGGAAGAATACTGCAAAATCCCCATTCCCACCCCACTCTGGGGCCAGCCAGAGGTGGTATTTGCCAGTTCTCTGAACTACTCAAAATTTCCACTACCGGTTCTCCAGAACCTGTCAGAAGCTGCTGGATTTCACCCCTGCTCTGGATGGATAATAAATGGAGCACATAAAAAGACTAGTCAATTATTTCTTTCTCAGGATGCTTCAAGGAGGCTCCATTTTCATGGTAGACAAAAAGGAGCCTATTTAAAACATTCAGAGCAGTGTTTTCCAATTTTGGCAAGTTTAAGATGGGCAGAATTCAACTTCTATAGACTTTTAGTCAGTACTGGTCTTTTTCTCTTGTTTGTTTTCAGTAAGAAAGCCCTGTACTTTATTTTGCTTTTTTAAATTTTCATATATATCTTTTTAATAAACATTGGTTAACCCTAATCGCAAGCCTAACCCTTTTTATGACTCTTTTCATATTTTGCATAAATAGTTTTTGTCATTCTCCGTAATGCCTAGGTATTATATACAACGCCTAGGGAAAGTATATAGCTGTGATGGCGAACCTATGGCATGCATGCCACAGGTAGAATGCAGCACCCTCTCTGTGGGCATGTGAGCCATCGCCCCAGTTCAGCTCTGCCGCACATGTGTGCGTGCCTCGTGACAGCCAGCTGGTCCTCAGGTCTCTGCCGCAAATGGGGGGCGGGGGGCGTGTAGGGGGCATGTGCATACATATATGGAGGGAGGGCATGGGGGTGCACGTGTATGTGTAGATTGGGTGGGGTGCATGCAGGGAGGTGATATTCAGCCAGTTCAGACCGGTTCGGTAGAACCGGTAGCGGAAATTTTGAGTAGTTCAGAGAACTGCCTGCTCCCGGTCGCCAGTCACCCCGCCCACCCAGTCACTGGTCACCCTGCCCACCCACTCACCCTGCCCCACCCACCTCACCCAATATATCTTGCCTTCGCCATGCAGCCCAGCTAATCTCCGCGCCTTGCCTCCGCACCTCACCCGCTCTGCTCACTAAAGGTAAGCAAGCTGCCTGCTTGCCCTTCACCTCATGTTGGGGCCCAGGGATGCACCATTCCCCAGCTCTGGCCTTGCCCTGGAGCCTCCGTTTGCTTGCTGTTCACCTCGGCTGGTTGGGGAATGCGCCATTTCCCCGCTCCGGCCTTGCCCTGGGCCTCCACCTGCATGTCGTTGCCCCCCTCTGGCCTCAAACTATGGCCCCCCCCGGGCTGAAGCAATTTATGCGGTCTGCGGTCTGCGGTCTGCGAGGCCAAGAATCTCCACAGATAAATGGTATTATAGGCTTCAGCAAACAGTGCATTCCACATCATGGGAATAATGATAATTCGTCTCCATTCAGCATCAGTCCATGTGTCGGAGGCTGTGCCCCATTTGAGGAACTGGACTGACAAGACCACTGAGCCCATGGCAGCAGGAGGAGCAGTGGGATTCAGCCAGTTCGCACCACTTCGGGAGAACCGGTTGTTACCTTTCTGAGCAGTTTGTTGAACTAGTTGTTGGAAGAAATCATTAGGGCAGAGAACCGATTGTTAAATTATTTGAATCCCGCCACTGAGGAGGAGGGTATAGATTCAAAAGAAGACTAGAAACTAAATGCTAGGAAAAGCAATTGGAGGATCTGGGAATGCTGAGCCTTATCTACTTGACTGACTTACAGCCAAAGAAAAGACCAAAGAAATGAATAAGAAAATATAATATTATCAGATAAAACATTGTCATGAAGAATGAAACAAAAAATACGACAAAGAAAAATTGGAGAAAATGATCTAGCATAGCTGAGACACTCCAAAGTAAAACCTAGCCCCGAAAACCATCTCCTGGCAACTGTACCTAGTAATATTTTGGCACACTTCCAATGAAAAAAAAAAATGAAAGTAGGAAGTAGAAGATTCTCCTCTCCACCCCCAGCACAGCTGATAAGTAGCAGGTATAACAGGGCAGCCTGGCAAAGTTCACAAGAAACAACAGCAGACGTATTGAAAGAAATGCAAGTTCTCTGAATAGGGGATTTAAAGGACACCGTCCCTTTGTTGGTATCTATGGTGAAGAATTTACCTTTGTGGGCATGAATGCTTTGGGACAGGTGACAGAAGTAATCTCGTGGGGATCCAGAAGGGCTGTTAAAAGGATCCTCAAAGCAAGGTAAGCAAGGATTTTAAGAAAATGTTGGATAGCCATTTGTCTGAAATGGTGTAGAATAGAATAGAATAGAATAGAATAGAATTTTATTGGCCAAGTGTGATTGGACACACAAGGAATTTGTCTTGGTGCATATGCTCTCAGTGTACATAAAAGAAAAGATACGTTCATCAAGGTACAACATTGGGTTTCCAGGTAGGGTTTCCTGCCTCGGCAGGGGGTTGGACTAAGACCTCCAAGGTCCCTTCCAACTCTGTTATTATGTTATGTTAAGGAGAATTTGGGCTCTTATCATTCTGAGACTGTCATTTATAAAGATATTGAAGAATACTGGGCCTAAGATGGAGCCTTGTGGTACCCCGCTGTTTACTTCTCTCCATGTGGATGTAGTACCATTAAGGACTACTCGTTGAGTATAATTTATCAGACAGCTACAAATCCATCTGATGGTGATATTGTCTATTCCACATTTTTCTAGCTTACCAAGAAGTAGATTGTGTCTACTTTGTCAAATGCCTTACAGAAATCTAAGTATACTATGTCCAGAGCATTTTGCTGGCCTACTAATTTAGTCACTTTATCAAAGAATGATACGATTGGTTTGGCATGATCTGTTTTTAACAAACCCGTACCGGCTACTAGTTATAACTTTCTTTGCTTCTAGTTGTTCGCAGATCTGTTTTTTTATTATCTTTTCCGGGATCTTCCCAGGTATTGATGTTAGACTGATTGGTTTGTAGTTTCCTGGGTCTGTGTTGTAGAAACAGAGTCAGAGAAAGGTAAATAAGATAGAACAGGGAAATCATAATAAAATTCTTTTTCAAAAACAGAAGAGTTTTGAGATAAGAAGTATTTATTTATTTATTTATTTATTTATTTCGATTTTTATACCGCCCTTCTCCCGAAGGACTCAGGGCGGTGTACAGCCAAGTAAAAATACAGTATATACAAATTAAAAGAAATTAAAAGAAAACATATTATATTATGGCCAAAAATTTAAAACAGTTTAAAATCTTAAAATATAAATAACCCCAATAAAAATTTTAATCCAGTCCCGCTTGAATGAATAGGTGCGTTTTCAGCTCACGGCGAAAAGTCCGAAGATCAGGCACTTGACGTAAACCAGGGGGAAGTATTGGAGTATTATAAGCGTAGAACTGATCACAAAACAGCAAAAGACTGAACACTTTTACATTATTGAATTATTTCCATCACAGCTAGACTGATAAATGATTGCAGGAAGCCAAGCAGTCCCTTCACAAATTTGGCACGTTCAGGAGGTTTAAGTCTTGGACTGCCAGCCTGTGTGAAATTTAGCTACCCCTATCATTAAGCATAACAAATCCCTCCCAGGCAAAAAGACATTTGGTTATTTAGTGAAACTGACCAGATCACCTCTACACAACCCATTGATAAAAGAAATCCCTCTGGATAGTGAAGAAGGTTTTCCCCACTTTCATTGTAACAGAGGCTCAGATGGGGAAATGACTCTATGACTGTTGTGACCCAGACCTGAGTAGGTAGCAACAAACTCAGTCCTTAAGAAAAATACACTTTATTCAAACAGCTGGGAATTAATTCATTCCCAGCACCGGGTAACTTGAAACAAAACAAAGGCTTCACAAACAAACAAATATTCTTCAGTTATCACAAACCTGAGTTCAGTTTGGATAACTGCCAAGGTCCTTTCTGATAAATGTCCAGAACAGAGAACAGAGCAAAGAGCGCAGCTGCAACGTTGCTTTCTGGCAAACTGAGACACCGGTGCTGGTCTCCTTTTAAACCTTATGGGAGGGGACAATCATCTCTTGGTTCTTCTCCCAAGGTGACCTCTCTGCTTGAGCTGCTCCTGCCTTCTGGCAGCTCTTCTCCTGCGGGCATTAGGAACAGGCTCATTGCAGTCCAATTCCGCCACAGCTCCGTAGGCTGCTGACGGATCACAACAATGACAAAGATGTCAAAGTCAAGGCCCATGGGTCAGATTCGGCCCACAGGATGCTTAGAACTGGCCTGCAGGGCTGCCCTGGAAACAGTAAAGGACCAGCCCACGGTGCCTCTGCCAATGAAAATGGAGCTTGGAAGGGCTGCATGCAGCCCTCCCAAATTCTGTTTTCACTGGCAGAGGATTGCAGGAGGCCGTCGATTCTGGAAACAGAGCTTAGGAGCCAGTTTTTGCTGGTAGAGCCCTTGGGCCGCCACAGGCGCCCCTGATACGAGTGACGTTGAGCTGGCCATGCCTACCCTGCCCCCCCCCCCAAGGTCAAACACAACCCTGATGCAGCCCTCAATGAAATTGAGTTTGACACCCCTGGTCTATGACAATTTGCCATTTATTTATTTATTTATTATTTATTATTCACACTTTTATACCGCCCTATCTCCCTAGGGACTCAGCCATATAAAAAAACATATATATATACAGGGTAAAACATTAATTTAAAAAACGTATTACATAGGCCGAATATTTAAAATAGAGATATAAATAATAAAACCCATTTAAAACCAAATTTAAAATTTAAACATTTAAAAATTTAAAATTCTAGTCCAGTCCTGCGCAGATAAATAGATGTGTCTTAAGCTCGCGGCGGAAGGTTCGAAGGTCAGGAAGTTGACAAAGTCCTGGGGGAAGTTCGTTCCAGAGGGTGGGAGCCCCCACAGAAAAGGCCCTTCCCCTGGGTGTCGCCAGTCGGCACTGCCTGGCCGACGGCACCCTGAGGAGTCCCTCTCTGTGAGAGTGCACGGGTCGGTGAGAGGCATTCGGTGGCAGCAGACGGTCCCGTAAGTATCCCGGCCCTATGCCATGGAGCGCTTTGAAGATCATTACCAAAACCTTGAAGCGCACCCAGAAGGCCACAGGCAGCCAGTGCAGTCTGCGCAGGAGAGGTGTTACATGGGAGCCACGAGGGGCTCCCTCTATCACCCGCGCAGCCGCATTCTGAACTACCTGGAGTCTCCAGGTGCTCCTCAAGGGGAGCCCCATGTAGAGAGCATTGCAGTAATCCAGACGAGATGTCACGAGAGCATGAGTGACCGTGCATAGGGCATCCCGGTCTAGAAAGGGCCATGGCCAACTTTCCATGGCCAACTCACCACAGCCAACTCACTGCGAGACAACTTGCCATGGTTAACTTGCCACGGGACTGGACACGGGACTGGAGTTATACTAATATCAAAGAAATTATGGAATAGAATCGTCAAAGAAAGATGCAAAAGGAGGGACACAATCAGGGGTGAAATGCTCCCGGTTCGGACCGCATCGTGCGATCCGGTAGCGATGGCAGCGGGTAGTTCGGAGAACCAGTAGTAAAAATCCCTGCCCCCACCATGCCCAGCTGAGCCGCGTGATCATCAGAGGTTTTTTTTTACTTTTAAAAGCATTTTTTCTTCGGCCAAAAAAATGCTTTTAAAAGTAAAAAAAAAAAAGCCTCTGATGATTGCGTGGCTCAGCTGGGATCATCAGAGGCTTTTAAAAGCATTTTTTACAACCTTTTTGGCTGAAGAGGTTGTAAAAATGCTTTTAAAAGGCTCCTCTGATGATCCCAGCTGACTTGCCTGATCGTCAGAGGCTTTTTTTTCTTTTAAGGGGAAAAAATGCTTTTAAAAGAAAAGAAAAGCTCTGATGATCAAGCAACTCAGCTGGGATCGTTAGAGGAGCATTTTAAAAGCATTTGTTTACAACCGCTTCAGCCAAAGAGGTTGTAGAAATAAATGCTTTTAAAAGTAAAAAAAAAAAAGTTGGTCACACCCATCCAGTCACATTACTCCCACACACACCAAGCCACGCCCACAGAACTAGTAGTAACAAATTTTACATTTCAATGAAATGTGAATGACAAAAATTAAAATAATGTATTATTTATTTTTGAATAATTAAGTTGAACTGTTAAATTTTCTCTCAGTGAGTTGGCTATGGTGACTTGGCTGCAGCAAGTGGTTCTATTCTGTGAGGGAAACAGGATTTGTTGCAATTTCTCCCAGCTTCCCTTTCCGAATCATTTCCATTCTTTGCCTCAAATCCTCACAGGAAGATTTTTTTCTCCCTTTCCTTCAATATGCTTTCATTTCCTCTCCTTCACTCCACTTTTCTTTTTCTTGTTCGGTCAGCACTTTTTAATTACTTATTGCCAATACAAGCAAAAGCAGCTGTAACTTCATTTCTGATTTCAATCTTCATTGTCCACCCAGACCTCTATCGAGAGGTATGTTTCAGCAGGTTCTCACCACTTCTGGAGAACCGTAGTGGAAATTTTAGTAGTTTGGAGAACCGTAGTAGAAATTCTGACTGGCCCCGCCCCCATCTATTCTCTGTGTCCCGAGTCCCAGCTGATTGGAGGAAATGAGGATTTTTCCAGTAACCTTCCTCTGGAGTAGGGTGGGAATGGAGATTTTATAGTATCCTTCCCCTGCCACACCCACTAACCCACACCTACCAAGCCATGCCACGCCCACCAAGCCACACCCACAGAACCGGTAGTAAAAAAAATTTGAAACCCACCACTGCTCTATCACCTTCTTGTTTATTTTCCTCTCTTGAGTCCTGTGTCAATATGACTGCATTCTTTCTTACTTTAATTTCATCTTTCTTTTCCCTTATCTCTGTTTACAAGAACGTTATCAGCAATTTCCAACAGCTGAGATATTGGCATTGCTGCCACTCCCTCAGTTTTCCCCAGCTTTCTCTTAGTATCGTCTTCATAACCTTTGGAACGTCTTGGCTCTGGAGTTGAGATCCACCTCTACCCTTTTGGCCTTTTGGAAGGGCCACAAAACCTGGCTCCGCCGATTGGCATGGGGCTCTGAATGGAGGCACTTCACGTTGGAAGTGGCTGGTGGAGTTAGTGAGAAGATCCCACCTTTCTACTGTGCATGTACTTGGGTCCTAGTCACGGGTGAAATGTAAAATTTGTTACTACCGGTTCTGTGGACGTGGCTTGGTGGGGGTGTTTGAGTAATGTGATTGGGTGGGCGTGGCCAACATTTTTTTTTTACTTTTAAAAGCATTTTTTCTACAACCTCTTCGCCCAAAAAGGTTGTAAAAAAATGCTTTTAAAAGCATTTTTTACAACCTTTTTGGCTGAAGAGGTTGTAAAAATGCTTTTAAAAGGCTCCTCTGATGATCCCAGCTGACTTGCCTGATCGTCAGAGGCTTTTTTTTCTTTTAAGGGGAAAAAATGCTTTTAAAAGAAAAGAAAAGCTCTGATGATCAAGCAACTCAGCTGGGATCGTTAGAGGAGCATTTTAAAAGCATTTGTTTACAACCGCTTCAGCCAAAGAGGTTGTAGAAATAAATGCTTTTAAAAGTAAAAAAAAAAAAGTTGGTCACACCCATCCAGTCACATTACTCCCACACACACCAAGCCACGCCCACAGAACTAGTAGTAACAAATTTTACATTTCAATGAAATGTGAATGACAAAAATTAAAATAATGTATTATTTATTTTTGAATAATTAAGTTGAACTGTTAAATTTTCTCTCAGTGAGTTGGCTATGGTGACTTGGCTGCAGCAAGTGGTTCTATTCTGTGAGGGAAACAGGATTTGTTGCAATTTCTCCCAGCTTCCCTTTCCGAATCATTTCCATTCTTTGCCTCAAATCCTCACAGGAAGATTTTTTTCTCCCTTTCCTTCAATATGCTTTCATTTCCTCTCCTTCACTCCACTTTTCTTTTTCTTGTTCGGTCAGCACTTTTTAATTACTTCTTATTGCCAATACAAGCAAAAGCAGCTGTAACTTCATTTCTGATTTCAATCTTCATTGTCCACCCAGACCTCTATCGAGAGGTATGTTTCAGCAGGTTCTCACCACTTCTGGAGAACCGGTAGCGGAAATTTTTAGTAGTTTGGAGAACCGGTAGTAGAAATTCTGACTGGCCCCGCCCCCATCTATTCTCTGTGTCCCGAGTCCCAGCTGATTGGAGGAAATGAGGATTTTTCCAGTAACCTTCCTCTGGAGTAGGGTGGGAATGGAGATTTTATAGTATCCTTCCCCTGCCACACCCACTAACCCACACCTACCAAGCCATGCCACGCCCACCAAGCCACACCCACAGAACCGGTAGTAAAAAAAATTTGAAACCCACCACTGCTCTATCACCTTCTTGTTTATTTTCCTCTCTTGAGTCCTGTGTCAATATGACTGCATTCTTTCTTACTTTAATTTCATCTTTCTTTTCCCTTATCTCTGTTTACAAGAACGTTATCAGCAATTTCCAACAGCTGAGATATTGGCATTGCTGCCACTCCCTCAGTTTTCCCCAGCTTTCTCTTAGTATCGTCTTCATAACCTTTGGAACGTCTTGGCTCTGGAGTTGAGATCCACCTCTACCCTTTTGGCCTTTTGGAAGGGCCACAAAACCTGGCTCCGCCGATTGGCATGGGGCTCTGAATGGAGGCACTTCACGTTGGAAGTGGCTGGTGGAGTTAGTGAGAAGATCCCACCTTTCTACTGTGCATGTACTTGGGTCCTAGTCACGGGTGAAATGTAAAATTTGTTACTACCGGTTCTGTGGACGTGGCTTGGTGGGGGTGTTTGAGTAATGTGATTGGGTGGGCGTGGCCAACATTTTTTTTTTACTTTTAAAAGCATTTTTTCTACAACCTCTTCGCCCAAAAAGGTTGTAAAAAAATGCTTTTAAAAGCCTTTGATGATCAGGCAACTCAGCTGGGAATTGTCAGAGGAAAAAAAAGCATTTAAAGTGTTCTGATGATCCCAGCTGTGTTGCCTGATCGCCAAAACCTTTTAAAAACATTTTTTCTACAACTTCTTCAGTTGAAAAGGTTGTAAAAACATGTTTTTAAAAGGCTCTGGCAATCAGGCAACTCAGCTGGAATCGCCAGAGGAGCCTTTTAAAAGCTTTTTTTTTAACAACCTTTTCAGCCGAAGAGGTTGTAGAAAAAATGCTTTTAAAGGGTTCTGACGATCCCAGCTGAGCGCGCGATCAGCAGAGGCTTTTTCTTTTACTTTTAAAAACAGTTTTTCAGCCAAAGAAAAAATGCTTTTAAAAGTAAAAAAAACAAACTTCTGATGATTGCATGGCTCAGCTGGGGTGGGAGGCGGGCAGGGATTTTTGCTACCAGTTCTCTGAACCACCTGCCGCCATCGCTACCAGATTGGGCAACTGGAGCATTTCACCTCGGTCCTAGTTTTATCTAATTCCTGTTAATTTTAATGTTTTTAATATTTCTACTTTTATTGTATTGTAAGCTGCTCAGAGTCATTTTAATTAGTGAGATGGGCTGCATTTAAATTGAATAAATAAGTAAATTTTGATTTATAGACATGTTTAACATTTTCTGATTTTTGGACGTGTTTGGATCCAAATCTGTGTAGATCTTAAAAACCTTAAAATGTAGCCAACCCTTTTCAGGCTGTCTGGAATGTTAGTCCAATAATTCTGAACTTGAGGGTTCCCCAATCAAATTTTTTTTAAGGGAAAAAAATTCAGTAGGGATCTTGTCCTTGTCCCGAATCATGGACTGTCTGCCACCTTCTCCTGCCTTCCCCTATAACCAAATGTTTCTTCTTCTGGTGTTCATAAAATATTGAGAAGCATTTAGTTGTCTGCCATGAAGTGGCATGTCTAGAAGGCCATGAGGTCTTCTAGAAACGAATGAGAACAATCCATGCATTCTCTCTAGATTGAGAATGAGAACAATCCATGCATTCTCTCTCTGTGGGGGCCCCCACACTCTGGAACGAGCTCCCCCCAGGTTTACGCCAAATATCTGACCTTCGGACATTCCGTCGCGAACTAAAGACACATCTTTTTATTCGCGCGGGGCTGGCTTGAACCAAATTTTAACTTTAAATTAAATTATTAATTTTAAATTTTAAAATTTTAAATGGGGTTTTAGTTATGGTAAATTTTTAACTTTTCAGGCTAATTTAAATAGGTTTTTTTTAAATGGTATTTTAAATTGTACATTGTTGTTGGTTTTACTTTGCCTGTACACCGCCCTGAGTCCTTCGGGAGAAGGGCGGTATAAAAATCAAATAAATAAATAAATAAATAAATAAAAATAGATCTTCTCAAGGGTGCATTATTTCTTCCAGTTACACAGGTCTGACGTTGAGAAGGGAGTATACACTAAAACCATTGGTGGCTGACCCCCTAAACTGGTCTGTCATATCTACCTATGTCAAAGGCATTAAATGTGTGTTCCTCCCAGGAATTTCTCTCAAATTATAAGCTTTCTTTGTTTCTCTCAAATCACACAGAGCCACCTGATAGGCACTCGGAAGAAGTTAGGGCTCCTGTTGGTTCCTGATACATAAAAGGGAGGAGCCAATTCTCTCTACTACTATCAGACAATACAGAAGCTTTTGCTTTAATTTTTAGGTTAACCACGATCTTACATAATTTTTGTAATTGTCGATGTTGCTAGAGAGTTAGAAAACATTTCTGCATGCTTATGTCCCAACCATTTTTCTATTTGTTTGGCTTTTGGTTTGGGTCTTTCTTTCTTTCTTTCTTTCTTTCTTTCTTTCTTTCTTTCTTTCTTTCTTTCTTTCTTTCTTTCTTTCTTTCTTTCTTTTTCTTTCTTTCTTTCTTTTTGGCAAAATAACATTAATTGTCATATTGTATTAAAATCTAGGCTTCCCTCTGATGGCCACTTTACCTGACATTGAACCTGCTAGTTAAGGCCATTCATTTTCACAAAACCTTACTATTTTTCTCTTAGCCAAGAGGTCTCCTCCAACCAATCCTGGGATGGATAGGTCAAAATACATTCCATACAACCAGATGTGAATTTTTCTTATATAAAGCTGCCTTCATCAATCTAGTACTCAAAAGATATATTGGGTATCACATCTCCTAATTTCTGGCCATTCCAGTCAGAAAGGTTCAAATGGAAGGCAGCACATTGAAGAGGTTATGTAGTTTAAGGAAGTATCTTCTCTACAGCAAGATGTCAGCAATATTATGTGCAGGAATGAGTGATATCAATTTTTTTAAATTTGAATTTATATCCTGCCCTTCTCCGAAGACTCAGGGCGGCTTACACAGTGTTAAGCAATAGTCTTCATCCATTTGTATATTATATACAAAGTCAACTTTTTTTGCACCCAACAATCTGGGTCCTCATTTTACCTACCTTATAAAGGATGGAAGGCTGAGTCAACCTTGGGCCTGGTGGGACTTGAACCTGCAGTAATTGCAAACAGCTGTGTTAATAACAGACAGACTTAGTCTGCTGAGCCAACAGAGGCCCTTTTAAAATTTCTTATATTTCTATATTATTTGAATCCTGTTTTTTTTTTTTTTTGTAACACAGACAGTTTGCAAGATGCAAGAAGAAATTACAGGTGAGACATTCATATCTTTCTTTATCCAATCGATGAAGGCAATTAAAATTTACTGATACTATAACTAAAACCATTGGTTTCTGTTCTAAGCCGTGAAATCGCACTAAGGCAGGAACAAGTTGAAAAAGCAAACTTGGATGGGCAAAAGTTTTGATCTGCAGTATTTGGAGATGACTGGACTCAAGCTAGAATTAGGAAGGGCTGAGAGGTAGGATTGTTTTCTTTGGTCATCCTTGGTTCTTATGGTAAGAACCACAATCAAGTATTCTAAATATGATGGATCAGGAAAATCATCTGAAAGATTATTCCAGATGATCTTTAATCTGGGGAGAGGCTCATTGAGTAAATCAGAGACTATCAGACCTGGGATTCTATGTGGAATACAAGAGACTGTGTTGAAGTTCTGCCTTAGCCACGAAAGCCAGCTAGGTGACCTAGGGCCAGTCACTCTATCTCAGTCCTACTCACCTCACATGGTTGTTGCTGTAGGATGAATAAGGAAAATTGTGTATGTTCACCACGTTGAGTTATTTGTAAAAATAATAATGGTGAGCAGTGGTGGGTTTCAAATTTATTTTACTACCAGTTCTGTGGGTATGGCTTGGCTTGGTGGGCATGGCATGGCTTGGTGGGCGTGGCAGGGGAAGTATAGTGTAAAAACTCCATTCCCTCCCCACTCCAGGGGAAGGTTACTGCAAAATCCCTATTTCCTCCTGATCAGCTGGGACTCAGGAGGCAGAGAATAGATGAGCACCATCGCCCAATATAATCACTTGAACTCTTGCAAGATTATCGACTCTCATGAGATAGGGAGCCCTTCTTGAGCATTGGCGACAGTGTCTTCCCAATAGCAAAACCGGATATAAATATCTGTCTCTTATTGACTTTTGTCTTCCTTTAGGGACAGAAGGAGCAGAAGGAAATTCTGGATGTGGTGATCCTTTGACTCCTGAGGTGACAACTGAATCTTCTTCTGGACGCCCTGATGCAAGTAAGAAATGCTGGTAAAAACAGACACCTACCTGGGGCTCTTTGTAATCCCTGGGAAGGGATGGGGGTGTAATAAGACAAAGTGGGTAAACTCCGCTAAACCTATTGTATGTAAAAAACAAGATTCTCCCCCCCACCCCCAGTTTTGATGAGAGGAAGTTGAGGCTGTTTTTTTTCTTTTTGAAAAGAAAACTCTCACATAAAAGCCGACTTTATGCCAACATTGAAGCTTTGGTGTGATTCCCATGTCACCTTGGTATTTCCCATTTTCAGGGCAAAAACACTCCCCCTTCTACTTTGGTAGTTGCAGGTAGAGAAGGGAGTTCTGATTGTCCATCTGAGGGGAAGGGAATTGATGGTAATACCTTTGTCACAAAGAACAAGACCTGATTAATTGCTGTGGTGCTGCAGCAGAAGATGAGGAAGTTGAGTTATTTTACAGTATTATAACTCAGTATACTAATACATGATATTAAATATTCAGACTTGGACCTGACACTCTCACAAGGGTTACCAGCTGTTTCTTCTGGCAGGACTGTTGGGCATTTAAGAGCAATGGGATTGAGATTAAAAACTAGCACAACTAGACACAAGAACAGTTTCCCGAACACTCTGCTAAACAAATAATTCCCTCAACACTGTCAAACTATTTACTAAGTCTGCAGTACTATTAATCTTCCCATCTTTCCTATCATCCATTTCCTCCCACTTATGACTGTATGAGTGAAACCTTGTTGCTGGTATCCTTACGATTTATATTGACTGTTTCCTAATATGATTTGATTGTTTATTTGTTCCCTATGACTATCATTAAGTGTTGTACCTTATGATTCTTGATGAATGTATCTTGTCTTTTTATGTACACTGAGAGCGTATGCACCAAGACAAATTTCTTGGGTGGCCAATCACACTTGGCCAATAAAGAATTCTATTCTATTCTATTCTATTCTATTCTATTCTATTCTATTCTATTCTATTCTATTCTATTCTATTCTATTCTATTCTATTCTATTCTATTCTATTCTATTCTATTCTATTCTTTGTGTCTCCCACAAATGTGAGAAGGATGTAGGCTATAAGCCACTCCAGATCCACTTGATTTCTTCTGAGGGGAAAGAAACCTGAAGGCCACACACATCAGACACCAGAGCTGGGCTTCTGTGCTCCTCGGAAGTACTCTTGTCTGCCATCTTCTGTTGTTCCTTGTGGAGGGAAGGGGAGGGGAGATGAGAGAAACTGAGGGTTTATCTGTGATGGGATCAACAGGTGCAAGTCAAACCACAAGCATGAACTGTCAACAAGTCCAAAAACATCTGTCTTCTCCAAATAAAACTCTCCAGATGTCTTGGGCTTCCTTTGCTAATTCCACCGCCTTACAGTTTTGTATGCCAGCGAAGGAGGCAGTTCTAAGATACAGAACACAAAAATTTCATACAAATTATAGCCAGTCATTCGGGGTAAATGCAGTCTCTTGCCATAAAGTGCAAATACTGGCATTAGTAGCGGATGGTTCTTTTCCTCTTCTACCTGCCTGCCTGCCTGTCTGATGTAGTATGATATTTTCTGACTATAATCCTAAACAATTACAATAAAATCATGAACTTCATCTCTTAATATTTTCCTGCTTTCTGTTTTTCAGTTCCTTGTAAGCGCATTGCAGACAAGAAATTCATCATAGCAGCAGCTGTTGTGGTCATTTTGATCATTGTTGTAATTTTATTGGCTGGTAAGTAATGAGACATTCCTATTTCAAGATTTTTGGACGTACCATAGTTTGCCGTTGCCTCTTTTCTAAGGCAGAGGGAGAAGGGCTGGCCAAAGGTCACCTAGCCGGCTCTCATGGCTAAGGCAGGACTTGAATTCTCTGACTTAGGCTTTGCGTCTAAGTCAAGACTAGAGCTCACAGTCTCCTGGTTTCTAGTTTGATGCCTTAGCCACTACACCAAGCAGGGTCTTTTCTTGCAGTAGTAGCTAGTCTACTGTTATGTTTCTCCTAACAAACTCAACTCCCACCACTGTATATGCAAACTATGTCCATATTCTACATCTCTCCAGATCGATACAGGTAGCCTTACATTTCTCAATATTGTCACAGCATTTCATTCTAATTCATCGTTTTTCATGGGTCTTACATTTGTCGAATTCATTTCAATCCCAGTTTTCAATATAATATCATTTTCATAAGAAACTCCCATAACTTTTTCTGATATTCTCTCTCTTCAAGTTTATTCCAAGTCATTTAATCATTTTTATTTTCAGTTCCATTCACTCTGATGGACAATCCATTTTTAGTTCTTTCATTCATTCATTCCTGTTCATGAACTCAGCTTTATCTTATTTTCTTACATGGGTAGCCTCACACTAATGAACAGGGACACACTCAATTTTGTAGCTGCCAGGATTGTTGAACAAGTGGGCACAAAAACAGCCAGGGAAGTGATTGAAGCCTGAGAAACAGTCCGTGTCCCCCCAACCCTGTGTCGTCGTCACCCCCCCCCCAGTTAGTCAATAGGAATTTCACAATTCAATTCAAAAGGAATTTCACAAATCAATAGGAATTTCACAAGAAGAGTCCTCCACTCCTCTGCTCGCAATAAAATACCTTATGCCACCAGACTCCAAATTTTGGGCTTAGACAACTTAGAACTATGCCAACTTCAGTCTGACCTAAGCATAGTACATAAAATTTTCTACCACAATGTCCTACCTGTCAATGACTACTTCAGCTTCAACCACAACAATACACGAGCACACGATAGATACAAACTCAAGGTAAACCGCTCCAAACTCGATTGCAGAAAATATGACTTCAGTAACAGAGTGGTCGATGCCTGGAATGCACTACCTGACTCTGTAGTTTCTTCCCCAAAACTTTAAGCTTAAATTGTCTACTGTTGACCTCACCCCATTCCTAAGAGGTCTGTAAGGGACCTGCGTGCCTACCGTCCTTGTACCACCTGCGTACTGTCCCTGTACCAATATTCCTTTTGACTTACTCTTTTCATGTATCCAAATTATGTTTATACTTTTACCTGTTATCTTTTATATGATTGACAAATAAATAAATTACCACCAGCCTATCAAGTACTTAAAAGGCGAGGGCTGGGCAGCACAAACAAAGGACAGCTAATGATTTAAAAGCCAGCCATCAACACACCCCAATCAACATCTAAAAAGCCACTTACAACAGGCACTATAAATACCACATACAGAACTGCACACACTCTGCTAGTGAGAAATTCCTTGAAGATGGGCTCCAGCATGAGTATGAAAGCTCGGAAGACAAAACTTCTAGTCCCTGGTGTCCGATCTATGATTCTTCACTTTCCAGCTGTGTTTCTTAGTGACAGAATTGTCAGGATCAATTGCAGTTGGTAGGTGAGAATTACCTGTATTTATAGGTTAACTCACTTGGTTTCCTTAAAATATCCTGGAATTCCATGTAAGTGAAGTAGCTAAATATTCATTATTCAAACTTTGTTGTCAGAATTGTAGTTAATTGTGAGTTCTATTTTTGTCTATTTTGTTTCACTTCCAGTTAAAAAACTATCTCCACCTTCTCCTTCCTTTGCAAGCCAAGATGTATCCTGCACGGATTCCTGGATTACATACAAGGGAAAATATTTCTATATATCAAAAGAAGAAAAGAATTGGTTTATGAGTTTAAAGACCTGTTCCTTATTTAATGCATCCTTGGCAGTGATTGATACTCAGCAGGAATTGGTAAGAAATAAGGAGACATCATGATTAATTGCATAATTGTCCTGAAACTTACAAATATAAAAAGCATTTTACATTTATTACTACCTGTATACTAGTAAAACTCCCATTACCTGTTTGTCTGTTTGTACCCTCAGATTAGCCCAAATAATGTACTACACCACGGTTTTTGAATATAGATACGTAAAAATCTCCTAAATTAAATAATGCATAAAAAATCCAGGACCCATTGCTCCTCTGGAATTGAAATATTACCAAGCTATCAATCTGTATTTGGAAATCCCATAATATTTCAACCTGCTCAAATACCTACCAATTTTTCACTATCGGCAAATGTTAATTTTACACATGTTCTACAATCTTGACTGTGTTATGTTGTTTATAATCTATTCGTGTAATCTTCTTGTGCAAGTTGAATATATAAACTACTGATTCATCTGCTTCTTTGTATGATCTGCACTTTGAATTATTTGATAATTTTTTTAATTCTGACTTTGATTGAATGTTTGAATAGCTTCTTTTTGAGCAACCAAATCAAGATTTCAGTTTCATTTTTAATGTTCCATTTGTAAGCCGTTTGCAAAGTCCTTCAGTCCCATGATAGTGTTTTATGATGGTTTTGCTAAAATCTGGCACTTCCAGTTTTTGACACCGCCATGCCCATAGCAAATCATTGGTCTGCTTAACAACCATGATTTGCTTAATGACTGCAGTGATTCACTTACCAACTGCTGCAAAAATGTTGTAAAATTGGGTGAGGTACCTAACCAATCCATTTTACAAATGTCAAGACATAAAACCATAATGGGAGATTTAGATTATAATTGTATGTCGAGGACTATCTTAAAAGACTCTGCTCTCTTAAGTCTATAACCCTGGGAAAGGTCAAAGGGGAGAGAAAATAATAATAATAACAAAAGAGGATGACCAGCAGTAAAACATATAACTAATTACAGCAGCAACTGGTTCACCGTTGGAACACCTGAATAATCAAAGAGAGAAGGTGAAATCTATGAGAACAGTATTTATTTATTTATTTATTTATTTGATTTTTATACCGCCCTTCTCCCGAAGGACTCAGGGTGGTGTACAGGCAAGATAAAACAATACAATATACAGATTAAAATACCATTTAAAAAACTTATTTAAATTAGCCTAACATTAAAAAATTTCCATACTAAAAACCCCGTTTAAAAATTGATAAAAGATAAAATTCAAGACAGCCCCGCGCAAATAAAAAGATGCGTCTTCAGTTCGCGACGGAATGTCCGAAGGTCAGGTATTTGGCGTAAACCCGGGGGAAGTTCGTTCCAGAGTGTGGGAGCCCCCACAGAGAAGGACCTTCCCCTGGGGGCCGCCAGCCGACATTGCTTGGCGGACGGCACCCTGAGAAGTCCCTCTCTGTGAGAGCGTACGGGTCGGTGGGAGGCATGTGGTAACAGCAGGCGGTCCCGTAAGTACCCAGGCCCTAAGCCATGGAGCGCTTTAAAGGTCGTAACCAACACCTTAAAGCGCACTCGAAAGGCCACAGGCAGCCAGTGCAGTCTGCGCAGGAGCGGTGTTATATGGGAGCTACGCGGAGCTCCCTCTATCACCCGCGCAGCTGCATTCTGGACTAACTGAAGCCTCCGAGTGCACTTCAAGGGGAGCCCCATGTAGAGAGCATTACAATAATCCAGGCGAGAGGTAACGAGCGCATGAGTGACCGTGCACAAGGCATCCCGATCAAGGAAGGGGCGCAACTGCCGAACCAGGCGAACCTGGTGGAAGGCCCCCCTGGAGACGGCCGTCAAATGATCTTCAAACGACAGCCGTTCATCCAGGAGGACACCTAAGTTGCGCACCCTATCCTTTGGGGCTAAGAGTCAACATCAGGCTGAATGCAGATAACCCAATAAAGACTATATGAGTCATGGTGCAGTGGTTAGAGTGCAGTACTGCAGGCTACTTCTGCCGACTGCCAGCTGCAATTTGACAGTTTGAATCTCACTAGGCTCAAGGTTGACTTAGCCTTCCATTCTTCTGAGGTCAATAAAATGAGGACACAAGATTGTTGGGGGCAAAATGCTGACTCTGTAACCGCTTAGAGAGGGCTGTAGAAGCACTATGGAGCGGTATATAAGTGCTATTGTTATTATTTGCATAAAGTTTTTTGTTATCTTGATGAGATATTAATGTTAAGAAATATTTAAGCATAGGAATCATTGTGAGTAAGAGAAAGTAATATATTCCTTCTTCATCCTGTGCAATGCACCTTAAATTTAAATAGAGATAAATATATATCATTACAGACCTCCTTTTAGTGGATTTGGATGCAAAAGATCCAATTTCTGTGTACATTTCTCCCAAAAGAAGGGACAAGCCCACTGTCTCTGAAACAGTTTTGACAAGGCAACTACACATACATTGCTTTCATTAATTCATTAATGTTAATTTAATTTTAGGATCTTCTACAAATGAAACAATTTGACACAAATTATGTATATTGGCATTCAATGGTCAAAAATAACAAACCCTTTCTATCTCCAATTAGTCTGCTAAATGGGGAATTTCATTATACATTATTTTCCTTCTAGGATTTTTGGGTACATTTTTTAAATCCATTTGATTACTGGTTTGGTCTTTCAAGAGAAACTAACAAGGTCTGGAAATGGTCCAATGGCACAGAGTTTAAAAATCAGTAAGTACATTTTGTTTATGGATCTAGAGAGCTATTTTCCTATTTGAAGCATTTATATACGTAACACTCCAGCTTGAATGGATGAAAGGATAATAAGAATCAAGATAATTTTTAGCAAAGCTTCTATCCTCAAAATATAAGAAACAGAAAAGTGGGGGGTGAGGAGAGAGAATTGCTCAGGCAACTGCATGTAACATCTGGTGGTCCATGCACTACTGGCCAACAATGAGGGACTGAGATGTTCAGGATAGCTGAGATCGTATACAAATTCAAGAGCTGATGGGTCTGGCGCCAATTTTGATACTTTTATAAGCAGGAAGGAGCAGCCCAGTTTACCATAACACTGCAGTTTGTTTGTTTCCCCCCCTAAAAGACACATTTCAGAAGGCAGGGTTTCTCAACCTGACAACTTTAAGATACAAGGCCTTCAACTCCCAGAATTCCCAGCTACCAATGACTGCCTGGTGCATTCTGGCAGCTGAAGTCCCCACTTCTTAAATTTGCCAAGGTTGAAAAATTGTGAATAGCCTCAAGCTGAACTTTATTGTTTGTCACCTATGTCATGGATGGTTAAACTTTTCGGCACAGAATACCAAAACTGGGAGCGCATGCACGCCGGAGCACTGGAACCTGGAAGAGAGTAGCTGGCTGGTGCGCATGCACACGCCGACAAGCTGCTCTTCCGGGTTCCATTGTGCGCATGTGCGCTGGCCAACTGCTCTCTTCTGGGTTCTGACGCATGCATATGTGTCAGCCAGCTAGTCTTCACACAAAGACCAGCTGATTGGCGCGCATGTGTGCGCCGGAACCCGGAAGAGAGCAGCTGGCCGGCACACATGCGTGTGATGGAACCCGGAAGAGCAGCTGGCGACAGCACGCATGCCCACAGGGAGGGCTCTGCGTACCACCTCGGGCACGCGTGCCATAGGTTTGCCATCATGGACCTATATTAAAAGAATCTCCCAGAGTGTTTGCCTTCCCCTGGGAATGACTAGATAAGGTTTCATGAATTCTGTGTGATGCTTAAGCTGTTTATGGCAGCATAAGGACTCCAAGCTTGGGGGCCCCGCTTGACCCCTCCCTCAAGCTATTTCCCAACATTGATCCAGTGCATCCTGGAGGCACAGCATTGGCTGAAATTCGCTAGGCTGTAAAATTGGGTATCTTCTTGGAAGGATCCTTTCTGTAATGCTAATTTCTGTCCTCGGTTATCTCTGTCATGCTAATAGTAACTCCTTCTCCTTTTTGCAGGTTTCCGATTCATGGAGAAGGCTTGTGTGCGTATATAAATGCAGAAGGGGCTAGTAGTTCACGGTGCTCCATGGAGAAAGGTTTTTTATGCAGTTGTAACAAAGTTCTAGCAATGCTGGATAAGACAACCTCATCAAAAGTGGGGAGCTCCTAAATATGAACTTTAGGGAGAAATGTATTAAAAGGATTAAGAATATATATATATATATAGCTCTACAAGCTCATATTATTGTTAATGGAGATTTAACTGAGCCATATGAGATCAAAAAGAATGTCCCTTATCTCCTTTTTTTTACTTTAATTTCGGAAGTCTTGACTAGAGATATTAGGCAGAATGAGAAAATACTACGTTTGAAGATTAAAAAAGGAGTGTAAAAATTGAGAACTGTTGCTGATGATTTTGGTTTGATTCTACAAGTTTGTCGTGTCCCACTCCTCCTCTGACGGCCGGGTCGGGGAAGTCCGTATCAAGTGTGCCTCTGCAGCTCTGCCAAAGTCCTATCAGAGTCCTCAGGGCAGGCAGGAATCCAAGGTGTGACTTCAGCAATCCAGATTAGACTTTGCCTGACTCAGAGAATGCCAGAAAGCAGATCCTTTATATAGGCCATGGGGTGTGGCTCCATGACTCAGCACTTATCCAGGCCTGCCCCTCCCTTCCTTTTGCTGACGTCGCCTCTCCATTCTCCGGAAGCGTGGATCTATCCATTGCATCGTTTCATCTCCAGCTGTTGGTAATCCCAGCTCATGGCTGGCTTCAGGCGCACATGCTATCGGAGGGAGGTTTGGTTGCTCAGTTTGTCCGGGCATGGTGCCAGGGCTGGGGGCTGGAGGCATGCCAGGACATTCTTCTGTACTATCAGTCTCTGGCTGAGATAGCAGGAGATGAGAGGGGCCCGGCTGTGGGGGGGGGGGCGAGCAAGGCACAACAAAGTTCTAAAAAGTGAAATGCAATATTTAATGAAGGCACTGAATGTCTTTGCTGCTTTAGCCAGCTTTAAAAAAAAACCAAAAATGCTAGCTAAGTATATGACTATACACGATCTGGAAATTTTGATGAGAATATCAGGTTTTAAACTGGAGCAAAAGCCTAACTACCTTAGGGTTACACTGACTAATACAAATTCTAATTTATTTCAGAATAATTATGTGACTATATTTATCCTTTAAAGTTCTACTATGCCATCCGAACTCTTGTTTCCTGCGGTTTGCTGAGGCAGTTGCCACTAACTGTTTGAAGACCCCCTTGTGCGTGCAGAAATGGCTTTATGTCAATCTACGCCTCCCCTAGGCATAAGGCTTGGCATTTGCTGCTTTCCTGCATATGTTATAGCAGGGGTGAAATCTACTTACCTTCCCTACTGGTTCGGAAGTGTGTGTGCCATGTGCTCATGTCACATGCAATTTTGGACCCTCTGCACATGCGCAAAGCCTTCTGCGCATGCACAGAGGGTAAAAAACAGGTTACTTCCTGGTTAAAACCAGGAAGTAACGACGTTCGGGCAGGTGGGCGGAGCCTTGCGCTGCTGCCACTACCGGTTCACCCGAACTGGTGCGAACCGGTAGCATTTCACCCCTACACTATAGGCTTCATTAATTAATTCTCTTGCTAGATCTTATATCTGAGACTGATTTTAACAGTGTTATTGTAATACAGGTACTGATGAGTCAATATGAAATGCTTGCGTCTACCTCTGTTTGTCTTTTGACTGTACTGTTTAAATTATTAAAAGGGACTGTTTTAAGTTATGTGACTGTTTGGGATGACATTAAAAAGGTCTTATCGAGGAGGAAAAAAAATACAATTATCTTTTACAATACAATTAATTTTTGTAATTAAGATGACTGTTTTACCTGATATTGTTCTTATTTGAGAATCACAGAATAACAGCATTGCTGTTAGGTCCCTGGTAGGGATGAACAGACTGAGGCAAGACGTATTTGTTAACATTAGCGTGTTAACAGATTCGCTCTAGCGAGGCTACTTGGCTAACAGGAACAGTGGCTATCAGCACATTTGACAGCTCCTTATATACTCGCGCCTGAAACGTAACAGCCAATCAGAGCGTGGCGGCTTCTTTCTTTAGAAAAGCTATGACAATAAGGCCAACCTGGTGGATTTATGGTGAAATGGTATGTTTTACTCAAGGTGAACCTAGTTTGAAGAAGAAAAAGGAACTGGAGATAGAGGGGCATATTTTTCATTGTCACGTATTTGCAATTAAGTTAAATAAGAAAAAAACCATGATTTTGAATTTACAAAAATGAATTTGAAATTACATTGTGTGTTCATGATGAATATGTTCCTGCTAAGGTTTATAACATGTTGAAACTGAATTTAGAACATGAGTATGTTAAAGACTGTGTCGTTTAACAGGCAAAGATTTTTGGCTATAATATCAAGATTGACCAATGAGGAAATAGGCAGACGAATGGAATGAAATTTATACTGAGTTATAATCTGAAACAAGATGTTTATAAGGTGAGGTATTGTTGGTATATTTAATGCCTGAAAAATTGTCAAGCACATAAAAAGGAATTTCAAATGTATGCTGGAAATGCAATTGTAAAGAAAGTACTGTTTATCACCTCAGATGGACTTGTGACAAAGCAAAGAAATATTGGCAACCTATTGTTATCTTAATTCAGAAGGTTCTTAAAATAAATATAAATTGAAACCAGAAGTTTTCCTTTTAAGTTTGATGGGTTGGCATAAAATTTCCCTCCTTCACCTCTCTGGCTCCAAAAGATGTCATTTGGAAGCATCCGTTGTCTTATTATTATTATTATTATTATTATTATTATTATTATTATTATTATTATTATTATTTATTTGTCACACAGTATATATAAACATAAGTATGAAATAACTATACAATATATAAGCATATATATAAGTATAAGTATGTAATAACTATATTAATTGGATATAATGAAAGGAAACAATAGGACAGGAACGGTAGGCACGCTTGGGCTCTTAAGCACGCAGTTACTTCCAAGATGACGCCGACGAAGGCTGCCTCGGTGAAATGCTCTCTAATTGTTTCTTTATTTCTAATTGTTCTCTGTGACTCACTACGGATTTCCTACTCACGAGACCATCTGCTAAAAATTAAGGAACATATCTTTAAGGAGCAGCTTTCTTTAATCTCACCCCCGCCTGTCTTTACAAACACGGAGGAGATTCTAACACAGGAGGAGGCAATTCCCACGGAGCCATGGATTACTAAAAAAACCAAACGACGGAAACAAAGGAAAAGAGGTAAACGATCTGGGATCTTAATCAGGCTAAGAACTCGCATTAAAACTCCTCTGCCTTCAATTTTCCTAACAAATATACGCTCACTTGCAAATAAGATGGATGAAATACTCCTCTTAAACAAATACTATTCTGATTTTCGCAATTCAGCAGTCCTATGCTTCTCTGAAACCTGGTTAAATGAATCAATTGAAAATAGCAGCCTGAACATTCCAGGATTTCAAATTGAACGATCAGACAGGATTCCAGAAACATCTGGTAAAAAGAAAGGAGGAGGCTTATGCCTATATATTAATAGAAACTGGTGTCAAGATTTTAACATAATTTACAAATTCTGTGACAACAATTTAGAGACTCTAATTATCAACTGCAAACCTTACTATTCGCCTCGTGAATTTTCCTCATTTCTTCTAATTTCTGTTTATGTCCCACCACAAGCCTGTGTAAACAAGGCATTACGAACTCTAGCTGACCAAATCATGGAGGCTGAAGCCAAACACCCTGATTCACTGGTCATTGTTTTGAGAGATCTAAACAAAGCAAACTTAAGGAAAGAACTACCAAAATACTTTCAGCATGTCAATTGTCCCACCAGAGGCAAGAATACTCTAGACCACTGCTACACAACACTAAAAGATGCCTATCGGTCTTTACCACGTGCAGCTGTAGGACACTCTGATCATTGCATGATTCACCTTGTACCTGCTTACAGGCAAAGACTTAAAGCCATAAAACCAATAATTAAATCAGTGAAAACCTGGATGGAGGAATCAGAATTAAAGCTACAGGCATGTTTTGACTGCACTGATTGGAACATTTTTAAAGATACCTCTGCAGACCTGGATGAACTCACAGATACTGTAACATCATATGTCAGCTTCTGTGAAGACCTATGTGTACCTACAAGGAACTTGCGAATACACAGTAACAACAAACCTTGGTTTACACCTAAACTTAAGCAGCTACGACATTCCAAAGAGGAAGCCTACAGAAAAGGTGATAAAATGCTGTACAATCAGGCCAGAAATGCACCAACAAGGGAGATCAGAGCAACAAAAAGAAGCTACTCTGAAAAGCTAAAGAATCAGTTTTCAGCAAATGAACCAGCAAACATGTGGAAAACTCTTAAAAATATCACCGGCTATGGCAAACCTCCTTCCCAGGCTGAAGGTAATCAACAACTGGCAGATGACCTGAATGAGTTTTACTGCAGGTTTGAAAGGAAATTACAACCACCTATCTCCACAACCCCCATCTCAGACACACCAACAACAGCCAAGCCTCCTACAACTGACCCCATTTCATTGGGTTCACAACTCCTAGTGATCACAGAAAAGGAAGTGCAGGACCTATTTCACAGACAAAAGCCAGGAAAAGCTCCAGGCCCAGACAAGATAACTCCTTCTTGCTTAAAAGTCTGTGCTGACCAATTGGCCCCCATCTTCACCCATATTTTTCAATAAATCACTAGAGATGTGTTATGTTCCTTCTTGCTTCAAACGCTCTACCATCATCCCAGTGCCAAAGAAGCCCACCATCAAGGAACTGAATGACTACAGACCAGTTGCTTTAACATCTGTAGTCATGAAAACCTTTGAAAGGCTAGTGCTTTCCTACCTGAAAACGATCACGGATCCGCTGTTAGACCCCTTGCAATTTGCATACCGAGCAAATAGATCAACAGATGATGCTGTTAATATGGCTCTGCACTACATCCTACAACATCTTGAGTCTCCAAAGACCTATGCAAGGGTCCTTTTTGTAGACTTAAGTTCAGCATTCAATACCATCATTCCAGACATTCTTCTAACTAAGCTAAACCAGCTACAGGATCACAAGCTTCCTAACAAACAGGAAGCAGCAGGTGAAGCTAAGCAAGATCACATCAAATACCTGTACAATTAGCACAGGGGCCCCCCCAAGGCTGTGTGCTCTCCCCACTTCTCTTCTCTCTGTATACCAATGACTGCATCTCCAATGATCCATCTGTTAAGCTACTGAAGTTCGCAGATGACACAACAGTGATTGGTCTCATTCGAGACAATGACGAATCCGCATATAGACGAGAGGTCAAACGACTAGCCTTGTGGTGCAACCAAAACAATCTGGAACTGAACACACTCAAAACCATAGAAATTGTGGTAGACTTTAGGAGAAACCCTTCCATACTTCCACCTCTCACAATACTTGACAACACAGTATCAACAGTAGAAACCTTCAAATTTCTGGGTTCTATCATATCACAAGATCTCAAATGGACAGCTAACATCAAAAACATCATTAAAAAAGGACAACAAAGAATGTTCTTTCTGCGTCAACTCAGTAAGCTCAAACTGCCCAAGGAGCTGCTGATCCAATTCTACAGAGGAATTATTGAATCTGTCATTTGCACCTCTATAACTGTCTGGTTCGGTTCTGCAACCCAACAAGAAAAACACAGACTTCAGAGGATAATTAGAACTGCAGAAAAAATAATTGCTACCAACCTGCCTTCCATTGAGGACCTGTATACTGCACGAATCAAGAAGAGGCCGTGAAAATATTTGCAGATCCCTCGCATCCTGGACATAAACTGTTTCAACTCCTACCCTCAAAACGACGCTATAGAGCACTGCACACCAGAACAACTAGACACAAGAACAGTTTTTTCCCGAAGGCCATCACTCTGCTAAACAAATAATTCCCTCAACACTGTCAAACTATTTACTGAATCTGCACTACTATTAATCGTTTCATAGTTCCCATCACCCATCTCTTTCCACTTATGACTGTATGACTATAACTTGTTGCTGGCAATCCTTATGATTTATATTGATATATTGACCATCAATTGTGTTGTAAATGTTGTACCTTGATGAACGTATCTTTTCTTTTATGTACACTGAGACCATATGCACCAAGACAAATTCCTTGTGTGTCCAATCACACTTGGCCAATAAAATTCTATTCTATTCTAATTCTATTCTCTTACAGACCTTTTAGGAATGGGGTGAGGTCAATGGTAGATAGTTTTTGGTTAAAGCTTTAGGGATTTTGGGAAGAGATCACAGAGTCAGGTAGTTTATTCCAAGCATTAACAACTCTATTACTGAAGTCATATTTTCTGCAATCAAGATTGGAGCGGGTGACATTAAGTTTAAATCTATTGTGTGCTCGTGTATTGTTGCAACTTCCAGGCAGCAGAAAGAAAGTGCTCTGCCATTGGATGCTGGTGGGTGAGAAGGCTGTGCAAGGGTTCAGAGTAAGGCTCAAGGGGAGGGAGCTGGACTGCAGCACATCCCGGGAGTCTCATCCTTCAGGGCACAGCACCAGGCACAGGGTAACTGAGGTCCGAGAGCAACAACATTTTCCCTGGAGTAATCAATCTGAGGTTCATATTTAAAACCAGACAAATACTTATTAGTCCAAGGCATTGATGTGATTTATGATATCTTTTCATTGTATTCAGCTGTAGCTGCCTGATTAACCTAGGGGTTATTAGATGCATATATTTTTTACAGCCTCTCTATTGACTTCGGGATGACTTTGATGATACTTTTTTTGCAGTTTCCCTTACTTTGTGTTTTCCTAATTGCATCTGTAAATCTTTTCCTGCGTTTTTTCTCTCTTTTCCCTTTAACTGGTGTTACAGTAGAAGTAACGTATTCGTCTGAACTGAGGAGGTCAGTGTAAGAAGTGAGTTGGGACTGGGACACCATACATGAGATATTTGGTAAATTGGGGAAAGGAAAAAAAAAAGGAGAGCATTCAGTGGCAAATCTAGGATGACTCACAGTGGCCAGGTCAGTGTGACTGGGTGAGCATAGATGGGTGGGCATGAAGGAGTGGGTTCAGTCAGCTCAGCATTGACTCACTGCAGCCAGGTGACATGGCCAGGTATGCACGGCCAGCTGCGTAGAATAGAACAGAACAGAACAGAATAGAATAGAATTCTTTATTGGCCAACTGTGATTGGACACACAAGGAATTTGTCTTGGTGCATATGCTCTCAGTGTACATAAAAGAAAAGATACCTTCATCAAGGTACAACACTTAAACAATGATAGTCATGGGGTACAAATTTAACACTTAATGATACAACACTTAACGCTAGTCATAGGGTACAAATAAGCAATCAGGAAACAATATCAATATAAATCATAAGGATACAAGCAACAAAGTTACAGTCATAAGTGGAAGGAGATGGGTGATGGGAACAATGAGAAGATTAATAGTAGTGCAGATTTAGTCAATAGTTCGACAGTTTTGAGGGAAATATTTGTTTAGCAGAGTGATGGCATTCAGGAAAAACTGTTCTTGTGTCTAGTTGTTCTCATGTGCAGTGCTCTATAGCGTCGTTTTGAGGGTAGGAGTTGAAAAAGTTTATGTCCAGGATGTGAGGGGTCTGTAAATATTTTCACAGCCCTCTTTTTGACTCGTGCAGTATATAGGTCCTCAATGGAAGGCAAGTTGATAGCAATTGTTTTTTCGCAGTTCTAGTGATCCTCTGAAGTCTGTGTCTGTCTTGTTGGGTTACAGAACCAAACCAGACAGTTATAGAGGTGCAGATGACAGACTCAATAATTCCCCTGTAGAACTGGATCAGCAGCTCCTTGGGCAGTTTGAGCTTTCTGAGTTGGCGCAGAAAGAACATTCTTTGTTGTGCAGGGAACAACTGTGTGAGTGTGGCTGGGTCAATGTGAAACAAGTCACACCAGCTAATGACATGGGACCAACTTGGCACCCTACCAGGTTCTCATCTCCCCAAACTGCCAGCAGCCAAGCATATGCATAAACCCACACACATGCATACACATATGCACACCATTCCCGAGCTTGGGGACTTCTATCCCCAAACTCAGAATGGTGTGTGTTTGTGTGTATGCACATGAGCGCCCAGCATGACAAAAGAGAGGTCCTTCTGCCCAAACCTGGGCATGGTTGGCAGGTTTTTAGTGTGCTGTGTGTGTCTTTGTGTGTGCGTGTGCACACACCTGGCTATCGGCAGCTTGCGGAGGTGAGGAGCTGGTGGGGCATTGAATTGGTCCCATGTCCAGTTAGCCATATGTGTATTTGTTCTGACCCGTCTGTACCAAACCATTGGTACCTACCAGTGGTGATATCCAAATTGTTTTGCTACCGGTTCTGTGGGTGTGACTTGTGGGTATGGCTTGGTGGGCATGGCAGGGGAAGGATACTGGAAAATCTCCATTCCCTCCCCATTCTAGGGGAAAGATACCGGAAAATCCCCATTCCCTCCCCAATCCTGGGTAAGGGATATTGCTAAATCTCCATTCCCACCCCACTCTGGGACCACCCAGAGGTGGTATTTGTCAGTTCTCTGAACTGCTCAAAATTTCCGCTACTGGTTCTCCAGAACCTGTCAGAACCTGCTGGATTTCACCCCTGGTACTTACCCAGTCACATCCATCCATCCTCACCAACTGGCTGCACTATGTCAGTGGCAGTAAACTAGCCACTCCCATGCCTTTGTACCCACCCATCTGCTTCTACTTGGCCACACCCACCTATCCCTGCCACCCTGGCTGTTGTGTGCCGTCTCATTCTGCCCTGGCAGTCTTTCTCTCACTACAGATTTCAGACAACCCTGAAAGACTTCAACCTTTGCTGGAATGAACCTCTTTGATCTTCGGGCTAATGAGTTTTCAGACATGCAGGTAACTCTTACTAGATTTGCAGTGAACAAATATGAAAGGGGGGGGGTGTTAGTAAATACCAGACAGAAATAAAATGGAAAAGAAAAGTCAGGCAAGCAGGCTGCAAAGTTCTTCATTTAAATGAAATGCATGGCAGTAAGAGCTCTCACTGCTATTGCGGGAAAGTTTGTGGATAATGGATGGCTGAAATGTAAACGAAGTGGGATAGCCTAGCAAATATTTTTAATGTCTAATACTCATAGCCTGACTTGTTCAGTATTGTTGACAGAGGAATCGGTGCATAAAAACAGTGTTGTGAAGAACAAAACAAATAATATACAAAGGAAGACTGGAAGAAAAGATCTAACATTGCTGAGATCTTCCAAAGTATAAGTTAAGCCCCAAACCATCCCCTGGAAAGAGAGGAGCACCTGGGAATATTTTGGCAAACTTTGCGTGAAAAGTCTGAAAATAGGAAGTGGGGAAAAAGGAGCTGGCTCCGCCAAACCTCACCTGCCCAACCCGGGGGTATGTATCTCTCACGCTCTATTTCTGTCTCTGCGTTTTCTCTCCCTCCCCCTCTCTCACCAAGCGCAGCAAGTTCACACCAGCAAGCTCTCCTTCGGGCGCTTCGCTACTTTTATTTCTTCTTTTTGGAATCCCGACTGGCTTCCCTTCAGCCAACCCTCCTCCTCCCCCTACTTCTCATCTCGTGACCCCTCTGGCTGGCGGTGGTGGGGCTGGGAGGTTGCACATGCGCGGGGGGGGGGAAACCCTCCTCAAGCGAGACCCCAAGTACAGCAAAGGCGCGCTTAAGGAAGGTTTTAACAGGACGCAAAAGGACGTGGCTTCTCTCCTGCGCTAAGGCTCCCACCATCGCCTTGCCGTGTCCCCCCCCCCCACTCACGAGAGGAGGGTCGCCAGAGAGTGCAGGAGAGAAGCGGTCCTGTACCTGCCTTCGCACCACGTTTACGCGTAAGACAGCCTTCGCTTCCTGCCGCTTCGGGCTGGAGCTCGTGTCCTCCGCACTCGGCCGAAGAGCTGGGGTGGGGGGGGGGGAGGGAACACGGCAAAGCGATGACCGGAGCCTTCGTGCAGGAGAGAAGCCGCGTCCCTTTGTGTCCTGTTAAAACCCTCCTTAAACGAGTGGCCAGTTGCCGCGCGAAAGAGACTGAGACAGATGTAAGCGCGCACAAACAGAGAGAGATACAGAGGGGAGAAGAGTGAGAGAGAGACACACACAGTGATACACAGAGACAGGAGGGGGGAGAGGGAGAAAGAGTGATGAGAGGGAGGGAGGGAGAAAGATGAGAGGGGGGAAGAAGGAAGATAGAGAGGGGGAGGGAGACAGAGAAAGATGAGAGAAAGGAAGATAGGGAGAAAGAGATTGGAGAGGGAGAGGGAGAGAGGGGGGGGTAGAGAGAAAGAGAGAGATACCTGCTTCCCATAAAAAAGAAAACCTAGAGAGCCACAAAATCTGGGTAGGCGTGGCTGGGGGAGTGTCATGTGACTCGGGGAGTGAGTGATATCGAGTTGGACATGCCCACCCAGGTTTTACGGCTCCCGGTGTTTTTTCTGTGGGAAAGGGGCTCGGATGGCTCTTTAAGTGTTTTAAGGTTCCAGACCCCTGGCGTAGGGTCTCCTGCTTGGCCTGGGGGTTGGACTAGATGACCTACAAGGTCCCTTCCCACTCTCATAATCTGTAATCAGCCTCCCGATTTCTATCCTAGTATCTCAACTACCGAACTGCTCCCTCAGAAAGTGAATGCAGAGATGAAATTTATGACTGTAACTTGTTGCTGGCAATCCTTATGATTTATATTGATATACTGACCATCAATTGTGTTGTAAATGTTGTACCTTGATGAACGTATCTTTTCTTTTACGTACACTGAGAGCATATGCACCAAGACAAATTCCTTGTGTGTCCAATCACATTTGGCCAATAAAAAATTCTATTCTATTCTATTCTAAACGGCCATCTGCCCGGGATGCTTTAATTCAGCTTTCTAAAGGAGCCTCAAGTTTGCCAGTTCTTAGATTTGGCCCCATAAAAGGCATTCGCCACGCATAGATTTTGCCTTTTTCTCCCCCCCCCGCCCCCACATCAACAAGGGTATGACTTCTTGGTGGGGGGAGGAAGCAGCCTATAACTAGGGGGACTGCCGCCTATTTTTTTAATAAATAATTTTCATTGTAGTTTTTCTTTTCCATAACTAATATAGTTAATTCTAAGGTTAGTTTATTCATTTCGGCACATTCAAATATTTTCTGAATAATCAATCCCTCTGGCGGTAAGTTATGGTGGGGGGGCTGCAGACTAATTAGTTTTAAATTGTTCCAAGTGGGGTCAGAAGTATTCGCGGAGAAGGCACGAATGAAAGGAGAGCAGCCTTTGCCAACCTTAAGCCGGAGTGCCTGGAACGTTCTGGGAACTGAAATCCCAAATCTTGACAACATTGGGAAGCGCAACTCGAAGGAGAATCGCTTCTGTTGCAAAAGGAAAAGGGGCGGAGATTGGAGGAGGAGTTATTGGGGAGGGAGAAGGGGAAGGGAGTATGATTTAGGACCAAAGCTGCAAAACCTGGGGAGAGGAAAGAAGCCCTCGGACGCCGCACGCTCAGGTGGGGAAGGGGCTCGGCTCTGGGTCTGACCGGGTGGGGGGTGGGAAAGCTCCCCTCGCGGTCCTCGGGAAGCCAGCCCTGCCCTCGGCGCGGGAATGTGGCAGCTCCGCTCCGGCCGCGCTTTTATAGGCAAGTCGGAACAAGGGCGAGGCGAAAAAGTTTTCCAAAGCTCCCTCCCTCGCCAAGCAATTCTTTTTCCTGCCAGCCGCGTTAATCAGTGTGTAAGATCTGCTGCAGGAAACTAGTATTAAAAAAAAGGGGGGGCGGGCACGCAGTGCAATTGGTCAGAAAAGAGGGGCGTGTTTCCTTTTTTACGCCGAAGAGCTGCAAGGTTGCCTAACCTGTTAGGGTTGCGTGGATCGTACTTCGGGGCTGCGCGGCCTCCTTTGAGGCTTATGCAAAAAGCCTGCCCGTCCTTTAGCGCAGGACTCTCCGACATTGGCGACTTTTAAGCCTGGAGGACTTCAGCTCCCAGAATTCCTCAGCCAGCAAAGCTTTGCTGGCTGGGGAATTCTGGGAGTTGAGTCCTCCAGGCTTAAAAGTTGCCAAGGTTGGAGACCCCTGCTTTAGCGTGAAGATTAATCCTCGGGGGTTATTTCCAGCAATAACTTCGAGGTGAAGAAATTTAAGAGTTCATGTAGGGGTTCTCTGGGTTTGGGGTCTTTATTTTGCAAGCAGGGGGTGTTGCACATGCTAAGGATATGTGTAATGCAATGATTAGTAGTACCTTTTCTCTACTGTTGTGATGAGGTTTGTGCTGTATGAAGCACACAGTAAAAGCTTTTGGCGACTTGGGCCATGCAGGAAAAATCGTTTTCCTTAAAACACTTTTGTAATAATGTTATTGAACATAGCAGATAAAGAGATAATACAAAGTTTTAAAAAACAGTAAAAAGGAGAATTAGAATGTGCAACGAAGGAAAAAAATGTTTAAAGAAATGACTTCAGCTTTATAAACTAGTTTTAATAACATCGCTTTCCACTGTTTCAATGGAAAATCTTTTTTCAGTGCCATTGTAATTTAGAATGGTTAGTAAACAAACGATTGTAAGTTGAGGACTGCCTGTAAATGCTTTTTGCTTTGCCTGAATTTACTTGGTGTTTTGTATTTCCAAGGTGGGCAAAGAAACCCCCTTTGCAAAGGTAAAATTATGTCTTTCAAATTGCCCGTCTTTTTTAAGTGTGAGGGTTAATCCCCAGTTATTTTTCCAGCAATAACTTTGAGGCAGAGAAATTAAGAGTTCATATAGGGGTTCTGTGGGTTTGGGGGCTTTAGGGCAGGGGTCTCCAACCTTTTGGACCTCAGGGACCACGAAGTCCATAATTTTAAATCCCGGGGACCACTAATACGAATCCAGTGCGCCACTTGCTGAAGAGAGTTGCGAAGAGAGCGCCCCCCTCCCCCGGGCAACATCCCCGGGGAAGTGGGCAAGCCGGGCGGTGGAGCGCCCTTTGAGTTTTCCCTCCGGCTGAGTAAGCAGCCCAGAGACTACAGGAGGAGGAGGCGGGCAGAAGCGGGAGGGGGGAGAAACAAGGTGCACCGGGAAGGATCGCTGCCTGCTGTGCCGACCTCACAAAATTGAGGTGGGGTGTTGATAATTTTTTTGTTTTTGTTTACATTTATACCCCGCCCTTCTCCGAAGACTCAGGGTGGCTTACAATGTATAAGGCAATATGGGACAGCTCCAACCCCCATGTGCCTTGCCTCACTTCATGGCAGTGGCACCCGTGTAACACATGCTGCCCTGCCCTGTTGCGGCAGTGAGCCACCAGACAATGGGATGGAGTGGGCAGGATCTTAACTAGGGCTTATTTGCAGGGTAGGGCTTATATTAGGTGCATGCATAAAAAGCTAGGGCTTATTTTTGGGATAGGTCTTGTTTTCGGTGAAACATGGTTATCTAGAATCAATGTTTTCTATTCACACATGTTCAAGTCACACATATAACTGGTGTTTTTTATCATTTGCTCGCTTGTTTTCTGATGTATTAAATACATCATTTGTTTCTGTATCCAATAAAAGAACTTCATTCTCTTAATACAGGTAGTCCTCAAAGTCAACTTGCAAAGCATTCTTGGCCTGCTCTTGAGTTGCCATAGGCAAGGGGGAACCCTGTCCCTCAACCTACGGCCGCAATTAGCCCAAAATTGATGTTGCTAAGTAATAAATTTGTTAAGTGAGTTTTGTCCCATTTTACGACTTTTCTTACCACATTTGTTAAGTGAATCACTGCAGTTGTTAAGTGAACCTGGTTTATCAGAAGGCCACAGAAGGGAATCATATCACCCCAGGACACTGCAGTCGTCATAAACATGAGTCAATTCCCAAATGTCTAAATTTGGATCACGTGACTGTGGGGATGCTGCAATGGTCGTAAGTGTGAAAAACAGTCATAAGTCACTTTTTTCAGTGCCGTTGTAACTTTGAATGGTCACTAAACAAACTGTTGTAAGTCAGTTTGTAACTGTTGTAAGGGCCGTGGTGGCTCAGGCTGTAAGAAGCCTGTTATTAAAACACAGCTGCCTGCAATTACTGCAGGTTCAAGTCCCACCAGGTCCAAGGTTGACTCAGCCTTCCATCCTTTATAAGGTAGGTAAAATGAGGACCCAGATTGTTGGGGGGGCAATAAGTTGACTTTGTAACTATACAAATAGAATGAGACTATTGCCTTACACACTGTAAGCCGCCCTGAGTCTTCGGAGAAGGGCAAGATATAAATGTAAAAAAAAAAAAAAAAGTCGAGGACTACTTGTATTTCATGCCTGAGACTCGGTGCAGTTGCATGCCAGGCTCCATTGCCTGAAGGTTAATTTTTTTCCAACAACAGTTTTGCTTCAGAGAGACTAGAGTTTGTGCAGGGGTCCTGCGTGTTTGGGGGGCTTTATTTTGCAAACGGGGTGTGCACTACTTTGGATCATACGTATGCTAAGGATATTGTGGTGGAATTATTAGTAGGACTCGTTTAGTACATTTTGGTGAGTAGGTGTGTTTTCTGGTCTTGTGATGAGGTTCCTGCTGTGGGCGGCATGAAGAACACAGCGCTTTTTGTGACTGTGAGGTCTTTGTGATTGTGAGGACTCCCACTTCAATGGAGGAAAAATAGTTTTTCTTTAAATGCTTTTGTGATAATTTTATTGAACGTTACAGTTAAAAAGAGAAGAACTAAAACCAAAGTAAGAAAATAAATAAGGAAGTAGAAAGTGCAGAGAATGAAGGAAGAAAGAAAATATGGGAAAAAAATTACTTTCTTCTCCATAATAAGTATAAACAGTTTTAATAAATTATCACTTCTAACATTTCAGCCAAATAAGGGCCTCTGGTGGCTCAACGGACTAAGTCTGTCTGTTATTAACACAGCTGCTTGCAATTACTGCAAGTTCAAGTCCCACCAGGCCCAAGGTTGACTCAGCCTTCCATCCTTTATAAGGTAGGTAAAATGAGAACCCAGATTGTTGGGGGCAATAAAAGTTGATTTTGTATATAATATACAAATGGATGAGACTATTGCTTAACACAATGTAAACCGCCCTGAGTCTTCGGAGAAGGGCGGGATATAAATTCAAATTAAAAAAAAAAGTCTTCTAGGGGTGGGCTTCAAAATTTTAGCAAGGAGTTTTTTTGCCCAGTTGCTGGGTGGGCGTGCCCTAGTTGCCACCTAAACCAATGGGGGAGGGGCGTTTTTGCCCTACCTGGGCTCTGGAGGCTTTCCTCGAGCCTCTGGGAAGGCGAAAACACCCTCCTCAGGCTCTGGAGGCCCAGGCCCATTTTTCACCCTCCCCAAGCCTCCATGCATGCTCTGCACTTACCTGCATCCAAAACGTGCCACATGGGGACTCCTGGGAGTGGAGGGGTGGAGTGGGCAGGGCCAGCCAGGAGTGGGATTTGGGGGTTCTCCGAATGGCACAGAATCTTAGCTAGACTTTCTACTGAACCCCCAGCAGCCCACCCCTGTCTTCCCATTTATCTCTACTTCCCGTATCTCATCTCTTTTCTATAAACAAATCTTTAAAACCTCTTCACTTAGTCAAGTTAGCAAAAGTCCATTAAAGGTTACCAAAGATAACATATACTCTAATCTTAATTGTATAAACCAACTTTACTTTTAGTTTTAACAATCTTCATGCTTAATCTCCCAAATAATGTCTTAGAAATTGATCTCTTTATTTATTTTTATAGAAGCTTCATGTCTCTTCTGCCAAGCACTGCTATGTAGCTAATTTCTTGACTGCTTGTTCCTTTGCTATTAATAGTTGATCCTAAAAGGCAAAAGCTGTCCAATACTTCCATTTGTTCGTTGTCAGTACTGATACCTCCTGTTATTAGTTGGTCTTTCCATTTAATCTTTATATTAAATCTTAAATATGTCAACAATAGTGTACGCAGGAATGAGTGATACCAATTTCTTTCCTTTCCATGCAGTCTGAATCCTGATTGATTGATTGATTGATTGATTGATTGATTGATTACAGACAGCTTGGAAGATGCCAGAAGAAATTAAAGGTGAGGCATTCAGGTTTTTCTTTCATCTATCTGAGAACTACAGAAAGCAAGAGAAAAGTCCTAGAATACTGATGAAGTCAGAGGAAAACTCTTAATTAATTCTATGGCTAAAAACTTTGCTGTCTATTCTAAGCAAAGGAATTGTAAAAGATGTAAGACAGGCATGAATTGAAAGAGCAAACTTGGATGGGCAAAAGTTTTGATTTGCAATATCTTCCAGATGATCTATGTCAGAGGTGGGTTTCAGCAGGTTCTGACCAGTTCTGGAGAACCGGTAGCGGAAATTTTGAGTAGTTAAATAAATACCACCTCTGACTTTCCCCGCCCCCATCTATTCTCTACCTACTGAGTCCCAGCTGATCGGGAGGAAATGGGGATTTTGCAGTATCCTTCCCCTGGAGTGGGGTGGGAATGGAGATTTTACAGTATCCTTGCCCACCAAGCCTTGTCTTGCCCACCAAGCCACACCCACAAAACCGGTATAAAATTTTTTAGAAGTTCATACATAACTTCTTGTGCAAAAGCAAGCAGGTCTTCTAATATGTCCCCCCAAAAAGCAATGGAAATATCCCAGATCTAGGCTCCATTTTGTCCTATGACAGGGGCATCACTTCCTAATGTGAAACGTTGCAAACTGATCAACGCTCATGAGGTTTTTGGCAGTCACCTTGAGTTTTGCCTGTAAACTTTCAGCAGTGCAGGATTTGGGGACGGACCTTTTCTGCCGTTTTATTTTTTATTCTTCCATGAGATATTTGCCTACTGAGCTATTACGACTGCGAGGTTCCCCCGCCTCGCAGGAATGGCCCTCCAGGTTATCGAGGGCCTACCTTAACGAAGGGTCTTGGGACCCAGAGAGGTGGCATGCGGCCAAGAAGAATTTTTGGGGGTTTTTAAATAGGTTTTTAAAGAAGGGTTTTTTAAGGGGGGGAGGGATAAGATGGGTGGGGGGAGTAACCCGTCAGGGAGGGGTCCAGTCCCTGCACTTGCTCGCGGCACTACATCATCTGGTCCGAAGGCAGAGGGGGAGGGGTTTGTTCCAGGTTTAGAGGGTCGTTCTATCTGTACGGTAAGTGGGAGAGGCAGATATGGCAGAAGCGGGGGGCCGTATCGATTTTTGGGAGCACGTGCTCGCTGTTTAAAAGCGATCACATGCTCCGGCCCCTTAGTCTTTACCCGTTCCCCGGGCGGCCATGATCCTCAGAGCTTGGGTCTTCAGTTGATGTTATGTAATGCTCGGTCTGTGGTTAATAAAGCCCCCCTGATTTGCGACCTTATTCAGGGGGAGTCCGCGGACCTTATGGGCATTACGGAGACCTGGTTGGGCTCAGAGGGGGGTGTCCCCCTTGTTGAGTTGTGCCTTCCGGGTTTCCGAGCATTTCATCAACCGAGAGCCCAAGGTAGGGGTGGGGGGGTGGCGGTTGTTATTAGGGAAGGTCTAGAGCCGAGGGAGGCCACTGTTCCTCAGATAGCCGGTTGTGAATCCCTCTTTGTGAGGTGGGGCCATAGGAATCAGTTGGGCTTGTTGATCACGTACCTGGCTCCTTGCTGTGTGACTACAGCCCTACCCGAGTTGTTGGAGGTGCTTGCCAGGGTGGCAGTTGAGACCCCCAGACTTATAGTCATGGGGGATTTCAACTTGCCATCGACCGGCTTGTCATCGACAGCGGCCCGGGAGTTCCAGGCTTCCATGACAGCCTTGGACCTGATTCAAGTAATTGATGGCCCTACGCACACTGGAGGAGGCACACTGGATCTAATTTATATCTCTGGACAGTGGTTAAATGATCTGGAATTACATGATTTAGTAACAGAACCGGTGTCATGGTCAGATCATTTTCTCCTTCGCCTGGACTTTCGGACCGCCACCCACCACCTCAGGGAGACGGAACCAATGCGTTGGTTCCGTCCCAGGCGCCTGATGGACCCCGAGAGGTTCCTGACAGAGCTTGGGCCGTTTCCTGAGGATCTGGCCCACGGCACGGCTGAAGAACTAATTGTGGCCTGGGAACAGGCCGCGGCTGGAGCTTTGGACCGTGTCGTGCCTTTGAGGCCTCTGACCTGGCGCAGATCTCAGCCGGCCCCTTCGTTTCCCGAGGGGCTGAGGGAGATGAAACGCCAGAGAAGATGCCTAGAGAGTACCTGGAGGTCCAGTCGTTCCGAAGCTGACCGGACACTAGTTAGGTCTTATTCTAAGGCCTACCTAGTGGCACTGAGGGAGGCGAAGCGTACCTACGCTTCCACCCTCATTGCGTCGGCAGATAACCGCCCGGCCGCCCTGTTTCGGGTGACCCGCTCTCTCCTTCATCAGGAGGCGCGGGATGACCCTTTGCAGGGACGTGCCGAGGAGTTTAGTGGTTATCTATACGATAAAATCGTTCAGCCCCGGGATGGCTTGGACCGGAATTGGGATGATCCAAGTGAGAGGGCGGAGTCGCGTCCTGTCGAGATTGTTTGGGATGAGTTTGACCTGTGGCTCTCGAGGACGTGGACAGGTTGTTGGGGAGGCTTCACGCCACCACATGTTTACTGGACCTGTGCCCTTCCTGGTTGGTGCTCGCCACACAGGAGGTGACATGAGGCTGGCTCCAGGGGATTATTAATGCTTCCTTGTTGGAGGGGGTTTTCCCTGCTGCCTTGAAAGAGGCGGTAGTGAGACCCCTTCTCAAGAAGCCCTCCCTGGACCCAGCTATTTTGGGTAATTATTGTCTGGTTTCCAACCTTCGCTTTGTTGCGAAGGTTGTAGAGAGTGTTGTGGCACGGCAGCTACCCCAATACCTGGATGAAGCTGTCTATCTAGACCAGTTCCAGTCCGGCTTCCGACCCGGTTATAGCACGGAGACGGCTTTGGTCGCGTTGGTGGATGATCTCTGGAGGGCCAGAGACAGGGGTTATTCCTCTGCCCTGGTCCTATTAGATCTCTCAGCGGCTTTTGATACCATCAACCATGGTATCCTGCTGCACCGGTTAGAGGGGTTGGGAGTGGGAGGCACCGTTTACCGGTGGTTCTCCTCCTATCTCTCTGACCGGTCGCAGACGGTGTTGACAGGGGGGCAGAGGTCGACTCCAAGGTGCCTCATGTGTGGGGTGCCGCAGGGGTCGATTCTCTCACCCCTCCTGTTCAACATCTATATGAAGCCGCTGGGTGAGATCATCAGTGGCTTTGGGGTGAGATACCAACTGTACGCTAATGACACTCAGCTGTACTTTTCCACCCCGGGCCACCCCAACGAAGCTGTTGAAGTGCTGTCCCGGTGTTTGGAAGCCGTACGGGTCTGGATGGGGAGAAACAGGCTCAAGCTCAATCCCTCCAAGACGGAGTGGCTGTGGATGCCGGCACCCCGATACAGTCAGCTGTTGGGGGCGAGTCATTGGCCCCAAGGGAAAGGCTGCGTACCTTGGGTGTTCTCCTGGATGGACGGCTGTCGTTCGAAGATCATTTGACGGCCGTCTCCAAGAGAGCTTTTCACCAGGTTTGCCTGGTTCGCCAGTTGCGCCCCTTCCTTAATCGGGATGCCTTATGCACAGTCACTCATGCTCTTGTTACCTCTCGCTTGGATTATTGCAATGCTCTCTACATGGGGCTCCCCTTGAAATGCACTCGGAGGCTTCAGTTAGTCCAGAATGCAGCTGCGCGGGTGATAGAGGGAAGTGCACTCGGAGGCTTCAGTTAGTCCAGAATGCAGCTGTGCGGGTGATAGAGGGAGCCGCACGCGGCTCCCATGTAACCACTCCTGCGCAGGCTGCACTGGCTGCCTGTGGTCTTTCGGGTGCACTTTAAGGTTTTGGTTACTACCTTTAAAGCGCTCCATGGCTTGGGGCCTGGGTATTTACGGGACTGCCTACTTTTACCCCATGCCTCCCACCGACCCGTACGCTCACACAGAGAGGGACTTCTCAGGGTGCCGTCCGCCAAGCAATGCCAGCTGGCGGCCCCCAGGGGAAGATCCTTCTCTGTGGGGGCTCCTACCCTCTGGAATGAACTTCCCCCTGGCTTGCGCCAAATACCTGATCTTCGGACCTTTCGCTGCGAGTTGAAAACGTATTTATTTACTCGCGCAGGGCTGGCTTAAGTTTTTGTTAAATTTTTTAAATTTTAAATTTCTGGATGAATTTTAATGAGTTTTTTAGTTTTTAAATGTTTTTAAATTTTCGGCCAATTGTATAATAAGTTTTTTTATTTTGTTTTAATTGTATATTGTTTGTGTTCCTATTCTGGCTGTAAACCGCCCTGAGTCCTTCGGGAGAAGGGCGGTATAGAAATGTAATAAATAATAATAATAATAGGTATTTTCCATTTCCAGGGCAAAAACCCTGCCACTGAGTTTTGGCTATTAGAGGGAAGTCCAGATCATCCCTCCAAAGAGGAAGAAGGAATTGATGTTGATACCTTTGTCTCAAAGAATAAGATCCAGTTAATTTTTGTAATGCTTTTGGAGAAGATGAGGAAGTTGGGATGGCGGGCTCTGTTTTCCACTCTGCTGTACTATACTTGAACTATATATTGTGATATTACATTTTAGGACTTGGATAAGATGCCCACAATTGTTGCCAGCTTTTTCTTCTGGCAGGGTTGTTCAGCATTTAAGAGTGATGGGATTCATATTAACTGTGTGTCTCCCACAAATGTGAGAAGGATGTAGGCTATTAGCCACTCCAGAGCCAAGTCATAAAATGGGGCAAATTCACTTAATAAATGTTTCACTTAACAGAAATGCATCTGGTGATGATGCTGTCTATCCCACATTTTTCTAGTCTACAAAGATTGTGATCTACTTTCTTGAATGCCTTAAAAGGTAAAGGTAAAGGTTCTCCTTGCACATATGTGTTAGTCGTTCCCAACTCTAGGGGAGCAGTGTTCATCTCCGTTTCAAAGCCAAAGAGCCAGCGCTGTCTGAAGACGTCTCCGTGGTCATGTGCCCGGCATGACTAAATGCCAAAGGCGGACAGAGCGCTGTTACCTTCCCACCGAAGGTGGTCCCTATTTTTCTACTTGCATTTTTTACGTGCTTTCGAACTGATAGGTTGGCAGAAGCTGGGACAAGTAACCGGTGCTCACCCTGTTCATCGGCACTAGGAATTCAAACAGCTGTCGAACAATCTTTCAATCGAGAAGCTCAAGTCTAAATATACTAGTCCATAGCATTTCATGGGTCTAATAATTTAGTCTGTCAAAGAATAATATAAATAAAATCATGAACTTCACATCCTAATATTTTTCTGTCTGTTTTTCAGCTCTCATACCTAAGTGCATTTCAGGCAAACTACTCATTGTAGGAGCTATTGTTGTAATTGCAGCTTTTACCATTATTATCATTTCATTGGCTGGTAAGTAAGGAGAGATTTCGATTTAATATTTTCCATTGTTTTGTTGTTGTTTAAATCAAGGTCATCCCATGTATGAATGATTACATTTAAGCCACAGAATGATATGGAAGGAAGTAGCAGCAAGGAGGAGTAGGGAATGTCAAATAAATCAAAATGATGTTTGTGCCAGTGCAGTTGAATCCCAGTTGAATCCCAGACTGACTATCTATCTATCTATCTATCTATCTATCTATCTATCTATCTATCTATCTATCTATCTACCTACCTATCTATCTATCTATCTATCTATCTATCTATCTATCTATCTATCTATCTATCTATCTATCTATCTATATTTAGAAAATTTATATTGCCAACTATTCACACTTGGCAACTCAAGGCAGCTTACAGGAATATAAAAACATCATATCTAAAAACTAAAACTAATAAAAATAAAGTAATAAAATAATATAAAAGCCCCCCACCCCGGCAACAACACATCACGCAAGCCATTTAATGGGCTCTGATTTCCCCAGGCCTGCTGGCAAAGCTAGGTCTTCCGTGCCTTCCAGAAGAGTGTTAGGGTGTCTTTGTAGGTGTGTCAAACGTTGCCTGCATATCCAAAAAAGCAAGAAAGTTATTGCACTGCTATCATTGCCTATGGACATTTTTGACACTCGCAAGTGCCCCAGGAAGGCAAGATTGCTACGTAAAAGTTAGGACAAGCCAACATAGAAATAGCAATAGCAATTAGACAAATATACCGCTTCACAGTGCTTTACAGCCCTCTCTTAAGTGGTTTACAGAGTCAGCATAATGCCCCCAATAATCTGGGTCCTCATTTTACCCACCTTGGAAGGATGGATGGCTGAGTCAACCTTGGGAGGGTCAGGATCGAACTCCTAGCAGTGGTCAGAGTCAGCCTGAAATACCGCATTCTAACCACTGAGCCACCATGGCTCTGGGGACAGGAAGAAGATAACATGATCTAACATAAACAAACTTCCATTTGATTTTAATGCCTTTTCATTCTTTTTTTTTTTTTATTGAAAGAGTTTTAAAAAACAAAAACATTTTTCCCCCTTTTTCCCCCCCTCCCAAAACCCCTTCCCCTCCTCCCCGGCTTCCCGGTCAATCACAAGGTATTGTTATACATAAACCAAACATAGAACAAAATTTTCCCTTCCAATCCAAATAACCACATCCACAGCTTTTCATCTCCCAACCCCCTCCCCATTACATAAAATAACTTTCTAATTATTCAAAGGCAATCTGATATTTCTTAATCTGATATCTATTTTGTAGATAATCAATCCATTTTTTCCATTCAATTAAATATCTTTCCTGCGTATTGTCTTTTAAAAAAGCTGAGATTTTAGCCATCTCAGCCAAATTAGAAGAATGGATACTGAAAGTTACTAATGCCTTTTCATTCTTGACCATTTCTCGTTTTATTGCACAAACCCAAATACAGTCGTTCTCAACTTATGACCGCAATTGAGCCCCAAATTTATGTTAAGTGAGGCATTTGTTGAGTTTTGCCCCATTTTACGATCTTTCTTGTCACAATTAAGGGAATGATTGCAATTGTTAAGTTAATAAGATGGTTGTTAAGTGAATCTAGCTTCCCCATTGACTTTGCTTATCAGAAGGATGGCAAAAGCTAATCCCGGGACGCTGCAACCACCTTAAATATGAACCAGTTGCCAAGCATCCAGAGTTTCATTGTGTGACCACTGGAATGCTGCAACAGTCAAAAACACTTTTTTTTGGCAAGTGGTTTGCCCCTGCCACCTTCTCCTTCTTAGGTCTGAGAGAGAGTGACTAGCCTAAGGTAACTCAACTGGGTTTTGTGTCTAACCCAGGACTGCTAAAGGTAAAGGTTCCCCTCGCACATATGTGCTAGCCGTTCCCGACTCTAGGGGGCGGTGCTCATCTCCATTTCAAAGCCAAAGAGCCAGCGCTGTCCGAAGACGTCTCCGTGGTCATGTGGCCGGCATGACTCAACACCAAAGGTGCACGGAACGCTGTTACCTTCCCACCAAAGGTGGTCCCTATTTTTCTACTTGCATTTTTTACGTGCTTTCGAACTGCTAAATTGGCAGAAGCTGGGACAAGTAACGGGAGAACACACTGCAGTTTAAGTGAGGAACCTTAATATTAACTACCAAACCTTGTTGTCAGAACTGTAGTTGCTTGTGAGTTCTATCATTTGTCCATTTTGCTTTATTTATAGTTAAAAAGATAGAAACATGTTTGCCTTGCCGTCCCCTTGTAAGTGTTCCCTGCCTAGATTCTTGGATTAGCTACAATGGAAAATGTCTCTATGTCTCAAAAGAAGAAAGGAATTGGTCTCTCAGTTTAACAACGTGTACCTCATTTAATGCATCCTTGGCTGTGATTGATACTCAGAAGGAATTGGTAAGGAATAAGGAGACATCATGATTAATTTCTTACACTTTCTTCCTCCAATTAGTCTTTTAAATGAGAATTTTTCTATACATTCTCCCCCTTCTCCTAGGATTTTTGGGTGGATATTTTCCGTTCCTCTCATTACTGGTTTGGTCTCTCAAGAAAAGTTAACCAGATCTGGAAATGGTCCAATGGCACAGAGTTTAAAAATCAGTAAGTAATGTTTTATTTCTTTGCTTTTAGGATTTATAGAGTTATTTAACTATTCAAAGTATTTACATACCGTATTTTTCAGAGTATAAGACGTACCTTTTCCCCCTCTAAAAGGGGGGGGGGAATTTAGGTGCATCTTATAGACTGAATATGAGTGATTTTGGCCTCCCAAACCCTCTGTGCATCGCGTTTTTGCCCTCCCCGACCCCCAGAAACACTCTGCAGTGCTCCACATGACCCGTTTTTGCCAAAAACGGGCCCATTTTTGGGTTCCCAAGTCCTCGGTGCATTGTGTTTTTGCCCTCCCAGGCCCTGAGAAGCACTCTGCAGTACTCCACCCTTCCAGGCCCCCAGAAGCATCTTGCAGGCCAAAAACAGGCATGTTTTTGGTGAAAGTGGGCCATGCAGAGCACTGCAGAGTGCTTCTGGGGGCCTTGGAGGGCGAAAATGCAACATGCGGATACCAAAAACTATTTTTTTCTTGTTTTTCTTCTGTAAATTTAGGTGCATCTTATAGTTCAGTGCATCTTACAGGTCAAAAAATAGGGTACATCATGCTTCAGTTTGAATGGCTGAAATAATAATAAAAATAGTAATTTTTACCTAAGGGTCTCTCTGAAAAAAATAAGGCACTGAAAGGGGAGGAAAAGATAAGAAAAGTGCTCAGGGAATAGTATGTAACATCTGTTAGCTGATGTTCCCTGTATTCTAAAGCTGCCAACCTTTCTGGAAGGATCATTTTTGCAGTGCTAATTTCTACCCACGCAGATAGTAGTAATTCCTTGTTCTTTTTGCAAGTTTCCAGTGCGAGGAGAAGGCTTCTGTGCATATCTGAATGGAAAAGGGGCCAGTAGTACCGTATGCTTCATGAAGAAACGTTTTCTCTGCAGCCGGCCAGAAAGTTACAACAAGGCTGGAATGAAGGGGAGTTCCTGGCTGGGAGAAATATGGTGGGGAGGGCAGAGCAATATGACCATTGAGTGACAGCATCTCAGGGAGGTCTTAACATTTTGTGAAGTGGTATATAAATCTAAGTGCTATTGCTATTTCTAGTCAGTATTTTAGAGCCTGGAGTCTTAACTGCACTGAATGCCTGCTAATGATGAGAGGCAGCAAAGCTCTGTGACAGGAACAAAAAAAGGACCCAGAACAGTGGTGGGATTCAAGTAATTTAACAACCGGTTCTCTGCCCTAATGATTTCTTCCAACAACCAGTTTGCCAATCTACTCAGAAAGTTAACAACCAGTTCTCCCGAAGTGGTGCGAACTGGCTGAATCCCACCACTGACCCAGAGAGAAAAACGAGCCTGAGATGCCACAAACAGAAAATTCCAAGCATTTGGAACATTTCAAAAGTGTCAGCAATCTCTAGATAGCTGAAACTGAAGTATTTATTTCAGCACAATCCTACAGCAAGTAAGTCTCTTCAGGGATGGGCTTCAAAAAAATTAGCAAGGGGTTCTCTGCCCAGTTGCTGGGTGGGCGTGGCCATGGTGGGTGTGGCCTAGTCAGCACAGCAGGGGGAGCGTTTTTGCCCTCTCTGGGCTCCAGAGGCTCTCCTCGAGCCTCCAGGAGGGTGAAAACGGCCTTCCCCGGCTCTGGAGGCCCTCTGGAAACAGGCCTGTTTCCGGCCTTCCTGAACTTCTGGTAGGCCCGTTTTTCGCCCTTCCCGAGCCTTGGTGTGCACTCTGCACTTATCTGCATTCAAAATGGGCTGTGTGGGGACCCCTGGGAGGGGAGGGGCAGAGTGGGTGGGGCCAGCCAGGAGTGGGATTTGGGGATTCTCCGAACTGCACAGAATCTTAGCTAGAGGTTCTCCCGAGCCCCTGAGAAGCCCCAGCAGCCCACCCCTGAGTCTCCTTCTTTTCCTCTTTACCCCCTTGGCAATCTGCACTGATAAATCTAATGCCATACTTGACTGGGAAGAAGGCAATTTCTCTTCCTCCAAAGATGAAGTTCTACAGGTGAAAGAGGGGAAGATACACAAAACAATATTAAGAGGTGGATGCAGATTTGATTGCTAAGAACTGCCTATTAACTGCTAAAACAGTTATTGCTGTTAGGTGGCAATCAGAAGTTAGGGTTAAGCTACTTTTACAGCCCCACAGATTCTGCTGCAGATTGCATGTTTTTCAACAAAAGTGGGTGGGAAAATAGAAGAGTAGTATTACACTCACTTTTGCAACTGCTTCATCATTCTATTCCTATTCCTATTCTGTTCTGTTCTGTTCTGTTCTATTCTGTTATTCCTATTCTATTCTATTCAATTCTCTATTCTATTCTATTCTATTTTCTGTTCTATTCTATTCTATTCATTCCTATTCTATTTTCTATTCCATTCATTCCTATTCTATTCTATTCTATTCTATTCTATTCTATTCTATCATAGAGTATATTCCATTGAGCTTATAGAAATCTCTTGACTTCCCGGATGGCAGAGTCTTAAAAGGAATAATGCTTATTTTTAGTCATTCCACACTCCCTTCAATGATCTTTAAACACAGAGATTTCATTTAAGGAGAAATCTATATCTATATCACCTGTATGGCCTTTGCTAAATTTTGGGAAGAGAGCCAAGCTCATGGGCGAGAATAGCATAAATCCCAGAAATGATTAAATCAGCTAGCCAATATCCATACAGCAGAAATATATGTGTAAAAATACAATAGTCTTCAGCTTAAAACCATTCTTTTAGTCAGTTTGAAATTGCACCGGTACTGAAAAAAGTGATTTATGACTGGTTTTCACACAACTTTCGTAATATTCCCCATGATCATGGGATCAAAATTTAGGTGCTTGGCAACTGGTGTGTACTTCTGATAGTTGCACTCTCCTGGGGTCATGTGATAACCATTTACAATACAATACAATTCAATTCTTTATTGGCCAAGTGTGACTGAACACACAAAGAATTTGTTTTGGTGCATGTACTCTCAGTGTACGTAAAAAAAAAGATACATTCGTCAAGAATCATAAGGTACAACACTTAATGATAGTCATAGGGAACAAATAAGCAATCAAATCATATTAGGAAACAGTCAATATAAATCTTAAGTATACCAGCAACAAGGTTACAGTCATACAGTCATAAGTGGGAGGAGATGGGTGATGGGAACATTGAGAAGATGAATAGTAATAGTAATGCAAACTTAGTAATAGTTTGACAGTGTTGAGGGAATTATTTGTTTAGCAGAGTGATGGCGTTCGGGAAAAAACTATTCTAGTGTCTAGTTCTGGTGCGCAATGCTCTATAACATTGTTTTGAGAGTAGGAGTTGAAACAGTTTATAACCCTTCCAGCCAGCACAAAACTAGGTTTACAGATTTCCCTGGGTTATTTTCCAAGCCTACATTTCACAATTCCACCAGCTTCTGTATTATCTTATGTTATTAAGGTAAAAAAGTCTCCCTTGAGCCAAGATTGTTCTCTTGACTTCATGGACACATTTGTGTAGGTTTGGGATCAGGACTATGGTAATGAATTGTCACTGTCTTCTTCCAAGGGCCTGGAGCCCTAATGGAGGCATGTCGCCCACACTGAAGGTGGTTAATGGACTGAGAAAAGATTCTGCCTCCACACCGTTTGTGCCTTGCTCCTTTCCTTGCCATCTTTGTTATTTTTTAATGTTAGTACTTAATGATCTTAATAGTTAATGTTTTCCTTGCTTCCATTACTATTTGAAGGCCACCTCTAGCTAGGCAAGATGGGCAGCAGTAGTGGGATTCAAATCCTGTCGCTACAGGTTCACTCGTGGGCATGCGCACTCTTGCACATGCAATGCTTCTGCACATATGACGTCCAGGCATGTGGATGGAGCCTCCCGCCACCACTACCGGTTCGCTGAATCCGGGGCGAACCGGTAGCAACCCACCACTGATGGGCGGCATATAAATTCAGTAATAATCCTGGAATGGTTATAGTTCCTACACCAGATACTGTTTTGGAATTTCATGTGGAAGGTGAAGTGCTAACTTAGCATCTGCCTGCAACTCATTAAAGTAGCCGCTTCTATTTCCAGCATTGCAAAGTATATCCAAAGTACTGTAAATCTTAAATGTTCACCCAGTGTTAAAAAGCAAAAACAAAAAATGAGAACGTATTTTAAAATCCATGCCGTAGCCTCAAAAGGGACAAATAATGAAAATTAGCATGGAGCAGTGGTTTAGATAACTGAATTTTGTGCAGAAGATCCCAGTTAAAATCCAACCTCCGTCAATGGAAGCTCATGAGGGGAGCCCCACTCTGAACTCAGCATAACTGACACCAGTGTTTCTCAGAAGATTTGTAGGAAGAGCCTTCTACCTCTACTCCGTTTGTGCCTTGCTCCCTTGCTTGCCATTTTGGTTAATATTTAAGCTATTTTAATGTATTTTTATTGTTTGATGTTTGATATGACTGATATATAATAAATACTGCTTGGTTTCCTGCACCAGAGAGTGTTTTGCATTTCGTGTGAAAGGTGCAGAAGTGCTAACATGGCATCTGCCAGCGTTCATTAAAGTAGCTGCTTCCATTTCCAGCATTGCAAAGCAAAGTATATATCCAAAGCACTGTAAATGTTCACCCAGAATAAAACAAAAATAAAAGGCTCACAAGGGGTATGAACTTAATAGCTTAGGTTGTAGACGTAACTTTTCAGAGGTTTTACCAGTACATAAGGAACAAAAAGGTAAAGGCCAGCGTGTAGTGGAGTTTAATGTGTGGCTAAAGGAGTGGTGTAAAAGGGAAGGCTTTGGTTTTATTAGTCATGATGTCTGCAACTGGTCCAATGAAAAATTGTATAAAAGAGATGGATTGCATCCATCAAAGAAAGGGACTGAGTTACTTAGCAATAAATTCACAGATTTTCTGGATAAACATTTAAATTGAACAGTGGGGACAGAGAATTAACTGATACAGAAAATTTCTGTCCCCAGCAATCGAAAACTAAAAGGGTTATCAGTGCATGTAACATAGATGTCTGTATGGGTAAGACTATCAGCCCTGCTATCAAGCAAAACCAAGCATTTAACAGTGAGTGCCATACCATGTGCACTAAACCAACAGGTGGCAAGAAAGTAGGGGCAGTCAACACAGGTTATGTAGACAGTAAACACAAGGTCAATCCAAATGGACTCAAATGTCTATACACCAATGCACAGAGTATGAGGAATAAACAGGGTGAATTAGAAATTCAAGTAAATGAGGGCAGATATGATATTGTTGCCATTACGGAAACTTGGTGGGATGAAACTGACAAATGGAACATACAGCTAGAGGGATATAAATTATTTAAAAGAAATAGACCAAATAAAAGAGGAGGTGGAGTTGCACTATATATAAGAAATAACTACATCTCTACAGAAATAGAGCACAACAATGATAAAAATCATCTTGAATGTATTTGGGTCAATATAAAAGGGGTGAAAAACGATATTGCCATAGGTCTATACTATAGGCCACCCAACCAAACAGAGGAAGTAGATGAACTTTTTGCTAGTCAGCTAACTAAGGTATGTAGGAAGCACATCACAGTAGTAATGGGGGATTTTTTTTTTGTTTAAAAAAGTTTTATTTTAACATTCTTATCCAATAACATATCCAATAACATATTTAATGTACCATCATATACAATTAATCGGATCTGCCCGGTCACCACCCCCTTCCTTTTACTCTCCTTCTCTACCTTCTTCTACTTTCCACAACCATCCTCCCCCTCTCTTATCTACATCCTCTCCTCCTTCCTCCCTACTCCTTTCTTCTCCCTCTTCTATCCCTCTTCCTTCCTTTCCTCTTCCTCCTCTTCTCTTTCCTACCTCCTTCTCTCTTCTACTTCCTTCTTTCCCATCATTCTGAAGTGGTAGCCAGGCAGCTCCGATCTTACATTAATTATACATCTTCAATCATCTTTGTACATTAACTATCAATCCATTTTCTACCCTCATCCCCCCTCCCCCTCCCTTCCCCTTCCTCCCCTCCCCCCGGGACTTCCGAGAACCGAATACAGGGTATAAAACTAACAACAAAATTAAAATATAGCACAAATCATAATCCATAATCACTCCTTAAAACCTCCACTCCCCTTCCAGAGACAAAGAAGATACTTTTCTTCCAATCCATTATATATCAGACCATTCCACTCCTAGAGTTCTCAGAAATTTCCGATTGAGTTAGTGTTTGTTCTTGAATAAAGTACATAGTTTTTAATATCCAACCTTCATCAATCAATATCAAAACAACGTTCCATCTTCCAATATTCACCAAGGGTTCTTCTAAAATGTCTTTCTTCCTTAAGCAGTCTCTCAAGAATAGTTCATATTTCCAACTTAATTTCTTTAATTTTTCTGTCCAACCTTCAAGGATAAACAATAGTCCATCTTTTCACATCTTTAACATTTATATACAACAAATAATATTACAAATATCCAATATATCAATTGTAATAATTAAAATCTTCACTTTACCTTACTTATATCAAATAACATTATTAAAATTACACCTATAACTTATCCAAAATATATCTATTATAACAATTACATTCTAATTAGCCATATAACAACATTACATCCATCTCTTAAATATAATATTTAATCCAAATTCCTAAATTTTACTATCTATCCTCCAAAGTTAACCAATATTCCATCTTCCTATTCCTTTATACCTCAAATATATCAAATAGTACCCCTAAAATTACACATTTATATCCAAAATAAATCATTTACAAAAATTAACCATAATCATATATAATAGAGTTAAACATTCTCCCTCCCCTTCTTCTGTCTTACACATTTTCCAAAAGAATTCCCAATCTTTAATACATTAGTATAAAAATCTCGTGCTTTACAAATTGTATTGAGAAAATACTTTCTTCCTTTATAATTCACTGTTAAACCAGCTGGAACCTCCCATCTAAAATATATCTGATGTTTCTTAAATTCATCCACTAAAAAGGCAAATTCTTTTCTCTTTCTTAACATTTTAGGAGGAATTTCCTTCATCATTATTATATCTTGTCCTAATATTTGAAATTTATTTTTATAAAATGCTTGCAAAATTCCATACCTAATCTTCTTATTTGTAAAATAAATAACCACATCTCTCGGTAAACACTTCTGCCTTGCCCACCAAGAATTAACACAATAAATTTTTTCAATATTAACTTCAAAATCTTCTGGTTCCACTCCCTCTATCTGAGCAAAGGCCTGAATAAAAATCTCGTGCTTTACAAATTGTATTGAGAAAATACTTTCTTCCTTTATAATTCACTGTTAAACCAGCTGGAACCTCCCATCTAAAATATATCTGATGTTTCTTAAATTCATCCACTAAAAGGCAAATTCTTTTCTCTTCTTAACATTTTAGGAGGAATTTCCTTCATCATTATTATATCTTGTCCTAATATTTGAAATTTATTTTTATAAAATGCTTGCAAAATTCCATACCTAATCTTCTTATTTGTAAAATAAATAACCACATCTCTCGGTAAACACTTCTGCCTTGCCCACCAAGAATTAACACGATAATTTTTTTCAATATTAACTTCAAAATCTTCTGGTTCCACTCCCTCTATCTGAGCAAAGGCCTGAATAAAAATCTCTTTCAAATTTTCTTCCTTACACTCTTTTAATCCTCTCACCCTTATAGCATATTCCATTAATTTATATTGTAATATAACCCTTTCTTCATCTGCCTTATCAACCTTAACCTGAATATCATCTATTTTATTTTCTAAATTCAGATTAATTTGAACTTCATCTATTTTCCTTTGCAAATCTAAATTAATTTGGTTAAATTCATCCAGTCTTTCTTCTGTCTGTGTGCTAGATAACAATAATGGGGTAATTGATTCCTTTAATTTTTTCATCTCCCTCCTCTGCTCTTCCACCAAATCTTTAAAATCCAGTATTTCTTTCTCCATTTCATTAAATTTTTGATCTATTTCTGAAAGATGAGCCTCCATAAACTCCTGTAAAAAATTCCTTAGACTTTCTTTAATATCCTCTCTCAATTTCCGTACCTGAAGTGAAGAAATTTCCAATATTTTAGAAGTGGTTAAATCTCTTTGCTTAAAGGCCATTTTTATTTATTTATTTATTTTATTTTATTAAATTTCTATACCGCCCTTCTCCCGAAGGACTCAGGGCGGTGTACAGCCAGAATAAAAACACAGAATATATACAATTAAAAGAATTTAAAATGAACTATTACTATACGGCCGATAATTAAAACATTTAAAAAATTTAAAATTTAAAATTTAAAATATTATTAAAACCCCAATTTAAAATCAACTATTTATGCCAGTCCTGCTTGAATGAATAAATACGTTTTAAGCTCACGACGAAAGGTCCGAAGATCAGGCAGTTGACGTAAGCCAGGGGGGAGTTTGTTCCAGAGTGTTGGTGCTCCCACAGAGAAGGCCCTACTCCTGGGGGCCGCCAGCCGACATTGTTTGGCGGACGGCACCCTGAGAAGGCCCTCTCTGTGAGAGCGTACGGGTCGATGGGAGGCATAAGGTAACAGCAGGCGGTCTCGTAAGTACCCGGGTCCTAAGCCATGGAGCGCTTTAAAGGTGGTAACCAGGATCTTGAAGCGCACCCGAAAGACTACAGGAAGCCAGTGCAGACTACGGAGCAGTGGTGTTACGTGGGAGCCACGAGCGGCTCCTGTTACCACTCACGCAGCTGCATTCTGGACTAACTGCAGCCTCCGGGTGCACCTCAAGGGCAGCCCCATGTAGAGAGCATTGCAATAATCCAGCCGAGACGTAACCAGAGCGTGAGTGACTGTGCATAAGGCATCCCAGTCAAGGAAGGGACGCAGCTGGCGAACCAAGCGCACTTGGTAAAAGGCCCTCCTGGTGACGGCCGGCAGATGTTCATCAAAGGACAGCCGACCATCCAGGAGGACACCCAAGTTGCGAACCACTTCCTTTGGGGCCACTAACTCGCCCCCAACAGTCAGCTGCGGATGCAGCTGACTGTACTGGGGTGCCGGCATCCACAGCCACTCCGTCTTGGAGGGATTGAGCTTGAGTCTGTTTCTCCCCATCCAGACCCGTACGGCTTCCAGGCACCGGGACAGCACTTCGACCGCTTCGTTGGGGTGGTCCGGGGTGGAAAAGTACAGCTGAGTATCATCAGCGTAAAGATGATAACTCACCCCGAAACCACTGATGACCTCACCCAGCGGCTTCATGTAGATGTTGAACAGGGTAGGCAAGAGAATCGACCCCTGAGGTACCCCACAAGTGAGGCACCTCGAGGACGACCTCTGCCCCCCTGTCAACACCGTCTGCGACTGGTCGGAGAGATAGGAGGAGAACCACCGATAAACGGTGCCTCCCACTCCCAACCCCTCCAACCGGTGCAGCAAGATACCATGGTCGATGGTATCAAAAGCCGCTGAGAGATCTAATAGGACCAAGGCAGAGGAACAACCCCTCTCCCTGGCCCTCCAGAGGTCATCCACCAACGCGACCAAAGCCGTCTCCGTGCTGTAACCGGGTCAGAAGCCGGACTGGAACGGGTCTAGATAGACAGCTTCCTCCAGGTACCAGGGAAGCTGCCATGCAACCACATTCTCTACAACCTTCGCTAAAAAGCGAAGGTTGGAGACTGGACGATAATTACCCAAAATAGCTGGGTCCAGGGAAGGCTTCTTCAGGAGGGGTCTCACCACCGCCTCCTTCAAGGCGGTGGGGAAAACCCCTTCAACCAAAGAAGCATTTATAATCCCCTGGAGCCAGCCTCGTGTCACTTCCTGAGCAGCCAGTACTAACCAGGAAGGGCACGGGTCCAGTAAACACGTAGTTGCATGCAACCTCCCCAGCAACCTGTCCACGTCCTCAAGAGCCACAGAATCAAACTCATCCCAAATAACCTCAACAAGACGAGTCTCTGCCACCTCGGCTGAATCATCGCAATCATGATCCAAGCCATCACGAAGCTGAACGATTTTATCGCATAGATAACCGTTAAACTCCTTGGCTCGTCCCTGCAGGAGGTCATCCCGTCCCTCCTGTTGAAGGAGGGAACGGGTCACTGGAAACAGGGCGGCCGGGCGGTTATCTGCCGATGCAATGAGGGTGGAAACGTAGGAACGTTTCGCCTCCCTCATTTCCACTAGGTAGGTCCTAGTAAAGGACCTCACTAGTGTCCGATCAGCCTCGGAACGACTGGACCTCCAAATACTCTCTAGGCGTCTTCGCCGGCGTTTCATCTCTCTCAGCTCCTCGGAGAACCAGGGAGCCAATTGAGATCTACGCCGGGTCAGAGGCCGCAAAGGCACGACACGGTCCAAAGCCCCAGCCGCGGCCCGTTCCCAAGCCGCAACTAGTTCTTCAGTCGTGCCGTGGGTAAGATCCTCAGGAAATGGCCCAAGCTCCGTCAGGAACCTCTCCGGGTCCATCAGGCGCCTGGGACGGAACCAACGCGTCGGCTCCGTCTCCCTGCGGTGGTGAGCAGCGGTTCGAAAGTCTAGGCGAAGGAGAAAATGATCTGACCATGACAATCACTATGTCTCCTAAATCCAGATCATTTACCCACTGACCAGAGATAAAAATCAAGTCTAGCGCGCCTCCCCCAATGTGTGTAGGGCCATCAGTTACTTGAATCAGGTCCAAGGCCGTCATGGAGGCCTGGAACTCCTGAACCACTGTTGATGACAAGCCGGCCGATGGCAAATTGAAATCTCCCAAGACCAAAAATCTGGGAATCTCAACCGCCACGCCAGCAAGCACCTCCAGAAGTTCAGGTAGGGCTGTAGCCATGCAGCAAGGAGCCAGGTACGTGATCAACAACCCCATCTGATTACGATGGCCCCACTTCACAAGGAGGGATTCACAGCCAGCTATCTGAGGAACAGTGGACTCCCTCGGCTCCAGACTCTCTTTAATAGCAACCGCCACCCCCCACCCCTACCTTGGGCCCTCGGCTGATGGAATGCACGGAAACCCGGAGGGCACAGTTCAACCAGGGGTACACCCCCTTCTGTGCCCAGCCAGGTCTCCGTAATGCCCATAAAGTCCGCGGACTCCCTCTGAATCAGGTCACAAATCAGAACTGGTGACTGAGATCGCCCGCCATTTTTAAACTAAATAATACCAAGAAGAAGAAAAAAAAAGGAATAAAAAGAAAAAAAAATCAACAAACTTTTCTTCTTAAACACTATAAGAAAAAGATAATAAAAAAAAGAGATTTAAAAAAAAAAGAATTCCATTTAAAAAAAAAATCTTTTTATATTCTTCTTAAAGGTTCCACGCCAGCAATTGTAATCAGCATTTCCTTAGCTTTCGCTTATCTTAGCTTTCACTTTCAAGACACAAAACGCCATCTTTCATCATCTCCACTCTTGAATACAAATACCTTCTCTGTCAGGGAGTTAAAATCATCTTACAATCAAATGCCAGCCCTCCTGTTTTCGGCTCTTTCCGTGTTGGCAATCTATCAATAATCCTTTTCAGTCACGGAGATGGACGCTGCGTTTTGTTCTGCATTTGCAGAAGCGTTCTGGATTCTGGAGCTTTTTTCGAGCTATAGAAGGAGTGTTCCCAACAAACCACCAGAAATCATTCTGGGGCTTTCCTTGGGGACTCTACTTCAGCTCAAATGCTCATCTCCCCCTCTTTGCCCGAGGGCAGAGATTTACGAGCTGTTGACAGCAGATTAACGCTGTCTAAACAGCTCTACAGAATCACACAGAACTGGCGACTGAGATCGCCCGCCATTAACGAAGCGGAGCCACCCGGAAGTCTCCAGTAATGGGGGATTTTAACTACCCTGACATCAACTGGGAAACAAACTCTGCACCAAGTGGAAGATCCAACAGGTTCCTAACAAACCTAGCAGACAACTTTGTTTCCCAAAAAATAGAGAAGGCGACAAGGGGATCAGCCATACTGGACTTAATTCTCACTAACAGAGATGAAATGATAGAAGGTGTTGAAGCTACAGGAACCTTGGGGGCAAGTGACCACGCTATATTGGAATTCGACATTAAGCAAACACAAGTAGTAGAACAAAGTCAAACTAGAGTCTTGGACTTTAAGAGAGCTAATTTCAATAAACTTAGAGAGAGCTTGAGAAGGATTCAATGGATGAGAATCCTCAGGGGAAAAACAACTCAAGAAGCTTGGGAAATTTTGAAAAGTGAGATTATAAAAGCGCAGTCTAACACAATACCAATGAAGAAGAAAAATAATAGATCTCAAAAGAAACCAGCATGGATGCATAAAGAACTATCTGACAAATTGAAAGACAAAAAGGACAAATATAAAAAGTGGAAAGAGGGGCAAATAACTAAGGCAGAATATCAGCAAATAGCCCGAGCCTGTAAAGATGAAGTGAGGAAAGCTAAGGCTCACAATGAACAAAGGCTAGCGACAAAAGTAAAAAATAACAAAAAAAGCTTCTTCCAACATGTTAAAAACAATTGGCCCATTGCTGGGAGAAAGTGGCAAGAAGATGACAAGCAACAGGGAGAAAGCAGATCTACTTAACTCATATTTTGCATCTGTCTTTACACAAAAGGAAAAAACAATCCAACCTATCAAAAACAGCACTACAAAAAACAGATTAGAAACACAAGTAGGGAAGAAAATGGTAAGTGAACACCTGTCTACCCTAGATGAGTTCAAATCACCAGGACCGGATGGATTACACCCCAAGGTTCTGACGGAACTGGCAGACATGATCTCAGAACCACTGAACTATATCTTTCAAAGATCCTGAAGCACAGGGGAGCTGCCAGAGGACTGGAAAAGAGCTGATGTAGTTCCCATCTTCAAAAAAGGAAAAAAACAGATCCAGGAAACTACAGACCTATCAGCCTGACCCCAATACCGGGGAAGATTCTGGAAAAGATAATCAAGCAACGAATCACCAAACACCTAGAAGCAAACAAAGTAATAACCAAAAGCCAACATGGGTTTGTCAAAAACAGATCATGCCAGACTAATCTTAGCACATTCTTTGACAAAATGACAAAATTAGTAGACCAGAGGAATGCTGCCGATATAATTTACTTGGACTTCAGTAAAGCATTTGATAAAGTAGACCATAACCTACTACTAGATAAGGTGGAAAAATGTGGGTTAGACAGCACCACCACCAGATGGATTCGTAACTGGCTGACCAACCGCACTCAACGTGTAGTCCTCAACGGAACTACATCCACATGGAGGGAAGTATGCAGTGGAGTTACCCAAGGCTCTGTTTTAGGCCCAGTACTCTTCAGCATCTTCATCAATGACTTGGACAAGGGGATAGATGGGGAACTCATCAAATTTGCAGATGACACCAAGCTGGCAGGAATAGCCAACACTCCAGAAGATAGGCTCAAGTTACAGAAAGATCTTGACAGACTTGAACAATGGGCGCTATCTAACAAAATGAAATTCAACAGTGAAAAAAGTAAGGTTCTACATTTAGGCAAAAAAAAAACCAAAATGCACCAGTACCGTATATGTGGCACCTTGCTCAATAGTAGTACCTGTGAGAGGGATCTTGGAGTCCTAGTGGATAACCATTTAGATATGAGCCAGCAGTGTGCAGCAGCTGCTAAAAAAGCCAACACAGTTCTGGGCTGCATAAACAGAGGGATAGAATCAAGATCACGTGAAGTGTTAGTACCACTTTATAATGCCTTGGTAAGGCCACACCTGGAATATTGCATCCAGTTTTGGTCACCAAGATGTAAAAAAGATGTTGAGACTCTAGAAAGAGTGCAGAGAAGAGCAACAAAGATGATTAGGGGGCTAAAACATATGAAGAACGGTTGCAGGAACTGGGTATGTCTAGTTTAATGAAAAGAAGGACTAGGGGAGACATGATAGCAGTGTTCCAATATCTCAGGGGTTGCCACAAAGAAGAGGGAGTCAGACTATTCTCCAAAGCACCTGAGGGCAGGACAAGAAGCAATGGGTGGAAACTGATCAAGGAGAGAAGCAACTTAGAACTAAGGAGAAATTTCCTGACAGTTAGAACAAATAATAAGTGGAATGACTTGCCTGCAGAAGCTGTGAATGCTCCAACACTGGAAATTTTTAAGAAAATGTTGGATAACCATCTGACTGAAATGGTGTAGGGTTTCCTGCCTGGGCAGGGGGTTGGACTAGAAGACCTCCAAGGTCCCTTCCAACTCTGTTGTTATATATATTATATATGAGTATTAGCATGGAACATTGGTTCAGATCAATGAACCAATGTTCCCCAATTCCCGGGCTACGGCCTATTCAGAACAGCCATGGAAATAGGAGGAAGGCACGCATGCATGCATAGCTCCACTTGCACATGGATTAGATGAGAGTGCATGCACAGCACCATTTAGTGAGCAGTGATCGCGTGCCTCCTGCTTGTGCAAATAGAGCTGCGCACTTGCGTGCTCACCCGCTGCTCATGCAAAACCACCCCTTCTCCTCCCCCACCCCCACCAGTCTGCAAATAAGGTCGGAGACCGCTGGTTCAGATGATGAATTCTGGGTGAGATCCCAATTTGAAGCCATCCTCTGTCATAAAAACTCATAATGCTTCCTTTACTCAAAGCCTCACTCTAAGTGCAGCGCCAGTGGAAAGTGCTCTGGCTTCACCAAATCACAAAACTGACTCCTTGTCCTCCCAAAAAACCCCTTTTTATTCGGCGAATGTAAATTCCTAGCATTCATATCCAGCAAAGTGCCAGCAAACAGTCTTTCAAGGGTGAATTGCAACTACAGACCTTATCAGTCCTTGGATAGTCGCCAGGCCGATAGCTTCCAGGTGCAACGCTGTACAAGGAAATACTTGGGAAGGGGTCTCTATGAGGCACCAACTCAGATAAGCAAATCTTCACACTAATAAATGAACTAATTGTCTCCTGCAAACACCACTCCCCTTTTGCTCCTATTTATTCAGTGGGAGGGGCCATTCAGCGTCATTTTGTGCCTTTACTCCTGAGTCGACCTCTGTTCCTTAGTTGTTCCCTTCTGACAGCTCTGCGCTGTGCACATCGGGAACTGGCTCCAGCTGTTCTTCAGCCCCACCTTACCTCCGACTCCGAAGGTAGCTGATAACTGTCAGATGGCCCTGGCCCCATCTCTGCCTCCGATGCAGAGCACTCATGAGAGCCTTCCCCAGACTCCAGGACTGGCCCAAGTTCCTCCCCAGCCTCCTCACTGTCTGAATCTGCTGCGAGCTCCACTGGCCGCTGGTGGGCCACAAAAGAAAGATTTGAAGGAAGAACATGCAAAGCATACAGAGTCGAGGTGGTGCAGTGGTGCAGGCTCAAGGTTGACTCAGCCTTCCATCCTTCCGAGGTGGGTAAAATGAGGACCCAGATGGTTGGGGGTAATATGCTGACTCTGTAAAACCACTTAAGAGAGGGCTGTGAAGCAATATGAAGTGGTATATAAGTGCTATTGCTATACTAAGATGCTTTGCAACCTTGATGCAATTTCCTAATTAAATAGCATAAAAACCCAAGACAAGCCCTATCTTGTTAGCCTTTTGCAAGGCATTGAAGTCCTGGCTGATCCCCCAGACATCGGAGTCAGGGAGAGATCAATTCTACTGCTATTGTTGGTTACTAATCAATAGTTTGATCTTTTAGCACCTTGGGTGTTATGTTTGGGAATCTTGTAAGCCATCCAGAGTTACTTGAATGAGATGGGCAGCTATATTAATCATAAAAATAAAAGCATATCTAAAGGCCAATTACTGTAGACAATTGCTTTGTTTCCTAGGGTGTTTTAAGGAATCACATTTCATTACTCAAAGCAACTCTTCGTTATGAATAGTTTCTCTCAAGCTAGGCATTTTTTAGCATGTTGAATCTAAGAAGTTTCCCAGTTAGCCATGATGTAGGCTAATTCCACACTAGAGATTTACAGCATCTTCATAACATCACCCATCCAGTTTTCGTGATGGAAGGCCTCCCCTTATTCATGTTACTTTGGCACAATGGTGATTGGATACCTCTAAAAGCAGTGTTTATCTATCTCGGCAACCTTAATATAAGTGGATTTCAACTCCCAGGAATCCCCAGCCACCCACTACTCTAGAAGATGTTGTAAATTGGTAGTTGGGAAAAGACACTTCAAGGCAGCCTTCAAACTCTGTTGCACTGTCCACAAAGCTGTTGGAAAACTTAAGAAGGTAATTTACTTTTTTGACTCCTAAACAGGCATAAATGAAGAGATGGTATATTCCCTAAGCAAGTACTAGATCCATAAATTAAGAAAAAAAATAAAAAATCATTACCCATGTAGTGCTGATAATGTTACCTAGCTGGGCAATGAAATGTCTGCAAGAAAACAACCAAGCTCAGAGAACACCAAGGACCCCACAGTTAGTTTCCTTCTTTGCTCAAATTTGGTGTTAGGGGGTCCCATATCTCAAACTTCCTTCTTCCTATTCAGGATGCAGTAGAATCAGGATGGGGATTCTTGATTAGGTGTGACAGTCCTTCAATGGAGTGGGCTGGGAAGGGAGATTTTGCAGTATCCTTCCCCTGCCACACCTACCAAGCCATGCCCACAGAACCGGTAGTAAAAAAATTGGGATTTCACCACTGATCTGAACCACTGCTCCATGCTAATTCTCATCATTTACCTTTGTGAGGTTACGACCTGGATTTCAAAATGTGTTCTCATTTTTGTTTTATTTTTTTATATTGGGTGAACATTTCAGTTATGCAGTGCTTTGAATATGCTTCGTTTTGCAATGCTGAAAATGGAAGCAGCTGCTTTAATGAGTTGCAGGCAGATGCCATGTTAACATTCTCTACTCTCCAAATAAAATTCAAAACGTTGTCTGGTGCAGGAAATACAAGAATCATAGGATTATTATTTATTTATATTATATGCCAACCACATCAAGCATTATCAAACAATAATAATAATAATAATAATATTTTTATTTATAGACCGCCCTTCTCCCAAAGGACTCAGGGCAGTGTACAGCCACAAATAAAATACAGAAAAAAAACAACAATACAAAACTAAAAACAACCCTTAAAAAACCTATTTAATTTGGCTACTTATAGATAAAAATATTCCCTCTAAAATTTACTAAAAAATTTAAAACCCATAAATCAATTTAATAATATAAAATTTAAGCGAGTCCAGCAAGACAAAATAAGGTTTTAAGTTCGCGTCGGAAGGTCCTAAGGTCAGGTATTTGTTGGAGTCCAGGGGGAAGCTCATTCCATAGGGTAGGAGCCCCCACAGAGAAGGCCCTCCCCCTGGGGGCCGCCAGCTGACATTGCTTGGCTGACGGCACCCTGAGGAGCCCCTCTCTGTGAGAGCGCACCGGTCGTTGGGAGATAGATGTTGGCAGTAGACGGTCCCGTAGGTATCCCGGTCCTAAGCCATGGAGTGCTTTAAAGGTAGTAACTAACACCTTGAAGCGCACCCGGAAGACAACAGGTAGCCAGTGCAGTCTGCGCAGGATAGGTGTTACATGGGAGCTCCGAACTGCTCCCTCAATAACCCGCGCAGCCACATTCTGGACTAGCTGGAGTCTCCGGGTGCTCTTCAAGGGGAGCCCCATGTAGAGAGCATTGCAATAGTCCAATAATAATCAATAATCAATAATCAAACATTGATCATAAATATTGACTTTAAACTTTAAAGTTAACAAAGATGGCAAGGAAAGGAGTAAGGCACAGTGTAGAGGTAGAATCTTTCCTCAGTGCATTAACCACCTTCAGTAAGCCACCTAATGGTGGTGACAAGCCACTATTAGGGATCCAGGCCAATCGGCACAGATTACAACACCCTGGAAGAAGACAAATTGCTACCATAGTCCTGACACACAACCTGCATGAATGTGTCCATGAAGTCAACAGGAACCAATCACGGTTCAAGGGAAACTTTACAGTAGTAATACAATACAGAAGCTGGTCAAATAACAAATTCAATAGTATTAGATATATTTTTGAAGGAGAGGGGAATTGAGAGTGTGAATAAGCGTGGAGAGACTAGAGATTATAATTTAGGAATTATTTTAGATTATGATTGTTAGTTTTGATACCCTGCATTTTGTTCTGGGAAGTCGGGTGGGGTGGGGGTAAAGGGAAGGAATTGGGGGTTGAGGTTAGTGATGGAGTGATGGTTAATGTACAGGGATTATTGAAGATGTATAAATATAATTAATGTAGGGTCGGGTCTGACCAGTTGCCATTTTAGAACGGTGGGGAGGGAAAAAAGAGAGAGTAGGAGGTAGGAAAGAGGAGAAGAGGAAGGAAGAGGGGTAGAAGAGGGAGAAGAGTGTAGGGTGGAGGGAGGAGAGGATGTAGATAAGAGAAGGAGAGGAAGGTTTGGAAAGTAAAAGAAGGTAGAAGAGGGAAGAAGGTTAAAAAGGGGGGTGGTGACTGGGCAGGCCCGACTAATTGTATATAACTGTACATTGGATGAATTATTTGATAAGATTGTAAAAATAAAACTTTTTTATAAAAAAAAAAAAAACAAATTCAATAGGATAGCGAATAAAATAAAATATGAAACTAAAGTATCTTAATATTACAGATTGTACAAAGTGATCATTAAAATAAGTCAGATAGCCAAGAAATAAGTGTTGAATTAAAAGGCAAGTTAAATAAAAAAAGGTTTTAGGAAGGGCTCATAATGAGGATTGTAACATACTATTTACATGTAACTTTACATTTGCCACCGTGAAAAAAGTGTATAAGTAAAAATTAGTGTAACATAAAAAGAAAGAAATTCTTTCTTCCACAGCTATGAGCAGATGTGAGTGCAGAGAGCTTGGGAGCACTTTGCCCAGAAAAGCAAAAATTAAATCTCGGGTTGCAATAGATGAAATAAATCAGTTTTCTGCTGGGACTAAATAGGCACATCCAGTCAGCTGCCTCTCTTGATGTGACGCTCAGCTTCTTAGAAGATGATGTAGAAAGAGTTTTATACAGATAAAAAATGTAACACAGTGAGAATTAGTGGGATACATGGATGTATCAGGGAAAGGTGAAATTGCCCAGATGGGACAATATCCGGGGGTGGAATAAGAAAACTTGCCACAGCCAACTCACCATTGACCACCCACAACTTGCTGTGAAACAATTCAAAGCGGGATAACTCAAGAGAGGGACAAGTAGAAATGCAGCTCACCCCAGTCTTGACGACTTCTAACTTGAGAAGGTTCAAACTTAAAGCAAGACAAGGCTTGTTGCAATTCACTTCCTTCTCATTTGAGTTAATTTTGCACTGAATTGTCCTGTGCAGTTCGGAGAACCCCCAAATCCCAGGTAGCAACTAGGTAGCAACTAGCAAATCTGAATGTGACAGGAGATACTGTGTACACACGTACTTCTCCAATAAACTCCGGTCAAGCCAGGAGCTCCCTTCTTTTGATGAGGTTGCATTATCCAGATTTACTACAACTTTCTGGCCGGCTGCAGAGAAAACGTTTCTCCATGGAGCATATGGTACTACTGGCCCCTTTTCCGTCTACGTAAGCACAGAAACCTTCTCCTCGCACTGCAAACCTGAAAAAAGACCAGGAATTACTATTTCAATGAACACTGCAAAAATGATCCTTTCAAGAAGGTTCCCATCTTTAGGGAATAGGGAACATCCGCCACGCTGCACTTTCAGAATGCACTAGATCAGGGGTCTCCAACCTTGGTCCCTTTAAGACTGGTGGACTTCAACTCCCAGAGTTCCTCAGCCAGCTTTGCTGATTTGATGATTTGGTTGATGTTCAAATAAACATCCTTTCCAAAGAAGGCCGAGTCAACATTCTGAATGATGGATATGAACCAGATCAGGGATAGTTGATAGATCACAAATACACACAATTGATCTTTAACATGTATACATTTGCCATTTCACTATTAACTTCTTAATAGAGTTAAGTTTACTTTATTGTCATTGCACCTCGTACAACGAAATTAAATGCCGTCTTCAGTGTACATCATACATCAGAAAACTATATAAAAAACATACACACATCCTTCACATTGTACACAATTGAATTGAATCCCCCCTGATACTGCATTAGTTTTGCACTATACAGTAGAATTCAACATAGTTACTGCTCTGGGATAGAAAGCTGTTTTTCAGCCTTTTTGTCCTTGTTTTTATTATTCTGTACCGTCTGCCAGATGGTAATAGTTTAAAAAAAGGGTGCCCATGATGAGATGGATCTTTAAGAATGTTTTGAACTTTCTTAAGTCAGTGGGAGCTATAAAGCTCTTCCAAGAAGGGGAGAGGGCAACCTTTTCTCATCGGGCTGAACTGCAAGGTCCTTGTTGATTGGCTGCCACGCCCCAATCCCTGAAGCTGCTCATTCGAACTAGCCAGTCAGCAGCAAGCAGACTGGGCCCAAACTAAGCCTGACTAGACTGGGTAAAAACTAAGCCACTGAATGGCGCAGACTGGTAAGGCCTGTTATTAAGAACAGTCTGTTATTAAGAACACAAAGCCTGCAATTACTGCAGGTTCGAGCCCGGCCCAAGGTTGACTCAGCCTTCCATCCTTTATAAGGTAGGTAAAATGAGGACCCAGATTGTTGGGGGGGCAATAAGTTGACTTTGTAAATATACAAATAGAATGAGACTATTGCCTTATACACTGTAAGCCGCCCTGAGTCTTCGGAGAAGGGCGGGGTATAAATGTAAACAAAAAAACAAAAAGCCTGCAGGCCCCCATGGCAGAGAAGCTGAAGCTCTTTATTCAGATGGGGAAAGCTGTTTACCTTAAATCTTACGTCTGGATTACTGCAATGCTCTCTACATGGGGCTCCCCTTGAGGAGCACCCGGAGGCTCCAGTTAGTTCAGAATGCGGCTGCGCGGGTGATAGAGGGAGCCCCTCGTGGCTCCCATGTGACACCCCTCCTGCGCAGACTGCACTGGCTACCTGTGGCCTTCCGGGTGCGCTTCAAGGTTCTGGTAACTATCTTCAAAGCGCTCCATGGTATAGGGCCGTAAATAAATAAATAAATAAATAAATAAATAAATAAATAAATAAATAAATAAATAAATAAATAAATAAATAAATAAATAAATAAATAAATAAATAAATAAATAAATAAATAAATAAATAAATAAATAAATAAATAAATAAATAAATAAATAAATAAATAAATAAATAAATAAATAAATAAATAAATAAATAAATAAATAAATAAATAAATAAATAAATAAATAAATAAATAAATAAATAAATAAATAAATAAATAAATAAATAAATAAATAAATAAATAAATAAATAAATAAATAAATAAATAAATAAATAAATAAATAAATAAATAAATAAATAAATAAATAAATAAATAAATAAATAAATAAATAAATAAATAAATAAATAAATAAATAAATAAATAAATAAATAAATAAATAAATAAATAAATAAATAAATAAATAAATAAATAAATAAATAAATAAATAAATAAATAAATAAATAAATAAATAAATAAATAAATAAATAAATAAATAAATAAATAAATAAATAAATAAATAAATAAATAAATAAATAAATAAATAAATAAATAAATAAATAAATAAATAAATAAATAAATAAATAAATAAATAAATAAATAAATAAATAAATAAATAAATAAATAAATAAATAAATAAATAAATAAATAAATAAATAAATAAATAAATAAATAAATAAATAAATAAATAAATAAATAAATAAATAAATAAATAAATAAATAAATAAATAAATAAATAAATAAATAAATAAATAAATAAATAAATAAATAAATAAATAAATAAATAAATAAATAAATAAATAAATAAATAAATAAATAAATAAATAAATAAATAAATAAATAAATAAATAAATAAATAAATAAATAAATAAATAAATAAATAAATAAATAAATAAATAAATAAATAAATAAATAAATAAATAAATAAATAAATAAATAAATAAATAAATAAATAAATAAATAAATAAATAAATAAATAAATAAATAAATAAATAAATAAATAAATAAATAAATAAATAAATAAATAAATAAATAAATAAATAAATAAATAAATAAATAAATAAATAAATAAATAAATAAATAAATAAATAAATAAATAAATAAATAAATAAATAAATAAATAAATAAATAAATAAATAAATAAATAAATAAATAAATAAATAAATAAATAAATAAATAAATAAATAAATAAATAAATAAATAAATAAATAAATAAATAAATAAATAAATAAATAAATAAATAAATAAATAAATAAATAAATAAATAAATAAATAAATAAATAAATAAATAAATAAATAAATAAATAAATAAATAAATAAATAAATAAATAAATAAATAAATAAATAAATAAATAAATAAATAAATAAATAAATAAATAAATAAATAAATAAATAAAAATAAATAAATAATAAATAAAATCTCACATTCTTACAGCTACACCGGCTTCTGAATAAAAGACTTTGGCTTCTCTGCCCTGTGGCTCAGCCTCTTTTGCAGCTCTTCGAAAACTAAGTACAGTAAAGCTGGGGTGGGAAGGGTGGATTGGGCCCAGGGACCCTGCATTTCAGCCTTTAACATGCATTGGGGAGCCCTAGGAAGGCCCAGGCGGGGCTCGGACGAGTGGATCAGGGCCAGAAATACTCTATTTCAGCCTGTAAGAGGCCAGGGGAGTGCTAGGAAGGCCTGGACGGGGCCTGGATGAACGGATTGGGGCCAGGGACCCTCCATTTTGGCCTGTAACAAGCTGGGGGAACTCTAGGAAGGCCCGAACGGGGCCTGGGAGGGCGGATCAGGCCCAGGGACCCTCCATTTTAGCCTATAACAAGCTGGGGGAGCCCTAGGAAGGTCCTGTAATAGGCCATTCATGCCAGCAAACAGGCAAAGGAAGGCTCATCAGACAGGCAGGTAGCTGGGCCGCGTGGGAGGCCGCAGGGAAGGCAGGAAAGCAAGCTGGGCTGCCGGGACCGCATGGGAGGCAGCTAGGCGAGAAGCGAAGGAAGACTCACCAGACAGATATCAGCTGGGCCGCGTGGTCGAGGCAAGCCAGGGAACCAGAGAGCAGCAGCAGCTATGCCTCAGGTGTGACTCTAGGTACCGGCTAAGGCAGGCGAGGTGAGATAAGGAGTGACTAGGAGGGGCGGGGTGGGGGGCCAACCAGTGGTGGTATTTGCTGTTTGCCGAACTGCGCAGAATCTTAACAACTGGTATGCTCGAACTGGAACAAGCTGGGAACAGCCCACCTCTGCACCAGACCCATCTGCTCTTGAAAGTAGTGTATCATCTCAGTCATCCTGAACATCTGTCCATCACAGCTGGCCAGCAGTGCGGAGACCACCAGATAGTACATTCTATTGCCTGAACAATTCCCGTTTCTGTGTCTTATTTTGAGGGGAAAGAAGCGCAGGCAAAAATTCTTATTCTCATTTCTTATTCTTAATTCTTCTTATTCTTTCAGCTGCTCAAGCTGAAGTGTAATGTTTATAAATGCTTTGGAAAGGGAAATAGTTCTATAAACATTCATTGGCATCCTTCAGTCTCAAAAGACTATGGTATCCAGTCTCAAGAGACTATGAATTTCTGAAAAGAGAAAGACCAATTCGAGAGCGGCAATCCCTTCCACACTGAGGGCAGATACATGCTGTCCCCTGCCCAGCCCCCAGATTTCCTTGGTGCTGGGACTGCCTCTTTGCCTCAGCCTGTCGAACAAATGTCTCTTCGAATTGGAGAAGGCCATGCTGCGTCTTTAGCTTCCAAGCTGAATGATCAGAGGTCAAGGTTTCCCAGTTGTTAATGTCCATTCCCAGGGCCTTTAGGTCCCTCTTGCAGATATCCTTATATCGCAGCTGTGGTCTCCCTCTGAGGCGTTTTCCTTGCACTAATTCTCCATACTGGTGTGGCATCCTCGACGGCTCGGGAGTTCATGGCTTCCATGATGGCCATGGACCTGACTCAATTAGTGGACGGCCCTACCCACATCAGGGGAGGCACTCTAGATCTGATTTTTGTCTCTGGCCAGTGGGCGAATGATCTGATTTTAAACGATTTAGTTATCGAGCCTATGTCATGGTCAGATCATTCTCTTCTTCGTCTGGACTTTCCGACCACTACTCACCACCGCAGGGAGACAGAACCAATGCGTTGGTTCCGTCCCAGGCGCCTGATGGACCCGGAGAGGTTCCTGACGGAGCTTGGGCCGTTTCCCGAGAACCTGGCCCGCGGCACGATTGAAGAACTAGTCGCGGCCTGGGAACAGGCTGCGGCTGGAGCTTTGGACCGTGTCGTAACTTTGCAGCCTCTGACCCGGCGTAGATCTCAACCAGCTCCTTGGTTCTCCGAGGAGCTGAGGGAGATGAAACGCCGGAGAAGACGCCTAGAGAGTGCCTGGAGATCCAGCTGTCCTGAGGCTGACCGGACACTAGTTAGGTCCTATAGTAGGACCTACCTAGTGGCATTGAGGGATGCAAAGCGTTCTTATGTTTCCTCCCTCATTGCGTCGGCAGATAACCGCCCGGCTGCCCTGTTTCGGGTTACCCGCTCTCTCCTTCAACAGGAGGGGCGGGAGGACCCATTACAAGGGCATGCCGAGGAGTTTAACGGTTATCTATACGATAAAATCGTTCAGCTTCAGGATGGATTGGATCAAAATTGGGTAGATCCAGGCGAGAGTTTCGAGACTCGTCTTGTTGAGACTGTTTGGGATAGTTTTGACCCTGTGACTTCCGAGGACATGGACAGGTTGCTGGGAAGGTTGAATGTCACCACATGTTTACTGGACCCGTGCCCCTCCTGGTTGGTGCTGGCCACGCAGGAGGTGACACGAGGCTGGCTCCGGGGGATTACAAATGCTTCTTTGCAAGAGGGGGTCTTTCCCGTTGTCTTGAAAGAGGCGGTGGTGAGACCTCTCCTCAAGAGTTAGGTCCTAAGGACCCAGCTGTTTTAGGAAATTACCGTCCAGTCTCCAACCTTTGTTTTATGGCGAAGGTTGTAGAGAGTGCGGTGGCACGTCAATTACCCCAGTACCTGGATGAAACCGTCTATCTAGACCCATTCCAGTCCGGATTCCGGCCCAGATACAGTACGGAGACAGCTTTGGTCGCGTTGGTGGATGATCTCTGGAGGGCCAGGGATAAGGGTTACTCCTCTGCCCTGGTCCTATTAGACCTCTCAGCAGCTTTTGATACCATCGACCATGCTATCCTGCTGCCCGGTTGGAGGGTTTGGGAGTGGGAGGCACCGTTTATCGGTGGTTCTCCTCCTACCTCTCTGACTGGACGCAGACGGTGTTGACAGGGGGGCAGAGATGGACTCCGAGGCGCCTCATGTGTGGGGTGCCGCAGGGATCAATTCTCTCGCCTCTCCTGTTCAACATCTATATGAAGCCGCTGGGTGAGATCATCAATGGTTTTGGGGTGAGATACCAACTGTACGCTGATGATACGCAGCTGTACTTTTCCACCCCAGGCCACCCCAACGAAGCTATTATTATTATTATTATTATTATTATTATTATTATTATTATTATTATTATTATTATTATTATTATTATTATTATTATTATTATTATTATTATTATTATTATTATTATTATTATTATTATTATTATTATTATTATTATTATTATTATTATTATTATTATTATTATTATTATTATTATTATTATTATTATTATTATTATTATTATTATTATTATTATTATTATTATTATTATTATTATTATTATTATTATTATTATTATTATTATTATTATTATTATTATTATTATTATTATTATTATTATTATTATTATTATTATTATTATTATTATTATTATTATTATTATTATTATTATTATTATTATTATTATTATTATTATTATTATTATTATTATTATTATTATTATTATTATTATTATTATTATTATTATTATTATTATTATTATTATTATTATTATTATTATTATTATTATTATTATTATTATTATTATTATTATTATTATTATTATTATTATTATTATTATTATTATTATTATTATTATTATTATTATTATTATTATTATTATTATTATTATTATTATTATTATTATTATTATTATTATTATTATTATTATTATTATTATTATTATTATTATTATTATTATTATTATTATTATTATTATTATTATTATTATTATTATTATTATTATTATTATTATTATTATTATTATTATTATTATTATTATTATTATTATTATTATTATTATTATTATTATTATTATTATTATTATTATTATTATTATTATTATTATTATTATTATTATTATTATTATTATTATTATTATTATTATTATTATTATTATTATTATTATTATTATTATTATTATTATTATTATTATTATTATTATTATTATTATTATTATTATTATTATTATTATTATTATTATTATTATTATTATTATTATTATTATTATTATTATTATTATTATTATTATTATTATTATTATTATTATTATTATTATTATTATTATTATTATTATTATTATTATTATTATTATTATTATTATTATTATTATTATTATTATTATTATTATTATTATTAATAATAATAATAATAATAATAATAATAATAATAATAATAATAATAATAATAATAATAATAATAATAATACAGGAGATCTTTCAGAATCCGACCATCAGCCATTCTCATGACATGCCCAAGCCAGCGTAGACGTTGCTGTTTCAGTAGTGTATACATGCTAGAAATTCCAGCACATTCCAGGACTGCGCTATTTGGAACTTTGTCCTGCCAGGTGATGCCAAAAATACGTCGGAGACAGCACACTTGAAAGGTATTCACCTTTCTCTCCTGCCATGCGTAAAGGATCCAAGACTCACTGCAGTACAAGAGTGTGCTCAGGAAGCAGGGTCTATAGATCTGGATCTTTGTACGTTCCGTCAGCTTCTTATTAAGCCATACTCTCTTTGTAAGTCTGGAAAATGTGGTGGCCACTTTACCAATACGTTTATTCAGCTCAGTATCTAAAGAGAGAGTGCCAGAGATAGTTGAGTCGAGGTACACAAAGTCATGGACGACCTCCAGTTCTTGTGCAGAGATTGTAATACGGGGAGGTGAATTCACGTCCTGACCCATGATTTGTGTTTTTTCAGGCTGATTGTTAGTCCAAAGTCTTGGCAGGCCTTGCTAAAACTGTCCATAAGTTGTTGAAGGTCTTCAGCAGAGCGAACAATGACGGCATATAGTCATCGAAGAGGAAATCCCGTAAGCATTTCAGCTGGACTTTAGACTTTGCTCTCAATCTAGGGAGAGTTTTCCGTCTGATCTGGTCTGGAGGTAAATTGCAGTTGTTGCAGTTCCAAAAGCATGTTTCAGCATGACAGAGGCTTTGTTTTAAAGTATATATTGCTAACTCAAAAAAAAACATTGTTGCAGCAAAACTCCAGCAGGCGTTGGCCATTTTCGTTCATCTTCCCGACACCGAACTGACCTAAACGAGTGGGCCAAGAACTATAATCAGCTCCAACTCTAGCATTAAAATTGCCAAGGATAAACAGTGGTTCTTTCTCAGGGATTTTCTTGATAGTAGCAGCCAGATAGGGACACGGTGGCTCAGGGGCTAGGACGTTGAACTTGTCGATCGAAAGGTTGGCAGTTCGGCGGTTCGAATCCCTAGTGCTGCCGTGTAACGGGGTGAGTTCTCGTTACTTGTCCCAGCTTCTGCCAACCTAGCAGTTTCGAAAGCACCTAAAAATGCAAGTAGAAAAAATAGGGACCACCTTTGGTGGGAAGGTAACAGCGTTCCGTGCGCCTCTGGCTTTGAGTCATGCCGGCCACATGACCACGGAGACGTCTTCGGACAGCGCTGGCTCTTCGGCTTTGAAACGGAGATGAGCACCGCCCCTAGAGTCGGCAACGACTAGCACGTATGTGCGAGAGGAACCTTTACCTTTACCTTAGCAGCCAGATCCCTGCAGTCACATGGTTCACTCTCTCAAACAGACACTCCCCTTCCCCCTAAAAAAAACAATAAACAAACAAACAAATAAATACAGCATACTTACTGGTTTTCAAACTCTGTACCATTATACCATTTCCAGACCTGGTTAATTTCTCTTGAGAGACCAAACCAATAATGTAAGGGATGGAAAATTTCCACCCAAAAATCCTAAAAGGGAAAAAATGTATAGTAAATCCCCATTTAGCACACTAATTGGAGAAAGAGCCTGTTATTTTTAACTCTCTGTTTAATGCTAAAATGCATCGTGTTAAATTATTTCATTTGCACAAGAACATAAAATTAAGATAATATTAACGTATTAATTAAATTGATGTATATAGTCATATGAAAATGTAAGTACCGTATTTCCCTGAAAACAAGACCCTGTCTTATATATTTTTTTGAACCCTGAAATAAGCACTTGGCCTTATTGCCATGCACTCAAAAGCCTGATTGGCCTTATTATCAGGGGATGTCTTATTTTGGGGGAAACAGGGTACATCCTCTTTGAGTGCTGTAGTTTTATGTATCAGGACACAGTAAAAATCAACTCGTCCTGAGCAGTTCTTAAAAATAGGTAAATACAACCTTACATGAAAAACAGTACATGACATATTACACCATGTTATCATTTATTTTACAGAAAAGAAAGCAAGCCAACATGGAGAAGCCATGTGTGAAAAACTAAATACATCCTTACTGCTTCCATAAATATGAAGAGGTCAAGAAGCAGCCAGGTGCTGCTAATAAAGTGCCCTTGATCATCAGCCTTTATACCTCTATAAAAGGGAAATTGTAAGTTTCCAATACTGAGATGTGTGCTAACACAATGCCAAAGAGAGAAGACATCAGCAATGATCATAGAGAAGCAACTGTTGCTGCCCATCAATCTGGGAAGGGTTATAAGACCATTCCAAACAATTTAAAACCCGAGAATAAAGATTCATTCTCCGAGCTTGTGGATTGGTTTCCAAATATTTCATTACCAGGCTAGGTAACATCTTCAGCGGAGTTCAACATAAAGATGTTACCTAGCCTGGTAACAAAATGCTCGGAAACCAACCCACAAGCTCAGAGAACGAACCTTTACCCTCATCCTATACCTGAGCTACAGACATTCACCACTATTGCAAATTTAAAGTTCGCCATTCTACAATGAGGAAGATTATTCGCAAGTGGAAAACATACAGGACAGTTGCCAATCTTTCCAGGAGTGGATGTCCCAGCAAATTCACCCCAAGGTCAGACCATGCAACGCTCAGAGAAATTGCAAAAAAAAAAAAATCACAAAAAAAATCCACACACAAAAAAAAGAGTTACATCAGGCCTCAGCTAGCATGTTAAATGTTAAAATTCATGGCAGTACAATTAGAAAAAATCTGAACAAGTATGGCTTGTTTGGAAGGATTGCCACCGCTTCTCTCTAAAAAGGATATGGCAGTATGACTCTGGTTTGCAAAGTTGCGTCTGAACAAATCACAAGACTTCTGGGACAGATGCGACCTTTGGACAGACGAGACCAAAGTTTTATTTATTTATTATTTATTTATTTATTTATTAATTAGATTTCTAGACCGCCCTTCTCCCGAAGGACTCAGGGCGGTGTACAGCCTTATTAAAACACATAGGTACACAATAAATTTAAAATACATTTAAAATGAAATATTTAACCGGCCAATTTAAAACTAAAAACGGTCAAACGACCGATATAAAACCCTAAACTATAAAATCACCATTAAAAACCCATAACTTAAAAAACTAACCCAGTCCAGCGCAGATAAATAAGTAAGTTTTGAGCTCATGAGAAGGTTCGGAGGTCCGGAAGTTGACGAAGTCCTGGGGAGCTCGTTCCAGAGGCGGAGCCCCACAGAGAAGGCCCTTCCCTGGGTGTCGCCAGACGACACTGTCGCGCCGACGGCACCCTGAGGAGTCCCTCTCTGTGAGAGCGCACGGTCGGTGAGAGGTATTCGGTAGCAGCAGGCGGTCCCGTAAGTAACCCGGCCCTATGCCATGGGCGCTTTAAAGGCGTTCACCAACACCTTGAAGCGCACCGGAAGGCCACAGGTAGCCAGTGCAGCCTGCGCAGGATAGGTGTCACTCGGGAGCCACGAGGGCTCCCTCTATCACCAGCAGCTGCATTCTGGACCAACTGCAGCCTCCGGATGCCCTTCAAGGGAGCCCCATGTAGAGAGCATTGCAGTAGTCAGGCGAGGCGTCACAAGGCGTGGTGACTGTGCACAAGGCATCCCGGTCTAGAAAGGCGCAACTGGCGCACCAGGCGAACCTGGTGGAAAGCTCTCCTGGAGGCGGCCGTCAAATGATCTTCAAAGACAGCCGTGCATCCAGGAGAACGCCCAAATTACGCACCCTTTCCATCGGGGCCAATGACTCGCTCCCGACAGTCAGCCGCGGACTCAGCTGACTGTACCGGGATGCCGGCATCCACAGCCACTCCGTCTTGGAGGATTGAGCTTGAGCCTGTTTCTCCCCATCCAGACCCGTCGGCTTCCAGACACGGGACAGCACTTGATAGCTTCATTGGGGTGGCCGGTGTGGAAAAGTACAGCTGGGTGTCATCAGCGTACAGCTGGTACCTCACACGAAGCCACTGATGATCTCACCCAGCGGCTTCATATAGATGTTGAACAGAAGGCGAGAGAATCGACCCCTGCGGCACCCACAAGTGAGGCGCGCGGGGTGACCTCTGCCCCCGTCAACACCGTCTGCGACCGGTCGGAGAGATAGGAGGAGAACCACCGATAAGCGGTGCCTCCACTCCCAACCCTCCAACCGGCGCAGCAGGATACCATGGTCGATGGTATCAAAAGCCGCTGAGAGGTCTAATAGGACCAGGGCAGAGGAATAACCCCTATCCCTGGCCCTCCAGAGATCATCCACCAACGCGACCAAAGCCGTCTCAGTGCTGTAACCGGTCGGAAGCCGGACTGGAGCAGGTCCAGATAGACAGTTTCCTCCAGGTGCAGGAAACTGATATGCCACCATACTCTCTACAACCTTCGCATGAGCGGGTTGGAGACCGGACGATAATTACCTAAAACAGCGGGTCAGGAAGGCTTCTTGAGGAGGGCCTCACCACCGCCTCTTTCAAGGCGGCCGGAAAGACTCCCTCCAACAAGGAAGCACTCGTAATCCCTGGAGCCAGCCTCGTGTCACCTCCTGAGTGGCCAGCACCAGCCAGGAGGGCACGGGTCCAGTAAACACGTGGTGGCATTCAATCTACCCAGCAACCTGTCCATGTCCTCGGAGTCACAGGGTCAAACTCATCCCACACAACATCACCAAGACCGCCTCAGATACCCCGTCTGAATCGCCACAATTTTGGTCCAGACCGTCCCTAAGCTGAGCGATTTTATCGTATAGATAACCGTTAAACTCCTCATGCGTCCCCAGCGGGTCATCCCGCTCCCCTGGTGAAGGAGGAGCGGGTCACCCAAACAGGGCAGCTGGGCGGTTATCTGCCGGCGCAATGAGGAGGCGTGGGCGCCTCGCTTCCCTCAGTGCCACTAGGTAGGTCCTGGTATAGGATCTAACTAGTGTCCGATCAGCCTCTGAGCGGCTGGACCTCCAGGAACTCTCTAGGCGTCTTCTCCGGCGTTTCATCCCCCTCAGCTCCTCGGAGAACCAAGGAGCCGGTTGGGATCTGCGCCGGGTCAGAGGCCGCAAAGGCACGACACGGTCTAAAGCCCCAGCCGCAGCCCGTTCCCAGGCTGCAGCTAGTTCCTCTGCCGTGCCGTGAGCCAGACCCTCAGGAAGTGGCCCAAGCTCCGTCCGAAACCTCTCTGGGTCCATCAGGCGCCTGGGACGGTACCACCGTAATGGTTCCGTCTCCCTGCGGTGTTGGGTAGCGGTCAGAAAGTCCAGGCGAAGAAGAGAGTGATCTGACCATGACAAAGGTTCAGTGACTATTTCCTTTAAGTCCAGATCTCTCAACCACTGACCAGAGACAAAAATCAGGTCCAGTGTGCCTCCCCCGATGTGAGTGGGGCCATCCACTACTTGAGTCAGGTCCAAGGCCGTCATGGAGGCCAGGAACTCCCGAGCTACCGTCGACGGCAGGCGGCAGATGGCAGTTAAAGTCCCCCATGACTAAAAGTCTGGGGGTCTCCACTGCCACCTCGGCAAGCACCTCCAGGAGCTCGGGCAGGGCAGCTGTCACGCAGCAAGGAGCCAGGTACGCGACCAGCAAGCCCATCTGACATCTATGACCCCACCTCTCAGTCTCAGTCTCAGTCTCAGTCTCAGTCTCAGTCTCAGTCTCAGTCTCAGTCTCAGTCTCAGTCTCAGTCTCAGTCTCAGTCTCAGTCTCAGTCTCAGTCTCAGTCTCAGTCTCAGTCTCAGTCTCAGTCTCAGTCTCAGTCTCAGTCTCAGTCTCAGTCTCAGTCTCAGTCTCAGTCTCAGTCTCAGTCTCAGTCTCAGTCTCAGTCTCAGTCTCAGTCTCAGTCTCAGTCTCAGTCTCAGTCTCAGTCTCAGTCTCAGTCTCAGTCTCAGTCTCAGTCTCAGTCTCAGTCTCAGTCTCAGTCTCAGTCTCAGTCTCAGTCTCAGTCTCAGTCTCAGTCTCAGTCTCAGTCTCAGTCTCAGTCTCAGTCTCAGTCTCAGTCTCAGTCTCAGTCTCAGTCTCAGTCTCAGTCTCAGTCTCAGTCTCAGTCTCAGTCTCAGTCTCAGTCTCAGTCTCAGTCTCAGTCTCAGTCTCAGTCTCAGTCTCAGTCTCAGTCTCAGTCTCAGTCTCAGTCTCAGTCTCAGTCTCAGTCTCAGTCTCAGTCTCAGTCTCAGTCTCAGTCTCAGTCTCAGTCTCAGTCTCAGTCTCAGTCTCAGTCTCAGTCTCAGTCTCAGTCTCAGTCTCAGTCTCAGTCTCAGTCTCAGTCTCAGTCTCAGTCTCAGTCTCAGTCTCAGTCTCAGTCTCAGTCTCAGTCTCAGTCTCAGTCTCAGTCTCAGTCTCAGTCTCAGTCTCAGTCTCAGTCTCAGTCTCAGTCTCAGTCTCAGTCTCAGTCTCAGTCTCAGTCTCAGTCTCAGTCTCAGTCTCAGTCTCAGTCTCAGTCTCAGTCTCAGTCTCAGTCTCAGTCTCAGTCTCAGTCTCAGTCTCAGTCTCAGTCTCAGTCTCAGTCTCAGTCTCAGTCTCAGTCTCAGTCTCAGTCTCAGTCTCAGTCTCAGTCTCAGTCTCAGTCTCAGTCTCAGTCTCAGTCTCAGTCTCAGTCTCAGTCTCAGTCTCAGTCTCAGTCTCAGTCTCAGTCTCAGTCTCAGTCTCAGTCTCAGTCTCAGTCTCAGTCTCAGTCTCAGTCTCAGTCTCAGTCTCAGTCTCAGTCTCAGTCTCAGTCTCAGTCTCAGTCTCAGTCTCAGTCTCAGTCTCAGTCTCAGTCTCAGTCTCAGTCTCAGTCTCAGTCTCAGTCTCAGTCTCAGTCTCAGTCTCAGTCTCAGTCTCAGTCTCAGTCTCAGTCTCAGTCTCAGTCTCAGTCTCAGTCTCAGTCTCAGTCTCAGTCTCAGTCTCAGTCTCAGTCTCAGTCTCAGTCTCAGTCTCAGTCTCAGTCTCAGTCTCAGTCTCAGTCTCAGTCTCAGTCTCAGTCTCAGTCTCAGTCTCAGTCTCAGTCTCAGTCTCAGTCTCAGTCTCAGTCTCAGTCTCAGTCTCAGTCTCAGTCTCAGTCTCAGTCTCAGTCTCAGTCTCAGTCTCAGTCTCAGTCTCAGTCTCAGTCTCAGTCTCAGTCTCAGTCTCAGTCTCAGTCTCAGTCTCAGTCTCAGTCTCAGTCTCAGTCTCAGTCTCAGTCTCAGTCTCAGTCTCAGTCTCAGTCTCAGTCTCAGTCTCAGTCTCAGTCTCAGTCTCAGTCTCAGTCTCAGTCTCAGTCTCAGTCTCAGTCTCAGTCTCAGTCTCAGTCTCAGTCTCAGTCTCAGTCTCAGTCTCAGTCTCAGTCTCAGTCTCAGTCTCAGTCTCAGTCTCAGTCTCAGTCTCAGTCTCAGTCTCAGTCTCAGTCTCAGTCTCAGTCTCAGTCTCAGTCTCAGTCTCAGTCTCAGTCTCAGTCTCAGTCTCAGTCTCAGTCTCAGTCTCAGTCTCAGTCTCAGTCTCAGTCTCAGTCTCAGTCTCAGTCTCAGTCTCAGTCTCAGTCTCAGTCTCAGTCTCAGTCTCAGTCTCAGTCTCAGTCTCAGTCTCAGTCTCAGTCTCAGTCTCAGTCTCAGTCTCAGTCTCAGTCTCAGTCTCAGTCTCAGTCTCAGTCTCAGTCTCAGTCTCAGTCTCAGTCTCAGTCTCAGTCTCAGTCTCAGTCTCAGTCTCAGTCTCAGTCTCAGTCTCAGTCTCAGTCTCAGTCTCAGTCTCAGTCTCAGTCTCAGTCTCAGTCTCAGTCTCAGTCTCAGTCTCAGTCTCAGTCTCAGTCTCAGTCTCAGTCTCAGTCTCAGTCTCAGTCTCAGTCTCAGTCTCAGTCTCAGTCTCAGTCTCAGTCTCAGTCTCAGTCTCAGTCTCAGTCTCAGTCTCAGTCTCAGTCTCAGTCTCAGTCTCAGTCTCAGTCTCAGTCTCAGTCTCAGTCTCAGTCTCAGTCTCAGTCTCAGTCTCAGTCTCAGTCTCAGTCTCAGTCTCAGTCTCAGTCTCAGTCTCAGTCTCAGTCTCAGTCTCAGTCTCAGTCTCAGTCTCAGTCTCAGTCTCAGTCTCAGTCTCAGTCTCAGTCTCAGTCTCAGTCTCAGTCTCAGTCTCAGTCTCAGTCTCAGTCTCAGTCTCAGTCTCAGTCTCAGTCTCAGTCTCAGTCTCAGTCTCAGTCTCAGTCTCGGGCAGTAGATGAAATAGTCACCGCCTTATACAATCACTCAGCACCGCAACGGCTCACCCCCGTCCATCGAATCTCGGAAATTGCAGCCCAATTTGGCTGCCGATGGTAACAAACTGCCAGGCCAGGCCAGGCCAGGCCAGGCCAGGCCAGGCCAGGCCAGGCCAGGCCCCGCCAGGCCAGGCCAGGCCCCGCCAGGCCAGGCCAGGCCCCGCCAGGCCAGGCCCCGCCAGGCCAGGCCCCGCCAGGCCAGGCCAGGCCCCGCCAGGCCAGGCCAGGCCAGGCCAGGCCAGGCCAGGCCAGGCCAGGCCCCGCCAGGCCAGGCCAGGCCAGGCCCCGCCAGGCCAGGCCCCGCCAGGCCAGGCCAGGCCCCGCCAGGCCAGGCCCCGCCAGGCCAGGCCCCGCCAGGCCAGGCCAGGCCAGGCCAGGCCAGGCCAGGCCCCGCCAGGCCAGGCCAGGCCCCGCCAGGCCAGGCCAGGCCAGGCCAGGCCAGGCCAGGCCCCGCCAGGCCAGGCCAGGCCAGGCCCCGCCAGGCCAGGCCAGGCCAGGCCAGGCCAGGCCCCGCCAGGCCAGGCCAGGCCCCGCCAGGCCAGGCCCCGCCAGGCCAGGCCCCGCCAGGCCAGGCCAGGCCAGGCCCCGCCAGGCCAGGCCAGGCCCCGCCAGGCCAGGCCCCGCCAGGCCAGGCCAGGCCAGGCCCCGCCAGGCCAGGCCAGGCCAGGCCAGGCCAGGCCCCGCCAGGCCAGGCCCCGCCAGGCCAGGCCCCGCCAGGCCAGGCCCCGCCAGGCCAGGCCCCGCCAGGCCAGGCCAGGCCCCGCCAGGCCAGGCCAGGCCCCGCCAGGCCAGGCCCCGCCAGGCCAGGCCCCGCCAGGCCAGGCCAGGCCCCGCCAGGCCAGGCCCCGCCAGGCCAGGCCAGGCCAGGCCAGGCCAGGCCCCGCCAGGCCAGGCCCCGCCAGGCCAGGCCCCGCCAGGCCAGGCCAGGCCAGGCCAGGCCAGGCCAGGCCAGGCCCCGCCAGGCCAGGCCAGGCCAGGCCCCGCCAGGCCAGGCCAGGCCAGGCCCCGCCAGGCCAGGCCAGGCCCCGCCAGGCCAGGCCAGGCCAGGCCCCGCCAGGCCAGGCCAGGCCAGGCCCCGCCAGGCCAGGCCAGGCCCCGCCAGGCCAGGCCAGGCCCCGCCAGGCCAGGCCAGGCCCCGCCAGGCCAGGCCCCGCCAGGCCAGGCCAGGCCAGGCCCCGCCAGGCCAGGCCAGGCCAGGCCAGGCCAGGCCAGGCCCCGCCAGGCCAGGCCAGGCCAGGCCAGGCCAGGCCAGGCCAGGCCCCGCCAGGCCAGGCCAGGCCAGGCCAGGCCCCGCCAGGCCAGGCCCCGCCAGGCCAGGCCCCGCCAGGCCAGGCCCCGCCAGGCCAGGCCCCGCCAGGCCAGGCCAGGCCAGGCCAGGCCCCGCCAGGCCAGGCCCCGCCAGGCCAGGCCAGGCCAGGCCAGGCCAGGCCAGGCCAGGCCAGGCCAGGCCAGGCCAGGCCAGGCCAGGCCAGGCCAGGCCAGGCCCCGCCAGGCCAGGCCCCGCCAGGCCAGGCCAGGCCAGGCCCCGCCAGGCCAGGCCAGGCCAGGCCCCGCCAGGCCAGGCCCCGCCAGGCCAGGCCCCGCCAGGCCAGGCCCCGCCAGGCCAGGCCAGGCCAGGCCAGGCCAGGCCAGGCCCCGCCAGGCCAGGCCAGGCCAGGCCAGGCCCCGCCAGGCCAGGCCCCGCCAGGCCAGGCCCCGCCAGGCCAGGCCAGGCCAGGCCCCGCCAGGCCAGGCCCCGCCAGGCCAGGCCAGGCCAGGCCCCGCCAGGCCAGGCCAGGCCAGGCCAGGCCAGGCCCCGCCAGGCCAGGCCAGGCCCCGCCAGGCCAGGCCCCGCCAGGCCAGGCCAGGCCCCGCCAGGCCAGGCCCCGCCAGGCCAGGCCAGGCCAGGCCAGGCCCCGCCAGGCCAGGCCCCGCCAGGCCAGGCCAGGCCCCGCCAGGCCAGGCCAGGCCCCGCCAGGCCAGGCCCCGCCAGGCCAGGCCAGGCCAGGCCAGGCCCCGCCAGGCCAGGCCAGGCCCCGCCAGGCCAGGCCAGGCCCCGCCAGGCCAGGCCCCGCCAGGCCAGGCCAGGCCAGGCCCCGCCAGGCCAGGCCAGGCCCCGCCAGGCCAGGCCAGGCCCCGCCAGGCCAGGCCCCGCCAGGCCAGGCCAGGCCCCGCCAGGCCAGGCCAGGCCAGGCCAGGCCAGGCCAGGCCAGGCCAGGCCCCGCCAGGCCAGGCCAGGCCCCGCCAGGCCAGGCCAGGCCCCGCCAGGCCAGGCCAGGCCAGGCCAGGCCAGGCCAGGCCAGGCCAGGCCAGGCCAGGCCAGGCCAGGCCAGGCCAGGCCGCCGCCGCCGCCGCCGCCGCCGCCGCGCCGCCGCCGCGATGGGAGACCGCCCCGGGCCGCCCCGGGCCGCCCCAAACCCACCTCAACACCCCCGGGCTGAGGAGACACTCATCCACCCGGGCGGGGGACCCAAGATCTCAAAAGGGTCCCCCCTCATCCAAAAACGTCCAGGAGGCTCGCCGCCGCATCTCTCAGTCAGCGGCGCGACGCCATCTTGGACATGCGCAGAGTGGAGATGTTTGGCCATAATCGACATTGCCACATTTGGTGAACACCAAACACAGCATATCATATCATCAGCACAAACATCTTATATCAACTATCAAGCACAGTGGTGGAGGGATGATGATTTGGGCTTGATTTGCAGCCACAGAACCTGGGCACCTTGCAGTTATTGAGTCGACCATGAACAACTCTATATACCAGAATATTCTAGAGCAGGGGTGTCAAATTGGATTTCTTTGAGGGCTGTAGTTGTAGTTCTCCTCTGCCAGCAGGCTGGGAGGAGGTGGAATGGATGCCTCCTGTAGCACCCTGCGGGCCAAAATGGGGCACGGGGGCCCATTTTGGCTGGCAAAGTGCTGCAGGAGGCCATCCAGGCTGAAAACGAGGCACAGTGGGCTAGTCTTCTGCTATTTCCAGGCCAGCATTGTGGGCAGGATCCAGCCCACGGGCCTTGAATTTGACACCCCTGTTCTAGAGTCAAATGTGAGACCATGTGTCTGATAGCTGAAGTTTGGCCGACATTAGGTGATAAGAATGATCGCTAGCACACCAGTAAATCTACAACAAAATGGTTGAAAAAGAATCAAGGTGTTGCAATGGCCCAGTCAAAGCCGAGACCTCAACCCAATTGAAATACTGTGGTGGGACCTCAAGATAACTGTGCATAAATAAATGCTCACAAACCTTAATGAACTGAAGCAACAGAAAGAATGGGCCAAATTTCCTCCACAACGATGTGAGACTGATAAATTCATACAGGAAACGATTACTTCAAGCCAGGAATATTTCAGATACAGTGGGGCTGGTCTGCTATTTTGGGCAGATATCTACCCAGAAACTGGATGTGTTTCATCTAAAGACCAGTAAAAGGAGGTCTATTAAATCAAGCTTCTTATTGCAATTATACAATAAATCTCTTGTACATAGAAGTTTAAATTTAAATCTCTATGTACAAGAGATATATTATACAATTTAAATTTAAATCTCTATTTAAATTTAAAGTGCATTGCACTTTAGGATTCAAAAAAGATGCAAGTGTCAGCATTCCAGAAAAAACCCAACTCCAAATAAAACTCTGAAGCAAGCATCTTTCAAAGTTCCATTTACTAGGATAGGTAAACTGGCACATCTGGGAAAACCTGAATCTGAGAGGTCCAGGTTTTTCCTCAGTAAATCAAAATCAGATCAGCTGATTTACGGAGTTCAAAACCTTCGCCTTCAGAGGCGACTTTTGTCCTGAAAGGACCTAACACTTCAGGCTGCCTTAGACGAAGCACAGGCAACTGAGATGGCTGAAAAGTCTGCAGATGAAATTCGCCCGTTTCAGACGGGCACCAACCCCATGGAGCCTTCTGTGGCTGTCCATTATGAGGAGTCCTGTCTGGAGTCCGCATCCGGGGATGAAGAGGACATCAAGCAGTTGGACTCTTCCCGACCGAAAAGGAAGGTGGCCCCTGTAAAGCCATCTCACACCATTTGCTTCGGCTGCGGCGGCAACCATAATAGGGATGAATGCCATTTCAAAACGGCCATTTGCTGCCGCTGCGGGAAGCGTGGCCACCTTTCCAGGGTTTGTAGGGCTGCCCTCCCGAGTCTTGTAGGGGCACCTGAGCCCCAGTTTAGGCGATCTTCCAAGGCGAGACCAACCCGCCGAGAAAATTGGATCGCAGACACCCTAGAAGTCGAGCCTTCAGAGGTGGCTATTACCCATGCCACCTCTGTCGCCCCTTGTAATAAAATTTACCTCACTGTGTCTCTCGAGGGAGCACCGTGTAGGATGGAAGTAGACACCGAATCTTCTAGATCCTTAATTGCCTGGGCCACAGTAAAGGACCTACTTCCCTCCTTTCATCGAAACCGCCTCAAGCCTTGCTCAGTAATCCTGAAGGATTATCAAGGAAATATAATTCCAACCCTGGGGGAGGGCTCATTCTGGGTGACTTATGATTCCTTTTCAGGTAAATTGCCTCTGATAGTCGTCAAGAAGGACTTGCCATGTCTCCTGGGGCTCGATTGGTTTGCTGCTCTGAACCTTAACGTGTCCGGTATCCACTCAACCAGCTTGGATGTTCCTGCCATACTAGCCGAAGAATTCGCCGACGTTTTTGACGGGCAACTCGGTAATTACAGGGGAACCCCGATATCCTTTAATTTGGACCCTCAAGTGGTGCCCATTCGCCTTAAAGCTAGAAGGGTGCCGCTAGCGCTCAGGCCTAAGGTGGATAAGGAACTAGATAAGCTTATTGCCCAAGGCATACTGGTCCCTATAGATTACTCACCATGGGAAACCCCTATTGTGGTCCCCTTAAAGCCAGTAACCAGTCAGAACTCCTCACTAAACTAAGGGCCATGTTAGGCCGCCTCAGACAGGCAGGGCTGAAGCTAAAAAAAGAAAAGTGTCGGATCGGTGTCCCACAAGTAGAATTTTTAGGGTTTTTAGTGGATGCCCGGGGCATCCATCCCACTCCATCCAAAGTGGCGGCTATAAAAAACGCCCCCACCCCTACTAATAGGGCTGAGCTGCAGGCATTCTTGGGGCTTCTAAATTTTTATTCTATTTTTCTACCGCATAAGGCGTCGGTAGCGGAACCCCTGCACCGTCTTTTAGATGCTAAGGCCCCTTGGGTCTGGACCAGGACCGCCGCGGCTTCATTCCAAGCCGTCAAGGACCTCCTCGGTTCGGAGGCTGTCCTGGTCCAATATGACAGCTCCCTTCCATTGACCTTGACATGCGACGCCTCCCCACATGGCATTGGTGCTGTCCTCAGCCATGTGTTTCCTAATGGAACCGAGGCACCAATAGCTTTTTATTCCAGGACCCTTTCCCCTGCGGAACGTAATTACAGCCAGCTAGACCGTGAGGCATTGGCAGCAGTCACAGGCGTTAAGCGCTTCCACGACTACATTTATGGGCGTTTTTTTTCCCTGGTCACAGACCATAAACCCTTGTTGGGTTTGTTGGCGGGCAACCGCCCATCTCCGCCTATCCTGTCACCCCGGATGTCCAGGTGGACAGAGTTCTTGGCCAATTACTCATATCAACTTCTCTACAGGCCTGGCAAGGTGATCAGCCATGCTGATGCGCTCAGCCGATGCCCCTTGCCCTACCTAGACGCCGACCCTGCGCCTACAATTGAGGTCTTATTAATTGAGGAATGGGATTCACCTATCTCTGCAGCTGACATTCGTAGAGAAACTGCTAAGGACAAAATCTTGTCCCAAGTCATAGACTGGGTGCGCAGAGGGTGGCTGGGCTCCACGCCTCCAGAATTCATGCCCTACCACTGCAGAAGGCTTGAATTATCGGTTTTACAAGGCTGTTTGCTGTGGGGAAACCGGGTGGTAGTGCCCCTAGTCCTAAGGAATAGGGTTTTGACACGCCTTCATGACTCCCACCCTGGGGTGGTCCGGATGAAGGCTCTGGGCCGCAGTTACGCCTGGTGGCCGAAAATGACCAGGATATCGAGAAATGGGTGGGTCGCTGTCCTGCTTGTCAGGAGTCCAGGCCAGCCCCGCCTGCGGCACCCATTTTAGAGTGGGAACAGCCTCGAGGGCCATGGTCCAGAGTCCACGCAGATTTAGCTGGCCCGTATCTAGGACGGCAATTCTTTATAATGGTCGACGCTTACTCTAAATGGGTGGAGCTGGCGCTAATGCCAGCCACAACCTCGGAAGCCATTATGAGAGTCCTGGGCCGCCTATTTGCTACCCACGGGTTGCCTGATGTATTGGTGGCAGACAATGGGCCCCAGTTTACAGCGGCACCCTTTCAGTTTTTCTTGGCACAACAGGGCATTCGCCATGCCACCACGGCTCCGTTTCACCCGGCCGCGAATGGCCACGCAGAACGAGCCGTGAGGGAGGTGAAAGAGGCGCTAAGCCGTTTAGGCCCGTCGGATTGGCAACGGAAAATCAACAACTACCTCCTGGCACAACATACCATTCCCTGCCCATCAACCGGCCTCAGTCCCGCAGACCTTTTAATGGGGCGGCGCCTCCGAACAGTAATGGACCGCATACATCCATCGTATGCTCCTGAAGGGCAAATGCGTGAACAGAGACTGCTGAGGGTTTTTGCTGTGGGTGATTTGGTTTATGCCCAAAATTACGGGGGACCGGGACGTTGGCTGCCAGGACAAATACTCCAACTGACCGGCCCCTGTTCCTATAGGGTCGGTTTGGCAGATGGCCAAACCTGGAAGCGGCATGTAAATCAATTGCGCAAGAGGCTCGAGTCTGACATGCACAACGAACCCGACCTATCCATGTTGGATCGTAGAAGAGAATGCACAGATCCCGAACCCGAGCCGGCACAACCAGGCTCCGCACAAGACACCAGCCAGGCCTCTACCGCTTCTCAATTACCAGACGATACACACCCTACCAACGCCCTACCTCCTGCACACCCAGGCCCCTCACCAAGAGCCAGACACGCATCTGCCGCTACCTTGCCTTCAACCGATGCTCACCCTCCGCCCTCCACCGGAGTGTTCTCGTCGGCAGACTTACCTTGCGCGTCAGAAGATCCTCCGGTCACCATCGCGGCCCAGGGCACGAATGGACAGCCTTCCGCTACCCCTCTTTCTCTTCCAGCCATGCCCCGTCCGGAACTGAGATGCTCTGGGCGACGCAGACACTGACCTGCATATTTGTCCGAATACGCATGTGCAATCCGGGAGGAGAGGGGTGTTGTGTCCTCGTGGCCACGTCCATTCCAAGCCGAAGGTTGTTGCTGGGTTCCTGATTGGCTGACGCGCAAGCAGCCAAGAAAGCGGGAGAGTGGAGACTTCTTATTGGTTCCTTCTGCCTGACAGCCGGCTTGTTTTTAAGCGTCTGTCAGGCAGCCCTTCGGGGGGTTTTTGTTAGGAGAGCTGTGCCTCTCTCAGTTGATTGTTTAATAAAAGTTAGATTGTTCTGTCTCCTTGCAGCGTGCCTTTGTTCATGCCCACAAAATAAGCCACACCCACAGAAGCGGTAGTAAAAAATTTAGAACCCACCCCTGCTGCCATAAGTTCACCGACACTGTCATAAGTCATCATTATAGTTACAATCATAATCGTAAGTTACAAACAACAATTGATAAATCATAAGAAACCAGTAGAAGATAGTAGGAAAGATAAGATGATAAGAAATGAGACAGCACTGTGAATGCTCGTTTTAAGATGCTCATAATATAAGTCCTACCCCAAAATAAGCCCCAGTTAAGATTGTCAGTCCTGGGGGGGGGGCAGCACAGGTGGTGAGCATGCAGGGGCCAACGGTGTCCAGCAGCAACTGCAGCCCACCCACCCCTTGGCTGGCGCACTCTGGGGATGAGCAGCCCATGCAGTGCAGATGAGTGCTGCAGCAGGTGGAGGCAGAGGCACAGAGGGGGGAGCAACGCAATCTGGCCCCTGGACGTGCACATAGCCTCCTGCCCCGTCATGGCCGCAAGCAAGTAAAGACAGACAGTGGGACAGAGTGTCCAGCAGGCCAAATCGCCTGCCTCCCCCCCTGTATCTCTGCCCTGGCCTGCTGCTTGGAGTGCCCCACTGTTGGTCCCCTCTTGTGTGTGCACCTGGGGATGGGGCGGCCGCCCAGGCTGATCACCCCAAAGTTGTGTTTCCCTGAAAATAAGCCCTAATGCATCTTTTGGAGCAAAAAAATATATATGAGGTGTTAGTTTCGGGGAAACATGGTATATCTAGTGGCCAGGGGCCAAATACCAATCTGTAATCTTTCAAAGCTGACCCAACCCTTTTACCCATCACTCCCCAAACGAGTGCATCCTGGGAAGACTCCATTTCCTTTAATATTTGGAAGGAAATAGCAGCACCTGGAAGAATCCAGCCTAATCTGTGGCATATGTTCATCGGAGGACAAAAATCCACATCCCATACACACAGCATTGCTGGTGAGATTTAGATGTATCTGTAATTGTTAATTGTTATGTTCGGCAGCAACTCAACACTGCCTATTTTGTAATTGGGTTCTTATTGTATGTATTTCCCCTTTTCCAGTTTCACCCATCCTGTTCCTCTAATAAAAGCCTCCGGATCCACGCACACGATCTGTTTTATTGGAGGATAGGTGGGTTCAGCTGCATGTCAAGCTGTTCACAGAGTAACGTGTAGCAAGGACAAAACGGTATTAATAGCTCAACAAAAAAAAATTAGTATTAATAGCTCATCATGATAACGAAACTATTCATGGCAAGTTTTATTTAGATAAAATATATTTATTTGGCTATGTGCCATCAAGTTGATATTGACTCTTACCGATCAGATAGATTTCACCTTCTCTTGGAGGACCTGTCCTCTTTCAGGTCTTCTAAAGGTAGATCACTTGTTGCTGTAATTGACCATATATCTTATTGATTGTTATCCTCTTTTTCTTTTTCCTTTAGTCTTTCCCAGGGCTGTAGACTTGAGAAAGCAGAGTCTTTAAGGTAGATCTTAACATACTGTAATGGACCCTGCCCATTATGGTCGCACATCATAACTGTTGTAAAGTGGGTTAAAACTCAACTTTTCTGGTGGCAGTTGTTAAGTGAATCATTGCAGTCATTAAACTAATGCCATGGTTATTAAGCAAAGCAGTGACTCACAATGGGCAGTTTCACTGAAAAATGGAAGTGCTGGGGTTTTTGCAAAATTGTAATAAAACAATCATCGGACTGCGGTACATTGCAAACAGCCATAAATTTGGCCTGGTATCTGAGCATCTGACGTTTGATCACATGGCCATAATGGCTGACCATTGGAACTTTGAATCTGGCTCGTACGTCCTCTTTTTCAAGTGGATTGAACTTTAAATGGTTGTATGTTGAGGACTGCCTGTATATGTATGTGTGTAGATATTTTGTCTTTTTGCCCCAAGAGAGAAACATCTGTCGCTGCCTAGGACTGAGCTCTCAACCTTCTGACTGAGACGCAAATGTCTTCACCTCTAGGCCACCGCGCCACTCAAGGACTACTTATATATAAAAGTGTCCAGAATTTAAGCCTGGTCAAAAGATAGGCTGAAGTGAAGATGATGTGTGGTTTAGCAATTGGAGGAAGCATCAATGACTTATGCTATGCTGCTGATGACATCACCCTGATAGCCAACAATGTAAAAGATCTGCATAATAAAAGTCAAGGAATACATTCAAAAAAATTGGACCCTTAAATAGGAGCCAAAGGGCAGGCTGTTGCAGGGAAGATGCCCCTGATGCTTAAGACTGATGGCTTGTTCCAGCCCTCTGATTTCATGTCCAGAATGTGGAAAGCAATCCCTCAGAAGATTGTGCCTTTGGCTACTACTTGTTGTGGTCCGCCAGCAGCCTGCGGAGCTGGCAACGGAGTCAGACAGCGATGAGGCTGAGGAAGAACATGGGCCAGTCCTGGAGGCTGGGGAAGGCCCGGATGAGGGCTCTGCGTCGGAGGCAGAGGTGGGGCCGGGGCCATCGGCGAGTGAGGTGCGGACTCCAGAGCCTCCAGAGGCTGACAGCAGTGAGGCAGAGGAACAGGAGGAGCCTGTTCCTAATGCACACATGAGAAGAGCTGCCAGAAAGCAAGAGCAACTCAAGCAAGGATGACAACTTGGGAGGAGGGCCAAGAGATGATTGGCCCCTCCTATAAGGCTTAAAAGACCAGCAA